>NC_057847.1:0-1250000 GCF_910594005.1 Cervus elaphus
TGCCACAGGAATCCTGGGACTCCTATCAAGTTTCACGAGGAGTCAGGCATCGTCTCCTTTGGAGGCACTGATCTCCGCGTACCTCTGGAGTTTTCAAAGGATGTGAGGCCTCCGGGCGCGGTGAGGTGGGGAACTAGGTCTTTCTCTGTGGTCTCCACAGGGGATTCAGACATCCTTTCGTCTTGGCAGATGCAAGACGAGCCTGCATTCAAGTCACTGCAGGGATATCCGGGCTTATTTCGCGTCAGGGCATCACAGTGTCCATTCCACTTGAGGCCGCAAACTCAGGGTCCCTCTCACATACCTAGAGCTGAGAGAAGCCTCCTCTTGAGGTGCTTGTGGTAAGGTGGTATTCCTCTGGAGTCGAAGCCAGGGACTAACCTCTCATCTCGAGTTGATTCTTGGTCCATGGAGCTCTTTCGTGTTGCTACAGTGACCTCAGGATCCCTCTAGCCTTTAAACAGGGTTCTTGGGGTTTCTCTGGAGTGCCATCAAGGAAATCAAGGTTCCTTTCATGTGTGATGTGCAGGACGGAATTGCTCTGCATGCAGTGCAGGGGAATCGGGCCTCATCTCGCGGCGAGGGGGAAGTCTCATGGTTTTTCTCGAGTTGCGGCGGGAACCTGGGGTATATTCTCGAGTTACGACGGGGATGGCCCTTCCACCCACGTGTTTATTCAGAGACGTCAGGACTCCTGCCTAGTTGCGAGGGACAACTCGGGAATCTCCTCGAGGCTTTTCAGGGCAATTGGGACGCTTCTCCAGCTGAGGCGGGAGACCAAGGGTCCCTTTCCACGTGGCACAGGAATCCTGGGACTCCTATCAACTTTCATGAGGAGTCAGGCATCCTCTCTTTTGGAGGCACTTATCGCCGCGTACCTCTGAAGTTTTCAAAGGATGTGAGGCCTCCGGTCGCGATGAGGTGGGGAACTAGGTCTTTCTCTGTGGTCTCCACAGGGGATTCAGACATCCTTTCGTCTTGGGAGATGCAAGACGAGCCTGCATTCAAGTCACTGCAGGGATATCCGGCCTTATTTCGAGTCAGGGCATCGCGGTGTCCATTTCACTTGAGGCCACAAATTCAGGGTCCCTCTCACATATCTAGAGCTGAGAGAAGCCTCCTCTTGAGGTGCTTGTGGTAAGGTGGTATTCCTCTGGAGTCGAAGCCAGGGACTAACCTCTCATCTCGTGTTGATTTTTGGTCCACGGAGCTCTTTCGTGTTGCTACAGTGACCTCAGGTTCCCTCTAGCCTTGAAACAGTGTTCTTGGGGTTTCTCTGGAGGGCCTTCAAGGAAATCAAGGCTCCTTTCATGTGTGATGTGCAAGACGGAATTGCTCTGCACGCAGTGCAGGGGAATCGGGCCTCATCTCGTGGCGAGGGGGAAGTCTCATGGTTTTTCTCGAGTTGCGGCGGGAACCTGGGGTATATTCTCGAGTTACGACGGGGATGGCCCTTCCACCCACGTGTTTATTCAACGACGTCAGGACTCCTGCCTACTTGCGAGGGACAACTCGAGATTCTACTTGAGGCTTCGCAGGGCAATTGGGACGCCTCTCCAGCTGAGGTGGGAGACCAAGGTTCCCTTTCCACGTGCCACAGGAATCCTGGGACTCCTATCAAGTTTCACGAGGAGTCAGACATCGTCTCCTTTGGAGGCACTGATCTCCGCGTACCTCTGGAGTTTTCAAAGGATGTGAGGCGTCCGGTAGCGATGAGGTGGGGAACTAGGTCTTTCTCTGTGGTCTCCACAGGGGATTCAGACATCCTTTCGTCTTGGGAGATGCAAGACGAGCCTGCATTCAAGTCACTGCAGGGATATCCCGCCTTATTTCGAGTCAGGGCATCGCGGTGTCCATTCCACTTGAGGCCGCAAACTTAGGGTCCCTCTCACATACCTAGAGCTGAGAGAAGCCTCCTCTTGAGGTGCTTGTGGTAAGGTGGTATTCCTCTGGAGTCGAAGCCAGGGACTAACCTCTCATCTCGAGTTGATTTGTGGTGCACGGAGCTCTTTCATATTGCTACAGTGACCTCAGGATCCCTCTAGCCTTGAAACAGTGTTCTTGTGTTTTCTCTGGAGTGCCACCAAGGAAATCAAGGCTCCTTTCATGTGTGATGTGCAACACGGAATTGCCCTGCACGCAGTGCAGGGGAATCGGGCCTCATTCGCGGCGAGGGGGAAGTCTCATGGTTTTTCTCGAGTTGCGGCGGGAACCTGGGGTATATTCTCGAGTTACAACGGGGATGGCCCTTCCACCCACGTGTTTGTTCAGCGACGTCAGGACTCCTGCCTAGTTGCGAGGGACAACTCGGGATTCTCCTCGAGGCTTGGCAGGGCAATTGGGACGCCTCTCCAGCTGAGGCGGGAGACCAAGTGTCCCTTTTCATTTGCCACAGGAATCCTGGGACTCCTATCAAGTTTCACGAGGAGTCAGGCATCGTCTCCTTTGGAGGCACTGATCTCCGCGTACCTCTGGAGTTTTCAAAGGATGTGAGGCCTCCGGTCGCGGTGAGGTGGGGAACTAGGTCTTTCTCTGTGGTCTCCACAGGGGATTCAGACATCCTTTCGTCTTGGCAGATGCAAGACGAGCCTGCATTCAAGTCACTGCAGGGATATCCGGCCTTATTTCGCGTCAGGGCATCGCAGTGTCCATTCCACTTGAGGCCGCAAACTCAGGGTCCCTCTCACATACCTAGAGCTGAGAGAAGCCTCCTCTTGAGGTGCTTGTGGTAAGGTGGTATTCCTCTGGAGTCGAAGCCAGGGACTAACCTCTCATCTCGAGTTGATTCTTGGTCCACGGAGCTCTTTCGTGTTGCTACAGTGACCTCAGGATCCCTCTAGCCTTTAAACAGGGTTCTTGGGGTTTCTCTGGAGTGCCATCAAGGAAATCAAGGTTCCTTTCATGTGTGATGTGCAGGACGGAATTGCTCTGCACGCAGTGCTGGGGAATCGGGCCTCATCTCGCGGCGAGGGGGAAGTCTCATGGTTTTTCTCGAGTTGCGGCGGGAACCTGGGGTATATTCTCGAGTTACGACGGGGATGGCCTTTCCACTCACGTGTTTGTTCAGCGACGTCAGGACTCCTGCCTAGTTGCGAGGGACAACTCGGGAATCTCCTCGAGGCTTTTCAGGGCAATTGGGACGCTTCTCCAGCTGAGGCGGGAGACCAAGGGTCCCTTTCCACGTGGCACAGGAATCCTGGGACTCCTATCAACTTTCATGAGGAGTCAGGCATCCTCTCTTTTGGAGGCACTTATCGCCGCGTACCTCTGAAGTTTTCAAAGGATGTGAGGCCTCCGGTAGCGATGAGGTGGGGAACTAGGTCTTTCTCTGTGGTCTCCACAGGGGATTCAGACATCCTTTCGTCTTGGGAGATGCAAGACGAGCCTGCATTCAAGTCACTGCAGGGATATCCGGCCTTATTTCAAGTCAGAGCATCGCGGTGTCCATTCCACTTGAGGCCGCAAACTTAGGGTCCCTCTCACATACCTAGAGCTGAGAGAAGCCTCCTCTTGAGGTGCTTGTGGTAAGGTGGTATTCCTCTGGAGTCGAAGCCAGGGACTAACCTCTCATCTCGAGTTGATTCTTGGTCCACGGAGCTCTTTCGTGTTGCTACAGTGACCTCAGGATCCCTCTAGCCTTGAAACAGTGTTCTTGGAGTTTCTCTGGAGTGCCATCAAGGAAATCAAGGCTCCTTTCATGTGTGATGTGCAAGACGGAATTGCTCTGCACGCAGTGCAGGGGAATCGGGCCTCATCTCGCGGCGAGGGGGAAGTCTCATGGTTTTTCTCGAGTTGCGGCGGGAACCTGAGGTATATTCTCGAGTTACGACGGGGATGGCCCTTCCACCCACGTGTTTGTTCAGCGACGTCAGGACTCCTGCCTAGTTGCGAGGGACAACTCGGGATTCTCCTCGAGGCTTGGCAGGGCAATTGGGACGCCTCTCCAGCTGAGGCGGGAGACCAAGTTTCCCTTTCCACGTGCCACAGGAATCCTGGGACTCCTATCAAGTTTCACGAGGAGTCAGGCATCGTCTCCTTTGGAGGCACTGATCTCCGCGTACCTCTGGAGTTTTCAAAGGATGTGAGGCCTCCGGTCGCGGTGAGGTGGGGAACTAGGTCTTTCTCTGTGGTCTCCACACGGGATTCAGACATCCTTTCGTCTTGGCAGATGCAAGACGAGCCTGCATTCAAGTCACTGCAGGGATATCCGGCCTTATTTCGAGTCAGGGCATCGCAGTGTCCATTCCACTTGAGGCCGCAAACTCGGGGTCCCTCTCACATACCTAGAGCTGAGAGAAGCCTCCTCTTGAGGTGCTTGTGGTAAGGTGGTATTCCTCTGGAGTCGAAGCCAGGGACTAACCTCTCATCTCGAGTTGATTCTTGGTCCACGGAGCTCTTTCGTGTTGCTACAGTGACCTCAGGATCCCTCTAGCCTTGAAACAGTGTTCTTGGGGTTTCTCTGGAGTGCCATCAAGGAAATCAAGGCTCCTTTCATGTGTGATGTGCAAGACGGAATTGCTCTGCACGCAGTGCAGGGGAATCGGGCCTCATCTCGTGGCGAGGGGGAAGTCTCATGGTTTTTCTCGAGTTGCGGCGGGAACCTGAGGTATATTCTCGAGTTACGACGGGGATGGCCCTTCCACCCACGTGTTTGTTCAGCGACGTCAGGACTCCTGCCTAGTTGCGAGGGACAACTCGGGATTCTCCTCGAGGCTTGGCAGGGCAATTGGGACGCCTCTCCAGCTGAGGCGGAAGACCAAGGTTCCCTTTCCACGTGCCACAGGAATCCTGGGACTCCTATCAAGTTTCACGAGGAGTCAGGCATCGTTTCCTTTGGAGGCACTGATCTCCGCGTACCTCTGGAGTTTTCAAAGGATGTGAGGCCTCCGGTCGCGATGAGGTGGGGAACTAGGTCTTTCTCTGTGGTCTCCACAGGGGATTCAGACATCCTTTCATCTTGGGAGATGCAAGACGAGCCTGCATTCAAGTCACTGCAGGGATATCCGGCCTTATTTCAAGTCAGAGCATCGCGGTGTCCATTCCACTTGAGGCCGCAAACTTATTGTCCCTCTCACATACCTAGAGCTGAGAGAAGCCTCCTCTTGAGGTGCTTGTGGTAAGGTGGTATTCCTCTGGAGTCGAAGCCAGGGACTAACCTCTCATCTCGAGTTGATTCTTGGTCCACGGAGCTCTTTCGTGTTGCTACAGTGACCTCAGGATCCCTCTAGCCTTGAAACAGTGTTCTTGGGGTTTCTCTGGAGTGCCACCAAGGAAATCAAGGCTCCTTTCATGTGTGATGTGCAAGACGGAATTGCTCTGCACGCAGTGCAGGGGAATCGGTCCTCATCTCGCGGCGAGGGGGAAGTCTCATGGTTTTTCTCGAGTTGCGGCGGGAACCTGAGGTATATTCTCGAGTTACGACGGGGATGGCCCTTCCACCCACGTGTTTGTTCAGCGACGTCAGGACTCCTGCCTAGTTGCGAGGGACAACTCGGGATTCTCCTCGAGGCTTGGCAGGGCAATTGGGACGCCTCTCCAGCTGAGGCGGGAGACCAAGGGTCCCTTTCCACGTGCCACAGGAATCCTGGGACTCCTATCAAGTTTCATGAGGAGTCAGGCATCCTCTCCTTTGGAGGCACTTATCGCCGCGTACCTCTGAAGTTTTCAAAGGATGTGAGGCCTCCGGTCGCGATGAAGTGGGGAACTAGGTCTTTCTCTGTGGTCTCCACAGGGGATTCAGACATCCTTTCGTCTTGGGAGATGCAAGACAAGCCTGCATTCAAGTCACTGCAGGGATATCCGGCCTTATTTCGAGTCAGGGCATTGCGGTGTCCATTTCACTTGAGGCCACAAAATCAGGGTCCCTCTCACATACCTAGAGCTGAGAGAAGCCTCCTCTTGAGGTGCTTGTGGTAAGGTGGTATTCCTCTGGAGTCTAAGCCAGGGACTAACCTCTCATCTCGAGTTGATTCTTGGTCCACGGAGCTCTTTCGTGTTGCTACAGTGACCTCAGGATCCCTCTAGCCTTGAAACAGTGTTCTTGGGGTTTCTCTGGAGTGCCATCAAGGAAATCAAGGCTCCTTTCATGTGTGATGTGCAAGACGGAATTGCTCTGCACGCAGTGCAGGGGAATCGGGCCTCATCTCGCGGCGAGGGGGAAGTCTCATGGTTTTTCTCGAGTTGCGGCGGGAACCTGAGGTATATTCTCGAGTTACGACGGGGATGGCCCTTCCACACACGTGTTTGTTCAGCGACGTCAGGACTCCTGCCTAGTTGCGAGGGACAACTCGGGATTCTCCTCGAGGCTTGGCAGGGCAATTGGGACGCCTCTCCAGCTGAGGCGGGAGACCAAGGTTCCCTTTCCACGTGCCACAGGAATCCTGGGACTCCTATCAAGTTTCACGAGGAGTCAGGCATCGTCTCCTTTGGAGGCACTGATCTCCGCGTACCTCTGGAGTTTTCAAAGGATGTGAGGCCTCCGGTAGCGATGAGGTGGGGAACTAGGTCTTTCTCTGTGGTCTCCACAGGGGATTCAGACATCCTTTCGTCTTGGGAGATGCAAGGCGAGCCTGCATTCAAGTCACTGCTGGGATATCCGGCCTTATTTCGCGTCAGGGCATCGCGGTGTCCATTCCACTTGAGGCCGCAAACTCAGGGTCCCTCTCACATACCTAGAGCTGAGAGAAGCCTCCTCTTGAGGTGCTTGTGGTAAGGTGGTATTCCTCTGGAGTCGAAGCCAGGGACTAACCTCTCATCTCGAGTTGATTTTTGGTCCACGGAGCTCTTTCGTGTTGCTACAGTGACCTCAGGTTCCCTCTAGCCTTGAAACAGTGTTCTTGGGGTTTCTCTGGAGGGCCATCAAGGAAATCTAGGCTTCTTTCATGTGTGATGTGCAACACGGAATTGCTCTGCATGCAGTGCAGGATATCGGGCCTCATTTTGCGGCGAGGGGGAAGTCTCATGGTTTTTCTCGAGTTGCGGTGGGAACCTGGGGTATATTCTCGAGTTATGACGGGAATGGCCCTTCCACCCACGTGTTTATTCAACGACGTAAGGACTCCTGCCTAGTTGCGAGGGACAACTCGGGATTCTCCTCGAGGCTTGGCAGGGCAATTGGGACGCCTCTCCAGCTGAGGCGGGAGACCAAGGGTCCCTTTCCACGTGCCACAGGAATCCTGGGACTCCTATCAAGTTTCAAGAGGACTCAGGCATCGTCTCCGTTGGAGGCATTGATCTCCACGTACCTCTGGAGTTTTCAAAGGAGGTGAGGCCTCCGGGAGCGATGAGGTGGGGAACTAGGTCTTTCTCTGTGGTCTCCACAGGGGATTCAGACATCCTTTCGTCTTGGGAGATGCAAGACAAGCCTGCATTCAAGTCACTGCAGGGATATCCGGCCTTATTTCCAGTCAGGGCATTGCGGTGTCCATTTCACTTGAGGCCACAAACTCAGGGTCCCTCTCACATACCTAGAGCTGAGAGAAGCCTCCTCTTGAGGTGCTTGTGGTAAGGTGGTATTCCTCTGGAGTCGAAGCCAGGGACTAACCTCTCATCTCGAGTTGATTTGTGGTCCACGGAGCTCTTTCATGTTGCTACAGTGACCTCAGGATCCCTCTAGCCTTGAAACAGTGTTCTTGGGGTTTCTCTAGAGTGCCACCAAGGAAATCAAGGCTCCTTTCATGTGTGATGTGCAGGGCGAAATTGCTCTGCACGCAGTGCAGGGGAATCGGGCCTCATCTCGCGGCGAGGGGAAGTCTCATGGTTTTTCTCGAGTTGCGGCGGGAACCTGGGGTATATTCTCGAGTTACGACGGGGATGGCCCTTCCACACACGTGTTTGTTCAGCGACGTCAGGACTCCTGTCTAGTTGCGAGGGACAACTCGGGATTCTCCTCGAGGCTTGGCAGGGCAATTGGGACGCCTCTCCAGCTGAGGCGGGAGACCAAGGGTCCCTTTCCACGTGCCACAGGAATCCTGGGACTCCTATCAAGTTTCACGAGGAGTCAGGCATCGTCTCCTTTGGAGGAACTGATCTCCGCGTACCTCTGGATTTTTCAAAAGATGCGAGGCCTCCGCTTGCGATGAGGTGGGGAACTAGGACTTTCTCTGTGATCTCCACAGGGGATTCAGACATCCTTTCATCTTGGGAGATGCAAGACGAGCCTGCATTCAAGTCACTGCAGGGATATCCGGCCTTATTTCGAGTCAGGGCATCGTGGTGTCCATTCCACTTGAGGCCGCAAACTCAGGGTCCCTCTCACATACCTAGAGCTGAGAGAAACCTCCTCTTGAGGTGCTTGTGGTAAGGTGGTATTCCTCTGGAGTCGAAGCCAGGGACTAACCTCTCATCTCGAGTTGATTCTTGGTCCACGGAGCTCTTTCATGTTGCTACAGTGACCTCAGGATCCCTCTAGCCTTGAAACAGTGTTCTTGGGGTTTCTCTGGAGTGCCACCAAGGAAATCAAGGCTCCTTTCATGTGTGATGTGCAACACGGAATTGCTCTGGACGCAGTGCAGGGGAATCGGGCCTCATCTCGCGGCGAGGGGGAAGTCTCATGGTTTTTCTCGAGTTGCGGTGGGAACCTGGGGTATATTCTCGAGTTATGACGGGAATGGCCCTTCCACCCACGTGTTTATTCAACGACGTAAGGACTCCTGCCTAGTTGCGAGGGACAACTCGGGATTCTCCTCGAGGCTTGGCAGGGCAATTGGGGACGCCTCTCCAGCTGAGGCGGGAGACCAAGGGTCCCTTTCCACGTGCCACAGGAATCCTGGGACTCCTATCAAGTTTCAAGAGGACTCAGGCATCGTCTCCTTTGGAGGCACTGATCTCCACGTACCTCTGGAGTTTTCAAAGGATGTGAGGCCTCCGGTAGCGATGAGGTGGGGAACTAGGTCTTTCTCTGTGGTCTCCACAGGGGATTCAGACATCCTTTCGTCTTGGGAGATGCAAGACAAGCCTGCATTCAAGTCACTGCAGGGATATCCGGCCTTATTTCAAGTCAGAGCATCGCGGTGTCCATTCCACTTGAGGCCGCAAACTTATTGTCCCTCTCACATACCTAGAGCTGAGAGAAGCCTCCTCTTGAGGTGCTTGTGGTAAGGTGGTATTCCTCTGGAGTCGAAGCCAGGGACTAACCTCTCATCTCGAGTTGATTCTTGGTCCACGGAGCTCTTTCGTGTTGCTACAGTGACCTCAGGATCCCTCTAGCCTTGAAACAGTGTTCTTGGGGTTTCTCTGGAGTGCCACCAAGGAAATCAAGGCTCCTTTCATGTGTGATGTGCAAGACGGAATTGCTCTGCACGCAGTGCAGGGGAATCGGTCCTCATCTCGCGGCGAGGGGGAAGTCTCATGGTTTTTCTCGAGTTGCGGCGGGAACCTGAGGTATATTCTCGAGTTACGACGGGGATGGCCCTTCCACCCACGTGTTTGTTCAGCGACGTCAGGACTCCTGCCTAGTTGCGAGGGACAACTCGGGATTCTCCTCGAGGCTTGGCAGGGCAATTGGGACGCCTCTCCAGCTGAGGCGGGAGACCAAGGGTCCCTTTCCACGTGCCACAGGAATCCTGGGACTCCTATCAAGTTTCATGAGGAGTCAGGCATCCTCTCCTTTGGAGGCACTTATCGCCGCGTACCTCTGAAGTTTTCAAAGGATGTGAGGCCTCCGGTCGCGATGAAGTGGGGAACTAGGTCTTTCTCTGTGGTCTCCACAGGGGATTCAGACATCCTTTCGTCTTGGGAGATGCAAGACAAGCCTGCATTCAAGTCACTGCAGGGATATCCGGCCTTATTTCGAGTCAGGGCATTGCGGTGTCCATTTCACTTGAGGCCACAAAATCAGGGTCCCTCTCACATACCTAGAGCTGAGAGAAGCCTCCTCTTGAGGTGCTTGTGGTAAGGTGGTATTCCTCTGGAGTCTAAGCCAGGGACTAACCTCTCATCTCGAGTTGATTCTTGGTCCACGGAGCTCTTTCGTGTTGCTACAGTGACCTCAGGATCCCTCTAGCCTTGAAACAGTGTTCTTGGGGTTTCTCTGGAGTGCCATCAAGGAAATCAAGGCTCCTTTCATGTGTGATGTGCAAGACGGAATTGCTCTGCACGCAGTGCAGGGGAATCGGGCCTCATCTCGCGGCGAGGGGGAAGTCTCATGGTTTTTCTCGAGTTGCGGCGGGAACCTGAGGTATATTCTCGAGTTACGACGGGGATGGCCCTTCCACACACGTGTTTGTTCAGCGACGTCAGGACTCCTGCCTAGTTGCGAGGGACAACTCGGGATTCTCCTCGAGGCTTGGCAGGGCAATTGGGACGCCTCTCCAGCTGAGGCGGGAGACCAAGGTTCCCTTTCCACGTGCCACAGGAATCCTGGGACTCCTATCAAGTTTCACGAGGAGTCAGGCATCGTCTCCTTTGGAGGCACTGATCTCCGCGTACCTCTGGAGTTTTCAAAGGATGTGAGGCCTCCGGTAGCGATGAGGTGGGGAACTAGGTCTTTCTCTGTGGTCTCCACAGGGGATTCAGACATCCTTTCGTCTTGGGAGATGCAAGGCGAGCCTGCATTCAAGTCACTGCTGGGATATCCGGCCTTATTTCGCGTCAGGGCATCGCGGTGTCCATTCCACTTGAGGCCGCAAACTCAGGGTCCCTCTCACATACCTAGAGCTGAGAGAAGCCTCCTCTTGAGGTGCTTGTGGTAAGGTGGTATTCCTCTGGAGTCGAAGCCAGGGACTAACCTCTCATCTCGAGTTGATTTTTGGTCCACGGAGCTCTTTCGTGTTGCTACAGTGACCTCAGGTTCCCTCTAGCCTTGAAACAGTGTTCTTGGGGTTTCTCTGGAGGGCCATCAAGGAAATCTAGGCTTCTTTCATGTGTGATGTGCAACACGGAATTGCTCTGCATGCAGTGCAGGATATCGGGCCTCATTTTGCGGCGAGGGGGAAGTCTCATGGTTTTTCTCGAGTTGCGGTGGGAACCTGGGGTATATTCTCGAGTTATGACGGGAATGGCCCTTCCACCCACGTGTTTATTCAACGACGTAAGGACTCCTGCCTAGTTGCGAGGGACAACTCGGGATTCTCCTCGAGGCTTGGCAGGGCAATTGGGACGCCTCTCCAGCTGAGGCGGGAGACCAAGGGTCCCTTTCCACGTGCCACAGGAATCCTGGGACTCCTATCAAGTTTCAAGAGGACTCAGGCATCGTCTCCGTTGGAGGCATTGATCTCCACGTACCTCTGGAGTTTTCAAAGGAGGTGAGGCCTCCGGGAGCGATGAGGTGGGGAACTAGGTCTTTCTCTGTGGTCTCCACAGGGGATTCAGACATCCTTTCGTCTTGGGAGATGCAAGACAAGCCTGCATTCAAGTCACTGCAGGGATATCCGGCCTTATTTCCAGTCAGGGCATTGCGGTGTCCATTTCACTTGAGGCCACAAACTCAGGGTCCCTCTCACATACCTAGAGCTGAGAGAAGCCTCCTCTTGAGGTGCTTGTGGTAAGGTGGTATTCCTCTGGAGTCGAAGCCAGGGACTAACCTCTCATCTCGAGTTGATTTGTGGTCCACGGAGCTCTTTCATGTTGCTACAGTGACCTCAGGATCCCTCTAGCCTTGAAACAGTGTTCTTGGGGTTTCTCTAGAGTGCCACCAAGGAAATCAAGGCTCCTTTCATGTGTGATGTGCAGGGCGAAATTGCTCTGCACGCAGTGCAGGGGAATCGGGCCTCATCTCGCGGCGAGGGGAAGTCTCATGGTTTTTCTCGAGTTGCGGCGGGAACCTGGGGTATATTCTCGAGTTACGACGGGGATGGCCCTTCCACACACGTGTTTGTTCAGCGACGTCAGGACTCCTGTCTAGTTGCGAGGGACAACTCGGGATTCTCCTCGAGGCTTGGCAGGGCAATTGGGACGCCTCTCCAGCTGAGGCGGGAGACCAAGGGTCCCTTTCCACGTGCCACAGGAATCCTGGGACTCCTATCAAGTTTCACGAGGAGTCAGGCATCGTCTCCTTTGGAGGAACTGATCTCCGCGTACCTCTGGATTTTTCAAAAGATGCGAGGCCTCCGCTTGCGATGAGGTGGGGAACTAGGACTTTCTCTGTGATCTCCACAGGGGATTCAGACATCCTTTCATCTTGGGAGATGCAAGACGAGCCTGCATTCAAGTCACTGCAGGGATATCCGGCCTTATTTCGAGTCAGGGCATCGTGGTGTCCATTCCACTTGAGGCCGCAAACTCAGGGTCCCTCTCACATACCTAGAGCTGAGAGAAACCTCCTCTTGAGGTGCTTGTGGTAAGGTGGTATTCCTCTGGAGTCGAAGCCAGGGACTAACCTCTCATCTCGAGTTGATTCTTGGTCCACGGAGCTCTTTCATGTTGCTACAGTGACCTCAGGATCCCTCTAGCCTTGAAACAGTGTTCTTGGGGTTTCTCTGGAGTGCCACCAAGGAAATCAAGGCTCCTTTCATGTGTGATGTGCAACACGGAATTGCTCTGGACGCAGTGCAGGGGAATCGGGCCTCATCTCGCGGCGAGGGGGAAGTCTCATGGTTTTTCTCGAGTTGCGGTGGGAACCTGGGGTATATTCTCGAGTTATGACGGGAATGGCCCTTCCACCCACGTGTTTATTCAACGACGTAAGGACTCCTGCCTAGTTGCGAGGGACAACTCGGGATTCTCCTCGAGGCTTGGCAGGGCAATTGGGACGCCTCTCCAGCTGAGGCGGGAGACCAAGGGTCCCTTTCCACGTGCCACAGGAATCCTGGGACTCCTATCAAGTTTCAAGAGGACTCAGGCATCGTCTCCTTTGGAGGCACTGATCTCCACGTACCTCTGGAGTTTTCAAAGGATGTGAGGCCTCCGGTAGCGATGAGGTGGGGAACTAGGTCTTTCTCTGTGGTCTCCACAGGGGATTCAGACATCCTTTCGTCTTGGGAGATGCAAGACAAGCCTGCATTCAAGTCACTGCAGGGATATCCGGCCTTATTTCCAGTCAGGGCATTGCGGTGTCCATTTCACTTGAGGCCACAAACTCAGGGTCCCTCTCACATACCTAGAGCTGAGAGAAGCCTCCTCTTGAGGTGCTTGTGGTAAGGTGGTATTCCTCTGGAGTCGAAGCCAGGGACTAACCTCTCATCTCGAGTTGATTCTTGGTCCACGGAGCTCTTTCGTGTTGCTACAGTGACCTCAGGATCCCTCTAGCCTTGAAACAGTGTTCTTGGGGTTTCTCTGGAGTGCCACCAAGGAAATCAAGGCTCCTTTCATGTGTGATGTGCAAGACGGAATTGCTCTGCACGCAGTGCAGGGGAATCGGGCCTCATCTCGCGGCGAGGGGGAAGTCTCATGGTTTTTCTCGAGTTGCGGCGGGAACCTGAGGTATATTCTCGAGTTACGACGGGGATGGCCCTTCCACCCACGTGTTTGTTCAGCGACGTCAGGACTCCTGCCTAGTTGCGAGGGACAACTCGGGATTCTCCTCGAGGCTTGGCAGGGCAATTGGGACGCCTCTCCAGCTGAGGCGGGAGACCAAGTTTCCCTTTCCACGTGCCACAGGAATCCTGGGACTCCTATCAAGTTTCACGAGGAGTCAGGCATCGTCTCCTTTGGAGGCACTGATCTCCGCGTACCTCTGGAGTTTTCAAAGGATGTGAGGCCTCCGGTCGCGGTGAGGTGGGGAACTAGGTCTTTCTCTGTGGTCTCCACACGGGATTCAGACATCCTTTCGTCTTGGCAGATGCAAGACGAGCCTGCATTCAAGTCACTGCAGGGATATCCGGCCTTATTTCGCGTCAGGGCATCGCAGTGTCCATTCCACTTGAGGCCGCAAACTCGGGGTCCCTCTCACATACCTAGAGCTGAGAGAAGCCTCCTCTTGAGGTGCTTGTGGTAAGGTGGTATTCCTCTGGAGTGAAAGCCAGGGACTAACCTCTCATCTCGAGTTGATTCTTGGTCCACGGAGCTCTTTCGTGTTGCTACAGTGACCTCAGGATCCCTCTACGTTTGAAACAAGGTTCTTGGGGTTTCTCTGGAGTGCCATCAAGGAAATCAAGGTTCCTTTCATGTGTGATGTGCAGGACGGAATTGCTCTGCACGCAGTGCAGGGGAATCGGGCCTCATCTCGCGGCGAGGGGGAAGTCTCATGGTTTTTTTCTAGTTTCGGCGGGAACCCGGGGTATATTCTCGAGTTACGACGGGGATGGCCTTTCCACTCACGTGTTTGTTCAGCAACGTCAGGACTCCTGCCTAGTTGCGAGGGACAACTCGGGAATCTCCTCGAGGCTTGGCAGGGCAATTGGGACGCCTCTCCAGCTGAGGCGGGAGACCAAGGGTCCCTTTCCACGTGCCACAGGAATCCTGGGACTCCTATCAAGTTTCATGAGGAGTCAGGCATCCTCTCCTTTGGAGGCACTTATCGCCGCGTACCTCTGAAGTTTTCAAAGGATGTGAGGCCTCCGGTCGCGATGAAGTGGGGAACTAGGTCTTTCTCTGTGGTCTCCACAGGGGATTCAGACATCCTTTCGTCTTGGGAGATGCAAGACAAGCCTGCATTCAAGTCACTGCAGGGATATCCGGCCTTATTTCGAGTCAGGGCATTGCGGTGTCCATTTCACTTGAGGCCACAAAATCAGGGTCCCTCTCACATACCTAGAGCTGAGAGAAGCCTCCTCTTGAGGTGCTTGTGGTAAGGTGGTATTCCTCTGGAGTCGAAGCCAGGGACTAACCTCTCATCTCGAGTTGATTCTTGGTCCACGGAGCTCTTTCGTGTTGCTACAGTGACCTCAGGATCCCTCTAGCCTTGAAACAGTGTTCTTGGGGTTTCTCTGGAGTGCCATCAAGGAAATCAAGGCTCCTTTCATGTGTGATGTGCAAGACGGAATTGCTCTGCACGCAGTGCAGGGGAATCGGGCCTCATCTCGTGGCGAGGGGGAAGTCTCATGGTTTTTCTCGAGTTGCGGCGGGAACCTGAGGTATATTCTCGAGTTACGACGGGGATGGCCCTTCCACCCACGTGTTTGTTCAGCGACGTCAGGACTCATGCCTAGTTGCGAGGGACAACTCGGGATTCTCCTCGAGGCTTGGCAGGGCAATTGGGACGCCTCTCCAGCTGAGGCGGGAGACCAAGGTTCCCTTTCCACGTGCCACAGGAATCCAGGGACTCCTATCAAGTTTCACGAGGAGTCAGGCATCGTCTCCTTTGGAGGCACTGATCTCCGCGTACCTCTGGAGTTTTCAAAGGATGTGAGGCCTCCGGTAGCGATGAGGTGGGGAACTAGGTCTTTCTCTGTGGTCTCCACAGGGGATTCAGACATCCTTTCGTCTTGGGAGATGCAAGACGAGCCTGCATTCAAGTCACTGCGGGGATATCCGGCCTTATTTCGCGTCAGGGCATCGCGGTGTCCATTCCACTTGAGGCCGCAAACTCAGGGTCCCTCTCACATACCTAGAGCTGAGAGAAGCCTCCTCTTGAGGTGCTTGTGGTAAGGTGGTATTCCTCTGGAGTGGAAGCCAGGGACTAACCTCTCATCTCGAGTTGATTCTTGGTCCACGGAGCTCTTTCGTGTTGCTACAGTGACCTCAGGATCCCTCTACCTTTGAAACAGGGTTCTTGGGGTTTCTCCTGAGTGCCATCAAGGAAATCAAGGTTCCTTTCATGTGTGATGTGCAGGACGGAATTGCTCTGCACGCAGTGCAGGGGAATCGGGCCTCATCTCGCGGCGAGGGGGAAGTCTCATGGTTTTTTTCTAGTTTCGGCGGGAACCCGGGGTATATTCTCGAGTTACGACGGGGATGGCCTTTCCACTCACGTGTTTGTTCAGCAACGTCAGGACTCCTGCCTAGTTGCGAGGGACAACTCGGGAATCTCCTCGAGGCTTGGCAGGGCAATTGGGACGCCTCTCCAGCTGAGGCGGGAGACCAAGGGTCCCTTTCCACGTGCCACAGGAATCCTGGGACTCCTATCAAGTTTCATGAGGAGTCAGGCATCCTCTCCTTTGGAGGCACTTATCGCCGCGTACCTCTGAAGTTTTCAAAGGATGTGAGGCCTCCGGTCGCGAAGAAGTGGGAAACTAGGTCTTTCTCTGTGGTCTCCACAGGGGATTCAGACATCCTTTCGTCTTGGGAGATGCAAGACGAGCCTGCATTCAAGTCACTGCAGGGATATCCGGCCTTATTTCGCGTCAGGGCATCGCAGTGTCCATTTCACTTGAGGCCGCAAACTCAGGGTCCCTCTCACATACCTAGAGCTGAGAGAAGCCTCCTCTTGAGGTGCTTGTGGTAAGGTGGTATTCCTCTGGAGTCGAAGCCAGGGACTAACCTCTCATCTCGAGTTGATTCTTGGTCCACGGAGCTCTTTCGTGTTGCTACAGTGACCTCAGGATCCCTCTACCTTTGAAACAGGGTTCTTGGGGTTTCTCTGGAGTGCCATCAAGGAAATCAAGGCTCCTTTCATGTGTGATGTGCAACACAGAATTGCTCTGAACGCAGTGCAGGGGAATCGGGCCTCATCTCGCGGCGAGGGGGAAGTCTCATGGTTTTTCTCGAGTTGCGGCGGGAACCTGGGGTATATTCTCGAGTTACGACGGGGATGGCCCTTCCACACACGTGTTTGTTCAGCGACGTCAGGATTCCTGCCTAGTTGCCAGGGACAACTCGGGATTCTCCTCGAGGCTTGGCAGGGCAATTGGGACGCCTCTCCAGCTGAGGCGGGAGACCAAGGTTCCATTTCCATGTGCCACAGGAATCCTGGGACTCCTATCAAGTTTCACGAGGAGTCAGGCATCGTCTCCTTTGGAGGCACTGATCTCCGCGTACCTCTGGAGTTTTCAAAGTATGTGAGGCCTCCGGTCGCGGTGAGGTGGGGAACTAGGTCTTTCTCTGTGGTCTCCACAGGGCATTCAGACATCCTTTCGTCTTGGCAGATGCAAGACGAGCCTGCATTTAAGTCACTGCATGGATATCCGGCCTTATTTCGCGTCAGGGCATCGCAGTGTCCATTCCACTTGAGGCCGCAAACTCAGGGTCCCTCTCACATACCTAGAGCTGAGAGAAGCCTCCTCTTGAGGTGCTTGTGGTAAGGTGGTATTCCTCTGGAGTCGAAGCCAGGGACTAACCTCTCATCTCGAGTTGATTCTTGGTCCACGGAGCTCTTTCGTGTTGCTACAGTGACCTCAGGATCCCTCTAGCCTTTAAACAGGGTTCTTGGGGTTTCTCTGGAGTGCCATCAAGGAAATCAAGGTTCCTTTCATGTGTGATGTGCAGGACGGAATTGCTCTGCACGCAGTGCAGGGGAATCGGGCCTCATCTCGCGGCGAGGGGGAAGTCTCATGGTTTTTCTCTAGTTGCGGCGGGAACCCGGGGTATATTCTCGAGTTACGATGGGGATGGCCTTTCCACTCACGTGTTTGTTCAGCAACGTCAGGACTCCTGCCTAGTTGCGAGGGACAACTCGGGATTCTCCTCGAGGCTTGGCAGGGCAATTGGGACGCCTCTCCAGCTGAGGCGGGAGACCAAGGGTCCCTTTCCACGTGCCACAGGAATCCTGGGACTCCTATCAAGTTTCACGAGGAGTCAGGCATCGTCTCCTTTGGAGGCACTGATCTCCGCGTACCGCTGGAGTTTTCAAAGGATGTGAGGCCTCCGGTCGCGATGAGGTGGGAAACTAGGTCTTTCTCTGTGGTCTCCACAGGGGATTCAGACATCCTTTCGTCTTGGGAGATGCAAGACGAGCCTACATTCAAGTCACTGCAGGGATATCCGGCCTTATTTCGCGTCAGGGCATCGCAGTGTCCATTTCACTTGAGGCCGCAAACTCAGGGTCCCTCTCACATACCTAGAGCTGAGAGAAGCCTCCTCTTGAGGTGCTTGTGGTAAGGTGGTATTCCTCTGGAGTCGAAGCCAGGGACTAACCTCTCATCTCGAGTTGATTTTTAGTCCACGGAGCTCTTTCGGTTTGCTATAGTGACCTCAGGTTCCCTCTAGCCTTGAAACAGTGTTCTTGTGGTTTCTATGGAGGGCCATCAAGGAAATCAAGGCTCCTTTCATGTGTGATGTGCAACACGGAATTGCTCTGCATGCAGTGCAGGATATCGGGCCTCATTTTGCGGCGAGGGGGAAGTCTCATGGTTTTTCTCGAGTTGCGGTGGGAACCTGGGGTATATTCTCGAGTTACGACGGGGATGGCCCTTCCACACACGTGTTTGTTCAGCGACGTCAGGATTCCTGCCTAGTTGCCAGGGACAACTCGGGATTCTCCTCGAGGCTTGGCAGGGCAATTGGGACGCCTCTCCACCTGAAGCGGGAGACCAAGGTTCCATTTCCATGTGCCACAGGAACCCTGGGACTCCTATCAAGTTTCACGAGGAGTCAGGTATCGTCTCCTTTGGAGGCACTGATCGCCGCGTACCTCTGGCGTTTTCAAAGGATGTGAGGCCTCCGGTCGCGGTGAGGTGGGGAACTAGGTCTTTCTCTGTGGTCTCCACAGGGCATTCAGACATCCTTTCGTCTTGGCAGATGCAAGACGAGCCTGCATTCAAGTCACTGCAGGGATATCCGGCCTTATTTCGCGTCAGGGCATCGCAGTGTCCATTCCACTTGAGGCCGCAAACTCAGGGTCCCTCTCACATACCTAGAGCTGAGAGAAGCCTCCTCTTGAGGTGCTTGTGGTAAGGTGGTATTCCTCTGGAGTCGAAGCCAGGGACTAACCTCTCATCTCGAGTTGATTCTTGGTCCACGGAGCTCTTTCGTGTTGCTACAGTGACCTCAGGATCCCTCTACCTTTGAAACAGGGTTCTTGGGGTTTCTCTGGAGTGCCATCAAGGAAATCAAGGTTCCTTTCATGTGTGATGTGCAACACGGAATTGCTCTGCACGCAGTGCAGGGGAATCGGGCCTCATCTCGCGGCGAGGGGGAAGTCTCATGGTTTTTCTCTAGTTGCGGCGGGAACGCGGGGTATATTCTCGAGTTACGACGGGGATGGCCTTTCCACTCACGTGTTTTTTCAGCAACGTCAGGACTCCTGCCTAGTTGCGAGAGACAACTCGGGAATCTCCTCGAGGCTTGGCAGGGCAATTGGGACGCCTCTCCAGCTGAGGAGTGAGACCAAGTGTCCCTTTCCACGTGCCACAGGAATCCTGGGACTCTATCAAGTTTCATGAGGAGTCAGGCATCCTCTCCTTTGGAGGCACTTATCGCCGCGTACCTCTGAAGTTTTCAAAGGATGTGAGGCCTCCGGTAGCGATGAGGTGGGGAACTAGGTCTTTCTCTGTGGTCTCCACAGGGGATTCAGACATCCTTTCGTCTTGGGAGATGCAAGACAAGCCTGCATTCAAGTCACTGCAGGGATATCCGGCCTTATTTCGAGTCAGGGCATCGCGGTGTCCATTTCACTTGAGGCCACAAACTCAGGGTCCCTCTCACATACCTAGAGCTGAGAGAAGCCTCCTCTTGAGGTGCTTGTGGTAAGGTGGTATTCCTCTGGAGTCGAAGCCAGGGACTAACCTCTCATCTCGAGTTGATTCTTGGTCCACGGAGCTCTTTCGTGTTGCTACAGTGACCTCAGGATCCCTCTAGCCTTGAAACAGTGTTCTTGGAGTTTCTCTGGAGTGCCATCAAGGAAATCAAGGCTCCTTTCATGTGTGATGTGCAAGACGGAATTGCTCTGCACGCAGTGCAGGGGAATCAGGCCTCATCTCGCGGCGAGGGGGAAGTCTCATGGTTTTTCTCGAGTTGCGGCGGGAACCTGGGGTATATTCTCGAGTTACGACGGGGATGGCCCTTCCACCCACGTGTTTGTTCAGCGACGTCAGGACTCCTGCCTAGTTGCCAGGGACAACTCGGGATTCTCCTCGAGGCTTGGCAGGGCAATTGGGACGCCTCTCCAGCTGAGGCGGGAGACCAAGGGTCCCTTTCCACGTGCCACAGGAATCCTGGGACTCCTATCAAGTTTCACGAGGAGTCAGGCATCGTCTCCTTTGGAGGCACTGATCTCCGCGTACCTCTGGAGTTTTCAAAGGATGTGAGGCCTCCGGTAGCGATGAGGTGGGGAACTAGGTCTTTCTCTGTGGTCTCCACAGGGCATTCAGACATTCTTTCGTCTTGGGAGATGCAAGACGAGCCTGCATTCAAGTCACTGCAGGGATATCCGGCCTTATTTCGAGTCAGGGCATCGCGGTGTCCATTCCACTTGAGGCCGCAAACTTAGGGTCCCTCTCACATACATAGAGCTGAGAGAAGCCTCCTCTTGAGGTGCTTGTGGTAAGGTGGTATTCCTCTGGAGTCGAAGCCAGGGACTAACCTCTCATCTCGAGTTGATTCTTGGTCCACGGAGCTCTTTCGTGTTGCTACAGTGACCTCAGGATCCCTCTACCTTTGAAACAGGGTTCTTGGGGTTTCTCTGGAGTGCCATCAAGGAAATCAAGGTTCCTTTCATGTGTGATGTGCAACACGGAATTGCTCTGCACGCAGTGCAGGGGAATCGGGCCTCATCTCGCGGCGAGGGGGAAGTCTCATGGTTTTTCTCGAGTTGCGGCGGGAACCCGGGGTATATTCTCGAGTTACGACGGGGATGGCCTTTCCACTCACGTGTTTTTTCAGCAACGTCAGGACTCCTGCCTAGTTGCGAGGGACAACTCGGGAATCTCCTCGAGGCTTGGCAGGGCAATTGGGACGCCTCTCCAGCTGAGGAGTGAGACCAAGTGTCCCTTTCCACGTGCCACAGGAATCCTGGGACTCCTATCAAGTTTCATGAGGAGTCAGGCATCCTCTCCTTTGGAGGCACTTATCGCCGCGTACCTCTGAAGTTTTCAAAGGATGTGAGGCCTCCGGTAGCGATGAGGTGGGGAACTAGGTCTTTCTCTGTGGTCTCCACAGGGGATTCAGACATCCTTTCGTCTTGGGAGATGCAAGACAAGCCTGCATTCAAGTCACTGCAGGGATATCCGGCCTTATTTCGAGTCAGGGCATCGCGGTGTCCATTTCACTTGAGGCCACAAACTCAGGGTCCCTCTCACATACCTAGAGCTGAGAGAAGCCTCCTCTTGAGGTGCTTGTGGTAAGGTGGTATTCCTCTGGAGTCGAAGCCAGGGACTAACCTCTCATCTCGAGTTGATTCTTGGTCCACGGAGCTCTTTCGTGTTGCTACAGTGACCTCAGGATCCCTATAGCCTTGAAACAGTGTTCTTGGGGTTTCTCTGGAGTGCCATCAAGGAAATCAAGGCTCCTTTCATGTGTGATGTGCAAGACGGAATTGCTCTGCACGCAGTGCAGGGGAATCGGGCCTCATCTCGCGGCGAGGGGGAAGTCTCATGGTTTTTCTCGAGTTGCGGCGGGAACCTGGGGTATATTCTCGAGTTACGACGGGGATGGCCCTTCCACCCACGTGTTTGTTCAGCGACGTCAGGACTCCTGCCTAGTTGCCAGGGACAACTCGGGATTCTCCTCGAGGCTTGGCAGGGCAATTGGGACGCCTCTCCAGCTGAGGCGGGAGACCAAGGGTCCCTTTCCACGTGCCACAGGAATCCTGGGACTCCTATCAAGTTTCACGAGGAGTCAGGCATCGTCTCCTTTGGAGGCACTGATCTCCGCGTACCTCTGGAGTTTTCAAAGGATGTGAGGCCTCCGGTAGCGATGAGGTGGGGAACTAGGTCTTTCTCTGTGGTCTCCACAGGGCATTCAGACATCCTTTCGTCTTGGGAGATGCAAGACGAGCCTGCATTCAAGTCACTGCAGGGATATCCGGCCTTATTTCGAGTCAGGGCATCGCGGTGTCCATTCCACTTGAGGCCGCAAACTTAGGGTCCCTCTCACATACATAGAGCTGAGAGAAGCCTCCTCTTGAGGTGCTTGTGGTAAGGTGGTATTCCTCTGGAGTCGAAGCCAGGGACTAACCTCTCATCTCGAATTGATTTGTGGTGCACGGAGCTCTTTCATGTTGCTACAGTGACCTCAGGATCCCTCTAGCCTTGAAACAGTGTTCTTGGGGTTTCTCTGGAGTGCCATCAAGGAAATCAAGGCTCCTTTCATGTGTGATGTGCAACACGGAATTGCTCTGCACGCAGTGCAGGGGAATCGGGCCTCATCTCACGGCGAGGGGGAAGTCTCATGGTTTTTCTCGAGTTGCGGCGGGAACCTGGGGTATATTCTCGAGTTACGACGGGGATGGCCCTTCCACACACGTGTTTGTTCAGCGACGTCAGGACTCCTGCCTAGTTGCCAGGGACAACTCGGGATTCTCCTCGAGGCTTGGCAGGGCAATTGGGACGCCTCTCCAGCTGAGGAGGGAGACCAAGGGTCCATTTCCATGTGCCACAGGAATCCTGGGACTCCTATCAAGTTTCACGAGGAGTCAGGCATCGTCTCCTTTGGAGGCACTGATCTCCGTGTACCTCTGGAGTTTTCAAAGGATGTGAGGCCTCCGGTCGCGATGAGGTGGGGAACTAGGTCTTTCTCTGTGGTCTCCACTGGGGATTCAGACATCGTTTCGTCTTGGGAGATGCAAGACGAGCCTGCATTCAAGTCACTGCAGGGATATCCTGCCTTATTTCGCGTCAGGGCATCGCAGTGTCCATTCCACTTGAGGCCGCAAACTCAGGGTCCCTCTCACATACCTAGAGCTGAGAGAAGCCTCCTCTTGAGTTGCTTGTGGTAAGGTGGTATTCCTCTGGAGTCGAAGCCAGGGACTAACCTCTCATCTCGAGTTGATTCTTGGTCCACGGAGCTCTTTCGTGTTGCTACAGTGACCTCAGGATCCCTCTACCTTTGAAACAGGGTTCTTGGGGTTTCTCTGGAGTGCCATCAAGGAAATCAAGGTTCCTTTCATGTGTGATGTGCAGGACGGAATTGCTCTGCACGCAGTGCAGGGGAATCGGGCCTCATCTCGCGGCGAGGGGGAAGTCTCATGGTTTTTCTCTAGTTGCGGCGGGAACCTGGGGTATATTCTCGAGTTACGACGGGGATGGCCTTTCCACTCACGTGTTTGTTCAGCAACGTCAGGACTCCTGCCTAGTTGCGAGGGACAACTCGGGGTTCTCCTCGAGGCTTGGCAGGGCAATTGGGACGCCTCTCCAGCTGAGGCGGGAGACCAAGGGTCCCTTTCCACGTGCCACAGGAATCCTGGGACTCCTATCAAGTTTCATGAGGAGTCAGGCATCCTCTCTTTGGAGGCACTTATCGCCGCGTACCTCTGAAGTTTTAAAGGATGTGAGGCCTCCGGTAGCGATGAGGTGGGGAACTAGGTCTTTCTCTGTGGTCTCCACAGGGGATTCAGACATACTTTCGTCTTGGGAGATGCAAGACAAGCCTGCATTCAAGTCACTGCAGGGATATCCGGCCTTATTCCGAGTCAGGGCATCGCGGTGTCCATTTCACTTGAGGCCACAAACTCAGGGTCCCTCTCACATACCTAGAGCTGAGAGAAGCCTCCTCTTGAGGTGCTTGTGGTAAGGTGGTATTCCTCTGGAGTCGAAGCCAGGGACTAACCTCTCATCTCGAGTTGATTTTTGGTCCTCGGAGCTCTTTTGGTTTGCTATAGTGACCTCAGGTTCCCTCTAGCCTTGAAACAGTGTTCTTGGGGTTTCTCTGGAGGGCCATCAAGGATATCAAGGCTCCTTTCATGTGTGATGTGCAACACGGAATTGCTCTGCATGCAGTGCAGGATATCGGGCCTCATTTTGCGGCGAGGGGGAAGTCTCATGGTTTTTCTCGAGTTGCGGTGGGAACCTGGGGTATATTCTCGAGTTATGACGGGGATGGCCCTTCCACCCACGTGTTTATTCAACGACGTCAGGACTCCTGCCTAGTTGCGAGGGACAACTGGGGATTCTCCTCGAGGCTTGGCAGGGCAATTGGGACGCCTCTCCAGCTGAGGCGGGTGACCAAGGTTCCCTTTCCACGTGCCACAGGAATCCTGGGACTCCAATCAAGTTTCACGAGGAGTCAGGCATCGTCTCCTTTGGAGGCACTGATCTCCGCGTACCTCTGGAATTTTCAAAGTATGTGAGGCCTCCGGTAGCGATGAGGTGGGGAACTAGGTCTTTCTCTGTGGTCTCCACAGGGGATTCAGACATCCTTTCGTCTTGGGAGATGCAAGACGAGCCTGCATTCAAGTCACTGCAGGGATATCCGGCCTTATTTCGAGTCAGGGCATCGCGGTGTCCATTCCACTTGAGGCCGCAAACTTAGGATCCCTCTCACATACCTAGAGCTGAGAGAAGCCTCCTGTTGAGGTGCTTGTGGTAACGTGGTATTCCTCTGGAGTCGAAGCCAGGGACTAACCTCTCATCTCGAGTTGATTTGTGGTCCACGGAGCTCTTTCATGTTGCTACAGTGACCTCAGGATCCCTCTAGCCTTGAAACAGTGTTCTTGGGGTTTCTCTAGAGTGCCACCAAGGAAATCAAGGCTCCTTTCATGTGTGATGTGCAGGACGGAATTGCTCTGCACGCAGTGCAGGGGAATCGGGCCTCATCTCGCGGCGAGGGGGAAGTCTCATGGTTTTTCTCGAGTTGCGGCGGGAACCCGGGGTATATTCTCGAGTTACGACGGGGATGGCCTTTCCACTCACGTGTTTTTTCAGCAACGTCAGGACTCCTGCCTAGTTGCGAGGGACAACTCGGGAATCTCCTCGAGGCTTGGCAGGGCAATTGGGACGCCTCTCCAGCTGAGGAGTGAGACCAAATGTCCCTTTCCACGTGCCACAGGAATCCTGGGACTCCTATCAAGTTTCATGAGGAGTCAGGCATCCTCTCCTTTGGAGGCACTTATCGCCGCGTACCTCTGAAGTTTTCAAAGGATGTGAGGCCTCCGGTAGCGATGAGGTGGGGAACTAGGTCTTTCTCTGTGGTCTCCACAGGGGATTCAGACATCCTTTCGTCTTGGGAGATGCAAGACAAGCCTGCATTCAAGTCACTGCAGGGATATCCGGCCTTATTTCGAGTCAGGGCATCGCGGTGTCCATTTCACTTGAGGCCACAAACTCAGGGTCCCTCTCACATACCTAGAGCTGAGAGAAGCCTCCTCTTGAGGTGCTTGTGGTAAGGTGGTATTCCTCTGGAGTCGAAGCCAGGGACTAACCTCTCATCTCGAGTTGATTCTTGGTCCACGGAGCTCTTTCGTGTTGCTACAGTGACCTCAGGATCCCTATAGCCTTGAAACAGTGTTCTTGGGGTTTCTCTGGAGTGCCATCAAGGAAATCAAGGCTCCTTTCATGTGTGATGTGCAAGACGGAATTGCTCTGCACGCAGTGCAGGGGAATCGGGCCTCATCTCGCGGCGAGGGGGAAGTCTCATGGTTTTTCTCGAGTTGCGGCGGGAACCTGGGGTATATTCTCGAGTTACGACGGGGATGGCCCTTCCACCCACGTGTTTGTTCAGCGACGTCAGGACTCCTGCCTAGTTGCCAGGGACAACTCGGGATTCTCCTCGAGGCTTGGCAGGGCAATTGGGACGCCTCTCCAGCTGAGGCGGGAGACCAAGGGTCCCTTTCCACGTGCCACAGGAATCCTGGGACTCCTATCAAGTTTCACGAGGAGTCAGGCATCGTCTCCTTTGGAGGCACTGATCTCCGCGTACCTCTGGAGTTTTCAAAGGATGTGAGGCCTCCGGTAGCGATGAGGTGGGGAACTAGGTCTTTCTCTGTGGTCTCCACAGGGCATTCAGACATCCTTTCGTCTTGGGAGATGCAAGACGAGCCTGCATTCAAGTCACTGCAGGGATATCCGGCCTTATTTCGAGTCAGGGCATCGCGGTGTCCATTCCACTTGAGGCCGCAAACTTAGGGTCCCTCTCACATACATAGAGCTGAGAGAAGCCTCCTCTTGAGGTGCTTGTGGTAAGGTGGTATTCCTCTGGAGTCGAAGCCAGGGACTAACCTCTCATCTCGAATTGATTTGTGGTGCACGGAGCTCTTTCATGTTGCTACAGTGACCTCAGGATCCCTCTAGCCTTGAAACAGTGTTCTTGGGGTTTCTCTGGAGTGCCACCAAGGAAATCAAGGCTCCTTTCATGTGTGATGTGCAACACAGAATTGCTCTGCACGCAGTGCAGGGGAATCGGGCCTCATCTCGCGGCGAGGGGGAAGTCTCATGGTTTTTCTCGAGTTGCGGCGGGAACCTGGGGTATATTCTCGAGTTACGACGGGGATGGCCCTTCCACACACGTGTTTGTTCAGCGACGTCAGGACTCCTGCCTAGTTGCCAGGGACAACTCGGGATTCTCCTCGAGGCTTGGCAGGGCAATTGGGACGCCTCTCCAGCTGAGGAGGGAGACCAAGGGTCCATTTCCATGTGCCACAGGAATCCTGGGACTCCTATCAAGTTTCACGAGGAGTCAGGCATCGTCTCCTTTGGAGGCACTGATCTCCGCGTACCTCTGGAGTTTTCAAAGGATGTGAGGCCTCCGGTCGCGGTGAGCTGGGGAACTAGGTCTTTCTCTGTGGTCTCCACTGGGGATTCAGACATCCTTTCGTCTTGGGAGATGCAAGACGAGCCTGCATTCAAGTCACTGCAGGGATATCCTGCCTTATTTCGCGTCAGGGCATCGCAGTGTCCATTCCACTTGAGGCCGCAACCTCAGGGTCCCTCTCACATACCTAGAGCTGAGAGAAGCCTCCTCTTGAGGTGCTTGTGGTAAGGTGGTATTCCTCTGGAGTCGAAGCCAGGGACTAACCTCTCATCTCGAGTTGATTCTTGGTCCACGGAGCTCTTTCGTGTTGCTACAGTGACCTCAGGATCCCTCTACCTTTGAAACAGGGTTCTTGGGGTTTCTCTGGAGTGCCATCAAGGAAATCAAGTTCCTTTCATGTGTGATGTGCAGGACGGAATTGCTCTGCACGCAGTGCAGGGGAATCGGGCCTCATCTCGCGGCGAGGGGGAAGTCTCATGGTTTTTCTCTAGTTGCGGCGGGAACCTGGGGTATATTCTCGAGTTACGACGGGGATGGCCTTTCCACTCACGTGTTTGTTCAGCAACGTCAGGACTCCTGCCTAGTTGCGAGGGACAACTCGGGGTTCTCCTCGAGGCTTGGCAGGGCAATTGGGACGCCTCTCCAGCTGAGGCGGGAGACCAAGGGTCCCTTTCCACGTGCCACAGGAATCCTGGGACTCCTATCAAGTTTCATGAGGAGTCAGGCATCCTCTCTTTGGAGGCACTTATCGCCGCGTACCTCTGAAGTTTTAAAGGATGTGAGGCCTCCGGTAGCGATGAGGTGGGGAACTAGGTCTTTCTCTGTGGTCTCCACAGGGGATTCAGACATACTTTCGTCTTGGGAGATGCAAGACAAGCCTGCATTCAAGTCACTGCAGGGATATCCGGCCTTATTCCGAGTCAGGGCATCGCGGTGTCCATTTCACTTGAGGCCACAAACTCAGGGTCCCTCTCACATACCTAGAGCTGAGAGAAGCCTCCTCTTGAGGTGCTTGTGGTAAGGTGGTATTCCTCTGGAGTCGAAGCCAGGGACTAACCTCTCGTCTCGAGTTGATTTTTGGTCCTCGGAGCTCTTTTGGTTTGCTATAGTGACCTCAGGTTCCCTCTAGCCTTGAAACAGTGTTCTTGGGGTTTCTCTGGAGGGCCATCAAGGATATCAAGGCTCCTTTCATGTGTGATGTGCAACACGGAATTGCTCTGCATGCAGTGCAGGATATCGGGCCTCATTTTGCGGCGAGGGGGAAGTCTCATGGTTTTTCTCGAGTTGCGGTGGGAACCTGGGGTATATTCTCGAGTTATGACGGGGATGGCCCTTCCACACACGTGTTTATTCAACGACGTCAGGACTCCTGCCTAGTTGCGAGGGACAACTGGGGATTCTCCTCGAGGCTTGGCAGGGCAATTGGGACGCCTCTCCAGCTGAGGCGGGTGACCAAGGTTCCCTTTCCACGTGCCACAGGAATCCTGGGACTCCTATCAAGTTTCACGAGGAGTCAGGCATCGTCTCCTTTGGAGGCACTGATCTCCGCGTACCTCTGGAATTTTCAAAGTATGTGAGGCCTCCGGTAGCGATGAGGTGGGGAACTAGGTCTTTCTCTGTGGTCTCCACAGGGGATTCAGACATCCTTTCGTCTTGGGAGATGCAAGACGAGCCTGCATTCAAGTCACTGCAGGGATATCCGGCCTTATTTCGAGTCAGGGCATCGCGGTGTCCATTCCACTTGAGGCCGCAAACTTAGGATCCCTCTCACATACCTAGAGCTGAGAGAAGCCTCCTCTTGAGGTGCTTGTGGTAAGGTGGTATTTCTCTGGAGTCGAAGCCAGGGACTAACCTCTCATCTCGAGTTGATTTGTGGTCCACGGAGCTCTTTCATGTTGCTACAGTGACCTCAGGATCCCTCTAGCCTTGAAACAGTGTTCTTGGGGTTTCTCTAGAGTGCCACCAAGGAAATCAAGGCTCCTTTCATGTGTGATGTGCAGGACGGAATTGCTCTGCACGCAGTGCAGGGGAATAGGGCCTCATCTCGCGGCGAGGGGGAAGTCTCATGGTTTTTCTCGAGTTGCGGCGGGAACCTGGGGTATATTCTCGAGTTACGACGGGGATGGCCCTTCCACCCACGTGTTTGTTCAGCGACGTCAGGACTCCTGCCTAGTTGCGAGGGACAACTCGGGATTCTCCTCGAGGCTTGGCAGGGCAATTGGGACGCCTCTCCAGCTGAGGCGGGAGACCAAGGTTCCCTTTCCACGTGCCACAGGAATCCTGGGACTCCTATCAAGTTTCACGAGGAGTCAGGCATCGTCTCCTTTGGAGGCACTGATCTCCGCGTACCTCTGGAGTTTTCAAAGGATGTGAGGCCTCCGGTAGCGATGAGGTGGGGAACTAGGTCTTTCTCTGTGGTCTCCACAGGGGATTCAGACATCCTTTCGTCTTGGGAGATGCAAGACGAGCCTGCATTCAAGTCACTGCAGGGATATCCGGCCTTATTTCGAGTCAGGGCATCGAGGTGTCCATTCCACTTGAGGCCGCAAACTTAGGGTCCCTCTCACATACCTAGAGCTGAGAGAAGCCTCCTCTTGAGGTGCTTGTGGTAAGGTGGTATTCCTCTGGAGTCGAAGCCAGGGACTAACCTCTCATCTCGAGTTGATTCTTGGTCCACGGAGCTCTTTCGTGTTGCTACAGTGACCTCAGGATCCCTCTACCTTTGAAACAGGGTTCTTGGGGTTTCTCTGGAGTGCCATCAAGGAAATCAAGGTTCCTTTCATGTGTGATGTGCAGGACGGAATTGCTCTGCACGCAGTGCAGGGGAATCGGGCCTCATCTCGCGGCGAGGGGGAAGTCTCATGGTTTTTCTCTAGTTGCGGCGGGAACCTGGGGTATATTCTCGAGTTACGACGGGGATGGCCTTTCCACTCACGTGTTTGTTCAGCAACGTCAGGACTCCTGCCTAGTTGCGAGGGACAACTCGGGATTCTCCTCGAGGCTTGGCAGGGCAATTGGGACGCCTCTCCAGCTGAGGCGGGAGACCAAGGGTCCCTTTCCACGTGCCACAGGAATCCTGGGACTCCTATCAAGTTTCATGAGGAGTCAGGCATCCTCTCCTTTGGAGGCACTTATCGCCGCGTACCTCTGAAGTTTTCAAAGGATGTGAGGCCTCTGGTAGCGATGAGGTGGGGAACTAGGTCTTTCTCTGTGGTCTCCACAGGGGATTCAGACATCCTTTCGTCTTGGGAGATGCAAGACAAGCCTGCATTCAAGTCACTGCAGGGATATCCGGCCTTATTCCGAGTCAGGGCATCGCGGTGTCCATTTCACTTGAGGCCAGAAACTCAGGGTCCCTCTCACATACCTAGAGCTGAGAGAAGCCTCCTCTTGAGGTGCGTGTGGTAAGGTGGTATTCCTCTGGAGTCGAAGCCAGGGACTAACCTCTCATCTCGAGTTGATTTTTGGTCCTCGGAGCTCTTTTGGTTTGCTATAGTGACCTCAGGTTCCCTCTAGCCTTGAAACAGTGTTCTTGGGGTTTCTCTGGAGGGCCATCAAGGATATCAAGGCTCCTTTCATGTGTGATGTGCAACACGGAATTGCTCTGCATGCAGTGCAGGATATCGGGCCTCATCTCGCGGCGAGGGGGAAGTCTCATGGTTTTTCTCGAGTTGCGGTGGGAACCTGGGGTATATTCTCGAGTTATGACGGGGATGGCCCTTCCACCCACGTGTTTATTCAACGACGTCAGGACTCCTGCCTAGTTGCGAGGGACAACTCGGGATTCTCCTCGAGGCTTGGCAGGGCAATTGGGACGCCTCTCCAGCTGAGGCGGGTGACCAAGGTTCCCTTTCCACGTGCCACAGGAATCCTGGGACTCCTATCAAGTTTCACGAGGAGTCAGGCATCGTCTCCTTTGGAGGCACTGATCTCCGCGTACCTCTGGAATTTTCAAAGTATGTGAGGCCTCCGGTAGCGATGAGGTGGGGAACTAGGTCTTTCTCTGTGGTCTCCACAGGGGATTCAGACATCCTTTCGTCTTGGGAGATGCAAGACGAGCCTGCATTCAAGTCACTGCAGGGATATCCGGCCTTATTTCGAGTCAGGGCATCGCGGTGTCCATTCCACTTGAGGCCGCAAACTTAGGATCCCTCTCACATACCTAGAGCTGAGAGAAGCCTCCTGTTGAGGTGCTTGTGGTAACGTGGTATTCCTCTGGAGTCGAAGCCAGGGACTAACCTCTCATCTCGAGTTGATTTGTGGTCCACGGAGCTCTTTCATGTTGCTACAGTGACCTCAGGATCCCTCTAGCCTTGAAACAGTGTTCTTGGGGTTTCTCTAGAGTGCCACCAAGGAAATCAAGGCTCCTTTCATGTGTGATGTGCAGGACGGAATTGCTCTGCACGCAGTGCAGGGGAATCGGGCCTCATCTCGCGGCGAGGGGGAAGTCTCATGGTTTTTCTCGAGTTGCGGCGGGAACCTGGGGTATATTCTCGAGTTACGACGGGGATGGCCCTTCCACCCACGTGTTTGTTCAGCGACGTCAGGACTCCTGCCTAGTTACGAGGGACAACTCGGGATTCTCCTCGAGGCTTGGCAGGGCAATTGGGACACCTCTCCAGCTGAGGCGGGAGACCAAGGGTCCCTTTCCACGTGCCACAGGAATCCTGGGACTCCTATCAAGTTTCACGAGGAGTCAGGCATCGTCTCCTTTGGAGGCACTGATCTCCGCGTACCTCTGGAGTTTTCAAAGGATGTGAGGCCTCCGGTAGCGATGAGGTGGGGAACTAGGTCTTTCTCTGTGGTCTCCACAGGGGATTCAGACATCCTTTCGTCTTGGGACGTGCAAGACGAGCCTGCATTCAAGTCACTGCAGGGATATCCGGCCTTATTTCGAGTCAGGGCATCGAGGTGTCCATTCCACTTGAGGCCGCAAACTTAGGGTCCCTCTCACATACCTAGAGCTGAGAGAAGCCTCCTCTTGAGGTGCTTGTGGTAAGGTGGTATTCCTCTGGAGTCGAAGCCAGGGACTAACCTCTCATCTCGAGTTGATTCTTGGTCCACGGAGCTCTTTCGTGTTGCTACAGTGACCTCAGGATCCCTCTACCTTTGAAACAGGGTTCTTGGGGTTTCTCTGGAGTGCCATCAAGGAAATCAAGGTTCCTTTCATGTGTGATGTGCAGGACGGAATTGCTCTGCACGCAGTGCAGGGGAATCGGGCCTCATCTCGCGGCGAGGGGGAAGTCTCATGGTTTTTCTCGAGTTGCGGCGGGAACCTGGGGTATATTCTCGAGTTACGACGGGGATGGCCTTTCCACTCACGTGTTTGTTCAGCAACGTCAGGACTCCTGCCTAGTTGCGAGGGACAACTCGGGGTTCTCCTCGAGGCTTGGCAGGGCAATTGGGACGCCTCTCCAGCTGAGGCGGGAGACCAAGGGTCCCTTTCCACGTGCCACAGGAATCCTGGGACTCCTATCAAGTTTCATGAGGAGTCAGGCATCCTCTCCTTTGGAGGCACTTATCGCCGCGTACCTCTGAAGTTTTCAAAGGATGTGAGGCCTCCGGTAGCGATGAGGTGGGGAACTAGGTCTTTCTCTGTGGTCTCCACAGGGGATTCAGACATCCTTTCGTCTTGGGAGATGCAAGACAAGCCTGCATTCAAGTCACTGCAGGGATATCCGGCCTTATCCCGAGTCAGGGCATCGCGGTGTCCATTTCACTTGAGGCCACAAACTCAGGGTCCCTCTCACATACCTAGAGCTGAGAGAAGCCTCCTCTTGAGGTGCTTGTGGTAAGGTGGTATTCCTCTGGAGTCGAAGCCAGGGACTAACCTCTCATCTCGAGTTGATTTTTGGTCCTCGGAGCTCTTTTGGTTTGCTATAGTAACCTCAGGTTCCCTCTAGCCTTGAAACAGTGTTCTTGGGGTTTCTCTGGAGGGCCATCAAGGATATCAAGGCTCCTTTCATGTGTGATGTGCAACACGGAATTGCTCTGCATGCAGTGCAGGATATCGGGCCTCATCTCGCGGCGAGGGGGAAGTCTCATGGTTTTTCTCGAGTTGCGGTGGGAACCTGGGGTATATTCTCGAGTTACGACGGGGATGGCCCTTCCACCCACGTGTTTGTTCAGCGACGTCAGGACTCCTGCCTAGTTGCGAGGGACAACTCGGGATTCTCCTCGAGGCTTGGCAGGGCAATTGGGACGCCTCTCCAGCTGAGGCGGGAGACCAAGGTTCCCTTTCCACGTGCCACAGGAATCCTGGGACTCCTATCAAGTTTCACGAGGAGTCAGGCATCGTCTCCTTTGGAGGCACTGATCTCCGCGTATCTCTGGAGTTTTCAAAGGATGTGAGGCCTCCGGTAGCGATGAGGTGGGGAACTAGGTCTTTCTCTGTGGTCTCCACAGGGCATTCAGACATCCTTTCGTCTTGGGACGTGCAAGACGAGCCTGCATTCAAGTCACTGCAGGGATATCCGGCCTTATTTCGAGTCAGGGCATCGAGGTGTCCATTCCACTTGAGGCCGCAAACTTAGGGTCCCTCTCACATACCTAGAGCTGAGAGAAGCCTCCTCTTGAGGTGCTTGTGGTAAGGTGGTATTCCTCTGGAGTCGAAGCCAGGGACTAACCTCTCATCTCGAGTTGATTCTTGGTCCACGGAGCTCTTTCATGTTGCTACAGTGACCTCAGGATCCCTCTACCTTTGAAACAGGGTTCTTGGGGTTTCTCTGGAGTGCCATCAAGGAAATCAAGGCTCCTTTCATGTGTGATGTGCAACACAGAATTGCTCTGCACGCAGTGCAGGGGAATCGGGCCTCATCTCGCGGCGAGGGGGAAGTCTCATGGTTTTTCTCTAGTTGCGGCGGGAACCTGGGGTATATTCTCGAGTTACGACGGGGATGGCCTTTCCACTCACGTGTTTGCTCAGCAACGTCAGGACTCCTGCCTAGTTGCGAGGGACAACTCGGGGTTCTCCTCGAGGCTTGGCAGGGCAATTGGGACGCCTCTCCAGCTGAGGCGGGAGACCAAGGGTCCCTTTCCACGTGCCACAGGAATCCTGGGACTCCTATCAAGTTTCATGAGGAGTCAGGCATCCTCTCTTTGGAGGCACTTATCGCCGCGTACCTCTGAAGTTTTAAAGGATGTGAGGCCTCCGGTAGCGATGAGGTGGGGAACTAGGTCTTTCTCTGTGGTCTCCACAGGGGATTCAGACATCCTTTCGTCTTGGGAGATGCAAGACAAGCCTGCATTCAAGTCACTGCAGGGATATCCGGCCTTATTCCGAGTCAGGGCATCGCGGTGTCCATTTCACTTGAGGCCACAAACTCAGGGTCCCTCTCACATACCTAGAGCTGAGAGAAGCCTCCTCTTGAGGTGCTTGTGGTAAGGTGGTATTCCTCTGGAGTCGAAGCCAGGGACTAACCTCTCATCTCGAGTTGATTTTTGGTCCTCGGAGCTCTTTTGGTTTGCTATAGTGACCTCAGGTTCCCTCTAGCCTTGAAACAGTGTTCTTGGGGTTTCTCTGGAGGGCCATCAAGGATATCAAGGCTCCTTTCATGTGTGATGTGCAACACGGAATTGCTCTGCATGCAGTGCAGGATATCGGGCCTCATTTTGCGGCGAGGGGGAAGTCTCATGGTTTTTCTCGAGTTGCGGTGGGAACCTGGGGTATATTCTCGAGTTATGACGGGGATGGCCCTTCCACCCACGTGTTTATTCAACGACGTCAGGACTCCTGCCTAGTTGCGAGGGACAACTCGGGATTCTCCTCGAGGCTTGGCAGGGCAATTGGGACGCCTCTCCAGCTGAGGCGGGTGACCAAGGTTCCCTTTCCACGTGCCACAGGAATCCTGGGACTCCTATCAAGTTTCACGAGGAGTCAGGCATCGTCTCCTTTGGAGGCACTGATCTCCGCGTACCTCTGGAATTTTCAAAGTATGTGAGGCCTCCGGTAGCGATGAGGTGGGGAACTAGGTCTTTCTCTGTGGTCTCCACAGGGGATTCAGACATCCTTTCGTCTTGGGAGATGCAAGACGAGCCTGCATTCAAGTCACTGCAGGGATATCCGGCCTTATTTCGAGTAAGGGCATCGCGGTGTCCATTCCACTTGAGGCCGCAAACTTAGGATCCCTCTCACATACCTAGAGCTGAGAGAAGCCTCCTCTTGAGGTGCTTGTGGTAAGGTGGTATTTCTCTGGAGTCGAAGCCAGGGACTAACCTCTCATCTCGAGTTGATTCTTGGTCCACGGAGCTCTTTCGTGTTGCTACAGTGACCGCAGGATCCCTCTACCTTTGAAACAGGGTTCTTGGGGTTTCTCTGGAGTGCCATCAAGGAAATCAAGGTTCCTTTCATGTGTGATGTGCAGGACGGAATTGCTCTGCACGCAGTGCAGGGGAATCGGGCCTCATCTCGCGGCGAGGGGGAAGTCTCATGGTTTTTCTCTAGTTGCGGCGGGAACCTGGGGTATATTCTCGAGTTACGACGGGGATGGCCTTTCCACTCACGTGTTTGTTCAGCAACGTCAGGACTCCTGCCTAGTTGCGAGGGACAACTCGGGGTTCTCCTCGAGGCTTGGCAGGGCAATTGGGACGCCTCTCCAGCTGAGGCGGGAGACCAAGGGTCCCTTTCCACGTGCCACAGGAATCCTGGGACTCCTATCAAGTTTCATGAGGAGTCAGGCATCCTCTCCTTTGGAGGCACTTATCGCCGCGTACCTCTGAAGTTTTCAAAGGATGTGAGGCCTCCGGTAGCGATGAGGTGGGGAACTAGGTCTTTCTCTGTGGTCTCCACAGGGGATTCAGACATCCTTTCGTCTTGGGAGATGCAAGACAAGCCTGCATTCAAGTCACTGCAGGGATATCCGGCCTTATTCCGAGTCAGGGCATCGCGGTGTCCATTTCACTTGAGGCCAGAAACTCAGGGTCCCTCTCACATACCTAGAGCTGAGAGAAGCCTCCTCTTGAGGTGCTTGTGGTAAGGTGGTATTCCTCTGGAGTCAAAGCCAGGGACTAACCTCTCATCTCGAGTTGATTTTTGGTCCTCGGAGCTCTTTTGGTTTGCTATAGTGACCTCAGGTTCCCTCTAGCCTTGAAACAGTGTTCTTGGGGTTTCTCTGGAGGGCCATCAAGGATATCAAGGCTCCTTTCATGTGTGATGTGCAACACGGAATTGCTCTGCATGCAGTGCAGGATATCGGGCCTCATCTCGCGGCGAGGGGGAAGTCTCATGGTTTTTCTCGAGTTGCGGTGGGAACCTGGGGTATATTCTCGAGTTATGACGGGGATGGCCCTTCCACCCACGTGTTTATTCAACGACGTCAGGACTCCTGCCTAGTTGCGAGGGACAACTCGGGATTCTCCTCGAGGCTTGGCAGGGCAATTGGGACGCCTCTCCAGCTGAGGCGGGTGACCAAGGTTCCCTTTCCACGTGCCACAGGAATCCTGGGACTCCTATCAAGTTTCACGAGGAGTCAGGCATCGTCTCCTTTGGAGGCACTGATCTCCGCGCACCTCTGGAATTTTCAAAGTATGTGAGGCCTCCGGTAGCGATGAGGTGGGGAACTAGGTCTTTCTCTGTGGTCTCCACAGGGGATTCAGACATCCTTTCGTCTTGGGAGATGCAAGACGAGCCTGCATTCAAGTCACTGCAGGGATATCCGGCCTTATTTCGAGTCAGGGCATCGCGGTGTCCATTCCACTTGAGGCCGCAAACTTAGGATCCCTCTCACATACCTAGAGCTGAGAGAAGCCTCCTGTTGAGGTGCTTGTGGTAAGGTGGTATTCCTCTGGAGTCGAAGCCAGGGACTAACCTCTCATCTCGAGTTGATTTGTGGTCCACGGAGCTCTTTCATGTTGCTACAGTGACCTCAGGATCCCTCTAGCCTTGAAACAGTGTTCTTGGGGTTTCTCTAGAGTGCCACCAAGGAAATCAAGGCTCCTTTCATGTGTGATGTGCAGGACGGAATTGCTCTGCACGCAGTGCAGGGGAATCGGGCCTCATCTCGCGGCGAGGGGGAAGTCTCATGGTTTTTCTCGAGTTGCGGCGGGAACCTGGGGTATATTCTCGAGTTACGACGGGGATGGCCCTTCCACCCACGTGTTTGTTCAGCGACGTCAGGACTCCTGCCTAGTTGCGAGGGACAACTCGGGATTCTCCTCGAGGCTTGGCAGGGCAATTGGGACGCCTCTCCAGCTGAGGCGGGAGACCAAGGTTCCCTTTCCACGTGCCACAGGAATCCTGGGACTCCTATCAAGTTTCACGAGGAGTCAGGCATCGTCTCCTTTGGAGGCACTGATCTCCGCGTACCTCTGGAGTTTTCAAAGGATGTGAGGCCTCCGGTAGCGATGAGGTGGGGAACTAGGTCTTTCTCTGTGGTCTCCACAGGGGATTCAGACATCCTTTCGTCTTGGGACGTGCAAGACGAGCCTGCATTCAAGTCACTGCAGGGATATCCGGCCTTATTTCGAGTCAGGGCATCGAGGTGTCCATTCCACTTGAGGCCGCAAACTTAGGGTCCCTCTCACATACCTAGAGCTGAGAGAAGCCTCCTCTTGAGGTGCTTGTGGTAAGGTGGTATTCCTCTGGAGTCGAAGCCAGGGACTAACCTCTCATCTCGAGTTGATTCTTGGTCCACGGAGCTCTTTCGTGTTGCTACAGTGACCTCAGGATCCCTCTACCTTTGAAACAGGGTTCTTGGGGTTTCTCTGGAGTGCCATCAAGGAAATCAAGGCTCCTTTCATGTGTGATGTGCAACACAGAATTGCTCTGCACGCAGTGCAGGGGAATCGGGCCTCATCTCGCGGCGAGGGGGAAGTCTCATGGTTTTTCTCGAGTTGCGGCGGGAACCTGGGGTATATTCTCGAGTTACGACGGGGATGGCCCTTCCACACACGTGTTTGTTCAGCGACGTCAGGACTCCTGCCTAGTTGCCAGGGACAACTCGGGATTCTCCTCGAGGCTTGGCAGGGCAATTGGGACGCCTCTCCAGCTGAGGCGGGAGACCAAGGTTCCCTTTCCACGTGCCACAGGAATCCTGGGACTCCTATCAAGTTTCACGAGGAGTCAGGCATCGTCTCCTTTGGAGGCACTGATCTCCGCGTACCTCTGGAGTTTTCAAAGGATGTGAGGCCTCCGGTAGCGATGAGGTGGGGAACTAGGTCTTTCTCTGTGGTCTCCACAGGGGATTCAGACATCCTTTCGTCTTGGGACGTGCAAGACGAGCCTGCATTCAAGTCACTGCAGGGATATCCGGCCTTATTTCGAGTCAGGGCATCGAGGTGTCCATTCCACTTGAGGCCGCAAACTTAGGGTCCCTCTCACATACCTAGAGCTGAGAGAAGCCTCCTCTTGAGGTGCTTGTGGTAAGGTGGTATTACTCTGGAGTCGAAGCCAGGGACTAACCTCTCATCTCGAGTTGATTCTTGGTCCACGGAGCTCTTTCGTGTTGCTACAGTGACCTCAGGATCCCTCTACCTTTGAAACAGGGTTCTTGGGGTTTCTCTGGAGTGCCATCAAGGAAATCAAGGTTCCTTTCATGTGTGATGTGCAGGACGGAATTGCTCTGCACGCAGTGCAGGGGAATCGGGCCTCATCTCGCGGCGAGGGGGAAGTCTCATGGTTTTTCTCGAGTTGCGGCGGGAACCTGGGGTATATTCTCGAGTTACGACGGGGATGGCCTTTCCACTCACGTGTTTGTTCAGCAACGTCAGGACTCCTGCCTAGTTGCGAGGGACAACTCGGGGTTCTCCTCGAGGCTTGGCAGGGCAATTGGGACGCCTCTCCAGCTGAGGCGGGAGACCAAGGGTCGCTTTCCACGTGCCACAGGAATCCTGGGACTCCTATCAAGTTTCATGAGGAGTCAGGCATCCTCTCCTTTGGAGGCACTTATCGCCGCGTACCTCTGAAGTTTTCAAAGGATGTGAGGCCTCCGGTAGCGATGAGGTGGGGAACTAGGTCTTTCTCTGTGGTCTCCACAGGGGATTCAGACATCCTTTCGTCTTGGGAGATGCAAGACAAGCCTGCATTCAAGTCACTGCAGGGATATCCGGCCTTATCCCGAGTCAGGGCATCGCGGTGTCCATTTCACTTGAGGCCACAAACTCAGGGTCCCTCTCACATACCTAGAGCTGAGAGAAGCCTCCTCTTGAGGTGCTTGTGGTAAGGTGGTATTCCTCTGGAGTCGAAGCCAGGGACTAACCTCTCATCTCGAGTTGATTTTTGGTCCTCGGAGCTCTTTTGGTTTGCTATAGTAACCTCAGGTTCCCTCTAGCCTTGAAACAGTGTTCTTGGGGTTTCTCTGGAGGGCCATCAAGGATATCAAGGCTCCTTTCATGTGTGATGTGCAACACGGAATTGCTCTGCATGCAGTGCAGGATATCGGGCCTCATCTCGCGGCGAGGGGGAAGTCTCATGGTTTTTCTCGAGTTGCGGTGGGAACCTGGGGTATATTCTCGAGTTACGACGGGGATGGCCCTTCCACCCACGTGTTTGTTCAGCGACGTCAGGACTCCTGCCTAGTTGCGAGGGACAACTCGGGATTCTCCTCGAGGCTTGGCAGGGCAATTGGGACGCCTCTCCAGCTGAGGCGGGAGACCAAGGTTCCCTTTCCACGTGCCACAGGAATCCTGGGACTCCTATCAAGTTTCACGAGGAGTCAGGCATCGTCTCCTTTGGAGGCACTGATCTCCGCGTATCTCTGGAGTTTTCAAAGGATGTGAGGCCTCCGGTAGCGATGAGGTGGGGAACTAGGTCTTTCTCTGTGGTCTCCACAGGGCATTCAGACATCCTTTCGTCTTGGGACGTGCAAGACGAGCCTGCATTCAAGTCACTGCAGGGATATCCGGCCTTATTTCGAGTCAGGGCATCGAGGTGTCCATTCCACTTGAGGCCGCAAACTTAGGGTCCCTCTCACATACCTAGAGCTGAGAGAAGCCTCCTCTTGAGGTGCTTGTGGTAAGGTGGTATTCCTCTGGAGTCGAAGCCAGGGACTAACCTCTCATCTCGAGTTGATTCTTGGTCCACGGAGCTCTTTCATGTTGCTACAGTGACCTCAGGATCCCTCTACCTTTGAAACAGGGTTCTTGGGGTTTCTCTGGAGTGCCATCAAGGAAATCAAGGCTCCTTTCATGTGTGATGTGCAACACAGAATTGCTCTGCACGCAGTGCAGGGGAATCGGGCCTCATCTCGCGGCGAGGGGGAAGTCTCATGGTTTTTCTCTAGTTGCGGCGGGAACCTGGGGTATATTCTCGAGTTACGACGGGGATGGCCTTTCCACTCACGTGTTTGCTCAGCAACGTCAGGACTCCTGCCTAGTTGCGAGGGACAACTCGGGGTTCTCCTCGAGGCTTGGCAGGGCAATTGGGACGCCTCTCCAGCTGAGGCGGGAGACCAAGGGTCCCTTTCCACGTGCCACAGGAATCCTGGGACTCCTATCAAGTTTCATGAGGAGTCAGGCATCCTCTCTTTGGAGGCACTTATCGCCGCGTACCTCTGAAGTTTTAAAGGATGTGAGGCCTCCGGTAGCGATGAGGTGGGGAACTAGGTCTTTCTCTGTGGTCTCCACAGGGGATTCAGACATCCTTTCGTCTTGGGAGATGCAAGACAAGCCTGCATTCAAGTCACTGCAGGGATATCCGGCCTTATTCCGAGTCAGGGCATCGCGGTGTCCATTTCACTTGAGGCCACAAACTCAGGGTCCCTCTCACATACCTAGAGCTGAGAGAAGCCTCCTCTTGAGGTGCTTGTGGTAAGGTGGTATTCCTCTGGAGTCGAAGCCAGGGACTAACCTCTCATCTCGAGTTGATTTTTGGTCCTCGGAGCTCTTTTGGTTTGCTATAGTGACCTCAGGTTCCCTCTAGCCTTGAAACAGTGTTCTTGGGGTTTCTCTGGAGGGCCATCAAGGATATCAAGGCTCCTTTCATGTGTGATGTGCAACACGGAATTGCTCTGCATGCAGTGCAGGATATCGGGCCTCATTTTGCGGCGAGGGGGAAGTCTCATGGTTTTTCTCGAGTTGCGGTGGGAACCTGGGGTATATTCTCGAGTTATGACGGGGATGGCCCTTCCACCCACGTGTTTATTCAACGACGTCAGGACTCCTGCCTAGTTGCGAGGGACAACTCGGGATTCTCCTCGAGGCTTGGCAGGGCAATTGGGACGCCTCTCCAGCTGAGGCGGGTGACCAAGGTTCCCTTTCCACGTGCCACAGGAATCCTGGGACTCCTATCAAGTTTCACGAGGAGTCAGGCATCGTCTCCTTTGGAGGCACTGATCTCCGCGTACCTCTGGAATTTTCAAAGTATGTGAGGCCTCCGGTAGCGATGAGGTGGGGAACTAGGTCTTTCTCTGTGGTCTCCACAGGGGATTCAGACATCCTTTCGTCTTGGGAGATGCAAGACGAGCCTGCATTCAAGTCACTGCAGGGATATCCGGCCTTATTTCGAGTAAGGGCATCGCGGTGTCCATTCCACTTGAGGCCGCAAACTTAGGATCCCTCTCACATACCTAGAGCTGAGAGAAGCCTCCTCTTGAGGTGCTTGTGGTAAGGTGGTATTTCTCTGGAGTCGAAGCCAGGGACTAACCTCTCATCTCGAGTTGATTCTTGGTCCACGGAGCTCTTTCGTGTTGCTACAGTGACCTCAGGATCCCTCTACCTTTGAAACAGGGTTCTTGGGGTTTCTCTGGAGTGCCATCAAGGAAATCAAGGTTCCTTTCATGTGTGATGTGCAGGACGGAATTGCTCTGCACGCAGTGCAGGGGAATCGGGCCTCATCTCGCGGCGAGGGGGAAGTCTCATGGTTTTTCTCTAGTTGCGGCGGGAACCTGGGGTATATTCTCGAGTTACGACGGGGATGGCCTTTCCACTCACGTGTTTGTTCAGCAACGTCAGGACTCCTGCCTAGTTGCGAGGGACAACTCGGGGTTCTCCTCGAGGCTTGGCAGGGCAATTGGGACGCCTCTCCAGCTGAGGCGGGAGACCAAGGGTCCCTTTCCACGTGCCACAGGAATCCTGGGACTCCTATCAAGTTTCATGAGGAGTCAGGCATCCTCTCCTTTGGAGGCACTTATCGCCGCGTACCTCTGAAGTTTTCAAAGGATGTGAGGCCTCCGGTAGCGATGAGGTGGGGAACTAGGTCTTTCTCTGTGGTCTCCACAGGGGATTCAGACATCCTTTCGTCTTGGGAGATGCAAGACAAGCCTGCATTCAAGTCACTGCAGGGATATCCGGCCTTATTCCGAGTCAGGGCATCGCGGTGTCCATTTCACTTGAGGCCAGAAACTCAGGGTCCCTCTCACATACCTAGAGCTGAGAGAAGCCTCCTCTTGAGGTGCTTGTGGTAAGGTGGTATTCCTCTGGAGTCAAAGCCAGGGACTAACCTCTCATCTCGAGTTGATTTTTGGTCATCGGAGCTCTTTTGGTTTGCTATAGTGACCTCAGGTTCCCTCTAGCCTTGAAACAGTGTTCTTGGGGTTTCTCTGGAGGGCCATCAAGGATATCAAGGCTCCTTTCATGTGTGATGTGCAACACGGAATTGCTCTGCATGCAGTGCAGGATATCGGGCCTCATCTCGCGGCGAGGGGGAAGTCTCATGGTTTTTCTCGAGTTGCGGTGGGAACCTGGGGTATATTCTCGAGTTATGACGGGGATGGCCCTTCCACCCACGTGTTTATTCAACGACGTCAGGACTCCTGCCTAGTTGCGAGGGACAACTCGGGATTCTCCTCGAGGCTTGGCAGGGCAATTGGGACGCCTCTCCAGCTGAGGCGGGTGACCAAGGTTCCCTTTCCACGTGCCACAGGAATCCTGGGACTCCTATCAAGTTTCACGAGGAGTCAGGCATCGTCTCCTTTGGAGGCACTGATCTCCGCGCACCTCTGGAATTTTCAAAGTATGTGAGGCCTCCGGTAGCGATGAGGTGGGGAACTAGGTCTTTCTCTGTGGTCTCCACAGGGGATTCAGACATCCTTTCGTCTTGGGAGATGCAAGACGAGCCTGCATTCAAGTCACTGCAGGGATATCCGGCCTTATTTCGAGTCAGGGCATCGCGGTGTCCATTCCACTTGAGGCCGCAAACTTAGGATCCCTCTCACATACCTAGAGCTGAGAGAAGCCTCCTGTTGAGGTGCTTGTGGTAAGGTGGTATTCCTCTGGAGTCGAAGCCAGGGACTAACCTCTCATCTCGAGTTGATTTGTGGTCCACGGAGCTCTTTCATGTTGCTACAGTGACCTCAGGATCCCTCTAGCCTTGAAACAGTGTTCTTGGGGTTTCTCTAGAGTGCCACCAAGGAAATCAAGGCTCCTTTCATGTGTGATGTGCAGGACGGAATTGCTCTGCACGCAGTGCAGGGGAATCGGGCCTCATCTCGCGGCGAGGGGGAAGTCTCATGGTTTTTCTCGAGTTGCGGCGGGAACCTGGGGTATATTCTCGAGTTACGACGGGGATGGCCCTTCCACCCACGTGTTTGTTCAGCGACGTCAGGACTCCTGCCTAGTTGCGAGGGACAACTCGGGATTCTCCTCGAGGCTTGGCAGGGCAATTGGGACGCCTCTCCAGCTGAGGCGGGAGACCAAGGTTCCCTTTCCACGTGCCACAGGAATCCTGGGACTCCTATCAAGTTTCACGAGGAGTCAGGCATCGTCTCCTTTGGAGGCACTGATCTCCGCGTACCTCTGGAGTTTTCAAAGGATGTGAGGCCTCCGGTAGCGATGAGGTGGGGAACTAGGTCTTTCTCTGTGGTCTCCACAGGGGATTCAGACATCCTTTCGTCTTGGGACGTGCAAGACGAGCCTGCATTCAAGTCACTGCAGGGATATCCGGCCTTATTTCGAGTCAGGGCATCGAGGTGTCCATTCCACTTGAGGCCGCAAACTTAGGGTCCCTCTCACATACCTAGAGCTGAGAGAATCCTCCTCTTGAGGTGCTTGTGGTAAGGTGGTATTCCTCTGGAGTCGAAGCCAGGGACTAACCTCTCATCTCGAGTTGATTCTTGGTCCACGGAGCTCTTTCGTGTTGCTACAGTGACCTCAGGATCCCTCTACCTTTGAAACAGGGTTCTTGGGGTTTCTCTGGAGTGCCATCAAGGAAATCAAGGCTCCTTTCATGTGTGATGTGCAACACAGAATTGCTCTGCACGCAGTGCAGGGGAATCGGGCCTCATCTCGCGGCGAGGGGGAAGTCTCATGGTTTTTCTCGAGTTGCGGCGGGAACCTGGGGTATATTCTCGAGTTACGACGGGGATGGCCCTTCCACACACGTGTTTGTTCAGCGACGTCAGGACTCCTGCCTAGTTGCCAGGGACAACTCGGGATTCTCCTCGAGGCTTGGCAGGGCAATTGGGACGCCTCTCCAGCTGAGGCGGGAGACCAAGGTTCCCTTTCCACGTGCCACAGGAATCCTGGGACTCCTATCAAGTTTCACGAGGAGTCAGGCATCGTCTCCTTTGGAGGCACTGATCTCCGCGTACCTCTGGAGTTTTCAAAGGATGTGAGGCCTCCGGTAGCGATGAGGTGGGGAACTAGGTCTTTCTCTGTGGTCTCCACAGGGCATTCAGACATCCTTTCGTCTTGGGAGATGCAAGACGAGCCTACATTCAAGTCACTGCAGGGATATCCGGCCTTATTTCGAGTCAGGGCATCGCGGTGTCCATTCCACTTGAGGCCGCAAACTTAGGGTCCCTCTCACATACCTAGAGCTGAGAGAAGCCTCCTTTTGAGGTGCTTGTGGTAAGGTGGTATTCCTCTGGAGTCGAAGCCAGGGACTAACCTCTCATCTCGAGTTGATTTTTGGTCCACGGAGCTCTTTCGTGTTGCTACAGTGACCTCAGGATCCCTCTAGCCTTGAAACAGTGTTCTTGGGGTTTCTCTGGAGTGCCACCAAGGAAATCAAGGCTCCTTTCATGTGTGATGTGCAACACAGAATTGCTCTGCACGCAGTGCAGGGGAATCGGGCCTCATCTCGCGGCGAGGGGGAAGTCTCATGGTTTTTCTCGAGTTGCGGCGGGAACCTGGGGTATATTCTCGAGTTACGACGGGGATGGCCCTTCCACACACGTGTTTGTTCAGCGACGTCAGGACTCCTGCCTAGTTGCCAGGGACAACTCGGGATTCTCCTCGAGTCTTGGCAGGGCAATTGGGACGCCTCTCCAGCTGAGGAGGGAGACCAAGGGTCCATTTCCATGTGCCACAGGAATCCTGGGACTCCTATCAAGTTTCACGAGGAGTCAGGCATCGTCTCCTTTGGAGGCACTGATCTCCGCGTACCTCTGGAGTTTTCAAAGGATGTGAGGCCTCCGGTCGCGATGAGGTGGGGAACTAGGTCTTTCTCTGTGGTCTCCACAGGGGATTCAGACATCCTTTCGTCTTGGGAGATGCAAGACGAGCCTGCATTCAAGTCACTGCAGGGATATCCGGCCTTATTTCGAGTCAGGGCATCGCAGTGTCCATTCCACTTGAGGCCGCAAACTCAGGGTCCCTCTCACATACCTAGAGCTGAGAGAATCCTCCTCTTGAGGTGCTTGTGGTAAGGTGGTATTCCTCTGGAGTCGAAGCCAGGGACTAACCTCTCATCTCGAGTTGATTCTTGGTCCACGGAGCTCTTTCGTGTTGCTACTGTGACCTCAGGATCACTCTACCTTTGAAACAGGGTTCTTGGGGTTTCTCTGGAGTGCCATCAAGGAAATCAAGGTTCCTTTCATGTGTGATGTGCAGGACGGAATTGCTCTGCACGCAGTGCAGGGGAATCGGGCCTCATCTCGCGGCGAGGGGGAAGTCTCATGGTTTTTCTCGAGTTGCGGCGGGAACCTGGGGTATATTCTCGAGTTACGACGGGGATGGCCTTTCCACTCACGTGTTTGTTCAGCAACGTCAGGACTCCTGCCTAGTTGCGAGGGACAACTCGGGAACCTTCTCAAGGCTTGACAGGGCAATTGGGACGCCTCTCCAGCTGAGGCGGGAGACCAAGGGAACCTTTCCACGTGCCACAGGAATCCTGGGACTCCTATCAAGTTTCATGAGGAGTCAGGCATCCTCTCCTTTGGAGGCACTTATCGCCGCGTACCTCTGAAGTTTTCAAAGGATTTGAGGCCTCCGGTAGCGATGAGGTGGGGAAGTAGGTCTTTCTCTGTGGTCTCCACAGGGGATTCAGACATCCTTTCGTCTTGGGAGATGCAAGACGAGCCTGCATTCAAGTCACTGCAGGGATATCCGGCCTTATTCCGAGTCAGGGCATCGCGGTGTCCATTTCACTTGAGGCCACAAACTCAGGGTCCCTCTCACATACCTAGAGCTGAGAGAAGCCTCCTCTTGAGGTGCTTGTGGTAAGGTGGTATTCCTCTGGAGTCGAAGCCAGGGACTAACCTCTCATCTCGAGTTGATTTTTGGTCCTCGGAGCTCTTTTGGTTTGCTATAGGGACCTCAGGTTCCCTCTAGCCTTGAAACAGTGTTCTTGGGGTTTCTCTGGAGGGCCATCAAGGATATCAAGGCTCCTTTCATGTGTGATGTGCAACACGGAATTGCTCTGCATGCAGTGCAGGATATCGGGCCTCATTTTGCGGCGAGGGGGAAGTCTCATGGTTTTTCTCGAGTTGCGGTGGGAACCTGGGGTATATTCTCGAGTTATGACGGGGATGGCCCTTCCACCCACGTGTTTATTCAACGACGTCAGGACTCCTGCCTAGTTGCGAGGGACAACTCGGGATTCTCCTCGAGGCTTGGCAGGGCAATTGGGACGCCTCTCCAGCTGAGGCGGGAGACCAAGGTTCCCTTTCCACGTGCCACAGGAATCCTGGGACTCCTATCAAGTTTCACGAGGAGTCAGGCATCGTCTCCTTTGGAGGCACTGATCTCCGCGTACCTCTGGAATTTTCAAAGGATGTGAGGCCTCCGGTAGCGATGAGGTGGGGAACTAGGTCTTTCTCTGTGGTCTCCACAGGGGATTCAGACATCCTTTCGTCTTGGGAGATGCAAGACGAGCCTGCATTCAAGTCACTGCAGGGATATCCGGCCTTATTTCGAGTCAGGGCATCGCGGTGTCCATTCCACTTGAGGCCGCAAACTTAGGATCCCTCTCACATACCTAGAGCTGAGAGAAGCCTCCTCTTGAGGTGCTTGTGGTAAGGTGGTATTCCTCTGGAGTCGAAGCCAGGGACTAACCTCTCATCTCGAGTTGATTTGTGGTCCACGGAGCTCTTTCATGTTGCTACAGTGACCTCAGGATCCCTCTAGCCTTGAAACAGTGGTCTTGGGTTTTCTCTAGAGTGCCACCAAGGAAATCAAGGCTCCTTTCATGTGTGATGTGCAGGACGGAATTGCTCTGCACGCAGTGCAGGGGAATCGGGCCTCATCTCGCGGCGAGGGGGAAGTCTCATGGTTTTTCTCGAGTTGCGGCGGGAACCTGGGGTATATTCTCGAGTTACGACGGGGATGGCCCTTCCACACACGTGTTTGTTCAGCGACGTCAGGACTCCTGCCTAGTTGCCAGGGACAACTCGGGATTCTCCTCGAGGCTTGGCAGGGCAATTGGGACGCCTCTCCAGCTGAGGCGGGAGACCAAGGGTCCCTTTCCACGTGCCACAGGAATCCTGGAACTCCTATCAAGTTTCACGAGGAGTCAGGCATCGTCTCCTTTGGAGGCACTGATCTCCGCATACCTCTGGAGTTTTCAAAGGATGTGAGGCCTCCGGTAGCGATGAGGTGGGGAACTAGGTCTTTCTCTCTGGTCTCCACAGGGCATTCAGACATCCTTTCGTCTTGGGAGATGCAAAACGAGCCTGCATTCAAGTCTGTGCAGGGATATCCGGCCTTATTTCGAGTCAGGGCATCGCGGTGTCCATTCCACTTGAGGCCGCAAACTTAGGGTCCCTCTCACATACATAGAGCTGAGAGAAGCCTCCTCTTGAGATGCTTGTGGTAAGGTGGTATTCCTCTGGAGTCGAAGCCAGGGACTAACCTCTCATCTCGAGTTGATTTTTGGTCCTCGGAGCTCTTTTGGTTTGCTATAGTGACCTCAGGTTCCCTCTAGCCTTGAAACAGTGTTCTTGGGGTTTCTCTGGAGGGCCATCAAGGATATCAAGGCTCCTTTCATGTGTGATGTGCAACACGGAATTGCTCTGCATGCAGTGCAGGATATCGGGCCTCATCTCGCGGCGAGGGGGAAGTCTCATGGTTTTTCTCGAGTTGCGGTGGGAACCTGGGGTATATTCTCGAGTTATGACGGGAATGGCCCTTCCACCCACGTGTTTATTCAACGACGTCAGGACTCCTGCCTAGTTGCGAGGGACAACTCGGGATTCTCCTCGAGGCTTGGCAGGGCAATTGGGACGCCTCTCCAGCTGAGGCGGGTGACCAAGGTTCCCTTTCCACGTGCCACAGGAATCCTGGGACTCCTATCAAGTTTCACGAGGAGTCAGGCATCGTCTCCTTTGGAGGCACTGATCTCCGCGTACCTCTGGAATTTTCAAAGTATGTGAGGCCTCCGGTAGCGATGAGGTGGGGAACTAGGTCTTTCTCTGTGGTCTCCACAGGGGATTCAGACATCCTTTCGTCTTGGGACGTGCAAGATGAGCCTGCATTCAAGTCACTGCAGGGATATCCGGCCTTATTTCGAGTCAGGGCATCGAGGTGTCCATTCCACTTGAGGCCGCAAACTTAGGGTCCCTCTCACATACCTAGAGCTGAGAGAAGCCTCCTCTTGAGGTGCTTGTGGTAAGGTGGTATTCCTCTGGAGTCGAAGCCAGGGACTAACCTCTCATCTCGAGTTGATTCTTGGTCCACGGAGCTCTTTCGTGTTGCTACAGTGACCTCAGGATCCCTCTACCTTTGAAACAGGGTTCTTGGGGTTTCTCTGGAGTGCCATCAAGGAAATCAAGGCTCCTTTCATGTGTGATGTGCAACACAGAATTGCTCTGCACGCAGTGCAGGGGAATCGGGCCTCATCTCGCGGCGAGGGGGAAGTCTCATGGTTTTTCTCGAGTTGCGGCGGGAACCTGGGGTATATTCTCGAGTTACGACGGGGATGGCCCTTCCACACACGTGTTTGTTCAGCGACTTCAGGACTCCTGCCTAGTTGCCAGGGACAACTCGGGATTCTCCTCGAGGCTTGGCAGGGCAATTGGGATGCCTCTCCAGCTGAGGCGGGAAACCAAGGTTCCCTTTCCACGTGCCACAGGAATCCTGGGACTCCTATCAAGTTTCACGAGGAGTCAGGCATCGTCTCCTTTGGAGGCACTGATCTCCGCGTACCTCTGGAGTTTTCAAAGGATGTGAGGCCTCCGGTAGCGATGAGGTGGGGAACTAGGTCTTTCTCTGTGGTCTCCACAGGGCATTCAGACATCCTTTCGTCTTGGGAGATGCAAGACGAGCCTACATTCAAGTCACTGCAGGGATATCCGGCCTTATTTCGAGTCAGGGCATCGCGGTGTCCATTCCACTTGAGGCCGCAAACTTAGGGTCCCTCTCACATAGCTAGAGCTGAGAGAAGCCTCCTCTTGAGGTGCTTGTGGTAAGGTGGTATTCCTCTGGAGTCGAAGCCAGGGACTAACCTCTCATCTCGAGTTGATTTGTGGTGCACGGAGCTCTTTCATGTTGCTACAGTGACCTCAGGATCCCTCTAGCCTTGACACAGTGTTCTTGGGGTTTCTCTGGAGTGCCACCAAGGAAATCAAGGCTCCTTTCATGTGTGATGTGCAACACAGAATTGCTCTGCACGCAGTGCAGGGGAATCGGGCCTCATCTCGCGGCGAGGGGGAAGTCTCATGGTTTTTCTCGAGTTGCGGCGGGAACCTGGGGTATATTCTCGAGTTACGACAGGGATGGCCCTTCCACACACGTGTTTGTTCAGCGACGTCAGGACTCCTGCCTAGTTGCCAGGGACAACTCGGGATTCTCCTCGAGGCTTGGCAGGGCAATTGGGACGCCTCTCCAGCTGAGGAGGGAGACCAAGGGTCCATTTCCATGTGCCACAGGAATCCTGGGACTCCTATCAAGTTTCACGAGGAGTCAGGCATCGTCTCCTTTGGAGGCACTGATCTCCGCGTACCTCTGGAGTTTTCAAAGGATGTGAGGCCTCCGGTCGCGATGAGGTGGGGAACTAGGTCTTTCTCTGTGGTCTCCACAGGGGATTCAGACATCCTTTCGTCTTGGGAGATGCAAGACGAGCCTGCATTCAAGTCACTGCAGGGATATCCGGCCTTATTTCGAGTCAGGGCATCGCAGTGTCCATTCCACTTGAGGCCGCAAACTCAGGGTCCCTCTCACATACCTAGAGCTGAGAGAATCCTCCTCTTGAGGTGCTTGTGGTAAGGTGGTATTCCTCTGGAGTCGAAGCCAGGGACTAACCTCTCATCTCGAGTTGATTCTTGGTCCACGGAGCTCTTTCGTGTTGCTACAGTGACCTCAGGATCCCTCTACCTTTGAAACAGGGTTCTTGGGGTTTCTCTGGAGTGCCATCAAGGAAATCAAGGTTCCTTTCATGTGTGATGTGCAGGACGGAATTGCTCTGCACGCAGTGCAGGGGAATCGGGCCTCATCTCGCGGCGAGGGGGAAGTCTCATGGTTTTTCTCGAGTTGCGGTGGGAACCTGGGGTATATTCTCGAGTTATGACGGGGATGGCCCTTCCACCCACGTGTTTATTCAACGACGTCAGGACTCCTGCCTAGTTGCGAGGGACAACTCGGGATTCTCCTCGAGGCTTGGCAGGGCAATTGGGACGCCTCTACAGCTGAGGCGGGAGACCAAGGTTCCCTTTCCACGTGCCACAGGAATCCTGGGACTCCTATCAAGTTTCACGAGGAGTCAGGCATCGTCTCCTTTGGAGGCACTGATCTCCGCGTACCTCTGGAATTTTCAAAGGATGTGAGGCCTCCGGTAGCGATGAGGTGGGGAACTAGGTCTTTCTCTGTGGTCTCCACAGGGGATTCAGACATCCTTTCATCTTGGGAGATGCAAGACGAGCCTGCATTCAAGTCACTGCAGGGATATCCGGCCTTATTTCGAGTCAGGGCATCGCGGTGTCCATTCCACTTGAGGCCGCAAACTTAGGATCCCTCTCACATACCTAGAGCTGAGAGAAGCCTCCTCTTGAGGTGCTTGTGGTAAGGTGGTATTCCTCTGGAGTCGAAGCCAGGGACTAACCTCTCATCTCGAGTTGATTTGTGGTCCACGGAGCTCTTTCATGTTGCTACAGTGACCTCAGGATCCCTCTAGCCTTGAAACAGTGGTCTTGGGTTTTCTCTAGAGTGCCACCAAGGAAATCAAGGCTCCTTTCATGTGTGATGTGCAGGACGGAATTGCTCTGCACGCAGTGCAGGGGAATCGGGCCTCATCTCGCGGCGAGGGGGAAGTCTCATGGTTTTTCTCGAGTTGCGGCGGGAACCTGGGGTATATTCTCGAGTTACGACGGGGATGGCCCTTCCACACACGTGTTTGTTCAGCGACGTCAGGACTCCTGCCTAGTTGCCAGGGACAACTCGGGATTCTCCTCGAGGCTTGGCAGGGCAATTGGGACGCCTCTCCAGCTGAGGCGGGAGACCAAGGGTCCCTTTCCACGTGCCACAGGAATCCTGGAACTCCTATCAAGTTTCACGAGGAGTCAGGCATCGTCTCCTTTGGAGGCACTGATCTCCGCATACCTCTGGAGTTTTCAAAGGATGTGAGGCCTCCGGTAGCGATGAGGTGGGGAACTAGGTCTTTCTCTCTGGTCTCCACAGGGCATTCAGACATCCTTTCGTCTTGGGAGATGCAAGACGAGCCTGCATTCAAGTCTGTGCAGGGATATCCGGCCTTATTTCGAGTCAGGGCATCGCGGTGTCCATTCCACTTGAGGCCGCAAACTTAGGGTCCCTCTCACATACATAGAGCTGAGAGAAGCCTCCTCTTGAGATGCTTGTGGTAAGGTGGTATTCCTCTGGAGTCGAAGCCAGGGACTAACCTCTCATCTCGAGTTGATTTTTGGTCCTCGGAGCTCTTTTGGTTTGCTATAGTGACCTCAGGTTCCCTCTAGCCTTGAAACAGTGTTCTTGGGGTTTCTCTGGAGGGCCATCAAGGATATCAAGGCTCCTTTCATGTGTGATGTGCAACACAGAATTGCTCTGCATGCAGTGCAGGATATCGGGCCTCATCTCGCGGCGAGGGGGAAGTCTCATGGTTTTTCTCGAGTTGCGGTGGGAACCTGGGGTATATTCTCGAGTTATGACGGGGATGGCCCTTCCACCCACGTGTTTATTCAACGACGTCAGGACTCCTGCCTAGTTGCGAGGGACAACTCGGGATTCTCCTCGAGGCTTGGCAGGGCAATTGGGACGCCTCTCCAGCTGAGGCGGGTTACCAAGGTTCCCTTTCCACGTGCCACAGGAATCCTGGGACTCCTATCAAGTTTCACGAGGAGTCAGGCATCGTCTCCTTTGGAGGCACTGATCTCCGCGTACCTCTGGAATTTTCAAAGTATGTGAGGCCTCCGGTAGCGATGAGGTGGGGAACTAGGTCTTTCTCTGTGGTCTCCACAGGGGATTCAGACATCCTTTCGTCTTGGGAGATGCAAGACGAGCCTGCATTCAAGTCACTGCAGGGATATCCGGCCTTATTTCGAGTCAGGGCATCGCAGTGTCCATTCCACTTGAGGCCGCAAACTCAGGGTCCCTCTCACATACCTAGAGCTGAGAGAATCCTCCTCTTGAGGTGCTTGTGGTAAGGTGGTATTCCTCTGGAGTCGAAGCCAGGGACTAACCTCTCATCTCGAGTTGATTCTTGGTCCACGGAGCTCTTTCGTGTTGCTACAGTGACCTCAGGATCCCTCTACCTTTGAAACAGGGTTCTTGGGGTTTCTCTGGAGTGCCATCAAGGAAATCAAGGTTCCTTTCATGTGTGATGTGCAGGACGGAATTGCTCTGCACGCAGTGCAGGGGAATCGGGCCTCATCTCGCGGCGAGGGGGAAGTCTCATGGTTTTTCTCTAGTTGCGGCGGGAACCTGGGGTATATTCTCGAGTTACGACGGGGATGGCCTTTCCACTCACGTGTTTGTTCAGCAACGTCAGGACTCCTGCCTAGTTGCGAGGGACAACTCGGGAACCTTCTCGAGGCTTGACAGGGCAATTGGGACGCCTCTCCAGCTGAGGCGGTAGACCAAGGGAACCTTTCCACGTGCCACAGGAATCCTGGGACTCCTATCAAGTTTCATGAGGAGTCAGGCATCCTCTCCTTTGGAGGCACTTATCGCCGCGTACCTCTGAAGTTTTCAAAGGATGTGAGGCCTCCGGTCGCGATGAGGTGCGGAACTAGGTCTTTCTCTGTGGTCTCCACAGGGGATTCAGACATACTTTCGTCTTGGGAGATGCAAGACGAGCCTGCATTCAAGTCACTGCAGGGATATCCGGCCTTATTCCGAGTCAGGGCATCGCGGTGTCCATTTCACTTGAGGCCACAAACTCAGGGTCCCTCTCACATACCTAGAGCTGAGAGAAGCCTCCTCTTGAGGTGCTTGTGGTAAGGTGGTATTCCTCTGGAGTCGAAGCCAGGGACTAACCTCTCATCTCGAGTTGATTTTTGGTCCTCGGAGCTCTTTTGGTTTGCTATAGTGACCTCAGGTTCCCTCTAGCCTTGAAACAGTGTTCTTGGGGTTTCTCTGGAGGGCCATCAAGGATATCAAGGCTCCTTTCATGTGTGATGTGCAACACGGAATTGCTCTGCATGCAGTGCAGGATATCGGGCCTCATTTTGCGGCGAGGGGGAAGTCTCATGGTTTTTCTCGAGTTGCGGTGGGAACCTGGGGTATATTCTCGAGTTATGACGGGGATGGCCCTTCCACCCACGTGTTTATTCAACGACGTCAGGACTCCTGCCTAGTTGCGAGGGACAACTCGGGATTCTCCTCGAGGCTTGGCAGGGCAATTGGGATGCCTCTCCAGCTGAGGCGGGAGACCAAGGTTCCCTTTCCACGTGCCACAGGAATCCTGGGACTCCTATCAAGTTTCACGAGGAGTCAGGCATCGTCTCCTTTGGAGGCACTGATCTCCGCGTACCTCTGGAATTTTCAAAGGATGTGAGGCCTCCGGTAGCGATGAGGTGGGGAACTAGGTCTTTCTCTGTGGTCTCCACAGGGGATTCAGACATCCTTTCGTCTTGGGAGATGCAAGACGAGCCTGCATTCAAGTCACTGCAGGGATATCCGGCCTTATTTCGAGTCAGGGCATCGCGGTGTCCATTCCACTTGAGGCCGCAAACTTAGGATCCCTCTCACATACCTAGAGCTGAGAGAAGCCTCCTCTTGAGGTGCTTGTGGTAAGGTGGTATTCCTCTGGAGTCGAAGCCAGGGACTAACCTCTCATCTCGAGTTGATTTGTGGTCCACGGAGCTCTTTCATGTTGCTACAGTGACCTCAGGATCCCTCTAGCCTTGAAACAGTGGTCTTGGGTTTTCTCTAGAGTGCCACCAAGGAAATCAAGGCTCCTTTCATGTGTGATGTGCAGGACGGAATTGCTCTGCACGCAGTGCAGGGGAATCGGGCCTCATCTCGCGGCGAGGGGGAAGTCTCATGGTTTTTCTCGAGTTGCGGCGGGAACCTGGGGTATATTCTCGAGTTACGACGGGGATGGCCCTTCCACACAAGTGTTTGTTCAGCGACGTCAGGACTCCTGCCTAGTTGCCAGGGACAACTCGGGATTCTCCTCGAGGCTTGGCAGGGCAATTGGGACGCCTCTCCAGCTGAGGCGGGAGACCAAGGGTCCCTTTCCACGTGCCACAGGAATCCTGGAACTCCTATCAAGTTTCACGAGGAGTCAGGCATCGTCTCCTTTGGAGGCACTGATCTCCGCATACCTCTGGAGTTTTCAAAGGATGTGAGGCCTCCGGTAGCGATGAGGTGGGGAACTAGGTCTTTCTCTCTGGTCTCCACAGGGCATTCAGACATCCTTTCGTCTTGGGAGATGCAAGACGAGCCTGCATTCAAGTCTGTGCAGGGATATCCGGCCTTATTTCGAGTCAGGGCATCGCGGTGTCCATTCCACTTGAGGCCGCAAACTTAGGGTCCCTCTCACATACATAGAGCTGAGAGAAGCCTCCTCTTGAGATGCTTGTGGTAAGGTGGTATTCCTCTGGAGTCGAAGCCAGGGACTAACCTCTCATCTCGAGTTGATTTGTGGTCCACGGAGCTCTTTCATGTTGCTACAGTGACCTCAGGATCCCTCTAGCCTTGAAACAGTGTTCTTGGGGTTTCTCTGGAGTGCCACCAAGGAAATCAAGGCTCCTTTCATGTGTGATGTGCAACACAGAATTGCTCTGCACGCAGTGCAGGGGAATCGGGCCTCATCTCGCGGCGAGGGGGAAGTCTCATGGTTTTTCTCGAGTTGCAGCGGGAACCTGGGGTATATTCTCGAGTTACGACGTTGATGACCGTTCCACACACGTGTTTGTTCAGCGACGTCAGGACTCCTGCCTAGTTGCCAGGGACAACTCGGGATTCTCCTCGAGGCTTGGCAGGGCAATTGGGACGCCTCTCCAGCTGAGGCGGGAGACCAAGGGTCCATTTCCACGTGCCACAGGAATCCTGAGACTCCTATCAAATTTCACGAGGAGTCAGGCATCGTCTCCTTTGGAGGCACTGATCTCCGCGTACCTCTGGAGTTTTCAAAGGATGTGAGGCCTCCGGTCGCGGTGAGGTGGGGAACTAGGTCTTTCTCTGTGGTCTCCACAGGGGATTCAGACATCCTTTCATCTTGGCAGATGCAAGACGAGCCTGCATTCAAGTCACTGCAGGGATATCCGGCCTTATTTCGCGTTAGGGCATCGCAGTGTCCATTCCACTTGAGGCCGCAAACTCAGGGTCCCTCTCACATACCTAGAGCTGAGAGAAGCCTCCTCTTGAGGTGCTTGTGGTAAGGTGGTATTCCTCTGGAGTCGAAGCCAGGGACTAACCTCTCATCTCGAGTTGATTCTTGGTCCACGGAGCTCTTTCATGTTGCTACAGTGACCTCAGGATCCCTCTACCTTTGAAACAGGGTTCTTGGGGTTTCTCTGGAGTGCCATCAAGGAAATCAAGGCTCCTTTCATGTGTGATGTGCAGGACGGAATTGCTCTGCACGCAGTGCAGGGGAATCGGGCCTCATCTCGCGGCGAGGGGGAAGTCTCATGGTTTTTCTCTAGTTGCGGCGGGAACCCGGGGTATATTCTCGAGTTACGACGGGGATGGCCTTTCTACTCACGTGTTTGTTCAGCAACGTCAGGACTCCTGCCTAGTTGCAAGGGACAACTCGGGAATCTCCTCGAGGCTTGTCAGGGCAATTGGGACGCCTCTCCAGCTGAGGCGGGAGACCAAGGTTCCCTTTCCACGTGCCACAGGAATCCTGGGACTCCTATCAAGTTTCACGAGGAGTCAGGCATCCTCTCCTTTGGTGGCACTTATCGCCGCGTACCTCTGAAGTTTTCAAAGGATGTGAGGCCTCCGGTAGCGATGAGGTGGGGAACTAGGTCTTTCTCAGTGGTCTCCACAGGGGATTCAGACATCCTTTCGTCTTGGGAGATGCAAGACAAGCCTGCATTCAAGTCACTGCAGGGATATCCGGCCTTATTTCGAGTCAGGGCATTGCGGTGTCCATTTCACTTGAGGCCACAAACTCAGGGTCCCTCTCACATACCTAGAGCTGAGAGAAGCCTCCTCTTGAGGTGCTTGTGGTAAGGTGGTATTCCTCTGGAGTCGAAGCCAGGGACTAACCTCTCATCTCGAGTTGATTTGTGGTCCACGGAGCTCTTTCGTGTTGCTACAGTGACCTCAGGTTCCCTCTAGCCTTGAAAGAGTGTTCTTGGGGTTTCTCTGGAGGGCCATCAAGGAAATCAAGGCTCCTTTCATGTGTGATGTGCAACACGGAATTGCTCTGCATGCAGTGCAGGATATCGGGCCTCATTTTGCGGCGAGGGGGAAGTCTCAAGGTTTTTCTCGAGTTGCGGTGGGAACCTGGGGTATATTCTCGAGTTATGACGGGGATGGCCCTTCCACCCACGTGTTTGTTCAGCGACGTCAGGTCTCCTGCCTAGTTGCGAGGGACAACCCGGGATTCTCCTCGAGGCTTGGCAGGGCAATTGGGACGCCTCTCCAGCTGAGGCGGGAGACCAAGTTTCCCTTTCCACATGCCACAGGAATCCTGGGACTCCTATCAAGTTTCACGAGGAGTCAGGCATCCTCTCCTTTGGAGGCACTTATCGCCGCGTACCTCTGAAGTTTTCAAAGGATGTGAGGCCTCCGGTAGCGATGAGGTGGGGAACTAGGTCTTTCTCTGTGGTCTCCACAGGGGATTCAGACATCCTTTCGTCTTGGGAGATGCAAGACAAGCCTGCATTCAAGTCACTGCAGGGATATCCGGCCTTATTTCGAGTCAGGGCATTGCGGTGTCCATTTCACTTGAGGCCACAAACTCAGGGTCCCTCTCACATACCTAGAGCTGAGAGAAGCCTCCTCTTGAGGTGCTTGTGGTAAGGTGGTATTCCTCTGGAGTCGAAGCCAGGGACTAACCTCTCATCTCGAGTTGATTTGTGGTCCACGGAGCTCTTTCGTGTTGCTACAGTGACCTCAGGTTCCCTCTAGCCTTGAAACAGTGTTCTTGGGGTTTCTCTGGAGGGCCATCAAGGAAATCAAGGCTCCTTTCATGTGCGATGTGCAACACGGAAATGCTCTGCATGCAGTGCAGGATATCGGGCCTCATTTTGCGGCGAGGGGGAAGTCTCATGGTTTTTCTCGAGTTGCGGTGGGAACCTGGGGTATATACTCGAGTTATGACGGGGATGGCCCTTCCACCCACGTGTTTGTTCAGCGACGTCAGGACTCCTGCCTAGTTGCGAGGGACAACCCGGGATTCTCCTCGAGGCTTGGCAGGGCAATTGGGACGCCTCTCCAGCTGAGGCGGGAGACCAAGGTTCCCTTTCCACGTGCCACAGGAATCCTGGGACTCCTATCAAGTTTCACGAGGAGTCAAGCATCGTCTCCTTTGGAGGCACTGATCTCCGCGTACCTCTGGAGTTTTCAAAGGATGTGAGGCCTCCGGTCGTGATGAGGTGGGGAACTAGGTCTTTCTCTGTGGTCTCCACAGGGGATTCAGACATCCTTTCGTCTTGGGAGATGCAAGACGAGCCTGCATTCATGTCACTGCAGGGATATCCGGCCTTATTTCGAGTCAGGGCAACGCGGTGTCCATTCCACTTGAGGCCGCAAACTCAGGGTCCCTCTCACATACCTAGAGCTGAGAGAAGCCTCCTCTTGAGGTGCTTGTGGTAAGGTGGTATTCCTCTGGAGTCGAAGCCAGGGACTAACCTCTCATCTCGAGTTGATTTTTGGTCCACGGAGCTCTTTCATGTTGCTACAGTGACCTCAGGATCCCTCTAGCCTTGAAACAGTGTTCTTGGGGTTTCTCTGGAGTGCCACCAAGGAAATCAAGGCTCTTTTCATGTGTGATGTGCAACACAGAATTGCTCTGCACGCAGTGCAGGGGAATCGGGCCTCATCTCGCGGCGAGGGGGAAGTCTCATGGTTTTTCTCGAGTTGCGGCGGGAACCTGGGGTATATTCTCGAGTTACGACGGGGATGGCCCTTCCACACACGTGTTTGTTCAGCGACGACAGGACTCCTGCCTAGTTGCCAGGGGCAACTCGGTATTCTCCTCGTGGCTTGGCAGGGCAATTGGGACGCCTCTCCAGTTGAGGCGGGAGACCAAGGGTCCCTTTCCACGTGCCACAGGAATCCTGGGACTCCTATCAAGTTTCACGAGGAGTCAGGCATCGTCTCCTTTGGAGGCACTGATCTCCGCGTACCTCTGGAATTTTCAAAGTATGTGAGGCCTCCGGTAGCGATGAGGTGGGGAACTAGGTCTTTCTCTGTGGTCTCCACAGGGGATTCAGACATCCTTTCGTCTTGGGAGATGCAAGACGAGCCTGCATTCAAGTCACTGCAGGGATATCCGGCCTTATTTCGAGTCAGGGCATCGCAGTGTCCATTCCACTTGAGGCCGCAAACTCAGGGTCCCTCTCACATACCTAGAGCTGAGAGAATCCTCCTCTTGAGGTGCTTGTGGTAAGGTGGTATTCCTCTGGAGTCGAAGCCAGGGACTAACCTCTCATCTCGAGTTGATTCTTGGTCCACGGAGCTCTTTCGTGTTGCTACAGTGACATCAGGATCCCTCTACCTTTGAAACAGGGTTCTTGGGGTTTCTCTGGAGTGCCATCAAGGAAATCAAGGCTCCTTTCATGTGTGATGTGCAGGACGGAATTGCTCTGCACGCAGTGCAGGGGAATCGGGCCTCATATCGCGGCGAGGGGGAAGTCTCATGGTTTTTCTCTAGTTGCGGCGGGAACCCGGGGTATATTCTCGAGTTACGACGGGGATGGCCTTTCCACTCACGTGTTTGTTCAGCAACGTCAGGACTCCTGCCTAGTTGCAAGGGACAACTCGGGAATCTCCTCGAGGCTTGTCAGGGCAATTGGGACGCCTCTCCAGCTGAGGCGGGAGACCAAGGTTCCCTTTCCACGTGCCACAGGAATCCTGGGACTCCTATCAAGTTTCACGAGGAGTCAGGCATCCTCTCCTTTGGTGGCACTTATCGCCGCGTACCTCTGAAGTTTTCAAAGGATGTGAGGCCTCCGGTAGCGATGAGGTGGGGAACTAGGTCTTTCTCAGTGGTCTCCACAGGGGATTCAGACATCCTTTCGTCTTGGGAGATGCAAGACAAGCCTGCATTCAAGTCACTGCAGGGATATCCGGCCTTATTTCGAGTCAGGGCATTGCGGTGTCCATTTCACTTGAGGCCACAAACTCAGGGTCCCTCTCACATACCTAGAGCTGAGAGAAGCCTCCTCTTGAGGTGCTTGTGGTAAGGTGGTATTCCTCTGGAGTCGAAGCCAGGGACTAACCTCTCATCTCGAGTTGATTTGTGGTCCACGGAGCTCTTTCGTGTTGCTACAGTGACCTCAGGTTCCCTCTAGCCTTGAAAGAGTGTTCTTGGGGTTTCTCTGGAGGGCCATCAAGGAAATCAAGGCTCCTTTCATGTGTGATGTGCAACACGGAATTGCTCTGCATGCAGTGCAGGATATCGGGCCTCATTTTGCGGCGAGGGGGAAGTCTCAAGGTTTTTCTCGAGTTGCGGTGGGAACCTGGGGTATATTCTCGAGTTATGACGGGGATGGCCCTTCCACCCACGTGTTTGTTCAGCGACGTCAGGTCTCCTGCCTAGTTGCGAGGGACAACCCGGGATTCTCCTCGAGGCTTGGCAGGGCAATTGGGACGCCTCTCCAGCTGAGGCGGGAGACCAAGGTTCCCTTTCCACGTGCCACAGGAATCCTGGGACTCCTATCAAGTTTCACGAGGAGTCAAGCATCGTCTCCTTTGGAGGCACTGATCTCCGCGTACCTCTGGAGTTTTCAAAGGATGTGAGGCCTCCGGTCGCGGTGAGGTGGGGAACTAGGTCTTTCTCTGTGGTCTCCACAGGGGATTCAGACATCCTTTCGTCTTGGCAGATGCAAGACGAGCCTGCATTCAAGTCACTGCAGGGATATCCGGCCTTATTTCGCGTTAGGGCATCGCAGTGTCCATTCCACTTGAGGCCGCAAACTCAGGGTCCCTCTCACATACCTAGAGCTGAGAGAAGCCTCCTCTTGAGGTGCTTGTGGTAAGGTGGTATTCCTCTGGAGTCGAAGCCAGGGACTAACCTCTCATCTCGAGTTGATTCTTGGTCCACGGAGCTCTTTCGTGTTGCTACAGTGACCTCAGGATCCCTCTACCTTTGAAACAGGGTTCTTGGGGTTTCTCTGGAGTGCCATCAAGGAAATCAAGGCTCCTTTCATGTGTGATGTGCAGGACGGAATTGCTCTGCACGCAGTGCAGGGGAATCGGGCCTCATCTCGCGGCGAGGGGGAAGTCTCATGGTTTTTCTCTAGTTGCGGCGGGAACCCGGGGTATATTCTCGAGTTACGACGGGGATGGCCTTTCCACTCACGTATTTGTTCAGCAGCGTCAGGACTCCTGCCTAGTTGCAAGGGACAACTCGGGAATCTCCTCGAGGCTTGTCAGGGCAATTGGGACGCCTCTCCAGCTGAGGCGGGAGACCAAGGTTCCCTTTCCACGTGCCACAGGAATCCTGGGACTCCTATCAAGTTTCACGAGGAGTCAGGCATCCTCTCCTTTGGAGGCACTTATCGCCGCGTACCTCTGAAGTTTTCAAAGGATGTGAGGCCTCCGGTAGCGATGAGGTGGGGAACTAGGTCTTTCTCTGTGGTCTCCACAGGGGATTCAGACATCCTTTCGTCTTGGGAGATGCAAGACGAGCCTGCATTCAAGTCACTGCAGGGATATCCGGCCTTATTTCGAGTCAGGGCATCGCAGTGTCCATTCCACTTGAGGCCGCAAACTCAGGGTCCCTCTCACATACCTAGAGCTGAGAGAATCCTCCTCTTGAGGTGCTTGTGGTAAGGTGGTATTCCTCTGGAGTCGAAGCCAGGGACTAACCTCTCATCTCGAGTTGATTCTTGGTCCACGGAGCTCTTTCGTGTTGCTACAGTGACATCAGGATCCCTCTACCTTTGAAACAGGGTTCTTGGGGTTTCTCTGGAGTGCCATCAAGGAAATCAAGGCTCCTTTCATGTGTGATGTGCAGGACGGAATTGCTCTGCACGCAGTGCAGGGGAATCGGGCCTCATATCGCGGCGAGGGGGAAGTCTCATGGTTTTTCTCTAGTTGCGGCGGGAACCCGGGGTATATTCTCGAGTTACGACGGGGATGGCCTTTCCACTCACGTGTTTGTTCAGCAACGTCAGGACTCCTGCCTAGTTGCAAGGGACAACTCGGGAATCTCCTCGAGGCTTGTCAGGGCAATTGGGACGCCTCTCCAGCTGAGGCGGGAGACCAAGGTTCCCTTTCCACGTGCCACAGGAATCCTGGGACTCCTATCAAGTTTCACGAGGAGTCAGGCATCCTCTCCTTTGGTGGCACTTATCGCCGCGTACCTCTGAAGTTTTCAAAGGATGTGAGGCCTCCGGTAGCGATGAGGTGGGGAACTAGGTCTTTCTCAGTGGTCTCCACAGGGGATTCAGACATCCTTTCGTCTTGGGAGATGCAAGACAAGCCTGCATTCAAGTCACTGCAGGGATATCCGGCCTTATTTCGAGTCAGGGCATTGCGGTGTCCATTTCACTTGAGGCCACAAACTCAGGGTCCCTCTCACATACCTAGAGCTGAGAGAAGCCTCCTCTTGAGGTGCTTGTGGTAAGGTGGTATTCCTCTGGAGTCGAAGCCAGGGACTAACCTCTCATCTCGAGTTGATTTGTGGTCCACGGAGCTCTTTCGTGTTGCTACAGTGACCTCAGGTTCCCTCTAGCCTTGAAAGAGTGTTCTTGGGGGTTCTCTGGAGGGCCATCAAGGAAATCAAGGCTCCTTTCATGTGTGATGTGCAACACGGAATTGCTCTGCATGCAGTGCAGGATATCGGGCCTCATTTTGCGGCGAGGGGGAAGTCTCAAGGTTTTTCTCGAGTTGCGGTGGGAACCTGGGGTATATTCTCGAGTTATGACGGGGATGGCCCTTCCACCCACGTGTTTGTTCAGCGACGTCAGGTCTCCTGCCTAGTTGCGAGGGACAACCCGGGATTCTCCTCGAGGCTTGGCAGGGCAATTGGGACGCCTCTCCAGCTGAGGCGGGAGACCAAGGTTCCCTTTCCACGTGCCACAGGAATCCTGGGACTCCTATCAAGTTTCACGAGGAGTCAGGCATCGTCTCCTTTGGAGGCACTGATCTCCGCGTACCTCTGGAGTTTTCAAAGGATGTGAGGCCTCCGGTCGCGGTGAGGTGGGGAACTAGGTCTTTCTCTGTGGTCTCCACAGGGGATTCAGACATCCTTTCGTCTTGGCAGATGCAAGACGAGCCTGCATTCAAGTCACTGCAGGGATATCCGGCCTTATTTCGCGTTAGGGCATCGCAGTGTCCATTCCACTTGAGGCCGCAAACTCAGGGTCCCTCTCACATACCTAGAGCTGAGAGAAGCCTCCTCTTGAGGTGCTTGTGGTAAGGTGGTATTCCTCTGGAGTCGAAGCCAGGGACTAACCTCTCATCTCGAGTTGATTCTTGGTCCACGGAGCTCTTTCATGTTGCTACAGTGACCTCAGGATCCCTCTACCTTTGAAACAGGGTTCTTGGGGTTTCTCTGGAGTGCCATCAAGGAAATCAAGGCTCCTTTCATGTGTGATGTGCAGGACGGAATTGCTCTGCACGCAGTGCAGGGGAATCGGGCCTCATCTCGCGGCGAGGGGGAAGTCTCATGGTTTTTCTCTAGTTGCGGCGGGAACCCGGGGTATATTCTCGAGTTACGACGGGGATGGCCTTTCCACTCACGTATTTGTTCAGCAGCGTCAGGACTCCTGCCTAGTTGCAAGGGACAACTCGGGAATCTCCTCGAGGCTTGTCAGGGCAATTGGGACGCCTCTCCAGCTGAGGCGGGAGACCAAGGTTCCCTTTCCACGTGCCACAGGAATCCTGGGACTCCTATCAAGTTTCACGAGGAGTCAGGCATCCTCTCCTTTGGAGGCACTTATCGCCGCGTACCTCTGAAGTTTTCAAAGGATGTGAGGCCTCCGGTAGCGATGAGGTGGGGAACTAGGTCTTTCTCTGTGGTCTCCACAGGGGATTCAGACATCCTTTCGTCTTGGGAGATGCAAGACAAGCCTGCATTCAAGTCACTGCAGGGATATCCGGCCTTATTTCGAGTCAGGGCATTGCGGTGTCCATTTCACTTGAGGCCACAAACTCAGGGTCCCTCTCACATACCTAGAGCTGAGAGAAGCCTCCTCTTGAGGTGCTTGTGGTAAGGTGGTATTCCTCTGGAGTCGAAGCCAGGGACTAACCTCTCATCTCGAGTTGATTTGTGGTCCACGGAGCTCTTTCGTGTTGCTACAGTGACCTCAGGTTCCCTCTAGCCTTGAAACAGTGTTCTTGGGGTTTCTCTGGAGGGCCATCAAGGAAATCAAGGCTCCTTTCATGTGCGATGTGCAACACGGAATTGCTCTGCATGCAGTGCAGGATATCGGGCTTCATTTTGCGGCGAGGGGGAAGTCTCATGGTTTTTCTCGAGTTGCGGTGGGAACCTGGGGTATATACTCGAGTTATGACGGGGATGGCCCTTCCACCCACGTGTTTGTTCAGCGACGTCAGGACTCCTGCCTAGTTGCGAGGGACAACCCGGGATTCTCCTCGAGGCTTGGCAGGGCAATTGGGACGCCTCTCCAGCTGAGGCGGGAGACCAAGGTTCCCTTTCCACGTGCCACAGGAATCCTGGGACTCCTATCAAGTTTCACGAGGAGTCAAGCATCGTCTCCTTTGGAGGCACTGATCTCCGCGTACCTCTGGAGTTTTCAAAGGATGTGAGGCCTCCGGTCGTGATGAGGTGGGGAACTAGGTCTTTCTCTGTGGTCTCCACAGGGGATTCAGACATCCTTTCGTCTTGGGAGATGCAAGACGAGCCTGCATTCATGTCACTGCAGGGATATCCGGCCTTATTTCGAGTCAGGGCAACGCGGTGTCCATTCCACTTGAGGCCGCAAACTCAGGGTCCCTCTCACATACCTAGAGCTGAGAGAAGCCTCCTCTTGAGGTGCTTGTGGTAAGGTGGTATTCCTCTGGAGTCGAAGCCAGGGACTAACCTCTCATCTCGAGTTGATTTTTGGTCCACGGAGCTCTTTCATGTTGCTACAGTGACCTCAGGATCCCTCTAGCCTTGAAACAGTGTTCTTGGGGTTTCTCTGGAGTGCCACCAAGGAAATCAAGGCTCTTTTCATGTGTGATGTGCAACACAGAATTGCTCTGCACGCAGTGCAGGGGAATCGGGCCTCATCTCGCGGCGAGGGGGAAGTCTCATGGTTTTTCTCGAGTTGCGGCGGGAACCTGGGGTATATTCTCGAGTTACGACGGGGATGGCCCTTCCACACACGTGTTTGTTCAGCGACGACAGGACTCCTGCCTAGTTGCCAGGGGCAACTCGGTATTCTCCTCGTGGCTTGGCAGGGCAATTGGGACGCCTCTCCAGTTGAGGCGGGAGACCAAGGGTCCCTTTCCACGTGCCACAGGAATCCTGGGACTCCTATCAAATTTCACGAGGAGTCAGGCATCGTCTCCTTTGGAGGCACTGATCTCCGCGTACCTCTGGAGTTTTCAAAGGATGTGAGGCCTCCGGTCGCGGTGAGGTGGGGAACTAGGTCTTTCTCTGTGGTCTCCACAGGGGATTCAGACATCCTTTCGTCTTGGCAGATGCAAGACGAGCCTGCATTCAAGTCACTGCAGGGATATCCGGCCTTATTTCGCGTTAGGGCATCGCAGTGTCCATTCCACTTGAGGCCGCAAACTCAGGGTCCCTCTCACATACCTAGAGCTGAGAGAAGCCTCCTCTTGAGGTGCTTGTGGTAAGGTGGTATTCCTCTGGAGTCGAAGCCAGGGACTAACCTCTCATCTCGAGTTGATTCTTGGTCCACGGAGCTCTTTCATGTTGCTACAGTGACCTCAGGATCCCTCTACCTTTGAAACAGGGTTCTTGGGGTTTCTCTGGAGTGCCATCAAGGAAATCAAGGCTCCTTTCATGTGTGATGTGCAGGACGGAATTGCTCTGCACGCAGTGCAGGGGAATCGGGCCTCATCTCGCGGCGAGGGGGAAGTCTCATGGTTTTTCTCTAGTTGCGGCGGGAACCCGGGGTATATTCTCGAGTTACGACGGGGATGGCCTTTCCACTCACGTGTTTGTTCAGCAACGTCAGGACTCCTGCCTAGTTGCAAGGGACAACTCGGGAATCTCCTCGAGGCTTGTCAGGGCAATTGGGACGCCTCTCCAGCTGAGGCGGGAGACCAAGGTTCCCTTTCCACGTGCCACAGGAATCCTGGGACTCCTATCAAGTTTCACGAGGAGTCAGGCATCCTCTCCTTTGGTGGCACTTATCGCCGCGTACCTCTGAAGTTTTCAAAGGATGTGAGGCCTCCGGTAGCGATGAGGTGGGGAACTAGGTCTTTCTCAGTGGTCTCCACAGGGGATTCAGACATCCTTTCGTCTTGGGAGATGCAAGACAAGCCTGCATTCAAGTCACTGCAGGGATATCCGGCCTTATTTCGAGTCAGGGCATTGCGGTGTCCATTTCACTTGAGGCCACAAACTCAGGGTCCCTCTCACATACCTAGAGCTGAGAGAAGCCTCCTCTTGAGGTGCTTGTGGTAAGGTGGTATTCCTCTGGAGTCGAAGCCAGGGACTAACCTCTCATCTCGAGTTGATTTGTGGTCCACGGAGCTCTTTCGTGTTGCTACAGTGACCTCAGGTTCCCTCTAGCCTTGAAAGAGTGTTCTTGGGGTTTCTCTGGAGGGCCATCAAGGAAATCAAGGCTCCTTTCATGTGTGATGTGCAACACGGAATTGCTCTGCATGCAGTGCAGGATATCGGGCCTCATTTTGCGGCGAGGGGGAAGTCTCAAGGTTTTTCTCGAGTTGCGGTGGGAACCTGGGGTATATTCTCGAGTTATGACGGGGATGGCCCTTCCACCCATGTGTTTGTTCAGCGACGTCAGGTCTCCTGCCTAGTTGCGAGGGACAACCCGGGATTCTCCTCGAGGCTTGGCAGGGCAATTGGGACGCCTCTCCAGCTGAGGCGGGAGACCAAGGTTCCCTTTCCACGTGCCACAGGAATCCTGGGACTCCTATCAAGTTTCACGAGGAGTCAAGCATCGTCTCCTTTGGAGGCACTGATCTCCGTGTACCTCTGGAGTTTTCAAAGGATGTGAGGCCTCCGGTCGCGGTGAGGTGTGGAACTAGGTCTTTCTCTGTGGTCTCCACAGGGGATTCAGACATCCTTTCGTCTTGGCAGATGCAAGACGAGCCTGCATTCAAGTCACTGCAGGGATATCCGGCCTTATTTCGCGTTAGGGCATCGCAGTGTCCATTCCACTTGAGGCCGCAAACTCAGGGTCCCTCTCACATACCTAGAGCTGAGAGAAGCCTCCTCTTGAGGTGCTTGTGGTAAGGTGGTATTCCTCTGGAGTCGAAGCCAGGGACTAACCTCTCATCTCGAGTTGATTCTTGGTCCACGGAGCTCTTTCGTGTTGCTACAGTGACCTCAGGATCCCTCTACCTTTGAAACAGGGTTCTTGGGGTTTCTCTGGAGTGCCATCAAGGAAATCAAGGCTCCTTTCATGTGTGATGTGCAGGACGGAATTGCTCTGCACGCAGTGCAGGGGAATCGGGCCTCATCTCGCGGCGAGGGGGAAGTCTCATGGTTTTTCTCTAGTTGCGGCGGGAACCCGGGGTATATTCTCGAGTTACGACGGGGATGGCCTTTCCACTCACGTATTTGTTCAGCAGCGTCAGGACTCCTGCCTAGTTGCAAGGGACAACTCGGGAATCTCCTCGAGGCTTGTCAGGGCAATTGGGACGCCTCTCCAGCTGAGGCGGGAGACCAAGGTTCCCTTTCCACGTGCCACAGGAATCCTGGGACTCCTATCAAGTTTCACGAGGAGTCAGGCATCCTCTCCTTTGGAGGCACTTATCGCCGCGTACCTCTGAAGTTTTCAAAGGATGTGAGGCCTCCGGTAGCGATGAGGTGGGGAACTAGGTCTTTCTCTGTGGTCTCCACAGGGGATTCAGACATCCTTTCGTCTTGGGAGATGCAAGACAAGCCTGCATTCAAGTCACTGCAGGGATATCCGGCCTTATTTCGAGTCAGGGCATTGCGGTGTCCATTTCACTTGAGGCCACAAACTCAGGGTCCCTCTCACATACCTAGAGCTGAGAGAAGCCTCCTCTTGAGGTGCTTGTGGTAAGGTGGTATTCCTCTGGAGTCGAAGCCAGGGACTAACCTCTCATCTCGAGTTGATTTGTGGTCCACGGAGCTCTTTCGTGTTGCTACAGTGACCTCAGGTTCCCTCTAGCCTTGAAACAGTGTTCTTGGGGTTTCTCTGGAGGGCCATCAAGGAAATCAAGGCTCCTTTCATGTGCGATGTGCAACACGGAATTGCTCTGCATGCAGTGCAGGATATCGGGCCTCATTTTGCGGCGAGGGGGAAGTCTCATGGTTTTTCTCGAGTTGCGGTGGGAACCTGGGGTATATACTCGAGTTATGACGGGGATGGCCCTTCCACCCACGTGTTTGTTCAGCGACGTCAGGACTCCTGCCTAGTTGCGAGGGACAACCCGGGATTCTCCTCGAGGCTTGGCAGGGCAATTGGGACGCCTCTCCAGCTGAGGCGGGAGACCAAGGTTCCCTTTCCACGTGCCACAGGAATCCTGGGACTCCTATCAAGTTTCACGAGGAGTCAGGCATCGTCTCCTTTGGAGGCACTGATCTCCGCGTACCTCTGGAGTTTTCAAAGGATGTGAGGCCTCCGGTAGCGATGAGGTGGGGAACTAGTTCTTTCTCTGTGGTCTCCACAGGGGATTCAGACATCCTTTCATCTTGGGAGATGCAAGACAAGCCTGCATTCAAGTCACTGCAGGGATATCCGGCCTTATTTCGAGTCAGGGCATTGCGGTGTCCATTTCACTTGAGGCCACAAACTCAGGGTCCCTCTCACATACCTAGAGCTGAGAGAAGCCTCCTCTTGAGGTGCTTGTGGTAAGGTGGTATTCCTCTGGAGTCGAAGCAAGGGACTAACCTCTCATCTCGAGTTGATTCTTGGTCCACGGAGCTCTTTCGTGTTGCTACAGTGACCTCAGGATCCCTCTAGCCTTGAAACAGTGTTCTTGGGGTTTCTCTGGAGTGCCATCAAGGAAATCAAGGCTCCTTTCATGTGTGATGTGCAACACGGAATTGCTCTGCACGCAGTGCAGGGGAATCGGGGCTCATCTCGTGGCGAGGGGGAAGTCTCATGGTTTTTCTCGTGTTGCGGCGGGAACCTGAGGTATATTCTCGAGTTACGATGGGGATGGCCCTTCCACCCACGTGTTTGTTCAGCGACGTCAGGACTCCTGCCTAGTTGCGAGGGACAACTCGGGATTCTCCTCGAGGCTTGGCAGGGCAATTGGGACGCCTCTCCAGCTGAGGCGGGAGACCAAGGTTCCCTTTCCACGTGCCACAGGAATCCTGGGACTCCTATCAAGTTTCACGAGGAGTCAGGCATCGTCTCCTTTGGAGGCACTGATCTCCGCGTACCTCTGGAGTTTTCAAAGGATGTGAGGCCTCCGGTAGCGATGAGGTGGGGAACTAGGTCTTTCTCTGTGGTCTCCACAGGGGATTCAGACATCCTTTCGTCTTGGGAGATGCAAGACGAGCCTGCATTCAAGTCACTGCAGGGATATCCGGCCTTATTTCGAGTCAGGGCATCGCGGTGTCCATTCCACTTGAGGCCGCAAACTCAGGGTCCCTCTCACATACCTAGAGCTGAGAGAAGCCTCCTCTTGAGGTGCTTGTGGTAAGGTGGTATTCCTCTGGAGTCGAAGCCAGGGACTAACCTCTCATCTCGAGTTGATTCTTGGTCCACGGAGCTCTTTCGTGTTGCTACAGTGACCTCAGGATCCCTCTAGCCTTGAAACAGTGTTCTTGGGGTTTCTCTGGAGTGCCATCAAGGAAATTAAGGCTCCTTTCATGTGTGATGTGCAAGACGGAATTGCTCTGCACGCAGTGCAGGGGAATCGGGCCTCATCTCGCGGCGAGGGGGAAGTCTCATGGTTTTTCTCGAGTTGCGGCGGGAACCTGGGGTATATTCTCGAGTTACGACGGGGATGGCCCTTCCACCCACGTGTTTGTTCAGCGACGTCAGGACTCCTGCCTAGTTGCGAGGGACAACTCGGGATTCTCCTCGAGGCTTGGCAGGGCAATTGGGACGCCTCTCCAGCTGAGGCGGGAGACCAAGATTCCCTTTCCACGTGCCACAGGAATCCTGGGACTCCTATCAAGTTTCACGAAGAGTCAGGCATCGTCTCCTTTGGAGGCACTGATCTCCGCGTACCTCTGGAGTTTTCAAAGGATGTGAGGCCTCCGGTCGCGATGATGTGGGGAACTAGGTCTTTCTCTGTGGTCTCCACAGGGGATTCAGACATCCTTTCGTCTTGGGAGATGCAAGACGAGCCTGCATTCAAGTCACTGCAGGGATATCCGGCCTTATTTCGAGTCAGGGCATCGCGGTGTCCATTCCACTTGAGGCCGCAAACTTAGCGTCCCTCTCACATACCTAGAGCTGAGAGAAGCCTCCTCTTGAGGTGCTTGTGGTAAGGTGGTATTCCTCTGGAGTCGAAGCCAGGGACTAACCTCTCATCTCGAGTTGATTTATGGTCCACGGAGCTCTTTCATGTTGCTACAGTGACCTCAGGATCCCTCTAGCCTTGAAACAGTGTTCTTGGGGTTTCTCTGGAGTGCCAGCAAGGAAATCAAGGCTCCTTTCATGTGTGATGTGCAACACAGAATTGCTCTGCACGCAGTGCAGGGGAATCGGGCCTCATCTCGCGGCGAGGGGGAAGTCTCATGGTTTTTCTCGAGTTGCGGCGGGAACCTGAGGTATATTCTCGAGTTACGACGGGGATGGCCCTTCCACACACGTGTTTGTTCAGCGACGACAGGACTCCTGCCTAGTTGCCAGGGACAACTCGGTATTCTCCTCGAGGCTTGGCAGGGCAATTGGGACGCCTCTCCAGCTGAGGCGGGAGACCAAGTGTCCATTTCCATGTCCCACAGGAATCCTGGGACTCCTATCAAGTTTCACGAGGAGTCAGGCATCGTCTCCTTTGGAGGCACTGATCTCCACGTTCCTCTGGAGTTTTCAAAGGATGTGAGGTCTCCGGTCGCGGTGAGGTGGGGAACTAGGTCTTTCTCTGTGGTCTCCACAGGGGATTCAGACATCCTTTCGTCTTGGGAGATGCAAGACGAACCTGCATTCAAGTCACTGCAGGGATATCCGGCCTTATTTCGCGTCAGGGCATCGCAGTGTCCATTCCACTTGAGGCCGCAAATTCAGGGTCCCTCTCACATACCTAGAGCTGAGAGAAGCCTCCTCTTGAGGTGCTTGTGGTAAGGTGGTATTCCTCTGGAGTCGAAGCCAGGGACTAACCTCTCATCTCGAGTTGATTCTTGGTCCACGGAGCTCTTTCGTGTTGCTACAGTGACCTCAGGATCCCTCTAGCCTTGAAACAGGGTTCTTGGGGTTTCTCTGGAGTGCCATCAAGGAAATCAAGGTTCCTTTCATGTGTGATGTGCAGGACGGAATTGCTCTGCACGCAGTGGAGGGGAATCGGGCCTCATCTCGCGGCGAGGGAAAAGTCTCATGGTTTTTCTCAAGTTGCGGCGGGAACCTGGGGTATATTCTCGAGTTAAGACGGGGATGGACCCTCCACCCACTTGTTTGTTCAGCGACGACAGGACTCCTGCCTAGTTGCCAGGGACAACTCGGGATTCTCCTCGAGGCTTGGCAGGGCAATTGGGACGCCTCTCCAGCTGAGGCGGGAGACCAAGTGTCCCTTTCCACGTGCCACAGAAATCCTGGGACTCCTATCAAGTTTCATGAGGAGTCAGGCATCGTCTCCTATGGAGGCACGGATCTCCGCGTACCTCTGGAGTTTTCAAAGGATGTGAGGCCTCCGGTCGCAATGAGGTGGGGAACTAGGTCTTTCTCTGTGGTCTCCACAGGGGATTCAGACATCCTTTCATCTTGGGAGATGCAAGACGAGCCTGCATTCAAGTCACTGCAGGGATATCCGGCCTTATTTCGAGTCAGGGCATCGTGGTGTCCATTCCACTTGAGGCCGCAAACTCAGGGTCCCTCTCACATACCTAGAGCTGAGAGAAGCCTCCTCTTGAGGTGCTTGTGGTAAGGTGGTATTCCTCTGGAGTCGAAGCCAGGGACTAACCTCTCATCTCGAGTTGATTTGTGGTCCACGGAGCTCTTTCATGTTGCTACAGTGACCTCAGTTTCCCTCTAGCCTTGAAACAGTGTTCTTGGGTTTTCTCTGGAGTGCCATCAAGGAAATCAAGGCTCCTTTCATGTGTGATGTGCAACACGGAATTGCTCTGCACGCAGTACAGGGGAATCGGGCCTCGTCTCTTGGCGAGGGGGAAGTCTCATGGTTTTTCTCAAGTTGCGACGGGAACCTGGGGTATATTCTCGAGTTAAGACGGGGATGGCTCCTCCACCCACGTGTTTGTTCAGCAACGTCAGGACTCCTGCCTAGTTGCGAGGGACAACTCGGGATTCTCCTCGAGGCCTGGCAGGTCAATTGGGATGCCTCTCCAGCTGAGGCGGGAGACCAAGGGTCCCTTTCCACGTGCCAAAGAAATCCTGGGACTCCTATCAAGTTTGACGAGGAGTCAGGCATCGTCTCCTTTGGAGGCACTGATCTCCGCGTACCTCTGGAGTTTTAAAAGGATGTGAGGGCTCCGGTCGCGATGAGGTGGGGAACTAGGTCTTTCTCTGTGGTCTCCACAGGGGATTCAGACATCCTTTCGTCTTGGGAGATGCAAGTCGAGCCTGCATTCAAGTCACTGCAGGGATATCCAGCCTTATTTCACGTCAGGGCATCGCAGTGTCCATTCCATTTGAGGCCGCAAACTCAGGGTCCCTCTCACATACCTAGAGCTGAGAGAAGCCTCCTCTTGAGGTGCTTGTGGTAAGGTGGTATTCCTCTGGAGTCGAAGCCAGGGACTAACCTCTCATCTCGAGTTGATTCTTGGTCCACGGAGCTCTTTCGTGTTGCTACAGTGACCTCAGGATCCCTCTAGCCTTGAAACAGTGTTCTTGGGGTTTCTCTGGAGTGCCATCAAGGAAATCAAGGCTCCTTTCATGTGTGATGTGCAAGACGGAATTGCTCTGCACGCAGTGCAGGGGAATCGGGCCTCATCTCGCGGCGAGGGGGAAGTCTCATGGTTTTTCTCGAGTTGCGGCGGAAACCTGGGGTATATTCTCGAGTTACGACGGGGATGGCCCTTCCACCCACGTGTTTGTTCAGCGACGTCAGGACTCCTGCCTAGTTGCGAGGGACAACTCGGGATTCTCCTCGAGGCTTGGCAGGGCAATTGGGACGCCTCTCCAGCTGAGGCGGGAGACCAAGTTTCCCTTTCCACGTGCCACAGGAATCCTGGGACTCCTATCAAGTTTCACGAAGAGTCAGGCATCGTCTCCTTTGGAGGCACTGATCTCCGCGTACCTCTGGAGTTTTCAAAGGATGTGAGGCCTCCGGTCGCGATGATGTGGGGAACTAGGTCTTTCTCTGTGGTCTCCACAGGGGATTCAGACATCCTTTCGTCTTGGGAGATGCAAGACGAGCCTGCATTCAAGTCACTGCAGGGATATCCGGCCTTATTTCGAGTCAGGGCATCGCGGTGTCCATTCCACTTGAGGCCGCAAACTTAGGGTCCCTCTCACATACCTAGAGCTGAGAGAAGCCTCCTCTTGAGGTGCTTGTGGTAAGGTGGTATTCCTCTGGAGTCGAAGCCAGGGACTAACCTCTCATCTCGAGTTGATTTGTGGTCCACGGAGCTCTTTCATGTTGCTACAGTGACCTCAGGATCCCTCTAGCCTTGAAACAGTGTTCTTGGGGTTTCTCTGGAGTGCCACCAAGGAAATCAAGGCTCCTTTCATGTGTGATGTGCAACACAGAATTGCTCTGCACGCAGTGCAGGGGAATCGGGCCTCATCTCGCGGCGAGGGGGAAGTCTCATGGTTTTTCTCGAGTTGCGGCGGGAACCTGAGGTATATTCTCGAGTTACGACGGGGATGGCCCTTCCACACACGTGTTTGTTCAGCGACGACAGGACTCCTGCCTAGTTGCCAGGGACAACTCGGTATTCTCCTCGAGGCTTGGCAGGGCAATTGGGACGCCTCTCCAGCTGAGGCGGGAGACCAAGTGTCCCTTTCCACGTGCCACAGGAATCCTGGGACTCCTATCAAGTTTCACGAGGAGTCAGGCATCGTCTCCTATGGAGGCACGGATCTCCGCGTACCTCTGGAGTTTTCAAAGGATGTGAGGCCTCCGGTCGCAATGAGGTGGGGAACTAGGTCTTTCTCTGTGGTCTCCACAGGGGATTCAGACATCCTTTCATCTTGGGAGATGCAAGACGAGCCTGCATTCAAGTCACTGCAGGGATATCCGGCCTTATTTCGAGTCAGGGCATCGTGGTGTCCATTCCACTTGAGGCCGCAAACTCAGGGTCCCTCTCACATACCTAGAGCTGAGAGAAGCCTCCTCTTGAGGTGCTTGTGGTAAGGTGGTATTCCTCTGGAGTCGAAGCCAGGGACTAACCTCTCATCTCGAGTTGATTTGTGGTCCACGGAGCTCTTTCATGTTGCTACAGTGACCTCAGTTTCCCTCTAGCCTTGAAACAGTGTTCTTGGGGTTTCTCTGGAGTGCCATCAAGGAAATCAAGGCTCCTTTCATGTGTGATGTGCAACACGGAATTGCTCTGCACGCAGTACAGGGGAATCGGGCCTCGTCTCGTGGCGAGGGGGAAGTCTCATGGTTTTTCTCAAGTTGCGACGGGAACCTGGGGTATATTCTCGAGTTAAGACGGGGATGGCTCCTCCACCCACGTGTTTGTTCAGCAACGTCAGGACTCCTGCCTAGTTGCGAGGGACAACTCGGGATTCTCCTCGAGGCCTGGCAGGTCAATTGGGATGCCTCTCCAGCTGAGGCGGGAGACCAAGGGTCCCTTTCCACGTGCCAAAGAAATCCTGGGACTCCTATCAAGTTTGACGAGGAGTCAGGCATCGTCTCCTTTGGAGGCACTGATCTCCGCGTACCTCTGGAGTTTTAAAAGGATGTGAGGGCTCCGGTCGCGATGAGGTGGGGAACTAGGTCTTTCTCTGTGGTCTCCACAGGGGATTCAGACATCCTTTCGTCTTGGGAGATGCAAGTCGAGCCTGCATTCAAGTCACTGCAGGGATATCCAGCCTTATTTCACGTCAGGGCATCGCAGTGTCCATTCCATTTGAGGCCGCAAACTCAGGGTCCCTCTCACATACCTAGAGCTGAGAGAAGCCTCCTCTTGAGGTGCTTGTGGTAAGGTGGTATTCCTCTGGAGTCGAAGCCAGGGACTAACCTCTCATCTCGAGTTGATTCTTGGTCCACGGAGCTCTTTCGTGTTGCTACAGTGACCTCAGGATCCCTCTAGCCTTGAAACAGTGTTCTTGGGGTTTCTCTGGAGTGCCATCAAGGAAATCAAGGCTCCTTTCATGTGTGATGTGCAAGACGGAATTGCTCTGCACGCAGTGCAGGGGAATCGGGCCTCATCTCGCGGCGAGGGGGAAGTCTCATGGTTTTTCTCGAGTTGCGGCGGAAACCTGGGGTATATTCTCGAGTTACGACGGGGATGGCCCTTCCACCCACGTGTTTGTTCAGCGACGTCAGGACTCCTGCCTAGTTGCGAGGGACAACTCGGGATTCTCCTCGAGGCTTGGCAGGGCAATTGGGACGCCTCTCCAGCTGAGGCGGGAGACCAAGTTTCCCTTTCCACGTGCCACAGGAATCCTGGGACTCCTATCAAGTTTCACGAAGAGTCAGGCATCGTCTCCTTTGGAGGCACTGATCTCCGCGTACCTCTGGAGTTTTCAAAGGATGTGAGGCCTCCGGTCGCGATGATGTGGGGAACTAGGTCTTTCTCTGTGGTCTCCACAGGGGATTCAGACATCCTTTCGTCTTGGGAGATGCAAGACGAGCCTGCATTCAAGTCACTGCAGGGATATCCGGCCTTATTTCGAGTCAGGGCATCGCGGTGTCCATTCCACTTGAGGCCGCAAACTTAGGGTCCCTCTCACATACCTAGAGCTGAGAGAAGCCTCCTCTTGAGGTGCTTGTGGTAAGGTGGTATTCCTCTGGAGTCGAAGCCAGGGACTAACCTCTCATCTCGAGTTGATTTGTGGTCCACGGAGCTCTTTCATGTTGCTACAGTGACCTCAGGATCCCTCTAGCCTTGAAACAGTGTTCTTGGGGTTTCTCTGGAGTGCCACCAAGGAAATCAAGGCTCCTTTCATGTGTGATGTGCAACACAGAATTGCTCTGCAGGCAGTGCAGGGGAATCGGGCCTCATCTCGCGGCGAGGGGGAAGTCTCATGGTTTTTCTCGAGTTGCGGCGGGAACCTGAGGTATATTCTCGAGTTACGACGGGGATGGCCCTTCCACACACGTGTTTGTTCAGCGACGACAGGACTCCTGCCTAGTTGCCAGGGACAACTCGGTATTCTCCTCGAGGCTTGGCAGGGCAATTGGGACGCCTCTCCAGCTGAGGCGGGAGACCAAGTGTCCATTTCCATGTGCCACAGGAATCCTGGGACTCCTATCAAGTTTCACGGGGAGTCAGGCATCGTCTCCTTTGGAGGCACTGATCTCCACGTTCCTCTGGAGTTTTCAAAGGATGTGAGGCCTCCGGTCGCGGTGAGGTGGGGAACTAGGTCTTTCTCTGTGGTCTCCACAGGGGATTCAGACATCCTTTCGTCTTGGCAGATGCAAGACGAACCTGCATTCAAGTCACTGCAGGGATATCCGGCCTTATTTCGCGTCAGGGCATCGCAGTGTCCATTCCACTTGAGGCCGCAAATTCAGGGTCCCTCTCACATACCTAGAGCTGAGAGAAGCCTCCTCTTGAGGTGCTTGTGGTAAGGTGGTATTCCTCTGGAGTCGAAGCCAGGGACTAACTTCTCATCTCGAGTTGATTCTTGGTCCACGGAGCTCTTTCGTGTTGCTACAGTGACCTCAGGATCCCTCTAGCCTTGAAACAGGGTTCTTGGGGTTTCTCTGGAGTGCCATCAAGGAAATCAAGGTTCCTTTCATGTGTGATGTGCAGGACGGAATTGCTCTGCACGCAGTGCAGGGGAATCGGGCCTCATCTCGCGGCGAGGGAAAAGTCTCATGGTTTTTCTCAAGTTGCGGCGGGAACCTGGGGTATATTCTCGAGTTAAGACAGGGATGGCCCCTCCACCCACTTGTTTGTTCAGCGACGACAGGACTCCTGCCTAGTTGCCAGGGACAACTCGGGATTCTCCTCGAGGCTTGGCAGGGCAATTGGGACGCCTCTCCAGCTGAGGCGGGAGACCAAGTGTCCCTTTCCACGTGCCACAGGAATCCTGGGACTCCTATCAAGTTTCACGAGGAGTCAGGCATCGTCTCCTTTGGAGGCACTTATCGCCGCGTACCTGTGAAGTTTTCAAAGGATGTGAGGCCTCCGGTAGCGATGAGGTGGGGAACTAGGTCTTTCTCTGTGGTCTCCACAGGGGATTCAGACATCCTTTCGTCTTGGGAGATGCAAGACAAGCCTGCATTCAAGTCACTGCAGGGATATCCGGCCTTATTTCAAGTCAGGGCATCGCGGTGTCCATTTCACTTGAGGCCACAAACTCAGGGTCCCTCTCACATACCTAGAGCTGAGAGAAGCCTCCTCTTGAGGTGCTTGTGGTAAGGTGGTATTCCTCTGGAGTCGAAGCCAGGGACTAACCTCTCATCTCGAGTTGATTTTTGGTCCACGGAGCTCTTTCGTGTTGCTACAGTGACCTCAGGTTCCCTCTAGCCTTGAAACAGTGTTCTTGGGGTTTCTCTGGAGGGCCATCAAGGAAATCAAGGCTCCTTTCATGTGTGATGTGCAACACGGAATTGCTCTGCATGCAGTGCAGGATATCGGGCCTCATTTTGCGGCGAGGGGGAAGTCTCATGGTTTTTCTCAAGTTGCGGCGGGAACCTGGGGTATATTCTCGAGTTATGACGGGGATGGCCCTTCCACCCACGTGTTTATTCAACGACGTCAGGACTCCTGCCTAGTTGCGAGGGACAACTCGGGATTCTCCTCGAGGCTTGGCAGGGCAATTGGGACGCCTCTCCAGCTGAGGCGGGAGACCAAGGGTCCCTTTCCACGTGCCACAGGAATCCTGGGACTCCTATCAAGTTTCAAGAGGAGTCAGGCATCGTCTCCTTTGGAGGCACTGATCTCCACGTACCTCTGGAGTTTTCAAACGATGTGAGGCCTCCGGTCGCGATGAGGTGGGGAACTAGGTCTTTCTCTGTGGTCTCCACAGGGGATTCAGACATCCTTTCGTCTTGGCAGATGCAAGACGAGCCTGCATTCAAGTCACTGCAGGGATATCCGGCCTTATTTCGAGTCAGGGCATCGCGGTGTCCATTCCACTTGAGGCCGCAAACTCAGGGTCCCTCTCACATACCTAGAGCTGAGAGAAGCCTCCTCTTGAGGTGCTTGTGGTAAGGTGGTATTCCTCTGGAGTCGAAGCCAGGGACTAACCTCTCATCTCGAGTTGATTCTTGGTCCACGGAGCTCTTTCGTGTTGCTACAGTGACCTCAGGATCCCTCTAGCCTTGAAACAGTGTTCTTGGGGTTTCTCTGAAGTGCCATCAAGGAAATCAAGGCTCCTTTCATGTGTGATGTGCAGGACGGAATTGCTCTGCACGCAGTGCAGGGGAATCGGGCCTAATCTCGCGGCGAGGGGGAAGTCTCATGGTTTTTCTCGAGTTGCGGCGGGAACTTGAGGAATATTCTCGAGTTACGACGGGGATGGCCCTTCCACCCACGTGTTTGTTCAGCGACGTCAGGACTCCTGCCTAGTTGCGAGGGACAACTCGGGATTCTCCTCGAGGCTTGGCAGGGCAATTGGGACGCCTCTCCAGCTGAGGCGGGAGACCAAGGTTCCCTTTCCACGTGCCACAGGAATCCTGGGACTCCTATCAAGTTTCACGAGGAGTCAGGCATCGTCTCCTTTGGAGGCACTGATCTCCGCGTACCTCTGGAGTTTTCAAAGGATGTGAGGCCTCCGGTAGCGATGAGGTGGGGAACTAGGTCTTTCTCTGTGGTCTCCACAGGGGATTCAGACATCCTTTCGTCTTGGGAGATGCAAGACGAGCCTGCATTCAAGTCACTGCAGGGATATCCGGCCTTATTTCGAGTCAGGGCATCGCGGTTCCCATTCCACTTGAGGCCGCAAACTTAGGGTCCCTCTCACATACCTAGAGCTGAGAGAAGCCTCCTGTTGAGGTGCTTGTGGTAAGGTGGTATTCCTCTGGAGTCGAAGCCAGGGACTAACCTCTCATCTCGAGTTGATTTGTGGTCCACGGAGCTCTTTCATGTTGCTACAGTGACCTCAGGATCCCTCTAGCCTTGAAACAGTGTTCTTGGGGTTTCTCTAGAGTGCCACCAAGGAAATCAAGGCTCCTTTCATGTGTGATGTGCAACACGGAATTGCTCTGCACGCAGTGCAGGGGAATCGGGCCTCATCTCGCGGCGAGGGGGAAGTCTCATGGTTTTTCTCGAGTTGCGGCGGGAACCTGGGGTATATTCTCGAGTTACGACGAGGATGGCCCTTCCACCCATGTGTTTGTTCAGCGACTTCAGGACTCCTGCCTAGTTGCCAGGGACAACTCGGGATTCTCCTCGAGGCTTGGCAGGGCAATTGGGACGCCTCTCCAGCTGAGGCGGGAGACCAAGGGTCCCTTTCCATGTGCCACAGGAATCCTGGGACTCCTATCAAGTTTCATGAGGAGTCAGGCATCGTCTCCTTTGGAGGCACTGATCTCCGCGTACCTCTGGAGTTTTCAAAGGATGTGAGGCCTCCGGTCGCGGTGAGGTGGGGAACTAGGTCTTTCTCTGTGGTCTCCACAGGGGATTCAGACATCCTTTCGTCTTGGCAGATGCAAGACGAGCCTGCATTCAAGTCACTGCAGGGATATCCGGCCTTATTTCGCGTCAGGGCATCGCAGTGTCCATTCCACTTGAGGCCGCAAACTCAGGGTCCCTCTCACATACCTAGAGCTGAGAGAAGCCTCCTCTTGAGGTGCTTGTGGTAAAGTGGTATTCCTCTGGAGTCGAAGCCAGGGACTAACCTCTCATCTCGAGTTGATTCTTGGTCCACGGAGCTCTTTCGTGTTGCTACAGTGACCTCAAGATCCCTCTACCTTTGAAACAGGGTTCTTGGGGTTTCTCTGGAGTGCCATCAAGGAAATCAAGGTTCCTTTCATGTGTGATGTGCAGGACGGAATTGCTCTGCACGCAGTGCAGGGGAATCGGGCCTCATCTCGCGGCGAGGGGGAAGTCTCATGGTTTTTCTCGAGTTGCGGCGGGAACTTGAGGAATATTCTCGAGTTACGACGGGGATGGCCCTTCCACCCACGTGTTTGTTCAGCGACGTCAGGACTCCTGCCTAGTTGTGAGGGACAACTCGGGATTCTCCTCGAGGCTTGGCAGGGCAATTGGGACGCCTCTCCAGCTGAGGCGGGAGACCAAGGTTCCCTTTCCACGTGCCACAGGAATCCTGGGACTCCTATCAAGTTTCACGAGGAGTCAGGCATCGTCTCCTTTGGAGGCACTGATCTCCGCGTACCTCTGGAGTTTTCAAAGGATGTGAGGCCTCCGGTAGCGATGAGGTGGGGAACTAGGTCTTTCTCTGTGGTCTCCACAGGGGATTCAGACATCCTTTCGTCTTGGGAGATGCAAGACGAGCCTGCATTCAAGTCACTGCAGGGATATCCGGCCTTATTTCGAGTCAGGGCATCGCGGTTCCCATTCCACTTGAGGCCGCAAACTTAGGGTCCCTCTCACATACCTAGAGCTGAGAGAAGCCTCCTGTTGAGGTGCTTGTGGTAAGGTGGTATTCCTCTGGAGTCGAAGCCAGGGACTAACCTCTCATCTCGAGTTGATTTGTGGTCCACGGAGCTCTTTCATGTTGCTACAGTGACCTCAGGATCCCTCTAGCCTTGAAACAGTGTTCTTGGGGTTTCTCTAGAGTGCCACCAAGGAAATCAAGGCTCCTTTCATGTGTGATGTGCAACACGGAATTGCTCTGCACGCAGTGCAGGGGAATCGGGCCTCATCTCGCGGCGAGGGGGAAGTCTCATGGTTTTTCTCGAGTTGCGGCGGAAACCTGGGGTATATTCTCGAGTTACGACGAGGATGGCCCTTCCACCCATGTGTTTGTTCAGCGACTTCAGGACTCCTGCCTAGTTGCCAGGGACAACTCGGGATTCTCCTCGAGGCTTGGCAGGGCAATTGGGACGCCTCTCCAGCTGAGGCGGGAGACCAAGGGTCCCTTTCCATGTGCCACAGGAATCCTGGGACTCCTATCAAGTTTCCTGAGGAGTCAGGCATCGTCTCCTTTGGAGGCACTGATCTCCGCGTACCTCTGGAGTTTTCAAAGGATGTGAGGCCTCCGGTCGCGTTGAGGTGGGGAACTAGGTCTTTCTCTGTGGTCTCCACAGGGGATTCAGACATCCTTTCGTCTTGGCAGATGCAAGACGAGCCTGCATTCAAGTCACTGCAGGGATATCCGGCCTTATTTCGCGTCAGGGCATCGCAGTGTCCATTCCACTTGAGGCCGCAAACTCAGGGTCCCTCTCACATACCTAGAGCTGAGAGAAGCCTCCTCTTGAGGTGCTTGTGGTAAGGTGGTATTCCTCTGGAGTCGAAGCCAGGGACTAACCTCTCATCTCGAGTTGATTCTTGGTCCACGGAGCGCTTTCGTGTTGCTACAGTGACCTCAGGATCCCTCTAGCCTTGAAACAGTATTCTTGGGTTTTCTCTGGAGTGCCATCAAGGAAATCAAGGCTCCTTTCATGTGTGATGTGCAACACGGAATTGCTCTGCACGCAGTGCAGGGGAATCGGGCCTCATCTCGCGGCGAGGGGGAAGTCTCATGGTTTTTCTCGAGTTGCGGCGGGAACCTGGGGTATATTCTCGAGTTACGACGGGGATGGCCCTTCCACACACGTGTTTGTTCAGCGACGTCAGGACTCCTGCCTAGTTGCCAGGGACAACTCGGGATTCTCCTCGAGGCTTGGCGGGGCAATTGGGACGCCTCTCCAGCTGAGGCGGGAGACCAAGGGTCCATTTCCATGTGCCAAAGGAATCCTGGGACTCCTATCAAATTTCACGAGGAGTCAGGCATCGTCTCCTTTGGAGGCACTGATCTCCGCGTACCTCTGGAGTTTTCAAAGATGTGAGGCCTCCGGTCGCGGTGAGGTGGGGAACTAGGTATTTCTCTGTGGTCTCCACAGGGGATTCAGACATCCTTTCGTCTTGGCAGATGCAAGACGAGCCTGCTTTCAAGTCACTGCAGGGATATCTGGCCTTATTTCGCGTCAGGGCATCGCAGTGTCCATTCCACTTGAGGCCGCAAACTCAGGGTCCCTCTCACATACCTAGAGCTGAGAGAAGCCTCCTCTTGAGGTGCTTGTGGTAAGGTGGTATTCCTCTGGAGTCGAAGCCAGGGACTAACCTCTCATCTCGAGTTGATTCTTGGTCCACGGAGCTCTTTCGTGTTGCTACAGTGACCTCAAGATCCCTCTACCTTTGAAACAGGGTTCTTGGGGTTTCTCTGGAGTGCCATCAAGGAAATCAAGGTTCCTTTCATGTGTGATGTGCAGGACGGAATTGCTCTGCACGCAGTGCAGGGGAATCGGGCCTCATCTCGCGGCGAGGGGGAAGTCTCATGGTTTTTCTCTAGTTGCGGCGGGAACCCGGGGTATATTCTCGAGTTACGACGGGGATGGCCTTTCCACTGACGTGTTTGTTCAGCAACGTCAGGACTCCTGCCTAGTTGCGAGGGACAACTCGGGAATCTCCTCGAGGCTTGGCAGGGCAATTGGGACGCCTCTCCAGCTGAGGCGGGAGACCAAGGGTCCCTTTCCACGTGCCACAGGAATCCTGGGACTCCTATCAAGTTTCATGAGGAGTCAGGCATCCTCTCCTTTGGAGGCACTTATCGCCACGTACCTCTGAAGTTTTCAAAGGATGTGAGGCCTCCGGTAGCGAAGAGGTGGGAAACTAGGTCTTTCTCTGTGGTCTCCACAGGGGATTCAGACATCCTTTCGTCTTGGCAGATGCAAGACGAGCCTGCATTCAAGTCACTGCAGGGATATCCGGCCTTATTTCGCGTCAGGGCATCGCAGTGTCCATTCCACTTGAGGCCGCAAACTCAGGGTCCCTCTCACATACCTAGAGCTGAGAGAAGCCTCCTCTTGAGGTGCTTGTGGTAAGGTGGTATTCCTCTGGAGTCGAAGCCAGGGACTAACCTCTCATCTCGAGTTGATTCTTGGTCCACGGAGCGCTTTCGTGTTGCTACAGTAACCTCAGGATCCCTCTAGCCTTGAAACAGTATTCTTGGGTTTTCTCTGGAGTGCCATCAAGGAAATCAAGGCTCCTTTCATGTGTGATGTGCAACACGGAATTGCTCTGCACGCAGTGCAGGGGAATCGGGCCTCATCTCGCGGCGAGGGGGAAGTCTCATGGTTTTTCTCGAGTTGCGGCGGGAACCTGGGGTATATTCTGGAGTTACGACGGGGATGGCCCTTCCACACACGTGTTTGTTCAGCGACGTCAGGACTCCTGCCTAGTTACCAGGGACAACTCGGGATTCTCCTCGAGGCTTGGCAGGGCAATTGGGACGCCTCTCCAGCTGAGGCGGGAGACCAAGGGTCCATTTCCATGTGCCAAAGGAATCCTGGGACTCCTATCAAATTTCACGAGGAGTCAGGCATCGTCTCCTTTGGAGGCACTGATCTCCGCGTACCTCTGGAGTTTTCAAAGGATGTGAGGCCTCCGGTCGCGGTGAGGTGGGGAACTAGGTCTTTCTCTGTGGTCTCCACAGGGGTTCAGACATCCTTTCGTCTTGGGAGATGCAAGACGAGCCTGCATTCAAGTCACTGCAGGGATATCCGGCCTTATTTCGCGTTAGGGCATCGCAGTGTCCATTCCACTTGAGGCCGCAAACTCAGGGTCCCTCTCACATACCTAGAGCTGAGAGAAGCCTCCTCTTGAGGTGCTTGTGGTAAGGTGGTATTCCTCTGGAGTCGAAGCCAGGGACTAACCTCTCATCTCGAGTTGATTTTTGGTCCACGGAGCTCTTTCGTGTTGCTACAGTGACCTCAGGATCCCTCTACCTTTGAAACAGGGTTCTTGGGGTTTCTCTGGAGTGCCATCAAGGAAATCAAGGTTCCTTTCATGTGTGATGTGCAGGACGGAATTGCTCTGCACGCAGTGCAGGGGAATCGGGCCTCATCTCGCGGCGAGGGGGAAGTCTCATGGTTTTTCTCTAGTTGCGGTGGGAACCCGGGGTATATTCTCGAGTTACGACGGGGATGGCCTTTCCACTCACGTGTTTGTTCAGCAACGTCAGGACTCCTGCCTAGTTGCGAGGGAAAACTCGGGATTCTCCTCGAGGCTTGGCAGGGCAATTGGGACGCCTCTCCAGCTGAGGCGGGAGACCAAGGGTCCCTTTCCACGTGCCACAGGAATCCTGGGACTCCTATCAAGTTTCATGAGGAGTCAGGCATCCTCTCCTTTCGAGGCACTTATCGCCACGTACCTCTGAAGTTTTCAAAGGATGTGAGGCCTCCGGTAGCGAGGAGGTGGGAAACTAGGTCTTTCTCTGTGGTCTCCACAGGGGATTCAGACATCCTTTCGTCTTGGGAAATGCAAGACAAGCCTGCATTCAAGTCACTGCAGGGATATCCGGCCTTATTTCGAGTCAGGGCATTGCGGTGTCCATTTCACTTGAGGCCACAAACTCAGGGTCCCTCTCACATACCTAGAGCTGAGAGAAGCCTCCGCTTGAGGTGCTTGTGGTAAGGTGGTATTCCTCTGGAGTCGAAGCCAGGGACTAACCTCTCATCTCGAGTTGATTTTTGGTCCACGGAGCTCTTTCGTGTTGCTACAGTGACCTCAGGTTCCCTCTAGCCTTGAAACAGTGTTCTTGGGGTTTCTCTGGAGGGCCATCAAGGAAATCAAGGCTCCTTTCATGTGTGATGTGCAACACGGAATTGCTCTGCATGCAGTGCAGGATATTGGGCCTCATTTTGCGGCGAGGGGGAAGTCTCATGGTTTTTCTCGAGTTGCGGCGGGAACCTGGGGTATATTCTCGAGTTATGACGGGGATGGCCCTTCCACCCACGTGTTTATTCAACGACGTCAGGACTCCTGCCTAGTTGCGAGGAACAACTCGGGATTCTCCTCGAGGCTTGGCAGGGCAATTGGGACGCCTCTACAGCTGAGGCGGGAGACCAAGAGTCCCTTTCCACGTGCCACAGGAATCCTGGGACTCCTATCAAGTTTCACGAGGAGTCAGGCATCGTCTGCTTTGGAGGCACTGATCTCCGCGTACCTCTGGATTTTTCAAAAGATGTGAGGCCTCCGGTTGCGATGAGGTGGGGAACTAGGTCTTTCTCTGTGGTCTCCACAGGGGATTCAGACATCCTTTCGTCTTGGGAGATGCAAGACGAGCCTGCATTCAAGTCACTGCAGGGATATCCCGCCTTATTTCGAGTCAGGGCATCGCGGTGTCCATTCCACTTGAGGCCGCAAACTCAGGGTCCCTCTCACATACCTAGAGCTGAGAGAAGCCTCCTCTTGAGGTGCTTGTGGTAAGGTGGTATTCCTCTGGAGTCGAAGCCAGGGACTAATCTCTCATCTCGAGTTGATTTGTGGTCCACGGAGCTCTTTCATGTTGCTACAGTGACCTCAGTTTCCCTCTAGCCTTGAAACAGTGTTCTTGGGGTTTCTCTGGAGTGCCATCAAGGAAATCAAGGCTCCTTTCATGTGTGATGTGCAACACGGAATTGCTCTGCACGCAGTACAGGGGAATCGGGCCTCGTCTCGTGGCGAGGGGGAAGTCTCATGGTTTTTCTCAAGTTGCGACGGGAACCTGGGGTATATTCTCGAGTTACGACGGGGATGGCCCCTCCACCCATGTGTTTGTTCAGCGACGTCAGGACTCCTGCCTAGTTGCGAGGGACAACTCGGGATTCTCCTCGAGGCCTGGCAGGGCAATTGGGATGCCTCTCCAGCTGAGGCGGGAGACCAAGGGTCCCTTTCCACGTGCCAAAGGAATCCTGGGACTCCTATCAAGTTTCACGAGGAGTCAGGCATCGTCTCCTTTGGAGGCACTGATCTCCGCGTACCTCTGGAGTTTTCAAAGGATGTGAGGCCTCCGGTCGCGATGAGGTGGGGAACTAGGTCTTTCTCTGTGGTCTCCACAGGGGATTCAGACATCCTTTCGTCTTGGGAGATGCAAGACGAGCCTGCATTCAAGTCACTACAGGGATATCCAGCCTTATTTCGAGTCAGGGCATCGCAGTGTCCATTCCACTTGAGGCCGCAAACTCAGGGTCTCTCTCACATACCTAGAGCTGAGAGAAGCCTCCTCTTGAGGTGCTTGTGGTAAGGTGGTATTCCTCTGGAGTCGAAGCCAGGGACTAACCTCTCATCTCGAGTTGATTCTTGGTCCACGGAGCTCTTTCGTGTTGCTACAGTGACCTCAGGATCCCTCTACCTTTGAAACAGGGTTCTTGGGGTTTCTCTGGAGTGCCATCAAGGAAATCAAGTTTCCTTTCATGTGTGATGTGCAGGACGGAATTGCTCTGCACGCAGTGCAGTGGAATCGGGCCACATCTCGCGGCGAGGGGGAAGTCTCATGGTTTTTCTCGAGTTGCGGCGGGAACCTGGGGTATATTTTCGAGTTACGACGGGGATGGCCTTTCCACTCACGTGTTTGTTCAGCAACGTCAGGACTCCTGCCTAGTTGCGAGGGACAACTCGGGAATCTCCTCGAGGCTTGGCAGGGCAATTGGGACGCCTCTCCAGCTGAGGCGGGAGACCAAGGGTCCCTTTCCACGTGCCACAGGAATCCTGGGACTCCTATCAAGTTTCATGAGGAGTCAGGTATCGTCTCCTTTGGAGGCACTTATCGCCGCGTACCTCTGAAGTTTTCAAAGGATGTGAGGCCTCCGGTCGCGATGAGCTGGGGAACTAGGTCTTTCTCTGTGGTCTCCACAGGGGATTCAGACATCCTTTCGTCTTGGGAGATGCAAGACAAGCCTGCATTCAAGTCACTGCAGGGATATCCGGCCTTATTTCGAGTCAGGGCATCGCGGTGTCCATTTCACTTGAGGCCACAAACTCAGGGTCCCTCTCACATACCTAGAGCTGAGAGAAGCCTCCTCTTGAGGTGCTTGTGGTAAGGTGGTATTCCTCTGGAGTCGAAGCCAGGGACTAACCTCTCATCTCAAGTTGATTTTTGGTCCACGGAGCTCTTTCGTGTTGCTACAGTGACCTCAGGTTATCTCTAGCCTTGAAACAGTGTTCTTGGGGTTTCTCTGGAGGGCCATCAAGGAAATCAAGGCTCCTTTCATGTGTGATGTGCAACACGGAATTGCTCTGCATGCAGTGCAGGATATCGGGCCTCATTTTGCGGCGAGGGGGAAGTCTCATGGTTTTTCTCGAGTTGCGGTGGGAACCTGGGGTATATTCTCAAGTTATGACGGGGATGGCCCTTCCACCCACGTGTTTATTCAACGACGTCTGGACTCCTGCCTAGTTGCGAGGAACAACTCGGGATTCTCCTCGAGGCTTGGCAGGGCAATTGGGACGCCTCTACAGCTGAGGCGGGAGACCAAGGGTCCCTTTCCACGTGCCACAGGAATCCTGGGACTCCTATCAAGTTTCAAGAGGAGTCAGGCATCGTCTCCTTTGGAGGCACTGATCTCCGCGTACCTCTGGAGTTTTCACAGGATGTGAGACCTCCGGTCGCGATGAGGTGGTGAACTAGGTCTTTCTCTGTGGTCTCCACAGGGGATTCAGACATCCTTTCGTCTTGGGAGATGCAAGACGAGCCTGCATTCAAGTGACTGCAGGGATATCCGGCCTTATTTCGAGTCAGGGCATCGCGGTGTCCATTCCACTTGAGGCCGCAAAATCAGGGTCCCTCTCACATACCTAGAGCTGAGAGAAGCCTCCTCTTGAGGTGCTTGTGGTAAGGTGGTATTCCTCTGGAGTCGAAGCCAGGGACTAACCTCTCATCTCGAGTTGATTCTTGGTCCACGGAGCTCTTTCGTGTTGCTACAGTGACCTCAGGATCCCTCTAGCCTTGAAACAGTGTTCTTGGGGTTTCTCTGGAGTGCCATCAAGGAAATCAAGGCTCCTTTCATGTGTGATGTGCAAGACGGAATTGCTCTGCACGCAGTGCAGGGGAATCGGGCCTCATCTCGCGGCGAGGGGGAAGTCTCATGGTTTTTCTCGAGTTCGGGCGGGAACCTGGGGTATATTCTCGAGTTACGACGGGGATGGCCCTTCCACCCACGTGTTTGTTCAGCGACGTCAGGACTCCTGCCTAGTTGCGAGGGACAACTCGGGATTCTCCTCGAGGCTTGGCAGGGCAATTGGGACGCCTCTCCAGCTGAGGCGGGAGACCAAGGTTCCCTTTCCACGTGCCACAGGAATCCTGGGACTCCTATCAAGTTTCACGAGGAGTCAGGCATCGTCTCCTTTGGAGGCACTGATCTCCGCGTACCTCTGGAGTTTTCAAAGGATGTGAGGCCTCCGGTCGCGATGATCTGGGGAACTAGGTCTTTCTCTGTGGTCTCCACAGGGGATTCAGACATCCTTTCGTCTTGGGAGATGCAAGACGAGCCTGCATTCAAGTCACTGCAGGGATATCCGGCCTTATTTCGAGTCAGGGCATCGCGGTGTCCATTCCACTTGAGGCCGCAAACTCAGGGTCCCTCTCACATACCTAGAGCTGAGAGAAGCCTCCTCTTGAGGTGCTTGTGGTAAGGTGGTATTCCTCTGGAGTCGAAGCCAGGGACTAACCTCTCATCTCGAGTTGATTTGTGGTCCACGGAGCTCTTTCATGTTGCTACAGTGACCTCAGGATCCCTCTAGCCTTAAAACAGTGTTCTTGGGGTTTCTCTGGAGTGCCACCAAGGAAATCAAGGCTCCTTTCATGTGTGATGTGCAACACAGAATTGCTCTGCACGCAGTGCAGGGGAATCGGGCCTCATCTCGCGGCGAGAGCGAAGTCTCATGGTTTTTCTCGAGTTGCGGCGGGAACCTGGGGTATATTCTCGAGTTACGACGGGGATGGCCCTTCCACACACGTGTTTGTTCAGCGACGACAGGACTCCTGCCTAGTTGCCAGGGACAACTCGGTATTCTCCTCGAGGCTTGGCAGGGCAATTGGGACGCCTCTCCAGCTGAGGCGGGAGACCAAGTGTCCATTTCCATGTGCCACAGGAATCCTGGGACTCCTATCAAGTTTCACGAGGAGTCAGGCATCGTCTCCTTTGGAGGCACTGATCTCCGCGTTCCTCTGGAGTTTTCAAAGGATGTGAGGCCTCCGGTCGCGGTGAGGTGGGGAACTAGGTCTTTCTCTGTGGTCTCCACAGGGGATTCAGACATCCTTTCGTCTTGGGAGATGCAAGACGAGCCTGCATTCAAGTCACTGCAGGGATATCCGGCCTTATTTCGCGTCAGGGCATCGCAGTGTCCATTCCACTTGAGGCCGCAAATTCAGGGTCCCGATCACATACCTAGAGCTGAGAGAAGCCTCCTCTTGAGGTGCTTGTGGTAAGGTGGTATTCCTCTGGAGATAAGCCAGGGACTAACCTCTCATCTCGAGTTGATTCTTGGTCCACGGAGCTCTTTCGTGTTGCTACAGTGACCTCAGGATCCCTCTAGCCTTGAAACAGGAATCTTGGGGTTTCTCTGGAGTGCCATCAAGGAAATCAAGGTTCCTTTCATGTGTGATGTGCAGGACGGAATTGCTCTGCACGCAGTGCAGGGGAATCGGGCCTCATCTCGCGGCGAGGGAAAAGTCTCATGGTTTTTCTCAAGTTGCGGCGGGAACCTGGGGTATATTCTCGAGTTAAGACGGGGATGGCCCCTCCACCCACTTGTTTGTTCAGCGACGTCAGGACTCCTGCCTAGTTGCCAGGGATAACTCGGGATTCTCCTCGAGGCTTGGCAGGGCAATTGGGACGCCTCTCCAGCTGAGGCGGGAGACCAAGGGTCCCTTTCCACGTGCCACAGGAATCCTGGGACTCCTATCAAGTTTCAAGAGGAGTCAGGCATCGTCTCCTTTGGAGGCACTGATCTCCGCGTACCTCTGGATTTTTCAAAAGATGTGAGGCCTCCGGTTGCGATGAGGTGGGGAACTAGGTCTTTCTCTGTGGTCTCCACAGGGGATTCAGACATCCTTTCATCTTGGGAGATGCAAGACGAGCCTGCATTCAAGTCACTGCAGGGATATCCGGCGTTATTTCGAGTCAGGGCATCGCGGTGTCCATTCCACTTGAGGCCGCAAACTCAGGGTCCCTCTCACATACCTAGAGCTGAGAGAAGCCTCCTCTTGAGGTGCTTGTGGTAAGGTGGTATTCCTCTGTAGTCGAAGCCAGGGACTAACCTCTCATCTCGAGTTGATTCTTGGTCCACAGAGCTCTTTCGTGTTGCTACAGTGACCTCAGGATCCCTCTAGCCTTGAAACAGTGTTCTTGGGGTTTCTCTGAAGTGCCATCAAGGAAATCAAGGCTCCTTTCATGTGTGATGTGCAGGACGGAATTGCTCTGCACGCAGTGCAGGGGAATCGGGCCTCATCTCGCGGCGAGGGGGAAGTCTCATGGTTTTTCTCGAGTTGCGGCGGGAACCTGGGGTATATTCTCGAGTTACGACGGGGATGGCCCTTCCACCCACGTGTTTGTTCAGCGACGTCAGGACTCCTGCCTAGTTGCGAGGGACAACTCGGGATTCTCCTCGAGGCTTGGCAGGGCAATTGGGACGCCTCTCCAGCTGAGGCGGGAGACCAAGATTCCCTTTCCACGTGCCACAGGAATCCTGGGACTCCTATCAAGTTTCACGAGGAGTCAGGCATCGTCTCCTTTGGAGGCACTGATCTCCGCGTACCTCTGGAGTTTTCAAAGGATGTGAGGCCTCCGGTAGCGATGAGGTGGGGAACTAGGTCTTTCTCAGTGGTCTCCACAGGGGATTCAGACATCCTTTCATCTTGGGAGATGCAAGACGAGCCTGCATTCAAGTCACTGCAGGGATATCCGGCCTTATTTCGAGTCAGGGCATCGCGGTGCCCATTCCACTTGAGGCCGCAAACTTAGGGTCCCTCTCACATACCTAGAGCTGAGAGAAGCCTCCTGTTGAGGTGCTTGTGGTAAGGTGGTATTCCTCTGGAGTCGAAGCCATGGACTAACCTCTCATCTCGAGTTGATTTGTGGTCCACGGAGCTCTTTCATGTTGCTACAGTGACCTCAGGATCCCTCTAGCCTTGAAACAGTGTTCTTGGGGTTTCTCTAGAGTGCCACCAAGGAAATCAAGGCTCCTTTCATGTGTGATGTGCAACACGGAATTGCTCTGCACGCAGTGCAGGGGAATCGGGCCTCATCTCGCGGCGAGGGGGAAGTCTCATGGTTTTTCTCGAGTTGCGGCGGGAACCTGGGGTATATTCTCGAGTTACGACGAGGATGGCCCTTCCACCCACGTGTTTGTTCAGCGACGTCAGGACTCCTGCCTAGTTGCCAGGGACAACTCGGGATTCTCCTCGAGGCTTGGCAGGGCAATTGGGACGCCTCTCCAGCTGAGGCGGGAGACCAAGGGTCCCTTTCCATGTGCCACAGGAATCCTGGGACTCCTATCAAGTTTCATGAGGAGTCAGGCATCGTCTCCTTTGGAGGCACTGATCTCCGCGTACCTCTGGAGTTTTCAAAGGATGTGAGGCCTCCGGTCGCGGTGAGGTGGGGAACTCGGTCTTTCTCTGTGGTCTCCACAGGGGATTCAGACATCCTTTCGTCTTGGCAGATGCAAGACGAGCCTGCATTCAAGTCGCTGCAGGGATATCCGGCCTTATTTCGCGTCAGGGCATCGCAGTGTCCATTCCACTTGAGGCCGCAAACTCAGGGTCCCTCTCACATACCTAGAGCTGAGAGAAGCCTCGTCTTGAGGTGCTTGTGGTAAGGTGGTATTCCTCTGGAGTCGAAGCCAGGGACTAACCTCTCATCTCGAGTTGATTCTTGGTCCACGGAGCTCTTTCGTGTTGCTACAGTGACCTCAGGATCCCTCTAGCCTTGAAACAGTATTCTTGGGGTTTCTCTGGAGTGCCATCAAGGAAATCAAGGCTCCTTTCATGTGTGATGTGCAACACGGAATTGCTCTGCACGCAGTGCAGGGGAATCGGGCCTCATCTCGCGGCGAGGGGGAAGTCTCATGGTTTTTCTCTAGTGGCGGTGGGAACCCGGGGTATATTCTCGAGTTACGACGGGGATGGCCTTTCCACTCACGTGTTTGTTCAGCAACGTCAGGACTCCTGCCTAGTTGCGAGGGAAAACTCGGGATTCTCCTCGAGGCTTGGCAGGGCAATTGGGACGCCTCTCCAGCTGAGGCGGGAGACCAAGGGTCCCTTTCCACGTGCCACAGGAATCCTGGGACTCCTATCAAGTTTCATGAGGAGTCAGGCATCCTCTCCTTTCGAGGCACTTATCGCCACGTACCTCTGAAGTTTTCAAAGGATGTGAGGCCTCCGGTAGCGAGGAGGTGGGAAACTAGGTCTTTCTCTGTGGTCTCCACAGGGGATTCAGACATCCTTTCGTCTTGGGAAATGCAAGACAAGCCTGCATTCAAGTCACTGCAGGGATATCCGGCCTTATTTCGAGTCAGGGCATTGCGGTGTCCATTTCACTTGAGGCCACAAACTCAGGGTCCCTCTCACATACCTAGAGCTGAGAGAAGCCTCCGCTTGAGGTGCTTGTGGTAAGGTGGTATTCCTCTGGAGTCGAAGCCAGGGACTAACCTCTCATCTCGAGTTGATTTTTGGTCCACGGAGCTCTTTCGTGTTGCTACAGTGACCTCAGGTTCCCTCTAGCCTTGAAACAGTGTTCTTGGGGTTTCTCTGGAGGGCCATCAAGGAAATCAAGGCTCCTTTCATGTGTGATGTGCAACACGGAATTGCTCTGCATGCAGTGCAGGATATTGGGCCTCATTTTGCGGCGAGGGGGAAGTCTCATGGTTTTTCTCGAGTTGCGGCGGGAACCTGGGGTATATTCTCGAGTTATGACGGGGATGGCCCTTCCACCCACGTGTTTATTCAACGACGTCAGGACTCCTGCCTAGTTGCGAGGAACAACTCGGGATTCTCCTCGAGGCTTGGCAGGGCAATTGGGACGCCTCTACAGCTGAGTCGGGAGACCAAGAGTCCCTTTCCACGTGCCACAGGAATCCTGGGACTCCTATCAAGTTTCACGAGGAGTCAGGCATCGTCTGCTTTGGAGGCACTGATCTCCGCGTACCTCTGGATTTTTCAAAAGATGTGAGGCCTCCGGTTGCGATGAGGTGGGGAACTAGGTCTTTCTCTGTGGTCTCCACAGGGGATTCAGACATCCTTTCGTCTTGGGAGATGCAAGACGAGCCTGCATTCAAGTCACTGCAGGGATATCCCGCCTTATTTCGAGTCAGGGCATCGCGGTGTCCATTCCACTTGAGGCCGCAAACTCAGGGTCCCTCTCACATACCTAGAGCTGAGAGAAGCCTCCTCTTGAGGTGCTTGTGGTAAGGTGGTATTCCTCTGGAGTCGAAGCCAGGGACTAACCTCTCATCTCGAGTTGATTTGTGGTCCACGGAGCTCTTTCATGTTGCTACAGTGACCTCAGTTTCCCTCTAGCCTTGAAACAGTGTTCTTGGGGTTTCTCTGGAGTGCCATCAAGGAAATCAAGGCTCCTTTCATGTGTGATGTGCAACACGGAATTGCTCTGCACGCAGTACAGGGGAATCGGGCCTCGTCTCGTGGCGAGGGGGAAGTCTCATGGTTTTTCTCAAGTTGCGACGGGAACCTGGGGTATATTCTCGAGTTACGACGGGGATGGCCCCTCCACCCATGTGTTTGTTCAGCGACGTCAGGACTCCTGCCTAGTTGCGAGGGACAACTCGGGATTCTCCTCGAGGCCTGGCAGGGCAATTGGGATGCCTCTCCAGCTGAGGCGGGAGACCAAGGGTCCCTTTCCACGTGCCAAAGGAATCCTGGGACTCCTATCAAGTTTCACGAGGAGTCAGGCATCGTCTCCTTTGGAGGCACTGATCTCCGCGTACCTCTGGAGTTTTCAAAGGATGTGAGGCCTCCGGTCGCGATGAGGTGGGGAACTAGGTCTTTCTCTGTGGTCTCCACAGGGGATTCAGACATCCTTTCGTCTTGGGAGATGCAAGACGAGCCTGCATTCAAGTCACTACAGGGATATCCAGCCTTATTTCGAGTCAGGGCATCGCAGTGTCCATTCCACTTGAGGCCGCAAACTCAGGGTCTCTCTCACATACCTAGAGCTGAGAGAAGCCTCCTCTTGAGGTGCTTGTGGTAAGGTGGTATTCCTCTGGAGTCGAAGCCAGGGACTAACCTCTCATCTCGAGTTGATTCTTGGTCCACGGAGCTCTTTCGTGTTGCTACAGTGACCTCAGGATCCCTCTACCTTTGAAACAGGGTTCTTGGGGTTTCTCTGGAGTGCCATCAAGGAAATCAAGTTTCCTTTCATGTGTGATGTGCAGGACGGAATTGCTCTGCACGCAGTGCAGTGGAATCGGGCCACATCTCGCGGCGAGGGGGAAGTCTCATGGTTTTTCTCGAGGTGCGGCGGGAACCTGGGGTATATTTTCGAGTTACGACGGGGATGGCCTTTCCACTCACGTGTTTGTTCAGCAACGTCAGGACTCCTGCCTAGTTGCGAGGGACAACTCGGGATTCTCCTCGAGGCTTGGCAGGGCAATTGGGACGCCTCTCCAGCTGAGGCGGGAGACCAAGGGTCCCTTTCCACGTGCCACAGGAATCCTGGGACTCCTATCAAGTTTCATGAGGAGTCAGGTATCGTCTCCTTTGGAGGCACTTATCGCCGCGTACCTCTGAAGTTTTCAAAGGATGTGAGGCCTCCGGTCGCGATGAGCTGGGGAACTAGGTCTTTCTCTGTGGTCTCCACAGGGGATTCAGACATCCTTTCGTCTTGGGAGATGCAAGACAAGCCTGCATTCAAGTCACTGCAGGGATATCCGGCCTTATTTCGAGTCAGGGCATCGCGGTGTCCATTTCACTTGAGGCCACAAACTCAGGGTCCCTCTCACATACCTAGAGCTGAGAGAAGCCTCCTCTTGAGGTGCTTGTGGTAAGGTGGTATTCCTCTGGAGTCGAAGCCAGGGACTAACCTCTCATCTCAAGTTGATTTTTGGTCCACGGAGCTCTTTCGTGTTGCTACAGTGACCTCAGGTTATCTCTAGCCTTGAAACAGTGTTCTTGGGGTTTCTCTGGAGGGCCATCAAGGAAATCAAGGCTCCTTTCATGTGTGATGTGCAACACGGAATTGCTCTGCATGCAGTGCAGGATATCGGGCCTCATTTTGCGGCGAGGGGGAAGTCTCATGGTTTTTCTCGAGTTGCGGTGGGAACCTGGGGTATATTCTCAAGTTATGACGGGGATGGCCCTTCCACCCACGTGTTTATTCAACGACGTCTGGACTCCTGCCTAGTTGCGAGGAACAACTCGGGATTCTCCTCGAGGCTTGGCAGGGCAATTGGGACGCCTCTACAGCTGAGGCGGGAGACCAAGGGTCCCTTTCCACGTGCCACAGGAATCCTGGGACTCCTATCAAGTTTCAAGAGGAGTCAGGCATCGTTTCCTTTGGAGGCACTGATCTCCACGTACCTCTGGAGTTTTCACAGGATGTGAGACCTCCGGTCGCGATGAGGTGGTGAACTAGGTCTTTCTCTGTGGTCTCCACAGGGGATTCAGACATCCTTTCGTCTTGGGAGATGCAAGACGAGCCTGCATTCAAGTCACTGCAGGGATATCCGGCCTTATTTCGAGTCAGGGCATCGCGGTGTCCATTCCACTTGAGGCCGCAAAATCAGGGTCCCTCTCACATACCTAGAGCTGAGAGAAGCCTCCTCTTGAGGTGCTTGTGGTAAGGTGGTATTCCTCTGGAGTCGAAGCCAGGGACTAACCTCTCATCTCGAGTTGATTCTTGGTCCACGGAGCTCTTTCGTGTTGCTACAGTGACCTCAGGATCCCTCTAGCCTTGAAACAGTGTTCTTGGGGTTTCTCTGGAGTGCCATCAAGGAAATCAAGGCTCCTTTCATGTGTGATGTGCAAGACGGAATTGCTCTGCACGCAGTGCAGGGGAATCGGGCCTCATCTCGCGGCGAGGGGGAAGTCTCATGGTTTTTCTCGAGTTCGGGCGGGAACCTGGGGTATATTCTCGAGTTACGACGGGGATGGCCCTTCCACCCACGTGTTTGTTCAGCGACGTCAGGACTCCTGCCTAGTTGCGAGGGACAACTCGGGATTCTCCTCGAGGCTTGGCAGGGCAATTGGGACGCCTCTCCAGCTGAGGCGGGAGACCAAGGTTCCCTTTCCACGTGCCACAGGAATCCTGGGACTCCTATCAAGTTTCACGAGGAGTCAGGCATCGTCTCCTTTGGAGGCACTGATCTCCGCGTACCTCTGGAGTTTTCAAAGGATGTGAGGCCTCCGGTCGCGATGATCTGGGGAACTAGGTCTTTCTCTGTGGTCTCCACAGGGGATTCAGACATCCTTTCGTCTTGGGAGATGCAAGACGAGCCTGCATTCAAGTCACTGCAGGGATATCCGGCCTTATTTCGAGTCAGGGCATCGCGGTGTCCATTCCACTTGAGGCCGCAAACTCAGGGTCCCTCTCACATACCTAGAGCTGAGAGAAGCCTCCTCTTGAGGTGCTTGTGGTAAGGTGGTATTCCTCTGGAGTCGAAGCCAGGGACTAACCTCTCATCTCGAGTTGATTTGTGGTCCATGGAGCTCTTTCATGTTGCTACAGTGACCTCAGGATCCCTCTAGCCTTAAAACAGTGTTCTTGGGGTTTCTCTGGAGTGCCACCAAGGAAATCAAGGCTCCTTTCATGTGTGATGTGCAACACAGAATTGCTCTGCACGCAGTGCAGGGGAATCGGGCCTCATCTCGCGGCGAGAGCGAAGTCTCATGGTTTTTCTCGAGTTGCGGCGGGAACCTGGGGTATATTCTCGAGTTACGACGGGGATGGCCCTTCCACACACGTGTTTGTTCAGCGACGACAGGACTCCTGCCTAGTTGCCAGGGACAACTCGGTATTCTCCTCGAGGCTTGGCAGGGCAATTGGGACGCCTCTCCAGCTGAGGCGGGAGACCAAGTGTCCATTTCCATGTGCCACAGGAATCCTGGGACTCCTATCAAGTTTCACGAGGAGTCAGGCATCGTCTCCTTTGGAGGCACTGATCTCCGCGTTCCTCTGGAGTTTTCAAAGGATGTGAGGCCTCCGGTCGCGGTGAGGTGGGGAACTAGGTCTTTCTCTGTGGTCTCCACAGGGGATTCAGACATCCTTTCGTCTTGGCAGATGCAAGACGAGCCTGCATTCAAGTCACTGCAGGGATATCCGGCCTTATTTCGCGTCAGGGCATCGCAGTGTCCATTCCACTTGAGGCCGCAAATTCAGGGTCCCGATCACATACCTAGAGCTGAGAGAAGCCTCCTCTTGAGGTGCTTGTGGTAAGGTGGTATTCCTCTGGAGATAAGCCAGGGACTAACCTCTCATCTCGAGTTGATTCTTGGTCCACGGAGCTCTTTCGTGTTGCTACAGTGACCTCAGGATCCCTCTAGCCTTGAAACAGGAATCTTGGGGTTTCTCTGGAGTGCCATCAAGGAAATCAAGGTTCCTTTCATGTGTGATGTGCAGGACGGAATTGCTCTGCACGCAGTGCAGGGGAATCGGGCCTCATCTCGCGGCGAGGGAAAAGTCTCATGGTTTTTCTCAAGTTGCGGCGGGAACCTGGGGTATATTCTCGAGTTAAGACGGGGATGGCCCCTCCACCCACTTGTTTGTTCAGCGACGTCAGGACTCCTGCCTAGTTGCCAGGGATAACTCGGGATTCTCCTCGAGGCTTGGCAGGGCAATTGGGACGCCTCTCCAGCTGAGGCGGGAGACCAAGGGTCCCTTTCCACGTGCCACAGGAATCCTGGGACTCCTATCAAGTTTCACGAGGAGTCAGGCATCGTCTCCTTTGGAGGCACTGATCTCCGCGTACCTCTGGATTTTTCAAAAGATGTGAGGCCTCCGGTTGCGATGAGGTGGGGAACTAGGTCTTTCTCTGTGGTCTCCACAGGGGATTCAGACATCCTTTCATCTTGGGAGATGCAAGACGAGCCTGCATTCAAGTCACTGCAGGGATATCCGGCGTTATTTCGAGTCAGGGCATCGCGGTGTCCATTCCACTTGAGGCCGCAAACTCAGGGTCCCTCTCACATACCTAGAGCTGAGAGAAGCCTCCTCTTGAGGTGCTTGTGGTAAGGTGGTATTCCTCTGGAGTCGAAGCCAGGGACTAACCTCTCATCTCGAGTTGATTCTTGGTCCACGGAGCTCTTTCGTGTTGCTACAGTGACCTCAGGATCCCTCTAGCCTTGAAACAGTGTTCTTGGGGTTTCTCTGAAGTGCCATCAAGGAAATCAAGGCTCCTTTCATGTGTGATGTGCAGGACGGAATTGCTCTGCACGCAGTGCAGGGGAATCGGGCCTCATCTCGCGGCGAGGGGGAAGTCTCATGGTTTTTCTCGAGTTGCGGCGGGAACCTGGGGTATATTCTCGAGTTACGACGGGGATGGCCCTTCCACCCACGTGTTTGTTCAGCGACGTCAGGACTCCTGCCTAGTTGCGAGGGACAACTCGGGATTCTCCTCGAGGCTTGGCAGGGCAATTGGGACGCCTCTCCAGCTGAGGCGGGAGACCAAGATTCCCTTTCCACGTGCCACAGGAATCCTGGGACTCCTATCAAGTTTCACGAGGAGTCAGGCATCGTCTCCTTTGGAGGCACTGATCTCCGCGTACCTCTGGAGTTTTCAAAGGATGTGAGGCCTCCGGTAGCGATGAGGTGGGGAACTAGGTCTTTCTCAGTGGTCTCCACAGGGGATTCAGACATCCTTTCGTCTTGGGAGATGCAAGACGAGCCTGCATTCAAGTCACTGCAGGGATATCCGGCCTTATTTCGAGTCAGGGCATCGCGGTGCCCATTCCACTTGAGGCCGCAAACTTAGGGTCCCTCTCACATACCTAGAGCTGAGAGAAGCCTCCTGTTGAGGTGCTTGTGGTAAGGTGGTATTCCTCTGGAGTCGAAGCCATGGACTAACCTCTCATCTCGAGTTGATTTGTGGTCCACGGAGCTCTTTCATGTTGCTACAGTGACCTCAGGATCCCTCTAGCCTTGAAACAGTGTTCTTGGGGTTTCTCTAGAGTGCCACCAAGGAAATCAAGGCTCCTTTCATGTGTGATGTGCAACACGGAATTGCTCTGCACGCAGTGCAGGGGAATCGGGCCTCATCTCGCGGCGAGGGGGAAGTCTCATGGTTTTTCTCGAGTTGCGGCGGGAACCTGGGGTATATTCTCGAGTTACGACGAGGATGGCCCTTCCACCCACGTGTTTGTTCAGCGACGTCAGGACTCCTGCCTAGTTGCCAGGGACAACTCGGGATTCTCCTCGAGGCTTGGCAGGGCAATTGGGACGCCTCTCCAGCTGAGGCGGGAGACCAAGGGTCCCTTTCCATGTGCCACAGGAATCCTGGGACTCCTATCAAGTTTCATGAGGAGTCAGGCATCGTCTCCTTTGGAGGCACTGATCTCCGCGTACCTCTGGAGTTTTCAAAGGATGTGAGGCCTCCGGTCGCGGTGAGGTGGGGAACTCGGTCTTTCTCTGTGGTCTCCACAGGGGATTCAGACATCCTTTCGTCTTGGCAGATGCAAGACGAGCCTGCATTCAAGTCGCTGCAGGGATATCCGGCCTTATTTCGCGTCAGGGCATCGCAGTGTCCATTCCACTTGAGGCCGCAAACTCAGGGTCCCTCTCACATACCTAGAGCTGAGAGAAGCCTCGTCTTGAGGTGCTTGTGGTAAGGTGGTATTCCTCTGGAGTCGAAGCCAGGGACTAACCTCTCATCTCGAGTTGATTCTTGGTCCACGGAGCTCTTTCGTGTTGCTACAGTGACCTCAGGATCCCTCTAGCCTTGAAACAGTATTCTTGGGGTTTCTCTGCAGTGCCATCAAGGAAATCAAGGCTCCTTTCATGTGTGATGTGCAACACGGAATTGCTCTGCACGCAGTGCAGGGGAATCGGGCCTCATCTCGCGGCGAGGGGGAAGTCTCCTGGTTTTTCTCGAGTTGCGGCGGGAACCTGGGGTATATTCTCGAGTTACGACGGGCATGGCCCTTCCACCCACGTGTTTGTTCAGCGACGTCAGGACTCCTGTCTAGTTGCGAGGGACAACTCGTGATTCTCCTCGAGGCTTGGCAGGGCAATTGGGACGCCTCTCCAGCTGAGGCGGGAGACCAAGGTTCCCTTTCCACGTGCCACAGGAATCCTGGGACTCCTATCAAGTTTCACGAGGAGTCAGGCATCGTCTCCTTTGGAGGCACTGATCTCCGCGTACCTCTGGAGTTTTCAAAGGATGTGAGGCCTCCGGTAGCGATGAGGTGGGGAACTAGGTCTTTCTCCGTGGTCTCCACAGGGGATTCAGACATCCTTTCGTCTTGGGAGATGCAAGACGAGCCTGCATTCAAGTCACTGCAGGGATATCCAGCATTATTTCGAGTCAGGGCATCGCGGTGTCCATTCCACTTGAGGCCGCAAACTCAGGGTCCCTCTCACATACCTAGAGCTGAGAGAAGCCTCCTCTTGAGGTGCTTGTGGTAAGGTGTTATTCCTCTGGAGTCGAAGCCAGGGACTAACCTCTCATCTCGAGTTGATTTGTGGTGCACGGAGCTCTTTCATGTTGCTACAGTGACCTCAGGATCCCTCTAGCCTTGAAACAGTGTTCTTGGGGTTTCTCTGGAGTGCCACCAAGGAAATCAAGGCTCCTTTCATGTGTGATGTGCAACACGGAATTGCTCTGCACACAGTGCAGGGGAATCGGGCCTCATCTCGCGGCGAGGGGGAAGTCTCATGGTTTTTCTCGAGTTGCGGCGGGAACCTGGGGTATATTCTCGAGTTATGACGGGGATGGCCCTTCCACCCACGTGTTTATTCAACGACGTCAGGACTCCTGCCTAGTTGCGAGGGACAACTCGGGATTCTCCTCGAGGCTTGGCAGGGCAATTGGGAAGCCTCTCCAGCTGAGGCGGGAGACCAAGGGTCCCTTTCCACGTGCCACAGGAATCCTGGGACTCCTATCAAGTTTCAAGAGGAGTCAGGCATCGTCTCCTTTGGAGGCACTGATCTCCGCGTACCTCTGGAGTTTTCAAAGGATGTGAGGCCTCCGGTCGCGATGAGCTGGGGAACTAGGTCTTTCTCTGTGGTCTCCACAGGGGATTCAGACATCCTTTCGTCTTGGGAGATGCAAGACGAGCCTGCATTCAAGTCACTGCAGGGATATCCGGCCTTATTTCGAGTCAGGGCATCGCGGTGTCCATTCCACTTGAGGCCACAAACTCAGGTTCCCTCTCACATACCTAGAGCTGAGAGAAGCCTCCTCTTGAGGTGCTTGTGGTAAGGTGGTATTCCTCTGGAGTCGAAGCCAGGGACTAACCTCTCATCTCGAGTTGATTTGTGGTGCTCGGAGCTCTTTCATGTTGCTACAGTGACTTCAGGATCCCTCTAGCCTTGAAACAGGGTTCTTGGGGTTTCTCTGGAGTGCCACCAAGGAAATCAAGGCTCCTTTCTTGTGTGATGTGCAACACGGAATTGCTCTGCACGCAGTGCAGGGGAATCGGGCCTCATCTCGCGGCGAGGGGGAAGTCTCATGGTTTTTCTCGAGTTGCGGCGGGAACCTGGGGTATATTCTCGAATTACGACGGGGATGGCCCTTCCACCCACGTGTTTGTTCAGCAACGTCAGGACTCCTGCCTAGTTGCGAGGAACAACTCGGGATTCTCCTCGAGGCTTGGCAGGGCAATTGGGACGCCTCTCCAGCTGAGGCGGGAGACCAAGGGTCCCTTTCCACGTGCCACAGGAATCCTGGGACTCCTATCAAGTTTCATGAGGAGTCAGGCATCGTTTCCTTTGGAGGCACTGATCTTCGCATTGCTCTGGGGTTTTCAAAGGATGTGAGGCCTCCGGTCACGATGAGGTGGGGAACTAGGTCTTTCTCTGTGGTCTCCATAGGGGATTCGACATCCTTTCGTCTTGGGAGATGCAAGACGAAACTGCATTCAAGTCACTGCAGGGATATCCGGCCTTATTTCGAGTCGGGGCATCGCGGTGTCCATTCCACTTAAGGCCGCAAACTCAGTGTCCCTTTCACATAGCTAGAGCTGAGAGAAGCCTCCTCTTGAGGTGCTTGTGGTAAGGTGGTATTCCTCTGGAGTCGAAGGCAGGGACTAACCTCTCATCTCGAGTTGATTCTTGGTCCACGGAGCTCTTTCGTGTTGCTACAGTGACCTCAGGATCCCTCTAGCCTTGAAACAGTGTTCTTGGGTTTTCTCTGGAGTGCCATCAAGGAAATCAAGGCTCCTTTCATGAGTGATGTGCAACACGGAATTGCTCTGCACGCAGTGCAGGGGAATCGGGCCTCATCCCTCGGAGAGTGGGAAGTCTCATGGATTTTCTCGAGTTGCGGCGGGAACCTGGGCTATATTATCGAGTTACGATGGGGATGGCCCATTTACCCACGTGTTTGTTCAGCGACGTCAGGACTCCTGCCTAGTTGCGAGGCACAACTCGGGATTCTCCTCGAAGCTTGGCAGGGCAATTGGGACGCCTCTACAGCTGAGGCAGGAGACCAAGGGTCCCTTTCCACGTGCCACAGCAGTCCTGGGACTCCTATCAACTTTCCCGAGGAGTCAGGCATAGTCTCCTTTGGAGGCACTGATCTCCGCGTACCTCTGGAGTTTTCAAAGGATGTGAGGCCTCCGGTCGCGGTGAGGTGGGGAACTAGGTCTTTCTCTGTGGTCGCCACAGGGGATTCAGACATCCTTTCATCTTGGGAGATGCAAGACGAGCCTGCATTCAAGTCACTGCAGGGATATCCGGCCTTATTTCGACTCAGGGCATCACAGGGTACATTCCACTTGAGGCCGCAAACTCGGGGTCCCTCTCACATACCTAGAGCTGAGAGAAGCCTCTTCTTGAGGTGCTTGTGGTAAGGTGGTATTCCTCTGGAGTCGAAGCCAGGGACTTACCTCTCATCTCGAGTTGATTCTTGGTCCACGGAGCTCTTTCGTGTTGCTACAGTGACCTCAAGATCCCTCTAGCCTTGAAACAGTGTTCTTGGGTTTTCTCTGGAGTACCATCAAGGAAATCAAGGTTCCTTTCATGTGTGATGTGCAACACGGAATTGCTCTGCACGCAGTGCAGGGGAATCGGGCCTCATCTCGCGGCGAGGGGGAAGTCTCATGGTTTTTCTTGAGTTGCGGCGGGAACCTGTGGTATATTTTCGAGTTACGACGGGGATGGTCCTTCCATCCCCGTGTTTCTTCAGCGACGTCAGGACTCCTGCCTAGTTGCGAGGGACAACTCGGGATTCTCCTCGAGGCTTGGCAGGGCAATTGGGACGCCTCTCCAGCTGAGGCGGGAGACCAAGGGTCCCTTTCCACATGCCACAGGAATCCTGGGACTCCTATCAAGTTTCATGAGGAGTCAGGCATCGTTTCCTTTGGATGCACTGATCTTCGCATTCCTCTGGGGTTTTCAAAGGATGTGAGGCCTCCGGTCGCGATGAGGTGGGGAACTAGGTCTTTCTCTGTGGTCTCCACAGGGGATTCAGACATCCTTTCATCTTGGGAGATGCAAGACGAGCCTGCATTCAAGTCACTGCAGGGATATCCGGCCTTATTTCGAGTCGGGGCATCGCGGTGTCCATTCCACTTAAGGCCCCAAACTCAGTGTCCCTCTCACATAGCTAGAGCTGAGAGAAGCCTCCTCTTGAGGTGCTTGTGGTAAGGTGGTATTCCTCTGGAGTCGAAGCCAGGGACTAACCTCTCATCTCGAGTTGATTCTTGGTCCACGGAGCTCTTTCGTGTTGCTACAGTGACCTCAGGATCCCTCTAGCCTTGAAACAGTGTTCTTGGGTTTTCTCTGGAGTGCCATCAAGGAAATCAAGGCTCCTTTCATGTGTGATGTGCAACACGGAATTGCTCTGCACACAGTGCAGGGGAATCGGGCCTCATCTCTCGGAGAGTGGGAAGTCTCATGGTTTTTCTCGAGTTGCGGCGGGAACCTGGGCTATATTATCGAGTTACGATGGGGATGGCCCATTTACCCACGTGTTTGTTCAGCGACGTCAGGACTCCTGCCTAGTTGCGAGGGACAAATCGAGATTCTCCTCGAGGCTTGGCAGGGCAATTGGGACGCCTCTCCAGCTGAGGCGGGAGACCAAGGGTCCCTTTCCACATGCCACAGGAATCCTGGGACTCCTATCAAGTTTCATGAGGAGTCAGGTATCGTTTCCTTTGGATGCACTGATCTTCGCATTCCTCTGGGGTTTTCAAAGGATGTGAGGCCTCCGGTCGCGATGAGGTGGGGAACTAGGTCTTTCTCTGTGGTCTCCACAGGGGATTCAGACATCCTTTCATCTTGGGAGATGCAAGACGAGCCTGCATTCAAGTCACTGCAGAGATATCCGGCCTTATTTCGAGTCAGGGCATCGCGGTGTCCATTTCACTTGAGGCCACAAACTCAGGGTCCCTCTCACATACCTAGAGCTGAGAGAAGCCTCCTCTTGAGGTGCTTGTGGTAAGGTGATATTCCTCTGGAGTCGAAGCCAGGGACTAACCTCTCATCTCGAGTTGATTTGTGGTCCACGGAGCTCTTTCGTGTTGCTACAGGGACCTCAGGTTCCCTCTAGCCTTGAAACAGTGTTCTTGGGGTTTCTCTGGAGGGCCATCAAGGAAATCAAGGCTCCTTTCATGTGTGATGTGCAACACGGAATTGCTCTGCATGCAGTGCAGGATATCGGGCCTCATTTTGCGGCGAGGGGGAAGTCTCATGGTTTTTCTCGAGTTGCGGTGGGAACCTGGGGTATATTCTCGAGTTATGACGGGGATGGCCCTTCCACCCACGTGTTTATTCAACGACGTCAGGACTCCTGCCTAGTTGCGAGGGACAACTCGGGATTCTCCTCGAGGCTTGGCAGGGCAATTGGGACGCCTCTCCAGCTGAGGCGGGAGACCAAGATTCCCTTTCCACGTGCCACAGGAATCCTGGGACTCCTATCAAGTTTCACGAGGAGTCAGGCATCGTCTCCTTTGGAGGCACTGATCTCCGCGTACCTCTGGAGTTTTCAAAGGATGTGAGGCCTCCGGTAGCGATGAGGTGGGGAACTAGGTCTTTCTCTGTGGTCTCCACAGGGGATTCAGACATCCTTTCGTCTTGGGAGATGCAAGACGAGCCTGCATTCAAGTCACTGCAGGGATATCCGGCCTTATTTCGAGTCAGGGCATCGCGGTGCCCATTCCACTTGAGGCCGCAAACTTAGGGTCCCTCTCTCATACCTAGAGCTGAGAGAAGCCTCCTGTTGAGGTGCTTGTGGTAAGGTGGTATTCCTCTGGAGTCGAAGCCATGGACTAACCTCTCATCTCGAGTTGATTTGTGGTCCACGGAGCTCTTTCATGTTGCTACAGTGACCTCAGGATCCCTCTAGCCTTGAAACAGTGTTCTTGGGGTTTCTCTAGAGTGCCACCAAGGAAATCAAGGCTCCTTTCATGTGTGATGTGCAACACGGAATTGCTCTGCACGCAGTGCAGGGGAATCGGGCCTCATCTCGCGGCGAGGGGGAAGTCTCATGGTTTTTCTCGAGTTGCGGCGGGAACCTGGGGTATATTCTCGAGTTACGACGAGGATGGCCCTTCCACCCACGTGTTTGTTCAGCGACGTCAGGACTCCTGCCTAGTTGCCAGGGACAACTCGGGATTCTCCTCGAGGCTTGGCAGGGCAATTGGGACGCCTCTCCAGCTGAGGCGGGAGACCAAGGGTCCCTTTCCATGTGCCACAGGAATCCTGGGACTCCTATCAAGTTTCACGAGGAGTCAGGCATCGTCTCCTTTGGAGGCACTGATCTCCGCGTACCTCTGGAGTTTTCAAAGGATGTGAGGCCTCCGGTCGCGGTGAGGTGGGGAACTAGGTCTTTCTCTGTGGTCTCCACAGGGGATTCAGACATCCTTTCGTCTTGGCAGATGCAAGACGAGCCTGCATTCAAGTCACTGCAGGGATATCCGGCCTTATTTCGCGTCAGGGCATCGCAGTGTCCATTCCACTTGAGGCCGCAAACTCAGGGTCCCTCTCACATACCTAGAGCTGAGAGAAGCCTCGTCTTGAGGTGCTTGTGGTAAGGTGGTATTCCTCTGGAGTCGAAGCCAGGGACTACCCTCTCATCTCGAGTTGATTCTTGGTCCACGGAGCTCTTTCGTGTTGCTACAGTGACCTCAGGATCCCTCTAGCCTTGAAACAGTATTCTTGGGCTTTCTCTGGAGTGCCATCAAGGAAATCAAGGCTCCTTTCATGTGTGATGTGCAACACGGAATTGCTCTGCACGCAGTGCAGGGGAATCGGGCCTCATCTCGCGGCGAGGGGGAAGTCTCATGGTTTTTCTCGAGTTGCGGCGGGAACCTGGGGTATATTCTCGAGTTACGACGGGCATGGCCCTTCCACCCACGTGTTTGTTCAGCGACGTCAGGACTCCTGTCTAGTTGCGAGGGACAACTCGTGATTCTCCTCGAGGCTTGGCAGGGCAATTGGGACGCCTCTCCAGCTGAGGCGGGAGACCAAGGTTCCCTTTCCACGTGCCACAGGAATCCTGTGACTCCTATCAAGTTTCACGAGGAGTCAGGCATCGTCTCCTTTGGAGGCACTGATCTCCGCGTACCTCTGGAGTTTTCAAAGGATGTGAGGCCTCCGGTAGCGATGAGGTGGGGAACTAGGTCTTTCTCTGTGGTCTCCACAGGGGATTCAGACATCCTTTCATCTTGGGAGATGCAAGACGAGCCTGCATTCAAGTCACTGCAGGGATATCCGGCCTTATTTCGAGTCAGGGCATCGCGGTGTCCATTCCACTTGAGGCCGCAAACTTAGGGTCCCTCTCACATACCTAGAGCTGAGAGAAGCCTCCCCTTGAGGTGCTTGTGGTAAGGTGGTATTCCTCTGGAGTCGAAGCCAGGGACTAACCTCTCATCTCGAGTTGATTCTTGGTCCACGGAGCTCTTTCGTGTTGCTACAGTGACCTCAGGATCCCTCTAGCCTTGAAACAGTGTTCTTGGGTTTTCTCTGGAGTACCATCAAGGAAATCAAGGTTCCTTTCATGTGTGATGTGCAACACGGAATTGCTCTGCACACAGTGCAGGGAAATCGGGCCTCATCTCGCGGCGAGGGGGAAGTCTCATGGTTTTTCTCGAGTTGCGGCGGGAACCTGGGGTATATTCTCGAGTTACGACGGGGATGGTCCTTCCACCCCCGTGTTTCTTCAGCCACGTCAGGACTCCTGCCTAGTTGCGAGGGACAACTCGGGATTCTCCTCGAGGCTTGGCAGGGCAATTGGGACGCCTCTCCAGCTGAGGCGGGAGACCAAGGGTCCCTTTCCACATGCCACAGGAATCCTGGGACTCCTATCAAGTTTCATGAGGAGTCAGGCATCGTTTCCTTTGGAGGCACTGATCTTCGCATTGCTCTGGGGTTTTCAAAGGATGTGAGGCCTCCGGTCACGATGAGGTGGGGAACTAGGTCTTTCTCTGTGGTCTCCATAGGGGATTCGACATCCTTTCGTCTTGGGAGATGCAAGACGAAACTGCATTCAAGTCACTGCAGGGATATCCGGCCTTATTTCGAGTCGGGGCATCGCGGTGTCCATTCCACTTAAGGCCGCAAACTCAGTGTCCCTTTCACATAGCTAGAGCTGAGAGAAGCCTCCTCTTGAGGTGCTTGTGGTAAGGTGGTATTCCTCTGGAGTCGAAGGCAGGGACTAACCTCTCATCTCGAGTTGATTCTTGGTCCACGGAGCTCTTTCGTGTTGCTACAGTGACCTCAGGATCCCTCTAGCCTTGAAACAGTGTTCTTGGGTTTTCTCTGGAGTGCCATCAAGGAAATCAAGGCTCCTTTCATGAGTGATGTGCAACACGGAATTGCTCTGCACGCAGTGCAGGGGAATCGGGCCTCATCCCTCGGAGAGTGGGAAGTCTCATGGATTTTCTCGAGTTGCGGCGGGAACCTGGGCTATATTATCGAGTTACGATGGGGATGGCCCATTTACCCACGTGTTTGTTCAGCGACGTCAGGACTCCTGCCTAGTTGCGAGGCACAACTCGGGATTCTCCTCGAAGCTTGGCAGGGCAATTGGGACGCCTCTACAGCTGAGGCAGGAGACCAAGGGTCCCTTTCCACGTGCCACAGCAGTCCTGGGACTCCTATCAACTTTCCCGAGGAGTCAGGCATAGTCTCCTTTGGAGGCACTGATCTCCGCGTACCTCTGGAGTTTTCAAAGGATGTGAGGCCTCCGGTCGCGGTGAGGTGGGGAACTAGGTCTTTCTCTGTGGTCGCCACAGGGGATTCAGACATCCTTTCATCTTGGGAGATGCAAGACGAGCCTGCATTCAAGTCACTGCAGGGATATCCGGCCTTATTTCGACTCAGGGCATCACAGGGTACATTCCACTTGAGGCCGCAAACTCGGGGTCCCTCTCACATACCTAGAGCTGAGAGAAGCCTCTTCTTGAGGTGCTTGTGGTAAGGTGGTATTCCTCTGGAGTCGAAGCCAGGGACTTACCTCTCATCTCGAGTTGATTCTTGGTCCACGGAGCTCTTTCGTGTTGCTACAGTGACCTCAGGATCCCTCTAGCCTTGAAACAGTGTTCTTGGGTTTTCTCTGGAGTACCATCAAGGAAATCAAGGTTCCTTTCATGTGTGATGTGCAACACGGAATTGCTCTGCACGCAGTGCAGGGGAATCGGGCCTCATCTCGCGGCGAGGGGGAAGTCTCATGGTTTTTCTTGAGTTGCGGCGGGAACCTATGGTATATTCTCGAGTTACGACGGGGATGGTCCTTCCATCCCCGTGTTTCTTCAGCGACGTCAGGACTCCTGCCTAGTTGCGAGGGACAACTCGGGATTCTCCTCGAGGCTTGGCAGGGCAATTGGGACGCCTCTCCAGCTGAGGCGGGAGACCAAGGGTCCCTTTCCACATGCCACAGGAATCCTGGGACTCCTATCAAGTTTCATGAGGAGTCAGGCATCGTTTGCTTTGGATGCACTGATCTTCGCATTCCTCTGGGGTTTTCAAAGGATGTGAGGCCTCCGGTCGCGATGAGGTGGGGAACTAGGTCTTTCTCTGTGGTCTCCACAGGGGATTCAGACATCCTTTCATCTTGGGAGATGCAAGACGAGCCTGCATTCAAGTCACTGCAGGGATATCCGGCCTTATTTCGAGTCGGGGCATCGCGGTGTCCATTCCACTTAAGGCCCCAAACTCAGTGTCCCTCTCACATAGCTAGAGCTGAGAGAAGCCTCCTCTTGAGGTGCTTGTGGTAAGGTGGTATTCCTCTGGAGTCGAAGCCAGGGACTAACCTCTCATCTCGAGTTGATTCTTGGTCCACGGAGCTCTTTCGTGTTGCTACAGTGACCTCAGGATCCCTCTAGCCTTGAAACAGTGTTCTTGGGTTTTCTCTGGAGTGCCATCAAGGAAATCAAGGCTCCTTTCATGTGTGATGTGCAACACGGAATTGCTCTGCACACAGTGCAGGGGAATCGGGCCTCATCTCTCGGAGAGTGGGAAGTCTCATGGTTTTTCTCGAGTTGCGGCGGGAACCTGGGCTATATTATCGAGTTACGATGGGGATGGCCCATTTACCCACGTGTTTGTTCAGCGACGTCAGGACTCCTGCCTAGTTGCGAGGGACAAATCGAGATTCTCCTCGAGGCTTGGCAGGGCAATTGGGACGCCTCTCCAGCTGAGGCGGGAGACCAAGGGTCCCTTTCCACATGCCACAGGAATCCTGGGACTCCTATCAAGATTCATGAGGAGTCAGGTATCGTTTCCTTTGGATGCACTGATCTTCGCATTCCTCTGGGGTTTTCAAAGGATGTGAGGCCTCCGGTCGCGATGAGGTGGGGAACTAGGTCTTTCTCTGTGGTCTCCACAGGGGATTCAGACATCCTTTCATCTTGGGAGATGCAAGACGAGCCTGCATTCAAGTCACTGCAGGGATATCCGGCCTTATTTCGAGTCAGGGCATCGCGGTGTCCATTTCACTTGAGGCCACAAACTCAGGGTCCCTCTCACATACCTAGAGCTGAGAGAAGCCTCCTCTTGAGGTGCTTGTGGTAAGGTGATATTCCTCTGGAGTCGAAGCCAGGGACTAACCTCTCATCTCGAGTTGATTTGTGGTCCACGGAGCTCTTTCGTGTTGCTACAGTGACCTCAGGTTCCCTCTAGCCTTGAAACAGTGTTCTTGGGGTTTCTCTGGAGGGCCATCAAGGAAATCAAGGCTCCTTTCATGTGTGATGTGCAACACGGAATTGCTCTGCATGCAGTGCAGGATATCGGGCCTCATTTTGCGGCGAGGGGGAAGTCTCATGGTTTTTCTCGAGTTGCGGTGGGAACCTGGGGTATATTCTCGAGTTATGACGGGGATGGCCCTTCCACCCACGTGTTTATTCAACGACGTCAGGACTCCTGCCTAGTTGCGAGGGACAACTCGGGATTCTCCTGGAGGCTTGGCAGGGCAATTGGGACGCCTCTCCAGCTGAGGCGGGAGACCAAGTTTCCCTTTCCACGTGCCACAGGAATCCTGCGACTCCTATCAAGTTTCACGAGGAGTCAGGCATCGTCTCCTTTGGAGGCACTGATCTCCGCGTACCTCTGGAGTTTTCAAAGGATGTGAGGCCTCCGGTCGCGATGATGTGGGGAACTAGGTCTTTCTCTGTGGTCTCCACAGGGGATTCACACATCCTTTCGTCTTGGGAGATGCAAGACGAGCCTGCATTTAAGTCACTGCAGGGATATCCGGCCTTATTTCGAGTCAGGGCATCGCGGTGTCCATTCCACTTGAGGCCGCAAACTTAGGGTCCCTCTCACATAGCTAGAGCTGAGAGAAGCCTCCTCTTGAGGTGCTTGTGGTAAGGTGGTATTCCTCTGGAGTCGAAGCCAGGGACTAACCTCTCATCTCGAGTTGATTTGTGGTCCACGGAGATCTTTCATGTTGCTACAGTGACCTCAGGATCCCTCTAGCCTTAAAACAGTGTTCTTGGGGTTTCTCTGGAGTGCCACCAAGGAAATCAAGGCTCCTTTCATGTGTGATGTGCAACACAGAATTGCTCTGCACGCAGTGCAGGGGAATCGGGCCTCATCTCGCGGCGAGGGCGAAGTCTCATGGTTTTTCTCGAGTTGCGGCGGGAACCTGGGGTATATTCTCGAGTTACGACGGGGATGGCCCTTCCACCCACGTGTTTGTTCAGCGACGTCAGGACTCCTGCCTAGTTGCCAGGGACAACTCGGGATTCTCCTCGAGGCTTGGCAGGGCAATTGGGACGCCTCTCCAGCTGAGGCGGGAGACCAAGGGTCCCTTTCCATGTGCCACAGGAATCCTGGGACTCCTATCAAGTTTCATGAGGAGTCAGGCATCGTCTCCTTTGGAGGCACTGATCTCCGCGTACCTCTGGAGTTTTCAAAGGATGTGAGGCCTCCGGTCGCGGTGTGTTGGGGAACTAGGTCTTTCTCTGTGGTCTCCACAGGGGATTCAGACATCCTTTCGTCTTGGGAGATGCAAGACGAGCCTGCATTCAAGTCACTGCAGGGATATCCGGCCTTATTTCGAGTCAGGGCATCGCGGTGTCCATTCCACTTGAGGCCGCAAACTCAGGGTCCCTCTCACATACCTAGAGCTGAGAGAAGCCTCCTCTTGAGGTGCTTGTGGTAAGGTGGTATTCCTCTGGAGTCGAAGCCAGGGACTAACCTCTCATCTCGAGTTGATTTGTGGTGCTCGGAGCTCTTTCATGTTGCTACAGTGACTTCAGGATCCCTCTAGCCTTGAAACAGGGTTCTTGGGGTTTCTCTGGAGTGCCACCAAGGAAATCAAGGCTCCTTTCTTGCGTGATGTGCAGGACGGAATTGCTCTGCACGCAGTGCAGGGGAATCGGGCCTCATCTCGCGGCGAGGGGGAAGTCTCATGGTTTTTCTCAAGTTGCGGCGGGAACCTGGGGTATATTCTCGAGTTACGATGGGGATGGCCCTTCCACCCACGTGTTTGTTCAGCGATGTCAGGACTCCTGCCTAGTTGCGAGGGACAACTCGGGATTCTCCTCGAGGCTTGGCAGGGCAATTGGGACGCCTCTCCAGCTGAGGCGGGAGACCAAGGGTCCTTTTCCATGTGCCACAGGAATCCTGGGACTCCTATCAAGTTTCACGAGGAGTCAGGCATCGTCTCCTTTGGAGGCACTGATCTCCGTGTACCTCTGGAGTTTTCAAAGGATGTGAGGCCTCCGGTCGCGGTGAGGTGGGGAACTAGGTCTTTCTCTGTGGTCTCCACAGGGGATTCAGACATCCTTTCATCTTGGGAGATGCAAGACGAGCCTGCATTCAAGTCACTGCACGGATATCCGGCCTTATTTCGACTCAGGGCATCACAGTGTCCATTCCACTTGAGGCCGCAAACTCAGGGTCCCTCTCACATACCTAGAGCTGAGAGAAGCCTCCTCTTGAGGTGCTTGTGGTAAGGTGGTATTCCTCTGGAGTCGAAGCCAGGGACTAACCTCTCATCTCGAGTTGATTCTTGGTCCACGGAGCTCTTTCGTGTTGCTACAGTGACCTCAGGATCCCTCTAGCCTTGAAACAGTGTTCTTGGGTTTTCTCTGGAGTACCATCAAGGAAATCAAGGTTCCTTTCATGTGTGATGTGCAACACGGAATTGCTCTGCACGCAGTGCAGGGAAATCGGGCCTCATCTCGCGGCGAGGGGGAAGTCTCATGGTTTTGCTCGAGTTGCGGCGGGAACCTGGGGTATATTCTCGAGTTACGACGGGGATGGTCCTTCCACCCCAGTGTTTCTTCAGCGACGTCAGGACTCCTGCCTAGTTGCGAGGGACAACTCGGGATTCTCCTCGAGGCTTGGCAGGGCAATTGGGACGCCTCTCCAGCTGAGGCGGGAGACCAAGGGTCCCTTTCCACATGCCACAGGAATCCTGGGACTCCTATCAAGTTTCATGAGGAGTCAGGCATCGTTTCCTTTGGAGGCACTGATCTTCGCATTCCTCTGGGGTTTTCAAAGGATGTGAGGCCTCCGGTCGCGATGAGGTGGGGAACTAGGTCTTTCTCTGTGGTCTCCATAGGGGATTCAGACATCCTTTCGTCTTGGGAGATGCAAGACGAGACTGCATTCAAGTCACTGCAGGGATATCCGGCCTTATTTCGAGTCGGGGCATCGCGGTGTCCATTCCACTTAAGGCCGCAAACTCAGTGTCCCTCTCACATAGCTAGAGCTGAGAGAAGCCTCCTCTTGAGGTGCTTGTGGTAAGGTGGTATTCCTCTGGAGTCGAAGCCAGGGACTAACCTCTCATCTCGAGTTGATTCTTGGTCCACGGAGCTCTTTCGTGTTGCTACAGTGACCTCAGGATCCCTCTAGCCTTGAAACAGTGTTCTTGGGTTTTCTCTGGAGTGCCATCAAGGAAATCAAGGCTCCTTTCATGTGTGATGTGCAACACGGAATTGCTCTGCACGCAGTGCAGGGGAATCGGGCCTCATCCCTCGGAGAGTGGGAAGTCTCATGGATTTTCTCGAGTTGCGGCGGGAACCTGGGCTATATTATCGAGTTACGATGGGGATGGCCCATTTACCCACGTGTTTGTTCAGCGACTTCAGGACTCCTGCCTAGTTGCGAGGCACAACTCGGGATTCTCCTCGAAGCTTGGCAGGGCAATTGGGACTCCTCTACGGCTGAGGCAGGAGACCAAGGGTCCCTTTCCACGAGCCACAGCAGTCCTGGGACTCCTATCAACTTTCCCGAGGAGTCAGGCATAGTCTCCTTTGGAGGCACTGATCTCCGCGTACCTCTGGAGTTTTCAAAGGATGTGAGGCCTCCGGTCGCGGTGAGGTGGGGAACTAGGTCTTTCTCTGTGGTCTCCACAGGGGATTCAGACATCCTTTCATCTTGGGAGATGCAAGACGAGCCTGCATTCAAGTCACTGCAGGGATATCCGGCCTTATTTCGACTCAGGGCATCACAGGGTACATTCCACTTGAGGCCGCAAACTCAGGGTCCCTCTCACATACCTAGAGCTGAGAGAAGCCTCTTCTTGAGGTGCTTGTGGTAAGGTGGTATTCCTCTGGAGTCGAAGCCAGGGACTAACCTCTCATCTCGAGTTGATTCTTGGTCCACGGAGCTCTTTTGTGTTGCTACAGTGACCTCAGGATCCCTCTAGCCTTGAAACAGTGTTCTTGGGTTTTCTCTGGAGTACCATCAAGGAAATCAAGGTTCCTTTCATGTGTGATGTGCAACACGGAATTGCTCTGCACGCAGTGCAGGGGAATCGGGCCTCATCTCGCTGCGAGGGGGAAGTCTCATGGTTTTTCTTGAGTTGCGACGGGAACCTGGGGTATATTCTCGAGTTACGACGGGGATGGCACTTCCACCCACGTGTTTGTTCAGCGACGTCAGGACTCCTGCCTAGTTGCGAGGGACAAATCGAGATTCTCCTCGAGGCTTGGCAGGGCAATTGGGACGCCTCTCCAGCTGAGGCGGGAGACCAAGGGTCCCTTTCCACATGCCACAGGAATCCTGGGACTCCTATCAAGTTTCATGAGGAGTCAGGCATCGTTTCCTTTGGATGCACTGATCTTCGCATTCCTCTGGGGTTTTCAAAGGATGTGAGGCCTCCGGTCGCGATGAGGTGGGGAACTAGGTCTTTCTCTGTGGTCTCCACAGGGGATTCAGACATCCTTTCATCTTGGGAGATGGAAGACGAGCCTGCATTCAAGTCACTGCAGGGATATCCGGCCTTATTTCGAGTCGGGGCATCGCGGTGTCCATTCCACTTAAGGCCCCAAACTCAGTGTCCCTCTCACATAGCTAGAGCTGAGAGAAGCCTCCTCTTGAGGTGCTTGTGGTAAGGTGGTATTCCTCTGGAGTCGAAGGCAGGGACTAACCTCTCATCTCGAGTTGATTCTTGGTCCACGGAGCTCTTTCGTGTTGCTACAGTGACCTCAGGATCCCTCTAGCCTTGAAACAGTGTTCTTGGGTTTTCTCTGGAGTGCCATCAAGGAAATCAAGGCTCCTTTCATGTGTGATGTGCAACACGGAATTGCTCTGCACGCAGTGCAGGGGAATCGGGCCTCATCTCTCGGAGAGTGGGAAGTCTCATGGATTTTCTCGAGTTGCGGCGGGAACCTGGGCTATATTATCGAGTTAGGATGGGGATGGCCCATTTACCCACGTGTTTGTTCAGCGACGTCAGGACTCCTGCCTAGTTGCGAGGGACAACTCGGGATTCTCCTCGAAGCTTGGCAGGGCAATTGGGACGCCTCTACAGCTGAGGCAGGAGACCAAGGGTCCCTTTCCACGTGCCACAGCAGTCCTGGGACTCCTATCAACTTTCCCGAGGAGTCAGGCATCCTCTCCTTTGGAGGCACTGATCTCCGCGTACCTCTGGAGTTTTCAAAGGATGTGAGGCCTCCGGTCGCGATGAGGTGGGGAACTAGGTCTTTCTCTGTGGTCTCCACAGGGAATTCAGACATCCTTTCATCTTGGGAGATGCAAGACGAGCCTGCATTCAAGTCACTGCAGGGATATCCGGCCTTATTTCGAGTCAGGGCATCGCGGTGTCCATTCCACTTGAGGCCGCAAACTCAGGGTCCCTCTCACATACCTAGAGCTGAGAGAAGCCTCCCCTTGACGTGCTAGTGGTAAGGTGGTAGTCCTCTGGAGTCGAAGCCAGGGACTAACCTCTCATTTCGAGTTGATTCTTGGTCCATGGAGCTCTTTCGTTTTGCTACAGTGACCTCAGGATCCCTCTAGCCTTTAAACAGTGTTCTTGGTGTTTCTCTGGAGTGCCATCAAGGAAATCAAGGCTCCTTTCATGTGTGATGTGCAACACGGTATTGCTCTGCACGCAGTGAAGGGGAATCGGGCCTCATCTCGCGGCGAGGGGGAAGTCTCATGGTTTTTCTCGAGTTGCGGCGGGAACCTGGGGTATATTCTCGAGTTACGACGGGGATGGTACTTCCACCCACGTGTTTGTTCAGCGACGTCAGGACTCCTGCCTAGTTGCGAGGGACAAATCGAGATTCTCCTCGAGGCTTGGTAGGGCAATTGGGATGCCTCTCCAGCTGAGGCGGGAGACCAAGCGTCCCTTTCCACGTGCCACAGGAATCCTGGGACTCCTATCAAGTTTCATGAGGAGTCAGGCATCGTCTCCTTTGGAGGCACTGATCTCCGCGTACCTCTGAAGTTTTCAAAGCATGTGAGGCCTCCGGTCGCGATGAGGTGGGAAACTAGGTCTTTCTCTGTGGTCTCCACTGGGGATTCAGACAACCTTTCGTCTTGGGAGATGCAAGACAAGCCTGCATTCAAGTCACTGCAGGGATATCCGGCCTTATTTCACGTCAGGGCATCACCGTGTTCATTCCACTTGAGGCCGCAAACTCAGGGTCCCTCTCACATACCTAGAGCTGAGAGAAGCCTCCTCTTGAGGTGCTTGTGGTAAGGTGGTATTCCTCTGGAGTCGAAGCCAGGGACTAACCTCTCATCTCGAGTTGATTCTTGGTCCACGGAGCTCTTTCGTGTTGCTACAGTGACCTCAGGATCCCTCTAGCCTTGAAACAGTGTTCTTGGGTTTTCTCTGGAGTACCATCAAGGAAATCAAGGTTCCTTTCATGTGTGATGTGCAACACGGAATTGCTCTGCACGCAGTGCAGGGAAATCGGGCCTCATCTCGCGGCGAGGGGGAAGTCTCATGGTTTTGCTCGAGTTGCGGCGGGAACCTGGGGTATATTCTCGAGTTACGACGGGGATGGTCCTTCCACCCCAGTGTTTCTTCAGCGACGTCAGGACTCCTGCCTAGTTGCGAGGGACAACTCGGGATTCTCCTCGAGGCTTGGCAGGGCAATTGGGACGCCTCTCCAGCTGAGGCGGGAGACCAAGGGTCCCTTTCCACATGCCACAGGAATCCTGGGACTCCTATCAAGTTTCATGAGGAGTCAGGCATCGTTTCCTTTGGAGGCACTGATCTTCGCATTCCTCTGGGGTTTTCAAAGGATGTGAGGCCTCCGGTCGCGATGAGGTGGGGAACTAGGTCTTTCTCTGTGGTCTCCATAGGGGATTCAGACATCCTTTCGTCTTGGGAGATGCAAGACGAGACTGCATTCAAGTCACTGCAGGGATATCCGGCCTTATTTCGAGTCGGGGCATCGCGGTGTCCATTCCACTTAAGGCCGCAAACTCAGTGTCCCTCTCACATAGCTAGAGCTGAGAGAAGCCTCCTCTTGAGGTGCTTGTGGTAAGGTGGTATTCCTCTGGAGTCGAAGCCAGGGACTAACCTCTCATCTCGAGTTGATTCTTGGTCCACGGAGCTCTTTCGTGTTGCTACAGTGACCTCAGGATCCCTCTAGCCTTGAAACAGTGTTCTTGGGTTTTCTCTGGAGTGCCATCAAGGAAATCAAGGCTCCTTTCATGTGTGATGTGCAACACGGAATTGCTCTGCACGCAGTGCAGGGGAATCGGGCCTCATCCCTCGGAGAGTGGGAAGTCTCATGGATTTTCTCGAGTTGCGGCGGGAACCTGGGCTATATTATCGAGTTACGATGGGGATGGCCCATTTACCCACGTGTTTGTTCAGCGACTTCAGGACTCCTGCCTAGTTGCGAGGCACAACTCGGGATTCTCCTCGAAGCTTGGCAGGGCAATTGGGACTCCTCTACGGCTGAGGCAGGAGACCAAGGGTCCCTTTCCACGAGCCACAGCAGTCCTGGGACTCCTATCAACTTTCCCGAGGAGTCAGGCATAGTCTCCTTTGGAGGCACTGATCTCCGGGTACCTCTGGAGTTTTCAAAGGATGTGAGGCCTCCGGTCGCGGTGAGGTGGGGAACTAGGTCTTTCTCTGTGGTCTCCACAGGGGATTCAGACATCCTTTCATCTTGGGAGATGCAAGACGAGCCTGCATTCAAGTCACTGCAGGGATATCCGGCCTTATTTCGACTCAGGGCATCACAGGGTACATTCCACTTGAGGCCGCAAACTCAGGGTCCCTCTCACATACCTAGAGCTGAGAGAAGCCTCTTCTTGAGGTGCTTGTGGTAAGGTGGTATTCCTCTGGAGTCGAAGCCAGGGACTAACCTCTCATCTCGAGTTGATTCTTGGTCCACGGAGCTCTTTTGTGTTGCTACAGTGACCTCAGGATCCCTCTAGCCTTGAAACAGTGTTCTTGGGTTTTCTCTGGAGTACCATCAAGGAAATCAAGGTTCCTTTCATGTGTGATGTGCAACACGGAATTGCTCTGCACGCAGTGCAGGGGAATCGGGCCTCATCTCGCTGCGAGGGGGAAGTCTCATGGTTTTTCTTGAGTTGCGACGGGAACCTGGGGTATATTCTCGAGTTACGACGGGGATGGCACTTCCACCCACGTGTTTGTTCAGCGACGTCAGGACTCCTGCCTAGTTGCGAGGGACAAATCGAGATTCTCCTCGAGGCTTGGCAGGGCAATTGGGACGCCTCTCCAGCTGAGGCGGGAGACCAAGGGTCCCTTTCCACATGCCACAGGAATCCTGGGACTCCTATCAAGTTTCATGAGGAGTCAGGCATCGTTTCCTTTGGATGCACTGATCTTCGCATTCCTCTGGGGTTTTCAAAGGATGTGAGGCCTCCGGTCGCGATGAGGTGGGGAACTAGGTCTTTCTCTGTGGTCTCCACAGGGGATTCAGACATCCTTTCATCTTGGGAGATGCAAGACGAGCCTGCATTCAAGTCACTGCAGGGATATCCGGCCTTATTTCGAGTCGGGGCATCGCGGTGTCCATTCCACTTAAGGCCCCAAACTCAGTGTCCCTCTCACATAGCTAGAGCTGAGAGAAGCCTCCTCTTGAGGTGCTTGTGGTAAGGTGGTATTCCTCTGGAGTCGAAGGCAGGGACTAACCTCTCATCTCGAGTTGATTCTTGGTCCACGGAGCTCTTTCGTGTTGCTACAGTGACCTCAGGATCCCTCTAGCCTTGAAACAGTGTTCTTGGGTTTTCTCTGGAGTGCCATCAAGGAAATCAAGGCTCCTTTCATGTGTGATGTGCAACACGGAATTGCTCTGCACGCAGTGCAGGGGAATCGGGCCTCATCTCTCGGAGAGTGGGAAGTCTCATGGATTTTCTCGAGTTGCGGCGGGAACCTGGGCTATATTATCGAGTTAGGATGGGGATGGCCCATTTACCCACGTGTTTGTTCAGCGACGTCAGGACTCCTGCCTAGTTGCGAGGGACAACTCGGGATTCTCCTCGAAGCTTGGCAGGGCAATTGGGACGCCTCTACAGCTGAGGCAGGAGACCAAGGGTCCCTTTCCACGTGCCACAGCAGTCCTGGGACTCCTATCAACTTTCCCGAGGAGTCAGGCATCCTCTCCTTTGGAGGCACTGATCTCCGCGTACCTCTGGAGTTTTCAAAGGATGTGAGGCCTCCGGTCGCGATGAGGTGGGGAACTAGGTCTTTCTCTGTGGTCTCCACAGGGAATTCAGACATCCTTTCGTCTTGGGAGATGCAAGACGAGCCTGCATTCAAGTCACTGCAGGGATATCCGGCCTTATTTCGAGTCAGGGCATCGCGGTGTCCATTCCACTTGAGGCCGCAAACTCAGGGTCCCTCTCACATACCTAGAGCTGAGAGAAGCCTCCCCTTGACGTGCTAGTGGTAAGGTGGTAGTCCTCTGGAGTCGAAGCCAGGGACTAACCTCTCATTTCGAGTTGATTCTTGGTCCATGGAGCTCTTTCGTTTTGCTACAGTGACCTCAGGATCCCTCTAGCCTTTAAACAGTGTTCTTGGTGTTTCTCTGGAGTGCCATCAAGGAAATCAAGGCTCCTTTCATGTGTGATGTGCAACACGGTATTGCTCTGCACGCAGTGAAGGGGAATCGGGCCTCATCTCGCGGCGAGGGGGAAGTCTCATGGTTTTTCTCGAGTTGCGGCGGGAACCTGGGGTATATTCTCGAGTTACGACGGGGATGGTACTTCCACCCACGTGTTTGTTCAGCGACGTCAGGACTCCTGCCTAGTTGCGAGGGACAAATCGAGATTCTCCTCGAGGCTTGGTAGGGCAATTGGGATGCCTCTCCAGCTGAGGCGGGAGACCAAGCGTCCCTTTCCACGTGCCACAGGAATCCTGGGACTCCTATCAAGTTTCATGAGGAGTCAGGCATCGTCTCCTTTGGAGGCACTGATCTCCGCGTACCTCTGAAGTTTTCAAAGCATGTGAGGCCTCCGGTCGCGATGAGGTGGGAAACTAGGTCTTTCTCTGTGGTCTCCACTGGGGATTCAGACAACCTTTCGTCTTGGGAGATGCAAGACAAGCCTGCATTCAAGTCACTGCAGGGATATCCGGCCTTATTTCACGTCAGGGCATCACCGTGTTCATTCCACTTGAGGCCGCAAACTCAGGGTCCCTCTCACAAACATAGAGCTGAGGGAATCCTCCTCTTGAGGTGCTTGTGGTAAGGTGGTATTCCTCTGGAGTCGAAGCCAGGGACTAACCTCTCATCTCGAGTTGATTTTTGGTCCACGGAGCTCTTTCGTGTTGCTACAGTGACCTCAGGTTCCCTCTAGCCTTGAAACAGTGTTTTTGGTGTTTCTCTGGAGTGCCATCAAGGAAATCAAGGCTCCTTTCATGTGTGATGTGCAACACGGAATTGCTCTGCACGCAGTGCAGGATATCGGGCCTCATTTTGCGGCGAGGCGGAAGTCTCATGGTTTTTCTCGAGTTGCGGCGGGAACCTGGGGTATATTCTCGAGTTACGACGGGGATGACCCTTCCACCCACGTGTTTGTTCAGCGACGTCAGGACTCCTGCTTAGTTGCGAGGGACAACTCGGGATTCTCCTCGAGGCTTGGCAGGGCAATTGGGACGCCTCTCCAGCTGAGGCGGGAGACCAAGGGTCCCTTTCCACGTGCCACAGGAATCCTTGGACTCCTATCAAGTTTCACGAGGAGTCAGGCATCGTCTCCTTTGGAGGCACTGATCTTCGCATTCCTCTGGGGTTTTCAAAGGATGTGAGGCCTCCGGTCGCGATGAGCTGGGAAACTAGGTCTTTCTCTGTGGTCTCCATAGGGGATTCAGACATCCTTTCGTCTTGGAAGATGCAAGACGAGCCTGCATTCCAGTCACTGCAGGGATATCCGGCCTTATTTCCAGTCGGGGCATCGCGGTGTCCATTCCACTTAAGGCCGCAAACTCAGTGTCCCTCTCACATAGCTAGAGTTGAGAGAAGCCTCCTCTTGAGGTGCTTGTGGTAAGGTGGTATTCCTCTGGAGTCGAAGCCAGGGACTAACCTCTCATCTCGAGTTGATTTTTGTCCACGGAGCTCTTTCGTGTTGCTACAGTGACCTCAGGATCCCTCTAGCCTTGAAACAGTGTTCTTGGGTTTTCTCTGGAGTGCCACCAAGGAAATCAAGGCTCCTTTCATGTGTGATGTGCAACACAGAATTGCTCTGCACGCAGTGCAGGGGAATCGGGCTTCATCTCGCGGCGAGGGCGAAGTCTCATGGTTTTTCTCGAGTTGCGGCGGGAACCTGGGGTATATTCTCGAGTTACGACGGGGATGTCCCTTCCACACACGTGTTTGTTCAGCGACGACAGGACTCCTGCCTAGTTGCCAGGGACAACTCGGTATTCTCCTCGAAGCTTGGCAGGGCAATTGGGACGCCTCTCCAGCTGAGGCGGGAGACCAAGTGTCCATTTCCATGTGCCACAGGAATCCTGGGACTCCTATCAAGTTTCACGAGGAGTCAGGCATCGTCTCCTTTGGAGGCACTGATCTCCGCGTTCCTCTGGAGTTTTCAAAGGATGTGAGGCCTCCGGTCGCGGTGAGGTGGGGAACTAGGTCTTTCTCTGTGGTCTCCACAGGGGATTCAGACATCCTTTCGTCTTGGCAGATGCAAGACGAGCCTGCATTCAAGTCACTGCAGGGATATCCGGCCTTATTTCGCGTCAGGGCATCGCAGTGTCCATTCCACTTGAGGCCGCAAATTCAGGGTCCCTCTCACATACCTAGAGCTGAGAGAAGCCTCCTCTTGAAGTGCTTGTGGTAAGGTGGTATTCCTCTGGAGATAAGCCAGGGACTAACCTCTCATCTCGAGTTGATTCTTGGTCCACGGAGCTCTTTCGTGTTGCTACAGTGACCTCAGGATCCCTCTAGCCTTGAAACAGGAATCTTGGGGTTTCTCTGGAGTGCCATCAAGGAAATCAAGGTTCCTTTCATGTGTGATGTGCAGGACGGAATTGCTCTGCACGCAGTGCAGGGGAATCGGGCCTCATCTCGCGGCGAGGGAAAAGTCTCATGGTTTTTCTCAAGTTGCGGCGGGAACCTGGGGTATATTCTCGAGTTAAGACGGGGATGGCCCCTCCACCCACTTGTTTGTTCAGCGACGTCAGGACTCCTGCCTAGTTGCCAGGGATAACTCGGGATTCTCCTCGAGGCTTGGCAGGGCAATTGGGACGCCTCTCCAGCTGAGGCGGGAGACCAAGGGTCCCTTTCCACGTGCCACAGGAATCCTGGGACTCCTACCAAGTTTCACGAGGAGTCAGGCATCGTCTCCTTTGGAGGCACTGATCTCCGCGTACCTCTGGAGTTTTCAAAGGATGTGAGGCCTCCGGTAGCGATGAGGTGGGGAACTAGGTCTTTCTCAGTGGTCTCCACAGGGGATTCAGACATCCTTTCGTCTTGGGAAATGCAAGACGAGCCTGCATTCAAGTCACTGCAGGGATATCCGGCCTTATTTCGAGTCAGGGCATCGCGGTGCCCATTCCACTTGAGGCCGCAAACTTAGGGTCCCTCTCACATACCTAGAGCTGAGAGAAGCCTCCTGTTGAGGTGCTTGTGGTAAGGTGGTATTCCTCTGGAGTCGAAGCCATGGACTAACCTCTCATCTCGAGTTGATTTGTGGTCCACGGAGCTCTTTCATGTTGCTACAGTGACCTCAGGATCCCTCTAGCCTTGAAACAGTGTTCTTGGGGTTTCTCTAGAGTGCCACCAAGGAAATCAAGGCTCCTTTCATGTGTGATGTGCAACACGTAATTGCTCTGCACGCAGTGCAGGGGAATCGGGCCTCATCTCGCGGCGAGGGGGAAGTCTCATGGTTTTTCTCGAGTTGCGGCGGGAACCTGGGGTATATTCTCGAGTTACGACGAGGATGGCCCTTCCACCCACGTTTTTGTTCAGCGACGTCAGGACTCCTGCCTAGTTGCCAGGGACAACTCGGGATTCTCCTCGAGGCTTGGCAGGGCAATTGGGACGCCTCTCCAGCTGAGGCGGGAGACCAAGGGTCCCTTTCCATGTGCCACAGGAATCCTGGGACTCCTATCAAGTTTCATGAGGAGTCAGGCATCGTCTCCTTTGGAGGCACTGATCTCCGCGTACCTCTGGAGTTTTCAAAGGATGTGAGGCCTCCGGTCGCGGTGAGGTGGGGAACTAGGTCTTTCTCTGTGGTCTCCACAGGGGATTCAGACATCCTTTCGTCTTGGCAGATGCAAGACGAGCCTGCATTCAAGTCACTGCAGGGATATCCGCCCTTATTTCGAGTCAGGGCACCGCGGTGTCCATTCCACTTGAGGCCGCAAACTTAGGGTCCCTCTCACATACCTAGAGCTGAGAGAAGCCTCCTCTTGAGGTGCTTGTGGTAAGGTGGTATTCCTCTAGAGTCGAAGCCAGGGACTAACCTCTCATCCCGAGTTGATTTGTGGTGCACGGAGCTCTTTCATGTTGCTACAGTGACCTCAGGATCCCTCTAGCCTTGAAACAGTGTTCTTGGGGTTTCTCTGGAGTGCCACCAAGGAAATCAAGGCTCCTTTCATGTGTGATGTGCAACACAGAATTGCTCTGCACGCAGTGCAGGGGAATCGGGCCTCATCTCGCGGCGAGGGGGAAGTCTCATGGTTTTTCTCGAGTTGCGGCGGGAACCTGGGGTATATTCTCGAGTTATGACGGGGATGGCCCTTCCACCCACGTGTTTATTCAACGACGTCAGGACTCCTGCCTAGTTGCGAGGGACAACTCGGGATTCTCCTCGAGGCTTGGCAGGGCAATTGGGAAGCCTGTCCAGCTGAGGCGGGAGACCAAGGGTCCCTTTCCACGTGCCACAGGAATCCTGGGACTCCTATCAAGTTTCAAGAGGAGTCAGGCATCGTCTCCTTTGGAGGCACTGATCTCCGCGTACCTCTGGAGTTTTCAAAGGATGTGAGGCCTCCGGTCGCGATGAGCTGGGGAACTAGGTCTTTCTCTGTGGTCTCCACAGGGGATTCAGACATCCTTTCGTCTTGGGAGATGCAAGACGAGCCTGCATTCAAGTCACTGCAGGGATATCCGGCCTTATTTCGAGTCAGGGCATCGCGGTGTCCATTCCACTTGAGGCCGCAAACTCAGGTTCCCTCTCACATACCTAGAGCTGAGAGAAGCCTCCTCTTGAGGTGCTTGTGGTAAGGTGGTATTCCTCTGGAGTCGAAGCCAGGGACTAACCTCTCATCTCGAGTTGATTTGTGGTGCTCGGAGCTCTTTCATTTTGCTACAGTGACTTCAGGATCCCTCTAGCCTTGAAACAGGGTTCTTGGGGTTTCTCTGGAGTGCCACCAAGGAAATCAAGGCTCCTTTCTTGTGTGATGTGCAACACGGAATTGCTCTGCACGCAGTGCAGGGGAATCGGGCCTCATCCCTCGGAGAGTGGGAAGTCTCATGGATTTTCTCGAGTTGCGGCGGGAACCTGGGCTATATTATCGAGTTACGATGGGGATGGCCCATTTACCCACGTGTTTGTTCAGCGACGTCAGGACTCCTGCCTAGTTGCGAGGCACAACTCGGGATTCTCCTCGAAGCTTGGCAGGGCAATTGGGACGCCTCTACAGCTGAGCCAGGAGACCAAGGGTCCCTTTCCACGTGCCACAGCAGTCCTGGGACTCCTATCAACTTTCCCGAGAAGTCAGGCATAGTCTCCTTTGGAGGCACTGATCTCCGCGTACCTCTGGAGTTTTCAAAGGATGTGAGGCCTCCGGTCGCGGTGAGGTGGGGAACTAGGTCTTTCTCTGTGGTCTCCACAGGGGATTCAGACATCCTTTCATCTTGGGAGATGCAAGACGAGCCTGCATTCAAGTCACTGCAGGGATATCCGGCCTTATTTCGACTCAGGGCATCACAGGGTACATTCCACTTGAGGCCGCAAACTCAGGGTCCCTCTCACATACCTAGAGCTGAGAGAAGCCTCTTCTTGAGGTGCTTGTGGTAAGGTGGTATTCCTCTGGAGTCGAAGCCAGGGACTTACCTCTCATCTCGAGTTGATTCTTGGTCCACGGAGCTCTTTCGTGTTGCTACAGTGACCTCAGGATCCCTCTAGCCTTGAAACAGTGTTCTTGGGTTTTCTCTGGAGTACCATCAAGGAAATCAAGGTTCCTTTCATGTGTGATGTGCAACACGGAATTGCTCTGCACGCAGTGCAGGGGAATCGGGCCTCATCTCGCGGCGAGGGGGAAGTCTCATGGTTTTTCTTGAGTTGCGGCGGGAACCTGGGGTATATTCTCGAGTTACGACGGGGATGGTCCTTCCATCCCCGTGTTTCTTCAGCGACGTCAGGACTCCTGCCTAGTTGCGAGGGACAACTCGGGATTCTCCTCGAGGCTTGGCAGGGCAATTGGGACGCCTCTCCAGCTGAGGCGGGAGACCAAGGGTCCCTTTCCACATGCCACAGGAATCCTGGGACTCCTATCAAGTTTCATGAGGAGTCAGGCATCGTTTGCTTTGGATGCACTGATCTTCGCATTCCTCTGGGGTTTTCAAAGGATGTGAGGCCTCCGGTCGCGATGAGGTGGGGAACTAGGTCTTTCTCTGTGGTCTCCACAGGGGATTCAGACATCCTTTCATCTTGGGAGATGCAAGACGAGCCTGCATTCAAGTCACTGCAGGGATATCCGGCCTTATTTCGAGTCGGGGCATCGCGGTGTCCATTCCACTTAAGGCCCCAAACTCAGTGTCCCTCTCACATACCTAGAGCTGAGAGAAGCCTCCTCTTGAGGTGATTGTGGTAAGGTGGTATTCCTCTGGAGTCGAAGCCAGGGACTAACCTCTCATCTCGAGTTGATTCTTGGTCCACGGAGCTCTTTCGTGTTGCTACAGTGACCTCAGGATCCCTCTAGCCTTGAAACAGTGTTCTTGGGTTTTCTCTGGAGTGCCATCAAGGAAATCAAGGCTCCTTTCATGTGTGATGTGCAACACGGAATTGCTCTGCACGCAGTGCAGGGGAATCGGGCTTCATCTCGCGGCGAGGGCGAAGTCTCATGGTTTTTCTCGAGTTGCGGCGGGAACCTGGGGTATATTCTCGAGTTACGACGGGGATGTCCCTTCCACACACGTGTTTGTTCAGCGACGACAGGACTCCTGCCTAGTTGCCAGGGACAACTCGGTATTCTCCTCGAAGCTTGGCAGGGCAATTGGGACGCCTCTCCAGCTGAGGCGGGAGACCAAGTGTCCATTTCCATGTGCCACAGGAATCCTGGGACTCCTATCAAGTTTCACGAGGAGTCAGGCATCGTCTCCTTTGGAGGCACTGATCTCCGCGTTCCTCTGGAGTTTTCAAAGGATGTGAGGCCTCCGGTCGCGGTGAGGTGGGGAACTAGGTCTTTCTCTGTGGTCTCCACAGGGGATTCAGACATGCTTTCGTCTTGGCAGATGCAAGACGAGCCTGCATTCAAGTCACTGCAGGGATATCCGGCCTTATTTCGCGTCAGGGCATCGCAGTGTCCATTCCACTTGAGGCCGCAAATTCAGGGTCCCTCTCACATACCTAGAGCTGAGAGAAGCCTCCTCTTGAGGTGCTTGTGGTAAGGTGGTATTCCTCTGGAGATAAGCCAGGGACTAACCTCTCATCTCGAGTTGATTCTTGGTCCACGGAGCTCTTTCGTGTTGCTACAGTGACCTCAGGATCCCTCTAGCCTTGAAACAGGAATCTTGGGGTTTCTCTGGAGTGCCATCAAGGAAATCAAGGTTCCTTTCATGTGTGATGTGCAGGACGGAATTGCTCTGCACGCAGTGCAGGGGAATCGGGCCTCATCTCGCGGCGAGGGAAAAGTCTCATGGTTTTTCTCAAGTTGCGGCGGGAACCTGGGGTATATTCTCGAGTTAAGACGGGGATGGCCCCTCCACCCACTTGTTTGTTCAGCGACGTCAGGACTCCTGCCTAGTTGCCAGGGATAACTCGGGATTCTCCTCGAGGCTTGGCAGGGCAATTGGGACGCCTCTCCAGCTGAGGCGGGAGACCAAGAGTCCCTTTCCACGTGCCACAGGAATCCTGGGACTCCTACCAAGTTTCACGAGGAGTCAGGCATCGTCTCCTTTGGAGGCACTGATCTCCGCGTACCTCTGGAGTTTTCAAAGTATGTGAGGCCTCCGGTAGCGATGAGGTGGGGAACTAGGTCTTTCTCAGTGGTCTCCACAGGGGATTCAGACATCCTTTCGTCTTGGGAAATGCAAGACGAGCCTGCATTCAAGTCACTGCAGGGATATCCGGCCTTATTTCGAGTCAGGGCATCGCGGTGCCCATTCCACTTGAGGCCGCAAACTTAGGGTCCCTCTCACATACCTAGAGCTGAGAGAAGCCTCCTGTTGAGGTGCTTGTGGTAAGGTGGTATTCCTCTGGAGTCGAAGCCATGGACTAACCTCTCATCTCGAGTTGATTTGTGGTCCACGGAGCTCTTTCATGTTGCTACAGTGACCTCAGGATCCCTCTAGCCTTGAAACAGTGTTCTTGGGGTTTCTCTAGAGTGCCACCAAGGAAATCAAGGCTCCTTTCATGTGTGATGTGCAACACGGAATTGCTCTGCACGCAGTGCAGGGGAATCGGGCCTCATCTCGCGGCGAGGGGGAAGTCTCATGGTTTTTCTCGAGTTGCGGCGGGAACCTGGGGTATATTCTCGAGTTACGACGAGGATGGCCCTTCCACCCACGTTTTTGTTCAGCGACGTCAGGACTCCTGCCTAGTTGCCAGGGACAACTCGGGATTCTCCTCGAGGCTTGGCAGGGCAATTGGGACGCCTCTCCAGCTGAGGCGGGAGACCAAGGGTCCCTTTCCATGTGCCACAGGAATCCTGGGACTCCTATCAAGTTTCATGAGGAGTCAGGCATCGTCTCCTTTGGAGGCACTGATCTCCGCGTACCTCTGGAGTTTTCAAAGGATGTGAGGCCTCCGGTCGCGGTGAGGTGGGGAACTAGGTCTTTCTCTGTGGTCTCCACAGGGGATTCAGACATCCTTTCGTCTTGGCAGATGCAAGACGAGCCTGCATTCAAGTCACTGCAGGGATATCCGCCCTTATTTCGAGTCAGGGCACCGCGGTGTCCATTCCACTTGAGGCCGCAAACTTAGGGTCCCTCTCACATACCTAGAGCTGAGAGAAGCCTCCTCTTGAGGTGCTTGTGGTAAAGTGTTATTCCTCTAGAGTCGAAGCCAGGGACTAACCTCTCATCCCGAGTTGATTTGTGGTGCACGGAGCTCTTTCATGTTGCTACAGTGACCTCAGGATCCCTCTAGCCTTGAAACAGTGTTCTTGGGGTTTCTCTGGAGTGCCACCAAGGAAATCAAGGCTCCTTTCATGTGTGATGTGCAACACAGAATTGCTCTGCACGCAGTGCAGGGGAATCGGGCCTCATCTCGCGGCGAGGGGGAAGTCTCATGGTTTTTCTCGAGTTGCGGCGGGAACCTGGGGTATATTCTCGAGTTATGACGGGGATGGCCCTTCCACCCACGTGTTTATTCAACGACGTCAGGACTCCTGCCTAGTTGCGAGGGACAACTCGGGATTCTCCTCGAGGCTTGGCAGGGCAATTGGGAAGCCTGTCCAGCTGAGGCGGGAGACCAAGGGTCCCTTTCCACGTGCCACAGGAATCCTGGGACTCCTATCAAGTTTCAAGAGGAGTCAGGCATCGTCTCCTTTGGAGGCACTGATCTCCGCGTACCTCTGGAGTTTTCAAAGGATGTGAGGCCTCCGGTCGCGATGAGCTGGGGAACTAGGTCTTTCTCTGTGGTCTCCACAGGGGATTCAGACATCCTTTCGTCTTGGGAGATGCAAGACGAGCCTGCATTCAAGTCACTGCAGGGATATCCGGCCTTATTTCGAGTCAGGGCATCGCGGTGTCCATTCCACTTGAGGCCGCAAACTCAGGTTCCCTCTCACATACCTAGAGCTGAGAGAAGCCTCCTCTTGAGGTGCTTGTGGTAAGGTGGTATTCCTCTGGAGTCGAAGCCAGGGACTAACCTCTCATCTCGAGTTGATTTGTGGTGCTCGGAGCTCTTTCATTTTGCTACAGTGACTTCAGGATCCCTCTAGCCTTGAAACAGGGTTCTTGGGGTTTCTCTGGACTGCCACCAAGGAAATCAAGGCTCCTTTCTTGTGTGATGTGCAACACGGAATTGCTCTGCACGCAGTGCAGGGGAATCGGGCCTCATCCCTCGGAGAGTGGGAAGTCTCATGGATTTTCTCGAGTTGCGGCGGGAACCTGGGCTATATTATCGAGTTACGATGGGGATGGCCCATTTACCCACGTGTTTGTTCAGCGACGTCAGGACTCCTGCCTAGTTGCGAGGCACAACTCGGGATTCTCCTCGAAGCTTGGCAGGGCAATTGGGACGCCTCTACAGCTGAGCCAGGAGACCAAGGGTCCCTTTCCACGTGCCACAGCAGTCCTGGGACTCCTATCAACTTTCCCGAGAAGTCAGGCATAGTCTCCTTTGGAGGCACTGATCTCCGCGTACCTCTGGAGTTTTCAAAGGATGTGAGGCCTCCGGTCGCGGTGAGGTGGGGAACTAGGTCTTTCTCTGTGGTCTCCACAGGGGATTCAGACATCCTTTCATCTTGGGAGATGCAAGACGAGCCTGCATTCAAGTCACTGCAGGGATATCCGGCCTTATTTCGACTCAGGGCATCACAGGGTACATTCCACTTGAGGCCGCAAACTCAGGGTCCCTCTCACATACCTAGAGCTGAGAGAAGCCTCTTCTTGAGGTGCTTGTGGTAAGGTGGTATTCCTCTGGAGTCGAAGCCAGGGACTTACCTCTCATCTCGAGTTGATTCTTGGTCCACGGAGCTCTTTCGTGTTGCTACAGTGACCTCAGGATCCCTCTAGCCTTGAAACAGTGTTCTTGGGTTTTCTCTGGAGTACCATCAAGGAAATCAAGGTTCCTTTCATGTGTGATGTGCAACACGGAATTGCTCTGCACGCAGTGCAGGGGAATCGGGCCTCATCTCGCGGCGAGGGGGAAGTCTCATGGTTTTTCTTGAGTTGCGGCGGGAACCTGGGGTATATTCTCGAGTTACGACGGGGATGGTCCTTCCATCCCCGTGTTTCTTCAGCGACGTCAGGACTCCTGCCTAGTTGCGAGGGACAACTCGGGATTCTCCTCGAGGCTTGGCAGGGCAATTGGGACGCCTCTCCAGCTGAGGCGGGAGACCAAGGGTCCCTTTCCACATGCCACAGGAATCCTGGGACTCCTATCAAGTTTCATGAGGAGTCAGGCATCGTTTGCTTTGGATGCACTGATCTTCGCATTCCTCTGGGGTTTTCAAAGGATGTGAGGCCTCCGGTCGCGATGAGGTGGGGAACTAGGTCTTTCTCTGTGGTCTCCACAGGGGATTCAGACATCCTTTCATCTTGGGAGATGCAAGACGAGCCTGCATTCAAGTCACTGCAGGGATATCCGGCCTTATTTCGAGTCGGGGCATCGCGGTGTCCATTCCACTTAAGGCCCCAAACTCAGTGTCCCTCTCACATACCTAGAGCTGAGAGAAGCCTCCTCTTGAGGTGATTGTGGTAAGGTGGTATTCCTCTGGAGTCGAAGCCAGGGACTAACCTCTCATCTCGAGTTGATTCTTGGTCCACGGAGCTCTTTCGTGTTGCTACAGTGACCTCAGGATCCCTCTAGCCTTGAAACAGTGTTCTTGGGTTTTCTCTGGAGTGCCATCAAGGAAATCAAGGCTCCTTTCATGTGTGATGTGCAACACGGAATTGCTCTGCACGCAGTGCAGGGGAATCGGGCCTCATCTCGCGGCGAGGAGGAAGTCTCATGGTTTTTCTCGAGTTGCGGCGGGAACCTGGGCAATATTATCGAGTTACGATGGGGATGGCCCATTTACCCACGTGTTTGTTCAGCGACGTCAGGACTCCTGCCTAGTTGCGAGGGACAACTCGGGATTCTCCTCGAAGCTTGGCAGGGCAATTGGGACGCCTCTACAGCTGAGGCAGGAGACCAAGGGTCCCTTTCCACGTGCCACAGCAGTCCTGGGACTCCTATCAACTTTCCCGAGGAGTCAGGCATCCTCTCCTTTGGAGGCACTGATCTCCGCGTACCTCTGGAGTTTTCAAAGGATGTGAGGCCTCCGGTCGCGATGAGGTGGGGAACTAGGTCTTTCTCTGTGGTCTCCACAGGGGATTCAGACATCCTTTCATCTTGGGAGATGCAAGACGAGCCTGCATTCAAGTCACTGCAGGGATATCCGGCCTTATTTCGAGTCAGGGCATCGCGGTGTCCATTCCACTTGAGGCCGCAAACTCAGGGTCCCTCTCACATAGCTAGAGCTGAGAGAAGCCTCCTCTTGAGGTGCTTGTGGTAAGGTGGTATTCCTCTGGAGTCGAAGCCAGGGACTAACCTCTCATCTCGAGTTGATTTGTGGTCCACAGAGCTCTTTCATGTTGCTACAGTGACCTCAGGATCCCTCTAGCCTTAAAACAGTGTTCTTGGGGTTTCTCTGGAGTGCCACCAAGGAAATCAAGGCTCCTTTCATGTGTGATGTGCAACACAGAATTGCTCTGCACGCAGTGCAGGGGAATCGGGCCTCATCTCGTGGCGAGGGGGAACTCTCATGGTTTTTCTCGAGTTGCGGCGGGAACCTGGGGTATATTCTCGAGTTACGACGGGGATGGCCCTTCCACACACGTGTTTGTTCAGCGACGACAGGACTCCTGCCTAGTTGCCAGGGACAACTCGGGATTCTCCTCGAGGCTTGGCAGGGCAATTGGGACGCCTCTCCAGCTGAGGCGGGAGACCAAGTGTCCATTTCCATGTGCCACAGGAATCCTGGGACTCCTATCAAGTTTCACGAGGAGTCAGGCATCGTCTCCTTTGGAGGCACTGATCTCCGCGTTCCTCTGGAGTTTTCAAAGGATGTGAGGCCTCCGGTCGCGGTGAGGTGGGGAACTAGGTCTTTCTCTGTGGTCTCCACAGGGGATTCAGACATCCTTTCGTGTTGGCAGATGCAAGACGAGCCTGCATTCAAGTCACTGCAGGGATATCCGGCCTTATTTGGCGTCAGGGCATCGCAGTGTCCATTCCACTTGAGGCCGCAAATTCAGGGTCCCTCTCACATACCTAGAGCTGAGAGAAGCCTCCTCTTGAGGTGCTTGTGGTAAGGTGGTATTCCTCTGGAGATAAGCCAGGGACTAACCTCTCATCTCGAGTTGATTCTTGGTCCACGGAGCTCTTTCGTGTTGCTACAGTGACCTCAGGATCCCTCTAGCCTTGAAACAGGAATCTTGGGGTTTCTCTGGAGTGCCATCAAGGAAATCAAGGTTCCTTTCATGTGTGATGTGCAGGACGGAATTGCTCTGCACGCAGTGCAGGGGAATCGGGCCTCATCTCGCGGCGAGGGAAAAGTCTCATGGTATTTCTCAAGTTGCGGCGGGAACCTGGGGTATATTCTCGAGTTAAGACGGGGATGGCCCCTCCACCCACTTGTTTGTTCAGCGACGTCAGGACTCCTGCCTAGTTGCCAGGGACAACTCGGGATTCTCCTCGAGGCTTGGCAGGGCAATTGGGACGCCTCTCCAGCTGAGGCGGGAGACCAAGGGTCCCTTTCCACGTGCCACAGGAATCCCGGGACTCCTATCAAGTTTCACGAGTAGTCAGGCATCGTCTCCTTTGGAGGCACTGATCTCCGCGTACCTCTGGATTTTTCAAAAGATGTGAGGCCTCCGGTTGCGATGAGGTGGGGAACTAGGTCTTTCTCAGTGGTCTCCACAGGGGATTCAGACATCCTTTCGTCTTGGGAGATGCAAGACGAGCCTGCATTCAAGTCACTGCAGGGATATCTGGCCTTATTTCGCGTCAGGGCATCGCAGTGTCCATTCCACTTGAGGCCGCAAACTCACGGTCCCTCTCACATACATAGAGCTGAGAGAAGCCTCCTCTTGAGGTGCTTGTGGTAAGGTGGTATTCCTCTGGAGTCGAAGCCAGGGACTAACCTCTCATCTCGAGTTGATTTCTGCTCCACGGAGCTCTTTCATGTTGCTACAGTGACCTCAGGATCCCTCTAGCCTTGAAACAGTGTTCTTGGGGTTTCTCTAGAGTGTCATCAAGAAAATCAAGGCTCCTTTCATGTGTGATGTGCAACACGGAATTGCTCTGCATGCAGTGCAGGAGAATCGAGCTTCATCTCGCGGCGAGGGTTAAGTCTCATGGTTTTTCTCGAGTTGCGGTGGGAACCTGAGGTATATTCTCGAGTTATGACGGGGATGGCCCTTCCACCCACGTGTTTGTTCAGCGACGTCAGGACTCCTGCCTAGTTGCGAGGGACAACTCGGGATTCTCCTCGAGGCTTGGCAGGGCAATTGGGACGCCTCTCCATCTGAGGAGGTAGACCAAAGTTCCCTTTCCACGTGCCACAGGAATCCTGGGACTCCTATCAAGTTTCACGAGGAGTCAGGCATCGTCTCCTTTGGAGGCACTGATCTCCGCGTACCTCTGGAGTTTTCAAAGGATGTGAGGCCTCCTGTCGCGATGAGGTGGGGAACTAGGTCTTTCTCTGTGGTCTCCACAGGGGATTCAGACACCCTTTCGTCATGGGAGATGCAAGACGAGCCTGCATTCAAGTCACTGCAGGGATATCCGGCCTTATTTCGAGTCAGGGCATCGCGGTGTCCATTCCACTTGAGGCCGCAAACTCAGGGTCCCTCTCACATACCTAGAGCTGAGAGAAGCCTCCTCTTGAGGTGCTTGTGGTAAGGTGGTATTCCTCTAGAGTTGAAGCCAGGGACTAACCTCTCTTCTCGAGTTGATTTTTGGGCCACGGAGCTCTTTCGTGTTGCTACATTGACCTCAGGATCCCTCTAGCCTTGAAACAGTGTTCTTGGGGTTTCTCTAGAGTGCCACCAAGGAAATCAAGGCTCCTTTCATGTGTGATGTGCAACACGGAATTGCTCTGCACGCAGTGCAGGGGAATCGGGCCTCATCTCGCGGTGAGGGGGAAGTCTCATGGTTTTTCTCGAGTTGCGGCGGGAACCTGGGGTATATTCTGAGTTACGACGGGGATGGCCATTCCACCCACGTGTTTGTTCAGCGACGTCAGGACTCCTGCCTAGTTGCGAGGGACACCTCAGGATTCTCCTCGAGGCTTGGCAGGGCAATTGGGACGCCTCTCCAGCTGAGGCGGTAGACCAAGTGTCCCTTTCCACGCGCCACTGGAATCCTGGGACTCCTATCAAGTTTCACGAGGAGTCAGGCATCGTCTCCTTTGGAGGCACTGATCGCCGCGTACCTCTGGAGTTTTCAAAGGATGTGAGGCCTCCGGTCGCGATGAGGTGGGGAACTAGGTCTTTCTCTGTGGTCTCCACAGGGGATTCAGACATCCTTTTGTCTTGGGAGATGCAAGACGAGCCTGCATTCAAGTCACTGCAGGGATATCCGGCCTTATTTCGCGTCAGGACATCGCAGTGTCCATTCCACTTGAGGCCGCAAACTCAGGGTCCCTCTCACATACCTAGAGCTGAGAGAAGCGTCCTCTTGAGGTGCTTGTGGTAAGGTGGTATTCCTCTGGAGGCGAAGCCAGGGAGTAACCCCTCATCTCGAGTTGATTTTTGGTCCACTGTGCTCTTTCGTGTTGCCACAGTGACCTCAGGATCCCTCTAGACTTGAAACAGTGTTCCTGGGGTTTCTCTGGAGTGCCATCAAGGAAATCAAGGCTCCTTTCATGTGTGATGTGCAACACGGAATTGCTCTGCACGCAGTGCAGGGGAATCGGGCCTCATTTTGCAGCGAGGGGGAAGTCTCATGGTTTTTCTCGAGTTGCGGCGGGAACCTGGGGTATATTCTCGAGTTACGACGGGGATGGCCCTTCCACACACGTGTTTGTTCAGCGACGTCAGGACTCCTGCCTAGTTGCAAGGGACAACTCGGGATTCTCCTCGAGGCTTGGCAGGGCAATTGGGACGCCTCTCCAGCTGAGGCGGGAAACCAAGGGTCCCTTTCCACGTGCCACAGGAATCCTGGGACTCCTATCAAGTTTCACGAGGAGTCAGGCATCGTCTCCTTTGGAGGCACTGATCTCCGCGTACCTCTGGAGTTTTCAAAGGATGTGAGGCCTCCGGTCGCGATGAGGTGGGGAACTCGGTCTTTCTCTGTGGTCTCCACAGGGGATTCAGACATCCTTTCATCTTGAGAGATGCAAGACGAGCCTGCATTCAAGTCACTGCAGGGATATCCGGCCTTATTTCGCGTCAGGGCATCGCGGTGTCCATTCCACTTGAGGCCGCAAACTCAGGGTCCCTCTCACATACCTAGAGCTGAGAGAAGCCTCCTCTTGAGGTGCTTGTGGTAAGGTGGTATTCCTCTGGCGTTGAAGCCAGGGACTAACCTCCCATCTCGAGTTGATTTCTGGTCCATGGAGCTCTTTCTTGTGCTACAGTGACCTCAGGATCCCTCTAGCCTTGAAACACTGTTTTTGGGGTTTCTCTGGAGTGCCTTCAAGGAAATCAAGGCTCCTTTCATGTGTGATGTGCAACACGGAATTGCTCTGCAAGCAGTGCAGGGGAATCGGGCCTCATCTCGCGGCGAGGGGGAAGTCTCATGGTTTTTCTCGAGTTGCGGCGGGAACCTGGGGTATATTCTCGAGTTACGACGGGGATGGCCCTTCCACACACGTGTTTTTTCAGCGACGTCAGGACTCCTGCCTAGTTGCGAGGGACAGCTCGGGATTCTCCTCGAGGCTTGGCAGGGCAATTGGGACGCCTCTCCAGCTGAGGCGGGAGACCAAGGGTCCCTTTCCACGTGCCACAGGAATCCTGGGACTCCTATCAAGTTTCACGAGGAGTCAGGCATCGTCTCCTTTGGAGGCACTGATCTCCGCATACCTCTGGAGATTTCAAAGGATGTGAGGCCTCCGGTCGCAATGAGGTGGGGAACTAGGTCTTTCTCTGTGGTCTCCACAGGGGATTCAGACATCCTTTCGACTTGGGAGATGCAAGACGAGCCTGCATTCAAGTCACTGCAGGGATATCCGGCCTTATTTCGAGTTAGGGCATCGCAGTGTCCATTCAACTTGAGGCCGCAAACTCAGGGTCCCTCTCACATACCTAGAGCTGAGAGAAGCCTCCTCTTGAGGTGCTTGTGGTAAGGTGGTATTCCTCTGGAATCAAAGCCAGGGAGTAACCTCTCATCTCGAGTTGATTTTTGGGCCACAGAGCTCTTTCGTGTTGCTACAGTGACCTCAGGATCCCTCTAGCCTTGAAACAGTGTTCTTGGGGTTTCTCTGGAGTGCCATCAAGGAAATCAAGGCTCCTTTCATGTGTGATGTGCAACACGGAATTGCTCTGCATCCAGTGCAGGGGAATCGGGACTCATCACGCGGCGAGGGGTAAGTCTCATGGTTTTTCTCGAGTTGCGGCGGGAACCTGGGGTATATTCTCGAGTTACGACGGGGATGGCCCTTCCACCCACGTGTTTGTTCAGCGACATCAGGACTCCTGCCTAGTTGCGAGGGACAACTCGGGATTCTACTTGAGGCATGGCAGGGCAATTGGGATGCCTCTCCAGCTGAGGCGGGAGACCAAGTGTCCCTTTACTCATGCCACAGGAATCCTGGAACTTCTATCAAGTTTCACGAGGAGTCAGGCATCGTCTCCTTTGGAGGCACTGATCTCCGCGTACCTCTGGAGTTTTCAAAGGATGTGAGGCCTCCGGTCGCAATGAGGTGGGGAACTAGGTCTTTTTCTGTGGTCTCCACAGGGGTTCAGACATCCTTTCATCTTGGGAGATGCAAGACGAGCCTGCATTCAAGTCACTGCAGGGATATCCGGCCTTATTTCGAGTAAGGGCATCGCGGTGTCCATTCCACTTGAGGCCGCAAACTCAAGGTCCCTCTCACATACCTAGAGCTGAGAGAAGCCTCCTCTTGAGGTGCTTGTGGTAAGGTGGTATTCCTCTGGAATCGAAGCCAGGGACTAACCTCTCATCTCGAGTTGATTTTTGGTCCACAGAGCTCTTTCGTGTTGCTACAGTGACCTCAGGATCCCTCTAGCCTTGAAACAGTGTTCTTGGGGTTTCTCTAGAGTGCCACCAAGGAAATCAAGGCTCCTTTCATGTGTGATGTGCAACACGGAATTGCTCTGCACGCAGTGCAGGGGAATCGGGCCTCATCTCGCGGCGAGAGGGAAGTCTCATTGTTTTTCTCGAGTTGCGGCGGGAACCTGGGGTATATTCTCGAGTTATGACGGGGATGGCCCTTCCACCCACGTGTTTGTTCAGCGACGTCAGGACTCCTGCCTAGTTGCGAGGGACAACTCGGTATTCTCCTCGAGGCTTGGCAGGGCAATTGGGACGCCTCTCCATCTGAGGAGGTAGACCAAAGGTCCCTTTCCACGTGCCACAGGAATCCTGGGACTTCTATCAAATTTCACGAGGAGTCAGGCATCGTCTCCTTTCGAGGCACTGATCTCCGCGTACCTCTGGAGTTTTCAAAGGATGTGAGGCCTCCTGTCGCGATGAGGTGGGGAACTAGGTCTTTCTCTGTGGTCTCCACTGGGGATTCAGACACCCTTTCGTCTTGGGAGATGCAAGACGAGCCTGCATCAAGTCACTGCAGGAATATCCGGCCTTATTTCGAGTCAGGGCATCGCGGTGTCCATTCCACTTGAGGCCGCAAACTCAGGGTCCCTCTCACATACATAGAGCTGAGAGAAGCCTCCTCTTGAGGTGCTTGTGGTAAGGTGGTATTCCTCTGGAGTTGAAGCCAGGGACTAACCTCTCTTCTCGAGTTGATTTTTGGGCCACGGAGCTCTTTCATGTTGCTACAGTGACCTCAGGATCCCTCTAGCCTTAAAACAGTGTTCTTGGGGTTTCTCTGGAATGCCATCAAGGAAATCAAGGCTCCTTTCATGTGTGATGTGCAACACGGAATTGCTCTGCACGCAGTGCAGGGGAATCGGGCCTCATCTCGCGGTGAGGGGGAAGTCTCATGGTTTTTCTCGAGTTGCGGCGGGAACCTGGGGTATATTCTGAGTTACGACGGGGATGGCCATTCCACCTAGGTGTTTGTTCAGCGACTTCAGGACTCCTGCCTAGTTGCGAGGGACAACTCGGGATTTTCCTCGAGGCTTGGCAGGGCAATTGGGACGCCTCTCCATCTGAGGCGGTAGAGCAAGGGTCCCTTTCCACGTGCCACAGGAATCCTGGGACTCCTATCAAGTTTCACGAGGAGTCAGGCATCGTCTCCTTTGGAGGCACTGATCGCCGCGTACCTCTGGAGTTTTCAAAGGATGTGATGCCTTCGGTCGCGATGAGGTGGGGAACTAGGTCTTTCTCTGTGGTCTCCACAGGGGATTCAGACATCCTTTCGTCTTGGGAGATGCAAGATGAGCCTGCATTCAAGTCACTGCAGGGATATCCGGCCTCATTTCGCGTCAGGGCATCGCAGTGTCCATTCCACTTGAGGCCGCAAACTCAGAGTCCCTCTCACATACCTAGAGCTGAGAGAAGCCTCCTCTTGAGGTGCTTGTGGTAAGGTGGTATTCCTCTGGAGTCGAAGCCAGGGAGTAACCCCTCATCTCGATTTGATTTTTGGTCCACTGTGCTCTTTCGTGTTGCCACAGTGACCTCAGGATCCCTCTAGCCTTGAAACAGTGTTCTTGGGGTTTCTCTGGAGTGCCATCAAGGAAATCAAGGCTCCTTTCATGTGTGATGTGCAACACGGAATTGCTCTGCACGCAGTGCAGGGGAATCGGGCCTCATCTCGCGGCGAGGGGGAAGTCTCATGGCTTTTCTCAAGTTGCGGCGGGAACCTGGGGTATATTCTCGAGTTAAGACGGGTATGGCCCTTCCAGCCACGTGTTTGTTCAGCGATGTCAGGACTCCTGCCTAGTTGCGAGGGACAACTCGGGATTCTCCCCGAGGCTTGGCAGGGCAATTGGGACGCCTCTCCAGCTGAGGCGGGAGACCAAGGGTCCCTTTCCACGTGCCACAGGAATCCTGGGACTCCTATCAAGTTTCACAAGGAGTCAGGCATCGTCTCCTTTGGAGGCACTGATCTCCGCGTACCTCTGGAGTTTTCAAAGGATGTGAGGCCTCCGGTCGCGATGAGGTGGGGAACTAGGTCTTTCTCTGTGGTCTCCACAGGGGATTCAGACATCCTTTCGTCTTGGGAGATGCAAGACGAGCCTGCATTCAAGTCACTGCAGGGATATCCGGCCTCATTTCGCGTCAGGGCTTCGCGGTGTCCATTCCACTTGAGGCTGCAAACTCAGGGTCCCTCTCACATAGCTAGAGCTGAGAGAAGCCTCCTCTTGAGGTGCTTGTGGTAAGGTGGGATTCCTCTGGAGTCGAAGCCAGGGACTAACCTCTCATCTCGAGTTGATTTTTGGTCCACGGAGCTCTTTCGTGTTGCTACAGTGACCTCAGGATCCCTCTAGCCTTGAAACAGTGTTCTTGGGGTTTCTCTAGAGTGCCATCAAGAAAATCAAGGCTCCTTTCATGTGTGATGTGCAACACGGAATTGCTCTGCATGCAGTGCAGGAGAATCGAGCTTCATCTCGCGGCGAGGGTTAAGTCTCATGGTTTTTCTCGAGTTGCGGTGGGAACCTGGGGTATATTCTCGAGTTATGACAGGGATGGCCCTTCCACCCACGTGTTTGTTCAGCGACGTCAGGACTCCTGCCTAGTTGCGAGGGACAACTCGGTATTCTCCTCGAGGCTTGGCAGGGCAATTGGGACGCCTCTCCATCTGAGGAGGTAGACCAAAGGTCCCTTTCCACGTGCCACAGGAATCCTGGGACTCCTATCAAGTTTCACGAGGAGTCAGGCATCGTCTCCTTTGGAGGCACTGATCTCCGCGTACCTCTGGAGTTTTCAAAGGATGTGAGGCCTCCTGTCGCGATGAGGTGGGGAACTAGGTCTTTCTCTGTGGTCTCCACAGGGGATTCAGACACCCTTTCGTCTTGGGAGATGCAAGACGAGCCTGCATTCAAGTCACTGCAGGGATATCCGGCCTTATTTCGAGTCAGGGCATCGCGGTGTCCATTCCACTTGAGGCCGCAAACTCAGGGTCCCTCTCACATACATAGAGCTGAGAGAAGCCTCCTCTTGAGGTGCTTGTGGTAAGGTGGTATTCCTCTGGAATTGAAGCCAGGGACTAACCTCTCTTCTCGAGTTGATTTTTGGGCCACGGAGCTCTTTCGTGTTGCTACAGTGACCTCAGGATCCCTCTAGCCTTAAAACAGTGTTCTTGGGGTTTCTCTGGAATGCCATCAAGGAAATCAAGGCTCCTTTCATGTGTGATGTGCAACACGGAATTGCTCTGCACGCAGTGCAGGGGAATCGGGCCTCATCTCGCGGTGAGGGGGAAGTCTCATGGTTTTTCTCGAGTTGCGGCGGGAACCTGGGGTATATTCTGAGTTACGACGGGGATGGCCATTCCACCTACGTGTTTGTTCAGCGACTTCAGGACTCCTGCCTAGTTGCGAGGGACAACTCGGGATTTTCCTCGAGGCTTGGCAGGGCAATTGGGACGCCTCTCCATCTGAGGCGGTAGAGCAAGTGTCCCTTTCCACGTGCCACAGGAATCCTGGGACTCCTATCAAGTTTCACGAGGAGTCAGGCATCGTCTCCTTTGGAGGCACTGATCGCCGCGTACCTCTGGAGTTTTCAAAGGATGTGAGGCCTTCGGTCGCGATGAGGTGGGGAACTAGGTCTTTCTCTGTGGTCTCCACAGGGGATTCAGACATCCTTTCGTCTTGGGAGATGCAAGACGAGCCTGCATTCAAGTCACTGCAGGGATATCCGGCCTTATTTCGCGTCAGGGCATCGCAGTGTCCATTTCACTTGAGGCCGCAAACTCAGAGTCCCTCTCACATACCTAGAGCTGAGAGAAGCCTCCTCTTGAGGTGCTTTTGGTAAGGTGTTATTCCTCTGGAGTCGAAGCCAGGAAGTAACCCCTCATCTCGAGTTGATTTTTGGTCCACTGTGCTCTTTCGTGTTGCCACAGTGACCTCAGGATCCCTCTAGCCTTGAAACAGTGTTCTTGGGGTTTCTCTGGAGTGCCACCAAGGAAATCAAGGCTCCTTTCATGTGTGATGTGCAACACGGAATTGCTCTGCACGCAGTGCAGGGGAATCGGGCCTCATCTCGCGGCGAGGGGGAAGTCTCATGGTTTTTCTCAAGTTGCGGCGGGAACTTGGGGTATATTCTCGAGTTAAGACGGGGATGGCCCTTCCACCCACGTGTTTGTTCAGCGATGTCAGGACTCCTGGCTAGTTGCGAGGGACAACTCGGGATTCTCCTCGAGGCTTGGCAGGGCAATTGGGACGCCTCTCCAGCTGAGGCGGGAGACCAAGGGTCCCTTTCCACGTGCCACAGGAATCCTGGGACTCCTATCAAGTTTCACGAGGAGTCAGGCATCGTCTCCTTTGGAGGCACTGATCTCCGCGTACCTCTGGAGTTTTCAAAGGATGTGAGGCCTCCGGTCGCGATGAGGTGGGGAACTAGGTCTTTCTCTGTGGTCTCCACAGGGGATTCAGACATCCTTTCGTCTTGGGAGATGCAAGACGAGCCTGCATTCAAGTCACTGCAGGGATATCCGGCCTCATTTCGCGTCAGGGCTTCGCGGTGTCCATTCCACTTGAGGCTGCAAACTCAGGGTCCCTCTCACATAGCTAGAGCTGAGAGAAGCCTCCTCTTGAGGTGCTTGTGGTAAGGTGGTATTCCTCTGGAGTCGAAGCCAGGGACTAACCTCTCATCTCGAGTTGATTTCTGCTCCACGGAGCTCTTTCATGTTGCTACAGTGACCTCAGGATCCCTCTAGCCTGGAAACAGTGTTCTTGGGGTTTCTCTAGAGTGCCATCAAGAAAATCAAGGCACCTTTCATGTGTGATGTGCAACACGGAATTGCTCTGCATGCAGTGCAGGAGAATCGAGCTTCATCTCGCGGCGAGGGTTAAGTCTCATGGTTTTTCTCGAGTTGCGGTGGGAACCTGGGGTATATTCTCGAGTTATGACGGGGATGGCCCTTCCACCCACGTGTTTGTTCAGCGACGTCAGGACTCCTGCCTAGTTGCGAGGGACAACTCGGTATTCTCCTCGAGGCTTGGCAGGGCAATTGGGACGCCTCTCCATCTGAGGAGGTAGACCAAAGGTCCCTTTCCACGTGCCACAGGAATCCTGGGACTTCTATCAAGTTTCACGAGGAGTCAGGCATCGTCTCCTTTGGAGGCACTGATCTCCGCGTACCTCTGGAGTTTTCAAAGGATGTGAGGCCTCCTGTCGCGATGAGGTGGGGAACTAGGTCTTTCTCTGTGGTCTCCACAGGGGATTCAGACACCCTTTCGTCTTGGGAGATGCAAGACGAGCCTGCATTCAAGTCACTGCAGGGATATCCGGCCTTATTTCGAGTCAGGGCATCGCGGTGTCCATTCCACTTGAGGCCGCAAACTCAGGGTCCCTCTCACATACATAGAGCTGAGAGAAGCCTCCTCTTGAGGTGCTTGTGGTAAGGTGGTATTCCTCTGGAGTTGAAGCCAGGGACTAACCTCTCTTCTCGAGTTGATTTTTGGGCCACGGAGCTCTTTCGTGTTGCTACAGTGACCTCAGGATCCCTCTAGCCTTGAAACAGTGTTCTTGGGGTTTCTCTGGAATGCCATCAAGGAAATCAAGGCTCCTTTCATGTGTGATGTGCAACACGGAATTGCTCTGCACGCAGTGCAGGGGAATCGGGCCTCCTCTCGCGGTGAGGGGGAAGTCTCATGGTTTTTCTCGAGTTGCGGCGGGAACATGGGGTATATTCTGAGTTACGACGGGGATGGCCATTCCACCTACGTGTTTGTTCAGCGTCTTCAGGACTCCTGCCTAGTTGCGAGGGACAACTCGGGATTTTCCTCGAGGCTTGGCAGGGCAATTGGGACGCCTCTCCATCTGAGGCGATAGAGCAAGGGTCTCTTTCCACGTGCCACAGGAATCCTGGGACTCCTATCAAGTTTCACGAGGAGTCAGGCATCGTCTCCTTTGGTGGCACTGATCGCCGCGTACCTCTGGAGATTTCAAAGGATGTGAGGCCTTCGGTCGCGATGAGGTGGGGAACTAGGTCTTTCTCTGAGGTCTCCACAGGGGATTCAGACATCCTTTCATCTTGGGAGATGCAAGACGAGCCTGCATTCAAGTCACTGCAGGGATATCCGGCCTTATTTCGCGTCAGGGCATCGCAGTGTCCATTCCACTTGAGGCCGCAAACTCAGAGTCCCTCTCACATACCTAGAGCTGAGAGAAGCCTCCTCTTGAGGTGCTTGTGGTAAGGTGGTATTCCTCTGGAGTCGAAGCCAGGGAGTAACCCCTCATCTCGAGTTGATTTTTGGTCCACTGTGCTCTTTCGTGTTGCCACAGTGACCTCAGGATCCCTCTAGCCTTGAAACAGTGTTCTTGGGGTTTCTCTGGAGTGCCATCAAGGAAATCAAGGCTCCTTTCATGTGTGATGTGCAACATGGAATTGCTCTGCACGCAGTGCAGGGGAATCGGGCCTCATCTCGCGGCGAGGGGGAAGTCTCATGGTTTTTCTCAAGTTGCGGCGGGAACCTGGGGTATATTCTCGAGTTAAGACGGGGATGGCCCTTCCAGCCACGTGTTTGTTCAGCGATGTCAGGACTCCTGCCTAGTTGCGAGGGACAACTCGGGATTCTCCTCGAGGCTTGGCAGGGCAATTGGGACGCCTCTCCAGCTGAGGCGGGAGACCAAGGGTCCCTTTCCACGTGCCACAGGAATCCTGGGACTCCTATCAAGTTTCACGAGGAGTCAGGCATCGTCTCCTTTGGAGGCACTGATCTCCGCGTACCTCTGGAGTTTTCAAAGGATGTGAGGCCTCCGGTCGCGATGAGGTAGGGAACTAGGTCTTTCTCTGTGGTCTCCACAGGGGATTCAGACATCCTTTAGTCTTGGGAGATGCACGACGAGCCTGCATTCAAATCACTGCAGGGATATCCGGCCTTATTTCGAGTCAGGGCATCGCGGTGTCCATTCCACTTGAGGCCGCAAACTCAGGGTCCCTCTCACATACCTAGAGCTGAGAGAAGCCTCCTCTTGAGGTGCTTGTGGTAAGGTGGTATTCCTTTGGAGTCGAAGCCAGGGACTAACCTCTCATCTCGAGTTGATTTCTGCTCCACGGAGCTCTTTCATGTTGCTACAGTGACCTCAGGATCCCTCTAGCCTGGAAACAGTGTTCTTGGGGTTTCTCTAGAGTGCCATCAAGAAAATCAAGGCTCCTTTCATGTGTGATGTGCAACACGGAATTGCTCTGCATGCAGTGCAGGAGAATCGAGCTTCATCTCGCGGCGAGGGTTAAGTCTCATGGTTTTTCTCGAGTTGCGGTGGGAACCTGGGGTATATTCTCGAGTTATGACGGGGATGGTCCTTCCACCCACGTGTTTGTTCAGCGACGTCAGGACTCCTGCCTAGTTGCGAGGGACAACTCGGTATTCTCCTCGAGGCTTGGCAGGGCAATTGGGACGCCTCTCCATCTGAGGAGGTAGACCAAAGGTCCCTTTCCACGTGCCACAGGAATCCTGGAACTCCTATCAAGTTTCACGAGGAGTCAGGCATCGTCTCCTTTAGAGGCACTGATCTCCGCGTACCTCTGGAGTTTTCAAAGGATGTGAGGCCTCCTGTCGCGATGAGGTGGGGAACTAGGTCTTTCTCTGTGGTCTCCACAGGGGATTCAGACACCCTTTCGTCTTGGGAGATGCAAGACGAGCCTGCATTCAAGTCACTGCAGGGATATCCGGCCTTATTTCGAGTCAGGGCATCGCGGTGTCCATTCCACTTGAGGCCGCAAACTCAGGGTCCCTCTCACATACATAGAGCTGAGAGAAGCCTCCTCTTGAGGTGCTTGTGGTAAGGTGGTATTCCTCTGGAGTTGAAGCCAGGGACTAACCTCTCTTCTCGAGTTGATTTTTGGGCCACGGAGCTCTTTCGTGTTGCTACAGTGACCTCAGGATCCCTCTAGCCTTAAAACAGTGTTCTTGGGGTTTCTCTGGAATGCCATCAAGGAAATCAAGGCTCCTTTCATGTGTGATGTGCAACACGGAATTGCTCTGCACGCAGTGCAGGGGAATCGGGCCTCATCTCGCGGTGAGGGGGAAGTCTCATGGTTTTTCTCGAGTTGCGGCGGGAACCTGGGGTATATTCTGAGTTACGACGGGGATGGCCATTCCACCTACGTGTTTGTTCAGCGACTTCAGGACTCCTGCCTAGTTGCGAGGGACAACTCGGGATTTTCCTCGAGGCTTGGCAGGGCAATTGGGACGCCTCTCCATCTGAGGTGGTAGAGCAAGGGTCCCTTTCCACGTGCCACAGGAATCCTGGGACTCCTATCAAGATTCACGAGGAGTCAGGCATCGTCTCCTTTGGAGGCACTGATCGCCGCGTACCTCTGGAGTTTTCAAAGGATGTGAGGCCTTCGGTCGCGATGAGGTGGGGAACTAGGTCTTTCTCTGTGGTCTCCACAGGGGATTCAGACATCCTTTCGTCTTGGGAGATGCAAGACGAGCCTGCATTCAAGTCACTGCAGGGATATCCGGCCTTATTTCGCGTCAGGGCATCGCAGTGTTCATTCCACTTGAGGCCGCAAACTCAGAGTCCCTCTCACATACCTAGAGCTGAGAGAAGCCTCCTCTTGAGGTGCTTGTTGTAAGGTGGTATTCCTCTGGAGTCGAAGCCAGGGAGTAACCCCTCATCTCGAGTTGATTTTTGGTCCACTGTGCTCTTTCGTGTTGCCACAGTGACCTCAGGATCCCTCTAGCCTTGAAACAGTGTTCTTGGGGTTTCTCTGGAGTGCCATCAAGGAAATCAAGGCTCCTTTCATGTGTGATGTGCAACACGGAATTGCTCTGCACGCAGTGCAGGGGAATCGGGCCTCATCTCGCGGCGAGGGGGAAGTCTCATGGTTTTTCTCAAGTTGCGGCGGGAACCTGGGGTATATTCTCGAGTTAAGACGGGGATGGCCCTTCCAGCCACGTGTTTGTTCAGCGATGTCAGGACTCCTGCCTAGTTGCGAGGGACAACTCGGGATTCTCCTCGAGGCGTGGCAGGGCAATTGGGACGCCTCTCCAGCTGAGGCGGGAGACCAAGGGTCCCTTTCCACGTGCCACAGGAATCCTGGGACTCCTATCAAGTTTCACGAGGAGTCAGGCATCGTCTCCTTTGGAGGCACTGATCTCCGCGTACCTCTGGAGTTTTCAAAGGATGTGAGGCCTCCGGTCGCGATGAGGTGGGGAACTAGGTCTTTCTCTGTGGTCTCCACAGGGGATTCAGACATCCTTTCGTCTTGGGAGATGCACGACGAGCCTGCATTCAAATCACTGCAGGGATATCCGGCCTTATTTCGAGTCAGGGCATCGCGGTGTCCATTCCACTTTAGGCCCCAAACTCAGGGTCCCTCTCACATACCTAGAGCTGAGAGCAGCCTCCTCTTGAGGTGCTTGTGTTAAGGTGGTATTCCTCTGGAGTCGAAGCCAGGAACTAACCCCTCATCTCGAGTTGATTTTTGGTCCACGGAGCTCTTTCGTGTTGCTACAGTGACCTCAGGATCCCTCTAGCCTTGAAACAGTGTTCTTGGGGTTTCTCTGGAGTGCCATCAAGGAAATCAAGGCTCCTTTCATGTGTGATGTGCAACACGGAATTGCTCTGCACGCAGTGTAGGGGAATCGGGCCTCATCTCGCAGCCAGGGAGATGTCTCATGGTTTTTCTCGAGTTGCAGCGGGAACCTGGGGTATATTCTCGAGTTACGACGGGGATGGCCCTTCCACCCACGTGTTTGTTCAGCCTCGTCAGGACTCCTGCCTAGTTGCGAGGGACAACTCGGGATTCTCCTCGAGGCTGGGCAGGGCAATTGGGACGAATCTCCATCTGTGGCGGTAGACCAAGGGTCCCTTTCTAAGTGCCACAGGAATCCTGGGAGTCCTATCAAGTTTCACGAGGAGTCAGACATCGTCTCCTTTGGAGGCACTGATCTCCATGTACCTCTGGAGTTTTCAAAGGATGTGAGGCCTCCGGTCGCGATGAGTTGGGAAACTAGGTCTTTCCTTGTGGTCTCCACAGGGGATTCAGACATCCTTTCGTCTTGGGAGATGCAAGACGAGCCTGCATTCAAGTCACTGCAGGGATATCAAGCCTTATTTCGAGCCAGGGCATCGCGGTGTCCATTCCACTTGAGGCCGCAAACTCAGGGTCCCTCTCACATACCTAGAGCTGAGAGAAGCCTCCTCTTGAGGTGCTTGTGGTTAGGTGGAATTCCTCTGGAGTCGAAGTTAGGGACTAACCTCTCATCTCGAGTTGATTATTGGTCCACGGAGCTCTTTCCTGTTGCTACACTGACGTCAGGATCCCTCTAGCCTTGAAACAGTGTTCTTGGGGTTTCTCTGGAGTGCCATCAAGAAAATCAAGGCTCCTTTCATGTGTGATGTGCAACACGGAATTGCTCTGCATGCAGTGCAGGGGAATCGAGCTTCATCTCGCGGCGAGGGTTAAGTCTCATGGTTTTTCTCGAGTTGCGGTGGGAACCTGGGGTATATTCTCGAGTTATGACGGGGATGGCCCTTCCACCCACGTGTTTGTTCAGCGACGTCAGGACTCCTGCCTAGTTGCGAGGGACAACTCGGTATTCTCCTCGAGGCTTGGCAGGGCAATTGGGACGCCTCTCCATCTGAGGAGGTAGACCAAAGGTCCCTTTCCACGTGCCACAGGAATCCTGGGACTTCTATCAAGTTTCACGAGGAGTCAGGCATCGTCTCCTTTGGAGGCACTGATCTCCGCGTACCTCTGGAGTTTTCAAAGGATGTGAGGCCTCCTGTCGCGATGAGGTGGGGAACTAGGTCTTTCTCTGTGGTCTCCACAGGGGATTCAGACATCCTTTCGTCTTGGGAGATGCAAGACGAGCCTGCATTCAAGTCACTGCAGGGATATCCGGCCTTATTTCGAGTCAGGGCATCGCGGTGTCCATTCCACTTGAGGCCGCAAACTCAGGGTCCCTCTCACATACATAGAGCTGAGAGAAGCCTCCCCTTGACGTGCTTGTGGTAAGGTGGTATTCCTCTGGAGTTGAAGCCAGGGACTAACCTCTCTTCTCGAGTTGATTTTTGGGCCACGGAGCTCTTTCGTGTTGCTACAGTGACCTCAGGATCCCTCTAGCCTTGAAACAGTGTTCTTGGGGTTTCTCTGGAATGCCATCAAGGAAATCAAGGCTCCTTTCATGTGTGATGTGCAACACGGAATTGCTCTGCACGCAGTGCAGGGGAATCGGGCCTCCTTCGCGGTGAGGGGGAAGTCTCATGGTTTTTCTCGAGTTGCGGCGGGAACATGGGGTATATTCTGAGTTACGACGGGGATGGCCATTCCACCTACGTGTTTGTTCAGCGTCTTCAGGACTCCTGCCTAGTTGCGAGGGACAACTCGGGATTTTCCTCGAGGATTGGCAGGGCAATTGGGACGCCTCTCCATCTGAGGCGGTAGAGCAAGGGTCTCTTTCCACGTGCCACAGGAATCCTGGGACTCCTATCAAGTTTCACGAGGAGTCAGGCATCGTCTCCTTTGGTGGCACTGATCGCCACGTACCTCTGGAGATTTCAAAGGATGTGAGGCCTTCGGTCGCGATGAGGTGGGGAACTAGGTCTTTCTCTGAGGTCTCCACAGGGGATTCAGACATCCTTTCGTCTTGGGAGATGCAAGACGAGCCTGCATTCAAGTCACTGCAGGGATATCCGGCCTTATTTCGCGTCAGGGCATCGCAGTGTCCATTCCACTTGAGGCCGCAAACTCAGAGTCCCTCTCACATACCTAGAGCTGAGAGAAGCCTCCTCTTGAGGTGCTTGTGGTAAGGTGGTATTCCTCTGGAGTCGAAGCCAGGGAGTAACCCCTCATCTCGAGTTGATTTTTGGTCCACTGTGCTCTTTCGTGTTGCCACAGTGACCTCAGGATCCCTCTAGCCTTGAAACAGTGTTCTTGGGGTTTCTCTGGAGTGCCATCAAGGAAATCAAGGCTCCTTTCATGTGTGATGTGCAACATGGAATTGCTCTGCACGCAGTGCAGGGGAATCGGGCCTCATCTCGCGGCGAGGGGGAAGTCTCATGGTTTTTCTCAAGTTGCGGCGGGAACCTGGGGTATATTCTCGAGTTAAGACGGGGATGGCCCTTCCAGCCACGTGTTTGTTCAGCGATGTCAGGACTCCTGCCTAGTTGCGAGGGACAACTCGGGATTCTCCTCGAGGCTTGGCAGGGCAATTGGGACGCCTCTCCAGCTGAGGCGGGAGACCAAGGGTCCCTTTCCACGTGCCACAGGAATCCTGGGACTCCTATCAAGTTTCACGAGGAGTCAGGCATCGTCTCCTTTGGAGGCACTGATCTCCGCGTACCTCTGGAGTTTTCAAAGGATGTGAGGCCTCCGGTCGCGATGAGGTAGGGAACTAGGTCTTTCTCTGTGGTCTCCACAGGGGATTCAGACATCCTTTAGTCTTGGGAGATGCACGACGAGCCTGCATTCAAATCACTGCAGGGATATCCGGCCTTATTTCGAGTCAGGGCATCGCGGTGTCCATTCCACTTGAGGCCGCAAACTCAGGGTCCCTCTCACATACCTAGAGCTGAGAGAAGCCTCCTCTTGAGGTGCTTGTGGTAAGGTGGTATTCCTTTGGAGTCGAAGCCAGGGACTAACCTCTCATCTCGAGTTGATTTCTGCTCCACGGAGCTCTTTCATGTTGCTAAAGTGATCTCAGGATCCCTCTAGCCTGGAAACAGTGTTCTTGGGGTTTCTCTAGAGTGCCATCAAGAAAATCAAGGCTCCTTTCATGTGTGATGTGCAACCCGGAATTGCTCTGCATGCAGTGCAGGAGAATCGAGCTTCATCTCGCGGCGAGGGTTAAGTCTCATGGTTTTTCTCGAGTTGCGGTGGGAACCTGGGGTATATTCTCGAGTTATGACGGGGATGGTCCTTCCACCCACGTGTTTGTTCAGCGACGTCAGGACTCCTGCCTAGTTGCGAGGGACAACTCGGTATTCTCCTCGAGGCTTGGCAGGGCAATTGGGACGCCTCTCCATCTGAGGAGGTAGACCAAAGGTCCCTTTCCACGTGCCACAGGAATCCTGTGACTCCTATCAAGTTTCACGAGGAGTCAGGCATCGTCTCCTTTGGAGGCACTGATCTCCGCGTACCTCTGGAGTTTTCAAAGGATGTGAGGCCTCCTGTCGCGATGAGGTGGGGAACTAGGTCTTTCTCTGTGGTCTCCACAGGGGATTCAGACACCCTTTCGTCTTGGGAGATGCAAGACGAGCCTGCATTCAAGTCACTGCAGGGATATCCGGCCTTATTTCGAGTCAGGGCATCGCGGTGTCCATTCCACTTGAGGCCGCAAACTCAGGGTCCCTCTCACATACCTAGAGCTGAGAGAAGCCTCCTCTTGAGGTGCTTGTGGTAAGGTGGTATTCCTCTGGAGTTGAAGCCAGGGACTAACCTCTCTTCTCGAGTTGATTTTTGGGCCACGGAGCTCTTTCGTGTTGCTACAGTGACCTCAGGATCCCTCTAGCCTTAAAACAGTGTTCTTGGGGTTTCTCTGGAATGCCATCAAGGAAATCAAGGCTCCTTTCATGTGTGATGTGCAACACGGAATTGCTCTGCACGCAGTGCAGGGGAATCGGGCCTCATCTCGCGGTGAGGGGGAAGTCTCATGGTTTTTCTCGAGTTGCGGCGGGAACCTGGGGTATATTCTGAGTTACGACGGGGATGGCCATTCCACCTACGTGTTTGTTCAGCGACTTCAGGACTCCTGCCTAGTTACGAGGGACAACTCCGGATTCTCCTCGAGGCTTGGCAGGGCAATTGGGACGCCTCTCCAGCTGAGGCGGGAGACCAAGGGTCCCTTTCCACGTGCCACAGGAATCCTGGGACTCCTATCAAGTTTCACGAGGAGTCAGGCATCCTCTCCTTTGGAGGCACTGATCGCCGCGTACCTCTGGAGTTTTCAAAGGATGTGAGGCCTTCGGTCGCGATGAGGTGGGGAACTAGGTCTTTCTCTGTGGTCTCCACAGGGGATTCAGACATCCTTTCGTCTTGGGAGATGCAAGACGAGCCTGCATTCAAGTCACTGCAGGGATATCCGGCCTTATTTCGCGTCAGGGCATCGCAGTGTTCATTCCACTTGAGGCCGCAAACTCAGAGTCCCTCTCACATACCTAGAGCTGAGAGAAGCCTCCTCTTGAGGTGCTTGTTGTAAGGTGGTATTCCTCTGGAGTCGAAGCCAGGGAGTAACCCCTCATCTCGAGTTGATTTTTGGTCCACTGTGCTCTTTCGTGTTGCCACAGTGACCTCAGGATCCCTCTAGCCTTGAAACAGTGTTCTTGGGGTTTCTCTGGAGTGCCATCAAGGAAATCAAGGCTCCTTTCATGTGTGATGTGCAACACGGAATTGCTCTGCACGCAGTGCAGGGGAATCGGGCCTCATCTCGCGGCGAGGGGGAAGTCTCATGGTTTTTCTCAAGTTGCGGCGGGAACCTGGGGTATATTCTCGAGTTAAGACGGGGATGGCCCTTCCAGCCACGTGTTTGTTCAGCGATGTCAGGACTCCTGCCTAGTTGCGAGGGACAACTCGGGATTCTCCTCGAGGCTTGGCAGGGCAATTGGGACGCCTCTCCAGCTGAGGCGGGAGACCAAGGGTCCCTTTCCACGTGCCACAGGAATCCTGGGACTCCTATCAAGTTTCACGAGGAGTCAGGCATCGTCTCCTTTGGAGGCACTGATCTCCGCATACCTCTGGAGTTTTAAAAGGATGTGAGGCCTCCGGTCGCGATGAGGTGGGGAACTAGGTCTTTCTCTGTGGTCTCCACAGGGGATTCAGACATCCTTTCGTCTTGGGAGATGCACGACGAGCCTGCATTCAAATCACTGCAGGGATATCCGGCCTTATTTCGAGTCAGGGCATCGCGGTGTCCATTCCACTTTAGGCCCCAAACTCAGGGTCCCTCTCACATACCTAGAGCTGAGAGCAGCCTCCTCTTGAGGTGCTTGTGTTAAGGTGGTATTCCTCTGGAGTCGAAGCCAGGAACTAACCCCTCATCTCGAGTTGATTTTTGGTCCACGGAGCTCTTTCGTGTTGCTACAGTGACCTCAGGATCCCTCTAGCCTTGAAACAGTGTTCTTGGGGTTTCTCTGGAGTGCCATCAAGGAAATCAAGGCTCCTTTCATGTGTGATGTGCAACACGGAATTGCTCTGCACGCAGTGTAGGGGAATCGGGCCTCATCTCGCAGCCAGGGAGAAGTCTCATGGTTTTTCTCGAGTTGCAGCGGGAACCTGGGGTATATTCTCGAGTTACGACGGGGATGGCCCTTCCACCCACGTGTTTGTTCAGCCACATCAGGACTCCTGCCTAGTTGCGAGGGACAACTCGGGATTCTCCTCGAGGCTGGGCAGGGCAATTGGGACGAATCTCCATCTGTGGCGGTAGACCAAGGGTCCCTTTCCACGTGCCACAGGAATCCTGGGACTCCTATCAAGTTTCACGAGGAGTCAGGCATCGTCTCCTTTGGAGGCACTGATCTCCACGTACCTCTGGAGTTTTCAAAGGATGTGAGGCCTCCTGTCGCGATGAGGTGGGGAACTAGGTCTTTCTCTGTGGTCTCCACAGGGGATTCAGACATCCTTTCATCTTGGGAGATGCAAGACGAGCCTGCATTCCAGTCACTGCAGGGATATCCGGCCTTATTTTGAGTCAGGGCATCGCGGTGTCCATTCCACTTGAGGCCGCAAACTCAGGGTCCCTCTCACATACCTAGAGCTGAGAGAAGCCTCCTCTTGAGGTGCTTGTGGTAAGGTGGTATTCCTCTGGAGTCGCAGCCAGGGACTAACCTCTCATCTCGAGTTGATTTTTGGTCCACGGAGCTCTTTCGTGTGGCTACAGTGACCTCAGCACTCTCTAGCCTTGAAACAGTGTTCTTGGGGTTTCTCTGGAGTGCCATCAAGGAAATCAAGGCTCCTTTCATGTGTGAAGTGCAACACGGAATTGCTCTGCATGCAGTGCAGGGGAATCGGGCCTCATCTCGAGGCGAGGGGGAAGTCTCATGGTATTTCTCGAGTTGCGGCGGGAACCTGGGGTATATTTTCGAGTTAGGACGGGGATGGCCCTTCCACACACGTGTTTGTTCAGCGACGTCAGGACTCCTGCCTAGTTGCGAGGGACAACTCGGGATTCTCCTCGAGGCTTGGCAGGGCAATTGGGACGCCTCTCCAGCTGAGGCGGGAGACCAAGTGTCCCTTTCCACGTGCCACAGGAATCCTGGGACTCCTATCAAGTTTCACGAGGAGTCAGGCATCGTCTCCTTTGGAGGCACTGATCTCCGCGTACCTCTGGAGTTTTCAAAGGATGTGAGGCCTCCGTTCGCCATGAGGTCGGGAACTAGGTCTTTCTCTGTGGTCTCCACAGGGGATTCAGACATCCTTTCATTTTGGGAGATGCAAGACGAGCCTGCATTCAAGTCACTGCAGGGATATCCGGCCTTATTTCGCGTCAGGGCATCGCGGTGTCCATTCCACCTGAGGCCGTAAATTCAGGGTCCCTCTCACATACCTAGAGCTGAGAGAAGCCTCCTCTTGAGGTGCTTGTGGTAAGGTGGTATTCCTTTGGCGACGAAGCCAGGGACTAACCTCTCATCTCGAGTTGATTGTTGGTCCACTGAGCTCTTTCGTGTTGCTACAGTGACCTCAGGATCCCTCTAGCCTTTAAACAGTGTTCTTGGGGTTTCTCTGGAGTGCCATCAAGGAAATCAAGGCTCCTTTCATGTGTGATATGCAACACGGAATTGCTCTGCACGCAGTGCAGGGGAATCGGGCCTCATCTCGCGGCGAGGGGGAAGTCTCATGGTTTTTCTCGAGTTGCGGTGGGAACCTGGGGTATATTCTCGAGTTACGGCGGGGATGGCCCTTCCACACACGTGCTTGTTCAGCGACGTCAGGACTCCTGCCTAGTTGCGAGGGACAACTCCGGATTCTCCTCGAGGCTTGGCAGGGCAATTGGGACGCCTGTCCAGCTGAGGCGTGAGACCAAGGGTCCCTTTCCACGTCCCACAGGAATCCTGGGACTCCTATCAAGTTTCTCGAGGAGTCAGGCATCGTCTCCTTTGGAGGCACTGATCTCCGCGTACCTCTGGAGTTTTCAAAGGATGTGAGGCCTCCGGTCCCCATGAGGTGGGGAACTAGGTCTTTCTCTGTGGTCTCCACAGGGGATTCAGACACCCTTTCATCTTGGGAGATGCAAGACGAGCCTGCATTCAAGTCACTGCAGGGATATCCGGCCTTATTTGGAGTCAGGGCATCGCGGTGTCCATTCCACTTGAGGCTGTAAACTCAGGGTCCCTCTCACATACCTAGAGCTGAGAGAAGCCTCCTCTTGAGGTGCTTGTGGTAAGGTGGTATTCCTCTGGAGTCGAAGCCAGGGACTAACCTCTCATCTCGAGTTGATTTTTGGTCCACGGAGCTCTTTCGTGTTGCTACAGTGACCACAGGATCCCTCTAGCCTTGAAACAGTGTTCTTGGGGTTTCTCTGGAGTGCCATCAAGGAAATCAAGGCTCCTTTCATGTGTGATGTGCAACACAGAATTGCTCTGCACGCAGTGCAGGGGAATCAGGCCTCATCTCGCGGCGAGGGGGAAGTCTCATGGTTTTTCTCGAGTTGCGGTGGGAACCTGGGGTATATTCTCGAGTTACTACGGGGATTGCCCATCCACACACGTGCTTGTTCAGCGACGTCAGGACTCCTGCCTAGTTGCGAGGGACAACTCGGGATTCTCCTCGATGCTTGGCAGGGCAATTGGGACGCCTCTCCAGCTGAGGCGGGAGACCAAGTGTCCCTTTCCACGTTCCACAGGAAACCTGGGACTCCTATCAAGTTTGACGAGGAGTCAGCCATCGTCTCCTTTGGAGGCAAGGATCTCCGCGTACCTCTGGAGTTTACAAAGGATGTGAGGCCTCCGGTCGCGATGAGGTGGGGAACTAGGTCTTTCTCTGTGTTCTCCACAGGGGATTCAGACATCCTTTCGTCTTGGCAGATGCAAGACGAGCCTGCATTCCAGTCACTGCTGGGATATCCGGCCTTATTTCGAGTCAGGGCATCGCGGTGTCCATTCCACTTGAGGCCGCAAACTCAGCACATAGCTAGAGCTGAGAGAAGCCTCCTCTTGAGGTGCTTGTGGTAAGGTGGTATTCCTCTGGAGTCGAAGCCAGGGACTAACCTCTCATCTCGATTTGATTTTTGGTCCACGGAGCTCTTTCTTGTTGCTACAGTGACCTCAGGATCCCTCTAGCCTTGACACAGTGTTCTTGGGGTTTCTCTGGAGTGCCACCAAGGAAATCAAGGCTCCTTTCATGTGTGATGTGCAACACGGAATTGCTCTGCAGGCAGTGCAGCGGAATCGGGCCTCATATCACGGCGAGGGGGAAGTCTCATGGTTTTTCTCGAGTTGCGGCGGGAACCTGGGGTATATTCTCGAGTTACGACGGGGATGGCCCTTCCACCCACGTGTTTGTTCAGCGACGTCAGGACTCCTGCCTAGTTGCGAGGGACAACTCGGGATTCTCCTCGAGGATTGGCAGGGCAATTGGGACGCCTCTCCAGCTGAGGCGGGAGACCAAGTTTCCCATTCCACGTGCACAGGTATTCTGGGACTCCTATCAAGTTTCACGAGGAGTCAGACATCGTCTCCTTAGGAGGCACTGATCTCCGCGTACCTCTGAAGTTTTCAAAGGATGTGAGGCCTCCGTTCGCGATGAGGTGGGGAAGTAGGTCATTCTCTGTGGTCTCCACAGGGGATTCAGACATCCTTTCGTCTTGGGAGATGCAAGACGAGCCTTCATTCAAGTCACTGCAGGGATATTCGGCCTTATTTCGAGTCAGGGCATCGCGGTGTCCATTCCACTTGAGGCCGCAAACTCAGGGTCCCTCTCACATACCTAGAGCTGAGAGAAGCCTCCTCTTGAGGTGCTTGTGGTAAGGTGGTATTCCTCTGTAGTCGAAGCCAGGGACTAACCTCTCATCTCGAGTTGATTTTTGGTCTATGGAGCTCTTTCATGTTGCTACAGTGACCTCAGGATCCCTCTAGCCTTGAAACAGTGTTCTTGGGGTTTCTCTGGAGTGCCATCAAGGAAATCAAGGCTCCTTTCATGTGTGATGTGCAACACGGAATTGCTCTGCACGCAGTGCAGGGGAATCGGGCCTCATCTCGCGGCGAGGGGGAAGTCTCATGGTTTTTCTCGAGTTGCGGCGGGAACCTGGGGTATATTCTCGAGTTACGAAGGGGATGGCCCTTCCACCCACGTGTTTGTTCAGCGACGTCAGGACTCCTGCCTAGTTGCGAGGGACAACTCGGGATTCTCCTCGAGGCTTGGCAGGGCAATTGGGACGCCTCTCCATCTGAGGCGGGAGACCAAGTGTCCCCTTCCACGTGCCACAGGAATCCTGGGACTCCTATCAAGTTTCACGAGGAGTCAGGCATCGTCTCCTTTGGAGGCACTGATCTCCGCGTACCTCTGGAGTTTTCAAAGGATGTGAGGCCTCCGGTCGCGATGTGGTGGGGAACTAGGTCTTTCTCTGTGGTCTCCACAGGGGATTCAGACATCCTTTCATCTTGGGAGATGGAAGAAGAGCCTGCATTCAAGTCACTTCAGGGATATCCGTCCTTATTTCGCGTCAGGGCATCGCAGTGTCCATTCCACTTGAGGCCGCAAACTCAGGGTCCTTCTCACATACCTAGAGCTGAGAGAAGCCTCCTCTTGAGGTGCTTGTGGTAAGGTGGTATTCCTCTGGAGTCGAAGCCAGGGACTAACCTCTCATCTCGAGTTGATTTTTGGTCCACGGAGCTCTTTCGTGTTGCTACAGTGACCTCAGGATCCCTCTAGCCTTGAATCAGTGTTCTTGGGATTTCTCTGGAGTGCCATCAAGGAAATCAAGGCTCCTTTCATGTGTGATGTGCAAGACGGAATTGCTCTGCACGCAGTGCAGGGGAATCGGGCCTCATCTCGCGGCGAGGGGGAAGTCTCATGGTTTTTCTCGAGTTGCGGCGGAAACCTGGGGTATATTCTCGAGTTACGACGGGGATGGGCCTTCCACACACGTGTTTGTTCAGCGACGGCAGGACTCCTGCCTAGTTGCGAGGGACAACTCGGGATTCTCCTCGAGGCTTGGCAGGGCAATTGGGACGCCTCTCCAGCTGAGGCGGGAGACCAAGGGTCCCTTTCCACGTGACACAGGAATCCTGGGACTCCTATCAAGTTTCACGAGTAGTCAGGCATCGTCTCCTTTGGAGGCACTCATCTCTGCTTACCTCTGGAGTTTTCAAAGGATGTGAGGCATTCGGTCGCGATGACGTGGGGAACTAGGTCTTTCTCTGTGGTCTCCACAGGGGATTCAGACATCCTTTCGTCTTGGGAGATGCAAGACGAGCCTGCATTCAAGTCACTGCAGGGATATCCGGCCTTATTTCACAACAGTGCATTGCGGTGTCCATTCCACTTGAGGCGGCAAAATCAGGGTCCCTCTCACATACCTAGAGCTGAGAGAAGCCTCCACTTGAGGTTCTTGTGGTAAGGTGGTATTCCTCTGGAGTCGAAGCCAGGGACTAACCTCTCATCTCGAGCTGATTTTTGGTCCACGGAGCTCTTTCGTGTTGCTACAGTGACCTCAGGATCCCTCTAGCCTTGAAACAGTGTTCTTGGGGTTTCTCTGGAGTGCCATCAAGGAAATCAAGGCTCCTTTCATGTGTGATGTGCAACACTGAATTGCTCTGCACGCAGTGCAGGGGAATCGGGCCTCATCTCGCGGCGAGGGGGAAGTCTCATGGTTTTCCTCGAGTTGCGGCGGGAACCTGGGGTATATTCTCGAGTTACGACGGGGTGGCCCTTCCACCCACGTGTTTGTTCAGCGACGTCAGGACTCCTGCCTAGTTTCGAGGGACAACTCGGGATTCTCCTCGAGGCTTGGCAGGGCAATTGGGACGCCTCTCCAGCTGAGGCGGGAGACCAAGGGTCCCTTGCCACGTGCCACAGGAATCCTGGGACTCCTATCAAGTTTCACGAGGAGTCAGGCATCGTCTCCTTTGGAGGCACTGATCTCCGCGTACCTCTGGAGTTTTCAAAGGATGTGAGGCCTCCGGTCGCGATGACGTGGGGAACTAGGTCTTTTCCTGTGGTCTCCACAGGGGATTCAGACATCCTTTCGTCTTCGGAGATGCAAGACGAGCCTGCATTCAAGTCACTGCAGGGATATCCGGCCTTATTTCGAGTCAGGGCATCGCGGTGTCCATTCCACTTGAGGCCGCAAACTCAGCACATAGCTAGAGCTGAGAGAAGCCTCCTCTTGAGGTGCTTGTGGTAAGGTGCTTTTCCTCTGGAGTCGAAGCCAGGGACTAACCTCTCATCTCGAGTTGATTGTTGGTCCACGGAGCTATTTCGTGTTGCTACAGTGACCTCAGGATCCCGCTAGCCTTGAATCGGTGTCCTTGGGGTTTCTCTGGAGTGCCATCAAGGAAATCAAGGCTCCTTTCATGTGTGATGTGCAACACGGAATTGCTCTGCACGCATTGCAGGGGAATCGGGCCTCATCTCGCGGCGAGGGGGAAGTCTCATGGTTTTTCTCCAGTTGCGGCGGGAACCTGGGGTATATTCTCGAGGTACGACGGGGATGGCCCTTCCACCCACGTGTTTGTTCAGCAACGTCAGGACTCCTGCCTAGTTGTGAGGGACAACTCGGCATTCTCCTCGAGGCTTGGCAGGGCAATTGGGACGCCTCTCCAGCTGAGGCGGGAGACCAAGGGTCCCTTTCCACGTGCCACAGGAATCCTGGGACTCCTATCAAGTTTCACGAGGAGTCAGGCATCGTCTCCTTTGGAGGCACTGATCTCCGCGTACCTCTGAAATTTTCAAAGGATGTGAGGCCTCCGGTCGCGATGAGGTGGGGAACTAGGTCTTTCTCTGTGGTCTCCACAGGAGATTCAGACATCCTTTCGTCTTGGGAGATGCAAGACGAGCCTGCATTCAAGTCACTGCAGGGATATCCGGCCTTATTTCAAGTCAGGGCATCGCGGTGTCCATTCCACTTGAGGCCGCAAAATCAGGGTCCCTCTCACATACTTAGATCTGAGAGAAGCCTCCTCTTGAGGTGCTTGTGGTAAGGTGGTATTCCTATGGAGTCGAAGCCAGGGACTAACCTCTCATCTCGAGTTGATTTTTGGTCCACGGAGCTCTTTCGTGTTGCTACAGTGACCTCAGGATCCCTCTAGCCTTGAAATAGTGTTCTTGGGGTTTCTCTGGAGTGCCATCAAGGAAATCAATGCTCCATCAATGTTTGATGTGCAACACGGAATTGCTCTGAATGCAGTGCCGGGGAGTCGGGCCTCATCTCGCGGCGAGGGGGAAGTCTCATGGTTTTTCTCGAGTTGTGGTGGGAACCTGGGGTATATTCTCGAGTTACGACGGGGATGGCCCTTCCACACACGTGTTTGTTCAGCGACGGCAGGACTCCTGCCTAGTTGCGAGGGACAACTCGGGATTCTCCTCGAGGCTTGGCAGGGCAATTGGGAGGCCTCTCTAGCTGAGGCGGGAGACCAAGGGTCCCTTTCCACGTGCCACAGGAATCCTGGGACTCCTATCAAGTTTCATGAGGAGTCAGGCATCGTCTCCTTTGGAGGCACTGATCTCTGCGTACCTCTGGAATTCTCAAAGGATGTGAGGCCTCCGGTCGCTATAAGGTGGGGAACTCAGTCTTTCTCTGTGGTCTCCACAGGGGATTCAGACATCCTTTCGTCTTGGGAGATGCAAGACGAGCCTGCATTCAAGTCACTGCAGGGATATCCGGCCTTATTTCGCGTCAGGGCATCGCGGTGTCCATTCCACTTGAGGCCACAAACTCAGGGTCCCTCTCACATATCTAGAGCTGAGAGAAGCCTCCCCTTGAGGTGCTTGTGGTGAGGTGGTATTCCTCTGGAGTCGAAGCCAGGGACTAACCTCTCATCTCGAGTTGATTTTTGGTCCACGGAGCTCTTTTGTGTGGCTACAGTGACCTCAGGATCCCTCCACCTTGAAACAGTGTTCTTGGGGTTTCTCTGGAGTGCCATCAAGGAAATCAAGGCTCCTTTCATGTGTGATGTGCAAGACGGAATTGCTCTGCACGCAGTGCAGGGGAATCGGGCCTCATCTCGCGGCGAGGGGGAAGTCTCATGGTTTTTCTCAAGTTGCGGTGGGAACCTGGGGTATATTCTCGAGTTAAGACGGGGATGGCCATTACACACACGTGTTTGTTCAGCCGCGTCAGGACTCCTGCCTAGTTGCGAGGGACAACTCGGGATTCTCCTCGAGGCTTGGCAGGGCAATTGGGACGCCTCTCCAGCTGAGGCGGGAGACCAAGGGTCCCTTTCCACGTACCACAGGAATCCTGGGACTCCTATCAAGTTTCACGAGGAGTCAGGCATCGTCTCCTTTGGAGGCACTGATCTCCGCGTACCTCTGGAGTTTTCAAAGGATGTGAGGCCTCTGGTCGCGATCAGGTGGGGAACTAGGTCTTTTTCTGTGGTCTCCACAGGGGATTCAGACATCCTTTCGTCTTGGGAGATGCAAGACGAGCCAGCATTCAAGTCACTGCAGGGATATCCGGCCTTATTTCGAGTCAGGGCATCGCGGTGTCCATTCCACTTGAGGCCGCAAATCAGGGTCCCTCTCACATACCTAGAGCTGAGAGAAGCCTCCTCTTGAGGTGCTTGTGGTAAGGTGATATTCTTCTGGAGTCGAAGCCAGGGACTAACCTCTCATCTCGAGTTGATTTTTGGTCCTCGGAGCTCTTTCGTGTGGCTGCAGTGACCTCAGGATACCTCTAGCCTTGAAACAGTGTTCTTGGGGTTTTTCTGGAGGGCTATCAAGGAAATCAAGGCTCCTTTCATGTGTGATGTGCAACACGGAATTGCTCTGCACGCAGTGCAGGGGAATCGGGCCTCATCTCGCGGTGAGGGGGAAGTCTCATGCTTTTTCTCGGGTTGCGGCGGGAACCTGGGGTATATTCTCGAGTTACGACGGGGATGGCCCTTCCACACACGTGTTTTTTCAGCTACGTCAAGACTCCTGCCTAGTTGCGAGGGACAACTCGGGATTCTCCTCGAGTCTTGGCAGGGCAATTGGGACTCATCGCAATCTGAGGCAGGAGACCAAGGGTCCCTTTCCACGTGCCACAGGAATCCTGGGACTCCTATCAAGTTTGACGAGGAGTCAGGCATCGTCTCCTTTGCAGGCACTGATCTCCGTGTACCTCTATAGTTTTCAAAGGCTGTGAGGCCTCTGGTCGCGATGAGGTGGGGAACTAGGTCTATCTCTGTGGTCTCCACAGGGGATTCAGTCATCCTTTCATCTTGGGAGATGCAAGACGAGCCTGCATTCAAGTCACTGCAGGGATATCCGGCCTTATATCGAGTCACGGCATCGCGGTGTCCATTCCACTTGAGGCCGCAAAATCAGGTTCCCTCTCACATACTTAGAGCTGAGAGAAGCCTCCTCTTGAGGTGCTTGTGGTAAGGTGGTATTCCTCTGGAGTCGAAGCCAGGGACTAACCTCTCATCTCGAGTTGATTTTTGGTCCACGGAGCTCTTTCGTGTTGCTACAGTGACCTCAGGATCCCTCTAGCCTTGAAACAGTGTTCTTGGGGTTTCTCTGGAGTGCCACCATGGAAATCAAGGCTCCTTTCATGTGTGATGTGCAACACGGAATTGCTCTGCACGCAGTGCAGGGGAATCGGGCCTCATCTCGCGGCGAGGGGGAAGTCTCATGGTTTTTCTCGAGTTGCGGCGGGAACCTGGGGTATATTCTCGAGTTACGACGGGGATGGCCCTTCCACCCACGTGTTTCTTCAGCGACGGCAGGACTCCAGCCTAGTTGCGAGGGACAACTCGGGATTCTCCTCGAGGCTTGGCAGGGCAATTGGGACGCCTCTCAAGCTGAGGCGGGAGACCAAGGGTCCCTTTCCACGTGCCACAGGAATGCTGGGACTCCTATCAAGTTTCACGAGGAGTCAGGCATCGTCTCCTTTGGAGGCACTGATCTCCGCGTACCTCTGGAGTTTTCAAAGGATGTGAGGCCTCCGGTCGCGATGAGGTGGGGAACTAGGTCTTTCTCTGTGGTCTCCAGAGGGGATTGAGACATCCTTTCGTCTTGGGAGATGCAATACGAGCCTGCATTCAAGTCACTGCAGGGATATCCGGCCTTATTTCGCGTCAGGGCATCGCAGTGTCCACTCCACTTGAGGCCGCAAATTCAGGGTCCCTGTCACATACCTAGAGCTGAGAGAAGCCTCCTCTTGAGGTGCTTGTGGTAAGTTGGTATTCCTCTGGAGTCGAAGCCAGGGACTAACCTCTCATCTCGAGTTGATTTTTGGTCCACGGAGCTCTTTCGTGTTGCTACAGTGACCTCAGGATCCCTCTAGCCTTGAAACAGTGTTCTTGGGGTTTCTCTGGAGTGCCACCAAGGAAATCAAGGCTCCTTTCATGTGTGATGTGCAACACGGAATTGCTCTGTACGCAGTGCAGGGGAATCGGGCCTCAACTCTCGGCGAGGGGGAAGTCTCATGGTTTTTCTCGAGTTGCGGCGGGAACCTGGGGTATATTCTCGAGTTACGACGGGGATGGCCCTTCCACCCACGTGTTTGTTCAGCGACGTCAGGACTCCTGCCTAGTTGCGAGGGACAACTCGGGATTCTCCTCGAGGCTTGGCAGGGCAATTGGGACGCCTCTCAAGCTGAGGCGGGAGACCAAGGGTCCCTTTCCACGTGCCACAGGAATCCTGGGACTCCTATCAAGTTTCTCGAGGAGTCAGGCATCATCTCCTTTGGAGGCACTGATCTCCGCGTACCTCTGGAGGTTTCAAAGGATGTGAGGCCTCCGGTCGCGATGAGGTGGGGAACTAGGTCTTTCTCTGTGGTCTCCAGAGGGGATTCAGACATCCTTTCCTCTTGGGAGATGCAATACGAGCCTGCATTCAAGTCACTGCAGGGATATCCGGCCTTATTTCGCGTCAGGGCATCGCAGTGTCCACTCCGCTTGAGGCCGCAAACTCAGGGTCCCTCTCACATACATAGAGCTGAGAGAAGCCTCCTCTTGAGGTGCTTGTGGTAAGGTGGTATTCCTCTGGAGTCGAAGCCAGGGACTAACCTCTCATCTCGAGTTGATTCTTGGTCCACGGAGCTCTTTCGTGTTGCTACAGTGACCTCAGGATCCCTCTAGCCTTGAAACAGTGTTCTTGGGGTTTGTCTGGAGTGCCATCAAGGAAATCAAGGGTCCTTTCATTTGTGATGTGCAACACGGAATTGCTCTGCACGCAGTGCAGGGGAATCGGGCCTCATCTCGCGGCGAGGGGGAAGTCTCATGGTTTTTCTCGAGTTGCGGCGGGAACCTGGGGTATATTCTCGAGTTACGACGGGGATGGCCCTTCCACCCACGTGTTTCTTCAGCGACGTCAGTACTCCTGCCTAGTTGCGACGGAAAACTCGGGATTCTCCTCGAGGCTTGGCAGGACAATTGGGACGCCTCTCTAGCTGAGGCGGGAGACCAAGGGTCCCTTTCCACGTGCCACAGGAATCCTGGGACTCCTATCAAGTTTCACGAGGAGTCAGGCATCGTCTCCTTTGGAGGCACTGATCTCCGCGTACCTCTGGAGTTTTCAAAGGATGTGAGGCCTCCGGTCGCGATGAGGTGGGGAACTAGGTCTTTCTCTGTGGTCTACACAGGTGATTCAGACATCCTTTCGTCTAGGGAGATGCAAGACGAGCCTGCATTCAAGTCACTGCAGGGATATCCGGCCTTATTTCGAGTCAGGGCATCGCGGTGTCCATTCCACTTGAGGCCGCAAACTCAGCACATAGCTAGAGCTGAGAGAAGCCTCCTCTTGAGGTGCTTGTGGTAAGGTGCTTTTCCTCTGGAGTCGAAGCCAGGGACTAACCTCTCATCTCGAGTTGATTGTTGGTCCACGGAGCTATTTCGTGTTGCTACAGTGACCTCAGGATCCCGCTAGCCTTGAAACGGTGTCCTTCGGGTTTCTCTGGAGTGCCATCAAGGAAATCAAGGCTCCTTTCATGTGTGATGTGCAACACGGAATTGCTCTGCACGCATTGCAGGGGAATCGGGCCTCATCTCGCGGCGAGGGGGAAGTCTCATGGTTTTTCTCCAGTTGCGGCGGGAACCTGGGGTATATTCTCGAGGTACGACGGGGATGGCCCTTCCACCCACGTGTTTGTTCAGCGACGTCAGGACTCCTGCCTAGTTGTGAGGGACAACTCGGTATTCTCCTCGAGGCTTGGCAGGGCAATTGGGACGCCTCTCCAGCTGAGGCGGGAGACGAAGGGTCCCTTTCCACGTGCCACAGGAATCCTGGGACTCCTATCAAGTTTCACGAGGAGTCAGGCATCGTCTCCTTTGGAGGCACTGATCTCCGCGTACCTCTGAAATTTTCAAAGGATGTAAGGCCTCCGGTCGCGATGAGGTGGGGAACTAGGTCTTTCTCTGTGGTCTCCACAGGAGATTCAGACATCCTTTCGTCTTGGGAGATGCAAGACGAGCCTGCATTCAAGTCACTGCAGGGATATCCGGCCTTATTTCAAGTCAGGGCATCGCGGTGTCCATTCCACTTGAGGCCGCAAACTCAGGGTCCCTCTCACATACTTAGATCTGAGAGAAGCCTCCTCTTGAGGTGCTTGTGGTAAGGTGGTATTCCTCTGGAGTCGAAGCCAGGGACTAACCTCTCATCTCGAGTTGATTTTTGGTCCACGGAGCTCTTTCGTGTTGCTACAGTGACCTCAGGATCCCTCTAGCCTTGAAACAGTGTTCTTGGGGTTTCTCTGGAGTGCCATCAAGGAAATCAATGCTCCATCAATGTTTTATGTGCAACACGGAATTGCTCTGAATGCAGTGCAGGGGAGTCGGGCCTCATCTCGCGGCGAGGGGGAAGTCTCATGGTTTTTCTCGAGTTGCGGCGGGAACCTGGGTTATATTCTCGAGTTACGACGGGGATGGCCCTTCCACACACGTGTTTGTTCAGCGACGGCAGGACTCCTGCCTAGTTGCGAGGGACAACTCGGGATTCTCCTCGAGGCTTGGCAGGGCAATTGGGAGGCCTCTCCAGCTGAGGCGGGAGACCAAGGGTCCCTTTCCACGTGCCACAGGAATCCTGGGACTCCTATCAAGTTTCATGAGGAGTCAGGCATCGTCTCCTTTGGAGGCACTGATCTCTGCGTACCTCTGGAATTCTCAAAGGATGTGAGGCCTCCGGTCGCGATGAGGTGGGGAACTCGGTCTTTCTCTGTGGTCTCCACAGGGGATTCAGACATCCTTTCGTCTTGGGAGATGCAAGACGAGCCTGCATTCAAGTCACTGCAGGGATATCCGGCCTTATTTCGAGTTAGGGCATCGCGGTGTCCATTCCACTTGAGGCCGCAAACTCAGGGTCCCTCTCACATATCTAGAGCTGAGAGAAGCCTCCCCTTGAGGTGCTTGTGGTGAGGTGGTATTCCTCTGGAGTCGAAGCCAGGGACTAACCTCTCATCTCGAGTTGATTTTTGGTCCACGGAGCTCTTTTGTGTGGCTACAGTGACCTCAGGATCCCTCCACCTTGAAACAGTGTTCTTGGGGTTTCTCTGGAGTGCCATCAAGGAAATCAAGGCTCCTTTCATGTGTGATGTGCAAGACGGAATTGCTCTGCACGCAGTGCAGGGGAATCGGGCCTCATCTTGCGGCGAGGGGGAATTCTCATGGTTTTTCTCAAGTTGCGGTGGGAACCTGGGGTATATTCTCGAGTTAAGACGGGGATGGCCATTACACACACGTGTTTGTTCAGCCGCGTCAGGACTCCTGCCTAGTTGCGAGGGACAACTCGGGATTCTCCTCGAGGCTTGGCAGGGCAATTGGGACGCCTCTCCAGCTGAGGCGGGAGACCAAGGGTCCCTTTCCACGTGCCACAGGAATCCTGGGACTCCTATCAAGTTTCACGAGGAGTCAGGCATCGTCTCCTTTGGAGGCACTGATCTCCGCGTACCTCTGGAGTTTTCAAAGGATGTGAGGCCTCTGGTCGCGATCAGGTGGGGAACTAGGTCTTTCTCTGTGGTCTCCACAGGGGATTCAGACATCCTTTCGTCTTGGGAGATGCAAGACGAGCCAGCATTCAAGTCACTGCAGGGATATCCGGCCTTATTTCGAGTCACGGCATCGCGATGTCCATTCCACTTGAGGCCGCAAATCAGGGTCCCTCTCACATACCTAGAGCTGAGAGAAGCCTCCTCTTGAGGTGCTTGTGGTAAGGTGATATTCTTCTGGAGTCGAAGCCAGGGACTAACCTCTCATCTCGAGTTGATTTTTGGCCCTCGGAGCTCTTTCGTGTGGCTGCAGTGACCTCAGGATACCTCTAGCCTTGAAACAGTGTTCTTGGGGTTTTTCTGGAGTGCCATCAAGGAAATCAAGGCTCCTTTCATGTGTGATGTGCAACACGGAATTGCTCTGCACGCAGTGCAGGGGAATCGGGCCTCATCTCGCGGCGAGGGGGAAGTCTCATGCTTTTTCTCGGGTTGCGGCGGGAACCTGGGGTATATTCTCGAGTTAGGACGGGGATGGCCCTTCCACAAACGTGTTTTTTCAGCGACGTCAAGACTCCTGCCTAGTTGCGAGGGACAACTCGGGATTCTCCTCGAGTCTTGGCAGGGCAATTGGGACTCATCGCAATCTGAGGCGGGAGACCAAGGGTCCCTTTCCACGTGCCACAGGAATCCTGGGACTCCTATCAAGTTTGACGAGGAGTCAGGCATCGTCTCCTTTGGAGGCACTGATCTCCGTGTACCTCTGTAGTTTTCAAAGGCTGTGAGGCCTCTGGTCGCGATGAGGTGGGGAACTAGGTCTATCTCTGTGGTCTCCACAGGGGATTCAGTCATCCTTTCATCTTGGGAGATGCAAGACGAGCCTGCATTCAAGTCACTGCAGGGATATCCGGCCTTATATCGAGTCAGGGCATCGCGGTGTCCATTCCACTTGAGGCCGCAAAATCAGGGTCCCTCTCACATACCTAGAGCTGAGAGAAGCCTCCTCTTGAGGTGCTTGTGGTAAGGTGGTATTCCTCTGGAGTCGAAGCCAGGGACTAACCTCTCATCTCGAGTTGATTCTTGGTCCACGGAGCTCTTTCGTGTTGCTACAGTGACCTCAGTTTCCCTCTAGCCTTGAAACAGTGTTCTTGGGGTTTCTCTGGAGTGCCATCAAGGAAATCAAGGCTCCTTTCATGTGTGATGTGCAACAGGGAATTGCTCTGCACGCAGTGCATGGTATGGGGCCTCATTTTTCGGCGAGGGGGAAGTCTCATGGTTTTTCTCGAGTTGCGGCGGGAACCTGGGGTATATTCTTGAGTTACGACGGGGATGGACCTTCCACACATGTGCTTGTTCAGCGACGTCAGGACTCCTGTCTAGTTGCGAGGGACAACTCGGGATTCTCCTTGAGGCTTGGCAGGGCAATTGAGACGCCTCTCCAGCTGAGGGGGGAGACCAAGTGTCCCTTTCCACGTGCCACAGGAATCCTGGGACTCCTATCAAGTTTCACGAGGAGTCAGGCATCGTCTCCTTTGGAGGCACTGATCTCCCTGTACCTCTGTAGTTTTCAAAGGATGTGAGGCCTCCGGTCGCGATGAGGTGGGGAACTAGGTTTTTCTCTGTGGTCTCCACAGGGGATTCAGTCATCCTTTCATCTTGGGAGATGCAAGACGAGCCTGCATTCAAGTCACTGCAGGGATATCCGGCCTTATATCGAGTCAGGGCATCGCGGTGTCCATTCCACTTGAGGCCGCAAACTCAGGGTCCCTCTCACATACCTAGAGCTGAGAGAAGCCTCCTCTTGAGGTGCTTGTGGTAAGGTGGTATTCCTCTGGAGTCGAAGCCAGGGACTAACCTCTCATCTCGAGTTGATTTTTGGTCCACGGAGCTCTTTCCTGTTGCTACAGTGACCTCAGGATCCCTCTAGCCTTGAAACAGTGTTCTTGGGCTTTCTCTGGAGTGCCATCAAGGAAATCAAGGCTCCTTTCATGTGTGATGTGCAACACGGAATTGCTCTGCACGCAGTGCAGGGGAATCGGGCCTCATCTCGCGGCGAGGGGGAAGTCTCATGGTTTTTCTCGAGTTGCGGCGGGAACCTGAGGTATATTCTCGAGTTAGGACGGGGATGGCCCTTCCACACACGTGTTTGTTCAGCGACGTCAGGACTCCTGCCTAGTTGCGAGGGACAACTCGGGATTCTCCTCGAGGCTGGGCAGGACAATTGGGACGCCTCTCCAGCTGAGGCGGGAGACCAAGGGTCCCTTTCCATGTGCCACAGGAATCCTGGGACTCCTATCAAGTTTCACGAAGAGTCAGGCATCGTCTCCTTTGGAGGCACTGATCTCCGCGTACCTCTGGAGTTTTCAAAGGATGTGAGGCCTCCGGTCGCAATGAGGTGGGGAAGTAGGTTTTCTCTTTGGTCTCCACAGGGGATTCAGACATGCTTTCGTCTTGGGAGATGCAAGACGAGCCTGCATTCAAGTCACTGCAGGGATATTCGGCCTTATTTCGAGTCAGGGCATCACGGTGTCCATTCCACTTGAGGCCGCAAACTCAGGGTCCCTCTCACATATCTAGAGCTGAGAGAAGCCTCCTCTTGAGGTGCTTGTGGTAAGGTGGTATTCCTCTGGAGTCGATGCCAGGGACTAACCTCTCAACTCGAGTTGATTTTTGGTCCACGGAGCTCTTTTGTGTGGCTACAGTGACCTCAGGATCCCTCTACCTTGAAACAGTGTTCTTGGGGTTTCTCTGGAGTGCCATCAAGGAAATCAAGGCTCCTTTCATGTGTGATGTGCAAGACGGAATTGCTCTGCACGCAGTGCAGGGGAATCGGGCCTCATCTCGCGGCGAGGGGGAAGTCTCATGTTTTTTCTCGTGTTGCCGTGGGAACCTGGGGTATATTATCGAGTTACGACGGGGATGGCCCTTCCACCCACGTGTTTGTTCAGCGACGGCAGGACTCCTGCCTAGTTTCGAGGGACAACTCGGGATTCTCCTCGAGGCTTGGCAGGGCAATTGGGACGCCTCTCCAGCTGAGGCGGGAGGCCAAGGGTCCCTTTCCACGTGCCACAGGAATCCTGGGACTCCTATCAAGTTTCACGAGGAGTCAGGCATCGTCTCCTTTGGAGGCACTGATCTCCGTGTACCTCTGTATTTTTCAAAGGATGTGAGGCCTCCGGTCGCGATGAGGTGGGGAACTAGGTCTTTCTCTGTGGTCTCCACAGGGGATTCAGTCATCCTTTCATCTTGGGAGATGCAAGACGAGCCTGCATTCAAGTCACTGCAGGGATATCCGACCTTATATCGAGTCAGGGCATCGCGGTGTCCATTCCACTTGAGGCCGCAAACTCAGGGTCCCTCTCACATACCTAGAGCTGAGAGAAGCCTCCTCTTGAGGTGCTTGTGGTAAGGTGGTATTCCTCTGGAGTCGAAGCCAGGGACTAAGCTCTCATCTCGAGTTGATTTTTGGTCCACGGAGCTCTTTCGTGTTGCTACAGTGACCTCAGGATCCCTCTAGCCTTGAAACAGTGTTCTTGGGCTTTCTCTGGAGTGCCATCAAGGAAATCAAGGCTCCTTTCATGTGTGATGTGCAACACGGAATTGCTCTGCACGCAGTGCAGGGGAATCGGGCCTCATCTCGCGGCGAGGGGGAAGTCTCATGGTTTTTCTCGAGTTGCGGCGGGAACCTGAGGTATATTCTCTAGTTAGGACGGGGATGGCCCTTCCACACACGTGTTTGTTCAGCGACGTCAGGACTCCTGCCTAGTTGCGAGGGACAACTCGGGATTCTCCTCGAGGCTGGGCAGGGCAATTGGGACGCCTCTCCAGCTGAGGCGGGAGACCAAGGGTCCCTTTCCATGTGCCACAGGAATCCTGGGACTCCTATCAAGTTTCACGAAGAGTCAGGCATCGTCTCCTTTGGAGGCACTGATCTCCGCGTACCTCTGGAGTTTTCAAAGGATGTGAGGCCTCCGGTCGCAATGAGGTGGGGAAGTAGGTTTTCTCTTTGGTCTCCACAGGGGATTCAGACATCCTTTCGTCTTGGGAGATGCAAGACGAGCCTGCATTCAAGTCACTGCAGGGATATTCGGCCTTATTTCGAGTCAGGGCATCACGGTGTCCATTCCACTTGAGGCCGCAAACTCAGGGTCCCTCTCACATATCTAGAGCTGAGAGAAGCCTCCTCTTGAGGTGCTTCTGGTAAGGTGGTATTCCTCTGGAGTCGATGCTAGGGACTAACCTCTCAACTCGAGTTGATTTTTGGTCCATGGAGCTCTTTTGTGTGGCTACAGTGACCTCAGGATCCCTCTACCTTGAAACAGTGTTCTTGGGGTTTCTCTGAAGTGCCATCAAGGAAATCAAGGCTCCTTTCATGTGTGATGTGCAACACGGAATTGCTCTGCATGCAGTGCAGGGGAATCGGGCATCATTTTGCGGCGAGGGGGAAGTCTCATGGTTTTCCTCAAGTTGCGGCGGGAACCTGGGGTATATTCTCGAGTTACGACGGGGATGGCCCTTCCACCTACGTGTTTGTTCAGCGACGTCAGGACTCCTGCCTAGTTGCGAGGGACAACTCGGGATTCTCCTCGAGGCTTGGCAGGACAATTGGGACGCCTCTCCAGCTGAGGGGGGAGACCAAGTGTCCCTTTCCACGTGCCACAGGAATCTTGGGAGTCCTATCAAGTTTCACGAGGAGTCAGGCATCGTCTCCTTTGGAGGCACTGATCTCCGCGTACCTCTGGAGTTTTCAAAGGATGTGAGCCCTCCGGTAGCGATGAAGTGGGGAACTATGTCTTTCTCTGTGGTCTCCACAGGGGATTCAGACATCCTTTCATCTTGGGAGATGCAAAACGAGCCTGCATTTAAGTCACTGCAGGGATATCAGGCCTCATTTCGAGTCAGGGCATCGCGGTGTCCATTCCACTTGACGCCGCAAACTCAGGGTCCCTCTCACATAGCTAGAGCTGAGAGAAGCCTCCTTTTGAGGTGCTTGTGGTAAGGTGGTATTCCTCTGGAGTCGAAGCCAGGGACTAACCTCTCATCTCGAGTTGATTTTTGGTCCACGGAGCTCTTTCTTGTTGCTACAGTGACCTCAGGATCCCTCTAGCCTTGAAACAGTGTTCTTGGGGTTTCTCTGGAGTGCCATCAAGGAAATCAAGGCTCCTTTCATGTGTGATGTGCAACACGGAATTGCTCTGCACGCAGTGCAGGGAAATCGGGCCTCATCTCGCGGCGAGGGGGAAGTCTCATGGTTTTTCTCGAGTTGCGTCGGGAACCTGGGGTATATTCTCGAGTTACGACGGGGATGGCCCTTACACACACGTGTTTGTTCAGCCGCGTCAGGACTCCTGCCTAGTTGCGAGGGACAACTCGGGATTCTCCTCGAGGCTTGGCAGGGCAATTGGGACGCCTCTCCAGCTGAGGCGGGAGACCAAGGGTCCCTTTCCACGTGCCACAGGAATCCTGGGACTCCTATCAAGTTTCACGAGGAGTCAGGCATCGTCTCCTTTGGAGGCACTGATCTCCGCGTACCTCTGGAGTTTTCAAAGAATGTGAGGCCTTCGGTCGCGATGAGTTGGGAAATTGTTCTTTTTCTGTGGTCTCCACAGGGGATTCAGACATCCTTTCGTCTTGGGAGATGCAAGACGAGCCTGCATTCAAGTCACTGCAGGGATATTCGGCCTTATTTCGAGTCAGGGCATCACGGTGTCCATTCCACTTGAGGCCGCAAACTCAGAGTCACTCTCATATACCTAGAGCTGAGAGAATCCTCCCCTTGAGGTGCTTGTAGTAAGGTGGTATTCCTCTGGAGTCGAAGCCAGGGACTAACCTCTCATCTCGAGTTGATTTTTGGTCCACGGAGCTCTTTCGTGTTGCTACAGTGACCTCAGGATCCCTCTAGCCTTGAAACAGTGTTCTTGGGGTTTCTCTGGAGTGCCATCAAGGAAATCAAGGCTCCTTTCATGTGTGATGTGCAACACGGAATTGCTCTGCACGCAGTGCAGGGGAATCGGGCCTCATTTTGCGGCGAGGGTGAAGTCTCATGGTTTTTCTCGAGTTGCGGCGGGAACCTGGGGTATATTCTCGAGTTACGACGGGGATGGCCCTTCCACCCACGTGTTTGTTCAGCGACGTCAGGACTCCTGCCTAGTTGCGAGGGACAACTCGGGAATCTCCTCGAGGCTTGGCAGGGCAATTGGGACGCCTCTCCAGTTGAGGCCGTAGACCAAGGGTCCCTTTCCACGTGCCACAGGAATCCTGGGACTCCTATCAAGTTTCACGAGGAGTCAGGCATCGTCTCCTTTGGAAGCACTCATCTCCGCGTCCCTCTGGAGTTTTCAAAGGATGTGAGGCATCCGGTCGCGATGACGTGGGGAACTAGGTCTTTCTCTGTGGTCTCCACAGGGGATTCAGACATCCTTTCGTCTTGGGAGATGCAAGACGAGCCTGCATTCAAGTCACTGCAGGGATATCCGGCCTTATTTCACAACAGTGCATCGCGGTGTCCATTCCACTTGAGGCCGCAAACTCAGGGTCCCTCTCACATACCTGGAGCTGAGAGAAGCCTCCACTTGAGGTGCTTGTGGTAAGGTAGTATTCCTCTGGAGTCGAAGCCAGGGACTAACCTCTCATCTCGAGCTGATTTTTGGTCCACGGAGCTCTTTCGTGTTGCTACAGTGACCTCAGGATCCCTCTAGCCTTGAAACAGTGTTCTTGGGGTTTCTCTGGAGTGCCATCAAGGAAGTCAAGGCTCCTTTCATGTGTGATGTGCAACACGGAATTGCTCTGCACGCAGTGCAGGGGAATCGGGCCTCATCTCGCGGCGAGGGGGAAGTCTCATGGTTTTCCTCGAGTTGCGGCGGGAACCTGGGGTATATTCTCGAGTTACGACGGGGTGGCCCTTCCACCCACGTGTTTGTTCAGCGACGTCAGGACTCCTGCCTAGTTGCGAGGGACAACTCGGGATTCTCCTCGAGGCTTGGCAGGGCAATTGGGACGCCTCTCCAGCTGAGGCGGGAGACCAAGGGTCCCTTTCCACGTGCCACAGGAATCCTGGGACTCCTATCAAGTTTCACGAAGAGTCAGGCATCGTCTCCTTTGGAGGCACTGATCTCCGCGTACCTCTGGAGTTTTCAAAGGATGTGAGGCCTCCGGTCGCGATGACGTGGGGAACTAGGTCTTTTCCTGTGGTCTCCACAGGGGATTCAGACATCCTTTCGTCTTGGGAGATGCAAGACGAGCCTGCATTCAAGTCACTGCAGGGATATGCGGCCTTATTTCGAGTCAGGGCATCGCGGTGTCCATTCCACTTGAGGCCGCAAACTCAGCACATAGCTAGAGCTGAGAGAAGCCTCCTCTTGAGGTGCTTGTGGTAAGGTGCTTTTCCTCTGGAGTCGAAGCCAGGGACTAACCTCTCATCTCGAGTTGATTGTTGGTCCACGGAGCTCTTTCGTGTTGCTACAGTGACCTCAGGATCCCGCTAGCCTTGAAACAGTGTCCTTGGGGTTTCTCTGGAGTGCCATCAAGGAAATCAAGGCTCCTTTCATGTGTGATGTGCAACACGGAATTGCTCTGCACACATTGCAGGGGAATCGGGCCTCATCTCGCGGCGAGGGGGAAGTCTCATGGTTTTTCTCCAGTTGCGGCGGGAACCTGGGGTATATTCTCGAGGTACGACGGGGATGGCCCTTCCACCCACGTGTTTGTTCAGCGACGTCAGGACTCCTGCCTAGTTGCGAGGGACAACTCGGGATTCTCCTCGAGGCTGGGCAGGACAATTGGGACGCCTCTCCAGCTGAGGCGGGAGACCAAGGGTCCCTTTCCATGTGCCACAGGAATCCTGGGACTCCTATCAAGTTTCACGAAGAGTCAGGCATCGTCTCCTTTGGAGGCACTGATCTCCGCGTACCTCTGGAGTTTTCAAAGGATGTGAGGCCTCCGGTCGCAATGAGGTGGGGAAGTAGGTTTTCTCTTTGGTCTCCACAGGGGATTCAGACATCCTTTCGTCTTGGGAGATGCAAGACGAGCCTGCATTCAAGTCACTGCAGGGATATTCGGCCTTATTTCGAGTCAGGGCATCACGGTGTCCATTCCACTTGAGGCCGCAAACTCAGGGTCCCTCTCACATATCTAGAGCTGAGAGAAGCCTCCTCTTGAGGTGCTTGTGGTAAGGTGGTATTCCTCTGGAGTCGATGCCAGGGACTAACCTCTCAACTCGAGTTGATTTTTGGTCCACGGAGCTCTTTTGTGTGGCTACAGTGACCTCAGGATCCCTCTACCTTGAAACAGTGTTCTTGGGGTTTCTCTGAAGTGCCATCAAGGAAATCAAGGGTCCTTTCATGTGTGATGTGCAACACGGAATTGCTCTGCACGCAGTGCAGGGGAATCGGGCCTCATTTTGCGGCGAGGGGGAAGTCTCATGGTTTTCCTCGAGTTGCGGCGGGAACCTGGGGTATATTCTCGAGTTACGACGGGGATGGCCCTTCCACCTACGTGTTTGTTCAGCGACGTCAGGACTCCTGCCTAGTTGCGAGGGACAACTCGGGATTCTCCTCGAGGCTTGGCAGGGCAATTGGGACGCCTCTCCAGCTGAGGGGGGAGACCAAGTGTCCCTTTCCACGTGCCACAGGAATCTTGGGACTCCTATCAAGTTTCACGAGGAGTCAGGCATCGTCTCCTTTGGAGGCACTGATCTCCGCGTACCTCTGGAGTTTTCAAAGTATGTGAGCCCTCCGGTCGCGATGAAGTGGGGAACTATGTCTTTCTCTGTGGTCTCCACAGGGGATTCAGACATCCTTTCATCTTGGGAGATGCAAAACGAGCCTGCATTTAAGTCACTGCAGGGATATCAGGCCTCATTTCGAGTCAGGGCATCGCGGTGTCCATTCCACTTGACGCCGCAAACTCAGGGTCCCTCTCACATAGCTAGAGCTGAGAGAAGCCTCCTCTTGAGGTGCTTGTGGTAAGGTGCTTTTCCTCTGGAGTCGAAGCCAGGGACTAACCTCTCATCTCGAGTTGATTGTTGGTCCACGGAGCTCTTTTGTGTGGCTACAGTGACCTCAGGATCCCTCTACCTTGAAACAGTGTTCTTGGGGTTTCTCTGAAGTGCCATCAAGGAAATCAAGGCTCCTTTCATGTGTGATGTGCAAGACGGAATTGCTCTGCAGGCAGTGCAGGGAAATGGGGCCTCATCTCGCGGCGAGGGGGAAGTCTCATGGTTTTCCTCGAGTTGCGGCGGGAACCTGGGGTATATTCTCGAGTTACGACGGGGATGGCCCTTACACACACGTGTTTGTTCAGCCGCGTCAGGACTCCTGCCTAGTTGCGAGGGACAACTCGGGATTCTCCTCGAGGCTTGGCAGGGCAATTGGGACGCCTCTCCAGCTGAGGCGGGAGACCAAGGGTCCCTTTCCACGTGCCACAGGAATCCTGGGACTCCTATCAAGTTTCACGAGGAGTCAGGCATCGTCTCCTTTGGAGGCACTGATCTCCGCGTACCTCTGGAGTTTTCAAAGAATGTGAGGCCTTCGGTCGCGATGAGTTGGGAAATTGTTCTTTTTCTGTGGTCTCCACAGGGGATTCAGACATCCTTTCGTCTTGGGAGATGCAAGACGAGCCTGCATTCAAGTCACTGCAGGGATATTCGGCCTTATTTCGAGTCAGGGCATCACGGTGTCGATTCCACTTGAGGCCGCAAACTCAGGGTCCCTCTCATATACCTAGAGCTGAGAGAATCCTCCTCTTGAGGTGCTTGTAGTACGGTGGTATTCCTCTGGAGTCGAAGCCAGGGACTAACCTCTCATCTCGAGTTGATTTTTGGTCCACGGAGCTCTTTCGTGTTGCTACAGTGACCTCAGGATCCCTCTAGCTTTGAAACAGTGTTCTTGGGGTTTCTCTGGAGTGCCATCAAGGAAATCAAGGCTCCTTTCATGTGTGATGTGCAACACGGAATTGCTCTGCACGCAGTGCAGGGGAATCGGGCCTCATTTTGCGGCGAGGGTGAAGTCTCATGGTTTTTCTCGAGTTGCGGTGGGAACCTGGGGTATATTGTCGAGTTACGACGGGGATGGCCCTTCCACCCACGTGTTTGTTCAGCGACGTCAGGACTCCTGCCTAGTTGCGAGGGACAACTCGGGAATCTCCTCGAGGCTTGGCAGGGCAATTGGGAGGCCTCTCCAGTTGAGGCCGTAGACCAAGGGTCCCTTTCCACGTGCCACAGGAATCCTGGGACTCCTATCAAGTTTCACGAGGAGTCAGGCATCGTCTCCTTTGGAGGCACTCATCTCCGCGTCCCTCTGGAGTTTTCAAAGGATGTGAGGCACCCGGTCGCGATGACGTGGGGAACTAGGTCTTTCTCTGTGGTCTCCACAGGGGATTCAGACATCCTTTCGTCTTGGGAGATGCAAGACGAGCCTGCATTCAAGTCACTGCAGGGATATCCGGCCTTATTTCACAACAGTGCATCGCGGTGTCCATTCCACTTGAGGCGGCAAAATCAGGGTCCCTCTCGCATACCTAGAGCTGAGAGAAGCCTCCACTTGAGGTGCTTGTGGTAAGCTGGTATTCCTCTGGAGTCGAAGCCAGGGAATAACCTCTCATCTCGAGCTGATTTTTGGTCCACGGAGCTCTTTCGTGTTGCTACAGTGACCTCAGGATCCCTCTAGCCTTGAAACAGTGTTTTTGGGGTTTCTCTGGAGTGCCATCAAGGAAATCAAGGCTCCTTTCATGTGTGATGTGCAACACGGAATTGCTCTGCACGCAGTGCAGGGGAATCGGGCCTCATCTCGCGGCGAGGGGGAAGTCTCATGGTTTTCCTCGAGTTGCGGCGGGAACCTGGGGTATATTCTCGAGTTACGACGGGGTGGCCCTTCCACCCACGTGTTTGTTCAGCGACATCAGGACTCCTGCCTAGTTTCGAAGGACAACTCGGGATTCTCCTCGAGGCTTGGCAGGGCAATTGGGACGCCTCTCCAGCTGAGGCGGGAGACCAAGGGTCCCTTGCCACGTGCCACAGGAATCCTGGGATTCCTATCAAGTTTCACGAGGAGTCAGGCATCGTCTCCTTTGGAGGCACTGATCTCCGCGTACCTCTGGAGTTTTCAAAGGATGTGAGGCCTCCGGTCGCGATGACGTGGGGAACTAGGTCTTTTCCTGTGGTCTCCACAGGGGATTCAGACATCCTTTCGTCTTGGGAGATGCAATACGAGCCTGCATTCAAGTCACTGCAGGGATATCCGGCCTTATTTCGAGTCAGGGCATCGCGGTGTCCATTCCACTTGAGGCCGCAAACTCAGCACATAGCTAGAGCTGAGAGAAGCCTCCTCTTGAGGTGCTTGTGGTAAGGTGCTTTTCCTCTGGAGTCGAAGCCAGGGACTAACCTCTCATCTCGAGTTGATTGTTGGTCCACGGAGCTCTTTCGTGTTGATACAGTGACCTCAGGATCCCGCTAGCCTTGAAACAGTGTCCTTGGGGTTTCTCTGGAGTGCCATCAAGGAAATCAAGGCTCCTTTCATGTGTGATGTGCAACACGGAATTGCTCTGCACGCAGTGCAGGGGAATCGGGCCTCATCTCGCGGCGAGGGGGAAGTCTCATGGTTTTTCGCCAGTTGCGGCGGGAACCTGGGGTATATTCTCGAGGTACGACGGGGATGGCCCTTCCAACCCACGTGTTTGTTCAGCGACGTCAGGACTCCTGCCTAGTTGTGAGGGACAACTCGGGATTCTCCTCGAGGCTTGGCAGGGCAATTGGGACGCCTCTCCAGCTGAGGCGGGAGACCAAGAGTCCCTTTCCACGTGCCACAGGAATCCTGGGACTCCTATCAAGTTTCACGAGGAGTCAGGCATCGTCTCCTTTGGAGGCACTGATCTCCGCGTACCTCTGAAATTTTCAAAGGATGTGAGGCCTCCGGTCGCGATGAGGTGGGGAACTAGGTCTTTCTCTGTGGTCTCCACAGGAGATTCAGACATCCTTTCGTCTTGGGAGATGCAAGACGAGCCTGCATTCAAGTCACTGCAGGGATATCCGGCCTTATTTCAAGTCAGGGCATCGCGGTGTCCATTCCACTTGAGGCCGCATACTCAGGGTCCCTCTCACATACTTAGATCTGTGAGAAGCCTCCTCTTGAGGTGCTTGTGGTAAGGTGGTATTCCTCTGGAGTCGAAGCCAGGGACTAACCTCTCATCTCGAGTTGATTTTTGGTCCACGGAGCTCTTTCGTGTTGCTACAGTGACCTCAGGATCCCTCTAGCCTTGAAAGAGTGTTCTTGGGGTTTCTCTGGAGTGCCATCAAGGAAATCAATGCTCCATCCATGTTTGATGTGCAACACGGAATTGCTCTGAATGCAGTGCAGGGGAATCGGGCCTCATTTTTGGGCGAGGGGGAAGTCTCATGGTTTTTCTCGAGTTGCGGCGGGAACCTGGGGTATATTCTCGAGTTACGACGGGGATGGCCCTTCCACACACGTGTTTGTTCAGCGACGTCAGGACTCCTGCCTAGTTGCGAGGGACAACTCGGGATTCTCCTCGAGGCTTGGCAGGGCTATTGGGAAGCCTCTCCAGCTGAGGCGGGAGACCAAGGGTCCCTTTCCACGTGCCACAGGAATCCTGGGACTCCTATCAAGTTTCATGAGGAGTCAGGCATCATCTCCTTTGGAGGCACTGATCTCTGCGTACCTCTGGAATTCTCAAAGGATGTGAGGCCTCCGGTCGCGATAAGGTGGGGAACTCGGTCTTTCTCTGTGGTCTCCACAGGGGATTCAGACATCCTTTCGTCTTGGGAGATGCAAGACGAGCCTGCATTCAAGTCACTGCAGGGATATCCGGCCTTATTTCGAGTCAGGGCATCGCGGTGTCCATTCCACTTGAGGCCGCAAACTCAGGGTCCCTCTCACATATCTAGAGCTGAGAGAAGCCTCCTCTTGAGGTGCTTGTGGTAGAGTGGTATTACTCTGGAGTCGAAGCCAGGGACTAACCTCTCATCTCGAGTTGATTTTTGGTCCACGGAGCTCTTTTGTGTGGCTACAGTGACCTCAGGATCCCTCCACCTTGAAACAGTGTTCTTGGGGTTTCTCTGGAGTGCCATCAAGGAAATCAAGGCTCCTTTGATGTGTGATGTGCAAGACGGAATTGCTCTGCACGCAGTGCAGGGGAATCGGGCCTCATCTCGCGGCGAGGGGGAAGTCTCATGGTTTTTCTCGAGTTGCGGCGGGAACCTGGGGTATATTCTCGAGTTAAGACGGGGATGGCCATTACACACACGTGTTTGTTCAGCCGCGTCAGGACTCCTGCCTAGTTGCGAGGGACAACTCGGGATTCTCCTCGAGGCTTGGCAGGGCAATTGGGACGCCTCTCCAGCTGAGGCGGGAGACCAAGGGTCCCTTTCCACGTGCCACAGGAATCCTGGGACTCCTATCAAGTTTCACGAGGAGTCAGGCATCGTCTCCTTTGGAGGCACTGATCTCCGCGTACCTCTGGAGTTTTCAAAGGATGTGAGGCCTCTGGTCGCGATCAGGTGGGGAACTAGTTCTTTTTCTGTGGTCTCCACAGGGGATTCAGACATCCTTTCGTCTTGGGAGATGCAAGACGAGCCAGCATTCAAGTCACTGCAGGGATATCCGGCCTTATTTCGAGTCAGGGCATCGCGGTGTTCATTCCACTTGAGGCCGCAAATCAGGGTCCCTCTCACATACCTAGAGCTGAGAGAAGCCTCCTCTTGAGGTGCTTGTGGTAAGGTGGTATACCTCTGGAGTCGAAGCCAGGGACTAACCTCTCATCTCGAGTTGATTCTTGGTCCACGGAGCTCTTTCGTGTTGCTACAGTGACCTCAGTTTCCCTCTAGCCTTGAAACAGTGTTCTTGGGGTTACTCTGGAGTGCCATCAAGGAAATCAAGGCTCCTTTCATGTGTGATGTGCAACAGGGAATTGCTCTGCACGCAGTGCACGGTATGGGGCCTCATTTTTCGGCGAGGGGGAAGTCTCATGGTTTTTCTCGAGTTGCGGCGGGAACCTGGGGTATATTCTTGAGTTACGACGGGGATGGACCTTCCACACATGTGCTTGTTCAGCGACGACAGGACTCCTGCCTAGTTGCGAGGGACAACTCGGGATTCTCCTCGAGGCTTGGCAGGGCAATTGGGACGCCTCTCCAGCTGAGGGGGGAGACCAAGTGTCCCTTTCCACGTGCCACAGGAATCTTGGGACTCATATCAAGTTTCACGAGGAGTCAGGCATCGTCTCCTTTGGAGGCACTGATCTCCGCGTACCTCTGCAGTTTTCAAAGGATGTGAGCCGTCCGGTCGCGATGAAATGGGGAACTCTGTTTTTCTCTGTGGTCTTCACAGGGGATTCAGACATCCTTTCGTCTTGGGAGATGCAAAACGAGCCTGCATTTAACTCACTGCAGGGATATCCGGCCTTATTTCGAGTCAGGGCATCGCGGTGTCCATTCCACTTGAGGCCGCAAACTCAGGGTCCCTCTCACATAGCTAGAGCTGAGAAAAGCCTCCTCTTGAGGTGCCTGTGGTAAGGTGGTATTGCTCTGGAGTCGAAGCCAGGGACTAACCTCTCATCTCGAGTTGATTTTTGGTCCACGGAGCTCTTTCGTGTTGCTACAGTGACCTCAGGATCCCTCTAGCCTTGAAACAGTGTTCTTAGGGTTTCTCTGGAGTGCCATCAAGGAAATCAAGGCTCCTTTCATGTGTGATGTGCAACACGGAATTGCTCTGCACGCAGTGCAGGGGAATCGGGCCTCATCTCGCGGCGAGGGGGAAGTCTCATGGTTTTTCTCGAGTTGCGGCGGGAACCTGGGGTATATTCTCGAGTTACGACGGGGATGGCCCATCCACACACGTGTTTGTTCAGCGACTTCAGGACTCCTTCCTAGTTGCGAGGGACAACTGGGGATTCTCCTGAAGACTTGGCAGGGCAATTGGGACGCCTCTCCAGCTGAGGCGGGAGACCAAGGGTCCCTTTCCACGTGCCACAAGAATCCTGGGACTCCTATAAAGTTTCACGAGGAGTCAGGCATCGTCTCCTTTGGAGGCACTGATCTCCGCGTACCTCTGGAGTTTTCAAAGGATGTGAGGCCTCCGGTCGCGATGAGGTGGGGAAGTAGGTTTTCTCTGTGGTCTCCACAGGGGATTCAGACATCCTTTCGTCTTGGGAGATGCAAGACGAGCCTGCATTCAAGTCACTGCAGGGATATTCGGCCTTATTTCGAGTCAGGGCATCACGGTGTCCATTCCACTTGAGGCCGCAAACTCAGGGTCCCTCTCACATATCTAGAGCTGAGAGAAGCCTCCTCTTGAGGTGCTTGTGGTAAAGTGGTATTCCTCTGGAGTCGAAGCCAGGGACTAACCTCTCATCTCGAGTTGATTTTTGGTCCACGGAGCTCTTTTGTGTGGCTACAGTGACCTCAGGATCCCTCTACCTTGAAACAGTGTTCTTGGGGTTTCTCTGGAGTGCCATCAAGGAAATCAAGGCTCCTTTGATGTGTGATGTGCAAGACGGAATTGCTCTGCACGCAGTGCAGGGGAATCGGGCCTCATCTCGCGGGGAGGGGGAAGTCTCATGGTTTTTCTCGTGTTGTGGCGGGAACCTGGGGTATATTATCGAGTTACGACGGGGATGGCCCTTCCAACCACGTGTTTGTTCAGCGACGGCAGGACTCCTGCCTAGTTTCGACGGACAACTCGGGATTCTCCTCGAGGCTTGGCAGGGCAATTGGGACGCCTCTCCAGCTGAGTCGGGAGACCAAGGGTCCCTTTCCACGTGCCACAGGAATCCTGGGACTCCTATCAAGTTTCACGAGGAGTCAGGCATCGTCTCCTTTGGAGGCACTGATCTCCGCGTACCTCTGGAGTTTTCAAAGGATGTGAGGCCTCCGGTCGCGATGACGTGGGGAACTAGGTCTTTTCCTGTGGTCTCCACAGGGGATTCAGACATCCTTTCGTCTTGGGAGATGCAAGACGAGCCTGCATTCAAGTCACTGCAGGGATATCCGGCCTTATTTCGAGTCAGGGCATCGCGGTGTCCATTCCACTTGAGGCCGCAAACTCAGCACATAGCTAGAGCTGAGAGAAGCCTCCTCTTGAGGTGCTTGTGGTAAGGTGCTTTTCCTCTGGAGTCGAAGCCAGGGACTAACCTCTCATCTCGAGTTGATTGTTGGTCCACGGAGCTCTTTCGTGTTGCTACAGTGACCTCAGGATCCCGCTAGCCTTGAAACAGTGTCCTTGGGGTTTCTCTGGAGTGCCATCAAGGAAATCAAGGCTCCTTTCATGTGTGATGTGCAACACGGAATTGCTCTGCACGCATTGCAGGGGAATCGGGCCTCATCTCGCGGCGAGGGGGAAGTCTCATGGTTTTTCTCCAGTTGCGGCGGGAACCTGGGGTATATTCTCGAGTTAAGACGGGGATGGCCATTACACACACGTGTTTGTTCAGCCGCGTCAGGACTCCTGCCTAGTTGCGAGGGACAACTCGGGATTCTCCTCGAGGCTTGGCAGGGCAATTGGGACGCCTCTCCAGCTGAGGCGGGAGACCAAGGGTCCCTTTCCACGTGCCACAGGAATCCTGGGACTCCTATCAAGTTTCACGAGGAGTCAGGCATCGTCTCCTTTGGAGGCACTGATCTCCGCGTACCTCTGGAGTTTTCAAAGGATGTGAGGCCTCTGGTCGCGATCAGGTGGGGAACTAGTTCTTTTTCTGTGGTCTCCACAGGGGATTCAGACATCCTTTCGTCTTGGGAGATGCAAGACGAGCCAGCATTCAAGTCACTGCAGGGATATCCGGCCTTATTTCGAGTCAGGGCATCGCGGTGTTCATTCCACTTGAGGCCGCAAATCAGGGTCCCTCTCACATACCTAGAGCTGAGAGAAGCCTCCTCTTGAGGTGCTTGTGGTAAGGTGGTATACCTCTGGAGTCGAAGCCAGGGACTAACCTCTCATCTCGAGTTGATTCTTGGTCCACGGAGCTCTTTCGTGTTGCTACAGTGACCTCAGTTTCCCTCTAGCCTTGAAACAGTGTTCTTGGGGTTTCTCTGGAGTGCCATCAAGGAAATCAAGGCTCCTTTCATGTGTGATGTGCAACAGGGAATTGCTCTGCACGCAGTGCACGGTATGGGGCCTCATTTTTCGGCGAGGGGGAAGTCTCATGGTTTTTCTCGAGTTGCGGCGGGAACCTGGGGTATATTCTTGAGTTACGACGGGGATGGACCTTCCACACATGTGCTTGTTCAGCGACGACAGGACTCCTGCCTAGTTGCGAGGGACAACTCGGGATTCTCCTCGAGGCTTGGCAGGGCAATTGGGACGCCTCTCCAGCTGAGGGGGGAGACCAAGTGTCCCTTTCCACGTGCCACAGGAATCTTGGGACTCATATCAAGTTTCACGAGGAGTCAGGCATCGTCTCCTTTGGAGGCACTGATCTCCGCGTACCTCTGCAGTTTTCAAAGGATGTTAGCCGTCCGGTCGCGATGAAATGGGGAACTCTGTTTTTCTCTGTGGTCTTCACAGGGGATTCAGACATCCTTTCGTCTTGGGAGATGCAAAACGAGCCTGCATTTAACTCACTGCAGGGATATCCGGCCTTATTTCGAGTCAGGGCATCCCGGTGTCCATTCCACTTGAGGCCGCAAACTCAGGGTCCCTCTCACATAGCTAGAGCTGAGAAAAGCCTCCTCTTGAGGTGCCTGTGGTAAGGTGGTATTGCTCTGGAGTCGAAGCCAGGGACTAACCTCTCATCTCGAGTTGATTTTTGGTCCACGGAGCTCTTTCGTGTTGCTACAGTGACCTCAGGATCCCTCTAGCCTTGAAACAGTGTTCTTAGGGTTTCTCTGGAGTGCCATCAAGGAAATCAAGGCTCCTTTCATGTGTGATGTGCAACACGGAATTGCTCTGCACGCAGTGCAGGGGAATCGGGCCTCATCTCGCGGCGAGGGGGAAGTCTCATGGTTTTTCTCGAGTTGCGGCGGGAACCTGGGGTATATTCTCGAGTTACGACGGGGATGGCCCATCCACACACGTGTTTGTTCAGCGACTTCAGGACTCCTGCCTAGTTGCGAGGGACAACTGGGGATTCTCCTGAAGACTTGGCAGGGCAATTGGGACGCCTCTCCAGCTGAGGCGGGAGACCAAGGGTCCCTTTCCACGTGCCACAAGAATCCTGGGACTCCTATCAAGTTTCACGAGGAGTCAGGCATCGTCTCCTTTGGAGGCACTGATCTCCGCGTACCTCTGGAGTTTTCAAAGGATGTGAGGCCTCCGGTCGCGATGAGGTGGGGAAGTAGGTTTTCTCTGTGGTCTCCACAGGGGATTCAGACATCCTTTCGTCTTGGGAGATGCAAGACGAGCCTGCATTCAAGTCACTGCAGGGATATTCGGCCTTATTTCGAGTCAGGGCATCACGGTGTCCATTCCACTTGAGGCCGCAAACTCAGGGTCCCTCTCACATATCTAGAGCTGAGAGAAGCCTCCTCTTGAGGTGCTTGTGGTAAAGTGGTATTCCTCTGGAGTCGAAGCCAGGGACTAACCTCTCATCTCGAGTTGATTTTTGGTCCACGGAGCTCTTTTGTGTGGCTACAGTGACCTCAGGATCCCTCTACCTTGAAACAGTGTTCTTGGGGTTTCTCTGGAGTGCCATCAAGGAAATCAAGGCTCCTTTGATGTGTGATGTGCAAGACGGAATTGCTCTGCACGCAGTGCAGGGGAATCGGGCCTCATCTCGCGGGGAGGGGGAAGTCTCATGGTTTTTCTCGTGTTGTGGCGGGAACCTGGGGTATATTATCGAGTTACGACGGGGATGGCCCTTCCAACCACGTGTTTGTTCAGCGACGGCAGGACTCCTGCCTAGTTTCGACGGACAACTCGGGATTCTCCTCGAGGCTTGGCAGGGCAATTGGGACGCCTCTCCAGCTGAGTCGGGAGACCAAGGGTCCCTTTCCACGTGCCACAGGAATCCTGGGACTCCTATCAAGTTTCACGAGGAGTCAGGCATCGTCTCCTTTGGAGGCACTGATCTCCGCGTACCTCTGGAGTTTTCAAAGGATGTGAGGCCTCCGGTCGCGATGACGTGGGGAACTAGGTCTTTTCCTGTGGTCTCCACAGGGGATTCAGACATCCTTTCGTCTTGGGAGATGCAAGACGAGCCTGCATTCAAGTCACTGCAGGGATATCCGGCCTTATTTCGAGTCAGGGCATCGCGGTGTCCATTCCACTTGAGGCCGCAAACTCAGCACATAGCTAGAGCTGAGAGAAGCCTCCTCTTGAGGTGCTTGTGGTAAGGTGCTTTTCCTCTGGAGTCGAAGCCAGGGACTAACCTCTCATCTCGAGTTGATTGTTGGTCCACGGAGCTCTTTCGTGTTGCTACAGTGACCTCAGGATCCCGCTAGCCTTGAAACAGTGTCCTTGGGGTTTCTCTGGAGTGCCATCAAGGAAATCAAGGCTCCTTTCATGTGTGATGTGCAACACGGAATTGCTCTGCACGCATTGCAGGGGAATCGGGCCTCATCTCGCGGCGAGGGGGAAGTCTCATGGTTTTTCTCCAGTTGCGGCGGGAACCTGGGGTATATTCTCGAGGTACGACGGGGATGGCCCTTCCACCCACGTGTTTGTTCAGCGACGTCAGGACTCCTGCCTAGTTGTGAGGGACAACTCGGGATTCTCCTCGAGGCTTGGCAGGGCAATTGGGACGCCTCTCCAGCTGAGGCGGGAGACCAAGGGTCCCTTTCCACGTGCCACAGGAATCCTGGGACTCCTATCAAGTTTCACGAGGAGTCAGGCATCGTCTCCTTTGGAGGCACTGATCTCCGCGTACCTCTGGAGTTTTCAAAGGATGTGAGGCCTCCGGTCGCAATGAGGTGGGGAAGTAGGTTTTCTCTGTGGTCTCCACAGGGGATTCAGACATCCTTTCGTCTTGGGAGATGCAAGACGAGCCTGCATTCAAGTCACTGCAGGGATATTCGGCCTTATTTCGAGTCAGGGCATCGAGGTGTCCATTCCACTTGAGGCCGCAAACTCAGGGTCCCTCTCACATATCTAGAGCTGAGAGAAGCCTCCTCTTGAGGTGCTTGTGGTAAGGTGGTATTCCTCTGGAGTCGATGCCAGGGACTAACCTCTCAACTCGAGTTGATTTTTGGTCCACGGAGCTCTTTTGTGTGGCTACAGTGACCTCAGGATCCCTCTACCTTGAAACAGTGTTCTTGGGGTTTCTCTGGAGTGCCATCAAGGAAATCAAGGCTCCTTTCATGTGTGATGTGCAACACTGAATTGCTCTGCATGCAGTGCAGGGGAATCGGGCCTCATCTCGCGGCGAGGGGGAAGTCTCATGGTTTTCCTCGAGTTGCGGCGGGAACCTGGGGTATATTCTCGAGTTACGACGGGGTGGCCCTTCCACCCACGTGTTTGTTCAGCGACGTCAGGACTCCTGCCTAGTTTCGAGGGACAACTCGGGATTCTCCTCGAGGCTTGGCAGGGCAATTGGGACGCCTCTCCAGCTGAGGCGGGAGACCAAGGGTCCCTTTCCACGTGCCACAGGAATCCTGGGACTCCTATCAAGTTTCACGAGGAGTCAGGCATCGTTTCCTTTGGAGGCACTGATCTCCGCGTACCTCTGGAGTTTTCAAAGGATGTGAGGCCTCCGGTCGCGATGACGTGGTGAACTAGGTCTTTTCCTGTGGTCTCCACAGGTTATTCAGACATCCTTTCGTCTTGGGAGATGCAAGACGAGCCTGCATTCAAGTCACTGCAGGGATATCCGGCCTTATTTCGAGTCAGGGCATCGCGGTGTCCATTCCACTTGAGGCCGCAAACTCAGCACATAGCTAGAGCTGAGAGAAGCCTCCTCTTGAGGTGCTTGTGGTAAGGTGCTTTTCCTCTGGAGTCGAAGCCAGGGACTAACCTCTCATCTCGAGTTGATTGTTGGTCCACGGAGCTCTTTCGTGTTGCTACAGTGACCTCAGGATCCCGCTAGCCTTGAAACAGTGTCCTTGGGGTTTCTCTGGAGTGCCATCAAGGAAATCAAGGCTCCTTTCATGTGTGATGTGCAACACGGAATTGCTCTGCACGCATTGCAGGGGAATCGGGCCTCATCTCGCGGCGAGGGGGAAGTCTCATGGTTTTTCTCCAGTTGCGGCGGGAACCTGGGGTATATTCTCGAGGTACGACGGGTATGGCCCTTCCACCCACGTGTTTGTTCAGCGACGTCAGGACTCCTGCCTAGTTGTGAGGGACAACTCGGGATTCTCCTCGAGGCTTGGCAGGGCAATTGGGACGCCTCTCCAGCTGAGGCGGGAGACCAAGGGTCCCTTTCCACGTGCCACAGGAATCCTGGGACTCCTATCAAGTTTCACGAGGAGTCAGGCATCGTCTCCTTTGGAGGCACTGATCTCCGCGTACCTCTGAAATTTTCAAAGGATGTGCGGTCTCCGGTCGCGATGAGGTGGGGAACTAGTTCTTTCTCTGTGGTCTCCACAGGATATTCAGACATCCTTTCGTCTTGGGAGATGCAAGACGAGCCTGCATTCAAGTCACTGCAGGGATATCCGGCCTTATTTCAAGTCAGGGCATCGCGGTGTCCATTCCACTTGAGGCCGCAAACTCAGGGTCCCTCTCACATACTTAGATCTGAGAGAAGCCTCCTCTTGAGGTGCTTGTGGTAAGGTGGTATTCCTCTGGAGTCGAAGCCAGGGACTAACCTCTCATCTCGAGTTGATTCTTGGTCCACGGAGCTCTTTCGTGTTGCTACAGTGACCTCAGTTTCCCTCTAGCCTTGAAACAGTGTTCTTGGGGTTTGTCTGGAGTGCCATCAAGGAAATCAAGGCTCCTTTCATGTGTGATGTGCAACAGGGAATTGCTCTGCACGCAGGGCACGGTATGGGGCCTCATTTTTCGGCGAGGGGGAAGTCTCATGGTTTTTCTCGAGTTGCGGCGGGAACCTGGGGTATATTCTTGAGTTACGACGGGGATGGACCTTCCACACATGTGCTTGTTCAGCGACGTCAGGACTCCTGCCTAGTTGCGAGGGACAACTCGGGATTCTCCTCGAGGCTTGGCAGGGCAATTGGGACGCCTCTCCAGCTGAGGGGGGAGACCAAGTGTCCCTTTCCACGTGCCACAGGAATCCTGGGACTCCTATCAAGTTTCACGAGGAGTCAGGCATCGTCTCCTTTGGAGGCACTGATCTCCGTGTACCTCTGCAGTTTTCAAAGGACGTGAGCCGTCCGGTCGCGATGAAATGGGGAACTATGTTTTTCTCTGTGGTCTCCACAGGGGATTCAGACATCCTTTCGTCTTGGGAGATGCAAAACGAGCCTGCATTTAAGTCACTGCAGGGATATCCGGCCTTATTTCGAGTCAGGGCATCGCGGTGTCCATTCCACTTGAAGCCGCAAACTCAGGGTCCTTCTCACATAGCTAGAGCTGAGAAAAGCCTCCTCTTGAGGTGCCTGTGGTAAGGTGGTATTGCTCTGGAGTCGAAGCCAGGGACTAACCTCTCATCTCGAGTTGATTTTTGGTCCACGGAGCTCTTTCGTGTTGCTACAGTGACCTCAGGATCCCTCTAGCCTTGAAACAGTGTTCTTGGGCTTTCTCTGGAGTGCCATCAAGGAAATCAAGGCTCCTTTCATGTGTGATGTGCAACACGGAATTGCTCTGCACGCAGTGCAGGGGAATCGGGCCTCATCTCGCGGCGAGGGGGAAGTCTCATGGTTTTTCTCAAGTTGCGGCGGGAACCTGGGGTATATTCTCGAGTTACGACGGGGATGGCCCTTCCACACACGTGTTTGTTCAGCGACGGCAGGACTCCTGCCTAGTTGCGAGGGACAACTGGGGATTCTCCTGGATGCTTGGCAGGGCAATTGGGACGCCTCTCCAGCTGAGGCGGGAGACCAAGGGTCCCTTTCCACGTGCCACAAGAATCCTGGGACTCCTATCAAGTTTCACGAGGAGTCAGGCATCGTCTCCTTTGGAGGCACTGATCTCCGCGTACCTCTGGAATTCTCAAAGGATGTGAGGCCTCCGGTCGCGATAAGGTGGGGAACTAGGTCTTTCTCTGTGGTCTCCACAGGGGATTCAGACATCCTTTCGTCTTGGGAGATGCAAGACGAGCCTGCATTCAAGTCACTGCAGGGATATCCGGCCTTATTTCGAGTCAGGGCATCGCGGTGTCCATTCCACTTGAGGCCGCAAATCAGGGTCCCTCTCACATACCTAGAGCTGAGAGAAGCCTCCTCTTGAGGTGCTTGTGGTAAGGTGATATTCTTCTGGAGTCGAAGCCAGGGACTAACCTCTCATCTCGAGTTGATTTTTGGTCCTCGGAGCTCTTTCGTGTGGCTGCAGTGACCTCAGGATACCTCTAGCCTTGAAACAGTGTTCTTGGGGTTTTTCTGGAGTGCCATCAAGGAAATCAAGGCTCCTTTCATGTGTGATGTGCAACACGGAATTGCTCTGCACGCAGTGCAGGGGAATCGGGCCTCATCTCACGGCGAGAGGGAAGTCTCATGCTTTTTCTCGGGTTGCGGCTTGAACCTGGGGTATATTCTCGAGTTACGACGGGGATGGCCCTTCCACACACGTGTTTTTTCAGCGACGTCAAGACTCCTGCCTAGTTGCGAGGGACAACTCGGGATTCTCCTCGAGTCTTGGCAGGGCAATTGGGACTCATCGCAATCTGAGGCGGAAGACCAAGGGTCCCTTTCCACGTGCCACCGGAATCCTGGGACTCCTATCAAGTTTGACGAGGAGTCAGGCATCGTCTCCTTTGGAGGCACTGATCTCCGTGTACCTCTGTAGTTTTCAAAGGCTGTGAGGCCTCTGGTCGCGATGAGGTGGGTAACTAGGTCTATCTCTGTGGTCTCCACAGGGGATTCAGTCATCCTTTCATCTTGGGAGATGCAAAACGAGCCTGCCTTTAACTCACTGCAGGGATATCCGGCCTTATTTCGAGTCAGGGCATCGCGGTGTCCATTCCACTTGAGGCCGCAAACTCAGGGTCCCTCTCACATAGCTAGAGCTGAGAAAAGCCTCCTCTTGAGGTGCCTGTGGTAAGGTGGTATTGCTCTGGAGTCGAAGCCAGGGACTAACCTCTCATCTCGAGTTGATTTTTGGTCCACGGAGCTCTTTCGTGTTGCTACAGTGACCTCAGGATCCCTCTAGCCTTGAAACAGTGTTCTTAGGGTTTCTCTGGAGTGCCATCAAGGAAATCAAGGCTCCTTTCACGTGTGATGTGCAACACGGAATTGCTCTGCACGCAGTGCAGGGGAATCGGGCCTCATCTCGCGGCGAGGGGGAAGTCTCATGGTTTTTCTCGAGTTGCGGCGGGAACCTGGGGTATATTCTCGAGTTACGACGGGGATGGCCCATCCACACACGTGTTTGTTCAGCGACGGCAGGACTCCTGCCTAGTTGCGAGGGACAACTGGGGATTCTCCTGGAGGCTTGGCAGGGCAATTGGGACGCCTCTCCAGCTGAGGCGGGAGACCAAGGGTCCCTTTCCACGTGCCACAAGAATCCTGGGACTCCTATCAAGTTTCACGAGGAGTCAGGCATCGTCTCCTTTGGAGGCACTGATCTCCGCGTACCTCTGGAGTTTTCAAAGGATGTGAGGCCTCCGGTCGCGATGAGGTGGGGAAGTAGGTTTTCTCTGTGGTCTCCACAGGGGATTCAGACATCCTTTCGTCTTGGGAGATGCAAGACGAGCCTGCATTCAAGTCACTGCAGGGATATTCGGCCTTATTTCGAGTCAGGGCATCACGGTGTCCATTCCACTTGAGGCCGCAAACTCAGGGTCCCTCTCACATATCTAGAGCTGAGAGAAGCCTCCTCTTGAGGTGCTTGTGGTAAGGTGGTATTCCTCTGGAGTCGAAGCCAGGGACTAACCTCTCCTCTCGAGTTGATTTTTGGTCCACGGAGCTCTTTTGTGTGGCTACAGTGACCTCAGGATCCCTCTACCTTGAAACAGTGTTCTTGGGGTTTCTCTGGAGTGCCATCAAGGAAATCAAGGCTCCTTTGATGTGTGATGTGCAAGACGGAATTGCTCTGCACGCAGTGCAGGGGAATCGGGCCTCATCTCGCGGCGAGGGGGAAGTCTCATGGTTTTTCTCGTGTTGTGGCGGGAACCTGGGGTATATTATCGAGTTACGACGGGGATGGCCCTTCCACCCACGTGTTTGTTCAGCGACGGCAGGACTCCTGCCTAGTTTCGAGGGACAACTCGGGATTCTCCTCGAGGCTTGGCAGGGCAATTGGGACGCCTCTCCAGCTGAGGCGGGAGACCAAGGGTCCCTTTCCACGTGCCACAGGAATCCTGGGACTCCTATCAATTTTCACGAGGAGTCAGGCATCGTCTCCTTTGGAGGCACTCATCTCCGTGTACCTCTGTAGTTTTCAAAGGATGTGAGGCCTCCGGTCGCGATGAGGTGGGGAACTAGGTCTTTCTCTGTGGTCTCCAAAGGGGATTCAGTCATCCTTTCATCTTGGGAGATGCAAGACGAGCCTGCATTCAAGTCACTGCAGGGATATCCGGCCTTATATCGAGTCAGGGCATCGCGGTGTCCATTCCACTTGAGGCCCCAAAATCAGGGTCCCTCTCACATACCTAGAGCTGAGAGAAGCCTCCTCTTGAGGTGCTTGTGGTAAGTTGGTATTCCTCTGGAGTCGAAGCCAGGGACTAACCTCTCATCTCGAGTTGATTTTTGGTCCACGGAGCTCTTTCGTGTTGCTACAGTGACCTCAGGATCCCTCTAGCCTTGAAACAGTGTTCTTGGGCTTTCTCTGGAGTGCCATCAAGGAAATCAAGGCTCCTTTCATGTGTGATGTGCAACACGGAATTGCTCTGCACGCAGTGCAGGGGAATCGGGCCTCATCTCGCGGCGAGGGGGAAGTCTCATGGTTTTTCTCGAGTTGCGGCGGGAACCTGAGGTATATTCTCGAGTTAGGACGGGGATGGCCCTTCCACACACGTGTTTGTTCAGCGACGTCAGGACTCCTGCCTAGTTGCGAGGGACAACTCGGGATTCTCCTCGAGGCTGGGCAGGACAATTGGGACGCCTCTCCAGCTGAGGCGGGAGACCAAGGGTCCCTTTCCATGTGCCACAGGAATCCTGGGACTCCTATCAAGTTTCACGAAGAGTCAGGCATCGTCTCCTTTGGAGGCACTGATCTCCGCGTACCTCTGGAGTTTTCAAAGGATGTGAGGCCTCCGGTCGCAATGAGGTGGGGAAGTAGGTTTTCTCTGTGGTCTCCACAGGGGATTCAGACATCCTTTCGTCTTGGGAGATGCAAGACGAGCCTGCATTCAAGTCACTGCAGGGATATTCGGCCTTATTTCGAGTCAGGGCATCACGGTGTCCATTCCACTTGAGGCCGCAAACTCAGGGTCCCTCTCACATATCTAGAGCTGAGAGAAGCCTCCTCTTGAGGTGCTTGTGGTAAGGTGGTATTCCTCTGGAGTCGAAGCCAGGGACTAACCTCTCAACTCGAGTTGATTTTTGGTCCACGGAGCTCTTTTGTGTGGCTACAGTGACCTCAGGATCCCTCTACCTTGAAACAGTGTTCTTAGGGTTTCGCTGGAGTGCCATCAAGGAAATCAAGGGTCCTTTCATGTGTGATGTGCAACACGGAATTGCTCTGCACGCAGTGCAGGGGAATCGGGCCTCATTTTGCGGCGAGGGGGAAGTCTCATGGTTTTTCTCGAGTTGCGGTGGGAACCTGGGGTATATTCTCGAGTTACGACGGGGAAGGCCCTTCCACCTACGTGTTTGTTCAGCGACGTCAGGACTCCTGCCTAGTTGCGAGGGACAACTCGGGATTCTCCTCGAGGCTTGGCAGGGCAATTGGGACGCCTCTCCAGCTGAGGGGGGAGACCAAGTGTCCCTTTCCACGTGCCACAGGAATCTTGGGACTCCTATCAAGTTTCACGAGGAGTCAGGCATCGTCTCCTTTGGAGGCACTGATCTCCGCGTACCTCTGGAGTTTTCAAAGGATGTGAGCCCTCCGGTCGCGATGAGGTGGGGAACTAGGTCTTTCTCTGTGGTCTCCACAGGGGATTCAGACATCCTTTCGTCTTGGGAGATGCAAAACGAGCCTGCATTTAAGTCACTGCAGGGATATCAGGCCTCATTTCGAGTCAGGGCATCGCGGTGTCCATTCCACTTGACGCCGCAAACTCAGGGTCCCTCTCACATAGCTAGAGCTGAGAGAAGCCTCCTTTTGAGGTGCTTGTGGTTAGGTGGTATTCCTCTGGAGTCAAAGCCAGGGACTAACCTCTCATCTCGAGTTGATTTTTGGTCCACGGAGCTCTTTCTTGTTGCTACAGTGACCTCAGGATCCCTCTAGCCTTGAAACAGTGTTCTTGGGGTTTCTCTGGAGTGCCATCAAGGAAATCAAGGCTCCTTTCATGTGTGATGTGCAAGACGGAATTGCTCTGCACGCACTGCAGGGAAATCGGGCCTCATCTCGCTGCGAGGGGGAAGGCTCAAGGTTTTTCTCGAGTTGCGTCGGGAACCTGGGGTATATTCTCGAGTTACGACGGGGATGGCCCTTACACACACGTGTTTGTTCAGCCGCGTCAGGACTCCTGCCTAGTTGCGAGGGACAACTCGGGATTCTCCTCGAGGCTTGGCAGGGCAATTGGGACGCCTCTCCAGCTGAGGCGGGAGACCAAGGGTCCCTTTCCACGTGCCACAGGAATCCTGGGACTCCTATCAATTTTCACGAGGAGTCAGGCATCGTCTCCTTTGGAGGCAGTGATCTCCGCGTACCTCTGGAGTTTTCAAAGAATGTGAGGCCTTCGGTCGCGATGAGTTGGGAAATTGTTCTTTTTCTGTGGTCTCCACAGGGGATTCAGACATCCTTTCGTCTTGGGAGATGCAAGACGAGCCTGCATTCAAGTCACTGCAGGGATATTCGGCCTTATTTCGAGTCAGGGCATCGCGGTGTCCATTCCACTTGAGGCCGCAAACTCAGGGTCCCTTTCACATAGCTAGAGCTGAGAGAAGGCTCCTCTTGAGGTGCTTGTGGTAAGATAGTATTCCTCTGGAGTCGAATCCAGGGACTAACCTCTCATCTCGAGTTGATTTTTGGTCCATGGAGCTCTTTCCTGTTGTTACAGTGACCTCAGGATCCCTCTAGCCTTGAAACAGTGTTCTTGGGTTTTCTCTGGAGTGCCATCACTGAAATCAAGACTCCTTTCATGTGTGATGTGCAACAAGGAATTGCTCTGCACGCAGTGCAGGGGAATCGGGCCTCATATCGTGGCGAGGGGGAAGTCTCATGGTTTTTCTCGAGTTGCGGCGGGAACCTGGGGTATATTCTCGAGTTACGACGGGGATGGCCCTTACACACACATGTTTGTTCAGCCGCGTCAGGACTCCTGCCTAGTTGCGAGGGACAACTCGGGATTCTCCTCGAGGCTTGGCAGGGCAATTGGGACGCCTCTCTAGCTGAGGCGGGAGACCAAGTGTCCCTTTCCCCGTGCCACAGGAATCCTGGGACTCCTATCAATTTTCACGAGGAGTCAGGCATCGTCTCCTTTGGAGGCACTGATCTCCGAGTACCTCTGGAGTTTTCAAAGAATGTGAGGCCTCCGGTCGTGATGATGTGGGGAACTAGTTCTTTTTCTGTGGTCTCCACAGGGGATTCAGACATCCTTTCGTCTTGGGAGATGCAAGAGGAGCCTGCATTCAAGTCACTGCAGGGATATCCGGCCTTATTTCGAGTCAGGGAATCGCGGTGTGCATTCCACTTGAGGCCGCAAATCAGGGTCCCTCTCACATAGCTAGAGCTGAGAGAAGCCTCCTCTTGAGGTGCTTCTGGTAAGGTGATATTCTTCTGGAGTCGAAGCCAGGGACTAACCTCTCATCTCGAGTTGATTTTTGGTCCAAGGAGCTCTTTCGTGTGGCTACAGTGACCTCAGGATCCCTCTAGCCTTGAAACAGTGTTCTTGGGGTTTTTCTGGAGTACCATCAAGGAAATCAAGGCTCCTTTCATGTGTGATGTGCAACACGGAATTGCTCTGCACGCAGTGCAGGGGAATCGGGCCTCATCTCGCGGCGAGTGGGAAGTCTCATGGTTTTTCTCGAGTTGCGGCGGGAACCTGGGGTATATTCTCGAGTTACGACGGGGATGGCCCTTACACACACGTGTTTGTTCAGTGACGTCAAGACTCCTGCCTAGTTGCGAGGGACAACTCGGGATTCTTCTCGAGGCTTGGCAGGGCAATTGGGACTCCTCTCAATCTGAGGCGGGAGACCAAGGGTCCCTTTCCACGTGCCACAGGAATCCTGGGACTCCTATCAAGTTTCACGAGGAGTCAGGCATCGTCTCCTTTGGAGGCACTGATCTCCGCGTACCTCTGGAGTTTTCAAAGGATGTGAGGCCTCCGGTCGCGATGAGGTGGGGAACTAGGTCTTTCTCTGTGGTCTCCACAGGGGATTCAGACATCCTTTCGTCTTGGGAGATGCAAGAAGAGCCTGAATTCAAGTCACTGCAGGGATATCCGGCCTTATTTCGAGTCAGGGTATCACTGTGTCCATTCCACTTGAGGCCGCAAACTCAGGGTCCCTCTCACATAGCTAGAGCTGAGAGAAGCCTCCTCTTGAGGTGCTTGTGGTAAGGTGGTATTCCTCTGGAGTCGAAGCCAGGGACTAACTTCTCATCTCGAGTTGATTTTTGGTCCATGAAGCTCTTTTGTGTGGCTACAGTGACCTCAGGATCCCTCTACCTTGAAACAGTATTCTTGGGGTTTCTCTGGAATGCCATCAAGGAAATCAAGGCTCCTTTCATGTGTGATGTGCAAGACGGAATTGCACTGCACGCATTGCAGGGGAATCGGGCCTCATCTCGCGGCGAGGGGGAAGTCTCATGGTTTTTCTCGAGTTGCGGCGGGAACCTGGGGTATATTCTCGAGTTACGACGGGGATGGCCATTCCACCCACGTGTTTGTTCAGCCACGTCAGGACTCCTGCCTAGTTGCGAGGGACCACTCGGGATTCTCCTCGAGGCTTGGCAGGGCAATTGGGACGCCTCTCCAGGTGAGGCGGGAGACCAAGGTTCCCTTTCCATGTGCCACAGGAATCCTGGGATTCCTATCAAGTTTCACGAGGAGTCAGGAATCGTCTCCTTTGGAGGCACTGATCTCCGCGAACCTTTGGAGTTTTCAAAGGATGTGAGGCCTCCGGTCGCGATGGGGTGGGGAAATAGTTCTTTTTCTATGGTCTCCACAGGGGAGTCAGACATCCTTTCGTCTTGGGAGATGCAAGACGAGCCTGCATTCAAGTCACTGCAGGGATATTCGGCCTTATTTCGCGTCAGGGCATCGCGGTGTCCATTCCACTTGAGGCGGCAAACTCAGGGTCCCTCTCACATACCTAGAGCTGAGAGAAGCCTCCTCTTGAGGTCCTTGTGGTAAGGTGGTATTCCTCTGGAGTCGAAGCCAGGGACTAAGCTCTCATCTCGAGTTGATTTTTGGTCCACGGAGCTCTTTCGTGTTGCTACAGTGACCTCAGGATCCCTCTAGCCTTGAAACAGTGTTCTTGGGGTTTCGCTGGAGTGCCGTCAAGGAAATCAAGGCTCCTTTCATGTGTGATGTGCAACACGGAATTGCTCTGCACGCAGTGCAGGGGAATCAGGCCTCATCTCGCGGCGAGGGGGAAGTCTCATGGTTTTTCTCGAGTTGCGGCGGGAACCTGGGGTATATTCTCGAGTTACGACTGGGATGGCCCTTCCAAACACGTGTTAGTTCAGCGATGGCAGGACTCCTGCCTAGTTGCGAGGGACAACTCGGGATTCTCCTCGATGCTTGGCAGGGCAATTGGGATGCCTCTCCAGCTGAGACGGGAGACCAAGGGTCCCCTTCCACGAGCCACAGGAATCCTGGGACTCCTCTTAAGTTTATCGAGGAGTCAGGCATTGTCTCCTTTGGAGGCACTGATCTTCGCGTACCTCTGGAGTTTTCAAAGGATGTGAGCCCTCCGGTCGCGATGAGGTGGGGAACTAGGTCTTTCTCTGTGGTCTCCACAGGGGTTTCAGATATCCTTTCGTTTGGGAGATGCAAGACGAGCCTGCATTCAAGTCACTGCAGGGATATCCGGCCTTATTTCGAGTCAGGGCATCGCGGTGTCCATTCCACTTGAGGCCGTAAACTCAGGGTCCCTCTCACATATCTAGAGCTGAGAGAAGCCTCCACTTGAGGTGCTTGTGGTAAGGTGTTATTCCTCTGGAGTCGAAGCCAGGGACTAACCTCTCATCTCGAGTTGATTTTTGGTCCACGGAGCTCTTTCCTGTTGCTACAATGACCTCAGGATCCCTCTAGCCTTGAAACAGTGTTCTTGGGGTTTCTCTGGAGTGCCATCAAGGAAATCAAGGCTCCTTTCCTGTGTGATGTGCAACACGGAATTGCTCTGCACGCAGTGCAGGGGAATCGGGCCTCATCTCGCGGCGAGATGGAAGTCTCATGGTTTTTCTCGAGTTGCGGCCGGAAACTGGGGTATATTCTCAAGTTACGACGGGGATGGCCCTTCCACACACGTGTTTGTTCAGCGACGTCAGGACTCCTGCCTAGTTGCGAGGGACAACTCGGGATTCTCCTCGAGGCTTGGCAGGGCAATTGGGACGCCTCTCCAGGTGAGGCGGGAGACCAAGGGTCCCTTTCCACGTGCCACAGGAATCCTGGGAATCCTATCAAGTTTCACGAGGAGTCAGGCATCGTCTCCGTTGGAGGCACTGATCTCCGCGTACCTCTGGAGTTTTCAAGGGATGTGAGGCCTCCGGTCGCGATGAGGTGTGGAACTAGGTCTTTCTCTGTGGTCTCCACAGGGGACTCAGACATCCTTTCGTCTTGGGAGATGCAAGACGAGCCTGCATTCAAGTCACTGCAGGGATATCCGGCCTTATTTCGAGTCAGGGCATCGCGTCTCCATTCCACTTGAGGCCGCAAACTCAGGGTCCCTCTCACATAGCTTGAGCTGAGAGTAGCCTCCTCTTGAGGTGCTTGTGGTAAGGTGGTATTCCTCTGGAGTCGAAGCCAGGGACTAACCTCTCATCTCGAGTTGATTTTTGGCCCATGGAGCTCTTTCGTGTTGCTACAGTGACCTCAGGATCCCTCTAGACTTGAAACAGTGTTCTTGGGGTTTCTCTGGAGTGCCATCAAGGAAATCAAGGCTCCTTTCATGTGTGATGTGCAACACGGAATTGCTCTGCACTCAGTACAGGGGAATCGGGCCTCATCTCGCGGCGAGGGGGAAGTCTCATGGTTTTTCTCGAGTTGCGGCGGGAATCTGGGGTATATTCTCGAGTTACGACGGGGATGGCCCTTCCACACACGTGTTAGTTCAGCGACGGCAGGACTCCTGCCTAGTTGCGAGGGACAACTCGGGATTCTCCTCGAGGCTTGGCAGGGCAATTGGGACGCCTCTCCAGCTGAGGCGGGAGACCAAGGCTCCCTTTCCACGTGCCACAGGAATCCTGGGACTCCTATCAAGTTTCACGAGGAGTCAGGCATCGTCTCCTTTGGAGGCACTGATCTCCACGTACCTCTGCAGTTTTCAAAGGATATGAGGCCTCCGGTCGCGATGAGGTGGGGAACTAGGTCTTTCTCTGTGGTCTCCACAGGGGATTCAGACATCCTTTCGTCTTGGGAGATGCAAGACGAGCATACATTCAAGTCACTGCAGGGATATCCGGCCTTATTTCGCGTCAGGGCATCGCGGTGTCCATTCCACTTTAGGCCGCAAACTCAGGGTCCCTCTCACATACCTAGAGGTGAGAGAAGCCTCCTCTTGAGGTGCTTGTGGTGAGGTGGTATTCCTCTGGAGTCGAAGCCAGGGACTAACCTCTCATCTCGAGGTGATTTTTGGTCCACGGAGCTCTTTCGTGTTGCTACAGTGACCTCAGGATCCCTCTAGCCTTGAAACAGTGTTCTTGGGGTTTCTCTGGAGTGCCGTCAAGGAAATCAAGGCTCCTTTCATGTGTGATGTGCAACACGGAATTGCTCTGCACGCAGTGCAGGGGCATCGGGCCTCATCTCGTGGCGAGGGGGAAGTCTCATGGTTTTTCTCGAGTTGCGGCGGGAACCTGGGGTATATTCTCGAAGTACGATGGGGATGGCCCTTCCAACCACGTGTTTGTTCAGCGACGTCAGGACTCCTGCCTAGTTGCGAGGGACAACTCGGGGTTCTCCTCGAGGCTTGGCAGGGCAATTGGGACGCCTCTCCAGCTGAGGCGGGAGACCAAGGGTCCCTTTCCACGTGCCACAGGAATCCTGGGACTCCTATCAAGTTTCACGAGGAGTCAGGCATCGTCTCCTTTGGAGGCACTGATCTCCGCGTACCTCTGGAGTTTTCAAGGGATGTGAGGCCTCCGGTCGCGATGAGCTGGGGAACTAGGTCTTTCTCTGTGGTCTCCACAGGGGATTCAGACATCCTTTCGTCTTGGGAGACGCAAGAAGAGCCTGCATTCAAGTCACTGCAGGGATATTCAGCCTTATTTCGCGTCAGGGCATCGCGGTGTCCATTCCACTTGAGGCCGCAAACTCAGGGTCCCTCTCACATACCTAGAGCTGAGAGAAGCCTCCTCTTGAGGTGCTTGTGGTAAGGTGGTATTCCTCTGGAGTCGAAGCCAGGGACTAAGCTCTCATCTCGATTTGATTTTTGGTCCACGGAGCTCTTTCGTGTTGCTACAGTGACCTCAGGATCCCTCTAGCCTTGAAACAGTGGTCTTGGGGTTTCGCTGGAGTGCCGTCAAGGAAATCAAGGCTCCTTTCATGTGTGATGTGCAACACGGAATTGCTCTGCACGCAGTGCAGGTGAATCAGGCCTCATCTCACGGCGAGGGGGAAGTCTCAGGTTTTTCTCGAGTTGCGGCGGGAACCTGGGGTATATTCTCGAGTTACGACGGGGATGGCCCTTTCAAACACGTGTTAGTTCAGCGATGGCAGGACTCCTGCCTAGTTGCGAGGGACAACTCGGGATTCTCCTCGAGGTTTGGCAGGGCAATTGGGACGCCTCTCCAGCTGAGGCGGGAGACCAAGGGTCCCTTTTCACGTGCCACAGGAATCCTGGTACTCCTATCAAGTTTCACGAGGAGTCAGGCATCGTCTCCTTTGGAGGCACTGATCTACGCGTATCTCTGGAGTTTTCAAAGGATGTGAGGCCTCCGGTCGAGATGAGGTGGGGAACTAGGTCTTTCTCTGTGGTCTCCACAGGGGATTCAGACATCCTTTCGTCTTGGGAGATGCAAGACGAGCCTACATTCAAGTCACTGCAGGGATATCCGGCCTTATTTCGCGTCAGGGCATCGCGGTGTCCATTCCACTTGAGGCCGCAAACTCAGGGTCCCTCTCACATACCTAGAGCTGAGAGAAGCCTCCTCTTGAGGTGCTTGTGGTGAGGTGGTATTACTCTGGAGTCGAAGCCAGGGACTAACCTCTCATCTCGAGGTGATTTTTGGTCCACGGAGCTCTTTCGTGTTGCTACAGTGACCTCAGGATCCCTCTAGCCTTGAAACAGTGTTCTTGGGGTTTCTCTGGAGTGCCGTCAAGGAAATCAAGGCTCCTTTCATGTGTGATGTGCAACACGGAATTGCTCTGCACGCAGTGCAGGGGCATCGGGCCTCATCTGGCGGCGAGGGGGAAGTCTCATGGTTTTTCTCGAGTTGCGGCGGGAACCTGGGGTATATTCTCGAAGTACGATGGGGATGGCCCTTCCAACCACGTGTTTGTTCAGCGACGTCAGGACTCCTGCCTAGTTGCGAGGGACAACTCGGGGTTCTCCTCGAGGCTTGGCAGGGCAATTGGGACGCCTCTCCAGCTGAGGCGGGAGACCAAGGGTCCCTTTCCACGTGCCACAGGAATACTGGAACTCCTATCAAGTTTCACGAGGAGTCACGCATCGTCTCCTTTGGAGGCACTCATCTCCGCGTACCTCTGGAGTTTTCAAAGGATGTGAGGCCTCCGGTCGCGATGACGTGGGGAACTAGGTCTTTCTCTGCGGTCTCCACAGGGGATTCAGACATCCTTTCGTCTTGGGAGATGCAAGACGAGCCTGCATTCAAGTCACTGCTGGGATATCCGGCCTTATTTCGAGCCAGAGCATCGCGCTGTCCATTCCACTTGAGGCCGCAAAATCAGGGTCCCTCTCACATACCTAGAGCTGAGAGAAGCCTCCTCTTGAGGTGCTTGTGGTAAGGTGGTATTCCTCTGGAGTCGAAGCCAGGGACTAACCTCTCATCTCGAGTTGATTTTTGGTCCACGGAGCTCTTCCGTGTTGCTAGAGTGACCTCAGGATCCCTCTAGCCTTGAAACAGTGTTCTTGGGGTTTCTCTGGAGTGCCATCAAGGAAATCAAGGCTCCTTTCCTGTGTGATGTGCAACACGGAATTGCTCTGCACGCAGTGCAGGGGAATCGGGCCTCATCTCGCGGCGAGGGGGAAGTCTCATGGTTTTTCTCGAGTTGCGGCGGGAACCTGGGGTATATTCTCAAGTTACGACGGGGATGGCCCTTCCACCCACGTGTTTGTTCAGCGACGTCAGGACTCCTGCCTAGTTGCGAGGGACAACTCGGGATTCTCCTCGAGGCTTGGCAGGGCAATTGAGACGCCTCTCCAGCTGAGGCGGGAGACCAAGGGTCCCTTTCCACGTGCCACAGGAATCCTGGGAATCCTATCAAGTTTCACGAGGAGTCAGGCATCGTCTCCTTTGGAGGCACTGATCTCCGCGTACCTCTGGAGTTTTCAAGGGATGTGAGGCCTCCGGTCGCCATGAGGTGGGGAACTAGGTCTTTCTCTGTGGTCTCCACAGGGGATTCAGACATCCTTTCGTCTTGGGAGATGCAAGACGAGCCTGCATTCCAGTCACTGCAGGGATATCCGGCCTTATTTCGAGTCAGGGCATCGCGGTGTCCATTCCACTTGAGGCCGCAAAATCAGGGTCCCTCTCACATAGCTAGAGCTGAGAGAAGCCTCCTCTTGAGGTGCTTGTGGTAAGGTGGTATTCCTCTGGAGTCGAAGCCAGGGACTACCCTCTCATCTCGAGTTGATTTTTGGTCCTCGGAGCTCTTTCGTGTTGCTACAGTGACCTCAGGATTCCTCTAGCCTTGAAACAGTGTTCTTGGGGTTTCTCTGGAGTGCCATCAAGGAAATCAAGGCTCCTTTCATATGTGATGTGCAACACGGAATTGCTCTGCACGCAGTGCAGGGGAATCGGGCCTCATCTCGCGGCGAGGGGGAAGTCTCATGGTTTTTCTCGAGTTGCGGCGGGAACCTGGGGAATATTCTTCAGTTACGAGGGGATGGCCCTTCCACACACGTGTTTGTTCAGCGACGAAAAGGACTCCTGCCTAGTTGCGAGGGACAACTCGGGATTCTCCTCGAGGCTTGGCAGGGCAATTGGGACGCATCTCCAGCTGAGGCGGGAGACCAAGGGTCCCTTTCCACGTGCCACAGGAATCCTGGGAATCCTATCAAGTTTCACGAGGAGTCAGGCATCGTCTCCTTTGGAGGCACTGATCTCCGCGTACCTCTGGAGTTTTCAAGGGATGTGAGGCCTCCAGTCGCGATGAGGTGTGGAACTAGGTCTTTCTCTGTGGTCTCCACAGGGGACTCAGACATCCTTTCGTCTTGGGAGATGCAAGACGAGCCTGCATTCAAGTCACTGCAGTGATATCCGGCCTTATTTCGCGTCAGGGCATCGCGGTGTCCATTCCACTTTAGGCCGCAAACTCAGGGTCCCTCTCACATACCTAGAGCTGAGAGAAGCCTCCTCTTGAAGTGCTTGTGGTGAGGTGGTATTCCTCTGGAGTCGAAGCCAGGGACTAACCTCTCATCTCGAGTTGATTTTTGGTCCACGGAGCTCTTTCGTGTTGCTACAGTGACCTCAGGATCCCTCTAGCCTTGAAACAGTGTTCTTGGGGTTTCGCTGGAGTGCCGTCAAGGAAATCAAGGCTCCTTTCATGTGTGATGTGCAAAACGGAATTGCTCTGCACGCAGTGCAGGGGCATCGGGCCTCATCTCGCGGCGAGGGGGAAGTCTCATTGTTTTTCTCGAGTTGCGGCGGGAACCTGGGGTATATTCTCGAAGTACGATGGGGATGGCCCTTCCAACCACGTGTTTGTTCAGCGACGTCAGAACTCCTGCCTAGTTGCGAGGGACAACTCGGGGTTCTCCTCGAGGCTTGGCAGGGCAATTGGGACGCCTCTCCAGCTGAGGCGGGAGACCAAGGGTCCTTTTCCACGTGCCACAGGAATCCTGGGACTCCTATCAAGTTTCACGAGGAGTCAGGCATCGTCTCCTTTGGAGGCACTGATCTCCGCGTACCTCTGGAGTTTTCAAAGGATATGAGGCCTCCGGTCGCGATGAGGTGGGGAACTAGGTCTTTCTCTGTTGTCTCCACAGGGGATTCAGACATCCTTTCGTCTTGGGAGATGCAAGACGAGCCTGCATTCAAGTCACTGCAGGGATATCCGGCCTTATTTCGAGTCAGGGCATCGCGTCTCCATTCCACTTGAGGCCGCAAACTCAGGGTACCTCTCACATAGCTAGAGCTGAGAGAAGCCTCCTCTTGAGGTGCTTGTGGTAAGGTGGTATTCCTCTGGAGTCGAATCCAGGGACTAACCTCTCATCTCGAGTTGATTTTTGGTCCACGGAGCTCTTTCGTGTTGCTACAGTGACCTCAGGATCCCTCTAGCCTTGAAACAGTGTTCATGGGGTTTCTCTGGAGTGCCATCAAGGAAATCAAGGCTCCTTTCATGTGTGATGTGCAACACGGAATTGCTCTGCACGCAGTGCAGGGGAATCGGGCCTCATTTTTCGGCGAGGGGGAAGTCTCATGGTTTTTCTCGAGTTGCTGTGTGAACCTGGGGTATATTCTCGAGTTACGACGGGGATGGCCCTTCCACCCACGTGTTTGTTCAGCGACGTCAGGACTCCTGCCTAGTTGCGAGGGACACCTCGGGGTTCTCCTCGAGGCTTAGCAGGGCAATTGGGATGCCTCTCCAGCTGAGGCGGGAGACCAAGGGTCCCTTTCCACGTGCCACAGGAATCCTGGGAATCCTATCAAGTTTCACGAGGAGTCAGGCATCGTCTCCTTTGGAGGCACTGATCTCCGCGTACCTCTGGAGTTTTCAAAGGATGTGAGGCCTCCGGTCGCGATGAGCTGGGGAACTAGGTCTTTCTCTGTGGTCTCCACAGGGGATTCAGACATCCTTTCGTCTTGGGAGATGCAAGAAGATCCTGCATTCAAGTCACTGCAGGGATATTCGGCCTTATTTCGCGTCAGGGCATCGCGGTGTCCATTCCACTTGAGGCCGCAAACTCAGGGTCCCTCTCACATACCTAGAGCTGAGAGCAGCCTCCTCTTGAGGTGCTTGTGGTAAGGTGGTATTCCTCTGGAGTCGAAGCCAGGGACTAAGCTCTCATCTCGAGTTGATTTTTGGTCCACGGAGCTCTTTCGTGTTGCTACAGTGACCTCAGGATCCCTCTAGCCTTGAAACAGTGTTCTTGGGTTTTCGCTGGAGTGCCGTCAAGGAAATCAAGGCTCCTTTCATGTGTGATGTGCAACACGGAATTGCTCTGCACGCAGTGCAGGGGAATCGGGCCTCATCTCGCGGCGAGGGGGAAGTCTCATGGTTTTTCTCGAGTTGCGGCGGGAACCTGGGGTATATTCTCGAGTTACGACGGGGATGGCCCTTCCAAACACGTGTTAGTTCAGCGATGGCAGGACTCCTGCCTAGTTGCGAGGGACAACTCGGGAATCTCCTCGAGGCTTGGCAGGGCAATTGGGACGCCTCTCCAGCTGAGGCGGGAGACCAAGGGTCCCTTTCCACGTGCTACAGGAATCCTGGGACTCCTATCAAGTTTCACGAGGACTCAGGCATCGTCTCCTTTGGAGGCACTGATCTCCGCGTACCTCTGGAGTTTTCAAAGGATGTGAGGCCTCCGGTCGCGATGAGGTGGGGAACTAGGTTTTTCTCTGTGGTCTCCACAGGGGATTCAGACATCCTTTCGTCTTGGGAGATGCAAGACGAGCCTGCATTCAAGTCACTGCAGGGATATCCGGCCTTATTTCGAGTCAGGGCATCGCGGTGTCCATTCCACTTGAGGCCGCAAACTCAGGGTCCCTCTCACATACCTAGAGCTGAGAGAAGCCTCCTCTTGAGGTGCTTGTGGTAAGGTGGTATTCCTCTGGAGTCGAAGCCAGGGACTAACCTCTCATCTCGAGTTGATTTTTGGTCCACGGAGCTCTTTCGTGTTGCTACAGTGACCTCAGGATCCCTCTAGCCTTGAAACAGTTTTCTTGGGGTTTCTCTGTAGTGCCATCAAGGAAATCAAGGCTCCTTTCATGTGTGATGTGCAACACGGAATTGCTCTGCACGCAGTGCAGGGGAATCGGGCCTCATCTCGCGGCGAGGGGGTAGTCTCATGGTTTTTCTCGAGTTGCGGCGGGAACCTGGGGTATATTCTCGAGTTACGACGGGGATGGCCCTTCCACCCACGTGTTTGTTCAGCGACGTCAGGACTCCTGCCTTGTTGCGAGGGACAACTCGGGATTCTCCTGGGGGCTTGGCAGGGCAATTGGGACGCCTCTCCAGCTGAGGCGGGAGACCAAGGGTCCCTTTCCACGTGCCACAGGAATCCTGGGACTCCTATCAAGTTTCACGAGGAGTCAGGCATCGTCTCCTTTGGAGGCAGTGATCTCCGCGTACCTCTGGAGTTTTCAAGGGATGTGAGGCCTCCGGTCGCGATGAGCTGGGGAACTAGGTCTTTCTCTGTGGTCTCCACAGGGGATTCAGACATCCTTTCGTCTTGGGAGATGCAAGAAGAGCCTGCATTCAAGTCACTGCAGGGATATTCGGCCTTATTTCGCGTCAGGGCATCGCGGTGTCCATTCCACTTGAGGCCGCAAACTCAGGGTCCCTCTCACATACCTAGAGCTGAGAGAAGCCTCCTCTTGAGGTGCTTGTGGTAAGGTGGTATTCCTCTGGAGTCGAAGCCAGGGAATAACCTCTCATCTCGAGTTGATTTTTGGTCCACGGAGCTCTTTCGTGTTGCTACAGTGACCTCAGGATCCCTCTAGCCTTGAAACAGTGTTCTTGGGGTTTCTCTGGAGTGCCATCAAGGAAATCAAGGCTCCTTTCATGTGTGATGTGCAACACGGAATTGCTCTGCACGCAGTGCAGGGGAATCGGGCCTCATTTTTCGGCGAGGGGGAAGTCTCATGGTTTTTCTCGAGTTGCTGTGTGAACCTGGGGTATATTCTCGAGTTACGACGGGGATGGCCCTTCCACCCACGTGTTTGTTCAGCGACGTCAGGACTCCTGCCTAGTTGCGAGGGACAACTCGGGATTCTCCTCGAGGCTTGGCAGGGCAATTGGGATGCCTCTCCAGCTGAGAATGGAGACCAAGGGTCCCTTTCCACGTGCCACAGGAATCCAGGGATTCCTATCAAGTTTCACGAGGAGTCAGGCATCGTCTCCTTTGGAGGCACTGATCTCCGCGTACCTCTGGAGTTTTCAAAGGATGTGAGGCCTCCGGTCGCGATGAGGTGGGGAAGTAGGTTTTCTCTGTGGTCTCCACAGGGGTTTCAGATATCCTTTCGTCTTGGGAGATGCAAGACGAGCCTGCATTCAAGTCACTGCAGGGATATCCGGCCTTATTTCGAGTCAGGGCATTGCGGTGTCCATTCCACTTGAGGCCGCAAACTCAGGGTCCCTCTCACATACCTAGAGCTGAGAGAAGCCTCCGCTTGAGGTGCTTGTGGTAAGGTGTTATTCCTCTGGAGTCGAAGCCAGGGACTAACCTCTCATCTCTAGTTGATTTTTGGTCCACGGAGCTCTTTCGTGTTGCTACAGTGACCTCAGGATCCCTCTAGCCTTGAAACAGTGTTCTTGGGGTTTCTCTGGAGTGCCATCAAGGAAATCAAGGCTCCTTTCATGTGTGATGTGCAACACGGAATTGCTCTGCACGCAGTGCAGGGGAATCGGGCCTCATCTCGCGGCGAGGGGGAAGTCTCATGGTTTTTCTCGAGTTGCGGCGGGAACCTGGGGTATATTCTCGAGTTATGACGGGGATGGCCCTTCCACACACGTGTTAGTTCAGCGACGGCAGGACTCCTGCCTAGTTGCGAGGGACAACTCGGGATTCTCCTCGAGGCTTGGCAGGGCAATTGGGACACCTCTCCAGCTGAGGCAGGAGACCAAGGGTCCCTTTCCACGTGCCACAGGAATCCTGGGACTCCTATCAAGTTTCACGAGGAGTCAGGCATCGTCTCCTTTGGAGGCACTGATCTCCACGTACCTCTGGAGTTTTCAAGGGATGTGAGGCCTCCGGTCGCGATGAGGTGGAGAACTAGGTCTTTCTCTGTGGTCTCCACAGGGGATTCAGACATCCTTTCGTCTTGGGAGATGCAAGAAGAGCCTGCATTCAAGTCACTGCAGGGATATTCGGCCTTATTTCGCGTCAGGGCATGGCGGTGTCCATTCCACTTGAGGCCGCAAACTCAGGGTCCCTCTCACATACCTAGAGCTGAGAGAAGCCTCCTCTTGAGGTGCTTGTGGTGAGGTGGTATTCCTCTGGAGTCGAAGCCAGGGACTAAGCTCTCATCTCGAGTTGATTTTTGGTCCACGGAGCTCTTTCGTGTTGCTACAGTGACCTCAGGATCCCTCTAGCCTTGAAACAGTGTTCTTGGGGTTTCGCTGGAGTGCCGTCAAGGAAATCAAGGCTCCTTTCATGTGTGATGTGCAACACGGAATTGCTCTGCACGCAGTGCAGGGGAATCAGGCCTCATCTCGCGGCGAGGGGGAAGTCTCATGGTTTTTCTCGAGTTGCGGCGGGAACCTGGGGTATATTCTCGAGTTACGACGGGGATGGCCCTTCCAAACACGTGTTAGTTCAGCGATGGCAGGACTCCTGCCTAGTTGCGAGGGACAACTCGGGATTCTCCTCGAGGCTTGGCAGGGCAATTGGGACGCCTCTCCAGCTGAGGCGGGAGACCAAGGGTCCCTTTCCACGTGCCACAGGAATCCTGGGACTCCTATCAAGTTTCACGAGGAGTCAGGCATCGTCTCCTTTGGAGGCACTGATCTCCGCGTACCTCTGGAGTTTTCAAAGGATGTGAGGCCTCCGTTCGAGATGAGGTGGGGAACTAGGTCTTTCTCTGTGATCTCCACAGGGGATTCAGACATCCTTTCGTCTTGGGAGATGCAAGACGAGCCTACATTCAAGTCACTGCAGGGATATCCGGCCTTATTTCGCGTCAGGGCATCGCGGTGTCCATTCCACTTGAGGCTGCAAACTCAGGGTCCCTCTCACATACCTAGAGCTGAGAGAAGCCTCCTCTTGAGGTGCTTGTGGTGAGGTGGTATTCCTCTGGAGTCGAAGCCAGGGACTAACCTCTCATCTCGAGGTGATTTTTGGTCCACGGAGATCTTTCGTGTTGCTACAGTGACCTCAGGATCCCTCTAGCCTTGAAACAGTGTTCTTGGGGTTTCGCTGGAGTGCCGTCAAGGAAATCAAGGCTCCTTTCATGTGTGATGTGCAACACGGAATTGCTCTGCACGCAGTGCAGGGGCATCGGGCCTCATCTCGCGGCGAGGGGGAAGTCTCATGGTTTTTCTCGAGTTGCGGCGGGAATCTGGGGTATATTCTCGAGTTACGACGGGGATGGCCCTTCCACACACGTGTTAGTTCAGCGACGGCAGGACTCCTGCCTAGTTGCGAGGGACAACTCGGGATTCTCCTCGAGGCTTGGCAGGGCAATTGGGACGCCTCTCCAGCTGAGGCGGGAGACCAAGGCTCCCTTTCCACGTGCCACAGGAATCCTGGGACTCCTATCAAGTTTCACGAGGAGTCAGGCATCGTCTCCTTTGGAGGCACTGATCTCCACGTACCTCTGCAGTTTTCAAAGGATATGAGGCCTCCGGTCGAGATGAGGTGGGGAACTAGGTCTTTCTCTGTGGTCTCCACAGGGGATTCAGACATCCTTTCGTCTTGGGAGATGCAAGACGAGCATACATTCAAGTCACTGCAGGGATATCCGGCCTTATTTCGCGTCAGGGCATCGCGGTGTCCATTCCACTTTAGGCCGCAAACTCAGGGTCCCTCTCACATACCTAGAGGTGAGAGAAGCCTCCTCTTGAGGTGCTTGTGGTGAGGTGGTATTCCTCTGGAGTCGAAGCCAGGGACTAACCTCTCATCTCGAGGTGATTTTTGGTCCACGGAGCTCTTTCGTGTTGCTACAGTGACCTCAGGATCCCTCTAGCCTTGAAACAGTGTTCTTGGGGTTTCTCTGGAGTGCCGTCAAGGAAATCAAGGCTCCTTTCATGTGTGATGTGCAACACGGAATTGCTCTGCACGCAGTGCAGGGGCATCGGGCCTCATCTCGTGGCGAGGGGGAAGTCTCATGGTTTTTCTCAAGTTGCGGCGGGAACCTGGGGTATATTCTCGAAGTACGATGGGGATGGCCCTTCCAACCACGTGTTTGTTCAGCGACGTCAGGACTCCTGCCTAGTTGCGAGGGACAACTCGGGGTTCTCCTCGAGGCTTGGCAGGGCAATTGGGACGCCTCTCCAGCTGAGGCGGGAGACCAAGGGTCCCTTTCCACGTGCCACAGGAATCCTGGGACTCCTATCAAGTTTCACGAGGAGTCAGGCATCGTCTCCTTTGGAGGCAGTGATCTCCGCGTACCTCTGGAGTTTTCAAGGGATGTGAGGCCTCCGGTCGCGATGAGCTGGGGAACTAGGTCTTTCTCTGTGGTCTCCACAGGGGATTCAGACATCCTTTCGTCTTGGGAGACGCAAGAAGAGCCTGCATTCAAGTCACTGCAGGGATATTCAGCCTTATTTCGCGTCAGGGCATCGCGGTGTCCATTCCACTTGAGGCCGCAAACTCAGGGTCCCTCTCACATACCTAGAGCTGAGAGAAGCCTCCTCTTGAGGTGCTTGTGGTAAGGTGGTATTCCTCTGGAGTCGAAGCCAGGGACTAAGCTCTCATCTCGATTTGATTTTTGGTCCACGGAGCTCTTTCGTGTTGCTACAGTGACCTCAGGATCCCTCTAGCCTTGAAACAGTGGTCTTGGGGTTTCGCTGGAGTGCCGTCAAGGAAATCAAGGCTCCTTTCATGTGTGATGTGCAACACGGAATTGCTCTGCATGCAGTGCAGGTGAATCAGGCCTCATCTCACGGCGAGGGGGAAGTCTCAGGTTTTTCTCGAGTTGCGGCGGGAACCTGGGGTATATTCTCGAGTTACGACGGGGATGGCCCTTTCAAACACGTGTTAGTTCAGCGATGGCAGGACTCCTGCCTAGTTGCGAGGGACAACTCGGGATTCTCCTCGAGGTTTGGCAGGGCAATTGGGACGCCTCTCCAGCTGAGGCGGGAGACCAAGGGTCCCTTTCCACGTGCCACAGGAATCCTGTTACTCCTATCAAGTTTCACGAGGAGTCAGGCATCGTCTCCTTTGGAGGCACTGATCTACGCGTATCTCTGGAGTTTTCAAAGGATGTGAGGCCTCCGGTCGAGATGAGGTGGGGAACTAGGTCTTTCTCTGTGGTCTCCACAGGGGATTCAGACATCCTTTCGTCTTGGGAGATGCAAGACGAGCCTACATTCAAGTCACTGCAGGGATATCCGGCCTTATTTCGAGTCAGGGCATCGCGGTGTCCATTCCACTTGAGGCCGCAAACTCAGGGTCCCTCTCACATACCTAGAGCTGAGAGAAGCCTCCTCTTGAGGTGCTTGTGGTGAGGTGGTATTCCTCTGGAGTCGAAGCCAGGGACTAACCTCTCATCTCGATGTGATTTTTGGTCCACGGAGCTCTTTCGTGTTGCTACAGTGACCTCAGGATCCCTCTAGCCTTGAAACAGTGTTCTTGGGGTTTCTCTGGAGTGCCGTCAAGGAAATCAAGGCTCCTTTCATGTGTGATGTGCAACACGGAATTGCTCTGCACGCAGTGCAGGGGCATCGGGCCTCATCTGGCGGCGAGGGGGAAGTCTCATGGTTTTTCTCGAGTTGCGGCGGGAACCTGGGGTATATTCTCGAAGTACGATGGGGATGGCCCTTCCAACCACGTGTTTGTTCAGCGACGTCAGGACTCCTGCCTAGTTGCGAGGGACAACTCAGGGTTCTCCTCGAGGCTTGGCAGGGCAATTGGGACGCCTCTCCAGCTGAGGCGGGAGACCAAGGGTCCCTTTCCACGTGCCACAGGAATACTGGAACTCCTATCAAGTTTCACGAGGAGTCACGCATCGTCTCCTTTGGAGGCACTCATCTCCGCGTACCTCTGGAGTTTTCAAAGGATGTGAGGCCTCCGGTCGCGATGACGTGGGGAACTAGTTCTTTCTCTGCGGTCTCCACAGGGGATTCAGACATCCTTTCGTCTTGGGAGATGCAAGACGAGCCTGCATTCAAGTCACTGCTGGGATATCCGGCCTTATTTCGAGCCAGAGCATCGCGCTGTCCATTCCACTTGAGGCCGCAAAATCAGGGTCCCTCTCACATACCTAGAGCTGAGAGAAGCCTCCTCTTGAGGTGCTTGTGGTAAGGTGGTATTCCTCTGGAGTCGAAGCCAGGGACTAACCTCTCATCTCGAGTTGATTTTTGGTCCACGGAGCTCTTCCGTGTTGCTAGAGTGACCTCAGGATCCCTCTAGCCTTGAAACAGTGTTCTTGGGGTTTCTCTGGAGTGCCATCAAGGAAATCAAGGCTCCTTTCCTGTGTGATGTGCAACACGGAATTGCTCTGCACGCAGTGCAGGGGAATCGGGCCTCATCTCGCGGCGAGATGGAAGTCTCATGGTTTTTCTCGAGTTGCGGCGGGAACCTGGGGTATATTCTCAAGTTACGACGGGGATGGCCCTTCCACACACGTGTTTGTTCAGCGACGTCAGGACTCCTGCCTAGTTGCGAGGGACAACTCGGGATTCTCCTCGAGGCTTGGCAGGGCAATTGGGACGCCTCTCCAGCTGAGGCGGGAGACCAAGGGTCCCTTTCCACGTGCCACAGGAATCCTGGGAATCCTATCAAGTTTCACGAGGAGTCAGGCATCGTCTCCGTTGGAGGCACTGATCTCCGCGTACCTCTGGAGTTTTCAAGGGATGTGAGGCCTCCGGTCGCGATGAGGTGTGGAACTAGGTCTTTCTCTGTGGTCTCCACAGGGGACTCAGACATCCTTTCGTCTTGGGAGATGCAAGACGAGCCTGCATTCAAGTCACTGCAGGGATATCCGGCCTTATTTCGAGTCAGGGCATCGCGTCTCCATTCCACTTGAGGCCGCAAACTCAGGGTCCCTCTCACATAGCTAGAGCTGAGAGTAGCCTCCTCTTGAGGTGCTTGTGGTAAGGTGGTATTCCTCTGGAGTCGAAGCCAGGGACTAACCTCTCATCTCGAGTTGATTTTTGGCCCATGGAGCTCTTTCGTGTTGCTACAGTGACCTCAGGATCCCTCTAGACTTGAAACAGTGTTCTTGGGGTTTCTCTGGAGTGCCATCAAGGAAATCAAGGCTCCTTTCATGTGTGATGTGCAACACGGAATTGCTCTGCACTCAGTACAGGGGAATCGGGCCTCATCTCGCGGCGAGGGGGAAGTCTCATGGTTTTTCTCGAGTTGCGGCGGGAACCTGGGGTATATTCTCGAGTTACGACGGGGATGGCCCTTCCACACACGTGTTAGTTCAGCGACGGCAGGACTCCTGCCTAGTTGCGAGGGACAACTCGGGATTCTCCTCGAGGCTTGGCAGGGCAATTGGGACGCCTCTCCAGCTGAGGCGGGAGACCAAGGCTCCCTTTCCACGTGCCACAGGAATCCTGGGACTCCTATCAAGTTTCACGAGGAGTCAGGCATCGTCTCCTTTGGAGGCACTGATCTCCACGTACCTCTGCAGTTTTCAAAGGATATGAGGCCTCCGGTCGAGATGAGGTGGGGAACTAGGTCTTTCTCTGTGGTCTCCACAGGGGATTCAGACATCCTTTCGTCTTGGGAGATGCAAGACGAGCATACATTCAAGTCACTGCAGGGATATCCGGCCTTATTTCGCGTCAGGGCATCGCGGTGTCCATTCCACTTTAGGCCGCAAACTCAGGGTCCCTCTCACATACCTAGAGGTGAGAGAAGCCTCCTCTTGAGGTGCTTGTGGTGAGGTGGTATTCCTCTGGAGTCGAAGCCAGGGACTAACCTCTCATCTCGAGGTGATTTTTGGTCCACGGAGCTCTTTCGTGTTGCTACAGTGACCTCAGGATCCCTCTAGCCTTGAAACAGTGTTCTTGGGGTTTCTCTGGAGTGCCGTCAAGGAAATCAAGGCTCCTTTCATGTGTGATGTGCAACACGGAATTGCTCTGCACGCAGTGCAGGGGCATCGGGCCTCATCTCGTGGCGAGGGGGAAGTCTCATGGTTTTTCTCGAGTTGCGGCGGGAACCTGGGGTATATTCTCGAAGTACGATGGGGATGGCCCTTCCAACCACGTGTTTGTTCAGCGACGTCAGGACTCCTGCCTAGTTGCGAGGGACAACTCGGGGTTCTCCTCGAGGCTTGGCAGGGCAATTGGGACGCCTCTCCAGCTGAGGCGGGAGACCAAGGGTCCCTTTCCACGTGCCACAGGAATCCTGGGACTCCTATCAAGTTTCACGAGGAGTCAGGCATCGTCTCCTTTGGAGGCACTGATCTCCGCGTACCTCTGGAGTTTTCAAGGGATGTGAGGCCTCCGGTCGCGATGAGCTGGGGAACTAGGTCTTTCTCTGTGGTCTCCACAGGGGATTCAGACATCCTTTCGTCTTGGGAGACGCAAGAAGAGCCTGCATTCAAGTCACTGCAGGGATATTCAGCCTTATTTCGCGTCAGGGCATCGCGGTGTCCATTCCACTTGAGGCCGCAAACTCAGGGTCCCTCTCACATACCTAGAGCTGAGAGAAGCCTCCTCTTGAGGTGCTTGTGGTAAGGTGGTATTCCTCTGGAGTCGAAGCCAGGGACTAAGCTCTCATCTCGATTTGATTTTTGGTCCACGGAGCTCTTTCGTGTTGCTACAGTGACCTCAGGATCCCTCTAGCCTTGAAACAGTGGTCTTGGGGTTTCGCTGGAGTGCCGTCAAGGAAATCAAGGCTCCTTTCATGTGTGATGTGCAACACGGAATTGCTCTGCACGCAGTGCAGGTGAATCAGGCCTCATCTCACGGCGAGGGGGAAGTCTCAGGTTTTTCTCGAGTTGCGGCGGGAACCTGGGGTATATTCTCGAGTTACGACGGGGATGGCCCTTTCAAACACGTGTTAGTTCAGCGATGGCAGGACTCCTGCCTAGTTGCGAGGGACAACTCGGGATTCTCCTCGAGGTTTGGCAGGGCAATTGGGACGCCTCTCCAGCTGAGGCGGGAGACCAAGGGTCCCTTTCCACGTGCCACAGGAATCCTGGTACTCCTATCAAGTTTCACGAGGAGTCAGGCATCGTCTCCTTTGGAGGCACTGATCTACGCGTATCTCTGGAGTTTTCAAAGGATGTGAGGCCTCCGGTCGAGATGAGGTGGGGAACTAGGTCTTTCTCTGTGGTCTCCACAGGGGATTCAGACATCCTTTCGTCTTGGGAGATGCAAGACGAGCCTACATTCAAGTCACTGCAGGGATATCCGGCCTTATTTCGCGTCAGGGCATCGCGGTGTCCATTCCACTTGAGGCCGCAAACTCAGGGTCCCTCTGACATACCTAGAGCTGAGAGAACCCTCCTCTTGAGGTGCTTGTGGTGAGGTGGTATTACTCTGGAGTCGAAGCCAGGGACTAACCTCTCATCTCGAGGTGATTTTTGGTCCACGGAGCTCTTTCGTGTTGCTACAGTGACCTCAGGATCCCTCTAGCCTTGAAACAGTGTTCTTGGGGTTTCTCTGGAGTGCCGTCAAGGAAATCAAGGCTCCTTTCATGTGTGATGTGCAACACGGAATTGCTCTGCACGCAGTGCAGGGGCATCGGGCCTCATCTGGCGGCGAGGGGGAAGTCTCATGGTTTTTCTCGAGTTGCGGCGGGAACCTGGGGTATATTCTCGAAGTACGATGGGGATGGCCCTTCCAACCACGTGTTTGTTCAGCGACGTCAGGACTCCTGCCTAGTTGCGAGGGACAACTCGGGGTTCTCCTCGCGGCTTGGCAGGGCAATTGGGACGCCTCTCCAGCTGAGGCGGGAGACCAAGGGTCCCTTTCCACGTGCCACAGGAATACTGGAACTCCTATCAAGTTTCACGAGGAGTCACGCATCGTCTCCTTTGGAGGCACTGATCTCCGCGTACCTCTGGAGTTTTCAAAGGATGTGAGGCCTCCGGTCGCGATGACGTGGGGAACTAGGTCTTTCTCTGCGGTCTCCACAGGGGATTCAGACATCCTTTCGTCTTGGGAGATGCAAGACGAGCCTGCATTCAAGTCACTGCTGGGATATCCGGCCTTATTTCGAGCCAGAGCATCGCGCTGTCCATTCCACTTGAGGCCGCAAAATCAGGGTCCCTCTCACATACCTAGAGCTGAGAGAAGCCTCCTCTTGAGGTGCTTGTGGTAAGGTGGTATTCCTTTGGAGTCGAAGCCAGGGACTAACCTCTCATCTCGAGTTGATTTTTGGTCCACGGAGCTCTTCCGTGTTGCTAGAGTGACCTCAGGATCCCTCTAGCCTTGAAACAGTGTTCTTGGGGTTTCTCTGGAGTGCCATCAAGGAAATCAAGGCTCCTTTCCTGTGTGATGTGCAACACGGAATTGCTCTGCACGCAGTGCAGGGGAATCGGGCCTCATCTCGCGGCGAGGGGGAAGTCTCATGGTTTTTCTCGAGTTGCGGCGGGAACCTGGGGTATATTCTCAAGTTACGACGGGGATGGCCCTTCCACACACGTGTTTGTTCAGCGACGTCAGGACTCCTGCCTAGTTGCGAGGGACAACTCGGGATTCTCCTCGAGGCTTGGCAGGGCAATTGAGACGCCTCTCCAGCTGAGGCGGGAGACCAAGGGTCCCTTTCCACGTGCCACAGGAATCCTGGGAATCCTATCAAGTTTCACGAGGAGTCAGGCATCGTCTCCTTTGGAGGCACTGATCTCCGCGTACCTCTGGAGTTTTCAAGGGATGTGAGGCCTCCGGTCGCCATGAGGTGGGGAACTAGGTCTTTCTCTGTGGTCTCCACAGGGGATTCAGACATCCTTTCGTCTTGGGAGATGCAAGACGAGCCTGCATTCCAGTCACTGCAGGGATATCCGGCCTTATTTCGAGTCAGGGCATCGCGGTGTCCATTCCACTTGAGGCCGCAAAATCAGGGTCCCTCTCACATAGCTAGAGCTGAGAGAAGCCTCCTCTTGAGGTGCTTGTGGTAAGGTGGTATTCCTCTGGAGTCGAAGCCAGGGACTACCCTCTCATCTCGAGTTGATTTTTGGTCCTCGGAGCTCTTTCGTGTTGCTACAGTGACCTCAGGATCCCTCTAGCCTTGAAACAGTGTTCTTGGGGTTTCTCTGGAGTGCCATCAAGGAAATCAAGGCTCCTTTCATATGTGATGTGCAACACGGAATTGCTCTGCACGCAGTGCAGGGGAATCGGGCCTCATCTCGCGGCGAGGGGGAAGTCTCATGGTTTTTCTCGAGTTGCGGCGGGAACCTGGGGAATATTCTTCAGTTACGAGGGGATGGCCCTTCCACACACGTGTTTGTTCAGCGACGAAAAGGACTCCTGCCTAGTAGCGAGGGACAACTCGGGATTCTCCTCGAGGCTTGGCAGGGCAATTGGGACGCCTCTCCAGCTGAGGCGGGAGACCAAGGGTCCCTTTCCACGTGCCACAGGAATCCTGGGAATCCTATCAAGTTTCACGAGGAGTCAGGCATCGTCTCCTTTGGAGGCACTGATCTCCGCGTACCTCTGGAGTTTTCAAGGGATGTGAGGCCTCCGGTCGCGATGAGGTGTGGAACTAGGTCTTTCTCTGTGGTCTCCACAGGGGACTCAGACATCCTTTCGTCTTGGGAGATGCAAGACGAGCCTGCATTCAAGTCACTGCAGTGATATCCGGCCTTATTTCGCGTCAGGGCATCGCGGTGTCCATTCCACTTTAGGCCGCAAACTCAGGGTCCCTCTCACATACCTAGAGCTGAGAGAAGCCTCCTCTTGAAGTGCTTGTGGTGAGGTGGTATTCCTCTGGAGTCGAAGCCAGGGACTAACCTCTCATCTCGAGTTGATTTTTGGTCCACGGAGCTCTTTCGTGTTGCTACAGTGACCTCAGGATCCCTCTAGCCTTGAAACAGTGTTCTTGGGGTTTCGCTGGAGTGCCGTCAAGGAAATCAAGGCTCCTTTCATGTGTGATGTGCAAAACGGAATTGCTCTGCACGCAGTGCAGGGGCATCGGGCCTCATCTCGCGGCGAGGGGGAAGTCTCATTGTTTTTCTCGAGTTGCGGCGGGAACCTGGGGTATATTCTCGAAGTACGATGGGGATGGCCCTTCCAACCACGTGTTTGTTCAGCGACGTCAGAACTCCTGCCTAGTTGCGAGGGACAACTCGGGGTTCTCCTCGAGGCTTGGCAGGGCAATTGGGACGCCTCTCCAGCTGAGGCGGGAGACCAAGGGTCCTTTTCCACGTGCCACAGGAATCCTGGGACTCCTATCAAGTTTCACGAGGAGTCAGGCATCGTCTCCTTTGGAGGCACTGATCTCCGCGTACCTCTGGAGTTTTCAAAGGATATGAGGCCTCCGGTCGCGATGAGGTGGGGAACTAGGTCTTTCTCTGTGGTCTCCACAGGGGATTCAGACATCCTTTCGTCTTGGGAGATGCAAGACGAGCCTGCATTCAAGTCACTGCAGGGATATCCGGCCTTATTTCGAGTCAGGGCATCGCGTCTCCATTCCACTTGAGGCCGCAAACTCAGGGTACCTCTCACATAGCTAGAGCTGAGAGAAGCCTCCTCTTGAGGTGCTTGTGGTAAGGTGGTATTCCTCTGGAGTCGAAGCCAGGGACTAACCTCTCATCTCGAGTTGATTTTTGGTCCACGGAGCTCTTTCGTGTTGCTACAGTGACCTCAGGATCCCTCTAGCCTTGAAACAGTGTTCATGGGGTTTCTCTGGAGTGCCATCAAGGAAATCAAGGCTCCTTTCATGTGTGATGTGCAACACGGAATTGCTCTGCACGCAGTGCAGGGGAATCGGGCCTCATTTTTCGGCGAGGGGGAAGTCTCATGGTTTTTCTCGAGTTTCTGTGTGAACCTGGGGTATATTCTCGAGTTACGACGGGGATGGCCCTTCCACCCACGTGTTTGTTCAGCGACGTCAGGACTCCTGCCTAGTTGCGAGGGACACCTCGGGGTTCTCCTCGAGGCTTAGCAGGGCAATTGGGATGCCTCTCCAGCTGAGGCGGGAGACCAAGGGTCCCTTTCCACGTGCCACAGGAATCCTGGGAATCCTATCAAGTTTCACGAGGAGTCAGGCATCGTCTCCTTTGGAGGCACTGATCTCCGCGTACCTCTGGAGTTTTCAAAGGATGTGAGGCCTCCGGTCGCGATGAGCTGGGGAACTAGGTCTTTCTCTGTGGTCTCCACAGGGGATTCAGACATCCTTTCGTCTTGGGAGATGCAAGAAGATCCTGCATTCAAGTCACTGCAGGGATATTCGGCCTTATTTCGCGTCAGGGCATCGCGGTGTCCATTCCACTTGAGGCCGCAAACTCAGGGTCCCTCTCACATACCTAGAGCTGAGAGCAGCCTCCTCTTGAGGTGCTTGTGGTAAGGTGGTATTCCTCTGGAGTCGAAGCCAGGGACTAAGCTCTCATCTCGAGTTGATTTTTGGTCCACGGAGCTCTTTCGTGTTGCTACAGTGACCTCAGGATCCCTCTAGCCTTGAAACAGTGTTCTTGGGGTTTCGCTGGAGTGCCGTCAAGGAAATCAAGGCTCCTTTCATGTGTGATGTGCAACACGGAATTGCTCTGCACGCAGTGCAGGGGAATCAGGCCTCATCTCGCGGCGAGGGGGAAGTCTCATGGTTTTTCTCGAGTTGCGGCGGGAACCTGGGGTATATTCTCGAGTTACGACGGGGATGGCCCTTCCAAACACGTGTTAGTTCAGCGATGGCAGGACTCCTGCCTAGTTGCGAGGGACAACTCGGGAATCTACTCGAGGCTTGGCAGGGCAATTGGGACGCCTCTCCAGCTGAGGCGGGAGACCAAGGGTCCCTTTCCACGTGCTACAGGAATCCTGGGACTCCTATCAAGTTTCACGAGGACTCAGGCATCGTCTCCTTTGGAGGCACTGATCTCCGCGTACCTCTGGAGTTTTCAAAGGATGTGAGGCCTCCGGTCGCGATGAGGTGGGGAACTAGGTTTTTCTCTGTGGTCTCCACAGGGGATTCAGACATCCTTTCGTCTTGGGAGATGCAAGACGAGCCTGCATTCAAGTCACTGCAGGGATATCCGGCCTTATTTCGAGTCAGGGCATCGCGGTGTCCATTCCACTTGAGGCCACAAACTCAGGGTCCCTCTCACATACCTAGAGCTGAGAGAAGCCTCCTCTTGAGGTGCTTGTGGTAAGGTGGTATTCCTCTGGAGTCGAAGCCAGGGACTAACCTCTCATCTCGAGTTGATTTTTGGTCCACGGAGCTCTTTCGTGTTGCTACAGTGACCTCAGGATCCCTCTAGCCTTGAAACAGTTTTCTTGGGGTTTCTCTGTAGTGCCATCAAGGAAATCAAGGCTCCTTTCATGTGTGATGTGCAACACGGAATTGCTCTGCACGCAGTGCAGGGGAATCGGGCCTCATCTCGCGGCGAGGGGGTAGTCTCATGGTTTTTCTCGAGTTGCGGCGGGAACCTGGGGTATATTCTCGAGTTACGACGGGGATGGCCCTTCCACCCACGTGTTTGTTCAGCGACGTCAGGACTCCTGCCTTGTTGCGAGGGACAACTCGGGATTCTCCTGGGGGCTTGGCAGGGCAATTGGGACGCCTCTCCAGCTGAGGCGGGAGACCAAGGGTCCCTTTCCACGTGCCACAGGAATCCTGGGACTCCTATCAAGTTTCACGAGGAGTCAGGCATCGTCTCCTTTGGAGGCACTGATCTCCGCGTACCTCTGGAGTTTTCAAGGGATGTGAGGCCTCCGGTCGCGATGAGCTGGGGAACTAGGTCTTTCTCTGTGGTCTCCACAGGGGATTCAGACATCCTTTCGTCTTGGGAGATGCAAGAAGAGCCTGCATTCAAGTCACTGCAGGGATATTCGGCCTTATTTCGCGTCAGGGCATCGCGGTGTCCATTCCACTTGAGGCCGCAAACTCAGGGTCCCTCTCACATACCTAGAGCTGAGAGAAGCCTCCTCTTGAGGTGCTTGTGGTAAGGTGGTATTCCTCTGGAGTCGAAGCCAGGGAATAACCTCTCATCTCGAGTTGATTTTTGGTCCACGGAGCTCTTTCGTGTTGCTACAGTGACCTCAGGATCCCTCTAGCCTTGAAACAGTGTTCTTGGGGTTTCTCTGGAGTGCCATCAAGGAAATCAAGGCTCCTTTCATGTGTGATGTGCAACACGGAATTGCTCTGCACGCAGTGCAGGGGAATCGGGCCTCATTTTTCGGCGAGGGGGAAGTCTCATGGTTTTTCTCGAGTTGCTGTGTGAACCTGGGGTATATTCTCGAGTTACGACGGGGATGGCCCTTCCACCCACGTGTTTGTTCAGCGACGTCAGGACTCCTGCCTAGTTGCGAGGGACAACTCGGGATTCTCCTCGAGGCTTGGCAGGGCAATTGGGATGCCTCTCCAGCTGAGAATGGAGACCAAGGGTCCCTTTCCACGTGCCACAGGAATCCAGGGATTCCTATCAAGTTTCACGAGGAGTCAGGCATCGTCTCCTTTGGAGGCACTGATCTCCGCGTACCTCTGGAGTTTTCAAAGGATGTGAGGCCTCCGGTCGCGATGAGGTGGGGAAGTAGGTTTTCTCTGTGGTCTCCACAGGGGTTTCAGATATCCTTTCGTCTTGGGAGATGCAAGACGAGCCTGCATTCAAGTCACTGCAGGGATATCCGGCCTTATTTCGAGTCAGGGCATTGCGGTGTCCATTCCACTTGAGGCCGCAAACTCAGGGTCCCTCTCACATACCTAGAGCTGAGAGAAGCCTCCGCTTGAGGTGCTTGTGGTAAGGTGTTATTCCTCTGGAGTCGAAGCCAGGGACTAACCTCTCATCTCTAGTTGATTTTTGGTCCACGGAGCTCTTTCGTGTTGCTACAGTGACCTCAGGATCCCTCTAGCCTTGAAACAGTGTTCTTGGGGTTTCTCTGGAGTGCCATCAAGGAAATCAAGGCTCCTTTCATGTGTGATGTGCAACACGGAATTGCTCTGCACGCAGTGCAGGGGAATCGGGCCTCATCTCGCGGCGAGGGGGAAGTCTCATGGTTTTTCTCGAGTTGCGGCGGGAACCTGGGGTATATTCTCGAGTTATGACGGGGATGGCCCTTCCACACACGTGTTAGTTCAGCGACGGCAGGACTCCTGCCTAGTTGCGAGGGACAACTCGGGATTCTCCTCGAGGCTTGGCAGGGCAATTGGGACACCTCTCCAGCTGAGGCGGGAGACCAAGGGTCCCTTTCCACGTGCCACAGGAATCCTGGGACTCCTATCAAGTTTCACGAGGAGTCAGGCATCGTCTCCTTTGGAGGCACTGATCTCCGCGTACCTCTGGAGTTTTCAAGGGATGTGAGGCCTCCGGTCGCGATGAGGTGGAGAACTAGGTCTTTCTCTGTGGTCTCCACAGGGGATTCAGACATCCTTTCGTCTTGGGAGATGCAAGAAGAGCCTGCATTCAAGTCACTGCAGGGATATTCGGCCTTATTTCGCGTCAGGGCATGGCGGTGTCCATTCCACTTGAGGCCGCAAACTCAGGGTCCCTCTCACATACCTAGAGCTGAGAGAAGCCTCCTCTTGAGGTGCTTGTGGTAAGGTGGTATTCCTCTGGAGTCGAAGCCAGGGACTAAGCTCTCATCTCGAGTTGATTTTTGGTCCACGGAGCTCTTTCGTGTTGCTACAGTGACCTCAGGATCCCTCTAGCCTTGAAACAGTGTTCTTGGGGTTTCGCTGGAGTGCCGTCAAGGAAATCAAGGCTCCTTTCATGTGTGATGTGCAACACGGAATTGCTCTGCACGCAGTGCAGGGGAATCAGGCCTCATCTCGCGGCGAGGGGGAAGTCTCATGGTTTTTCTCGAGTTGCGGCGGGAACCTGGGGTATATTCTCGAGTTACGACGGGGATGGCCCTTCCAAACACGTGTTAGTTCAGCGATGGCAGGACTCCTGCCTAGTTGCGAGGGACAACTCGGGATTCTCCTCGAGGCTTGGCAGGGCAATTGGGACGCCTCTCCAGCTGAGGCGGGAGACCAAGGGTCCCTTTCCACGTGCCACAGGAATCCTGGGACTCCTATCAAGTTTCACGAGGAGTCAGGCATCGTCTCCTTTGGAGGCACTGATCTCCGCGTACCTCTGGAGTTTTCAAAGGATGTGAGGCCTCCGTTCGAGATGAGGTGGGGAACTAGGTCTTTCTCTGTGATCTCCACAGGGGATTCAGACATCCTTTCGTCTTGGGAGATGCAAGACGAGCCTACATTCAAGTCACTGCAGGGATATCCGGCCTTATTTCGCGTCAGGGCATCGCGGTGTCCATTCCACTTGAGGCTGCAAACTCAGGGTCCCTCTCACATACCTAGAGCTGAGAGAAGCCTCCTCTTGAGGTGCTTGTGGTGAGGTGGTATTCCTCTGGAGTCGAAGCCAGGGACTAACCTCTCATCTCGAGGTGATTTTTGGTCCACGGAGATCTTTCGTGTTGCTACAGTGACCTCAGGATCCCTCTAGCCTTGAAACAGTGTTCTTGGGGTTTCGCTGGAGTGCCGTCAACGAAATCAAGGCTCCTTTCATGTGTGATGTGCAACACGGAATTGCTCTGCACGCAGTGCAGGGGCATCGGGCCTCATCTCGGGGCTAGGGGGAAGTCTCATGGTTTTTCTCGAGTTGCGGCGGGAACCTGGGGTATATTCTCGAAGTACGATGGGGATGGCCCTTCCAACCACGTGTTTGTTCAGCGACGTCAGGACTCCGGCCTAGTTGCGAGGGACAACTCGGGGTTCTCCTCGAGGCTTGGCAGGGCAATTGGGACGCCTCTCCAGCTGAGGCGGGAGATCAAGGGTCCCTTTCCACGTGCCACAGGAATCCTGGGACTCCTATCAAGTTTCACGAGGAGTCAGGCATAGTCTCCTTTGGAGGCACTGATCTCCGCGTACATGTGGAGTTTTTAAAGGATGTGAGGCCTCCGGTCGCCATGAGGTGGGGAACTAGGTCTTTCTCTGTGGTCTCCACAGGGGATTCAGACATGCTTTCGTCTTGGGAGATGCAAGACGAGCCTGCATTCAAGTCACTGCAGGGATATCCGGCCTTATTTCGAGTCAGGGCATCGCGGTCTCCATTCCACTTGAGGCCGCAAACTCAGGGTCCCTCTCACATAGCTAGAGCTGACAGAAGCCTCCGCTTGAGGTGCTTGTGGTAAGGTGGTATTCCTCTGGAGTCGAAGCCAGGGACTAACCTCTCATCTCGAGTTGATTTTTGGTCCACGGAGCTCTTTCGTGTTGCTACAGTGACCTCAGGATCCCTCTAGCCTTGAAACAGTGTTCTTGGGGTTTCTCTGGAGTGCCATCAAGGAAATCAAGGCTCCTTTCATGTGTGATGTGCAACACGGAATTGCTCTGCACGCAGTGCAGGGGAATCGGGCCTCATCTCGCGGCGAGGGGGAAGTCTCATGGTTTTTCTCGAGTTGCGGTGGGAACATGGGGTATATTCTCAAGTTACGACGGGGATGGCCCTTCAACACACGTGTTTCTTCAGCGACGTCAGGTCTCCTGCCTAGTTGCGAGGAACAACTCGGGATTCTCCTCGAGGCTTGGCAGGGCAATTGGGAAGCCTCTCCAGCTGAGGCGGGAGACCAAGGGTCCCTTTCCACGGGCCACAGGAATTCTGGAACTCCTATCAAGTTTCACGAGGAGTCACGCATCGTCTCCTTTGGAGGCACTCATCTCCGCGTACCTCTTGAGTTTTCAAAGAATGTGACGCCTCCGGTCGCCATGAGGTGGGGAACTAGGTCTTTCTCTATGGTCTCCACAGGGGATTCAGACATCCTTTCGTCTTGGGAGATGCAAGACGAGCCTGCATTCAAGTCACTGCAGGGATATCCGGCCTTATTTCGAGTCAGGGCATCGCAGTGTCCATTCCAGTTGAGGCCGCAAACTCAGGGTCCCTCTCACATACCTAGAGCTGAGAGAAGCCTCCTCTTGAGGTGCTTGTGGTAAGGTGGTATTCCTCTGGAGTCGAAGCCAGGGACTAACCTCTCATCTCGAGTTGATTGTTGGTCCACGGAGCTCTTTCGTGTTGCTCCAGTGACCTCAGGATCCCTCTAGCCTTGAAACAGTGTTCTTGGGGTTTCTCTGGAGTGCCATCAAGGAAATCAAGGCTCCTTTCATGTGTGATGTGCAAGACGGAATTGCTCTGCACGCAGTGCAGGGGAATCGGGCCTCATCTCGCGGCGAGGGGGAAGTCTCATGGTTTTTCTCGAGTTGCGGCGGGAACCTGGGGTGTATTCTCGAGTTACGACGGGGATGGCCCTTCCACACACATGTTAGTTCAGCGACGGCAGGACTCCTGCCTAGTTGCGAGGGACAACTCGGGATTCTCCTCGAGGCTTGGCAGGGCAATTGGGATGCCTCTCCAGCTGAGGCGGGAGACCAAGGGTCCCTTTCCACGTGCCACAGGAATCCTGGGACTCCTATCAAGTTTCACGAGGAGTCAGGCATCGTCTCCTTTGGAGGCACTGATCTCCGTGTACCTCTGGAGTTTTCAAGGGATGTGAGGCCTCCGGTCGCGATGAGGTGGGGAACTAGGTCTTTCTCTGTGGTCTCCACAGGGGATTCAGACATCCTTTCGTCTTGGGAGATGCAAGACGAGCCTGCATTCAAGTCACTGCAGGGATATCCGGCCTTATATCGAGTCAGGGCATCGCGGTGTCCATTCCACTTGAGGCCGCAAACTCAGGGTCCCTCTCACATAGCTAGAGCTGAGAGAAGCCTCCTCTTGAGGTGCTTGTGGTAAGCTGGTATTCCTCTGGAGTCGAAGCCAGGGACTAAGCTCTCATCTCGAGTTGATTTTTGTTCCACGGAGCACTTTCGTGTTGCTACAGTGACCTCAGGATCCCTCTAGCCTTGAAACAGTGTTCTTGGGGTTTCGCTGGAGTGCCGTCAAGGAAATCAAGGCTCCTTTCATGTGTGATGTGCAACACGGAATTGCTCTACACGCAGTGCAGGGGAATCGGGCCTCATCTCGCGGCGAGGGGGAAGTCTCATGGTTTTTCTCGAGTTGCGGCGGGAACCTGGGGTATATTCTCGAGTTACGACGGGGATGGCCCTTCCACACACGTGTTAGTTCAGCGACGGCAGGACTCCTGCCTAGTTGCGAGGGACAACTCGGGATTCTCCTCGAGGCTTGGCAGGGCAATTGGGATGCCTCTCCACCTGAGGCGGGAGACCAAGGGTCCCTTTCCACGTGCCACAGGAATCCTGGGACTCCTATCAAGTTTCACGAGGAGTCAGGCATCGTCTCCTTTGGAGGCACTGATCTCCGTGTACCTCTGGAGTTTTCAAGGGATGTGAGGCCTCCGGTCGCGATGAGGTGGGGAACTAGGTCTTTCTCTGTGGTCTCCACAGGGGATTCAGACATCCTTTCGTCTTGGGAGATGCAAGACGAGCCTGCATTCAAGTCACTGCAGGGATATCCGGCCTTATATCGAGTCAGGGCATCGCGGTGTCCATTCCACTTGAGGCCGCAAACTCAGGGTCCCTCTCACATAGCTAGAGCTGAGAGAAGCCTCCTCTTGAGGTGCTTGTGGTAAGCTGGTATTCCTCTGGAGTCGAAGCCAGGGACTAATCTCTCATCTCGAGTTGATTTTTGGTCCACGGAGCTCTTTCGTGTTGCTACAGTGACCTCAGGATCCCTCTAGCCTTGAAACAGTGTTCTTGGGGTTTCGCTGGAGTGCCGTCAAGGAAATCAAGGCTCCTTTCATGTGTGATGTGCAACACGGAATTGCTCTACACGCAGTGCAGGGGAATCGGGCCTCATCTCGCGGCGAGGGGGAAGTCTCATGGTTTTTCTCGAGTTGCAGCGGGAACCTGGGGTATATTCTCGAGTTACGACGGGGATGACCCTTCCACCCACGTGTTTGTTCAGCGAAGTCAGGACTCCTGTCTAGTTGCGAGGGACAACTCGGGGTTCTCCTCGATTCTTGGCAGGGCAATTGGGACGCCTCTCCAGCTGAGGCGGGAGGCCAAGGGTCCCTTTCCACGTGCCACAGGAATCCTGGGACTCCTATCAAGTTTCACGAGGAGTCAGGCATCGTCTCCTTTGGAGGCACTGATCTCCGCGTACCTCTGGAGTTTTCAAGTGATGTGAGGCCTCCGGTCGCGATGACGTGGGGAACTAGGTCTTTCTCTGTGGTCTCCACATGGGATTCAGACATCCTTTCGTCTTGGGAGATGCAAGACGAGCCTGCATTCAAGTCACTGCAGGGATATCGGGCCTATTTCGCGTCAGGGCATCGCGGTGTCCATTCCACTTGAGGCCGCAAACTCAGGGTCCCTCTGACATACCTAGAGCTGAGAGAAGCCTCCTCTTGAGGTGCTTGTGGTAAGGTGGTATTCCTCTGGAGTCGAAGCCAGGGACTAACCTCTCATCTCGAGTTGATTTTTGGTCCACGGAGCTCTTTCGTGTTGCTACAGTGACCTCAGGATCCCTCTAGCCTTGAAACAGTGTTGTTGGGGTTTCTCTGGTGTGCCATCAAGGAAATCAAGGCTCCTTTCATGTGTGATGTGCAACACGGAATTGCTCTGCACGCAGTGCAGGGGAATCGGGCCTCATCTCGCGGCGAGGGGGAAGTCTCATGGTTTTTCTCGAGTTGCGGCGGGAACCTGGGGTATATTCTCGAGTTACGACGGGGATGGCCCTTCCACACACGTGTTAGTTCAGCGACGGCAGGACTCCTGCCTAGTTTCGAGGGACAACTCGGGGTTCTCCTCGAGGCTTGGCAGGGCAATTGGGACGCCTCTCCAGCTGAGGCGGGAGACCAAGGGTCCCTTTCCACGTGCCACAGGAATCCTGGGACTCCTATCAAGTTTCACGAGGAGTCAGGCATTGTCTCCTTTGGAGGCACTGATCTCCGCATACGTCTGGAGTTTTCAAAATATGTGAGGCCTCCGGTCGCGATGAGGTGGGGAACTAGGTCTTCCTATGTGGTCTCCACAGGGGTTTCAGACATCCTTTCGTCTTGGGAGATGCAAGAAGAGCCTGCATTCAAGTCACTGCAGGGATATCCGGCCTTATTTCGAGTCAGGGCATCGCGGTGTCCATTCCACTTGAGGCCGCAAACTCAGGGTCCCTCTCACATAGCTAGAGCTGTGAGAAGCCTCCTCTTGAGGTGCTTGTGGTAAGCTGGTATTCCTCTGGAGTCGAAGCCAGGGACTAAGCTCTCATCTCGAGTTGATTTTTGTTCCACGGAGCTCTTTCGTGTTGCTACAGTGACCTCAGGATCCCTCTAGCCTTGAAACAGTGTTCTTGGGGTTTCGCTGGAGTGCCGTCAAGGAAATCAAGGCTCCTTTCATGTGTGATGTGCAACATGGAATTGCTCTGCACGCAGTGCAGGGGAATCGGGGCTCATCTCGCGGCGAAGGGGAAGTCTCATGGTTTTTCTCGAGTTGCGGCGGGAACCTGGGGTATATTCTCGAGTTACGACGGGGATGGCCCTTCCAACCACGTGTTTCTTCAGCGAAGTCAGGACTCCTGCCTAGTTGCGAGGGACAACTCGGGGTTCTCCTCGATTCTTGGCAGGGCAATTGGGACGCCTCTCCAGCTGAGGAGGGAGGCCAAGGGTCCCTTTCCACGTGCCACAGGAATCCTGGGACTCCTATCAAGTTTCACGAGGAGTCAGGCATCGTCTCCTTTGGAGACACTGATCTCTGTGTACCTCTGGAGTTTTCAAAGGATGTGAGGCCTCCGGTCGCGATGAGGTGGGGAACTAGGTCTTTCTCTGTGGTCTCCACAGGGGATTCAGACATCCTTTCGTCTTGGGAGATGCAAGACGAGCCTGCATTCAAGTAACTGCAGGGATATCCGGCCTTATTTCGCGTCAGGGCATCGCGGTGTCCATTCCACTTGAGGCTGCAAACTCAGGGTCCCTCTCACATAGCTAGAGCTGAGAGAAGCCTCCTCTTGAGGTGCTTGTGGTAAGGTGGTATTCCTCTGGAGTCGAAGCCAGGGACTAACCTCTCATCTCGAGTTGATTTTTGGTCCTCGGAGCTCTTTCGTGTTGCTACAGTGACCTCAGGATCCCTCTAGCCTTGAAACAGTGTTCTTGGGTTTTCTCTGGAGTGCCATCAAGGAAATCAAGGCTCCTTTCATGTGTGATGTGCAACACGGAATTGCTCTGCACGCAGTGCAGGGGAATCGGGCCTCATCTCGCGGCGAGGGGGAAGTCTCATGGTTTGTCTCGAGTTGCGGCGGGAACCTGGGGTATATTCTCGAGTTACGACGGGGATGGCCCTTCCACCCATGTGTTTCTTCAGCGACGTCAGGACTCCTGGCTAGTTGCGAGGGACATCTCGGGATTCTCCTCGAGGCTTGGCAGGGCAATTGGGACGCCTCTCCAGCTGAGGCGGGAGACCAAGGGTCCCTTTCCACGTGCCACAGGAATCCTGGGACTCCTATCAAGTTTCACGAGGAGTCAGGCATCGTCTCCTTTGGAGGCACTGATCTCCGCGTACCTCTGGAGTTTTCAAGTGATGTGAGGCCTCCGGTCGCGATGAGGTGGGGAACTAGGTCTTTCTCTGTGGTCTCCACATGGGATTCAGACATCCTTTCGTCTTGGGAGATGCAAGACGAGCCTGCATTCAAGTCACTGCAGGGATATCCGGCCTTATTTCGAGTCAGGGCATCACGGTGTCCATTCCACTTGAGGCCGCAAACTCAGGGTCCCTCTGACATAGCTAGAGCTGAGAGAAGCCTCCGCTTGAGGTGCTTGTGGTAAGGTGGTATTCCTCTGGAGTCGAAGCCAGGGACTAACCTCTCATCTCGAGTTGATTTTTGGTCCACGGAGCTCTTTCGTGGTGCTACAGTGACCTCAGGATCCCTCTAGCCTTGAAACAGTGTTCTTGGGGTTTCGCTGGAGTGCCGTCAAGGAAATCAAGGCTCCTTTCATGTGTGATGTGCAACACGGAATTGCTCTACACGCAGTGCAGGGGAATCGGGCCTCATCTCGCGGCGAGGGGGAAGTCTCATGGTTTTTCTCGAGTTGCGGCGGGAACCTGGGGTATATTCTCGAGTTACGACGGGGATGGCCCTTCCACACACGTGTTAGTTCAGCGACGGCAGGACTCCTGCCTAGTTGCGAGGGACAACTCGGGATTCTTCTCGAGGCTTGGCAGGGCAATTGGGATGCCTCTCCAGCTGAGGCGGGAGACCAAGGGTCCCTTTCCACGTGCCACAGGAATCCTGGGACTCCTATCAAGTTTCACGAGGAGTCAGGCATCGTCTCCTTTGGAGGCACTGATCTCCGTGTACCTCTGGAGTTTTCAAGGGATGTGAGGCCTCCGGTCGCGATGAGGTGGGGAACTAGGTCTTTCTCTGTGGTCTCCACAGGGGATTCAGACATCCTTTCGTCTTGGGAAATGCAAGACGAGCCTGCATTCAAGTCACTGCAGGGATATCCGGCCTTATATCGAGTCAGGGCATCGCGGTGTCCATTCCACTTGAGGCCGCAAACTCAGGGTCCCTCTCACATAGCTAGAGCTGAGAGAAGCCTCCTCTTGAGGTGCTTGTGGTAAGCTGGTATTCCTCTGGAGTCGAAGCCAGGGACTAAGCTCTCATCTCGAGTTGATTTTTGTTCCACGGAGCTCTTTCGTGTTGCTACAGTGACCTCAGGATCCCTCTAGCCTTGAAACAGTGTTCTTGGGGTTTCGCTGGAGTGCCGTCAAGGAAATCAAGGCTCCTTTCATGTGTGATGTGCAACACGGAATTGCTCTACACGCAGTGCAGGGGAATCGGGCCTCATCTCGCGGCGAGGGGGAAGTCTCATGGTTTTTCTCGAGTTGCAGCGGGAACCTGGGGTATATTCTCGAATTACGACGGGGATGACCCTTCCACCCACGTGTTTGTTCAGCGAAGTCAGGACTCCTGTCTAGTTGCGAGGGACAACTCGGGGTTCTCCTCGATTCTTGGCAGGGCAATTGGGACGCCTCTCCAGCTGAGGCGGGAGGCCAAGGGTCCCTTTCCACGTGCCACAGGAATCCTGGGACTCCTATCAAGTTTCACGAGGAGTCAGGCATCGTCTCCTTTGGAGACACTGATCTCTGTGTACCTCTGGAGTTTTCAAAGGAGGTGAGGCCTCCGGTCGCGATGAGCTGGGGAACTAGGTCTTTCTCTGTGGTCTCCACAGGGGATTCAGACATCCTTTCGTCTTGGGAGATGCAAGACGAGCCTGCATTCAAGTCACTGCAGGGATATCCGGCCTTATTTCGCGTCAGGGCATCGCGGTGTCCATTCCACTTGAGGCTGCAATCTCAGGGTCCCTCTCACATACCTAGAGCTGAGAGAAGCCTCCTCTTGAGGTGCTTGTGGTAAGGTGGTATTCCTCTGGAGTCGAAGCCAGGGACTAACCTCTCATCTCGAGTTGATTTTTGGTCCTTGGAGCTCTTTCGTGTTGCTACAGTGACCTCAGGATCCCTCTAGCCTTGAAACAGTGTTCTTGGGTTTTCTCTGGAGTGCCATCAAGGAAATCAAGGCTCCTTTCATGTTTGATGTGCAACACGGAATTGCTCTGCACGCAGTGCAGGGGAATCGTGCCTCATCTCGCGGCGAGGGGGAAGTCTCATGGTTTTTCTCGAGTTACGGCGGGAACCTGGGGTATATTCTCGAGTTACGACGGGGATGGCCCTTCCACCCATGTGTTTCTTCAGCGACGTTAGGACTCCTGCCTAGTTGCGAGGGACAAGTCGGGATTCTCCTCGAGGCTTGGCAGGGCAATTGGGACGCTTCTCCAGCTGAGGCGGGAGACCAAGTGTTCCTTTCCACGTGCCACAGGAATCCTGGGACTCCTATCAAGTTTCACGAGGAGTCATTCATCGTCTCCTTTGGAGGCACTGATCTCCGCGTACCTCTGGAGTTTTCAAGTGATGTGAGGCCTCCGGTCGCGATGAGGTGGGGAACTAGGTCTTTCTCTGTGGTCTCCACATGGGATTCAGACATCCTTTCGTATTGGGAGATGCAAGACGAGCCTGCATTCAAGTCACTGCAGGGATATCCGGCCTTATTTCGAGTCAGGGCATCACAGTGTCCATTCCACTTGAGGCCACAAACTCAGGGTCCCTCTCACATACCTAGAGCTGAGAGAAGCCTCCTCTTGAGGTGCTTGTGGTAAGGTGGTATTCCTCTGGAGTCGAAGCCAGGGACTAACCTCTCATCTCGAGTTGATTTTTGGTCCACGGAGCTCTTTCGTGTTGCTACAGTGACCTCAGGATCCCTCTAGCCTTGAAACAGTGTTGTTGGGGTTTCTCTGGTGTGCCATCAAGGAAATCAAGGCTCCTTTCATGTGTGATGTGCAACACGGAATTGCTCTGCACGCAGTGCAGGGGAATCGGGCCTCATCTCGCGGCGAGGGGGAAGTCTCATGGTTTTTCTCGAGTTGCGGCGGGAACCTGGGGTATATTCTCGAGTTACGACGGGGATGGCCCTTCCACACACGTGTTAGTTCAGCGACGTCAGGACTCCTGCCTAGTTGCGAGGGACAACTCGGGGTTCTCCTCGAGGCTTGGCAGGGCAATTGGGACGCCTCTCCAGCTGAGGCGGGAGACCAAGGGTCCCTTTCCACGTGCCACAGGAATCCTGGGACTCCTATCAAGTTTCACGAGGAGTCAGGCATCGTCTCCTTTGGAGGCACTGATCTCCGCATACGTCTGGAGTTTTCAAAATATGTGAGGCCTCCGGTCGCGATGAGGTGGGGAACTAGGTCTTTCTATGTGGTCTCCACAGGGGATTCAGACATCCTTTCGTCTTGGGAGATGCAAGACGAGCCTGCATTCAAGTCACTGCAGGGATATCCGGCTTTATTTCGAGTCAGGGCATCGCGGTGTCCATTCCACTTGAGGCCGCAAACTCAGGGTCCCTCTCACATAGCTAGAGCTGTGAGAAGCCTCCTCTTGAGGTGCTTGTGGTAAGCTGGTATTCCTCTGGAGTCGAAGCCAGGGACTAAGCTCTCATCTCGAGTTGATTTTTGTTCCACGGAGCTCTTTCGTGTTGCTACAGTGACCTCAGGATCCCTCTAGCCTTGAAACAGTGTTCTTGGGGTTTCGCTGGAGTGCCGTCAAGGAAATCAAGGCTCCTTTCATGTGTGATGTGCAACATGGAATTGCTCTGCACGCAGTGCAGGGGAATCGGGGCTCATCTCGCGGCGAAGGGGAAGTCTCATGGTTTTTCTCGAGTTGCGGCGGGAACCTGGGGTATATTCTCGAGTTACGACGGGGATGGCCCTTCCAACCACGTGTTTCTTCAGCGAAGTCAGGACTCCTGCCTAGTTGCGAGGGACAACTCGGGGTTCTCCTCGATTCTTGGCAGGGCAATTGGGACGCCTCTCCAGCTGAGGAGGGAGGCCAAGGGTCCCTTTCCACGTGCCACAGGAATCCTGGGACTCCTATCAAGTTTCACGAGGAGTCAGGCATCGTCTCCTTTGGAGACACTGATCTCTGTGTACCTCTGGAGTTTTCAAAGGATGTGAGGCCTCCGGTCGCGATGAGGTGGGGAACTAGGTCTTTCTCTGTGGTCTCCACAGGGGATTCAGACATCCTTTCGTCTTGGGAGATGCAAGACGAGCCTGCATTCAAGTAACTGCAGGGATATCCGGCCTTATTTCGCGTCAGGGCATCGCGGTGTCCATTCCACTTGAGGCTGCAAACTCAGGGTCCCTCTCACATAGCTAGAGCTGAGAGAAGCCTCCTCTTGAGGTGCTTGTGGTAAGGTGGTATTCCTCTGGAGTCGAAGCCAGGGACTAACCTCTCATCTCGAGTTGATTTTTGGTCCTCGGAGCTCTTTCGTGTTGCTACAGTGACCTCAGGATCCCTCTAGCCTTGAAACAGTGTTCTTGGGTTTTCTCTGGAGTGCCATCAAGGAAATCAAGGCTCCTTTCATGTGTGATGTGCAACACGGAATTGCTCTGCACGCAGTGCAGGGGAATCGGGCCTCATCTCGCGGCGAGGGGGAAGTCTCATGGTTTGTCTCGAGTTGCGGCGGGAACCTGGGGTATATTCTCGAGTTACGACGGGGATGGCCCTTCCACCCATGTGTTTCTTCAGCGACGTCAGGACTCCTGGCTAGTTGCGAGGGACAACTCGGGATTCTCCTCGAGGCTTGGCAGGGCAATTGGGACGCCTCTCCAGCTGAGGCGGGAGACCAAGGGTCCCTTTCCAGGTGCCACAGGAATCCTGGGACTCCTATCAAGTTTCACGAGGAGTCAGGCATCGTCTCCTTTGGAGGCACTGATCTCCGCGTACCTCTGGAGTTTTCAAGTGATGTGAGGCCTCCGGTCGCGATGAGGTGGGGAACTAGGTCTTTCTCTGTGGTCTCCACATGGGATTCAGACATCCTTTCGTCTTGGGAGATGCAAGACGAGCCTGCATTCAAGTCACTGCAGGGATATCCGGCCTTATTTCGAGTCAGGGCATCACGGTGTCCATTCCACTTGAGGCCGCAAACTCAGGGTCCCTCTGACATACCTAGAGCTGAGAGAAGCCTCCGCTTGAGGTGCTTGTGGTAAGGTGGTATTCCTCTGGAGTCGAAGCCAGGGACTAACCTCTCATCTCGAGTTGATTTTTGGTCCACGGAGCTCTTTCGTGGTGCTACAGTGACCTCAGGATCCCTCTAGCCTTGAAACAGTGTTCTTGGGATTTCTCTGGTGTGCCATCAAGGAAATCAAGGCTCCTTGCATGTGTGATGTGCAACACGGAATTGCTCTGCACGCAGTGCAGGGGAATCGGGCCTCATCTCGCGGCGAGGGGGAAGTCTCATGGTTTTTCTCGAGTTGCGGCGGGAACCTGGGGTATATTCTCGAGTTAGGACGGGGATGGCCCTTCCACACACGTGTTAGTTCAGCGACGGCAGGACTCCTGCCTAGTTGCGAGGGACAACTCGGGATTCTCCTCGAGGCTTGGAAGGGCAATTGGGAAGCCTCTCCAGCTGAGGCGGGAGACCAAGGGTTCCTTTCCACGTGCCACAGGAATCCTGGGACTCCTATCAAGTTTCACGAGGAGTCAGGCATCGTCTCCATTGGAGGCACTGATCTCCGCGTACCTCTGGAGTTTTCAAGGGATGTGAGGCCTCCGGTCGCGATGAGGTGGGGAACTAGGTTTTTCTCTGTGGCCTCCACAGGGGATTCAGACATCCTTTCGTCTTGGGAGATGCAAGACGAGCCTGCATTCAAGTCACTGCAGGGATATCCGGCCTTATTTCGCGTCAGGGCATCTCGGTGTCCATTCCACTTGAGGCCGCAAACTCAGGGTCCCTCTCACATACCTAGAGCTGAGAGAAGCCTCCTCTTGAGGTGCTTGTGGTGAGGTGGTATTCCTCTGGAGTCGAAGCCAGGGACTAACCTCTCATCTCGAGGTGATTTTTGGTCCACGGAGCTCTTTCGTGTTGCTACAGTGACCTCAGGATCCCTCTAGCCTTGAAACAGTGTTCTTCGGGTTTCGCTGGAGTGCCGTCAAGGAAATCAAGGCTCCTTTCATGTGTGATGTGCAACACGGAATTGCTCTGCACGCAGTGCAGGGGCATCGGGCCTCATCTCGTGGCGAGGGGAAAGTCTCATTGTTTTTCTCGAGTTGCAGCGGGAACCTGGGGTATATTCTCGAAGTACGATGAGGATGGCCCTTCCAACCACGTGTTTGTTCAGCGACGTCAGGACTCCTGCCTAGTTGCGAGGGACAACTCGGGGTTCTCCTCGAGGCTTGGCAGGGCAATTGGGACGCCTCTCCAGCTGAGGAGGGAGACCAAGGATCCCTTTCCACGTGCCACAGGAATCCTGGGACTCCTATCAAGTTTCACGAGGAGTCAGGCATCGTCTCCTTTCGAGGCACTGATCTCCGCGTACCTCTGGAGTTTTCAAAGGATGTGAGGCCCTGTCGCGATGAGGTGGGGAACTATGTCTTTCTCTGTGGTCTCCACAGGGGATTCAGACATCCTTTCGTCTTGGGAGATGCAAGACGAGCCTGCATTCAAGTCACTGCAGGGATATCCGGCCTTATTTCGCGTCAGGGCATCGCGGTGTCCATTCCACTTGAGGCCGCAAACTCAGGGTCCCTCTCACATAGCTAGAGCTGAGAGAAGCCTCCTCTTGAGGTGCTTGTGGTAAGGTCGTATTCCTCTGGAGTCGAAGCCAGGGACTAACCTCTCATCTCGAGTTGATTTTTGGTCCACGGAGCTCTTTCGTGTTGCTACAGTGACCTCAGGATCCCTCTAGCCTTGAAACAGTGTTCTTGGGGTTTCTCTGGAGTGCCATCAAGGAAATCAAGGCTCCTTTCATGTGTGATGTGCAAGACGGAATTGCTCTGCACGCAGTGCAGGGGAATCGGGCCTCATCTCGTGGCGAGGAGGAAGTCTCATGGTTTTTCTCGAGTTGCGGCGCGAACCTGGGGTATATTCTCAAGTTACGACGGGGATGGCCCTTCCTCACACGTGTTAGTTCAGCGACGGCAGGACTCCTGCCTAGTTGCGAGGGACAACTCGGGATTCTCCTCGAGGCTTGGCAGGGCAATTGGGACGCCTCTCCAGCTGAGGCGGGAGACCAAGGGTCCCTTTCCACGTGCCACAGGAATCCTGGGACTCCTATCAAGTTTCACGAGGAGTCAGGCATCGTCTCCTTTGGAGGCACTGATCTCCGCGTACCTCTGAAGTTTTCAAGGGATGTGAGGCCTCCGGTCGCGATGAGGTGGGGAACTAGGTCTTTCTCTGTGGTCTCCACAGGGGATTCAGACAACCTTTCGTCTTGGGAGATGCAAGAAGAGCCTGCATTAAAGTCACTGCAGGGATATTCGGCCTTATTTCGCGTCAGGGCATCGCGGTGTCCATTCCATTTGAGGCCGCAAACTCAGGGTCCCTGTCACATACCTAGAGCTGAGAGAAGCCTCCTCTTGAGGTGCTTGTGGTAAGGTGGTATTCCTCTGGAGTCGAAGCCAGGGACTAACCTCTCATCTCGAGTTGATTTTTGGTCCTTGGAGCTCTTTCGTGTTGCTACAGTGACCTCAGGATCCCTCTAGCCTTGAAACAGTGTTCTTGGGTTTTCTCTGGAGTGCCATCAAGGAAATCAAGGCTCCTTTCATGTTTGATGTGCAACACGGAATTGCTCTGCACGCAGTGCAGGGGAATCGTGCCTCATCTCGCGGCGAGGGGGAAGTCTCATGGTTTTTCTCGAGTTACGGCGGGAACCTGGGGTATATTCTCGAATTACGACGGGGATGGCCCTTCCACCCATGTGTTTCTTCAGCGACGTTAGGACTCCTGCCTAGTTGCGAGGGACAATTCGGGATTCTCCTCGAGGCTTGGCAGGGCAATTGGGACGCTTCTCCAGCTGAGGCGGGAGACCAAGTGTTCCTTTCCACGTGCCACAGGAATCCTGGGACTCCTATCAAGTTTCACGAGGAGTCATTCATCGTCTCCTTTGGAGGCACTGATCTCCGCGTACCTCTGGAGTTTTCAAGTGATGTGAGGCCTCCGGTCGCGATGACGTGGGGAACTAGGTCTTTCTCTGTGGTCTCCACATGGGATTCAGACATCCTTTCGTCTTGGGAGATGCAAGACGAGCCTGCATTCAAGTCACTGCAGGGATATCCGGCCTTATTTCGAGTCAGGGCATCACAGTGTCCATTCCACTTGAGGCCGCAAACTCAGGGTCCCTCTGACATACCTAGAGCTGAGAGAAGCCTCCTCTTGAGGTGCTTGTGGTAAGGTGGTATTCCTCTGGAGTCGAAGCCAGGGACTAACCTCTCATCTCGAGTTGATTTTTGGTCCACGGAGCTCTTTCGTGTTGCTACAGTGACCTCAGGATCCCTCTAGCCTTGAAACAGTGTTGTTGGGGTTTCTCTGGTGTGCCATCAAGGAAATCAAGGCTCCTTTCATGTGTGATGTGCAACACGGAATTGCTCTGCACGCAGTGCAGGGGAATCGGGCCTCATCTCGCGGCGAGGGGGAAGTCTCATGGTTTTTCTCGAGTTGCGGCGGGAACCTGGGGTATATTCTCGAGTTACGACGGGGATGGCCCTTCCACACACGTGTTAGTTCAGCGACGTCAGGACTCCTGCCTAGTTGCGAGGGACAACTCGGGGTTCTCCTCGAGGCTTGGCAGGGCAATTGGGACGCCTCTCCAGCTGAGGCGGGAGACCAAGGGTCCCTTTCCACGTGCCACAGGAATCCTGGGACTCCTATCAAGTTTCACGAGGAGTCAGGCATCGTCTCCTTTGGAGGCACTGATCTCCGCATACGTCTGGAGTTTTCAAAATATGTGAGGCCTCCGGTCGCGATGAGGTGGGGAACTAGGTCTTTCTATGTGGTCTCCACAGGGGATTCAGACATCCTTTCGTCTTGGGAGATGCAAGACGAGCCTGCATTCAAGTCACTGCAGGGATATCCGGCTTTATTTCGAGTCAGGGCATCGCGGTGTCCATTCCACTTGAGGCCGCAAACTCAGGGTCCCTCTCACATAGCTAGAGCTGTGAGAAGCCTCCTCTTGAGGTGCTTGTGGTAAGCTGGTATTCCTCTGGAGTCGAAGCCAGGGACTAAGCTCTCATCTCGAGTTGATTTTTGTTCCACGGAGCTCTTTCGTGTTGCTACAGTGACCTCAGGATCCCTCTAGCCTTGAAACAGTGTTCTTGGGGTTTCGCTGGAGTGCCGTCAAGGAAATCAAGGCTCCTTTCATGTGTGATGTGCAACATGGAATTGCTCTGCACGCAGTGCAGGGGAATCGGGGCTCATCTCGCGGCGAAGGGGAAGTCTCATGGTTTTTCTCGAGTTGCGGCGGGAACCTGGGGTATATTCTCGAGTTACGACGGGGATGGCCCTTCCAACCACGTGTTTCTTCAGCGAAGTCAGGACTCCTGCCTAGTTGCGAGGGACAACTCGGGGTTCTCCTCGATTCTTGGCAGGGCAATTGGGACGCCTCTCCAGCTGAGGCGGGAGGCCAAGGGTCCCTTTCCACGTGCCACAGGAATCCTGGGACTCCTATCAAGTTTCACGAGGAGTCAGGCATCGTCTCCTTTGGAGACACTGATCTCTGTGTACCTCTGGAGTTTTCAAAGGATGTGAGGCCTCCGGTCGCGATGAGGTGGGGAACTAGGTCTTTCTCTGTGGTCTCCACAGGGGATTCAGACATCCTTTCGTCTTGGGAGATGCAAGACGAGCCTGCATTCAAGTAACTGCAGGGATATCCGGCCTTATTTCGCGTCAGGGCATCGCGGTGTCCATTCCACTTGAGGCTGCAAACTCAGGGTCCCTCTCACATAGCTAGAGCTGAGAGAAGCCTCCTCTTGAGGTGCTTGTGGTAAGGTGGTATTCCTCTGGAGTCGAAGCCAGGGACTAACCTCTCATCTCGAGTTGATTTTTGGTCCTCGGAGCTCTTTCGTGTTGCTACAGTGACCTCAGGATCCCTCTAGCCTTGAAACAGTGTTCTTGGGTTTTCTCTGGAGTGCCATCAAGGAAATCAAGGCTCCTTTCATGTGTGATGTGCAACACGGAATTGCTCTGCACGCAGTGCAGGGGAATCGGGCCTCATCTCGCGGCGAGGGGGAAGTCTCATGGTTTGTCTCGAGTTGCGGCGGGAACCTGGGGTATATTCTCGAGTTACGACGGGGATGGCCCTTCCACCCATGTGTTTCTTCAGCGACGTCAGGACTCCTGGCTAGTTGCGAGGGACAACTCGGGATTCTCCTCGAGGCTTGGCAGGGCAATTGGGACGCCTCTCCAGCTGAGGCGGGAGACCAAGGGTCCCTTTCCAGGTGCCACAGGAATCCTGGGACTCCTATCAAGTTTCACGAGGAGTCAGGCATCGTCTCCTTTGGAGGCACTGATCTCCGCGTACCTCTGGAGTTTTCAAGTGATGTGAGGCCTCCGGTCGCGATGAGGTGGGGAACTAGGTCTTTCTCTGTGGTCTCCACATGGGATTCAGACATCCTTTCGTCTTGGGAGATGCAAGACGAGCCTGCATTCAAGTCACTGCAGGGATATCCGGCCTTATTTCGAGTCAGGGCATCACGGTGTCCATTCCACTTGAGGCCGCAAACTCAGGGTCCCTCTGACATACCTAGAGCTGAGAGAAGCCTCCGCTTGAGGTGCTTGTGGTAAGGTGGTATTCCTCTGGAGTCGAAGCCAGGGACTAACCTCTCATCTCGAGTTGATTTTTGGTCCACGGAGCTCTTTCGTGGTGCTACAGTGACCTCAGGATCCCTCTAGCCTTGAAACAGTGTTCTTGGGATTTCTCTGGTGTGCCATCAAGGAAATCAAGGCTCCTTTCATGTGTGATGTGCAACACGGAATTGCTCTGCACGCAGTGCAGGGGAATCGGGCCTCATCTCGCGGCGAGGGGGAAGTCTCATGGTTTTTCTCGAGTTGCGGCGGGAACCTGGGGTATATTCTCGAGTTAGGACGGGGATGGCCCTTCCACACACGTGTTAGTTCAGCGACGGCAGGACTCCTGCCTAGTTGCGAGGGACAACTCGGGATTCTCCTCGAGGCTTGGAAGGGCAATTGGGAAGCCTCTCCAGCTGAGGCGGGAGACCAAGGGTTCCTTTCCACGTGCCACAGGAATCCTGGGACTCCTATCAAGTTTCACGAGGAGTCAGGCATCGTCTCCATTGGAGGCACTGATCTCCGCGTACCTCTGGAGTTTTCAAGGGATGTGAGGCCTCCGGTCGCGATGAGGTGGGGAACTAGGTTTTTCTCTGTGGCCTCCACAGGGGATTCAGACATCCTTTCGTCTTGGGAGATGCAAGACGAGCCTGCATTCAAGTCACTGCAGGGATATCCGGCCTTATTTCGCGTCAGGGCATCGCGGTGTCCATTCCACTTGAGGCCGCAAACTCAGGGTCCCTCTCACATAGCTAGAGCTGAGAGAAGCCTCCTCTTGAGGTGCTTGTGGTAAGGTCGTATTCCTCTGGAGTCGAAGCCAGGGACTAACCTCTCATCTCGAGTTGATTTTTGGTCCACGGAGCTCTTTCGTGTTGCTACAGTGACCTCAGGATCCCTCTAGCCTTGAAACAGTGTTCTTGGGGTTTCTCTGGAGTGCCATCAAGGAAATCAAGGCTCCTTTCATGTGTGATGTGCAAGACGGAATTGCTCTGCACGCAGTGCAGGGGAATCGGGCCTCATCTCGTGGCGAGGAGGAAGTCTCATGGTTTTTCTCGAGTTGCGGCGCGAACCTGGGGTATATTCTCAAGTTACGACGGGGATGGCCCTTCCACACACGTGTTAGTTCAGCGACGGCAGGACTCCTGCCTAGTTGCGAGGGACAACTCGGGATTCTCCTCGAGGCTTGGCAGGGCAATTGGGACGCCTCTCCAGCTGAGGCGGGAGACCAAGGGTCCCTTTCCACGTGCCACAGGAATCCTGGGACTCCTATCAAGTTTCACGAGGAGTCAGGCATCGTCTCCTTTGGAGGCACTGATCTCCGCGTACCTCTGAAGTTTTCAAGGGATGTGAGGCCTCCGGTCGCGATGAGGTGGGGAACTAGGTCTTTCTCTGTGGTCTCCACAGGGGATTCAGACAACCTTTCGTCTTGGGAGATGCAAGAAGAGCCTGCATTAAAGTCACTGCAGGGATATTCGGCCTTATTTCGCGTCAGGGCATCGCGGTGTCCATTCCATTTGAGGCCGCAAACTCAGGGTCCCTGTCACATACCTAGAGCTGAGAGAAGCCTCCTCTTGAGGTGCTTGTGGTAAGGTGGTATTCCTCTGGAGTCGAAGCCAGGGACTAACCTCTCATCTTGAGTTGATTTTTGGTCCACGGAGCTCTTTCGTGTTGCTACAGTGACCTCAGGATCCCTCTAGCCTTGAAACAGTGTTCTTGGGGTTTCGCTGGAGTGCCGTCAAGGAAATCAAGGCTCCTTTCATGTGTGATGTGCAACACGGAATTGCTCTGCACGCAGTGCAGGGGAATCAGGCCTCATCTCGCGGCGAGGGGGAAGTCTCATGTTTTTTCTCGAGTTGCGGGGGGAACCTGGGGTATATTCTCGAGTTACGACGGGGATGGCCCTTCCAACCACGTGTTTCTTCAGCGAAGTCAGGACTCCTGCCTAGTTGCGAGGGACAACTCGGGGTTCTCCTCCATTCTTGGCAGGGCAATTGGGACGCCTCTCCAGCTGAGGAGGGAGGCCAAGGGTCCCTTTCCACGTGCCACAGGAATCCTGGGACTCCTATCAAGTTTCACGAGGAGTCAGGCATCGTCTCCTTTGGAGACACTGATCTCTGTGTACCTCTGGAGTTTTCAAAGGATGTGAGGCCTCCGGTCGCGATGAGCTGGGGAACTAGGTCTTTCTCTGTGTTCTCCACAGGGGATTCAGACATCCTTTCGTCTTGGGAGATGCAAGACTAGCCTGCATTCAAGTAACTGCAGGGATATCCGGCCTTATTTCGCGTCAGGGCATCGCGGTGTCCATTCCACTTGAGGCTGCAAACTCAGGGTCTCTCTCACATACATAGAGCTGAGAAAAGCCTCCTCTTGAGGTGCTTGTGGTAAGGTGGTATTCTTCTGGAGTCGAAGCCAGGGACTAACCTCTCATCTCGAGTTGATTTTTGGTCCTCGGAGCTCTTTCGTGTTGCTACAGTGACCTCAGGATCCCTCTAGCCTTGAAACAGTGTTCTTGGGTTTTCTCTGGAGTGCCATCAAGGAAATCAAGGCTCCTTTCATGTGTGATGTGCAACACGGAATTGCTCTGCACGCAGTGCAGGGGAATCGGGCCTCATCTCGCGGCGAGGGGGAAGTCTCATGGTTTTTCTCGAGTTGCGGCGGGAACCTGGGGTATATTCTCGAGTTACGACGGGGATGGCCCTTCCACCCATGTGTTTCTTCAGCGACGTCAGGACTCCTGCCTAGTTGCGAGGGAAATTCGGGATTCTCCTCGAGGGTTGGCAGGGCAATTGGGACGCCTCTCCAGCTGAGGCGGGAGACCAAGGGTCCCTTTCCACGTGCCACAGGAATCCTGGGACTCCTATCAAGTTTCACGAGGAGTCAGGCATCGTCTCCTTTGGAGGCACTGATCTCCGCGTACCTCTGGAGTTTTCAAGTGATGTGAGGCCTCCGGTCGCGATGAGGTGGGGAACTAGGTCTTTCTCTGTGGTCTCCACATGGGATTCAGACATCCTTTCGTCTTGGGAGATGCAAGACGAGCCTGCATTCAAGTCACTGCAGGGATATCCGGCCTTATTTCGAGTCAGGGCATCACGGTGTCCATTCCACTTGAGGCCGCAAACTCAGGGTCCCTCTGACATACCTAGAGCTGAGAGAAGCCTCCTCTTGAGGTGCTTGTGGTAAGGTGGTATTCCTCTGGAGTCGAAGCCAGGGACTAACCTCTCATCTCGAGTTGATTTTTGGTCCACGGAGCTCTTTCGTGTTGCTACAGTAACCTCAGGATCCCTCTAGCCTTGAAACAGTGTTCTTGGGGTTTCTCTGGTGTGCCATCAAGGAAATCAAGGCTCCTTTCATGTGTGATGTGCAACACGGAATTGCTCTGCACGCAGTGCAGGGGAATCGGGCCTCATCTCGCGGCGAGGGGGAAGTCTCATGGTTTTTCTCGAGTTGCGGCGGGAACCTGGGGTATATTTTCGAGTTACGACGGGGATGGCCCTTCCACACACGTGTTAGTTCAGCGACGGCAGGACTCCTGCCTAGTTGCGAGGGACAACTCGGGATTCTCCTCGAGGCTTGGCAGGGCAATTGGGATGCCTCTCCAGCTGAGGCGGGAGACCAAGGGTCCCTTTCCACGTGCCACAGGAATCCTGGGACTCCTATCAAGTTTCACGAGGAGTCAGGCATCGTCTCCTTTGGAGGCACTGATCTCCGCTTACCTCTGGAGTTTTCAAGGGATGTGAGGCCTCCGGTCGCGATGAGGTGGGGAACTAGGTCTTTCTCTGTGTTCTCCACAGGGGATTCAGACATCCTTTCGTCTTGGGAGATGCAAGACGAGCCTGCATTCAAGTCACTGCAGGGATATCCGGCCATATCGAGTCAGGGCATCGCGGTGTCCATTCCACTTGAGGCCGCAAACTCAGGGTGCCTCTCACATACCTAGAGCTGAGAGAAGCCTCCTCTTGAGGTGCTTGTGTTAAGGTGGTATTCCTCTGGAGTCGAAGCCAGGGACTAACCTCTCATCTCGAGTTGATTTTCGGTCCACGGAGCTCTTTCGTGTTGCTACAGTGACCTCAGGATCCCTCTAGCATTGAAACAGTGTTCTTGGGGTTTCTCTGGAGTGCCATCAAGGAAATCAAGGCTCCTTTCATCTGTGATGTGCAACACGGAATTGCTCTGCACGCAGTGCAGGGGATTCGGGCCTCATAGCGCGGCGAGGGGGAAGTCTCATGGTTTTTCTCGAGTTACGGCGGGAACCTGGGGTATATTCTCGAGTTACGACGGGGATAGCCCTTCCACCCACGTGTTTCTTCAGCGACGTCAGGACTCCTGCCTAGTTGCGAGGGACAACTCGGGATTCTCCTCGAGGCTTGGCAGGGCAATTGGGACGCCTCTCCAGCTGAGGCGGGAGACCAAGGGTCCCTTTCCACGTGCCACAGGAATCCTGGGACTCCTATCAAGTTTCACGAGGAGTCAGGCATCGTCTCCTTTGGAGGCACTGATCTCCGCGTAGCTCTGGAGTTTTCAAAGGAAGTGAGGCCTCCGGCCGCGATGAGGTGGGGAACTAGGTCTTTCTCTGTGGTCTCCACAGGGGATTCAGACATCCTTTCATCTTGGGAGATGCAAGACGAGCCTGCATTCAAGTCACTGCGGGGATATCCGGCCTTATTTCGAGCCAGGGCATTGCGGTGTCCATTCCACTTGAGGCCGCAAACTCAGGGTCCCTCTCACATAGCTAGAGCTGAGAGAAGCCTCCTCTTGAGGTGCTTGTGTTAAGGTGGTATTCCTCTGGAGTCGAAGCCAGGGACTAACCTCTCATCTCGAGTTGATTTTTGGTCCACGGAGCTCTTTCGTGTTGCTACAGTGACCTCAGGATTCCTCTAGCCTTGAAACAGTGTTCTTGGGGTTTCTCTGGAGTGCCATCAAGGAAATCAAGGCTCCTTTCATGTGTGATGTGCAACACGGAATTGCTCTGCACGCAGTGCAGGGGAATCGTGCCTCATCTCGCGGCGAGGGGGAAGTCTCATGGTTTTTCTCAAGTTGTGGCGGGAACCTGGGGTATATTCTCGAGTTACGACGGGGATGGCCCTTCCACACACGTGTTAGTTCAGCGACCGCAGGACTCCTGCCTAGTTGCGAGGGACAACTCGGGATTCTCCTCGAGGCTTGGCAGGGCAATTGGGACGCCTCTCCAGCTGAGGCGGGAGACCAAGGGTCCCTTTCCACGTGCCACAGGAATCCTGGGATTCCTATCAAGTTTCACGAGGAGTCAGGCATCGTCTCCTTTGGAGGCACTGATCTCCGCGTACCTCTGGAGTTTTCAAGGGATGTGAGGCCTCCGGTCGCGATGAGGTGGGGAACTAGGTCTTTCTCTGTGTTCTCCACAGGGGATTCATACATCCTTTCGTCTTGGGAGATGCAAGACGAGCCTGCATTCAAGTCACTGCAGGGATTTCCGGCCTTATATCGAGTCAGGGCATCGCTGTGTCCATTCCACTTGAGGCCGCAAACTCAGGGTCCCTCTCACATACCTAGAGCTGAAAGAAGCCTCCTCTTGAGGTGCTTGTGTTAAGGTGGTATTCCTCTGGAGTCGAAGCCAGGGACTAACCTCTCATCTCGAGTTGATTTTTGGTCCACGGAGCTCTTTCGTGTTGCTACAGTGACCTCAGGATCCCTCTAGCCTTGAAACAGTGTTCTTGGGGTTTCTCTGGAGTGCCATCAAGGAAATCAAGGCTCCTTTCATGTGTGATGTGCAACACGGAATTGCTCTGCACGCAGTGCAGGGGAATCGGGCCTCATAGCCCGGCGAGGGGGAAGTCTCATGGTTTTTCTCGAGTTACGGCGGGAACCTGGGGTATATTCTCGAGTTACGACGGGGATGGCCCTTCCACCCACGTGTTTCTTCAGCGACGTCAGGACTCCTGCCTAGTTGCGAGGGACAACTCGGATTTCTCCTCGAGGCTTGGCAGGGCAATTGGGACGCCTCTCCAGCTGAGGCGGGAGACCAAGGGTCCCTTTCCACGTGCCACAGGAATCCTGGGACTCCTATCAAGTTTCACGAGGAGTCAGGCATCGTCTCCTTTGGAGGCACTGATCTCCGCGTACCTCTGGAGTTTTCAAGGGATGTGAGGCCTCCGGTCGCGATGAGGTGGGGAACTAGGACTTTCTCTTTGGTCTCCACAGGGGATTCAGACATCCTTTCGTCTTGGGAGATGCAAGACGAGCCTGCATTCAAGTCACTGCAGGGATATCCGGCCTTATTTCGCGTCAGGGCATCGCGGTGTCCATTCCACTTGAGGCCGCAAACTCAGGGTCCCTCTCACATACCTAGAGCTGAGAGAAGCCTCCTCTTGAGGTGCTTGTGGTGAGGTGGTATTCCTCTGGAGTCGAAGCCAGGGACTAACCTCTCATCTCGAGGTGAATTTTGGTCCACGGAGCTCTTTCGTGTTGCTACAGTGACCTCAGGATCCCTCTAGCCTTGAAACAGTGTTCTTCGGGTTTCGCTGGAGTGCCGTCAAGGAAATCAAGGCTCCTTTCATGTGTGATGTGCAACACGGAATTGCTCTGCACGCAGTGCAGGGGCATCGGGCCTCATCTCGTGGCGAGGGGGAAGTCTCATTGTTTTTCTCGAGTTGCAGCGGGAACCTGGGGTATATTCTCGAAGTACGATGAGGATGGCCCTTCCAACCACGTGTTTGTTCAGCGACGTCAGGACTCCTGCCTAGTTGCGAGGGACAACTCGGGGTTCTCCTCGAGGCTTGGCAGGGCAATTGGGACGCCTCTCCAGCTGAGGCGGGAGACCAAGGATCCCTTTCCACGTGCCACAGGAATCCTGGGACTCCTATCAAGTTTCACGAGGAGTCAGGCATCGTCTCCTTTGGAGGCACTGATCTCCGCGTACCTCTGGAGTTTTCAAAGGATGTGAGGCCCTGTCGCGATGAGGTGGGGAACTATGTCTTTCTCTGTGGTCTCCACAGGGGATTCAGACATCCTTTCGTCTTGGGAGATGCAAGACGAGCCTGCATTCAAGTCACTGCAGGGATATCCGGCCTTATTTCGCGTCAGGGCATCGCGGTGTCCATTCCACTTGAGGCCGCAAACTCAGGGTCCCTCTCACATAGCTAGAGCTGAGAGAAGCCTCCTCTTGAGGTGCTTGTGGTAAGGTGGTATTCCTCTGGAGTCGAAGCCAGGGACCAACCTCTCATCTCGAGTTGATTTTTGGTCCACGGAGCTCTTTCGTGTTGCTACAGTGACCTCAGGATCCCTCTAGCCTTGAAACAGTGTTCTTGGGGTTTCTCTGGAGTGCCATCAAGGAAATCAAGGCTCCTTTCATGTGTGATGTGCAACACAGAATTGCTCTGCACGCAGTGCAGGGGAATCGGGCCTCATCTCGTGGCGAGGAGGAAGTCTCATGGTTTTTTTTGAGTTGCAGCGCGAACCTGGGGTATATTCTCAAGTTACGACGGGGATGGCCCTTCCACACACGTGTTTCTTCAGCGACGTCAGGACTCCTGCCTAGTTGCGAGGGACAATTCGGGATTCTCCTCGAGGATTGGCAGGGCAATTGGGACGCCTCTCCAGCTGAGGCGGGAGACCAAGTGACCCTTTCCACGTGCCACAGGAATCCTGGGACTCCTATCAAGTTTCACGAGGAGTCAGGCATCGTCTCCTTTGGAGGCACTGATCTCCGCGTACCTCTGGAGTTTTCAAAGTATGTGAGGCCTCCGGTCGCGATGAGGTGGGGAACTAGGTCTTTCTCTGTGGTCTCCACAGGGGATTCAGTCATCCTTTCGTCTTGGGAGATGCAAGACGAGCCTACATTCAAGTCACTGCAGGGATATCCGGCCTTATTTCGAGTTAGGGCATCGCGGTGTCCATTCCACTTGAGGCCGCAAACTCAGGGTCCCTCTCACATACCTAGAGCTGAGAGAAGCCTCCTCTTGAGGTGCTTGTGGTAAGGTGGTATTCCTCTGGAGTCGAAGCCAGGGACTAACCTCTCATCTCGAGTTGATTTTTGGTCCACGGAGCTCTTTCGTGTTGCTACAGTGACCTCAGGATCCCTCTAGCCTTGAAACAGTGTTCTTGGGGTTTCGCTGGAGTGCCGTCAAGGAAATCAAGGCTCCTTTCATGTGTGATGTGCAACACGGAATTGCTCTGCACGCAGTGCAGGGGAATCAGGCCTCATCTCGCGGCGAGGGGGAAGTCTCATGTTTTTTCTCGAGTTGCGGGGGGAACCTGGGGTATATTCTCGAGTTACGACGGGGATGGCCCTTCCAACCACGTGTTTCTTCAGCGAAGTCAGGACTCCTGCCTAGTTGCGAGGGACAACTCGGGGTTCTCCTCCATTCTTGGCAGGGCAATTGGGACGCCTCTCCAGCTGAGGAGGGAGGCCAAGGGTCCCTTTCCACGTGCCACAGGAATCCTGGGACTCCTATCAAGTTTCACGAGGAGTCAGGCATCGTCTCCTTTGGAGACACTGATCTCTGTGTACCTCTGGAGTTTTCAAAGGATGTGAGGCCTCCGGTCGCGATGAGCTGGGGAACTAGGTCTTTCTCTGTGTTCTCCACAGGGGATTCAGACATCCTTTCGTCTTGGGAGATGCAAGACTAGCCTGCATTCAAGTAACTGCAGGGATATCCGGCCTTATTTCGCGTCAGGGCATCGTGGTGTCCATTCCACTTGAGGCTGCAAACTCAGGGTCCCTCTCACATACATAGAGCTGAGAGAAGCCTCCTCTTGAGGTGCTTGTGGTAAGGTGGTATTCTTCTGGAGTCGAAGCCAGGGACTAACCTCTCATCTCGAGTTGATTTTTGGTCCTCGGAGCTCTTTCGTGTTGCTACAGTGACCTCAGGATCCCTCTAGCCTTGAAACAGTGTTCTTGGGTTTTCTCTGGAGTGCCATCAAGGAAATCAAGGCTCCTTTCATGTGTGATGTGCAACACGGAATTGCTCTGCACGCAGTGCAGGGGAATCGGGCCTCATCTCGCGGCGAGGGGGAAGTCTCATGGTTTTTCTCGAGTTGCGGCGGGAACCTGGGGTATATTCTCGAGTTACGACGGGGATGGCCCTTCCACACACGTGTTAGTTCAGCGACGGCAGGACTCCTGCCTAGTTGCGAGGGACAACTCGGGATTCTCCTCGAGGGTTGGCAGGGCAATTGGGACGCCTCTCCAGCTGAGGCGGGAGACCAAGGGTCCCTTTCCACGTGCCACAGGAATCCTGGGACTCCTATCAAGTTTCACGAGGAGTCAGGCATCGTCTCCTTTGGAGGCACTGATCTCCGCTTACCTCTGGAGTTTTCAAGGGATGTGAGGCCTCCGGTCGCGATGAGGTGGGGAACTAGGTCTTTCTCTGTGTTCTCCACAGGGGATTCAGACATCCTTTCGTCTTGGGAGATGCAAGACGAGCCTGCATTCAAGTCACTGCAGGGATATCCGGCCTTATATCGAGTCAGGGCATCGCGGTGTCCATTCCACTTGAGGCCGCAAACTCAGGGTGCCTCTCACATACCTAGAGCTGAGAGAAGCCTCCTCTTGAGGTGCTTGTGTTAAGGTGGAATTCCTCTGGAGTCGAAGCCAGGGACTAACCTCTCATCTCGAGTTGATTTTCGGTCCACGGAGCTCTTTCGTGTTGCTACAGTGACCTCAGGATCCCTCTAGCATTGAAACAGTGTTCTTGGGGTTTCTCTGGAGTGCCATCAAGGAAATCAAGGCTCCTTTCATCTGTGATGTGCAACACGGAATTGCTCTGCACGCAGTGCAGGGTATTCGGGCCTCATAGCGCGGCGAGGGGGAAGTCTCATGGTTTTTCTCGAGTTACGGCGGGAACCTGGGGTATATTCTCGAGTTACGACGGGGATAGCCCTTCCACCCACGTGTTTCTTCAGCGACGTCAGGACTCCTGCCTAGTTGCGAGGGACAACTCGGGATTCTCCTCGAGGCTTGGCAGGGCAATTGGGACGCCTCTCCAGCTGAGGCGGGAGACCAAGGGTCCCTTTCCACGTGCCACAGGAATCCTGGGACTCCTATCAAGTTTCACGAGGAGTCAGGCATCGTCTCCTTTGGAGGCACTGATCTCCGCGTACCTCTGGAGTTTTCAAAGGATGTGAGGCCTCCGGTCGCGATGAGGTGGGGAACTAGGTCTTTCTCTGTGGTCTCCACAGGGGATTCAGACATCCTTTCGTCTTGGGAGATGCAAGACGAGCCTGCATTCAAGTCACTGCGGGGATAGCCGGCCTTATTTTGAGCCAGGGCATTGCGGTGTCCATTCCACTTGAGGCCGCAAACTCAGGGTCCCTCTCACATAGCTAGAGTTGAGAGAAGCCTCCTCTTGAGGTGCTTGTGGTAAGGTGGTATTCCTCTGGAGTCGAAGCCAGGGACTAACCTCTCATCTCGAGTTGATTTTTGGTCCACGGAGCTCTTTCGTGTTGCTACAGTGACCTCAGGATTCCTCTAGCCTTGAAACAGTGTTCTTGGGGTTTCTCTGGAGTGCCATCAAGGAAATCAAGGCTCCTTTCATGTGTGATGTGCAACACGGAATTGCTCTGCACGCAGTGCAGGGGAATCGTGCCTCATCTCGCGGCGAGGGGGCAGTCTCATGGTTTTTCTAAAGTTGTGGCGGGAACCTGGGGTATATTCTCGAGTTACGACGGGGATGGCCCTTACAGCCACGTGTTTCTTCAGCGACGTCAGGACTCCTGCCTAGTTGCGAGGGACAATTCGGGATTCTCCTCGAGGCTTGGCAGGGCAATTGGGACGCCTCTCCAGCTGAGGCGGGAGACCAAGGGTTCCTTTCCACGTGCCACAGGAATCCTGGGACTCCTATCAAGTTTCACGAGGAGTCAGGCATCGTCTCCTTTGGAGGCACTGATCTCCGCGTACCTCTGGAGTTTTCAAAGGATGTGAGGCCTCCGATCGCGATGAGGTGGGGAAGTAGGTTTTCTCTGTGGTCTCCACAGGGGTTTCAGATATCCTTTCGTCTTGGGAGATGCAAGACGAGCCTGCATTAAAGTCACTGCATGGATATTCGGCCTTATTTCGAGTCAGGGCATCGCGGTGTCCATTCCACTTGAGGCCGCAAACTCAGGGTCCCTCTCACATAGCTAGAGCTGAGAGAAGCCTCCTCTTGAGGTGCTTGTGGTAAGATGGTATTCCTCTGGAGTCGAAGCCAGGGACTAACCTCTCATCTCGTGTTGATTTTTGGTCCACGGAGCTCTTTCGAGTTGCTACAGTGACCTTAGGATCCCTCTAGCCTTGAAACAGTTTTCTTGGGGTTTCTCTGTAGTGCCATCAAGGAAATGAAGGCTCCTTTCATGTGTGATGTGCAACACGGAATTGCTCTGCACGCAGTGCAGGGGAATCGGGCCTCATCTCGCGGCGAAGGGGTAGTCTCATGGTTTTTCTCGAGTTGCGGCGGGAACCTGGGGTATATTCTCGAGTTACGACGGGGATGGCCCTTCCACCCACGTGTTTGTTCAGCGACGTCAGGACTCCTGCCTTGTTGCGAGGGACAACTCGGGATTCTCCTGGGGGCTTGGCAGGGCAATTGGGACGCCTCTCCAGCTGAGGCGGTAGACCAAGGGTCCCTTTCCACGTGCCACAGGAATCCTGGGACTCCTATCAAGTTTCACGAGGAGTCAGGCATCGTCTCCTTTGGAGGCACTGATCTCCGCGTACCTCTGGAGTTTTCAAGGGATGTGAGGCCTCCGGTCGCGATGAGGTGGGGAACTAGGTCTTTCTCTGTGGTCTCCACATGGGATTCAGACATCCTTTCGTCTTGGGAGATGCAAGACGAGCCTGCATTCAAGTCACTGCAGGGATATCCGGCCTTATTTCGCGTCAGGGCATCGCGGTGTCCATTCCACTTGAGGCGGCAAACTCAGGGTCCCTCTCACATATCTAGAGCTGAGAGAAGCCTCCTCTTGAGGTGCTTGTGGTAAGGTGGTATTCCTCTGGAGTCGAAGCCAGGGACTAACTTCTCATCTCGAGTTGATTTTTGGTCCACGGAGCTCTTTCTTGTTTCTACAGTGACCTCAGGATCCCTCTAGCCTTGAAACAGTGTTCTTGGGGTTTCTCTGGAGTGCCATCAAGGAAATCAAGGCTCCTTTCATGTGTGATGTGCAAGACGGAATTGCTCTGCACGCAGTGCAGGGGAATCGGGCCTCATCTCGCGGGGAGGGGGAAGTCTCATGGTTTTTCTCGAATTGCGGCGGGAACCTGGGGTATATTCTCGAGTTACGACGGGGATGGCCCTTCCACCCATGTGTTTCTTCAGCGATGTCAGGACTCCTGCCTAGTTGCGAGGGACAATTCGGGATTCTCCTCGAGGCTTGGCAGGGCAATTGGGACGCCTCTCCACCTGAGGCGGGAGACCAAGTGTTCCTTTCCACGTGCCACAGGAATCCTGGGACTCCTATCAAGTTTCACGAGGAGTCAGGCATCGTCTCCATTGGAGGCACTGATCTCCGCGTAGCTCTGGAGTTTTCAAGGGATGTGAGGCCTCCGGTCGCGATGAGCTGGGGAACTAGGACTTTCTCTTTGGTCTCCACAGGGGATTCAGACATCCTTTCGTCTTGGGAGATGCAAGACGAGCCTGCATTCAAGTCACTGCAGGGATATCCGGCCTTATTTCGCGTCAGGGCATCGCGGTGTCCATTCCACTTGAGGCCGCAAACTCAGGGTCCCTCTCACATACCTAGAGCTGAGAGAAGCCTCCTCTTGAGGTGCTTGTGGTGAGGTGGTATTCCTCTGGAGTCGAAGCCAGGGACTAACCTCTCATCTCGAGGTGAATTTTGGTCCACGGAGCTCTTTCGTGTTGCTACAGTGACCTCAGGATCCCTCTAGCCTTGAAACAGTGTTCTTCGGGTTTCGCTGGAGTGCCGTCAAGGAAATCAAGGCTCCTTTCATGTGTGATGTGCAACACGGAATTGCTCTGCACGCAGTGCAGGGGCATCGGGCCTCATCTCGTGGCGAGGGGGAAGTCTCATTGTTTTTCTCGAGTTGCAGCGGGAACCTGGGGTATATTCTCGAAGTACGATGAGGATGGCCCTTCCAACCACGTGTTTGTTCAGCGACGTCAGGACTCCTGCCTAGTTGCGAGGGACAACTCGGGGTTCTCCTCGAGGCTTGGCAGGGCAATTGGGACGCCTCTCCAGCTGAGGCGGGAGACCAAGGATCCCTTTCCACGTGCCACAGGAATCCTGGGACTCCTATCAAGTTTCACGAGGAGTCAGGCATCGTCTCCTTTGGAGGCACTGATCTCCGCGTAGCTCTGGAGTTTTCAAAGGATGTGAGGCCCTGTCGCGATGAGGTGGGGAACTATGTCTTTCTCTGTGGTCTCCACAGGGGATTCAGACATCCTTTCGTCTTGGGAGATGCAAGACGAGCCTGCATTCAAGTCACTGCAGGGATATCCGGCCTTATTTCGCGTCAGGGCATCGCGGTGTCCATTCCACTTGAGGCCGCAAACTCAGGGTCCCTCTCACATAGCTAGAGCTGAGAGAAGCCTCCTCTTGAGGTGCTTGTGGTAAGGTGGTATTCCTCTGGAGTCGAAGCCAGGGACTAACCTCTCATCTCGAGTTGATTTTTGGTCCACGGAGCTCTTTCGTGTTGCTACAGTGACCTCAGGATCCCTCTAGCCTTGAAACAGTGTTCTTGGGGTTTCTCTGGAGTGCCATCAAGGAAATCAAGGCTCCTTTCATGTGTGATGTGCAACACGGAATTGCTCTGCACGCAGTGCAGGGGAATCGGGCCTCATCTCGTGGCGAGGAGGAAGTCTCATGGTTTTTCTCGAGTTGCAGCGCGAACCTGGGGTATATTCTCAAGTTACGACGGGGATGGCCCTTCCACACACGTGTTTCTTCAGCGACGTCAGGACTCCTGCCTAGTTGCGAGGGACAATTCGGGATTCTCCTCGAGGCTTGGCAGGGCAATTGGGACGCCTCTCCAGCTGAGGCGGGAGACCAAGTGTCCCTTTCCACGTGCCACAGGAATCCTGGGACTCCTATCAAGTTTCACGAGGAGTCAGGCATCGTCTCCTTTGGAGGCACTGATCTCCGCGTACCTCTGGAGTTTTCAAAGTATGTGAGGCCTCCGGTCGCGATGAGGTGGGGAACTAGGTCTTTCTCTGTGGTCTCCACAGGGGATTCAGTCATCCTTTCGTCTTGGGAGATGCAAGACGAGCCTACATTCAAGTCACTGCAGGGATATCCGGCCTTATTTCGAGTTAGGGCATCGCGGTGTCCATTCCACTTGAGGCCGCAAACTCAGGGTCCCTCTCACATACCTAGAGCTGAGAGAAGCCTCCTCTTGAGGTGCTTGTGGTAAGGTGGTATTCCTCTGGAGTCGAAGCCAGGGACTAACCTCTCATCTCGAGTTGATTTTTGGTCCACGGAGCTCTTTCGTGTTGCTACAGTGACCTCAGGATCCCTCTAGCCTTGAAACAGTGTTCTTGGGGTTTCGCTGGAGTGCCGTCAAGGAAATCAAGTCTCCTTTCATGTGTGATGTGCAACACGGAATTGCTCTGCACGCAGTGCAGGGGAATCAGGCCTCATCTCGCGGCGAGGGGGAAGTCTCATGTTTTTTCTCGAGTTGCGGGGGGAACCTGGGGTATATTCTCGAGTTACGACGGGGATGGCCCTTCCAACCACGTGTTTCTTCAGCGAAGTCAGGACTCCTGCCTAGTTGCGAGGGACAACTCGGGGTTCTCCTCGATTCTTGGCAGGGCAATTGGGACGCCTCTCCAGCTGAGGAGGGAGGCCAAGGGTCCCTTTCCACGTGCCACAGGAATCCTGGGACTCCTATCAAGTTTCACGAGGAGTCAGGCATCGTCTCCTTTGGAGACACTGATCTCTGTGTACCTCTGGAGTTTTCAAAGGATGTGAGGCCTCCGGTCGCGATGAGCTGGGGAACTAGGTCTTTCTCTGTGTTCTCCACAGGGGATTCAGACATCCTTTCGTCTTGGGAGATGCAAGACTAGCCTGCATTCAAGTAACTGCAGGGATATCCGACCTTATTTCGCGTCAGGGCATCGCGGTGTCCATTCCACTTGAGGCTGCAAACTCAGGGTCCCTCTCACATACATAGAGCTGAGAGAAGCCTCCTCTTGAGGTGCTTGTGGTAAGGTGGTATTCTTCTGGAGTCGAAGCCAGGGACTAACCTCTCATCTCGAGTTGATTTTTGGTCCTCGGAGCTCTTTCGTGTTGCTACAGTGACCTCAGGATCCCTCTAGCCTTGAAACAGTGTTCTTGGGTTTTCTCTGGAGTGCCATCAAGGAAATCAAGGCTCCTTTCATGTGTGATGTGCAACACGGAATTGCTCTGCACGCAGTGCAGGGGAATCGGGCCTCATCTCGCGGCGAGGGGGAAGTCTCATGGTTTTTCTCGAGTTGCGGCGGGAACCTGGGGTATATTCTCGAGTTACGACGGGGATGGCCCTTCCACCCATGTGTTTCTTCAGCGACGTCAGGACTCCTGCCTAGTTGCGAGGGACAATTCGGGATTCTCCTCGAGGGTTGGCAGGGCAATTGGGACGCCTCTCCAGCTGAGGCGGGAGGCCAAGGGTCCCTTTCCACGTGCCACAGGAATCCTGGGACTCCTATCAAGTTTCACGAGGAGTCAGGCATCGTCTCCTTTGGAGACACTGATCTCTGTGTACCTCTGGAGTTTTCAAAGGATGTGAGGCCTCCGGTCGCGATGAGCTGGGGAACTAGGTCTTTCTCTGTGTTCTCCACAGGGGATTCAGACATCCTTTCGTCTTGGGAGATGCAAGACTAGCCTGCATTCAAGTAACTGCAGGGATATCCGACCTTATTTCGCGTCAGGGCATCGCGGTGTCCATTCCACTTGAGGCTGCAAACTCAGGGTCCCTCTCACATACATAGAGCTGAGAGAAGCCTCCTCTTGAGGTGCTTGTGGTAAGGTGGTATTCTTCTGGAGTCGAAGCCAGGGACTAACCTCTCATCTCGAGTTGATTTTTGGTCCTCGGAGCTCTTTCGTGTTGCTACAGTGACCTCAGGATCCCTCTAGCCTTGAAACAGTGTTCTTGGGTTTTCTCTGGAGTGCCATCAAGGAAATCAAGGCTCCTTTCATGTGTGATGTGCAACACGGAATTGCTCTGCACGCAGTGCAGGGGAATCGGGCCTCATCTCGCGGCGAGGGGGAAGTCTCATGGTTTTTCTCGAGTTGCGGCGGGAACCTGGGGTATATTCTCGAGTTACGACGGGGATGGCCCTTCCACCCATGTGTTTCTTCAGCGACGTCAGGACTCCTGCCTAGTTGCGAGGGACAATTCGGGATTCTCCTCGAGGTTTGGCAGGGCAATTGGGACGCCTCTCCAGCTGAGGCGGGAGACCAAGTGTCCCTTTCCACGTGCCACAGGAATCCTGGGACTCCTATCAAGTTTCACGAGGAGTCAGGCATCGTCTCCTTTGGAGGCACTGATCTCCGCGTACCTCTGGAGTTTTCAAGTGATGTGAGGCCTCCGGTCGCGATGAGGTGGGGAACTAGGTCTTTCTCTGTGGTCTCCACATGGGATTCAGACATCCTTTCGTCTTGGGAGATGCAAGACGAGCCTGCATTCAAGTCACTGCAGGGATATCCGGCCTTATTTCGAGTCAGGGCATCACGGTGTCCATTCCACTTGAGGCCGCAAACTCAGGGTCCCTCTGACATACCTAGAGCTGAGAGAAGCCTCCTCTTGAGGTGCTTGTGGTAAGGTGGTATTCCTCTGGAGTCGAAGCCAGGGACTAACCTCTCATCTCGAGTTGATTTTTGGTCCACGGAGCTCTTTCGTGTTGCTACAGTAACCTCAGGATCCCTCTAGCCTTGAAACAGTGTTCTTGGGGTTTCTCTGGTGTGCCATCAAGGAAATCAAGGCTCCTTTCATGTGTGATGTGCAACACGGAATTGCTCTGCACGCAGTGCAGGGGAATCGGGCCTCATCTCGCGGCGAGGGGGAAGTCTCATGGTTTTTCTCGAGTTGCGGCGGGAACCTGGGGTATATTCTCGAGTTACGACGGGGATGGCCCTTCCACACACGTGTTAGTTCAGCGACGGCAGGACTCCTGCCTAGTTGCGAGGGACAACTCGGGATTCTCCTCGAGGGTTGGCAGGGCAATTGGGACGCCTCTCCAGCTGAGGCGGGAGACCAAGGGTCCCTTTCCACGTGCCACAGGAATCCTGGGACTCCTATCAAGTTTCACGAGGAGTCAGGCATCGTCTCCTTTGGAGGCACTGATCTCCGCTTACCTCTGGAGTTTTCAAGGGATGTGAGGCCTCCGGTCGCGATGAGGTGGGGAACTAGGTCTTTCTCTGTGGTCTCCACAGGGGATTCAGACATCCTTTCGTCTTGGGAGATGCAAGACGAGCCTGCATTCAAGTCACTGCAGGGATATCCGGCCTTATATCGAGTCAGGGCATCGCGGTGTCCATTCCACTTGAGGCCGCAAACTCAGGGTGCCTCTCACATACCTAGAGCTGAGAGAAGCCTCCTCTTGAGGTGCTTGTGTTAAGGTGGTATTCCTCTGGAGTCGAAGCCAGGGACTAACCTCTCATCTCGAGTTGATTTTCGGTCCACGGAGCTCTTTCGTGTTGCTACAGTGACCTCAGGATCCCTCTAGCATTGAAACAGTGTTCTTGGGGTTTCTCTGGAGTGCCATCAAGGAAATCAAGGCTCCTTTCATCTGTGATGTGCAACACGGAATTGCTCTGCACGCAGTGCAGGGGATTCGGGCCTCATAGCGCGGCGAGGGGGAAGTCTCATGGTTTTTCTCGAGTTACGGCGGGAACCTGGGGTATATTCTCGAGTTACGACGGGGATAGCCCTTCCACCCACGTGTTTCTTCAGCGACGTCAGGACTCCTGCCTAGTTGCGAGGGACAACTCGGGATTCTCCTCGAGGCTTGGCAGGGCAATTGGGACGCCTCTCCAGCTGAGGCGGGAGACCAAGGGTCCCTTTCCACGTGCCACAGGAATCCTGGGACTCCTATCAAGTTTCACGAGGAGTCAGGCATCGTCTCCTTTGGAGGCACTGATCTCCGCGTAGCTCTGGAGTTTTCAAAGGAAGTGAGGCCTCCGGCCGCGATGAGGTGGGGAACTAGGTCTTTCTCTGTGGTCTCCACAGGGGATTCAGACATCCTTTCATCTTGGGAGATGCAAGACGAGCCTGCATTCAAGTCACTGCGGGGATATCCGGCCTTATTTCGAGCCAGGGCATTGCGGTGTCCATTCCACTTGAGGCCGCAAACTCAGGGTCCCTCTCACATAGCTAGAGCTGAGAGAAGCCTCCTCTTGAGGTGCTTGTGTTAAGGTGGTATTCCTCTGGAGTCGAAGCCAGGGACTAACCTCTCATCTCGAGTTGATTTTTGGTCCACGGAGCTCTTTCGTGTTGCTACAGTGACCTCAGGATTCCTCTAGCCTTGAAACAGTGTTCTTGGGGTTTCTCTGGAGTGCCATCAAGGAAATCAAGGCTCCTTTCATGTGTGATGTGCAACACGGAATTGCTCTGCACGCAGTGCAGGGGAATCGTGCCTCATCTCGCGGAGAGGGGGAAGTCTCATGGTTTTTCTCAAGTTGTGGCGGGAACCTGGGGTATATTCTCGAGTTACGACGGGGATGGCCCTTCCACACACGTGTTAGTTCAGCGACCGCAGGACTCCTGCCTAGTTGCGAGGGACAACTCGGGATTCTCCTCGAGGCTTGGCAGGGCAATTGGGACGCCTCTCCAGCTGAGGCGGGAGACCAAGGGTCCCTTTCCACGTGCCACAGGAATCCTGGGATTCCTATCAAGTTTCACGAGGAGTCAGGCATCGTCTCCTTTGGAGGCACTGATCTCCGCGTACCTCTGGAGTTTTCAAGGGATGTGAGGCCTCCGGTCGCGATGAGGTGGGGAACTAGGTCTTTCTCTGTGTTCTCCACAGGGGATTCATACATCCTTTCGTCTTGGGAGATGCAAGACGAGCCTGCATTCAAGTCACTGCAGGGATATCCGGCCTTATATCGAGTCAGGGCATCGCTGTGTCCATTCCACTTGAGGCCGCAAACTCAGGGTCCCTCTCACATACCTAGAGCTGAAAGAAGCCTCCTCTTGAGGTGCTTGTGTTAAGGTGGTATTCCTCTGGAGTCGAAGCCAGGGACTAACCTCTCATCTCGAGTTGATTTTTGGTCCACGGAGCTCTTTCGTGTTGCTACAGTGACCTCAGGATCCCTCTAGCCTTGAAACAGTGTTCTTGGGGTTTCTCTGGAGTGCCATCAAGGAAATCAAGGCTCCTTTCATGTGTGATGTGCAACACGGAATTGCTCTGCACGCAGTGCAGGGGAATCGGGCCTCATAGCCCGGCGAGGGGGAAGTCTCATGGTTTTTCTCGAGTTACGGCGGGAACCTGGGGTATATTCTCGAGTTACGACGGGGATGGCCCTTCCACCCACGTGTTTCTTCAGCGACGTCAGGACTCCTGCCTAGTTGCGAGGGACAACTCGGGTTTCTCCTCGAGGCTTGGCAGGGCAATTGGGACGCCTCTCCAGCTGAGGCGGGAGACCAAGGGTCCCTTTCCACGTGCCACAGGAATCCTGGGACTCCTATCAAGTTTCACGAGGAGTCAGGCATCGTCTCCTTTGGAGGCACTGATCTCCGCGTACCTCTGGAGTTTTCAAAGGATGTGAGGCCTCCGGTCGCGATGAGGTGGGGAACTAGGTCTTTCTCTGTGGTCTCCACAGGGGATTCAGACATCCTTTCGTCTTGGGAGATGCAAGACGAGCCTGCATTCAAGTCACTGCGGGGATAGCCGGCCTTATTTTGAGCCAGGGCATTGCGGTGTCCATTCCACTTGAGGCCGCAAACTCAGGGTCCCTCTCTCATAGCTAGAGCTGAGAGAAGCCTCCTCTTGAGGTGCTTGTGGTAAGGTGGTATTCCTCTGGAGTCGAAGCCAGGGACTAACCTCTCATCTCGAGTTGATTTTTGGTCCACGGAGCTCTTTCGTGTTGCTACAGTGACCTCAGGATTCCTCTAGCCTTGAAACAGTGTTCTTGGGGTTTCTCTGGAGTGCCATCAAGGAAATCAAGGCTCCTTTCATGTGTGATGTGCAACACGGAATTGCTCTGCACGCAGTGCAGGGGAATCGTGCCTCATCTCGCGGCGAGGGGGCAGTCTCATGGTTTTTCTAAAGTTGTGGCGGGAACCTGGGGTATATTCTCGAGTTACGACGGGGATGGCCCTTACAGCCACGTGTTTCTTCAGCGACGTCAGGACTCCTGCCTAGTTGCGAGGGACAATTCGGGATTCTCCTCGAGGCTTGGCAGGGCAATTGGGACGCCTCTCCAGCTGAGGCGGGAGACCAAGTGTTCCTTTCCACGTGCCACAGGAATCCTGGGACTCCTATCAAGTTTCACGAGGAGTCAGGCATCGTCTCCTTTGGAGGCACTGATCTCCGCGTACCTCTGGAGTTTTCAAAGGATGTGAGGCCTCCGATCGCGATGAGGTGGGGAAGTAGGTTTTCTCTGTGGTCTCCACAGGGGTTTCAGATATCCTTTCGTCTTGGGAGATGCAAGACGAGCCTGCATTAAAGTCACTGCATGGATATTCGGCCTTATTTCGAGTCAGGGCATCGCGGTGTCCATTCCACTTGAGGCCGCAAACTCAGGGTCCCTCTCACATAGCTAGAGCTGAGAGAAGCCTCCTCTTGAGGTGCTTGTGGTAAGATGGTATTCCTCTGGAGTCGAAGCCAGGGACTAACCTCTCATCTCGTGTTGATTTTTGGTCCACGGAGCTCTTTCGAGTTGCTACAGTGACCTTAGGATCCCTCTAGCCTTGAAACAGTTTTCTTGGGTTTTCTCTGTAGTGCCATCAAGGAAATGAAGGCTCCTTTCATGTGTGATGTGCAACATGGAATTGCTCTGCACGCAGTGCAGGGGAATCGGGCCTCATCTCGCGGCGAAGGGGTAGTCTCATGGTTTTTCTCGAGTTGCGGCGGGAACCTGGGGTATATTCTCGAGTTACGACGGGGATGGCCCTTCCACCCACGTGTTTGTTCAGCGACGTCAGGACTCCTGCCTTGTTGCGAGGGACAACTCGGGATTCTCCTGGGGGCTTGGCAGGGCAATTGGGACGCCTCTCCAGCTGAGGCGGTAGACCAAGGGTCCCTTTCCACGTGCCACAGGAATCCTGGGACTCCTATCAAGTTTCACGAGGAGTCAGGCATCGTCTCCTTTGGAGGTACTGATCTCCGCGTACCTCTGGAGTTTTCAAGGGATGTGAGGCCTCCGGTCGCGATGAGGTGGGGAACTAGGTCTTTCTCTGTGGTCTCCACAGGGGATTCAGACATCCTTTCATCTTGGGAGATGCAAGAAGAGCCTACATTCAAGCCACTGCAGGGATATCCGGCCTTATTTCGAGTCAGGGCATCGCGGTGTCCATTCCACTTGAGGCCGCAAACTCAGGGTCCCTCTCACATATCTAGAGCTGAGAGAAGCCTCCTCTTGAGGTGCTTGTGGTAAGGTGGTATTCCTCTGGAGTCGAAGCCAGGGACTAACTTCTCATCTCGAGTTGATTTTTGGTCCACGGAGCTCTTTCTTGTTTCTACAGTGACCTCAGGATCCCTCTAGCCTTGAAACAGTGTTCTTGGGGTTTCTCTGGAGTGCCATCAAGGAAATCAAGGCTCCTTTCATGTGTGATGTGCAAGACGGAATTGCTCTGCACGCAGTGCAGGGGAATCGGGCCTCATCTCGCGGGGAGGGGGAAGTCTCATGGTTTTTCTCGAGTTGCGGCGGGAACCTGGGGTATATTCTCGAGTTACGACGGGGATGGCCCTTCCACCCATGTGTTTCTTCAGCGATGTCAGGACTCCTGCCTAGTTGCGAGGGACAATTCGGGATTCTCCTCGAGGCTTGGCAGGGCAATTGGGACGCCTCTCCACCTGAGGCGGGAGACCAAGTGTTCCTTTCCACGTGCCACAGGAATCCTGGGACTCCTATCAAGTTTCACGAGGAGTCAGGCATCGTCTCCATTGGAGGCACTGATCTCCGCGGAGCTCTGGAGTTTTCAAGGGATGTGAGGCCTCCGGTCGCGATGAGGTGGGGAACTAGGACTTTCTCTTTGGTCTCCACAGGGGATTCAGACATCCTTTCGTCTTGGGAGATGCAAGACGAGCCTGCATTCAAGTCACTGCAGGGATATCCGGCCTTATTTCGCGTCAGGGCATCGCGGTGTCCATTCCACTTGAGGCCGCAAACTCAGGGTCCCTCTCACATACATAGAGCTGAGAGAAGCCTCCTCTTGAGGTGCTTGTGGTGAGGTGGTATTCCTCTGGAGTCGAAGCCAGGGACTAACCTCTCATCTCGAGGTGAATTTTGGTCCACGGAGCTCTTTCGTGTTGCTACAGTGACCTCAGGATCCCTCTAGCCTTGAAACAGTGTTCTTCGGGTTTCGCTGGAGTGCCGTCAAGGAAATCAAGGCTCCTTTCATGTGTGATGTGCAACACGGAATTGCTCTGCACGCAGTGCAGGGGCATCGGGCCTCATCTCGTGGCGAGGGGGAAGTCTCATTGTTTTTCTCGAGTTGCAGCGGGAACCTGGGGTATATTCTCGAAGTACGATGAGGATGGCCCTTCCAACCACGGGTTTGTTCAGCGACGTCAGGACTCCTGCCTAGTTAAGAGGGACAACTCGGGGTTCTCCTCGAGGCTTGGCAGGGCAATTGGGACGCCTCTCCAGCTGAGGCGGGAGACCAAGGATCCCTTTCCACGTGCCACAGGAATCCTGGGACTCCTATCAAGTTTCACGAGGAGTCAGGCATCGTCTCCTTTGGAGGCACTGATCTCCGCGTACCTCTGGAGTTTTCAAAGGATGTGAGGCCCTGTCGCGATGAGGTGGGGAACTATGTCTTTCTCTGTGGTCTCCACAGGGGATTCAGACATCCTTTCGTCTTGGGAGATGCAAGACGAGCCTGCATTCAAGTCACTGCAGGGATATCCGGCATTATTTCGCGTCAGGGCATCGCGGTGTCCATTCCACTTGAGGCCGCAAACTCAGGGTCCCTCTCACATAGCTAGAGCTGAGAGAAGCCTCCTCTTGAGGTGCTTGTGGTAAGGTGGTATTCCTCTGGAGTCGAAGCCAGGGACTAACCTCTCATCTCGAGTTGATTTTTGGTCCACGGAGCTCTTTCGTGTTGCTACAGTGACCTCAGGATCCCTCTAGCCTTGAAACAGTGTTCTTGGGGTTTCTCTGGAGTGCCATCAAGGAAATCAAGGCTCCTTTCATGTGTGATGTGCAACACGGAATTGCTCTGCACGCAGTGCAGGGGAATCGGGCCTCATCTCGTGGCGAGGAGGAAGTCTCATGGTTTTTCTCGAGTTGCAGCGCGAACCTGGGGTATATTCTCAAGTTACGACGGGGATGGCCCTTCCACACACGTGTTTCTTCAGCGACGGCAGGACTCCTGCCTAGTTGCGAGGGACAACTCGGGATTCTCCTCGAGGCTTGGCAGGGCAATTGGGACGCCTCTCCAGCTGAGGCGGGAGACCAAGGGTCCCTTTCCACGTGCCACAGGAATCCTGGGACTCCTATCAAGTTTCACGAGGAGTCAGGCATCGTCTCCTTTGGAGGCACTGATCTCCGCGTACCTCTGGAGTTTTCAAGGGATGTGAGGCCTCCGGTCGCGATGAGGTGGGGAACTAGGTCTTTCTCTGTGGTCTCCACAGGGGATTCATACATCCTTTCGTGTTGGGAGATGCAAGAAGAGCCTGCATTCAAGTCACTGCAGGGATATTCGGCCTTATTTCACGTCAGGGCATCGCGGTGTCCATTCCATTTGAGGCCCCAAACTCAGGGTCCCTGTCACATACCTAGAGCTGAGAGAAGCCTCCTCTTGAGGTGCTTGTGGTAAGGTGGTAGTCCTCTGGAGTCGAAGCCAGGGACTAAGCTCTCATCTCGAGTTGATTTTTGGTCCACGGAGCTCTTTCGTGTTGCTACAGTGACCTCAGGATCCCTCTAGCCTTGAAACAGTGTTCTTGGGGTTTCGCTGGATTGCCGTCAAGGAAATCAAGGCTCCTTTCATGTGTGATATGCAACACGGAATTGCTCTGCACGCAGTGCAGGGGAATCAGGCCTCATCTCACGGCGAGGGGGAAGTCTCATGGTTTTTCTCGAGTTGCGGGGGGAACCTGGGGTGTATTCTCGAGTTACGACGGGGATGGCCCTTCCACACACGTGTTAGTTCAGTGATGGCAGGACTCCTGCCTAGTTGCGAGGGACAACTCGGGATTCTCCTCGAGGCTTGGCAGGGCAATTGGGACGCCTCTGCAGCTGAGGCGGGAGACCAAGGGTCCCTTTCCACGTGCCACAGGAATCCTGGGACTCCTATCAAGTTTCACGAGGAGTCAGGCATCGTCTCCTTTGGAGGCACTGATCTCCGCGTCCCTCTGGAGTTTTCAAAGGATGTGAGGCCTCCGGTCGCGATGAGGTGGGGAAGTAGGTCTTTCTCTGTGGTCTCCACAGGGGATTGAGACATCCTTTCGTCTTGGGAGATGCAAGACGAGCCTGCATTCAAGTCACTGCAGGGATATCCGGCCTTATTTCGAGTCAGGGCATCGCGGTGTCCATTCCACTTGAGGCCGCAAACTCAGGGTCCCTCTCACATACCTAGAGCTGAGAGAAGCCTCCGCTTGAGGTGCTTGTGGTAAGGTGGTATTCCTCTGGAGTCGAAGCCAGGGACTAACCTCTCATCTCGAGTTGATTTTTGGTCCACGGAGCTCTTTCGTGTTGCTACAGTGACCTCAGGATCCCTCTAGCCTTGAAACAGTGTTCTTGGGGTTTCTCTGGAGTGCCATCAAGGAAATCAAGGCTCCTTTCATGTGTGATGTGCAACACGGAATTGCTCTGCACGCAGTGCAGGGGAATCGGGCCTCATCTCGCGGCGAGGGGGAAGTCTCATGGTTTTTCTCGAGTTTCGGTGGAACATGGGGTATATTCTCAAGTTACGACGGGGATGGCCCTTCCACACACGTGTTTCTTCAGCGACGTCAGGACTCCTGCCTAGTTGCGAGGAACAACTCGGGATTCTCCTCGAGGATTGGCAGGGCAATTGGGACGCCTCTCCAGCTGAGGCGGGAGACCAAGGGTCCCTTTCCACGTGCCAGAGGAATTCTGGAACTTCTATCAAGTTTCACGAGGAGTCAGGCATCGTCTCCTTTGGAGGCACTGATCTCCGCGTACCTCTGGAGTTTTCAAAGGATGTGAGGCCTCTGGTCGCGATGAGGTGGGGAACTAGGTCTTTCTCTGTGGTCTCCACAGGGGATTCAGACATCCTTTCGTCTTGGGAGATGCAAGACGAGCCTGCATTCAAGTCACTGCAGGGATATCCGGCCTTATTTCGAGTCAGGGCATCGCGGTGTCCATTCCACTTGAGGCCGCAAACTCAGGGTCCCTCTCACATAGCTAGAGCTGAGAGAAGCCTCCGCTTGAGGTGCTTGTGGTAAGGTGGTATTCCTCTGGAGTCGAAGCCAGGGACTAACCTCTCATCTCGAGTTGATTTTTGGTCCACGGAGCTCTTTCGTGTTGCTACAGTGACCTCAGGATCCCTCTAGCCTTGAAACAGTGTTCTTGGGGTTTCTCTGGAGTGCCATCAAGGAAATCAAGGCTCCTTTCATGTGTGATGTGCAACACGGAATTGCTCTGCACGCAGTGCAGGGGAATCGGGCCTCATCTCGCGGCGAGGGGGAAGTCTCATGGTTTTTCTCGAGTTACGGTGGGAACCTGGGGTATATTCTCAAGTTACGACGGGGATGGCCCTTCCACACACGTGTTTCTTCAGCGACGTCAGGACTCCTGCCTAGTTGCGAGGAACAACTCGGGATTCTCCTCGAGGATTGGCAGGGCAATTGGGACGCCTCTCCAGCTGAGGCGGGAGACCAAGGGTCCCTTTCCACGTGCCACAGGAATTCTGGAACTTCTATCAAGTTTCACGAGGAGTCAGGCATCGTCTCCTTTGGAGGCACTGATCTCCGCGTACCTCTGGAGTTTTCAAAGGATGTGAGGCCTCTGGTCGCGATGAGGTGGGGAACTAGGTCTTTCTCTGTGGTCTCCACAGGGGATTCAGACATCCTTTCGTCTTGGGAGATGCAAGACGAGCCTGCATTCAAGTCACTGCAGGGATATCCGGCCTTATTTCGAGTCAGGGCATCGCGGTGTCCATTCCACTTGAGGCCGCAAACTCAGGGTCCCTCTCACATAGCCAGAGCTGAGAGAAGCCTCCGCTTGAGGTGCTTGTGGTAAGGTGGTATTCCTCTGGAGTCGAAGCCAGGGACTAACCTCTCATCTCGAGTTGATTTTTGGTCCACGGAGCTCTTTCGTGTTGCTACAGTGACTTCAGGATCCCTGTAGCCTTGAAACAGTGTTCTTGGGGTTTCTCTGGAGTGTCATCAAGGAAATCAAGGCTCCTTTCATGTGTGATGTGCAACACGGAATTGCTCTGCACGCAGTGCAGGGGAATCGGGCCTCATCTCGCGGCGAGGGGGAAGTCTCATGGTTTTTCTCGAGTTGCGGCGGGAACCTGGGGTATATTCTCGAGTTACGACGGGGATGGCCCTTCCACACACGTGTTTCTTCAGCGACATCAGGACTCCTGCCTAGTTGCGAGGGACAACTCGGGGTTCTCCTCGAGGCTTGGCAGGGCAATTGGGACGCCTCTCCAGCTGAGGCGGGAGACCAAGGGTCCCTTTCCACGTGCCACAGGAATCCTGGGACTCCTATCAAGTTTCACGAGGAGTCAGGCATCGTCTCCTTTGGAGGCACTGATCTCCGCGTACCTCTGGAGTTTTCAAAGGATGTGAGGCCTCCGGTCGCCATGAGGTGGGGAACTAGGTCTTTCTCTGTGGTCTCCACAGGGGATTCAGACATCCTTTCGTCTTGGGAGATTCAAGACGAGCCTGCATTCAAGTCACTGCAGGGATATCCGGCCTTATTTCGCGTCAGGGCATCGCGGTGTCCATTCCACTTGAGGCCGCAAACTCAGGGTACCTCTCACATACCTAGAGCTGAGAGAAGCCTCCTCTTGAGGTGCTTGTGGTAAATTGGTATTCCTCTGGAGTCGAAGCCAGGAACTAAGCTCTCATCTCGAGTTGATTTTTGGTCCTCCGAGCTCTTTCGTGTTGCTACAGTGACCTCAGGATCCCTCTAGCCTTGAAACAGTGTTCTTGGGGTTTCGCTGGAGTGCCGTCAAGGAAATCAAGGCTCCTTTCATGTGTGATGTGCAACACGGAATTGCTTTGCACGCAGTGCAGGGGACTCGGGCCTCATCTCGCGGCGAGGGGGAAGTCTCATGGTTTTTCTCGAGTTGCGGCGGGAACCTGGGGTATATTCTCGAGTTACGACGGGGATGGCCCTTCCACCCACGTGTTTGCTCAGCGACGTCAGGACTCCTGCCTAGTTGCGAGGGACAACTCGGGATTCCCCTCGAGGCTTGGCAGGGCAATTGGGACGCCTCTCCAGCTGAGGCGGGAGACCAAGGGTCCCTTTCAACGTGGCACAGGAATCCTGGGACTCCTATCAAATTTCAGTAGGAGTCAGGCATCGTCTCCTTTGGAGGCACTGATCTCCGCGTACCTCTGGAGTTTTCAAAGGATGTGAGGCCTCTGGTCGCGATGAGGTGGGGAACTAGGTCTTTTTCTGTGGTCTCCACAGGGGATTCAGACATCCTTTCATCTTGGGAGATGCAAGACGAGCCTGCATTAAAGTCACTACAGGGATATCCGGCCTTATTTCGAGTCAGGGCATCGCGGTGTCCATTCCATTTGAGGCCGCAAACTCAGCATATAGCTAGAGCTGAGAGAAGCCTCCTCTTGAGGTGCTTGTGGTAAGGTGGTATTCCTCTGGAGTCGAAGCCAGGGACTAACCTCTCATCTCGAGTTGATTCTTGGTCCACGGAGCTATTTCGTGTTGCTACAGTGACCTCAGGATCCCTCTAGCCTTGAAACAGTGTTCTTGGTGTTTCTCTGGAGTGCCATTAAGGAAATCAAGGCTCCTTTCATGTGTGATGTGCAACACGGAATTGCTCTGCATGCAGTGCAGGGGAATCGGGCCTCATCTCGCGGCGAGGGGGAAGTCTCATGGTTTTTCTCGAGTTGCGGTGGGAACCTGCGGTATATTCTCGAATTACGACGGGGATGGCCGTTCCACACACGTGTTTGTTCAGCGACGGCAGGACTCCTGCCTACTTGCGAGGGACAACTCGGGATTCTCCTCGAGGCTTGGCAGTGCAATTGGGACGCCTCTCCAGCTGAAGCGGGAGACCAAGGGTCCCTTTCCACGTGCCACAGGAATCCTGGGACTCCTATCAAGTTTCACGAGGAGTCAGGCATCGTCTCCTTTGGAGGCACTGATCTCCGCGTACCTCTGGAGTTTTCAAAGGATGTGAGGCCTCCGGTCGCGATGAGGTGGGGAACTAGATCTTTCTCTGAGGTCTCCACAGGGGATTCAGACATCCTTTCGTCCTGGGAGATGCAAGACGAGCCTGCATTCAAGTCACTGCAGGGATATCCGGCCTTATTTCGAGTCAGGGCATCGCGGTGTCCAATCCACTTGAGGCCGCAAACTCAGGGTCCCTATCACATACCTAGAGCTGAGAGAAGCCTCCTCTTGAGGTGCTTGTGTTAAGGTGGTATTCCTCTGGAGTCGAAGCCAGGGACTATCCTCCCATCTCGAGTTGATTTTTGGGCCACGGAGCTCTTTCGTGTGGGTACAGTGACCTCAGGATCCCTCTAGCCTTGAAACAGTGTTCTTGGTGTTTCTCTGGAGTGCCATCAAGGAAATCAAGGCTCCTTTCATGTGTGATGTGCAACACGGAATTGCTCTGCACGCAGTTCAGGGGAATCGGGCCTCATCTCGGAGCAAGGGGGAAGTCTCATGGTTTTTCTCGAGTTGCGGTGGGAACCTGCGGTATATTCTCGAATTACGATGGGGATGGCCGTTCCACCCACGTGTTTGTTCAGCGACGGCAGGACTCCTGCCTAGTTGCGAGGGACAACTCGGGATTCTCTTCGAGGCTTGGCAGGGCAATTGGGACGCCTCTCCAGCTGAGGCGGGAGACCAAGGGTCCCTTTCCACGTGCCACAGGAATCCTGGGACTCCTATCAAGTTTCACGAGGAGTCAGGCATCGTCTCCTTTGGAGGCACTGATCTCCGCGTACCTCTGGAGTTTTCAAAGGATGTGAGGCCTCCGGTCGCGATGAGGTGCTGAACTAGGTCTTTCGCTGTGGTCTCCACAGGGGATTCAGACATCCTTTCGTCTTGGGAGATGCCAGACGAGCCTGCAATCAAGTCACTGCAGGGATATCCGGCCTTATTTAGAGTCAGGGCATCGCGGTGTTCATTCCACTTGAGACCGCAAACTCAGGGTCCCTCTCACATACCTAGAGCTGAGAGAAGCCTCCTCTTGAAGTGCTTGTGGTAAGGTGGTAGTCCTCTGGAGTCGAAGCCAGGGACTAACCACTCATCTCGAGTTGATTCTTGGTCCACGGAGCTCTTTCGTGTGGCTACAGTGACCTCAGGATCCCTCTAGCCTTGAAACAGTGTTCTTGGGGATTGTCTGGAGTGCCATCAAGGAAATCAAGGCTCTTTTCATGTGTGATGTGCAACACGGAATTGCTCTGCACGCAGTGCAGGGGAATCAGGCCTCATCTCTCGGCGAGGGGGAAGTCTCATGGTTTTTCTCGATTTGCGGCTGGAACCTGGGGTATATTCTCGAGTTACGACGGGGATGGCCCTTCCACACACGTGTTTGTTCAGCGACGGCAGGACTCCTGCCTAGTTGCGAGGGACAACTCGGGATCCTCCTCGAGGCTTGGCAGGGCAATTGGGACGCCTCTCCAGCTGAGGCGGGAGATCAAGGGTCCATTTCCACGTGCCACAGGAATCCTGGGACTCCTATCAAGTTTCACGAGGAGTCAGGAATCGTCTCCTTTGGAGGCACTGATCTCCGCGTACCTCTGGAGTTTTCAAAGGATGTGAGGCCTCCGGTTGCGATGAGGTGGGGAACTAGGTCTTTCTCTGTGGTCTGCACAGGGGATTAAGACATCCTTTCGTCTTGGGAGATGCAAGACGAGCCTGCATTCAAGTCACTGCAGGGATATCCGGCCTTATTTCGCGTCAGGGCATCGCAGTGTCCATTCCACTTGAGGCCGCAAAATCAGGGTCCCTCTCACATACCTAGAGCTGAGAGAAGCCTCCTCTTGAGGTGCTTGTAGTAAGGTGGTATTCCTCTGGAGTCGAAGCCAGGGACTAACCTCTCATCTCGAGTTGATTTTTGGTCCACGGAGCTCTTTCGTGTGGGTACAGTGACCTCAGGATCCCTCTAGCCTTGAAACAGTGTTCTTGGTGTTTCTCTGGAGTTCCATCAAGGAAATCAAGGCTCCTTTCATGTGTGATGTGCAACACGGAATTGCTCTGCACGCAGTGCAGGGGAATCGGTCCTCATCTCACGGCGAGGGGGAAGTCTCATGGTTTTTCTCGAGTTGCGGCGGGAACCTGGTGTATATTCTCGAGTTACGACGGAGATGGCCCTTCCACCCACGTGTTTGTTCAGCGACGACAGGACTCCTTCCTAGTTGCGAGGGACAACTCGGGATTCTCCTCGAGGCTTGGCAGGGCAATTGGAACGCCTCTCCAGCTGAGGCGGGAGACCAAGGGTCCTTTTTCACGTGCCACAGGAATCCTGGGACTCCTATCAAGTTTCACGAGGAGTCAGGAACCGTCTCCTTTGGAGGCACTGATCTCCGCGTACCTCTGGAGTTTTCAAATGATGTGAGGCCTCCGGTCGCGATAAGGGGGGGAACTAGGTCTTTCTCTGTGGTATCCACAGGGGATTCAGACATCCTTTCGTCTTGGGAGATGCAAGACGAGCCTGCATTCAAGTCACTGCAGGGATATCCGGCCTTAATTCGAGTCAGGGTATCGCGGTGTCCATTCCACTTGAGGCCGCAAACTCAGGGTCCCTCTCACATACCTAGAGCTGAGCGAAGCCTCCTCTTGAGGTGCTTGCGGTAAGGTGGTATTCCTCTGGAATTGAAGCCAGGGAGTAACCTCTCATCTCCAGTTGATTTGTGGTCCACGGAGCTCTTTCGTGTTGCTACAGTGACCTCAGGATCTCTCTAGCCTTGAAACAGTGTTCTTGGGGTTTCTCTGGAGTGCCATCAAGAAAATCAAGGCTCCTTTCATGTGTGATGTGCAACACGGAATTGCTCTGCACGCAGTGCAGGGGAATCGGGCCTCATCTCGCGGCGAGGGGGAAGTCTCATGGTTTTTCTCGAGTTGCGGCGGGAACCTGGGGTATATTCTCGAGTTACGACGGGGATGGCCCTTCCACCCACGTTTTTGTTCAGCGATGGCAGGACTCCTGCCTAGTTGCGAGGGAAAACTCGGGATTCTCCTCGAGGCTTGGCAGGGCAATTGGGACGCCTCTCCAGCTAAGGCGGAAGACCAAGGGTCCCTTTCCACGTGCCACAGGAATCCTGGGACTACTATCAAGTTTCACGAGGAGTCAGGCATCGTCTCCCTTCGAGGCACTGATCTCCGCGTACCTCTGGAATTTTCAAAGGACGTAAGGCCTCCGGTCGCGATGAGGTGGGGAACTAGGTCTTTCTCTGTGGTCTCAACAGGGGATTCAGACATCCTTTCATCTTGGGAGATGCAAGACGAGCCTGCATTCAAGGCACTGCAGGGATATCCGACGTTATTTCGCGTCAGGGCATCGCAGTGTCCATTCCACTTGAGGCTGCAAACTCAGGGTCCCTCTCACATACCTAGAGCTGAGAGAAGCCTCCTCTTGAGGTGCTTGTGGTAAGGTGGTATTCCTCTGGATTCGAAGCCAGGGACTAACCTCTCATCTCGAGTTGATTTTTGGTCCACGGAGCTCTTTCGTGTGGCTACAGTGACCTCAGGATGCCTCTAGCCTTGAAACAGTGTTCTTGGGGTTTCTCTGGAGTGCCATCAAGGAAATCAAGGCTCCTTTCATGTTTGATGTGCAATACGGAATTGCTTTGAATGCAGTGCAGGGGAATCGGGCCTCATCTCGCTGTGAGGGGGAAGTCTCATGGTTTTTCTCGAAGTGCGGCGGGAACCTGGGGTATATTCTCGAGTTACGACAGGGATGGCCCTTTCACCCACGTGTTTGTTCAGCGACGGCAGGACTCCTGCCTTGTTGCGAGGGAAAACTCGGGATTCTCCTCGAGGCTTGGCAGGGCAATTGGGACGCCTCTCCAGCTGAGGCGGGAGACCAAGGGTCCCTTTCCACGTGCCACAGGAATCCTGGGACTCCTATCAAGTTTCACGAGGAGTCAGGCATCGTCTCCCTTGGAGGCACTGATCTCCACGTACGTCTGGAGTTTTCAAAGGATGTGAGGCCTCCGGTCGCGATGAGGTGGGGAACTTGGTCTTTCTCTGTGGTCTCCACAGGGGATTCAGACATCCTTTCGTCTTGGGAGATGCAAGACGAGCCTGCATTCAAGTCACTGCAGTGATATCCGGCGTTATTTCGCGTCAGGGCATCGCAGTGTCCATTCCACTTGAGGCCGCAAACTCAGGGTCCCTCTCACATACCTAGAGCTGAGAGAAGCCTCCTCTTGAGTTGCTTGTGGTAAGGTGGTATTCCTCTGGTGTTGAAGCCAGGACTAACCTCTCATCTCGAGTTGATTCTTGGTCCACAGAGCTCTTTCGTGTTGCTACAGTGACCTCAGATCCCTCTAGCCTTGAAACAGTGTTCTTGGGGTTTCTCTGGAGTGCCATCAAGGAAATCAAGGCTCCTTTCATGTTTGATGTGGAATACTGAATTGCTTTGAATGCAGTGCAGGGGAATCGGGCCTCATCTTGCGGCGAGGCGGAAGTCTCATGGTTTTTCTCGAGTTGCGGCGGGAAACTGGGGTATATTCTCGAGTTACGACGGGGATGGCCCTTCCACCCACGTGTTTGTTCAGCGACGTCAGGACTCCTGCCTAGTTGCGAGGGACAACTCGGGATTATCCTCGAGACTTGGCAGGGCAATTGGGACGCCTCTCCAGCTGAGGCGGGAGACCAAGGGTCCCTTTCCACGTGCCACAGGAATCCTGGGACTCCTATCAAGTTTCACGAGGAGTCAGGCATCGTCTTCTTTGGAGGCACTTTTCTCCGTGTACCTCTGGAGTTTTCAATGGATGTGAGGCCTCCGGTCGCGATGAGGTGGGGAACTAGGTCTTTCTCTGTGGTCTCCACAGGGGATTCAGACATCATTTCGTCTTGGGAAATGCAAGACGAGCCTGCATTCAAGTCACTGCAAGGATATCCGGCCTTATTTCGAGTCAGGGCATCGCGGTGTCCATTCCACTTCAGGCCGCAAACTCAGGGTCCCTCTCACATACCTAGAGCTGAGAGAAGCCTCCTCTTGAGGTGCTTGTGGTAAGGTGGTATTCCTCTGGAGTCGAAGCCAGGGACTAACCTCTCATCTCGAGTTGATTTGTGGTCCACGGTGCTCTTTCGTGTGGCTACAGTGACCTCAGGATCCCTCTAGCCTTGAAACAGTGTTCTTGGGGTTTCTCTGGAGTGCCATCAAGGAAATCAAGGCTCCTTTCATGTGTGATGTACAACACGGAATTGCTCTGCATGCAGTGCAGGGGAATCTGGCCTCATCTCACGGCGAGTGGGAAGTCTCATGGTTTTTCTCGAGTTGCGGCGAGAACCTGGGGTATATTATCGAGTTACGACGGGGATGGCCCTTCCACCCACGTGTTTGTTCAGCGACGTCAGGACTCCTTCCTAGTTGCGAGGGACAACTCGGGATTCTCCTCGAGGCTTGGCAGGGCAATTGGGACGCCTCTCCAGCTGAGGCGGGAGACCAAGGGTCCCTTTCCACGTGCCACAGGATTCCTGGGACTCCTATCAAGTTTCACGAGGAGTCAGGCATCGTCTCCTTTGGAGGCACTGATCTCCGCGTACCTCTGGAGTTTTCAAAGGATTTGAGGCCTCAGGTCGCGATGAGATGGGGAACTAGGTCTTTCTCTGTGGTCTCCACAGGGGATTCAGACATCCTTTCATCTTGGGAGATGCAAGACCAGCTGGCATTCAAGTCACTGCAGAGATATCTGGACTTATTTCGAGTCAGGGCATCGCGGTGTCCATTCCACTTGAGGCTGCAAACTCACGGTCCCTCTCACATACCTAGAGCTGAGAGAAGCCTCCTCTTGAGGTGCTTGTGGTAAGGTGGTATTCCTCTGGAGTCGAAGCCAGGGACTAACCTCTCATCTCGAGTTGATTTTTGGTCCACGGAGCTCTTTCGTGTTACTACAGTGACCTCAGGATCCCTCTAGCCTTGAAACAGTGTTCTTGGGGTTTCTCTGGAGTGCCATCAAGGAAATCAAGGCTCCTTTCATGTGTGATGTGCAACACGGAATTGCTCTGCACGCAGTGCAGGGGAATCGGGTCTCATCTCGCGGCGAGGGGGAAGTCTCATGGTTTTTCTCGAGTTGCGTTTGGAACCTGGGGTATATTCTCGAGTTACGACGAGGATGGCCTTCCACCCACGTGTTTGGTCAGAGACGCCAGGACTCCTGCCTAGTTGCGAGGGACAACTCGGGATTCTCCTCGAGGCTTGGCAGGGCAATTGGGACGCCTCTCCAGCTGAGGCGCGAGACCAAGGGTCCCTTTCCACGTGCCACAGGAATCCTGAGACTCCTATCAAGTTTCACGAGGAGTCAGGCATCGGCTCCTTTGGAGGCACTGATCTCCGCGTACCTCTGGAGTTTTCAAAGGATGTGAGGCCTCCGGTCGTGATGAGATGGGGAACTAGGTCTTTCTCTGTGGTCTCCACAGGGGATTCAGACATCCTTTCTTCTTGGGAGATGCAAGACGAGCCTGCATTCAAGTCACTGCAGGGATATCCGGCCTTATTTCGAGTCAGGGGATTGCGGTTTCCATTCCACTTGAGGCAGCAAACTCAGGGTCCCTCTCACATACCTAGAGCTGAGCGAAGCCTCCTCTTGAGGTGCTTGTGGTAAGGTGGTATTCCTCTGGAGTCGAATCCAGGGACTAACCTCTCATCTCGAGTTGATTTGTGTCCACGGAGCTCTTTCGTGTGGCTACAGTGACCTCAGGATCCCTCTAGCCTTGAAACAGTGTTCTTGGGGTTTCTCTGGAGTGCCATCAAGGAAATCAAGGCTCCTTTCATGTGTGATGTGCCACACGGAATTGCTCTGCATGCAGTGCAGGGGAATCGGGCCTCATCTCACCGCGAGGGGGAAGTCTCATGGTTTTTCTCGAGTTGCGGCGAGAACCTGGGGTATATTATCGAGTTACGACGGGGATGGCCCTTCCACCCACGTGTTTGTTCAGCGACGTCAGGACTCCTTCCTAGTTGCGAGGGACAACTCGGGATTCTCCTCGAGGCTTGGCAGGGCATTTGGGACGCCTCTCCATCTGAGGCGGGAGACCAAGGGTCCCTTTCCACGTGCCACAGGAATCCTGGGACTCCTATCAAGTTTCACGAGGAGTCAGGCATCGTCTCCTTTGGAGGCACTGATCTCCGCGTACCTCTGGAGTTTTCAAAGGATGTGAGGCCCCCGGTCGCCATGAAGTGGGGAACTACATCTTTCTCTGTGGTCTCCACAGGGGATTCAGACATCCTTTCATCTTGGGAGATGCAAGACGAGGCTGCATTCAAGTCACTGCAGGGATATCCGGCCTTATTTCGAGTCAGGGCATCGCGGTGTCCATTCCACTTGAGGCCGCAAACTCAGCACATAGCTAGAGCTGAGAGAAGCCTCCTCTTGAGGTGCTTGTGGTAAGGTGGTATTCCTCTGGAGTCGAAAACAGGGAGTAACCTCTCATCTCGAGTTGATTCTTGGTCCACGGCGCTATTTCGTGTTGCTACAGTGACCTCAGGATCCCTCTAGCCTTGAAACAGTGTTCTTGGTGTTTCTCTGGAGTGCCATTAAGGAAATCAAGGCTCCTTTCATGTGTGATGTGCAACACGGAATTGCTCTGCATGCAGTGCAGGGGAATCGGGCCTCATCTCGCGGCGAGGGGGAAGTCTCATGGTTTTTCTCGAGTTGCGGTGGGAACCTGCGGTATATTCTCGAATTACGACGGGGATGGCCGTTCCACACACGTGTTTGTTCAGCGACGGCAGAACTCCTGCCTACTTGCGAGGGACAACTCGGGATTCTCCTCGAGGCTTGGCAGTGCAATTGGGACGCCTCTCCAGCTGAAGCGGGAGACCAAGGGTCCCTTTCCACGTGCCACAGGAATCCTGGGACTCCTATCAAGTTTCACGAGGAGTCAGGCATCGTCTCCTTTGGAGGCACTGATCTCCGCGTACCTCTGGAGTTTTCAAAGGATGTGAGGCCTCCGGTCGCGATGAGGTGGGGAACTAGATCTTTCTCTGAGGTCTCCACAGGGGATTCAGACATCCTTTCGTCCTGGGAGATGCAAGACGAGCCTGCATTCAAGTCACTGCAGGGATATCCGGCCTTATTTCGAGTCAGGGCATCGCGGTGTCCATTCCACTTGAGGCCGCAAACTCAGGGTCCCTATCACATACCTAGAGCTGAGAGAAGCCTCCTCTTGAGGTGCTTGTGTTAAGGTGGTATTCCTCTGGAGTCGAAGCCAGGGACTATCCTCCCATCTCGAGTTGATTTTTGGGCCACGGAGCTCTTTCGTGTGGGTACAGTGACCTCAGGATCCCTCTAGCCTTGAAACAGTGTTCTTGGTGTTTCTCTGGAGTGCCATCAAGGAAATCAAGGCTCCTTTCATGTGTGATGTGCAACACGGAATTGCTCTGCACGCAGTTCAGGGGAATCGGGCCTCATCTCGGAGCAAGGGGGAAGTCTCATGGTTTTTCTCGAGTTGCGGTGGGAACCTGCGGTATATTCTCGAATTACGACGGGGATGGCCGTTCCACCCACGTGTTTGTTCAGCGACGGCAGGACTCCTGCCTAGTTGCGAGGGACAACTCGGGATTCTCTTCGAGGCTTGGCAGGGCAATTGGGACGCCTCTCCAGCTGAGGCGGGAGACCAAGGGTCCCTTTCCACGTGCCACAGGAATCCTGGGACTCCTATCAAGTTTCACGAGGAGTCAGGCATCGTCTCCTTTGGAGGCACTGATCTCCGCGTACCTCTGGAGTTTTCAAAGGATGTGAGGCCTCCGGTCGCGATGAGGTGCTGAACTAGGTCTTTCGCTGTGGTCTCCACAGGGGATTCAGACATCCTTTCATCTTGGGAGATGCCAGACGAGCCTGCAATCAAGTCACTGCAGGGATATCCGGCCTTATTTAGAGTCAGGGCATCGCGGTGTTCATTCCACTTGAGACCGCAAACTCAGGGTCCCTCTCACATACCTAGAGCTGAGAGAAGCCTCCTCTTGAAGTGCTTGTGGTAAGGTGGTAGTCCTCTGGAGTCGAAGCCAGGGACTAACCACTCATCTCGAGTTGATTCTTGGTCCACGGAGCTCTTTCGTGTGGCTACAGTGACCTCAGGATCCCTCTAGCCTTGAAACAGTGTTCTTGGGGTTTGTCTGGAGTGCCATCAAGGAAATCAAGGCTCTTTTCATGTGTGATGTGCAACACGGAATTGCTCTGCACGCAGTGCAGGGGAATCAGGCCTCATCTCGCGGCGAGGGGGAAGTCTCATGGTTTTTCTCGAGTTGCGGCGGGAACCTGGGGTATATTCTCGAGTTACGACGGGGATGGCCCTTCCACACACGTGTTTGTTCAGCGACGGCAGGACTCCTGCCTAGTTGCGAGGGACAACTCGGGATTCTCCTCGAGGCTTGGCAGGGCAATTGGGACGCCTCTCCAGCTGAGGCGGGAGATCAAGGGTCCATTTCCACGTGCCACAGGAATCCTGGGACTCCTATCAAGTTTCACGAGGAGTCAGGAATCGTCTCCTTTGGAGGCACTGATCTCCGCGTACCTCTGGAGTTTTCAAAGGATGTGAGGCCTCCGGTTGCGATGAGGTGGGGAACTAGGTCTTTCTCTGTGGTCTGCACAGGGGATTAAGACATCCTTTCGTCTTGGGAGATGCAAGACGAGCCTGCATTCAAGTCACTGCAGGGATATCCGGCCTTATTTCGCGTCAGGGCATCGCAGTGTCCATTCCACTTGAGGCCGCAAAATCAGGGTCCCTCTCACATACCTAGAGCTGAGAGAAGCCTCCTCTTGAGGTGCTTGTGGTAAGGGGGTATTCCTCTGGAGTCGAAGCCAGGGACTAACCTCTCATCTCGAGTTGATTTTTGGTCCACGGAGCTCTTTCATGTGGGTACAGTGACCTCAGGATCCCTCTAGCCTTGAAACAGTGTTCTTGGTGATTCTCTGGAGTTCCATCAAGGAAATCAAGGCTCCTTTCATGTGTGATGTGCAACACGGAATTGCTCTGCACGCAGTGCAGGGGAATCGGTCCTCATCTCACGGCGAGGGGGAAGTCTCATGGTTTTTCTCGAGTTGCGGCGGGAACCTGGTGTATATTCTCGAGTTACGACGGAGATGGCCCTTCCACCCACGTGTTTGTTCAGCGACGACAGGACTCCTTCCTAGTTGCGAGGGACAACTCGGGATTCTCCTCGAGGCTTGGCAGGGCAATTGGAACGCCTCTCCAGCTGAGGCGGGAGACCAAGGGTCCTTTTTCACGTGCCACAGGAATCCTGGGACTCCTATCAAGTTTCACGAGGAGTCAGGAACCGTCTCCTTTGGAGGCACTGATCTCCGCGTACCTCTGGAGTTTTCAAATGATGTGAGGCCTCCGGTCGCGATAAGGGGGGGAACTAGGTCTTTCTCTGTGGTATCCACAGGGGATTCAGACATCCTTTCGTCTTGGGAGATGCAAGACGAGCCTGCATTCAAGTCACTGCAGGGATATCCGGCCTTAATTCGAGTCAGGGTATCGCGGTGTCCATTCCACTTGAGGCCGCAAACTCAGGGTCCCTCTCACATACCTAGAGCTGAGCGAAGCCTCCTCTTGAGGTGCTTGCGGTAAGGTGGTATTCCTCTGGAATTGAAGCCAGGGACTAACCTCTCATCTCCAGTTGATTTGTGGTCCACGGAGCTCTTTCGTGTTGCTACAGTGACCTCAGGATCTCTCTAGCCTTGAAACAGTGTTCTTGGGGTTTCTCTGGAGTGCCATCAAGAAAATCAAGGCTCCTTTCATGTGTGATGTGCAACACGGAATTGCTCTGCACGCAGTGCAGGGGAATCGGGCCTCATCTCACGGGCAGGGGGAAGTCTCATGGTTTTTCTCGAGTTGCGGCGGGAACCTGGGGTATATTCTCTAGTTACTACGGGGATGGCCCTTCCACCCACGTTTTTGTTCAGCGATGGCAGGACTCCTGCCTAGTTGCGAGGGAAAACTCGGGATTCTCCTCGAGGCTTGGCAGGGCAATTGGGACGCCTCTCCAGCTAAGGCGGGAGACCAAGGGTCCCTTTCCACGTGCCACAGGAATCCTGGGACTACTATCAAGTTTCACGAGGAGTCAGGCATCGTCTCCCTTCGAGGCACTGATCTCCGCGTACCTCTGGAATTTTCAAAGGATGTAAGGCCTCCGGTCGCGATGAGGTGGGGAACTAGGTCTTTCTCTGTGGTCTCAACAGGGGATTCAGACATCCTTTCATCTTGGGAGATGCAAGACGAGCCTGCATTCAAGTCACTGCAGGGATATCCGGCGTTATTTCGCGTCAGGGCATCGCAGTGTCCATTCCACTTGAGGCTGCAAACTCAGGGTCCCTCTCACGTACCTAGAGCTGAGAGAAGCCTCCTCTTGAGGTGCTTGTGGTAAGGTGGTATTCCTCTGGAGTCGAAGCCAGGGACTAACCTCTCATCTCGAGTTGATTTTTGGTCCACGGAGCTCTTTCGTGTGGCTACAGTGACCTCAGGATCCCTCTAGCCTTGAAACAGTGTTCTTGGGGGTTCTCTGGAGTGCCATCAAGGAAATCAAGGCTCCTTTCATGTTTGATGTGCAATACGGAATTGCTTTGAATGCAGTGCAGGGGAATCGGGCCTCATCTCGCTGTGAGGGGGAAGTCTCATGGTTTTTCTCGAGTTGCGGCGGGAACCTGGGGTATATTCTCGAGTTACGACAGGGATGGCCCTTTCACCCACGTGTTTGTTCAGCGACGGCAGGACTCCTGCCTTGTTGCGAGGGAAAACTCGGGATTCTCCTCGAGGCTTGGCAGGGCAATTGGGACGCCTCTCCAGCTGAGGCGGGAGACCAAGGGTCCCTTTCCACGTGCCACAGGAATCCTGGGACTCCTATCAAGTTTCACGAGGAGTCAGGCATCGTCTCCCTTGGAGGCACTGATCTCCACGTACGTCTGGAGTTTTCAAAGGATGTGAGGCCTCCGGTCGCGATGAGGTGGGGAACTTGGTCTTTCTCTGTGGTCTCCACAGGGGATTCAGACATCCTTTCGTCTTGGGAAATGCAAGACGAGCCTGCATTCAAGTCACTGCAGTGATATCCGGCGTTATTTCGCGTCAAGGCATCGCAGTGTCCATTCCACTTGAGTCCGCAAACTCAGGGTCCCTCTCACATACCTAGAGCTGAGAGAAGCCTCCTCTTGAGTTGCTTGTGGTAAGGTGGTATTCCTCTGGTGTTGAAGCCAGGGACTAACCTCTCATCTCGAGTTGATTCTTGGTCCACAGAGCTCTTTCGTGTTGCTACAGTGACCTCAGATCCCTCTAGCCTTGAAACAGTGTTCTTGGGGTTTCTCTGGAGTGCCATCAAGGAAATCAAGGCTCTTTTTATGTTTGATGTGGAATACTGAATTGCTTTGAATGCAGTGCAGGGGAATCGGGCCTCATCTTGCGGCGAGGCGGAAGTCTCATGGTTTTTCTCGAGTTGCGGCGGGAACCTGGGGTATATTCTCGAGTTACGACGGGGATGGCCCTTCCACCCACGTGTTTGTTCAGCGACATCAGGACTCCTGCCTAGTTGCGAGGGACAACTCGGGATTTTCCTCGAGACTTGGCAGAGCAATTGGGACGCCTCTTCAGCTGAGGCGGGAGACCAAGGGTCCCTTTCCACGTGCCACAGGAATCCTGGGACTCCTATCAAGTTTCACGAGGAGTCAGGCATCGTCTCCTTTGGAGGCACTTTTCTCCGTGTACCTCTGGAGTTTTCAAAGGATGTGAGGCCTCCGGTCGCGATGAGGTGGGGAACTAGGTCTTTCTCTGTGGTCTCTACAGGGGATTCAGACATCCTTTCGTCTTGGGAGATGCAAGACGAGCCTGCATTCAAGTCACTGCAAGGATATCCGGCCTTATTTCGAGTCAGGGCATCGCGGTGTCCATTCCACTTGAGGCCGCAAACTCAGGGTCCCTCTCACATACCTAGAGCTGAGAGAAGCCTCCTCTTGAGGTGCTTGTGGTAAGGTGGTATTCCTCTGGAGTCGAAGCCAGGGACTAACCTCTCATCTCGAGTTGATTTTTGGTCCACGGAGCTCTTTCGTGTTACTACAGTGACCTCAGGATCCCTCTAGCCTTGAAACAGTGTTCTTGGGGTTTCTCTGGAGTGCCATCAAGGAAATCAAGGCTCCTTTCATGTGTGATGTGCAACACGGAATTGCTCTGCACGCAGTGCAGGGGAATCGGGTCTCATCTCACGGCGAGGGGGAAGTCTCATGGTTTTTCTCGAGTTGCGGCGGGAACCTGGGGTATATTCTCGAGTTACGACGAGGATGGCCCTTCCACCCACGTGTTTGGTCAGCGACGCCAGGACTCCTGCCTAGTTGCGAGGGACAACTCGGGATTCTCCTCGAGGCTTGGCAGGGCAATTGGGACTCCTCTCCAGCTGAGGCGCGAGACCAAGGGTCCCTTTCCACGTGCCACAGGAATCCTGGGACTCCTATCAAGTTTCACGAGGAGTCAGGCATCGTCTCCTTTGGAGGCACTGATCTCCGCGTACCTCTGGAGTTTTCAAAGGATTTGAGGCCTCAGGTCGCGATGAGATGGGGAACTAGGTCTTTCTCTGTGGTCTCCACAGGGGATTCAGACATCCTTTCATCTTGGGAGATGCAAGACCAGCCGGCATTCAAGTCACTGCAGAGATATCTGGACTTATTTCGAGTCAGGGCATCGCGGTGTCCATTCCACTTGAGGCTGCAAACTCAGGGTCCCTCTCACATACCTAGAGCTGAGAGAAGCCTCCTCTTGAGGTGCTTGTGGTAAGGTGGTATTCCTCTGGAGTCGAAGCCAGGGACTAACCTCTCATCTCGAGTTGATTTTTGGTCCACGGAGCTCTTTCGTGTTACTACAGTGACCTCAGGATCCCTCTAGCCTTGAAACAGTGTTCTTGGGGTTTCTCTGGAGTGCCATCAAGGAAATCAAGGCTCCTTTCATGTGTGATGTGCAACACGGAATTGCTCTGCACGCAGTGCAGGGGAATCGGGTCTCATCTCGCGGCGAGGGGGAAGTCTCATGGTTTTTCTCGAGTTGCGTTTGGAACCTGGGGTATATTCTCGAGTTACGACGAGGATGGCCCTTCCACCCACGTGTTTGGTCAGCGACGCCAGGACTCCTGCCTAGTTGCGAGGGACAACTCGGGATTCTCCTCGAGGCTTGGCAGGGCAATTGGGACGCCTCTCCAGCTGAGGCGCGAGACCAAGGGTCCCTTTCCACGTGCCACAGGAATCCTGAGACTCCTATCAAGTTTCACGAGGAGTCAGGCATCGGCTCCTTTGGAGGCACTGATCTCCGCGTACCTCTGGAGTTTTCAAAGGATGTGAGGCCTCCGGTCGTGATGAGATGGGGAACTAGGTCTTTCTCTGTGGTCTCCACAGGGGATTCAGACATCCTTTCTTCTTGGGAGATGCAAGACGAGCCTGCATTCAAGTCACTGCAGGGATATCCGGCCTTATTTCGAGTCAGGGGATTGCGGTTTCCATTCCACTTGAGGCAGCAAACTCAGGGTCCCTCTCACATACCTAGAGCTGAGAGAAGCCTCCTCTTGAGGTGCTTGTGGTAAGGTGGTATTCCTCTGGAGTCGAATCCAGGGACTAACCTCTCATCTCGAGTTGATTTGTGTCCACGGAGCTCTTTCGTGTGGCTACAGTGACCTCAGGATCCCTCTAGCCTTGAAACAGTGTTCTTGGGGTTTCTCTGGAGTGCCATCAAGGAAATCAAGGCTCCTTTCATGTGTGATGTGCCACACGGAATTGCTCTGCATGCAGTGCAGGGGAATCGGGCCTCATCTCACCGCGAGGGGGAAGTCTCATGGTTTTTCTCGAGTTGCGGCGAGAACCTGGGGTATATTATCGAGTTGCGACGGGGATGGCCCTTCCACCCACGTGTTTGTTCAGCGACGTCAGGACTCCTTCCTAGTTGCGAGGGACAACTCGGGATTCTCCTCGAGGCTTGGCAGGGCATTTGGGACGCCTCTCCATCTGAGGCGGGAGACCAAGGGTCCCTTTCCACGTGCCACAGGAATCCTGGGACTCCTATCAAGTTTCACGAGGAGTCAGGCATCGTCTCCTTTGGAGGCACTGATCTCCGCGTACCTCTGGAGTTTTCAAAGGATGTGAGGCCCCCGGTCGCCATGAAGTGGGGAACTACATCTTTCTCTGTGGTCTCCACAGGGGATTCAGACATCCTTTCATCTTGGGAGATGCAAGACGAGCCTGCATTCAAGTCACTGCAGGGATATCCGGCCTTATTTCGAGTCAGGGCATCGCGGTGTCCATTCCACTTGAGGCCGCAAACTCAGCACATAGCTAGAGCTGAGAGAAGCCTCCTCTTGAGGTGCTTGTGGTAAGGTGGTATTCCTCTGGAGTCGAAAACAGGGACTAACCTCTCATCTCGAGTTGATTCTTGGTCCACGGCGCTATTTCGTGTTGCTACAGTGACCTCAGGATTCCTCTAGCCTTGAAACAGTGTTCTTGGTGTTTCTCTGGAGTGCCATTAAGGAAATCAAGGCTCCTTTCATGTGTGATGTGCAACACGGAATTGCTCTGCATGCAGTGCAGGGGAATCGGGCCTCATCTCGCGGCGAGGGGGAAGTCTCATGGTTTTTCTCGAGTTGCGGTGGGAACCTGCGGTATATTCTCGAATTACGACGGGGATGGCCGTTCCACACACGTGTTTGTTCAGCGACGGCAGAACTCCTGCCTACTTGCGAGGGACAACTCGGGATTCTCCTCGAGGCTTGGCAGTGCAATTGGGACGCCTCTCCAGCTGAAGCGGGAGACCAAGGGTCCCTTTCCACGTGCCACAGGAATCCTGGGACTCCTATCAAGTTTCACGAGGAGTCAGGCATCGTCTCCTTTGGAGGCACTGATCTCCGCGTACCTCTGGAGTTTTCAAAGGATGTGAGGCCTCCGGTCGCGATGAGGTGGGGAACTAGATCTTTCTCTGAGGTCTCCACAGGGGATTCAGACATCCTTTCGTCCTGGGAGATGCAAGACGAGCCTGCATTCAAGTCACTGCAGGGATATCCGGCCTTATTTCTAGTCAGGGCATCGCGGTGTCCATTCCACTTGAGGCCGCAAACTCAGGGTCCCTATCACATACCTAGAGCTGAGAGAAGCCTCCTCTTGAGGTGCTTGTGTTAAGGTGGTATTCCTTTGGAGTCGAAGCCAGGGACTATCCTCCCATCTCGAGTTGATTTTTGGGCCACGGAGCTCTTTCGTGTGGGTACAGTGACCTCAGGATCCCTCTAGCCTTGAAACAGTGTTCTTGGTGTTTCTCTGGAGTGCCATCAAGGAAATCAAGGCTCCTTTCATGTGTGATGTGCAACACGGAATTGCTCTGCACGCAGTTCAGGGGAATCGGGCCTCATCTCGGAGCAAGGGGGAAGTCTCATGGTTTTTCTCGAGTTGCGGTGGGAACCTGCGGTATATTCTCGAATTACGACGGGGATGGCCGTTCCACCCACGTGTTTGTTCAGCGACGGCAGGACTCCTGCCTAGTTGCGAGGGACAACTCGGGATTCTCTTCGAGGCTTGGCAGGGCAATTGGGACGCCTCTCCAGCTGAGGCGGGAGACCAAGGGTCCCTTTCCACGTGCCACAGGAATCCTGGGACTCCTATCAAGTTTCACGAGGAGTCAGGCATCGTCTCCTTTGGAGGCACTGATCTCCGCGTACCTCTGGAGTTTTCAAAGGATGTGAGGCCTCCGGTCGCGATGAGGTGCTGAACTAGGTCTTTCGCTGTGGTCTCCACAGGGGATTCAGACATCCTTTCGTCTTGGGAGATGCCAGACGAGCCTGCAATCAAGTCACTGCAGGGATATCCGCCCTTATTTAGAGTCAGGGCATCGCGGTGTTCATTCCACTTGAGACCGCAAACTCAGGGTCCCTCTCACATACCTAGAGCTGAGAGAAGCCTCCTCTTGAAGTGCTTGTGGTAAGGTGGTAGTCCTCTGGAGTCGAAGCCAGGGACTAACCACTCATCTCGAGTTGATTCTTGGTCCACGGAGCTCTTTCGTGTGGCTACAGTGACCTCAGGATCCCTCTAGCCTTGAAACAGTGTTCTTGGGGTTTGTCTGGAGTGCCATCAAGGAAATCAAGGCTCTTTTCATGTGTGATGTGCAACACGGAATTGCTCTGCACGCAGTGCAGGGGAATCAGGCCTCATCTCGCGGCGAGGGGGAAGTCTCATGGTTTTTCTCGATTTGCGGCGGGAACCTGGGGTATATTCTCGAGTTACGACGGGGATGGCCCTTCCACACACGTGTTTGTTCAGCGACGGCGGGACTCCTGCCTACTTGCGAGGGACAACTCGGGATTCTCCTCGAGGCTTGGCAGGGCAATTGGGACGCCTCTCCAGCTGAGGCGGGAGATCAAGGGTCCATTTCCACGTGCCACAGGAATCCTGGGACTCCTATCAAGTTTCACGAAGAGTCAGGAATCGTCTCCTTTGGAGGCACTGATCTCCGCGTACCTCTGGAGTTTTCAAAGGATGTGAGGCCTCCGGTCGCGATGAGGTGGGAAACTAGGCCTTCCTCTGTGGTCTTCACAGGGGATTCAGACATCCTTTAATCTTGGGAGATGCAAGACGAGCCTGCATTCAAGTCACTGCAGGGATATCCGGCCTTATTTCGCGTCAGGGCATCGCGGTGTCCATTCCACTTGAGGCCGCAAACTAAGCGTCCCTCTCACATACGTAGAGCTGAGAGAAGCCTCCTCTTGAGGTGCTTGTGGTAAAGTGGTATTCCTCTGGAGTCGAAGCCAGGGACTAACCTCTCATCTCGAGTTGATTTTTCGTCCACAGAGATCTTTTGTGTTGCTACAGTGACCTCAGGATCCCTCTAGCCTTGAAACAGTGTTCTTGGGGTTTCTCTGGAGTGCCATCAAGGAAATCAAGGCTCCTTTCATGTGAGATGTGCAATACGGAAATGCTTTGAATGCAGTGCAGGGGAATCGGGCCTCATCTTGCCGCGAGGGGAAGTCTCATGGTTTTTCTCGAGTTGCGGCGGGAACCTGGGGTATATTCTCGAGTTACGACGGGGATGGCCCTTCCACCCACGTGTTTGTTCAGCGACGTCAGGACTCCTGCCTAGTTGCGAGGGACAGCTCGGGATTCTCCTCGAGGCTTGGCAGGGCAATGGGGACGCCTCTCCAGCAGAGGCGGGAGACGAAGTGTCCCTTTCCTCGTGCCACAGGAATCTTGGGACTCCTATCAAGTTTCATGAGGAGTCAGGCATCGTCTCCTTTGGAGGCACTGATCTCCGCGTACCTCTGAAGTTTTCAAAGTATGTGAGGCCTCCGGTCGCGATGAGGTGGGGAACTAGGTCTTTCTCTGTGGTCTCCACAGGGGATTCAGACATCCTTTCATCTTGGGAGATGCAAGACGAGCCTGCATTCAAGTCACTGCAGGGATATCCGGCCTTATTTCGAGTCAGGGCATCGCGGTGTCCTTTCCACTTGAGGCAGCAAACTCAGGGTCCCTCTCACATACCTAGAGCTGAGAGAAGCCTCCTCTTGAGGTGCTTTTGGTAAGGTGGTTTCCTCTGGAGTCGAAGCCAGGGACTAACCTCTCATCTCGAGTTGATTTGTGGTCCACGGAGCTCTTTCGTGTAGCTACAGTGACCTCAGGATCCCTCTAGCCTTGAAACAGTGTTCTTGGGGTTTCTCTGGAGTGCCATCAAGGAAATCAAGGCTCCTTTCATGTGTGATGTGCAGCACGGAATTGCTCTGCATGCAGTACAGGTGAATCTGGCCTCATCTCTCGGCGAGGGGGACGTCTAATGTTTTATCTCGAGTTGCGGCGGGAACCTGGGGTATATTCTCGAGTTACGACGGGGATGGCCCTTCCACACACGTGTTTGTTCAGCGACGTCAGGACTCCTTCCTAGTTGCGAGGGACAACTCGGGATTCTCCTCGAGGCTTGGGAGGGCAATTGGGACGCCTCTCCAGCTGAGACGGGAGACCAAGGGTCCCTTTCCACGTGCCACAGGAATCCTGGGACTCCTATCAAGTTTCACGAGGAGTCAGGCATCGTCTCCTTTGGAGGCACTGATCTCCGCATACCTCTGGAGTTTTCAAAGGATGTGAGGCCTCCGGTCGCGATGAGGTGGGGAACTAGGTCTTTCTCTGTGGTCTCCACAGGGGATTCAGACATCCTTTCGTCTTGGGAGATGCAAGACGAGCCGGCATTCTAGTCACTGCAGAGATATCCGGCCTTATTTCGAGTCAGGGCATCGCGGTGTCCATTCCACTTGAGGCCGCAAACTCAGGGTCCCTCTCACATACCTAGAGCTGAGAGAAGCCTCCTCTTGAGGTGCTTGTGGTAAGGTGGTATTCCTCTGGAGTCGAAGCCAGGGACTAACCTCTCATCTCGAGTTGATTCTTGGTCCACGGAGCTCTTTCGTGTTGCTACAGTGACCTCAGGATCCCTCTAGCCTTGAAACAGTGTTCTTGGGGTTTCTCTCGAGTGCCATCAAGGAAATCAAGGCTCCTTTCATGTGTGATGTGCAACACGGAATTGCTCTGCATGCAGTGCAGGGGAATCGGGCCTCATCTCATGGCGAGGGGGAAGACTCATGGTTTTTCTCGAGTTGCGGCGAGAACCTGGGGTATATTATCGAGTTACGACAGGGATGTCCCTTCCACCCACGTGTTTGTTCAGCGACGTCAGGACTCCTGCCTAGTTGCGAGGGAAAACTCGGGATTCTCCTCGAGGCTTGGCAGGGCAATTGGAACGCCTCTCCAGCTGAGGCGGGAGACCAAGGGTCCCTTTCCACGTGCCACAGGAATCCTGGGACTCCTATCAAGTTTCACGAGGAGTCAGGCATCGTCTCCTTTGGAAGCACTGATTTCAGTGTACCTCTGGAGTTTTCAAAGGATGTGAGGCCTCCGGTCGCGATGACGTGGGGAACTAGGTCTTTCTCGCTGGTCCCCACAGGGGATTCAGACATCCTTTCGTCTTGGTAGATGCAAGACGAGCCTGCATTCAAGTCACTGCAGGGATATACGGCCTTATTTTGAGTCACGGCATCGCGGTGTCCATTCACTTGAGGCCGCAAACTCAGGGTCCCTCTCACATACCTAGAGCTGAGAGAAGCCTCCTCTTGAGGTGCTTGTGGTAAGGTGGTATTCCTCTGGAGTTGAAGCCAGGGACTAACCTCTCATCTCCAGTTGATTTGTGGTCCACGGAGCTCTTTCGTGTTGCTACAGTGACCTCAGGATCTCTCTAGCCTTGAAACAGTGTTCTTGGGGTTTCTCTGGAGTACCATCAAGGAAATCAAGGCTCCTTTCATGTGTGATGTGCAACACGGAATTGCTCTGCACGCAGTGCAGGGGAATCGGCCTCATCTCGCGGTGAGGGGGAAGTCTCATGGTTTTTCTCGAGTTGCGGCGGGAACCTGGGGTATATTCTCGAGTTACAACGGGGATTGCCTTTCCACCCACGTGTTTCTTCAGCGACGTCAGGACTCCTGCCTTGTTGCGAGGGACAACTCGGGATTCTCCTCGAGGCTTGGCAGGGCAATTGGGACGACGCTCCAGGTGAGGCGGGAGATCAAGGGTCCCTTTCCATGTGCCACAGGAATCCTGGGACTCCTATAAAGTTTCACGAGGAGTCAGGCATCGTCTCCTTTGGAGGCACTGATCTCCGCGTACCTATGGAGTTTTCAAAGGATGTGAGGCCTCAGGTCGCCATGAGGTGGGGAACTAGGTCTTTCTCTGTGGTCTCCAGAGGGGATTCAGACATCCTTTCATCTTGGGAGATGCAAGACGAGCCTGCATTCAAGTCACTGCAGGCATATTCGGCCTTATTTCGAGTCAGGGCATCGCGGTGTCCATTCCACTTGAGGCCGCGAACTCAGGGTACCTCTCACATACCTAGAGCTTAGAGAAGCCTCCTCTTGAGGTGCTTGTGGTAAGGTGGTATTCCTCTGGAGTCGAAGCCAGGGACTAACCTCTCATCTCGAGTTGATTCTTGGTCCGCGGAGCTCTTTCGTTTTGCTTCAGTGACCTCAGGATCCTCTAGCCTTGAAACAGTGTTCTTGGGGTTTCTCTGGAGTGCCATCAAGGAAATCAAGGCTCCTTTCATGTGTGATGTGCAACACGGAATTGCTCTGCACGCAGTGTAGGGGAATCGGGCCTCATCTCGCGGTGAGGGGGAAGTCTCATGGTTTTTCTCGAGTTGCGGCGGGAACCTGGGCTATATTCTCGAGTTACGATGGGGATGGCTCTTCCAACCACGTGTTTGTTCAGCGACGTCAGGAGTCCTGCCTAGTTGCGAGGGACAACTCGGGATTCTCCTCGAGGCTTGGCAGGGCAATTGGGACGCCTCTCCAGCTGAGGCGGGAGACCAAGGGTCCCTTTCCACGTGCCACAGGAATCCTGGGACTCCTATCAAGTTTCAGAGGAGTCAGGCATCGTCTCCTTTGGAGGCACTGATCTCCGCGTACCTCTGGAGTTTTCAAAGGATGTGAGGCCTCCGGTCGCGATGAGGTGCTGAACTAGGTCTTTCGCTGTGGTCTCCACAGGGGATTCAGACATCCTTTCGTCTTGGGAGATGCAAGACCAGCCGGCATTCAAGTCACTGCAGGGATATCCGGCCTTATTTCGAGTCAGGGCATTGCAGTGTCCATTCTACTTGAGGCTGCAAACTCAGGGTCCCTCTCACATACCTAGAGCTGAGAGAAGCCTCCTCTTGAGGTGCTTGTGGTAAGGTGGTATTCCTCTGGAGTCGAAGCCAGGGACTAACCACTCATCTCGAGTTGATTTTTGTTCCACGGAGCTCTTTCATGTTGCTGCAGTGACCTCAAGATCCCTCTAGCCTTGAAACAGTGTTGTTGGGGTTTCTCTGGAGTGCCATGTAGGAAATCAAGGCTCCTTTCATGTGTGATGTGCAACACGGAATTTCTCTGCCAGCAGTGTAGGGGAATCGGGCCTCATCTCGCGGCGAGGGGGAAGTCTCATGGTTTTTCTCGAGTTGCGGCGGGAACCTGGGGTATATTCTCGAGTTACGACGGGGATGGCCCTTCCACACACGTGTTTGTTCAGCGACGTCAGGACTTCTGCCTAGTTGTGAGGGACAACTCGGGATTCTCCTCGAGTCTTGGCAGGGCAATTGGGACGCCTCTCCAGCTGAGGCGGGAGACCAAGTGTCCCTTTCCACGTGCCACAGGAATCCTGGGACTCCTATCAAGTTTCACAAGGAGTCAGGCATCGTCTCCTTTGGAGGCACTGATCTCCGCGTACCTCTGGAGTTTTCAAAGGATGTGAGGCCTCCGTTAGCGATGAGGTGGGAAACTAGGCCTTCCTCTGTGGTCTTCACAGGGGATTCAGACATCCTTTAATCTTGGGAGATGCAAGACGAGCCTGCATTCAAGTCACTGCAGGGATATCCGGCCTTATTTCGCGTCAGGGCATCGCGGTGTCCATTCCACTTGAGGCCGCAAAATAAGCGTCCCTCTCACATACGTAGAGCTGAGAGAAGCCTCCTCTTGAGGTGCTTGTGGTAAAGTGGTATTCCTCTGGAGTCGAAGCCAGGGACTAACCTCTCATCTCGAGTTGATTTTTGGTCCACAGAGATCTTTTGTGTTGCTACAGTGACCTCAGGATTCCTCTAGCCTTGAAACAGTGTTCTTGGGGTTTCTCTCGAGTGCCATCTAGGAAATCAAGGCTCCTTTCATGTGTGATGTGCAACACGGAATTGCTCAGCATGCAGTGCAGGGGAATCGGGCCTCATCTCGCGGCGAGGGGGAAGTCTCATGGTTTTTCTTGAGTTGCGGCAGGAACCTGGGGTATATTCTCGAGTTACGACGGGGATGGCCCTTCCACCCACGTGTTTGTTCAGCGACGTCAGGACTCCTGCCTAGTTGCGAGGGACAACTCGGGATTCTCCTCGAGGCTTGGCAGGGCAATTGGGACGACGCTCCAGCTGAGGCGGGAGATCAAGGGTCCCTTTCCATGTGCCACAGGAATCCTGGGACTCCTATAAAGTTTCACGAGGAGTCAGGCATCGTCTCCTTTGGAGGCACTGATCTCCGCGTACCTATGGAGTTTTCAAAGGATGTGAGGCCTCAGGTCGCGATGAGGTGGGGAACTAGGTCTTTCTCTGTGGTCTCCACAGGGGATTCAGACATCCTTTCATCTTGGGAGATGCAAGACGAGCCTGCATTCAAGTCACTGCAGGGATATCCGGCCTTATTTCGAGTCAGGGCATCGCGGTGTCCATTCCACTTGAGGCCGCGAACTCAGGGTACCTCTCACATACCTAGAGCTGAGAGAAGCCTCCTCTTGAGGTGCTTGTGGTAAGGTGGTATTCCTCTGGAGTCGAAGCCAGGGACTAACCTCTCATCTCGAGTTGATTCTTGGTCCACGGAGCTCTTTCGTGTTGCTACAGTGACCTCAGGATCCCTCTAGCCTTGAAACAGTGTTCTTGGGGTTTCTCTCGAGTGCCATCAAGGAAATCAAGGCTCCTTTCATGTGTGATGTGCAACACGGAATTGCTCTGCATGCAGTGCAGGGGAATCGGGCCTCATCTCACGGCGAGGGGGAAGACTCATGGTTTTTCTCGAGTTGCGGCGAGAACCTGGGGTATATTATCGGGTTACGACAGGGATGGCCCTTCCACCCACGTGTTTGTTCAGCGACGGCAGGACTCCTGCCTAGTTGCGAGGGAAAACTCGGGATTCTCCTCGAGGCTTGGCAGGGCAATTGGAACACCTCTCCAGCTGAGGCGGGAGACCAAGGGTCCCTTTCCACGTGCCACAGGAATCCTGGGACTCCTATCAAGTTTCACGAGGAGTCAGGCATCGTCTCCTTTGGAGGCACTGATCTCCGCGTACCTCTGGAGTTTTCAATGGATGTGAGGCCTCAGGTCGCGATGAGGTGGGGAACTAGGTCTTTCTCTGTGGTCTCCACAGGGTATTCAGACATCCTTTCGTCTTGGGAGAAGCAAGACGAGCCTGCATTCAAGGCACTGCAGGGATATCCGGCCTTATTTCGCGTCAGGGCATCGCAGTGTCCATTCCACTTGAGACCGCAAACTCAGGGTCCCTCTCACATACCTAGAGCTGAGAGAAGCCTCCTCTTGAGGTGCTTGTGGTAAGGTGGTATTCCTCTGGAGTCGAAGCCAGGGACTAACCTCTCATCTCGAGTTGATTCTTGGTCCGCGGAGCTCTTTCGTTTTGCTTCAGTGACCTCAGGATCCTCTAGCCTTGAAACAGTGTTCTTGGGGTTTCTCTGGAGTGCCATCCAGGAAATCTAGGCTCCTATCATGTGTGATGTGCAACAGGGAATTGCTCTGCACGCAGTGCAGGGGAATCGGGCCTCATCTCACGGCGAGGGGGAAGTCTCATGGTTTTTCTCGAGTTGCGGCGGGAACCTGGGGTATATTCTCGAGTTACGACGGGGATGGCCCTTCCACCCACGTGTTTGTTCAGCGAAGTCAGGACTCCTGCCTAGTTGCGAGGGACAACTCAGGATTCTCCTCGAGGCTTGGCAGGGCAATTGGGACGCCTTTCCAGCTGAGGCGGGAGACCAAGGGTCCCTTTCCACGTGCCACAGGAATCCTGGGACTCCTATCAAGTTTCACGAAGAGTCAGGCATCGTCTCCTTTGGAGGCACTTATTTCAGTGTACCTCTGGAGTTTTCAAAGGATGTGAGGCCTCCGGTCGCGATGAGATGGGGAAATAGGTCTTTCTCTGTGGTCTACACAGGATATTCAGACATCCTGTCGTCTTCGGAGATGCAAGATGAGCCTGCATTCAAGGCACTGCAGGGATATTCGGCCTTATTTTGAGTCAGGGCATCGCGGTCTCCATTCCACTTGAGGCCGCAAACTCAGCGTCCCTCTCACATACCTAGAGCTGAGAGAAGCCTCCTCTTGAGGTGCTTGTGGTAAGGTGGTATTCCTCTGGAGTCGAAGCCAGGGACTAACCTCTCATCTCGAGTTGATTTTTGGCCCACGGAGCTCTTTCGTGTTGCTACAGTGACCTCAGGATCCCTCTAGCCTTGAAACAGTGTTCTTGGGGTTTCTCTGGAGTGCCATCAAGGAAATCAAGGCTCCTTTCATGTGTGATGTGCCACACGGAATTGCTCTGCACACAGTGCAGGGGAATCGGGCCTCATCTCAAACGGCGAGGGGGAAGTCTCATGGTTTTTCTCGAGTTGCGGCGAGAACCTGGGGTATATTCTCGAGTTACGACGGGGATGGCCCTTCCACACACGTGTGTTTTTAGCGACGTCAGGACTCCTGCTTAGTTGCGAGGGACAACTCGGGATTCTCCTCGAGGCTTGACAGGGCAATTGGGACGCCTCTCCAGCTGAGGCGGGAGACCAAGGGACCCTTTCCCAGTGCCACAGGAATCCTGGGACTCCTTTCAAGTTTCACGAGGAGTCAGGTACCGTCTCCTTTGGAGGCACTGATCTCTGCGTACCTCTGGAGTTTTCAAAGGATGTGAGGCCTCCGGTCGCGATGAGGTGGGGAACTAGGTCTTTCTCTGTGGTCTCCACAGGGGATTCAGACATCCTTTCGTCTTGGGAGATGCAAGACGAGCCTGCATTCAAGTAACTGCAGGGATATCCGGCCTTATTTCGCGTCAGGGCATCGCGGTGTCCATTCCATTTGAGGCCGCAAACTCAGGGTCCCTCTCACATACCTAGAGCTGAGAGAAGCCTCCTCTTGAGGTGCTTGTGGTAAGGTGGTATTCCTCTGGAGTCGAAGCCAGGGACTAACCTCTCATCTCGAGTTGATTTTTGGTCCACGGAGCTCATTCGTGTTGCTACAGTCACCTCAGGATCCCTCGAGCCTTGGAACAGTGTTCTTGGGGTTTCTCTGGAGTGCCATCAAGGAAATCAAGATTCCTTTCATGTGTGATGTGCAACACGGAATTGCTCTGCACGCAGAGCAGGGGAATAGGGCCTCATCTCGCGGCGAGGCGGAAGTCTCATGGTTTTTCTCGACTTGCGGCGGGAACCTGGGGTATATTCTCGAGTTACGATGGGGATGCCCTTCCACACGTGTTTGTTCAGCGACGTCAGTACTCCTGCCTAGTTGCGAGGGACAACTCGGGATTCTCCTCGAGGCTTGGCAGGGCAATTGGGACGCCTCTCCAGCTGACGCGGGAGACCAAGGGTCCCTTTCCACGTGCCACAGGAATCCTGGGACTCGTATCAAGTTTCACGAGGAGTCAGGCATCATCTCCTTTGGAGGCACTGATCTCCGCGTACCTCTGGAGTTTTCAAAGGATGTGAGGCCTCCGGTCGCGATGAGGTGGGGAACTAGGTCTTTCTCTGTGGTCTCCACAGGGGATTCAGACATCCTTTCATCTTGGGAGATGCAAGACGAGCCTGCATTCAAGTCACTGCAGGGATATCCGGCCTTATTTCGCGTCAGGGCATCGCAGTGTCCATTCCACTTGTGGACGCAAAATTACGGTCCCTCTCACATACCTAGAGCTGAGAGAAGCCTCCTCTTGAGGTGGTTGTGGTAAGGTGGTATTCCTCTGGAGTCGAAGCCAGGGACTAACCTCTCATCTCGAGTTGATTTTTGGTCCACGGAGCTCTTTCGTGTTGCTACAGTGACCTCAGGATCGCTCTAGCCTTGAAACAGTGTTCTTGGGGTTTCTCTGGAGTGCCATCAAGGAAATCAAGGCTCCTTTCATGTGTGCTGTGCAGCACGGAATTGCTCTGCACGCAGTGCAGGGGAATCGGGCCTCATCTCGCGGCGAGGGGCAAGTCTCATGGTTTTTCTCGAGTTGCGGCGGGAACCTGCTGTATATTCTCGAGTTACGACAGGGATGGCCCTTCCACCCACGTGTTTGTTCAGCGACGTCAGGACTCCTGCCTAGTTGCGAGGGACAACTCGGGATTGTCCTCGAAGGTTGGCAGTGCAACTTGGACGCCTCTCCAGCTGAGGCGGGAGACCAAGGGTCCCTTTCCACGTGCCACAGGATTCCTGGGACTCCTATCAAGTTTCACGAGGAGTCAGGCATCGTCTCCTTTGGAGGCACTGATCTCCGCGTACCTCTGGAGTTTTCAAAGGATGTGAGGCCTCCGCTCGCGATGAGGTGGGGAACTAGGTCTTTCTCTGTGGTCTCCACAGGGGATTCAGACATCCTTTCGTCTTGGGAGATGCAAGACGAGCCTGCATTCAAGTCACTGCAGGGATATCCGGCCTTATTTCGAGTCAGGGCATCGCGGTCTCCATTCCACTTGAGGCCGCAAACTCAGGGTCCCTCTCACATACCTAGAGCTGAGAGAAGCCTCCTCTTGAGGTGCTTGTGGTAAGGTGGTATTCCTCTGGAGTCGAAGCCAGGGCCTACCCTCTCATCTCGAGTTGATTTTTGGTCCACGGAGCTCATTCGTGTTGCTACAGTCACCTCAGGATCCCTCGAGCCTTGGAACAGTGTTCTTGGGGTTTCTCTGGAGTGCCATCAAGGAAATCAAGGCTCCTTTCATGTGTGATGTGCAACACGGAATTGCTCTGCACGCAGTGCAGGGGAATCGGGCCTCATCTCGCGGCGAGGGGGAAGTCTCATGGTTTTTCTCGACTTGCGGCGGGAACCTGGGGTATATTCTCGAGTTACGATGGGGATGCCCCTCCACACACGTGTTTGTTCAGCGACGTCAGGACTCCTGCCTAGTTTCGAGGGACAACTCGGGATTCTCCTCGAGGCTTGGCAGGGCAATTGGGACGCCTCTCAGGCTGAGGCGGGAGACCAAGGGTCCCTTTCCACGTGCCACAGGAATCCTGGGACTCCTATCAAGTTTCACGAGGAGTCAGGAATCGTCTCCTTTGGAGGCACTGATCTCCGCGTACCTCTGAAGTTTTTGAAGAATGTGAGGCCTCCGGTCGCGATGAGGTGGGTAGGTAGGTCTTTCTCTGTGGTCTCCACAGGGGATTCAGACATCCTTTGGTCTTGGGAGATGCAAGACGAGCCTGCATTCAAGTCACTGCAGGGATATGCGGCCTTAATTCGAGTCAGGGCATCGCGGTGTCCATTCCACTTGAGGCCGCAAACTCAGGGTCCCTCTCACATACCTAGAGCTGAGAGAAGCCTCCTCTTGAGGTGCTTGTGGTAAGGTGGTTTCCTCTGGAGTCCAAGCCAGGGACTCACCTCTCATCTCGAGTTGATTTTTGGTCCACGGAGCTCTTTCTTGTTGCTACAGTGACCTCAGGATCCCTCTCGCCATGAAACAGTGTTCTTGGGGTTTCTCTGGAGTGCCATCAAGGAAATCAAGGCTCCTTTGATGTGTGATGTGCAGCACGGAATTGCTCTGCACGCAGTGCAGGGGAATCGGGCCTCATCTCGCGGCGAGGGGGACGTCTCATGGTTTTTCTCGAGTTGCGGCGGGAACCTGGGATATATTCTCGAGTTACGACGGGGATGGCCCTTCCACCCACGTGTTTGTTCAGCGACGTCAGGACTCCTGCCTAGTTGCGAGGGACAACTCGGGATTGTCCTCGAAGGTTGGCAGTGCAACTGGGACGCCTCTCCACCTGAGGCGGGAGACCAAGGGTCCCTTTCCACGTGCCACAGGAATCCTGGGACTCCTATCAAGTTTCACGAGGAGTCAGGCATCGTCTCCTTTGGAGGCACTGATCTCCGCGTACCTCTGGAGTTATCAAAGGATGTGAGGCCTCCGGTCGCGATGAGGTGGGGAACTAGGTCTTTCTCTGTGGTCTCCACAGGGGATTCAGACATCCTTTCGTCTTGGGAGATGCAAGACGAGCCTGCATTCAAGTCACTGCAGGGATATCCGGCCTTATTTCGAGTCAGGGCATCGTGGTCTCCATTCCACTTGAGGCCGCAAACTCAGGGTCCCTCTCACATACCTAGAGCTGAGAGAAGCCTCCTCTTGAGGTGCTTGTGGTAAGGTGGTATTCCTCTGGAGTCGAAGCCAGGGACTAACCTCTCATCTCGAGTTGATTTTTGTTCCACAGAGCTTTTTCGTTTTGCTACAGTGACCTCAGGATCCCTCTAGCCTTGAAAGAGTGTTCTTGGGGTTTCTCTGGAGTGCCATCAAGGAAATCAAGGCTCCTTTCATGTGTGCTGTGCAGCACGGAATTGCTCTGCACGCAGTGCAGGGGAATCGGGCCTCATCTCACGGCGAGGGGGACGTCTCATGGTTTTTCTCGAGTTGCGGCGGGAACCTGGGGTATATTCTCGAGTTACGAGGGGGATGGCCCTTCCACCCAAGTGTTTGTTCAGCGACGTTAGGACTCCTGCCTAGTTGCGAGGGACAACTCGGGATTCTCCTCAAGGCTTGGCAGGGCAATTGGGACGCCTCTCCAGCTGAGGCGGGAGACCAAGGGTCCCTTTCCACGTGCCACAGGAATCCTGGGACTCCTATCAATTTTCACGAGGAGTCAGGCATCGTCTCCTTTGGAGGCACTGATCTCCGCGTACCTCTGGAGTTTTCAAAGGATGTGAGGCCTCCGGTCGCGATGAGGTGGGGAACTAGGTCTTTCTCTGTGGTCCCCACAGGGCATTCAGATATCCTTTCGTCTTGGGAGATGCAAGAGGAGCCTGCATTCAAGTCACTGCAGGGATATCCGGCCTTAATTTGAGTCAGGGAATCGCGGTGTCCATTCCACTTGAGGCCGCAAACTCAGGGTCCCTCTCACATACATAGAGCTGAGAGAAGCCTCCTCTTGAGGTGCTTGTGGTAAGGTGGTATTCCTCTGGAGTCGAAGCCAGGGACTAACCTCTCATCTCGAGTTGATTTTTGGTCCACGGAGCTCTTTCATGTTGCTACAGTGACCTCAGGATCCCTCTAGCCTTGAAACAGTGTTCTTGGGGTTTCTCTGGAGTGCCATCAAGGAAATCAAGGCTTCTTTCAGGTTTCATGTGCAACACGGAATTGCTCTGCAGGCAGTGCAGGGGAATCGGGCCTTATCTAACGGCGAGGGGGAAGTCTCATGGTTTTTCTCGAGTTGCGGCGAGAACCTGGGGTATATTCTCGAGTTACGACGGGGATGGCCCTTCCACCCACGTGTTTATTCAGCGACGTCAGGACTCCTGCCTAGTTGCGAGGGACAACTCGGGATTCTCCTCGAGTCTTGGCAGGGCAATTGGAACGCCTCTCCAGCTGAGGCGGGAGACCAAGGGTCCCTTTCCACGTGCCACAGGAATCCTGGGACTCCTATCAAGTTTCACGAGGAGTCAGGCATCGTCTCCTTTGGAGGCACTGATCTCCGCGTACCTCTGGAGTTTTCAAAGGATGTGAGGCCTCCGGTCGCGATGAGGTGGGGAACTAGGTCTTTCTCTGTCGTCTCCACAGGAGATTCAGACATCCTTTCATCTTGGGAGATGCAAGACGAGCCTGCATTCAGGTCACTGCAAGGATATCCGGCCTTATTTCGAGTCAGGGCATCGCGGTGTCCATTCCACTTGAGGCCGCAAACTCAGGGTCCCTCTCACATACCTAGAGCTGAGAGAAGCCTCCTCTTGAGGTGCTTGTGGTAAGGTGGTATTCCTCTGGAGTCGAAGCCAGGGACTAAGCTCTCATCTCGAGTTGATTTTTGGTCCACGGAGCTCTTTCGTGTTGCTACAGTGACCTCAGGATCCCTCTAGCCTTGAAACACTGCTCTTGGGGTTTCTCTGGAGTGCCATCAAGGAAATCAAGGCTCCTTTCATGTGTGATGTGCAACACGGAATTACTCTGCACGCAGTGCAGGGGAATCGGGCCTCATCTCGCGGCAAGGGGGAAGTCTCATGGTTTTTCTCGAGTTGCGGCGGTAACCTGGGGTATATTCTCGAGTTACCACGGGGATAGCCCTTCCACACACGTGTTTGTTCAACGACGTCAGGACTCCTGCCTTGTTGCGAGGGACAACTCGGGATTCTCCTCGAGGATTGGCAGGGCAATTGGGACGCCTCTCCAACTGAGGCGGGAGACCAAGGGTCCCTTTCCACGTGCCACAGGAATCCTGGGACTCCTATCAAGTTTCACGAGGAGTCAGGTATCGTCTCCTTTGGAGGTACTGATCTCCGCGTACCTCTGGAGTTTTCAAAGGATGTGAGGCCTCCGGTCACGATGAGGTGGGGAACTAGGTCTTTCTCTGTGGTCTCCACAGGGGATTCAGACATCCTTTCGTCTTGGGAGATGCAAGACGAGCCTGCATTTAAGTCACTGCAGGGATATCCGGCCTTATTTCGAGTTAGGGCATCGCGGTGTCCATTCCACTTGTGGCCGCAAACTCAGGGTCCCTCTCACATACCTAGAGCTGAGAGAAGCCTCCTCTTGAGGTGCTTGTGGTAAGGTGGTATTCCTCTGGAGTCGAAGCCAGGGACTAACCTCTCATCTCGAGTTGATTTTTGGTCCACGGAGTTCTTTCGTGTTGCTACAGTGACCTCAGGATCCCTCTAGCCTTGAAACACTGCTCTTGGGGTTTCTCTGGAGTGCCATCAAGGAAATCAAGGCTCCTTTCATGTGTGATGTGCAACACGGAATTGCTCTGCAGGCAGTGCAGGGGAATCGGGCCTCATCTCGTGGCAAAGGGGAAGTCTCATGGTTTTTCTCGAGTTGCGGCGGGACCTTGGGGTATATTCTCGAGTTACCACGGGGATGGCCCTTCCACACACGTGTTTGTTCGACGACGTCTGGACTCCTGCCTAGTTGCGAGGGACAACTCGGGATTCTCCTCGAGGCTTGGCAGGGCAATTGGGACGCCTCTCCAGCTGAGGCGGGAGACCAAGTGTCCCTTTCCACGTGCCACAGGAATCGTGGGACTCGTATCAAGTTTCACGAGGAGTCAGGCATCGTCTCCTTTGGAGGCACTGATCTCCGCGTACCTCTGGAGTTTTCAAAGGATGTGAGGCCTCCGGGCGCCATGAAGTGGGGAACTAAGTCTTTCTCTGTGATCTCCACAGGGGATTCAGACATCCTTTCATCTTGGGAGATGCAAGACGAGCCTGCATTCAAGTCACTGCAGGGATATCCGGCCTTATTTCGCGTCAGGGCATCGCAGTGTCCATTCCACTTGAGGCCGCAAACTCAGGGTCCCTCTCACATACCTAGAGCTGAGAGAAGCCTCCTCTTGAGGTGCTTGTGGTAAGGTGATATTCCTCTGGAGTCGAAGGCAGGGACTAACATCTCATCTCGAGTTGATTTTTGGTCCACGGAGCTCTTTCGTGTGGCTGCAGTGACCTCAGGATCCCTCTAGCCTTGAAACAGTGTTCTTGGGGTTTCTCTGGAGTGCCATCAAGGAAATCAAGGCTCCTTTCATGTTTGATGTGCAACATGGAATTGCTCTGCATGCAGTGCAGGGGAATCGGGCCTTATCTCACGGCGAGGGGGAAGTCTCATGGTTTTTCTCGAGTTGCGGCGGGAACCTGTGGTATATTCTCGAGTTACGACGGTGATGGCCCTTCCACCCACGTGTTTGTTCAGCGACGTCAGGACTCCTGCCTAGTTGCGAGGGACTACGCGGGATTCTCCTCGAGGCTTGGCAGGGCAATTGGGACGCCTCTCCAGGTGAGGCGGGAGACCAAGTGTCCCTTTCCACGTGCCACAGGAATCCTGGGACTCCTATCAAGTTTCACGAGGAGTCAGGCATCGTCTCCTTTGGAGGCACTGATCTCCGCGTACCTCTGGAGTTTTCAAAGGATGTGAGGCCTCTGGTCTCGATGAGGTGGGGAACTAGGTCTTTCTCTGTGGTCTCCACAGGGGATTCAGACATCCTTTCGTCTTGGGAGATGCAAGACGAGCCTGCATTCAAGTCACTGCAGGGGTATCCGGCCTTATTTCGAGTCAGGGCATCGCGGTGTCCATTCCACTTGAGGCCGCAAACTCAGGGTCCCTCTCATATACTTAGAGCTGAGAGAAGCCTGCTCTTGAGGTGCTTGTGGTAAGGTGGTATTCCTCTGGAGTCGAAGCCAGGGACTAACCTCTCATCTCGAGTTGATTTTTGGTCCACGGAGCTCTTTCGTGTTGCTACAGTGACCTCACGATCCCTCTAGACTTGAAACACTGCTCTTGGGGTTTCTCTGGAGTGCCATCAAGGAAATCAAGGCTCCTTTCATGTGTGATGTGCAACACGGAATTGCTCTGCACGCAGTGCAGGGGAATCGGGCCTCATCTCGAGGCGAGGGGAAGTCTCATGGTTTTTCTCGAGTTGCGGCGGGAACCTGGGGTATATTCTCGAGTTACGACGGGGATGGCCCTTCCACCCACGTGTTTGTTCAGCGACGTGAGGACTCCTGCCTAGTTGCGAGGGACAACTCGGGATTCTCCTCGAGGCTTAGCAGGGCAATTAGGACGCCTCTCTAGCTGAGGCGGGAGACCAAGGGTCCCTTTCCACGTGCCACAGGAATCCTGGGACTCCTATCAAGTTTCACGAGGAGTCAGGCATCGTCTCCTTTGGAGGCACTGATCTCCGCGTACCTCTGGAGTTTTCAAAGGATGTGAGGCCTCCGGTCGCGATGAGGTGGGGAACTAGGTCTTTCTCTGTGGTCTCCACAGGGGATTCAGACATCCTTTCGTCTTGGGAGATGCAAGACGAGCCTGCATTCAAGTCACTGCAGGGATATCCGGCCTTATTTCAAGTCAGGGCATCGCGGTGTCCATTCCACTTGAGGCCGCAAACTCAGGGTCCCTCTCACATACCTAGAGCTGAGAGAAGCCTCCTCTTGAGGTGCTTGTGGTAAGGTGGTATTCCTCTGGAGTCGAAGCCAGGGACTACCCTCTCATCTCGAGTTGATTTTTGGTCCACGGAGCTCTTTCGTGTTGCTACAGTGACCTCAGGATCCCTCTAGCCTTGAAACAGTGTTCTTGGGGTTGCTCTGGAGTGCCATCAAGGAAATCAAGGCTCCTTTCATGTGTGATGTACAACACGGAATTGCTCTGGACGCAGTGCAGGGGAATCGGGCCTCATCTCGCGGCGAGGGGGAAGTCTCATGGTTTTTCTCGAGTTGCGGCGGGAACCTGGGGTATATTCTCGAGTTACGACGGGGATGGTCCTTCCACCCACGTGTTTGTTCAGCGACGTAAGGACTCCTGCCTAGTTGCGAGGGACAACTCGGGATTCTCCTCGAGGCTTTGCAGGGCAATTGGAACGCCTCTCCAGGTGAGGTGGGAGACCAAGGGTCCCTTTTCACGTGCCACAGGAATCCTGGGACTCCTATCAAGTTTCACGAGGAGTCAGGAATCGTCTCCTTTGGAGGCACTGATCTCCGCGTACCTCTGGAGTTTTCAAAGGATGTGAGGCCTCCGGTCGCGATGAGGTGGGGAACTAGGTCTTTCTCTGTGGTCTCCACAGGGGATTCAGACATCCTTTCGTCTTGGGAGATGCAAGACGAGCCTGCATTCAAGTCACTGCAGGGATATCCGGCCTTATTTCGAGTCAGGGCATCGCGGTGTCCATTCCACTTGAGGCCGCAAACTCAGGGTCCCTCTCACATAGCTCGAGCTGAGAGAAGCCTCCTCTTGAGGTGCTTGTGGTAAGGTGGTATTCCTCTGGAGTCGAAGCCAGGGACTAACCTCTCATCTCGAGTTGATTTTTGGCTCACGGAGCTCTTTCGTGTTGCTACAGTGACCTCAGGATCCCTCTAGCCTTGAAACAGTGTTCTTGGGGTTTCTCTGGAGTGCCATCAAGGAAATCAAGGCTCCTTTCATGTGTGATGTGCCACACGGAATTGCTCTGCACACAGTGCAGGGGAATCGGGCCTCATCTCACGGCGAGGGGGAAGTCTCATGGTTTTTCTCGAGTTGCGGCGAGAACCTGGGGTATATTCTCGAGTTACGACGGGGATGGACCTTCCACACGTGTGTGTTTAGCGACGTCAGGACTCCTGCTTAGTTGCGAGGTGCAACTCAGGATTCTCCTCGAGGCTTGGCAGGGCAATTGGAACGCCTCTCCAGCTGAGGCGGGAGACCAAGGGTCCCTATCCACGTGCCACAGGAATCCTGGGACTCCTATCAATTTTCACGAGGAGTCAGGCATCGTCTCCTTTGGAGGCACTGATTTCCGCGTACCTCTGGAGTTTTCAAAGGATGTGAGGCCTCCGGTCGCGATGAGGTGGGGAACTAGGTGTTTCTCTGTGGTCTCCACAGGGGATTCAGACATCCTTTCGTCTTGGGAGATGCAAGACGAGCCTGCATTCAAGTCACTGCAGGGATATCCGGCCTTATTTCGAGTCAGGGCATCGCGGTGTCCATTCCACTTGAGGCCGCAAACTCAGGGTCCCTCTCACATACCTAGAGCTGAGAGAAGCCTCCTCTTGAGGTGCTTGTGGTAAGGTGGTATTCCTCTGGAGTCGAAGCCAGGGACTAACCTCTCATCTCGAGTTGATTTTTGGTCCACGGAGCTCTTTCGTGTTGCTACAGTGACCTCAGGATCCCTCTAGCCTTGAAACACTGTTCTTGGGGTTTCTCTGGAGTGCCATCAAGGAAATCAAGGCTCCTTTCATGTGTGATGTGCAACACGGAATTGCTCTGCACGCAGTGCAGGGGAATCGGGCCTCATCTCGCGGCAAGGGGGAAGTCTCATGGTTTTTCTCGAGTTGCGGCGGGAACCTGGGGTATATTCTCGAGTTACCACGGGGATGGCCCTTCCAGCCACGTGTTTGTTCAATGACGTCAGGACTCCTGCCTAGTTGCGAGGGACAACTCGGGATTCTCCTCGAGGCTTGGCAGGGCAATTGGGACGCCTCTCCAGCTGAGGCGGGAGACCAAGGGTCCCTTTCCACGTGCCACAGGAATCCTGGGACTCCTATCAAGTTTCGCGAGGAGTCAGGCATCGTCTCCTTTGGAGGCACTGATCTCCGCGTACCTCTGGAGTTTTCAAAGGATGTGAGGCCTCCGGTCGCGATGAGGTGGGGAACGAGGTCTTTCTCTGTGGTCTCCACAGGGGATTCAGACATCCTTTCATCTTGGGAGATGCAAGACGAGCCTGCATTCAAGTCACTGCAGGGATATCCGGCCTTATTTTCAGTCAGGGCATCGCGGTGTCCATTCCACTTGAGGCCGCAAACTCAGGGTCCCTCTCACATACCTAGAGTTGAGAGAAGCCTCCTCTTGAGGTGCTTGTGGTAAGGTGGTTTCCTCTGGAGTCGAAGCCAGAGACTAACCTCTCATCTCGAGTTGATTTTAGGTCCACGGAGCTCTTTCGTGTAGCTACAGTGACCTCAGGATCTCTCTAGCCTTGTAACAGTGTTCTTGGGGTCTCTCTGGAGTGCCATCAAGGAAATCAAGGCTTCTTTCATGTGTGATGTGCAGCACGGAATTGCTCTGCACGCACTGCAGGAGAATCTGGCCTCATCTCGCGGCGAGGGGGACGTCTCATGGTTTTTCTCGAGTTGCGGCGGGAACCTGGGGTATATTCTCGAGTTACGACGGGGATGGCCCTTCCACACACGTGTTTGTTCAGCGACGTCAGGACTCCTGCCTAGTTGCGAGGGACAACTCGGGATTCTCCTCGAGGCTTGGCAGGGCAATTGGGACGCCTCTCCAGCTGAGGCGGGAGACCAAGGGTCCCTTTCCACGTGCCACAGGAATCCTGGGACTCCTATCAAGTTTCACGAGGAGTCAGGCATCGTCTCCTTTGGAGGCACTGATCTCCGCGTACGTCTGAAGTTTTCAAAGGATGTGAGGCCTCCGGTCGCGATGAGGTGGGGAACTAGGTCTTTCTCTGTGGTCTCCACAGGGGATTCAGACATCCTTTCATCTTGGGAGATGCAAGACGAGCCTGCATTCAAGTCACTGCAAGGATATCCGGCCTTATTTCGTGTCAGGGCATCGCGGTGTCCATTCCACTTGAGGCCGCAAACTCAGGGACCCTCTCACATACCTAGAGCTGAGAGAAGCCTCCTCTTGAGGTGCTTGTGGTAAGGTGGTATTCCTCTGGAGTCGAAGCCAGGGACTAACCTCTCATCTCGAGTTGATTTTTCGTCCACGGATCTCTTTCGTGTGGCTACAGTGACCTCAGGATCCCTCTAGCCTTGAAACAGTGTTCTTGGAGTTTCTCTGGAGTGCCATCAAGGAAATCAAGGCTCCTTTCATGTGTGATGTGCAACACGGAAATGCTCTGCATGCAGTGCAGGGGAATCGGGCCTCATCTCACGGCGAGGGGGAAGTCTCATGGTTTTCCTCGAGTTGCGGCGGGAACCTGGGGTATATTCTCGAGTTACGACGGGGATGGCCCTTCCACCCACGTGTTTGTTCAGCGACGTCAGGACTCCTGCCTAGTTGCGAGGGACAACTCGAGATTCTCCTCGAGGCTTGGCAGGGCAATTGGGACGCCTCTCCAGCTGAGGCGGGAGACCAAGGGTCCCTTTCCACGTGCCACAGGAATCCTGGGCCTCGTATCAAGTTTCACGAGGAGTCAGGTATTGTCTCCTTTGGAGGCTCTGATCTCTGCGTACCTCTGGAGTTTTCAAAGGATGTGAGGCCTCCGGTCGCCATGAAGTGGGGAACTAGGTCTTCCTCTGTGTCTCCACAGGGGATTCAGACATCCTTTCGTCTTGGGAGATGCAAGGCGAGCCTGCATTCAAGTCACTGCAGGGATATCCGGCCTTATTTCGCGTCAGGGCACCGCAGTGTCCATTCCATTTGAGGCCGCAAACTCAGGGTCCCTCTCACATACCTAGAGCTGAGAGAAGCCTCCTCTTGAGGTGCTTTTGGTCAGGTGGTATTCCTCTGGTGTTGAAGCCAGGGACTAACCTCTCATCTCGAGATGATTCTTGGTCCACGGAGCTCTTTCGTGTTGCTACAGTGACCTCAGATCCCTCTAGCCTTGAAACAGGGTTCTTTTTGTTTCTCTGGAGTGCCATCAAGGAAATCAAGGCTCCTTTCATGTTTGATGTGAAATACTGAATTGCTTTGAATGCAGTGCAGGGGAATCGGGCCTCATCTTGCGGCGAGGCGGAAGTCTCATGGTTTTTCTCGAGTTGCGGCGGGAACCTGGGGTATATTCTCGGGTTACGACGGGGATGGCCTTCCACCCACGTGTTTGTTCAGCGACGTCAGGACTCCTGCTTAGTTGCGAGGGACAACTCGGGATTCTCCTCGAGACTTGGCAGGGCAATTGGGACGTCTCTCCAGCTGAGGCGGGAGACCAAGGGTGCCTTTCCACGTGCCACAGGAATCCTGGGACTCCTATCAAGTTTCACGAGGAGTCAGGTATCGTCTCCCTTGGAGGCACTGATTTCCGCATACGTCTCTAGTTTTCAAAGGATGTGAGGTCTCCGTTCGCGATGAGGTGGGGAACTAGGTCTTTCTCTGTGGTCTCCACAGGGGATTCAAACATCCTTTCATCTTGGGAGATGCCAGACGAGCCGGCATTCAAGTCACTGCAGAGATATCTGGCCTTATTTCGAGTCAGGGCATCGCGGTGTCCATTCCACTTGAGGCCGCAAACTCAGGGTCCCTCTCACATACCTAGAGCTGAGAGAAGCCTCCTCTTGAGGTGCTTGTGGTAAGGTGGTATTCCTCTGGAGTCGAAGCCAGGGACTACCCTCTTACCTCGAGTTGATTTTTGGTCCACAGAGCTCTTTCGTGTTGCTACAGTGACCTCAGGATCCCTCTAGCCATGAAAGAGTGTTCTTGGGGTTTCTCTGGAGTGCCATCAAGGAAATCAAGGATACTTTCATGTGTGATGTGCAACATGAAATTGCTCTGCACGCAGTGCAGGGGAATCGGGCCTCATCTCGCAGCGAGGGGGTAGTCTCATGGTTTTTCTCGAGTTGCGGCGGGAACCTGGGGTATATTCTCGAGTTACGACGGGGATGGCCCTTCCACCCACGTGTTTGTTCAACGACGTCAGGACTCCTGCCTAGTTGCGAAGGACAACTCGGGATTCTCCTCGAGGCTTGGCAGGGCAATTGGGACGCCTCTCCAGCTGAGGCGGGAGACCAAGGGTCCCTTTCCACGTGCCACAGGAATCCTGGGACTCCTATCAAGTTTCACGAGGAGTCAGGCATCGTCTCCTTTGGAGGCACTGATCTCAGTGTACCTCTGGAGTTTTCAAAGGATGTGAGACCTCCGGTCGCGATGAGGTGGGGAACTAGGTCTTTTTCTGTGGTCTCCACAGGGGATTCAGACATCCTTTCGTCTTGGGAGATGCAAAACGAGCCTGTATTCAAGTCACTGCAAGGATATCCGGCCTTATTTCCAGTCAGGGCATCGCGGTGTCCATTCGACTTGAGGCCGCAAACTTAGGGTCCCTCTCACATACCTAGAGCTGAGAGAAGCCTCCTCTTGAGGTGCTTGTGGTAAGGTGGTTTCCTCTGGCGTCGAAGCCAGGGACTAACCTCTCATCTCGAGTTGATTTTTGGTCCACGGAGCTCTTTCGTGTAGCTACAGTGACCTCAGGATCCCTCTAGCCTTGAAACAGTGTTCTTGGGGTTTCTCTGGAGTGCCATCAAGGAAATCAAGGCTCCTTTCATGTTTGATGTGCAACACGGAATTGCTCTGCACGCAGTGCAGGGGAATCGGGCCTCATCTCGTGGCGAGGGGGAAGTCTCATGGTTTTCCTCGTGTTGCGGCGGGAACCTTGGGTATATTCTCGAGTTACGACGGGGATGGCCCTTCCAGCCACGTGTTTGTTCAGCGACGTCAGGACTCCTGCCGAGTTGCGAGGGACAACTCGGGATTCTCCTCGAGGCTTGGCAGGGCAATTGGGACGCCTCTCCAGCTGAGGCGGGAGACCAAGGGTCCCTTTCCACGTGCCACAGGAATCCTGGGACTCCTATCAAGTTTCACGAGGAGTCAGGTATCGTCTCCTTTGGAGGCATTGATCTCCGCGTACCTCTGGAGTTTTCAAAGGATGTGAGGCCTCCGGTCGCGATGAGGTGGGGAACTAGGTCTTTCTCTGTGGTCTCCACAGGGGATTCAGACATCCTTTCGTCTTGGGAGATGCAAGACGAGCCTGCATTCAAGTCACTGCAGGGACATCCGGCTTTATTTCCAGTCAGGGCATCGCGGTGTCCATTCCACTTGAGGCCGCAAACTCAGGGTCCCCTTCACATACCTAGAGCTGAGAGAAGCCTCCTCTTGAGGTGCTTGTGGTAAGGTGGTATTCCTCTGGAGTTGAAGCCAGGGACTAACCTCTCATCTCGAGTTGATTTTTGGTCCACGGAGCTCTTTCTTGTGGCTACAGAGACCTCAGGATGTCTCTAGCCTTGAAACAGTGTTCTTGGGGTTTCTCTGGAGTGCCATCAAAGTAATCAAGGCTCCTTTCATGTTTGATGTGCAACACGGAATTGCTCTGCACGCAGTGCAGGGGAATCAGGCCTCATCTCGCGGCGAGGGGGAAGTCTCATGGTTTTTCTCGAGTTGCGGCGGGAACCTGGGGTATATTCTCGAGTTACGACGGGGATGGCCCTTCCACCCACGTGTTTGTTCAGCGACGTCAGGACTCCTGCCTAGTTGCGAGGGACAACTCGAGATTCTCCTCGAGGCTTGGCAGGGCAATTGGGACGCCTCTCCAGCTGAGGCGGGAGACCAAGGGTCCCTTTCCACGTGCCACAGGAATCCTGGGACTCCTATCAAGTTTCACGAGGAGTCAGGTATCGTCTTCTTTGGAGGCACTGATCTCCGCGTACCTCTGGAGTTGTCAAAGGATGTGAGGCCTCCGGTCGCCATGAAGTGGGGAACTAGGTCTTCCTCTGTGGTCTCCACAGGGGATTCAGACATCCTTTCGTCTTGGGAGATGCAAGACGAGCCTGCATTCAAGTCACTGCAGGGATATCTGGCCTTATTTCGCGTCAGGGCATCGCAGTGTCCATTCCACTTGAGGCCGCAAACTCAGGGTCCCTCTCACATACCTAGAGCTGAGAGAAGCCTCCTCTTGAGGTGCTTGTGGTAAGGTGGTATTCCTCTGGAGTCGAAGCCAGGGACTAACCTCTCATCTCAAGTTGATTTTTGGTCCACGGAGCTCTTTCGTGTTGCTACAGTGACCTCAGGATCCCTCTGGCCTTGAAACAGTGTTCTTGGGGTTTCTCTGGAGTGCCATCAAGGAAATCAAGGCTCGTTTCATGTGTGATGTGCAGCACGGAATTGCTCTGCACGCACTGCAGGAGAATCTGGCCTCATCTCGCGGCGAGGGGGACGTCTCATGGTTTTTCTCGAGTTGCGGCGGGAACCTGGGGTATATTCTCGAGTTACGACGGGGATGGCCCTTCCACACACGTGTTTGTTCAGCGACGTCAGGACTCCTGCCTAGTTGCGAGGGACAACTCGGGATTCTCCTCGAGGCTTGGCAGGGCAATTGGGACGCCTCTCCAGCTGAGGCGGGAGACCAAGGGTCCCTTTCCACGTGCCACAGGAATCCTGGGACTCCTATCAAGTTTCACGAGGAGTCAGGCATCGTCTCCTTTGGAGGCACTGATCTCCGCGTACGTCTGAAGTTTTCAAAGGATGTGAGGCCTCCGGTCGCGATGAGGTGGGGAACTAGGTCTTTCTCTGTGGTCTCCACAGGGGATTCAGACATCCTTTCATCTTGGGAGATGCAAGACGAGCCTGCATTCAAGTCACTGCAAGGATATCCGGCCTTATTTCGTGTCAGGGCATCGCGGTGTCCATTCCACTTGAGGCCGCAAACTCAGGGACCCTCTCACATACCTAGAGCTGAGAGAAGCCTCCTCTTGAGGTGCTTGTGGTAAGGTGGTATTCCTCTGGAGTCGAAGCCAGGGACTAACCTCTCATCTCGAGTTGATTTTTGGTCCACGGATCTCTTTCGTGTGGCTACAGTGACCTCAGGATCCCTCTAGCCTTGAAACAGTGTTCTTGGAGTTTCTCTGGAGTGCCATCAAGGAAATCAAGGCTCCTTTCATGTGTGATGTGCAACACGGAAATGCTCTGCATGCAGTGCAGGGGAATCGGGCCTCATCTCACGGCGAGGGGGAAGTCTCATGGTTTTCCTCGAGTTGCGGCGGGAACCTGGGGTATATTCTCGAGTTACGACGGGGATGGCCCTTCCACCCACGTGTTTGTTCAGCGACGTCAGGACTCCTGCCTAGTTGCGAGGGACAACTCGAGATTCTCCTCGAGGCTTGGCAGGGCAATTGGGACGCCTCTCCAGCTGAGGCGGGAGACCAAGGGTCCCTTTCCACGTGCCACAGGAATCCTGGGACTCCTATCAAGTTTCACGAGGAGTCAGGCGTCGTCTCCTTTGGAGGCACTGATCTCCGCGTACCTCTGGAGTTTTCAAAGGATGTGAGGCCTCCGGTCGCCAAGAAGTGGGGAACTAGGTCTTCCTCTGTGGTCTCCACAGGGTATTCAGACATCCTTTCGTCTTGGGAGATGCAAGACGAGCCTGCATTCAAGTCACTGCAAGGATATCTGGCCTTATTTCGCGTCAGGGCATCGCAGTGTCCATTCCACTTGAGGCCGCAAACTCAGGGTCCCTCTCACATACCTAGAGCTGAGAGAAGCCTCCTCTTGAGGTGCTTGTGGTAAGGTGGTATTCCTCTGGAGTCGAAGCCAGGGACTAACCTCTCATCTCGAGTTGATTTTTGGTCCACGGAGCTCTTTCGTGTTGCTACAGTGACCTCAGGATCCCTCTAGCCTTGAAACAGTGTTCTTGGGGTTTCTCTGGAGTGCCATCAAGGAAATCAAGGCTCCTTTCATGTTTGATGTGCAATACGGAAATGCTTTGAATGCAGTGCAGGGGAATCGGGCCTCATCTTGCGGCGAGGGGGAAGTCTCATGGTTTTTCTCGAGTTGCGGCGGGAACCTGGGGTATATTCTCGAGTTACGACGGGGATGGCCCTTCCACCCACGTGTTTGTTCAGCGACGTCAGGACTCCTGCCTAATTGCGAGGGACAACTCGGGATTCTCCTCGAGGCTTGGCAGGGCAATTGGGACGCCTCTCCATCTGAGGCGGGAGACAAAGTGTCCCTTTCCTCGTGCCACAGGAATCTTGGGACTCCTATCAAGTTTCACGAGGAGTCAGGCATCGTCTCCTTTGGAGGCACTGATATCAGTGTACCTCTTGAGTTTTCAAAGGATGTGAGGCCTCCGGTCGCGATGAGGTGGGGAACTAGGTCTTTCTCTGTGGTCTCCACAGGGGATTCAGACATCCTTTCGTCTTGGGAGATGCAAGACGAGCCTGCATTCAAGTCACTGCAGGGATATCTGGCCTTATTTCGCGTCAGGGCATCGCAGTGTCCATTCCACTTGAGGCCGCAAACTCAGGGTCCCTCTCACATACCTAGAGCTGAGAGAAGCCTCCTCTTGAGGTGCTTGTGGTAAGGTGGTATTCCTCTGGAGTCGAAGCCAGGGACTAACCTCTCATCTCAAGTTGATTTTTGGTCCACGGAGCTCTTTCGTGTTGCTACAGTGACCTCAGGATCCCTCTGGCCTTGAAACAGTGTTCTTGGGGTTTCTCTGGAGTGCCATCAAGGAAATCAAGGCTCGTTTCATGTGTGATGTGCAACACGGAATTGCTCTGCACGCAGTGCAGGGGAATCGGGCCTCATCTCGCAGCGAGGGGGAAGTCTCATGGTTTTTCTCGAGTTGCGGCGGGAACCTGGGGTATATTCTCGAGTTACGACGGGGATGGCCCTTCCACCCACGTGTTTGTTCAACGACGTCAGGACTCCTGCCTAGTTGCGAAGGACAACTCGGGATTCTCCTCGAGGCTTGGCAGGGCAATTGGGACGCCTCTCCAGCTGAGGCGGGAGACCAAGGGTCCCTTTCCACGTGCCACAGGAATCCTGGGACTCCTATCAAGTTTCACGAGGAGTCAGGCATCGTCTCCTTTGGAGGCACTGATCTCAGTGAACCTCTGGAGTTTTCAAAGGATGTGAGGCCTCCGGTCGCGATGAGGTGGGGAACTAGGTCTTTCTCTGTGGTCTCCACAGGGGATTCAGACATCCTTTCGTCTTGGGAGATGCAAGACGAGCCTGCATTCAAGTCACTGCAGGGACATCCGCCTTTATTTCCAGTCAGGGCATCGCGGTGTCCATTCCACTTGAGGCCGCAAACTCAGGGTCCCCTTCACATACCTAGAGCTGAGAGAAGCCTCCTCTTGAGGTGCTTGTGGTAAGGTGGTATTCCTCTGGAGTCGAAGCCAGGGACTAACCTCTCATCTCGAGTTGATTTTTGGTCCACGGAGCTCTTTCTTGTGGCTACAGAGACCTCAGGATCTCTCTAGCCTTGAAACAGTGTTCTTGGGGTTTCTCTGGAGTGCCATCAAAGTAATCAAGGCTCCTTTCTTGTTTGATGTGCAACACGGAATTGCTCTGCACGCAGTGCAGGGGAATCGGGCCTCATCTCGCGGCGAGGGGGAAGTCTCATGGTTTTTCTCGAGTTGCGGCGGGAACCTGGGGTATATTCTCGAGTTACGACGGGGATGGCCCTTCCACCCACGTGTTTGTTCAGCGACGTCAGGACTCCTGCCTAGTTGCGAGGGACAACTCGGGATTCTCCTCGAGGCTTGGCAGGGCAATTGGGACGCCTCTCCAGCTGAGGCGGGAGACCAAGGGTCCCTTTCCACGTGCCACAGGAATCCTGGGACTCCTATCAAGTTTCACGAGGAGTCAGATATCGTCTTCTTTGGAGGCACTGATCTCCGCGTACCTCTGGAGTTATCAAAGGATGTGAGGCCTCCGGTCGCCAAGAAGTGGGGAACTAGGTCTTCCTCTGTGGTCTCCACAGGGTATTCAGACATCCTTTGGTCTTGGGAGATGCAAGACGAGCCTGCATTCAAGTCACTGCAGGGATATCTGGCCTTATTTCCCGTCAGGGCATCGCAGTGTCCATTCCACTTGAGGCCGCAAACTCAGGGTCCCTCTCACATACCTAGAGCTGAGAGAAGCCTCCTCTTGAGGTGCTTGTGGTAAGGTGGTATTCCTCTGGAGTCGAAGCCAGTGACTAACCTCTCATCTCGAGTTGATTTTTGGTCCACGGAGCTCTTTCGTGTTGCTACAGTGACCTCAGGATCCCTCTAGCCTTGAAACAGTGTTCTTGGGGTTTCTCTGGAGTGCCATCAAGGAAATCAAGGCTCCTTTCATGTTTGATGTGCAATACGGAAATGCTTTGAATGCAGTGCAGGGGAATCGGGCCTCATCTTGCGGCGAGGGGGAAGTCTCATGGTTTTTCTCGAGTTGCGGCGGGAACCTGGGGTATATTCTCGAGTTACGACGGGGATGGCCCTTCCACCCACGTGTTTGTTCAGCGACGTCAGGACTCCTGCCTAGTTGCAAGGGACAACTCGGGATTCTCCTCGAGGCTTGGCAGGGCAATTGGGACGCCTCTCCATCTGAGGCGGGAGACGAAGTGTCCCTTTCCTCGTGCCACAGGAATCTTGGGACTCCTATCAAGTTTCACGAGGAGTCAGGCATCGTCTCCTTTGGAGGCACTGATATCAGTGTACCTCTGGAGTTTTCAAAGGATGTGAGGCCTCCGGTCGCGATGAGGTGGGGAACTAGGTCTTTCTCTGTGGTCTCCACAGGGGATTCAGACATCCTTTCTTCTTGGGAGATGCAAGACGAGCCTGCATTCAAGGCACTGCAGGGATATCCGGCGTTATTTCGCGTCAGGGCATCGCAGTGTCCATTCCACTTGAGGCCGCAAACTCAGGGTCCCTCTCACATACCTAGAGCTGAGAGAAGCCTCCTCTTGAGGTGCTTGTGGTAAGGTGGTATTCCTCTGGAGTCGAAGCCAGGGACTAACCTCCCATCTCGAGTTGATTTTTGGTCCACGGAGCTCTTTCGTGTTACTACAGTGACCTCAGGATCTCTCTAGCCTTGAAACAGTGTTCTTGGGGTTTCTCTGGAGTGCCATCTAGGAAATCAAGGCTCCTTTCATGTGTGATGTGCAACACGGAATTGCTCTGCCTGCAGTGCAGGGGAATCGGGCCTCATCTCACGGCGAGGGGGAAGTCTCATGGTTTTTCTCGAGTTGCAGCGAGAACCTGGGGTATATTCTCGAGTTACGACGGGGATGGCCCTTCCACCCACGTGTTTGTTCAGCGACGTCAGGACTCTTTCCTAGTTGCGAGGGACAACTCGGGATTCTCCTCGAGGCTTGGCAGGGCAATTGGAACGCCTCTCCAGCTAAGGCGGGAGACCAAGGGTCCCTTTCCACGTGCCACAGGAATCCTGGGACTCCTATCAAGTTTCACGAGGAGTCAGGAATCGTCTCCTTTGGAGGCACTGATCTCCGCGTACCTCTGGAGTTTTCAAAGGATGTGAGGCCTCCGGTCGCGATGAGGTGGGGAACTAGGTCTTTCTCTGTGGTCTCCACAGGGGATTCAGACATCCTTTCGTCTTGGGAGATGCAAGACGAGCCTGCATTCAAGTCACTGCAGGGATATCCGGCCTTATTTCGAGTCAGGGCATCGCGGTGTCCATTCCACTTGAGGCCGCAAACTCAGGGTCCCTCTCACATACCTAGAGCTGAGAGAAGCCTCCTCTTGAGGTGCTTGTGGTAAGGTGGTATTCCTCTGGAGTCGAAGCCAGGGACTAACCTCTCATCTCGAGTTGATTTTTGGTCCACGGAGCTCTTTCTTGTGGCTACAGAGACCTCAGGATCTCTCTAGCCTTGAAACAGTGTTCTTGGGGTTTCCCTGGAGTGCCATCAAAGTAATCAAGGCTCCTTTCATGTTTGATGTGCAACACGGAATTGCTCTGCACGCAGTGCAGGGGAATCAGGCCTCATCTCGCGGCGAAGGGGAAGTCTCATGGTTTTTCTCGAGTTGCGGCGGGAACCTGGGGTATATTCTCGAGTTACGACGGGGATGGCCCTTCCACCCACGTGTTTGTTCAGCGACTTCAGGACTCCTGCCTAGTTGCGAGGGACAACTCGGGATTCTTCTCGAGGCTTGGCAGGGCAATTGGGACGCCTCTCCAGCTGAGGCGGGAGACCAAGGGTCCCTTTCCACGTGCCAGAGGAATCCTGGGACTCCTATCAAGTTTCACGAGGAGTCAGGTATCGTCTTCTTTGGAGGCACTTATCTCCGCGTACCTCTGGAGTTTTCAAAGGATGTGAGGCCTCCGGTCGCCATGAAGTGGGGAACTAGGTCTTCCTCTGTGGTCTCCACAGGGGATTCAGACATCCTTTCGTCTTGGGAGATGCAAGACGAGCCTGCATTCAAGTCACTGCAGGGATATCTGGCCTTAATTCGCGTCAGGGCATCGCAGTGTCCATTCCACTTGAGGCCGCAAACTCAGGGTCCCTCTCACATACCTAGAGCTGAGAGAAGCCTCCTCTTGAGGTGCTTGTGGTAAGGTGGTATTCCTCTGGAGTCGAAGTCAGGGACTAACCTCTCATCTCAAGTTGATTTTTGGTCCACGGAGCTCTTTCGTGTGGCTACAGTGACCTCAGGATCCCTCTGGCCTTGAAACAGTGTTCTTGGGGTTTCTCTGGAGTGCCATCAAGGAAATCAAGGCTCGTTTCATGTGTGATGTGCAACACGGAATTGCTCTGCACGCAGTGCAGGGGAAGCGGGCCTCATCTCGCAGCGAGGGGGAAGTCTCATGGTTTTTCTCGAGTTGCGGCGGGAACCTGGGGTATATTCTCGAGTTACGACAGGGATGGCCCTTCCACACACGTGTTTGTTCAACGACGGCAGGACTCCTGCCTAGTTGCGAAGGACAACTCGGGATTCTCCTCGAGGCTTGGCAGGGCAATTGGGACGCCTCTCCAGCTGAGGCGGGAGACCAAGGGTCCCTTTCCACGTGCCACAGGAATCCTGGGACTCCTATCAAGTTTCACGAGGAGTCAGGCATCGTCTCCTTTGGAGGCACTGATCTCAGTGTACCTCTGGAGTTTTCAAAGGATGTGAGGCCTCCGGTCGCGATGAGGTGGGGAACTAGGTCTTTCTCTGTGGTCTCCACAGGGGATTCAGACATCCTTTCGTCTTGGGAGATGCAAGACGAGCCTGCATTCAAGTCACTGCAGGGATATCCGGCCTTATTTCGAGTCAGGGCATCGCGGTGTCCATTCCACATGAGGCCGCAAACTCAGGGTCCCTCTCACATACCTAGAGCTGAGAGAAGCCTCCTTTTGAGGTGCTTGTGGTAAAGTGGTATTCCTCTGGAGTTGAAGCCAGGGACTAACCTCTCATCTCCAGTTGGTTTGTGGTCCACGGAGCTCTTTCGTGTTGCTACAGTGACCTCAGGATATCTCTAGCCTTGAAACAGAGTTCTTGGGGTTTCTCTGGAGTGCCATCAAGGAAATCAAGGCTCCTTTCATGTGTGATGTGCAAAACGGAATTGCTCTGCACGCAGTGCAGGGGAATCGGGCCTCATCTCGCGGCGAGAGCGAAGTCTCATGGTTTTTCTCGAGTTGCGGCGGGAACCTGGGGTATATTCTCGAGTTACGACGGGGATGGCCCTTCCACCCACGTGTTTGTTCAGCGACGGCAGGACTCCTGCCTAGTTGCGAGGGACAACTCGGGATTCTCCTCGAGGCTTGGCAGGGCAATTGGGACGTCTCTCCAGCTGAGGCGGGAGACCAAGGGTCCCATTCCACGTGCCACAGGAATCCTGGGACTCCTATCAAGTTTCACGAGGAGTCAGGCGTCGTCTCCTTTGGAGGCACTGATCTCCGCGTACCTCTGGAGTTTTCAAAGTATGTGAGGCCTCCGGTCGCGATGAGGTGGGGAACTAGGTCTTTCTCTGTGGTCTCCACAGGGGATTCAGACAGCCTTTCGTCTTGGGAGATGCAAGACGAGCCTGCATTCAAGTCACTGCAGGGACATCCGGCTTTATTTCCAGTCAGGGCATCGCGGTGTCCATTCCACTTGAGGCCGCAAACTCAGGGTCCCCTTCACATACCTAGAGCTGAGAGAAGCCTCCTCTTGAGGTGCTTGTGGTAAGGTGGTATTCCTCTGGAGTCGAAGCCAGGGACTAACCTCTCATCTCAAGTTGATTTTTGGTCCACGGAGCTCTTTCTTGTGGCTACAGAGACCTCAGGATCTCTCTAGCCTTGAAACAGTGTTCTTGGGGTTTCTCTGGAGTGCCATCAAAGTAATCAAGGCTCCTTTCATGTTTGATGTGCAACACGGAATTGCTCTGCACGCAGTGCAGGGGAATCGGGCCTCATCTCGCGGCGAGGGGGAAGTCTCATGGTTTTTCTCGAGTTGCGGCGGGAACCTGGGGTATATTCTCGAGTTACGACGGGGATGGCCCTTCCACCCACGTGTTTGTTCAGCGACGTCAGGACTCTTGCCTAGTTGCGAGGGACAACTCGGGATTCTCCTCGAGGCTTGGCAGGGCAATTGGGACGCCTCTCCAGCTGAGGCGGGAGACCAAGGGTCCCTTTCCACGTGCCACAGGAATCCTGGGACTCCTATCAAGTTTCACGAGGAGTCAGATATCGTCTTCTTTGGAGGCACTGATCTCCGCGTACCTCTGGAGTTTTCAAAGGATGTGAGGCCTCCGGTCGCCAAGAAGTGGGGAACTAGGTCTTCCTCTGTGGTCTCCACAGGGGATTCAGACATCCTTTCTTCTTGGGAGATGCAAGACGAGCCTGCATTCAAGGCACTGCAGGGATATCCGGCGTTATTTCGCGTCAGGGCATCGCAGTGTCCATTCCACTTGAGGCCGCAAACTCAGGGTCCCTCTCACATACCTAGAGCTGAGAGAAGCCTCCTCTTGAGGTGCTTGTGGTAAGGTGGTATTCCTCTGGAGTCGAAGCCAGGGACTAACCTCTCATCTCGAGTTGATTTTTGGTCCACGGAGCTCTTTCGTGTTGCTACAGTGACCTCAGGATCTCTCTAGCCTTGAAACAGTGTTCTTGGGGTTTCTCTGGAGTGCCATCAAGGAAATCAAGGCTCTTTTCATGTGTGATGTGCAACACGGAATTGCTCTGCCTGCAGTGCAGGGGAATCGGGCCTCATCTCACGGCGAGGGGGAAGTCTCATGGTTTTTCTCGAGTTGCAGCGAGAACCTGGGGTATATTCTCGAGTTACGACGGGGATGGCCCTTCCACCCACGTGTTTGTTCAGCGACGTCAGGACTCCTTCCTTGTTGCGAGGGACAACTCGGGATTCTCCTCGAGGCTTGGCAGGGCAATTGGAACGCCTCTCCAGCTGAGGCGGGAGACCAAGCGTCCCTTTCCACGTGCCACAGGAATCCTGGGACTCCTATCAAGTTTCACGAGGAGTCAGGAATCGTCTCCTTTGGAGGCACTGATCTTCGCGTACCTCTGGAGTTTTCAAAGGATGTGAGGCCTCCGGTCGCGATGAGGTGGGGAACTAGGTCTTTCTCTGTGGTCTCCACAGGGGATTCAGACATCCTTTCGTCTTGCGAGATGCAAGACGAGCCTGCATTCAAGTCACTGCAGGGATATCCGGCCTTATTTCGAGTCAGGGCATCGCGGTGTCCATTCCACTTGAGGCCGCAAACTCAGGGTCCCTCTCACATACCTAGAGCTGAGAGAAGCCTCCTCTTGAGGTGCTTGTGGTAAGGTGGTATTCCTCTGGAGTCGAAGCCAGGGACTACCCTCTTACCTCGAGTTGATTTTTGGTCCACAGAGCTCTTTCGTGTTGCTACAGTGACCTCAGGATCCCTCTAGCCTTGAAACAGTGTTCTTGGGGTTTCTCTGGAGTGCCATCAAGGAAATCAAGGCTCGTTTCATGTGTGATGTGCAACACGGAATTGCTCTGCACGCAGTGCAGGGGAATCGGGCCTCATCTCGCAGCGAGGGGGAAGTCTCATGGTTTTTCTCGAGTTGCGTCGGGAACCTGGGGTATATTCTCGAGTTAGGACGGGGATGGCCCTTCCACCCACGTGTTTGTTCAACGACGTCAGGACTCCTGCCTAGTTGCGAAGGACAACTCGGGATTCTCCTCGAGGCTTGGCAGGGCAATTGGGACACCTCTCCAGCTGAGGCGGGAGACCAAGGGTCCCTTTCCACGTGCCACAGGAATCCTGGGACTCCTATCAAGTTTCACGAGGAGTCAGGCATCGTCTCCTTTGGAGGCACTGATTTCAGTGTACCTCTGGAGTTTTCAAAGGATGTGAGGCCTCCGGTCGCGATGAGGTGGGGAACTAGGTCTTTCTCTGTGGTCTCCACAGGGGATTCAGACATCCTTTCGTCTTGGGAGATGCAAGACGAGCCTGCATTCAAGTCACTGCAGGGATATCCGGCCTTATTTCGAGTCAGGGCATCGCGGTGTCCATTCCACTTGAGGCCGCAAACTCAGGGTCCCTCTCACATACCTAGAGCTGAGAGAAGCCTCCTTTTGAGGTGCTTGTGGTAAAGTGGTATTCCTCTGGAGTTGAAGCCAGGGACTAACCTCTCATCTCCAGTTGGTTTGTGGTCCACGGAGCTCTTTCGTGTTGCTACAGTGACCTCAGGATATCTCTAGCCTTGAAACAGAGTTCTTGGGGTTTCTCTGGAGTGCCATCAAGGAAATCAAGGCTCCTTTAATGTGTGATGTGCAAAACGGAATAGCTCTGCACGCAGTGCAGGGGAATCGGGCCTCATCTCACGGCGAGGGGGAAGTCTCATGGTTTTTCTCGAGTTGCGGCGGGAACCTGGGGTATATTCTCGAGTTACGACGGGGATGGCCCTTCCACCCACGTGTTTGTTCAGCGACGGCAGGACTCCTGCCTAGTTGAGAGGGACAACTCGGGATTCTCCTCGAGGCTTGGCAGGGCAATTGGGACGTCTCTCCAGCAGAGGCGGGAGACCAAGGGTCCCATTCCACGTGCCACAGGAATCCTGGAACTCCTATCAAGTTTCACGAGGAGTCAGGCGTCGTCTCCTTTGGAGGCACTGATCTCCGCGTACCTCTGGAGTTTTCAAAGTATGTGAGGCCTCCGGTCGCGATGAGGTGGGGAACTAGGTCTTTCTCTTTGGTCTCCACAGGGGATTCAGACATCCTTTCATCTTGGGAGATGCAAGACGAGCGTGCATTCAAGTCACTGCAGGGACATCCGGCTTTATTTCCATTCAGGGTATCGCGGTGTCCATTCCACTTGAGGCCGCAAACTCAGGGTCCCCTTCACATACCTTGAGCTGAGAGAAGCCTCCTCTTGAGGTGCTTGTGGTAAGGTGGTATTCCTCTGGAGTCGAAGCCAGGGACTAACCTCTCATCTCGAGTTGATTTTTGGTCCACGGAGCTCTTTCTTGTGGCTACAGAGACCTCAGGATCTCTCTAGCCTTGAAACAGTGTTCTTGGGGTTTCTCTGGAGTGCCATCAAAGTAATCAAGGCTCCTTTCATGTTTGATGTGCAACACGGAATTGCTCTGCACGCAGTGCAGGGGAATCGGGCCTCATCTTGCGGCGAGGGGGAAGTCTCATGGTTTTTCTCGAGTTGCGGCGGGAACCTGGGGTATATTCTCGAGTTACGAAGGGGATGGCCCTTCCACCCACGTGTTTGTTCAGCGACGTCAGGACTCTTTCCTAGTTGCGAGGGACAACTCGGGATTCTCCTCGAGGCTTGGCAGGGCAATTGGAACGCCTCTCCAGCTGAGGCGGGAGACCAAGCGTCCCTTTCCACGTGCCACAGGAATCCTGGGACTCCTATCAAGTTTCACGAGGAGTCAGGCATCGTCTCCTTTGGAGGCACTGATCTCAGTGTACCTCTGGAGTTTTCAAAGGATGTGAGGCCTCCGGTCGCGATGAGGTGGGGAACTAGGTCTTTCTCTGTGGTCTCCACAGGGGATTCAGACATCCTTTCGTCTTGGGAGATGCAAGACGAGCCTGCATTCAAGTCACTGCAGGGATATCCGGCCTTATTTCGAGTCAGGGCATCGCGGTGTCCATTCCACTTGAGGCCGCAAACTCAGGGTCCCTCTCACATACCTAGAGCTGAGAGAAGCCTCCTCTTGAGGTGCTTGTGGTAAGGTGGTTTCCTCTGGCGTCGAAGCCAGGGACTAACCTCTCATCTCGAGTTGATTTTTGGTCCACGGAGCTCTTTCGTGTAGCTACAGTGACCTAAGGATCCCTCTAGCCTTGAAACAGTGTTCTTGGGGTTTCTCTGGAGTGCCATCAAGGAAATCAAGGCTCCTTTCATGTTTGATGTGCAACACGGAATTGCTCTGCACGCAGTGCAGGGGAATCGGGCCTCATCTCGCGGCGAGGGGGAAGTCTCATGGTTTTCCTCGAGTTGCGGCGGGAACCTGGGGTATATTCTCGAGTTACGACGGGGATGGACCTTCCACCCACGTGTTTGTTCAGCGACGTCAGGACTCCTTCCTAGTTGCGAGGGACAACTCGGGATTCTCCTCGAGGCTTGGCAGGGCAATTGGGACGCCTCTCCAGCTGAGGCGGTAGACCAAGTGTCCCTTTCCACGTGCCACAGGAATCCTGGGACTCCTATCAAGTTTCACGAGGAGTCAGGTATTGTCTCCTTTGGAAGCATTGATCTCCGCGTACCTCTGGAGTTTTCAAAGGATGTGAGGCCTCCGGTCGCGATGAGGTGGGGAACTAGGTCTTTCTCTGTGGTCTCCACAGGGGATTCAGACATCCTTTCGTATTGGGAGATGCAAGACGAGCCTGCATTCAAGTCACTGCAGGGATATCCGGCCTTATTTCCAGTCAGGGCATCGCGGTGTCCATTCCACTTGAGGCCGCAAACTCAGGGTCCCTCTCACATACCTAGAGCTGAGAGAAGCCTCCTCTTGAGGGGCTTGTGGTAAAGTGGTATTCCTCTGGAGTCGAAGCCAGGGACTAACCTCTCATCTCCAGTTGATTTGTGGTCCACGAAGCTCTTTCGTGTTGCTACAGTGACCTCAGGATCTCTCTAGCCTTGAAACAGTGTTCTTGGGGTTTCTCTGGAGTGCCATCAAGGAAATCAAGGCTCCTTTCATGTGTGATGTGCAAAACGGAATTGCTCTGCACGCAGTGCAGGGGAATCGGGCCTCATCTCATGGCGAGGGGGAAGTCTCATGGATTTTCTCGAGTTGCGGCGGGAACCTGGGGTATATTCTCGAGTTACGACGGGGATGGCCCTTCCAGCCACGTGTTTGTTCAGCGACGGCAGGACTCCTTCCTAGTTGCGAGGGACAACTCGGGATTCTCCTCGAGGCTTGGCAGGGCAATTGGAACGCCTCTCCAGCTGAGGCGGGAGACCAAGCGTCCCTTTCCACGTGCCACAGGAATCCTGGGACTCCTATCAAGTTTCACGAGGAGTCAGGAATCGTCTCCTTTGGAGGCACTGATCTCCGCGTACCTCTGGAGTTTTCAAAGGATGTGAGGCCTCCGGTCGCGATGAGGTGGGGAACTAGGTCTTTCTCTGTGGTCTCCACAGGGGATTCAGACATCCTTTCGTCTTGGGAGATGCAAGACGAGCCGGCATTCAAGTCACTGCAGGGATATCCGGCCTTATTTCTAGTCAGGGCATTGTGGTGTCCATTCCACTTGAGGCCGCAAACTCAGGGTCCCTCTCACATACCTAGAGCTGAGAGAAGCCTCCTCTTGAGGTGCTTGTGGTAAGGTGGTTTCCTCTGGCGTCGAAGCCAGGGACTAACCTCTCATCTCGAGTTGATTTTTGGTCCACGGAGCTCTTTCGTGTAGCTACAGTGACCTCAGGATCCCTCTAGCCTTGAAACAGTGTTCTTGGGGTTTCTCTGGAGTGCCATCAAAGTAATCAAGGCTCCTTTCATGTTTGATGTGCAACACGGAATTGCTCTGCACGCAGTGCAGGGGAATCGGGCCTCATCTCGCGGCGAGGGGGAAGTCTCATGGTTTTTCTCGAGTTGCGGCGGGAACCTGGGGTATATTCTCGAGTTACGACGGGGATGGCCCTTCCACCCACGTGTTTGTTCAGCGACGTCAGGACTCCTGCCTAGTTGCGAGGTACAACTCGGGATTCTCCTCGAGGCTTGGCAGGGCAATTGGGACGCCTCTCCAGCTGAGGCGGGAGACCAAGGGTCCCTTTCCACGTGCCACAGGAATCCTGTTCCTCGTATCAAGTTTCACGAGGAGTCAGGCATCGTCTTCTTTGGAGGCACTGATCTCCGCGTACCTCTGGAGTTTTCAAAGTATGTGAGGCCTCCGGTCGTGATGAGGTGGGGAACTAGGTCTTTCTCTGTGGTCTCCACAGGGGATTCAGACATCCTTTCGTATTGGGAGATGCAAGACGAGCCTGCATTCAAGTCACTGCAGGGATATCCGGCCTTATTTCGAGTCAGGGCATCGCGGTGTCCATTCCACTTGAGGCCGCAAACTCAGGGTCCCTCTCACATACCTAGAGCTGAGAGAAGCCTCCTCTTGAGGTGCTTGTGGTAAAGTGGTATTCCTCTGGAGTCGAAGCCAGGGACTAACCTCTCATCTCCAGTTGATTTGTGGTCCACGGAGCTCTTTCGTGTTGCTACAGTGACCTCAGGATCTCTCTAGCCTTGAAACAGTGTTCTTGGGGTTTCTCTGGAGTGCCATCAAGGAAATCAAGGCTCCTTTCTTGTGTGATGTGCAAAACGGAATTGCTCTGCATGCAGTGCAGGGGAATCGGGCCTCATCTCGCGGCGAGGGGCAAGTCTCATGGTTTTTCTCGAGTTGCGGCGGGAACCTGGGGTATATTCTCGAGTTACGACGGGGATGGCCCTTCCAGCCACGTGTTTGTTCAGCGACGGCAGGACTCCTGCCTAGTTGCGAGGGATAACTCGGGATTCTCCTCGAGGTTTGGCAGGGCAACTGGGATGCCTCTCCAGCTGAGGCGGGAGACCAAGGGTCCCTTTCCACGGGCCACAGGAATCCTGGGACTCCTATCAAGTTTCACGAGGAGTCAGGCATCCTCTCCTTTGGAGGCACTGAGCTCCGCGTACCTCTGGAGTTTTCAAAGGATGTGAGGCCTCCGGTCGCGATGAGGTGGGGAACTAGGTCTTTCTCTGTGGTCTCCACAGGGGATTCAGACATCCTTTCGTCTTGGGAGATGCAAGACGAGCCTGCATTCAAGTCAGTGCAGGGATATCCGGCCTTATGTCGAGTCAGGGCGTTTCGGTGTCCATTCCACTTGAGGCCACAAATTCAGGGTCCCTCTCACATACCTAGAGCTGAGAGAAGCCTCCTCTTGAGGTGCTTGTGGTAAGGTGGTATTCCTCTGGAGTCGAAGCCAGGTACTACCCTCTTATCTCGAGTTGATTTTTGGTCCACAAAGCTCTTTCGTGTTGCTACAGTGACCTCAGGATCCCTCTAGCCTTGAAACCGTGTTCTTGGGGTTTCTCTGGAGTGCCATCAAGGAAATCAAGGCTCCTTTCATGTGTGATGTGCAACACGGAATTGCTCTGCACGCAGTGCAGGGGAATCGGGCCTCATCTCGCGGCGAGAGGGACGTCTCATGGTTTTTCTCGAGTTGCGGCGGGAACCTGGGATATATTCTCGAGTTACGACGGGGATGGACCTTCCACACACGTGTTTGTTCAGCGACGTCAGGACTCCTGCCTAGTTGCGAGGGACAACTCGGGATTCTCCTCGAGGCTTGGCAGGGCAATTGGGACGCCTCTCCAGCTGAGGTGGGAGACCAAGGGTCCCTTTCCACGTGCCACAGGAATCCTGGGACTCCTATCAATTTTCAGGAGGAGTCAGGCATCGTCTCCTTTGGAGGCACTGATCTCCGTGTACCTCTGGAGTTTTCAAAGGATGTGAGGCCTCCGGTCGCGATGAGGTGGGGAACTAGGTCTTTCTCTGTGGTCTCCACTGGGGATTCAGACATCTTTTCATCTTGGGAGATGCAAGACGTGCCTGCATTCAAGTCAATGCAGGGATATCCGCCTTATTTCGAGTCAGGGCATCGCGGTGTCCATTCCACTTGAGGCCGCAAACTCAGGGTCCCTCTCACATACCTAGAGCTGAGAGAAGCCTCCTGTTGAGGTGCTTGTGGTAAGGTGGTATTCCTCTGGAGTCGAAGCCAGGGACTAACCTCTCATCTCGAGTTGATTTTTGGTCCACGGAGCTCTTTCGTGTTGCTGCAGTGACCTCAGGATCCCTCTAGCCTTAAAACAGTGTTCTTGGGGTTTCTCTGGAGTGCCATCAAGGAAATCAAGGCTCCTTTCTTGTGTGATGTGCCACACGGAATTGCTCTGCACGCAGTGCAGGGGAATCGGGCCTCATCTCGTGGCAAGGTGGAAGTCTCATGGTTTTTCTCGAGTTGAGGCGGGACTTTGGTGTATATTCTCGAGTTACCCCGGGGATGGCCCTTCCACACACGTGTTTGTTCAGCGACGTCAGGACTCCTGCCTAGTTGCGAGGGACAACTCGGGATTTTCCTCGAGGCTTTGCAGGGCAATTGGAACGCCTCTTCAGGTGAGGTGGGAGACCAAGCTACCCTTTTCACGTGCCACAGGAATCCTGGGACTCCTATCAAGTTTCACGAGGAGTCAGGAATCGTCTCCTTTGGAGGCACTGATCTCCGCGTACCTCTGGAGTTTTCAAAGGATGTGAGGCCTCTGGTTGCGATGAGGTGGGGAACTAGGTCTTTCTCTGTGGTCTCCACAGGGGATTCAGACATCCTTTCTTCTTGGGAGATGCAAGACGAGCCTACATTCAAGTCACTGCAGGGATATCCGGCCTTATTTTGAGTCAGGGCATAGCGGTGTCCATTCCACTTGAGGCCGCAAACTCAGGGTGCCTCTCACATACCTATAGCTGAGAGAAGCCTCCTCTTGAGGTGCTTGTGGTAAGGTGGTATTCCTCTGGAGTTGAAGCCAGGGACTAACCTCTCATCTCCAGTTGATTTTTGGTCCACGGATCTCTTTCTTGTTGCTACAGTGACCTCAGGATCCCTCTAGCCTTGAAACAGTGTTCTTGGGTTTTCTCTGGAGTGCCATCAAGGAAATCAAGGCTCCTTTCATGTGTGATGTGCAACACGGAATTGCTCTGCACGCAGTGCAGGGGAATCGGGCCTCATCTCGCGGCGAGGGGAAGTCTCATGGTTTTTCTCGAGTTGCGGCGGGAACCTGGGGTATATTCTCGAGTTACGACGGGGATGGCCCTTCCACCCACATGTTTGTTCAGCGACGTGAGGACTCCTGCCTAGTTGCGAGGGACAACTCGGGATTCTCCTCGAGGCTTAGCAGGGCAATTAGGACGCCTCTCCAGCTGAGGCGGGAGACCAAGGGTCCCTTTCCACGTGCCACAGGAATCCTGGGACTCGTATCAAGTTTCACGAGGAGTCAGGCATCGTCTCCTTTGGAGGCACTGATCTCCGCGTACCTCTGGAGTTTTCAAAGGATGTGAGGCCTCTGGTCGCGATGAGGTGGGGAACTAGGTCTTTCTCTGTGGTCTCCACAGGGGATTCAGACATCCTTTCGTCTTGGGAGATGCAAGACGAGCCTGCATTCAAGTCACTGCAGGGATATCCGGCCTTATTTCGAGTCAGGGCATCGCGGTGTCCATTCCACTTGAGGCCGCAAACTCAGGGTCCCTCTCACATACCTAGAGCTGAGAGAAGCCTCCTCTTGAGGTGCTTGTGGTAAGGTGGTATTCCTCTGGAGTCGAAGACAGGGACTAACCTCTCATCTCGAGTTGATTTTTGGTCCACGGAGCTCTTTCGTGTTGCTACAGTGACCTCAGGATCCCTCTAGCCTTGAAACAGTGTTCTTGGGGTTTCTCTGGAGTGCCATCAAGGAAATCAAGGCTCCTTTCATGTGTGATGTACAACACGGAATTGCTCTGGACGCAGTGCAGGGGAATCGGGCCTCATCTCGCGGCGAGGGGGAAGTCTCATGGTTTTTCTCGAGTTGCGGCGGGAACCTGGGGTATATTCTCGAGTTACGACGGGGATGGCCCTTCCACCCACGTGTTTGTTCAGCGACGTCAGGACTCCTGCCTTGTTGCGAAGGACAACTCGGGATTCTCCTCGAGGCTTTGCAGGGCAATTGGAACGCCTCTCCAGGTGAGGTGGGAGACCAAGGGTCCCTTTTCACGTGCCACAGGAATCCTGGGACTCCTATCAAGTTTCACGAGGAGTCAGGAATCGTCTCCTTTGGAGGCACTGATCTCCGCGTACCTCTGGAGTTTTCAAAGGATGTGAGGCCTCTGGTCGCGATGAGGTGGGGAACTAGGTCTTTCTCTGTGGTCTCCACAGGGGATTCAGACATCCTTTCGTCTTGGGAGATGCAAGACGAGCCTGCATTCAAGTCACTGCAGGGATATCCGGCCTTATTTCGAGTCAGGGCATCGCGGTGTCCATTCCACTTGAGGCCGCAAACTCAGGGTCCCTCTCACATAGCTCGAGCTGAGAGAAGCCTCCTCTTGAGGTGCTTGTGGTAAGGTGGTATTCCTCTGGAGTCGAAGCCAGGGACTAACCTCTCATCTCGAGTTGATTTTTGGTCCACGGATCTCTTTCGTGTGGCTACAGTGACCTCAGGATCCCTCTAGCCTTGAAACAGTGTTCTTGGAGATTCTCTGGAGTGCCATCAAGGAAATCAAGGCTCCTTTCATGTGTGATGTGCAACACGGAATTGCTCTGCATGCAGTGCAGGGGAATCGGGCCTCATCTCGCGGCGAGGGGGAAGTCTCATGGTTTTCCTCGAGTTGCGGCGGGAACCTGGGGTATATTCTCGAGTTACGACGGGGATGGCCCTTCCACCCACGTGTTTGTTCAGCGACGTCAGGACTCCTGCCTAGTTGCGAGGGACAACTCGGGATTCTCCTCGAGGCTTGGCAGGGCAATTGGGACGCCTCTCCAGCTGAGGCGGGAGACCAAGTTTCCCTTTCCACGTGCCACAGGAATCCTGGGCCTCGTATCAAGTTTCACGAGGAGTCAGGTATTGTCTCCTTTGGAGGCTCTGATCTCTGCGTACCTCTGGAGTTTTCAAAGGATGTGAGGCCTCCGGTCGCCATGAAGTGGGGAACTAGGTCTTCCTCTGTGGTCTCCACAGGGGATTCAGACATCCTTTCGTCTTGGGAGATGCAAGGCGAGCCTGCATTCAAGTCACTGCAGGGATATCCGGCCTTATTTCGAGTCAGGGCATCACGGTGTCCATTCCACTTGTGGCCCCAAACTCAGGGTCCCTCTCACATACCTAGAGCTGAGAGAAGCCTCCTCTTGAGGTGCTTGTGGTAAGGTGGTATTCCTCTGGAGTCGAATCCAGGGACTAACCTCTCATCTCGAGTTTATTTGTGGTGCACGGAGCTCTTTCTTGTTGCTACAGTGACCTCAGGATCCCTCTAGCCTTGAAACAGTGTTCTTGGGGTTTCTCTGGAGTGCCATCAAGGTAATCAAGGCTCCTTTCATGTGTGATGTGCAGCACGGAATTGCTCTGCACGCAGTGCAGGGGAATCGGGCCTCATCTCGCGGCGAGGGGGAAGTCTCATGGTTTTTCTCGAGTTGCGGCGGGAACCTGGGGTATATTCTCGAGTTACGACGGGGATGGCCGTTCCACCCACGTGTTTGTTCAGCGACGTCAGGACTCCTGCCTAGTTGCGAGGGACAACTCGGGATTCTCCTCGAGGCTTGGCAGGGCAATTGGGACGCCTCTCCAGCTGAGGCGGGAGACCAAGGGTCCCTTTCCACGTGCCACAGGAATCCTGGGACTCCTATCAAGTTTCACGAGGAGTCAGATATCGTCTTCTATGGAGGCACTGATCTCCGTGTACCTCTGGAGTTTTCAAAGGATGTGAGGCCTCCGGCGCCAAGAAGTGGGGAACTAGGTCTTCCTCTGTGGTCTCCACAGGGTATTCAGACATCCTTTCGTCTTGGGAGATGCAAGACGAGCCTGCATTCAAGTCACTGCAGGGATATCTGGCCTTATTTCGCGTCAGGGCATCGCAGTGTCCATTCCACTTGAGGCCGCAAACTCAGGGTCCCTCTCACATACCTAGAGCTGAGAGAAGCCTCCTCTTGAGGTGCTTGTGGTAAGGTGGTATTCCTCTGGAGTCGAAGCCTAGGACTAACCTCTCATCTCGAGTTGATTTTTGGTCCACGGAGCTCTTTCGTGTTGCTACAGTGACCTCAGGATCCCTCTAGCCTTGAAACAGTGTTCTTGGGGTTTCTCTGGAGTGCCATCAAGGAAATCAAGGCTCCTTTCATGTTTGATGTGCAATACGGAAATGCTTTGAATGCAGTGCAGGGGAATCGGGCCTCATCTTGCGGCGAGGGGGAAGTCTCATGGTTTTTCTCGAGTTGCGGCGGGAACCTGGGGTATATTCTCGAGTTACGACGGGGATGGCCCTTCCACCCACGTGTTTGTTCAGCGACGTCAGGACTCCTGCCTAGTTGCGAGGGACAACTCGGGATTCTCCTCGAGGCTTGGCAGGGCAATTGGGACGCCTCTCCATCTGAGGCGGGAGACGAAGTGTCCCTTTTCTCGTGCCACAGGAATCTTGGGACTCCTATCAAGTTTCACGAGGAGTCAGGCATCGTCTCCTTTGGAGGCACTGATCTCCGTGTACCTCTGGAGTTTTCAAAGGATGTGAGGCCTCCGGTCGCGATGAGGTGGGGAACTAGGTCTTTCTCTGTGGTCTCCACAGGGGATTCAGACATCCTTTCTTCTTGGGAGATGCAAGACGAGCCTGCATTCAAGGCACTGCAGGGATATCCGGCGTTATTTCGCGTCAGGGCATCGCAGTGTCCATTCCAGTTGAGGCCGCAAACTCAGGGTCCCTCTCACATACCTAGAGCTGAGAGAAGCCTCCTCTTGAAGTGCTTGTGGTAAGGTGGTATTCCTCTGGAGTCGAAGCCAGGGACTAACCTCCCATCTCGAGTTGATTTTTGGTCCACGGAGCTCTTTCGTGTTGCTACAGTGACCTCAGGATCTCTCTAGCCTTGAAACAGTGTTCTTGGGGTTTCTCTGGAGTGCCATCAAGGAAATCAAGGCTCCTTTCATGTGTGATGTGCAACACGGAATTGCTCTGCCTGCAGTGCAGGGGAATCGGGCCTCATCTCACGGCGAGGGGGAAGTCTCATGGTTTTTCTCGAGTTGCAGCGAGAACCTGGGGTATATTCTCGAGTTACGACGGGGATGGCCCTTCCACCCACGTGTTTGTTCAGCGACGTCAGGACTCTTTCCTAGTTGCGAGGGACAACTCGGGATTCTCCTCGAGGCTTGGCAGGGCAATTGGAACGCCTCTCCAGCTGAGGCGGGAGACCAAGCGTCCCTTTCCACGTGCCACAGGAATCCTGGGACTCCAATCAAGTTTCACGAGGAGTCAGGAATCGTCTCCTTTGGAGGCACTGATCTCCGCGTACCTCTGGAGTTTTCAAAGGATGTGAGGCCTCCGGTCGCGATGAGGTGGGGAACTAGGTCTTTCTCTGTGGTCTCCACAGGGGATTCAGACTTCCTTTCGTCTTGGGAGATGCAAGACGAGCCTGCATTCAAGTCACTGCAGGGATATCTGGCCTTATTTCGCGTCAGGGCACCGCAGTGTCCATTCCATTTGAGGCCGCAAACTCAGGGTCCCTCTCACATACCTAGAGCTGAGAGAAGCCTCCTCTTGAGGTGCTTTTGGTAAGGTGGTATTCCTCTGGTGTTGAAGCCAGGGACTAACCTCTCATCTCGAGATGATTCTTGGTCCACGGAGCTCTTTCGTGTTGCTACAGTGACCTCAGATCCCTCTAGCCTTGAAACAGAGTTCTTTTTGTTTCTCTGGAGTGCCATCAAGGAAATCAAGGCTCCTTTCATGTTTGATGTGAAATACTGAATTGCTTTGAATGCAGTGCAGGGGAATCGGGCCTCATCTTGCGGCGAGGCGGAAGTCTCATGGTTTTTCTCGAGTTGCGGCGGGAACCTGGGGTATATTCTCGGGTTACGACGGGGATGGCCTTCCACCCACGTGTTTGTTCAGCGACGTCAGGACTCCTGCTTAGTTGCGAGGGACAACTCGGGATTCTCCTCGAGACTTGGCAGGGCAATTGGGACGTCTCTCCAGCTGAGGCGGGAGACCAAGGGTGCCTTTCCACGTGCCACAGGAATCCTGGGACTCCTATCAAGTTTCACGAGGAGTCAGGTATCGTCTCCCTTGGAGGCACTGATTTCCGCATACGTCTGGAGTTTTCAAAGGATGTGAGGTCTCCGTTCGCGATGAGGTGGGGAACTAGGTCCTTCTCTGTGGTCTCCACAGGGGATTCAAACATCCTTTCATCTTGGGAGATGCCAGACGAGCCGGCATTCAAGTCACTGCAGAGATATCTGGCCTTATTTCGAGTCAGGGCATCGCGGTGTCCATTCCACTTGAGGCCGCAAACTCAGGGTCCCTCTCACATACCTAGAGCTGAGAGAAGCCTCCTCTTGAGGTGCTTGTGGTAAGGTGGTATTCCTCTGGAGTCGAAGCCAGGGACTACCCTCTTACCTCGAGTTGATTTTTGGTCCACAGAGCTCTTTCGTGTTGCTACAGTGACCTCAGGATCCCTCTAGCCCTGAAATAGTGTTCTTGGGGTTTCTCTGGAGTGCCATCAAGGAAATCAAGTATACTTTCATGTGTGATGTGCAACATGAAATTGCTCTGCACGCAGTGCAGGGGAATCGGGCCTCATCTCGCAGCGAGGGGGTAGTCTCATGGTTTTTCTCGAGTTGCGGCGGGAACCTGGGGTATATTCTCGAGTTACGACGGGGATGGCCCTTCCACCCACGTGTTTGTTCAACGACGTCAGGACTCCTGCCTAGTTGCGAAGGACAACTCGGGATTCTCCTCGAGGCTTGGCAGGGCAATTGGGACGCCTCTCCAGCTGAGGCGGGAGACCAAGGGTCCCTTTCCACGTGCCACAGGAATCCTGGGACTCCTATCAAGTTTCACGAGGAGTCAGGCATCGTCTCCTTTGGAGGCACTGATCTCAGTGTACCTCTGGAGTTTTCAAAGGATGTGAGACCTCCGGTCGCGATGAGGTGGGGAACTAGGTCTTTCTCTGTGGTCTCCACAGGGGATTCAGACATCCTTTCGTCTTGGGAGATGCAAAACGAGCCTGTATTCAAGTCACTGCAAGGATATCCGGCCTTATTTCCAGTCAGGGCATCGCGGTGTCCATTCGACTTGAGGCCGCAAACTTAGGGTCCCTCTCACATACCTAGAGCTGAGAGAAGCCTCCTCTTGAGGTGCTTGTGGTAAGGTGGTTTCCTCTGGCGTCGAAGCCAGGGACTAACCTCTCATCTCGTGTTGATTTTTGGTCCACGGAGCTCTTTCGTGTAGCTACAGTGACCTCAGGATCCCTCTAGCCTTGAAACAGTGTTCTTGGGGTTTCTCTGGAGTGCCATCAAGGAAATCAAGGCTCCTTTCATGTTTGATGTGCAACATGGAATTGCTCTGCACGCAGTGCAGGGGAATCGGGCCTCATCTCGTGGCGAGGGGGAAGTCTCATGGTTTTCCTCGTGTTGCGACGGGAACCTTGGGTATATTCTCGAGTTACGACGGGGATGGCCCTTCCACCCACGTGTTTGTTCAGTGACGTCAGGACTCCTGCCTAGTTGCGAGGGACAACTCGGGATTCTCCTCGAGGCTTGGCAGGGCAATTGGGACGCCTCTCCAGCTGAGGCGGGAGACCAAGGGTCCCTTTCCACGTGCCACAGGAATCCTGGGACTCCTATCAAGTTTCACGAGGAGTCAGGTATCGTCTCCTTTGGAGGCATTGATCTCCGCGTACCTCTGGAGTTTTCAAAGGATGTGAGGCCTCCGGTCGCGATGAGGTGGGGAACTAGGTCTTTCTCTGTGGTCTCCACAGGGGATTCAGACATCCTTTCGTCTTGGGAGATGCAAGACGAGCCTGCATTCAAGTCACTGCAGGGACATCCGGCTTTATTTCCAGTCAGGGCATCGCGGTGTCCATTCCACTTGAGGCCGCAAACTCAGGGTCCCCTTCACATACCTAGAGCTGAGAGAAGCCTCCTCTTGAGGTGCTTGTGGTAAGGTGGTATTCCTCTGGAGTCGAAGCCAGGGACTAACCTCTCATCTCGAGTTGATTTTTGGTCCACGGAGCTCTTTCTTGTGGATACAGAGACCTCAGGATCTCTCTAGCCTTGAAACAGTGTTCTTGGGGTTTCTCTGGAGTGCCATCAAAGTAATCAAGGCTCCTTTCATGTTTGATGTGCAACACGGAATTGCTCTGCACGCAGTGCAGGGGAATCAGGCCTCATCTCGCGGCGAGGGGGAAGTCTCATGGTTTTTCTCGAGTTGCGGCGGGAACCTGGGGTATATTCTCGAGTTACGACGGGGATGGCCCTTCCACCCACGTGTTTGTTCAGCGACGTCAGGACTCCTGCCTAGTTGCGAGGGACAACTCGGGATTCTCCTCGAGGCTTGGCAGGGCAATTGGGACGCCTCTCCAGCTGAGGCGGGAGACCAAGGGTCCCTTTCCACGTGCCACAGGAATCCTGGGACTCCTATCAAGTTTCACGAGGAGTCAGGCATCGTCTCCTTTGGAGGCACTGATATCAGTGTACCTCTGGAGTTTTCAAAGGATGTGAGGCCTCCGGTCGCGATGAGGTGGGGAACTAGGTCTTTCTCTGTGGTCTCCACAGGGGATTCAGACATCCTTTCTTCTTGGGAGATGCAAGACGAGCCTGCATTCAAGGCACTGCAGGGATATCCGGCGTTATTTCGCGTCAGGGCATCGCAGTGTCCATTCCACTTGAGGCCGCAAACTCAGGGTCCCTCTCACATACCTAGAGCTGAGAGAAGCCTCCTCTTGAGGTGCTTGTGGTAAGGTGGTATTCCTCTGGAGTCGAAGCCAGGGACTAACCTCCCACCTCGAGTTGATTTTTGGTCCACGGAGCTCTTTCGTGTTGCTACAGTGACCTCAGGATCTCTCTAGCCTTGAAACAGTGTTCTTGGGGTTTCTCTGGAGTGCCATCAAGGTAATCAAGGCTCCTTTCATGTGTGATGTGCAACACGGAATTGCTCTGCCTGCAGTGCAGGGGAATCGGGCCTCATCTCACGGCGAGGAGGAAGTCTCATGGTTTTTCTCGAGTTGCAGCGAGAACCTGGGGTATATTCTCGAGTTACGATGGGGATGGCCCTTCCACCCACGTGTTTGTTCAGCGATGTCAGGTCTCCTTCCTAGTTGCGAGGGACAACTCGGGATTCTCCTCGAGACTTGGCAGGGCAATTGGAATGCCTCTCCAGCTGAGGCGGGAGACCAAGCGTCCCTTTCCACGTGCCACAGGAATCCTGGGACTCCTATCAAGTTTCACGAGGAGTCAGGAATCGTCTCCTTTGGAGGCACTGATCTCCGCGTACCTCTGGAGTTTTCAAAGGATGTGAGGCCTCCGGTCGCGATGAGGTGGGGAACTAGGTCTTTCTCTGTGGTCTCCACAGGGGATTCAGACATCCTTTCGTCTTGCGAGATGCAAGACGAGCCTGCATTCAAGTCACTGCAGGGATATCCGGCCTTATTTCGAGTCAGGGCATCGTGGTGTCCATTCCACTTGAGGCCGCAAACTCAGGGTCCCTCTCACATACCTAGAGCTGAGAGAAGCCTCCTCTTGAGGTGCTTGTGGTAAGGTGGTATTCCTCTGGAGTCGAAGCCAGGGACTACCCTCTTACCTCGAGTTGATTTTTGGTCCACAGAGCTCTTTCGTGTTGCTACAGTGACCTCAGGATCCCTCTAGCCTTGAAACAGTGTTCTTGGGGTTTCTCTGGAGTGCCCTCAAGGAAATCAAGGCTCCTTTCATGTGTGATGTGCAACACGGAATTGCTCTGCACGCAGTGCAGGGGAATCGGGCCTCATCTCGCAGCGAGGGGGAAGTCTCATGGTTTTTCTCGAGTTGCGGCGGGAACCTGGGGTATATTCTCGAGTTACGACGGGGATGGCCCTTCCACCCACGTGTTTGTTCAACGACGTCAGGACTCCTGCCTAGTTGCGAAGGACAACTCGGGATTCTCCTCGAGGCTTGGCAGGGCAATTGGGACGCCTCTCCAGCTGAGGCGGGAGACCAAGGGTCCCTTTCCACGTGCCACAGGAATCCTGGGACTCCTATCAAGTTTCACGAGGAGTCAGGCATCGTCTCCTTTGGAGGCACTGATCTCAGTGTACCTCTGGAGTTTTCAAAGGATGTGAGGCCTCCGGTCGCGATGAGGTGGGGAACTAGGTCTTTCTCTGTGGTCTCCACAGGGGATTCAGACATCCTTTCGTCTTGGGAGATGCAAGACGAGCCTGCATTCAAGTCACTGCAGGGATATCCGGCCTTATTTCGAGTCAGGGCATCGCGGTGTCCATTCCACTTGAGGCCGCAAACTCAGGGTCCCTCTCACATACCTAGAGCTGAGAGAAGCCTCCTTTTGAGGTGCTTGTGGTAAAGTGGTATTCCTCTGGAGTTGAAGCCAGGGACTAACCTCTCATCTCCAGTTGGTTTGTGGTCCACGGAGCTCTTTCGTGTTGCTACAGTGACCTCAGGATATCTCTAGCCTTGAAACAGAGTTCTTGGGGTTTCTCTGGAGTGCCATCAAGGAAATCAAGGCTCCTTTCATGTGTGATGTGCAAAACGGAATTGCTCTGCACGCAGTGCAGGGGAATCGGGCCTCATCTCGCGGCGAGGGGGAAGTCTCATGGTTTTTCTCGAGTTGCGGCGGGAACCTGGGGTATATTCTTGAGTTACGACGGGGATGGCCCTTCCACACACGTGTTTGTTCAGCGACGTCAGGACTCCTGCCTAGTTGCGAGGGACAACTCGGGATTCTCCTCGAGGCTTGGCAGGGCAATTGGGACGCCTCTCCAGCTGAGGCGGGAGACCAAGGGTCCCTTTCCACGTGCCACAGGAATCCTGGGACTCCTATCAAGTTTCACGAGGAGTCAGATATCGTCTTCTTTGGAGGCACTGATCTCCGGGTACCTCTGGAGTTTTCAAAGGATGTGAGGCCTCCGGTCGCCAAGAAGTGGGGAACTAGGTCTTCCTCTGTGGTCTCCACAGGGTATTCAGACATCCTTTAATCTTGGGAGATGCAAGACGAGCCTGCATTCAAGTCACTGCAAGGATATCTGGCCTTATTTCGCGTCAGGGCATCGCAGTGTCCATTCCACTTGAGGCCGCAAACTCAGGGTCCCTCTCACATACCTAGAGCTGAGAGAAGCCTCCTCTTGAGGTGCTTGTGGTAAGGTGGTATTCCTCTGGAGTCGAAGCCAGGGACTAACCTCTCATCTCGAGTTGATTTTTGGTCCACGGAGCTCTTTCGTGTTGCTACAGTGACCTCAGGATCCCTCTAGCCTTGAAACAGTGTTCTTGGGGTTTCTCTGGAGTGCCATCAAGGAAATCAAGGCTCCTTTCATGTTTGATGTGCAATACGGAAATGCTTTGAATGCAGTGCAGGGGAATCGGGCCTCATCTTGCGGCGAGGGGGAAGTCTCATGGTTTTTCTCGAGTTGCGGCGGGAACCTGGGGTATATTCTCGAGTTACGACGGGGATGGCCCTTCCACCCACGTGTTTGTTCAGCGACGTCAGGACTCCTGCCTAATTGCGAGGGACAACTCGGGATTCTCCTCGAGGCTTGGCAGGGCAATTGGGACGCCTCTCCATCTGAGGCGGGAGACAAAGTGTCCCTTTCCTCGTGCCACAGGAATCTTGGGACTCCTATCAAGTTTCACGAGGAGTCAGGCATCGTCTCCTTTGGAGGCACTGATATCAGTGTACCTCTGGAGTTTTCAAAGGATGTGAGGCCTCCGGTCGCGATGAGGTGGGGAACTAGGTCTTTCTCTGTGGTCTCCACAGGGGATTCAGACATCCTTTCGTCTTGGGAGATGCAAGACGAGCCTGCATTCAAGTCACTGCAGGGATATCTGGCCTTATTTCCCGTCAGGGCATCGCAGTGTCCATTCCACTTGAGGCCCCAAACTCAGGGTCCCTCTCACATACCTAGAGCTGAGAGAAGCCTCCTCTTGAGGTGCTTGTGGTAAGGTGGTATTCCTCTGGAGTCGAAGCCAGGGACTAACCTCTCATCTCAAGTTGATTTTTGGTCCACGGAGCTCTTTCGTGTTGCTACAGTGACCTCAGGATCCCTCTGGCCTTGAAACAGTGTTCTTGGGGTTTCTCTGGAGTGCCATCAAGGAAATCAAGGCTCGTTTCATGTGTGATGTGCAACACGGAATTGCTCTGCACGCAGTGCAGGGGAATCGGGCCTCATCTCGCAGCGAGGGGGAAGTCTCATGGTTTTTCTCGAGTTGCGGCGGGAACCTGGGGTATATTCTCGAGTTACGACGGGGATGGCCCTTCCACCCACGTGTTTGTTCAACGACGTCAGGACTCCTGCCTAGTTGCGAAGGACAACTCGGGATTCTCCTCGAGGCTTGGCAGGGCAATTGGGACGCCTCTCCAGCTGAGGCGGGAGACCAAGGGTCCCTTTCCACGTGCCACAGGAATCCTGGGACTCCTATCAAGTTTCACGAGGAGTCAGGCATCGTCTCCTTTGGAGGCACTGATCTCAGTGTACCTCTGGAGTTTTCAAAGGATGTGAGGCCTCCGGTCGCGATGAGGTGGGGAACTAGGTCTTTCTCTGTGGTCTCCACAGGGGATTCAGACATCCTTTCGTCTTGGGAGATGCAAGACGAGCCTGCATTCAAGTCACTGCAGGGACATCCGCCTTTATTTCCAGTCAGGGCATCGCGGTGTCCATTCCACTTGAGGCCGCAAACTCAGGGTCCCCTTCACATACCTAGAGCTGAGAGAAGCCTCCTCTTGAGGTGCTTGTGGTAAGGTGGTATTCCTCTGGAGTCGAAGCCAGGGACTAACCTCTCATCTCGAGTTGATTTTTGGTCCACGGAGCTCTTTCTTGTGGCTACAGAGACCTCAGGATCTCTCTAGCCTTGAAACAGTGTTCTTGGGGTTTCCCTGGAGTGCCATCAAAGTAATCAAGGCTCCTTTCATGTTTGATGTGCAACACGGAATTGCTCTGCACGCAGTGCAGGGGAATCGGGCCTCATCTCGCGGCGAGGGGGAAGTCTCATGGTTTTTCTCGAGTTGCGGCGGGAACCTGGGGTATATTCTCGAGTTACGACGGGGATGGCCGTTCCACCCACGTGTTTGTTCAGCGACGTTAGGACTCCTGCCTAGTTGCGAGGGACAACTCGGGATTCTCCTCGAGGCTTGGCAGGGCAATTGGGACGCCTCTCCAGCTGAGGCGGGAGACCAAGGGTCCCTTTCCACGTGCCACAGGAATCCTGGGACTCCTATCAAGTTTCACGAGGAGTCAGATATCGTCTTCTTTGGAGGCACTGATCTCCGCGTACCTCTGGAGTTATCAAAGGATGTGAGGCCTCCGGTCGCCAAGAAGTGGGGAACTAGGTCTTCCTCTGTGGTCTCCACAGGGTATTCAGACATCCTTTCGTCTTGGGAGATGCAAGACGAGCCTGCATTCAAGTCACTGCAGGGATATCTGGCCTTATTTCCCGTCAGGGCATCGCAGTGTCCATTCCACTTGAGGCCGCAAACTCAGGGTCCCTCTCACATACCTAGAGCTGAGAGAAGCCTCCTCTTGAGGTGCTTGTGGTAAGGTGGTATTCCTCTGGAGTCGAAGCCAGGGACTAACCTCTCATCTCGAGTTGATTTTTGGTCCACGGAGCTCTTTCGTGTGGCTACAGTGACCTCAGGATCCCTCTAGCCTTGAAACAGTGTTCTTGGGGTTTCTCTGGAGTGCCATCAAGGAAATCAAGGCTCCTTTCATGTTTGATGTGCAATACGGAAATGCTTTGAATGCAGTGCAGGGGAATCGGGCCTCATCTTGCGGCGAGGGGGAAGTCTCATGGTTTTTCTCGAGTTGCGGCGGGAACCTGGGGTATATTCTCGAGTTACGACGGGGATGGCCCTTCCACCCACGTGTTTGTTCAGTGACGTCAGGACTCCTGCCTAGTTGCGAGGGACAACTCGGGATTCTCCTCGAGGCTTGGCAGGGCAATTGGGACGCCTCTCCATCTGAGGCGGGAGACGAAGTGTCCCTTTCCTCGTGCCACAGGAATCTTGGGACTCCTATCAAGTTTCACGAGGAGTCAGGCATCGTCTCCTTTGGAGGCACTGATCTCCGTGTACCTCTGGAGTTTTCAAAGGATGTGAGGCCTCCGGTCGCGATGAGGTGGGGAATTAGGTCTTTCTCTGTGGTCTCCACAGGGGATTCAGACATCCTTTCTTCTTGGGAGATGCAAGACGAGCCTGCATTCAAGGCACTGCAGGGATATCCGGCGTTATTTCGCGTCAGGGCATCGCAGTGTCCATTCCACTTGAGGCCGCAAACTCAGGGTCCCTCTCACATACCTAGAGCTGAGAGAAGCCTCCTCTTGAGGTGCTTGTGGTAAGGTGGTATTCCTCTGGAGTCGAAGCCAGGGACTAACCTCCCATCTCGAGTTGATTTTTGGTCCACGGAGCTCTTTCGTGTTGCTACAGTGACCTCAGGATCTCTCTAGCCTTGAAACAGTGTTCTTGGGGTTTCTCTGGAGTGCCATCTAGGAAATCAAGGCTCCTTTCATGTGTGATGTGCAACACGGAATTGCTCTGCCTGCAGTGCAGGGGAATCGGGCCTCATCTCACGGCGAGGGGGAAGTCTCATGGTTTTTCTCGAGTTGCAGCGAGAACCTGGGGTATATTCTCGAGTTACGACGGGGATGGCCCTTCCACCCACGTGTTTGTTCAGCGACGTCAGGACTCTTTCCTAGGTGCGAGGACAACTCGGGATTCTCCTCGAGGCTTGGCAGGGCAATTGGAACGCCTCTCCAGGTGAGGCGGGAGACCAAGCGTCCCTTTCCACGTGCCACAGGAATCCTGGGACTCCTATCAAGTTTCACGAGGAGTCAGGAATCGTCTCCTTTGGAGGCACTGATCTCCGCGTACCTCTGGAGTTTTCAAAGGATGTGAGGCCTCCGTTCGCGATGAGGTGGGGAACTAGGTCTTTCTCTGTGGTCTCCACAGGGGATTCAGACATCCTTTCGTCTTGGGAGATGCAAGACGAGCCTGCATTCAAGTCACTGCAGGGATATCCGGCCATATTTCGAGTCAGGGCATCGCGGTGTCCATTCCACTTGAGGCCGCAAACTCAGGGTCCCTCTCACATACCTAGAGCTGAGAGAAGCCTCCTCTTGAGGTGCTTGTGGTAAGGTGGTTTCCTCTGGCGTCGAAGCCAGGGACTAACCTCTCATCTCGAGTTGATTTTTGGTCCACGGAGCTCTTTCGTGTAGCTACAGTGACCTCAGGATCCCTCTAGCCTTGAAACAGTGTTCTTGGGGTTTCTCTGGAGTGCCATCAAGGAAATCAAGGCTCCTTTCATGTTTGATGTGCAACACGGAATTGCTCTGCACGCAGTGCAGGGGAATCGGGCCTCATCTCGCGGCGAGGGGGAAGTCTCATGGTTTTCCTCGAGTTGCGGCGGGAACCTGGGGTAAATTCTCGAGTTACGACGGGGATGGACCTTCCACCCACGTGTTTGTTCAGCGACGTCAGGACTCCTTCCTAGTTGCGAGGGACAACTCGGGATTCTCCTCGAGGCTTGGCAGGGCAATTGGGACGCCTCTCCAGCTGAGGCGGTAGACCAAGTGTCCCTTTCCACGTGCCACAGGAATCCTGGGACTCCTATCAAGTTTCACGAGGAGTCAGGTATTGTCTCCTTTGGAGGCATTGATCTCCGCGTACCTCTGGAGTTTTCAAAGGATGTGAGGCCTCCGGTCGCGATGAGGTGGGGAACTAGGTCTTTCTCTGTGGTCTCCACAGGGGATTCAGACATCCTTTCGTATTGGGAGATGCAAGACGAGCCTGCATTCAAGTCACTGCAGGGATATCCGGCCTTATTTCCAGTCAGGGCATCGCGGTGTCCATTCCACTTGAGGCCGCAAACTCAGGGTCCCTCTCACATACCTAGAGCTGAGAGAAGCCTCCTCTTGAGGGGCTTGTGGTAAAGTGGTATTCCTCTGGAGTCGAATCCAGGGACTAACCTCTCATCTCCAGTTGATTTGTGGTCCACGGAGCTCTTTCGTGTTGCTACAGTGACCTCAGGATCTCTCTAGCCTTGAAACAGTGTTCTTGGGGTTTCTCTGGAGTGCCATCAAGGAAATCAAGGCTCCTTTCATGTGTGATGTGCAAAACGGAATTGCTTTGCACGCAGTGCAGGGGAATCGGGCCTCATCTCATGGCGAGGGGGAAGTCTCATGGTTTTTCTCGAGTTGCGGCGGGAACCTGGGGTATATTCTCGAGTTACGACGGGGATGGACCTTCCACCCACGTGTTTGTTCAGCGACGGCAGGACTCCTTCCTAGTTGCGAGGGACAACTCGGGATTCTCCTCGAGGCTTGGCAGGGCAATTAGGACGCCTCTCCAGCTGAGGCGGGAGACCAAGCGTCCCTTTCCACGTGCCACAGGAATCCTGGGACTCCTATCAAGTTTCACGAGGAGTCAGGAATCGTCTCCTTTGGAGGCACTGATCTCCGCGTACCTCTGGAGTTTTCAAAGGATGTGAGGCCTCCGGTCGCGATGAGGTGGGGAACTAGGTCTTTCTCTGTGGTCTCCACAGGGGATTCAGACATCCTTTCGTCTTGGGAGATGCAAGACGAGCCTGCATTCAAGTCACTGCAGGGATATCCGGCCTTATTTCGAGTCAGGGCATCGTGGTGTCCATTCCACTTGAGGCCGCAAACTCAGGGTCCCTCTCACATACCTAGAGCTGAGAGAAGCCTCCTCTTGAGGTGCTTGTGGTAAGGTGGTATTTCTCTGGAGTCGAAGCCAGGGACTAACCTCTCATCTCGAGTTGATTTTTGGTCCACGGAGCTCTTTCGTGTAGCTACAGTGACCTCAGGATCCCTCTAGCCTTGAAACAGTGTTCTTGGGGTTTCTCTGGAGTGCCATCAAAGTAATCAAGGCTCCTTTCATGTTTGATGTGCAACACGGAATTGCTCTGCACGCAGTGCAGGGGAATCGGGCCTCATCTCGCGGCGAGGGGGAAGTCTCATGGTTTTTCTCGAGTTGCGGCGGGAACCTGGGGTATATTCTCGAGTTACGACGGGGATGGCCCTTCCACCCACGTGTTTGTTCAGCGACGTCAGGACTCCTGCCTAGTTGCGAGGTACAACTCGGGATTCTCCTCGAGGCTTGGCAGGGCAATTGGGACGCCTCTCCAGCTGAGGCGGGAGACCAAGGGTCCCTTTCCACGTGCCACAGGAATCCTGTTCCTCGTATCAAGTTTCACGAGGAGTCAGGTATCGTCTTCTTTGGAGGCACTGATCTCCGCGTACCTCTGGAGTTTTCAAAGTATGTGAGGCCTCCGGTCGCGATGAGGTGGGGAACTAGGTCTTTCTCTGTGGTCTCCACAGGGGATTCAGACATCCTTTCGTATTGGGAGATGCAAGACGAGCCTGCATTCAAGTCACTGCAGGGATATCCGGCCTTATTTCGAGTCAGGGCATCGCGGTGTCCATTCCACTTGAGGCCGCAAACTCAGGGTCCCTCTCACATACCTAGAGCTGAGAGAAGCCTCCTCTTGAGGTGCTTGTGGTAAAGTGGTATACCTCTGGAGTCGAAGCCAGGGACCAACCTCTCATCTCCAGTTGATTTGTGGTCCACGGAGCTCTTTCGTGTTGCTACAGTGACCTCAGGATCTCTCTAGCCTTGAAACAGTGTTCTTGGGGTTTCTCTGGAGTGCCATCAAGGAAATCAATGCTCCTTTCATGTGTGATGTGCAAAACGGAATTGCTCTGCACGCAGTGCAGGGGAATCGGGCCTCATCTCGCGGCGAGGGGCAAGTCTCATGGTTTTTCTCGAGTTGCGGCGGGAACCTGGGGTATATTCTCGAGTTACGACGGGGATGGCCCTTCCAGCCACGTGTTTGTTCAGCGACGGCAGGACTCCTGCCTAGTTGCGAGGGATAACTCGGGATTCTCCTCGAGGTTTGGCAGGGCAACTGGGATGCCTCTCCAGCTGAGGCGGGAGACCAAGGGTCCCTTTCCACGGGCCACAGGAATCCTGGGACTCCTATCAAGTTTCACGAGGAGTCAGGCATCGTCTCCTTTGGAGGCACTGAGCTCCGCGTACCTCTGGAGTTTTCAAAGGATGTGAGGCCTCCGGTCGCGATGAGGTGGGGAACTAGGTCTTTCTCTGTGGTCTCCACAGGGGATTCAGACATCCTTTCGTCTTGGGAGATGCAAGACGAGCCTGCATTCAAGTCAGTGCAGGGATATCCGGCCTTATGTCGAGTCAGGGCGTTTCGGTGTCCATTCCACTTGAGGCCACAAATTCAGGGTCCCTCTCACATACCTAGAGCTGAGAGAAGCCTCCTCTTGAGGTGCTTGTGGTAAGGTGGTATTCCTCTGGAGTCGAAGCCAGGGACTACCCTCTTATCTCGAGTTGATTTTTGGTCCACAAAGTTCTTTCGTGTTGCTACAGTGACCTCAGGATCCCTCTAGCCTTGAAACCGTGTTCTTGGGGTTTCTCTGGAGTGCCATCAAGGAAATCAAGGCTCCTTTCATGTGTGATGTGCAACACGGAATTGCTCTGCACGCAGTGCAGGGGAATCGGGCCTCATCTCGCGGCGAGGGGGACGTCTCATGGTTTTTCTCGAGTTGCGGCGGGAACCTGGGATATATTCTCGAGTTACGACGGGGATGGACCTTCCACACACGTGTTTGTTCAGCGACGTCAGGACTCCTGCCTAGTTGCGAGGGACAACTCGGGATTCTCCTCGAGGCTTGGCAGGGCAATTGGGACGCCTCTCCAGCTGAGGCGGGAGACCAAGGGTCCCTTTCCACGTGCCACAGGAATCCTGGGACTCCTATCAATTTTCAGGAGGAGTCAGGCATCGTCTCCTTTGGAGGCACTGATCTCCGTGTACCTCTGGAGTTTTCAAAGGATGTGAGGCCTCCGGTCGCGATGAGGTGGGGAACTAGGTCTTTCTCTGTGGTCTCCACTGGGGATTCAGACATCTTTTCATCTTGGGAGATGCAAGACGTGCCTGCATTCAAGTCAATGCAGGGATATCCGCCTTATTTCGAGTCAGGGCATCGCGGTGTCCATTCCACTTGAGGCCGCAAACTCAGGGTCCCTCTCACATACCTAGAGCTGAGAGAAGCCTCCTGTTGAGGTGCTTGTGGTAAGGTGGTATTCCTCTGGAGTCGAAGCCAGGGACTAACCTCTCATCTCGAGTTGATTTTTGGTCCACGGAGCTCTTTCGTGTTGCTGCAGTGACCTCAGGATCCCTCTAGCCTTAAAACAGTGTTCTTGGGGTTTCTCTGGAGTGCCATCAAGGAAATCAAGGCTCCTTTCATGTGTGATGTGCCACACGGAATTGCTCTGCACGCAGTGTAGGGGAATCGGGCCTCATCTCACGGCGAGGGGGAAGTCTCATGGTTTTTCTCGAGTTGCGGCGGGAACCTGGGGTATATTCTCGAGTTACGACTGGGATGGCCCTTCCACCCACGTGTTTGTTCAGCGACGTCAGGACTCCTGCCTAGTTGCGAGGGACAACTCGGGATTCTCCTCGAGGCTTGGCAGGGCAATTGGGACGCCTCTCCAGCTGAGGCGGGAGACCAAGGGTCCCTTTCCACGTGCCACAGCAATCCTGGGACTCCTATCAAGTTTCACGAGGAGTCAGGAATCGTCTCCTTTGGAGGCACTGATCACCGCGTACCTCTGGAGTTTTCAAAGGATGTGAGGCCTCTGGTCGCGATGAGGTCGGGAACTAGGTCTTTCTCTGTGGTCTCCACAGGGGATTCAGACATCCTTTCGTCTTGGGAGATGCAAGACGAGCCTGCATTCAAGTCACTGCAGGGATATCCGGCCGTATTTCGAGTCAGGCCATCGCGGTGTCCATTCGACTTGAGGCCGCAAACTCAGGGTGCCTCTCACATACCTAGAGCTGCGAGAAGCCTCCTCTTGAGGTGCTTGTGGTAAGGTGGTATTCTTCTCGAGTTGAAGCCAGGGACTAACTTCTCATCTCCAGTTGATTTTTGGTCCACGGAGCTCTTTCTTGTTGCTACAGTGACCTCAGGATCCCTCTAGCCTTGAAAGAGTGTTCTTGGGGTTTCTCTAGAGGGCCATCAAGGAAATCAAGGCTCCTTTCATGTGTGATGTGCAACACGGAATTGCTCTGCACGCAGTGCAGGGGAATCGGGCCTCATCTCGCGGCGAGGGGGAAGTCTCATGGTTTTTCTCGAGTTGCGGCGGGAACCTGGGGTATATTCTCGAGGTACGACGGGGATGGCCCTTCCACCCACGTGTTTGTTCAGCGACGTCAGGACTCCTGCCTAGTTGCGAGGGACAACTCGGGATTCTCCTCGAGGCTTGGCAGGGCAATTAGGACGCCTCTCCAGCTGAGGCGGGAGACCAAGGGTCCCTTTCCACGTGCCACAGGAATCCTGCGACTCGTATCAAGTTTCACGAGGAGTCAGGCATCGTCTCCTTTGGAGGCACTGATCTCCGCGTACCTCTGGAGTTTTCAAAGGATGTGAGGCCTCCGGTCGCCATCAAGTGGGGAACTAGGTCTTTCTCTGTGGTCTTCACAGGGGATTCAGACAACCTTTCATCTTGGGAGATGCAAGACGAGCCTGCATTCAAGTCACTGCAGGGATATCCGGTCTTATTTCGCTTCAGGGCATCGCAGTGTCCATTCCACTTGAGGCGGCAAACTCAGGGTCCCTCTCACATACCTAGAGCTGAGAGAAGCCTCCTTTTGAGGTGCTTGTGGTAAGGTGGTATTCCTCTGGAGTCGAAGCCAGGGACTAACCTCTCATCTCGGGTTGATTTTTGGTCCACGGAGCTCTTTCGTGTTTCTACAGTGACCTCAGGATCCCTCTCGCCTTGAAACAGTGTTCTTGGGGTTTCTCTGGAGTGCCATCAAGGAAATCAAGGCTCCTTTCATGTGTGATGTGCAACACGGAATTGCTCTGCACGCAGTGCAGGGGAATCGGGCCTCATCTCACGGTGAGGGGGAAGTCTCATGGTTTTTCTCGAGTTGTGGCGAGAACCTGGGGTATATTCTCGAGTTACGACGGGGATGGCCCTTCCATCCACGTGTTTATTCAGCGACATCAGGACTCCTTCCTAGTTGCGAGGGACAACTCGGGATTCTCCTCGAGGCTTGGCAGGGCAATTGGGACGCCTCTCCAGCTAAGGCGGGAGATCAAGGGTCCCTTTCCACGTGCCACAGGAATCCTGGGACTCCTATCAAGTTTCACGAGGAGTCAGGCATCGTCTACTTTGGAGGCACTGATCTCCGCGTACCTCTGGAGTTTTCAAAGGATATGAGGCCTCCGGTCGCGATGAGGTGGGAAACTAGGTCTTTCTCTGTGGTCTCCACGGGGGATTCAGACATCCTTTCGTCTTGTGAGATGGAAGACGTGCCTGCATTTAAGTCACTGCAGGGATATCCGGCCTTATTTTGAGTCAGGGCATCGCGGTGTCCATTCCACTTGTGGCCGCAAACTCAGGGTCCCTCTCACATATCTAGAGCTGAGAGAAGCCTCCTCTTGAGGTGCTTGTGGTAAGGTGGTATTCCTCTGGAGTCGAAGCCAGGGACTAACCTCTCATCTCGAGTTGATTTTTGGTCCACGGAGCTCTTTCGTGTAGCTACAGTGACCTTAGGATCCCTCTAGCCTTGAAACAGTGTTCTTGGTGTTTCTCTGGAGTGCCATCAAGGAAATCAAGGCTCTTTTCATGTGTGATGTGAAATACGGAATTGCTCTGCACGTACTGCAGGGGAATCGGGCCTCATCTCGCGGCGAGGGGGACGTCTCATGGTTTTTCTCGAGTTGCGGCGGGAACCTGGGGTATATTCTCGAGTTACGACGGGGATGGCCCTTCCACCCACGTGTTTGTTCAGCGACGTCAGGACTCCTGCCTAGTTGCGAGGGACAACTCGGGATTCTTCTCGAGGCTTGGCAGGGCAATTGGGACGCCTCTCCAGCTGACGCGGGAGACCAAGGGTCCCTTTCCACGTGCCACAGGAATCCTGGGACTCCTATCAAGTTTCAGGAGGAGTCAGGCATCGTCTCCTTTGGAGGCACTGATCTCCGTGTACCTCTGGAGTTTTCAAAGGATGTGAGGCCTCCGGTCGCGATGAGGTGGGGAACTAGGTCTTTCTCTGTGGTCTCCACTGGGGATTCAGACATCTTTTCATCTTGGGAGATGCAAGACGTGCCTGCATTCAAGTCACTGCAGGGATATCCGCCTTATTTCGAGTCAGGGCATCGCGGTGTCCATTCCACTTGAGGCCGCAAACTCAGGGTCCCTCTCACATACCTAGAGCTGAGAGAAGCCTCCTCTTGAGGTGCTTGTGGTAAGGTGGTATTCCTCTGGAGTCGAAGCCAGGGTCTAACCTCTCATCTCGAGTTGATTCTTGGTCCACGGAGCTCTTTCGTGTTGCTACAGTGACCTCAGGATCCCTATAGCCTTGAAACAGTGTTCTTGGGGTTTCTCTGGAGTTCCGTCAAGGCAATCAAGGCTCCTTTCATGTGTGATGTGCAACACGGAATTGCTCTGCACGCAGTGCAGGATATCGGGCCTCATCTCGCGGCGAGGGGGAAGTCTCATGGTTTTTCTCGAGTTGCGGCGGGAACCTGGGGTATATTCTCGAGGTACGACGGGGATGGCCCTTCCAGCCACGTGTTTGTTCAGCGACGTCAGGACTCCTGCCTAGTTGCGAGGGACAACTCGGGATTCTCCTCGAGGCTTGGCAGGGCAATTAGGACGCCTCTCCAGCTGAGGCGGGAGACCAAGGTTCCCTTTCCACGTGCCACAGGAATCCTGGGACTCGTATCAAGTTTCACGAGGAGTCAGGCATCGTCTCCTTTGGAGGCACTGATCTCCGCGTACCTCTGGAGTTTTCAAAGGATGTGAGGCCTCCGGTCGCCATCAAGTGGGGAACTAGGTCTTTCTCTGTGGTCTTCACAGGGGATTCAGACAACCTTTCATCTTGGGAGATGCAAGACGTGCCTGCATTCAAGTCACTGCAGGGATATCCGCCTTATTTCGAGTCAGGGCATCGCGGTGTCCATTCCACTTGAGGCCGCAAACTCAGGGTCCCTCTCACATACCTAGAGCTGAGAGAAGCCTCCTCTTGAGGTGCTTGTGGTAAGGTGGTATTCCTCTGGAGTCGAAGCCAGGGACTAACCTCTCATTTCGAGTTGATTTTTGGTCCACGGAGCACTTTCGTGTTGCTGCAGTGACCTCAGGATCCCTCTAGCCTTAAAACAGTGTTCTTGGGGTTTCTCTGGAGTGCCATCAAGGAAATCAAGGCTCCTTTCATGTGTGATGTGCAACACGGAATTGCTCTGCACGCAGTGTAGGGGAATCGGGCCTCATCTCGCGGCGAGGGGGAAGTCTCATGGTTTTTCTCGAGTTGCGGCGGGAACCTGGGGTATATTCTCGAGTTACGACGGGGATGGCCCTTCCAGCCACGTGTTTGTTCAGCGACGTCAGGACTCCTGCCTAGTTGCGAGGGACAACTCGGGATTCTCCTCGAGGCTTGGCAGGGCAATTGGGACGCCTCTCCAGCTGACGCGGGAGACCAAGGGTCCCTTTCCACGTGCCACAGGAATCCTGGGACTCCTATCAATTTTCAGGAGGAGTCAGGCATCGTCTCCTTTGGAGGCACTGATCTCCGTGTACCTCTGGAGTTTTCAAAGGATGTGAGGCCTCCGGTCGCCATGAGGTGGGGAACTAGGTCTTTCTCTGTTGTCTCCACTGGGGATTCAGACATCTTTTCATCTTGGGAGATGCAAGACGTGCCTGCATTCAAGTCACTGCAGGGATATCCGCCTTATTTCGAGTCAGGGCATCGCGGTGTCCATTCCACTTGAGGCCGCAAACTCAGGGTCCCTCTCACATACCTAGAGCTGAGAGAAGCCTCCTCTTGAGGTGCTTGTGGTAAGGTGGTATTCCTCTGGAGTCGAAGCCAGGGACTAACCTCTCATTTCGAGTTGATTTTTGGTCCACGGAGCACTTTCGTGTTGCTGCAGTGACCTCAGGATCCCTCTAGCCTTAAAACAGTGTTCTTGGGGTTTCTCTGGAGTGCCATCAAGGAAATCAAGGCTCCTTTCATGTGTGATGTGCCACACGGAATTGCTCTGCACGCAGTGTAGGGGAATCGGGCCTCATCTCGCGGCGAGGGGGAAGTCTCATGGTTTTTCTCGAGTTGCGGCGGGAACCTGGGGTATATTCTGAGTTACGACTGGGATGGCCCTTCCACCCACGTGTTTGTTCAGCGACGTCAGGACTCCTGCCTAGTTGCGAGGGATAACTCGGGATTCTCCTCGAGGCTTGGCAGGTCAATTGGGACGCCTCTCCAGCTGAGGCAGGAGATCAAGGGTCCCTTTCCACGTGCCACAGGAATCCTGGGAGTCCTATCAAGTTTCACGAGGAGTCAGGCATCGTCTCCTTTGGAGGCACTGATCTCCGCGTACCTCTGGAGTTTTCAAAGGTTGTGAGGCCTTCGGTCGCGATGAGGTGGGGAACTAGGTCTTTCTCTGTTGTCTCCACAGGCGATTCAGACATCCTTTCGTCTTGGGAGTTGCAAGACGAGCCTGCATTCAAGTCACTGCAGGGATATTCAGCCTTATTTTGAGCCAGGGCATAGCGGTGTCCATTCCACTTGAGGCCGCAAACTCAGGGTCCCTCTCACATACCTAGAGCTGAGAGAAGCCTCCTCTTGAGGTGCTTGTGGTAAGGTGGTATTCCTCTGGAGTCGAAGCCAGGGACTACCCTCTCATCTCGAGTTGATTTTTGGTCCACGGAGCTCTTTCTTGTTGCTACAGTGACCTCAGGATCCCTCTAGCCTTGAAAGAGTGTTCTTGGGGTTTCTCTGGAGTGCCATCAAGGAAATCAAGGCTCCTTTCATGTGTGATGTGCAACACGGAATTGCTCTGCACGCAGTGCAGGGGAATCGGGCCTCATCTCGCGGCGAGGGGGAAGTCTCATGGTTTTTCTCGAGTTGCGGCGGGAACCTGGGGTATATTCTCGAGGTACGACGGGGATGGCCCTTCCACCCACGTGTTTGTTCAGCGACGTCAGGACTCCTGCCTAGTTGTGAGGGACAACTCGGGATTCTCCTCGAGGCTTGGCAGGGCAATTAGGACGCCTCTCCAGCTGAGGCGGGAGACCAAGGGTCCCTTTCCACGTGCCACAGGAATCCTGCGACTCGTATCAAGTTTCACGAGGAGTCAGGCATCGTCTCCTTTGGAGGCACTGATCTCCGCGTACCTCTGGAGTTTTCAAAGGATGTGAGGCCTCCGGTCGCCATCAAGTGGGGAACTAGGTCTTTCTCTGTGGTCTTCACAGGGGATTCAGACAACCTTTCATCTTGGGAGATGCAAGACGAGCCTGTATTCAAGTCACTGCAGGGATATCCGGTCTTATTTCGAGTCAGGGAATCGCCGTGTCCATTCCACTTGAGGCGGCAATCTCAGGGTCCCTCTCACATACATAGAGCTGAGAGAAGCCTCCTTTTGAGGTGCTTGTGGTAAGGTGGTATTCCTCTGGAGTCGAAGCCAGGGACTAACCTCTCATCTCGGGTTGATTTTTGGTCCACGGAGCTCTTTCGTGTTTCTACAGTGACCTCAGGATCCCTCTCGCCTTGAAACAGTGTTCTTGGGGTTTCGCTGGAGTGCCATCAAGGAAATCAAGGCTCCTTTCTTGTGTGATGTGCAACACGGAATTGCTCTGCACGCACTGCAGGGGAATCGGGCCTCATCTCATGGTGAGGGGGAAGTCTCATGGTTTTTCTCGAGTTGTGGCGAGAACCTGGGGTATATTCTCGAGTTACGACGGGGATGGCCCTTCCATCCACGTGTTTAGTCAGCGACGTCAGGACTCCTTCCTAGTTGCGAGGGACAACTCGGGATTCTCCTCGAGGCTTGGCAGGGCAATTGGGACGCCTCTCCAGCTAAGGCGGGAGACCAAGGGTCCCTTTCCACGTGCCACAGGAATCCTGGGACTCCTATCAAGTTTCACGAGGAGTCAGGCATCGTCTCCTTTGGAGGCACTGATCTCCGCGAACCTCTGGACTTTTCAAGGGATGTGAGGCCTCCGGTCGCGATGAGGTGGGGAACTAGGTCTTTCTCTGTGGTCTCCACAGGGGATTCAGACATCCTTTCATCTTGGGAGATGCAAAACGAGCGTGCATTCAAGTCACTGCAATGATATCCGGCCTTATTTCGAGTCAGGGCATCGCGGTGTCCATTCCACTTGAGGCCGCAAACTCAGGGTCCCTCTCACCTACCTAGAGCTGAGAGAAGCCACCTCTTGAGGTGCTTGTGGTAAGGTGGTATTCCTCTGGAGTCGAAGCCAGGAACTAACCTCTCATCTCGAGTTGATTTTTGGTCCATGGAGCTCTTTCGTGTTTCTACAGTGGCCTCAGGATCCCTCTAGCCTTGAAACACTGCTCTTGGGGTTTATCTGGAGTGCCATCAAGGAAATCAAGGCTCCTTTCATGTGTGATGTGCAACACGGAATTGCTCTGCACGCAGTGCAGGGGAATCGGGCCTCATCTCGCGGCAAGGGGGAAGTCTCATGGTTTTTCTCGAGTTGCGGCGGGAACCTGGGGTATATTCTCGAGTTACCACGGGGATGGCCCTTCCACACACGTGTTTGTTCAACGACGTCAGGACTCCTGCCTAGTTGCGAGGGACAACTCGGGATTCTCCTCGAGGATTGGCAGGGCAATTGGGACGCCTCTCCAGCTGAGGCGGGAGACCAAGGGTCCCTTTCCACGTGCCACAGGAATCCTGGGACTCCTATCAAGTTTCACGAGGAGTCAGGTATCGTCTCCTTTGGAGGCACTGATCTCTGCGTACCTCTGGAGTTTTCAAAGGATGTGAGGCCTCCGGTCACGATGAGGTGGCGAACTACGTCTTTCTCTGTGGTCTCCACAGGGGATTCAGACATCCTTTCGTCTTCGGAGATGCAAGACGAGCCTGCATTCAGTCACTGCAGGGATATCCGGCCTTATTTCGAGTCAGGGCATCGCGGTGTCCATTCCACTTGTGGCCGCAAACTCAGGGTCCCTCTCACATACCTAGAGCTGAGAGAAGCCTCCTCTTGAGGTGCTTGTGGTAAGGCGGTATTCCTCTGGAGTCGAAGCCAGGGACTAACCTCTCATCTCGAGTTGATTTTTGGTCCACAGAGCTCTTTCGTGTTGCTACAGTGACCTCAGGATCCCTCTAGCCTTGAAACAGTGTTCTTGGGGTTTCTCTGGAGTGCCATCAAGGAAATCAAGGCTCCTTTCATGTGTGATGTGCAACACGGAATTGCTCTGCACGCAGTGCAGGGGAATCGGGCCTCATCTCGCGGCGAGGGGCAAGTCTCATGGTTTTTCCCGAGTTGCGGCGGGAACCTGGGGTATATTCTCGAGTTACGACGGGGATGACCCTTCCAGCCACGTGTTTGTTCAGCGACGTCAGGACTCCTGCCTAGTTGCAAGGGACAACTCGGGATTCTCTTCGAGGTTTGGCAGGGCAACTGGGATGCCTCTCCAGCTGAGGCGGGTGACCAAGGGTCCCTTTCCACGTGCCACAGGAATCCTGGGACTCCTATCAAGTTTCACGAGGAGTCAGGCATCGTCTCCTTTGGAGGCACTGAGCTCCGCGTACCTCTGGAGTTTTCAAAGGATGTGAGGCCTCCGGTCGCGATGAGGTGGGGAACTAGGTCTTTCTCTGTGGTCTCCACTGGGGATTCAGACATCTTTTCATCTTGGGAGATGCAAGACGTGCCTGCATTCAAGTCACTGCAGGGATATCCGCCTTATTTCGAGTCAGGGCATCGCGGTGTCCATTCCACTTGAGGCCGCAAACTCAGGGTCCCTCTCACATACCTAGAGCTGAGAGAAGCCTCCTGTTGAGGTGCTTGTGGTAAGGTGGTATTCCTCTGGAGTCGAAGCCAGGGACTAACCTCTCATCTCGAGTTGATTTTTGGTCCAAGGAGCTCTTTCGTGTTGCTGCAGTGACCTCAGGATCCCTCTAGCCTTAAAACAGTGTTCTTGGGGTTTCTCTGGAGTGCCATCAAGGAAATCAAGGCTCCTTTCATGTGTGATGTGCCACACGGAATTGCTCTGCACGCAGTGTAGGGGAATCGGGCCTCATCTCGCGGCGAGGGGGAAGTCTCATGGTTTTTCTCGAGTTGCGGCGGGAACCTGGGGTATATTCTCGAGTTACGACGGGGATGGCCCTTCCACCCACGTGTTTGTTCAGCGACGTCAGGACTCCTGCCTAGTTGCGAGGGATAACTCGGGATTCTCCTCGAGGCTTGGCAGGGCAATTGGGACGCCTCTCCAGCTGAGGCAGGAGACCAAGGGTCCCTTTCCACGTGCCACAGGAATCCTGGGACTCCTATCAAGTTTCAGGAGGAGTCAGGCATCGTCTCCTTTGGAGGCACTGATCTCCGCGTACCTCTGGAGTTTTCAAAGGATGTGAGGCCTCCGGTCGCGATGAGGTGGGGAACTAGGTCTTTCTCTGTGGTCTCCACAGGGAATTCAGACATCCTTTCGTCTTGGGAGATGCAAGACGAGCCTGCATTCAAGTCACTGCAGGAATATGCGGCCTTAATTCGAGTCAGGGAATCGCGGTGTCCATTCCACTTGAGGCCGCAAACTCAGGGTCCCTCTCACATACCTAGAGCTGAGAGAAGCCTCCTGTTGAGGTGCTTGTGGTAAGGTGGTATTCCTCTGGAGTCGAAGCCAGGGACTAACCTCTCATCTCGTGTTGATTTTTGGTCCACGGAGCTCTTTCGTGTTGCTGCAGTGACCTCAGGATCCCTCTAGCCTTAAAACAGTGTTCTTGGGGTTTCTCTGGAGTGCCATCAAGGAAATCAAGGCTCCTTTCATGTGTGATGTGCCACACGGAATTGCTCTGCACGCAGTGTAGGGGAATCGGGCCTCATCTCGCGGCGAGGGGGAAGTCTCATGGTTTTTCTCGAGTTGCGGCGGGAACCTGGGGTATATTCTCGAGTTACGACGGGGATGGCCCTTCCACCCACGTGTTTGTTCAGCGACGTCAGGACTCCTGCCTAGTTGCGAGGGATAACTCGGGATTCTCCTCGAGGCTTGGCAGGGCAATTGGGACGCCTCTCCAGCTGAGGCAGGAGACCAAGGGTCCCTTTCCACGTGCCACAGGAATCCTGGGAGTCCTATCAAGTTTCACGAGGAGTCAGGCATCGTCTCCTTTGGAGGCACTGATCTCCGCGTACCTCTGGAGTTTTCAAAGGATGTGAGGCCTCCGGTAGCGATGAGGTGGGGAACTAGGTCTTTCTCTGTGGTCTCCACAGGGGATTCAGACATCCTTTCGTCTTGGGAGATGCAAGACAAGCCTGCATTCAAGTCACTGCATCGATATCCTGCCTTATTTCGAGTCAGGGCGTCGCGGTGTCCATTTCACTTGAGGCCACAAAATCAGGGTCCCTCTCACATACCTAGAGCTGAGAGAAGCCTCTTCTTGAGGTGCTTGTGGTAAGGTGGTATTCCTCTGGAGTCGAAGCCAGGGACTACCCTCTCATCTCGAGTTGATTTTTTGTCCACGGAGCTCTTTCGTGTTGCTACAGTGACCTCAGGATCCCTCTAGCCTTGAAACAGTGTTCTTGGGGTTTCTCTGTAGTGCCATCAAGGAAATCAAGGCTCCTTTCATGTGTGATGTGCAGCACGGAATTGCTCTGCACGCAGTGCAGGGGAATCGGACCTCATTTTGTGGCGAGGAAGAAGTCTCATGGTTTTTCTCGAGTTGCGGCGGGAACCTGGGATATATTCTCGAGGTACGACGGGGATGGTCCTTCCACCCACGTGTTTGTTCAGCGACGTCAGGACTCCTGCCTAGTCGCGAGGGACAACTCGGGATTCTCCTCGAGGCTTGGCAGGGCAATTGGAACGCCTCTCCAGGTGAGGCGGGAGACCAAGGGTCCCTTTCCACGTGCCACAGGAATCCTGGGACTCCTATCAAGTTTCACGAGGAGTCAGAAATCGTCTCCTTTGGAGGCACTGATCTCCGCGTACCTCTGGTGTTTTCAAAGGATGTGAGGCCTCCGCTCGCGATGAGGTGGGGAACTAGGTCTTTCTCTGTGGTCTCCACAGGGGATTCAGACATCCTTTCATCTTGGAAGATGCAAGACGAGCCTACATTCAAGTCACTGCAGGGATATCCGGCCTTATTTCGAGTCAGGCCATCGGGGTGTCCATTCGACTTGAGGCCGCAAACTCAGGGTGCCTCTCACATACCTAGAGCTGAGAGAAGCCTCCTCTTGAGGTGCTTGTGGTAAGGTGGTATTCTTCTGGAGTTGAAGCCAGGGACTAACCTTTCATCTCCAGTTGATTTTTGGTCCACGGAGCTCTTTCTTGTTGCTACAGTGACCTCAGGATCCCTCTAGCCTTGAAACAGTGTTCTTGGGGTTTCTCTGGAGTGCAGTCAAGGAAATCAAGGCTCCGTTCATGTCTGATGTGCAACACGGAATTGCTCTACACGCAGTGCAGGATATCGGGCCTCATCTCACGGCGAGGGGGAAGTCTCATGGTTTTTCTCGAGTTGCGGCGGGAACCTGGGGTATATTCTCGAGTTACGTCGGCGATGGCCCTTCCACCCACGTGTTTGTTCAGTGACGTCAGGACTCCTGCCTTGTTGCGAGGGACAACTCGGGATTCTCCTCGAGGCTTGGCAGGGCAATTGGGACGCCTGTCCAGCTGAGCCGGGAGACCAAGGGTCCCTTTCCACGTGCCACAGGAATCCTGGGACTCCTATCAAGTTTCAGGAGTCAGGCATCGTCTCCTTTGGAGGCACTGATCTCCACGTACCTCTGAAGTTTTCAAAGGATGTGAGGCCTCGGGTCGCGATGAGGTGGGGAACTAGGTCTTTCTCTGTGGTCTCCACAGGGGATTCAGACATCCTTTCGTCTTGGGAGATGCAAGACGAGCCTGCATTCAAGTCACTGCAGGGATATCCAGGCTTATTTCGAGTCAGGGCATCGCGGTGTCCATTCCACTTGAGGCCGCAAACTCAGGGTCCCTCTCACATACCTAGAGCTGCGAGAAGCCTCCTCTTGAGGTGCTTGTGGTAAGGTGGTATTCCTCTGGAGTCGAAGCCAGGGACTAACCTCTCATCTCGAGTGGATTCTTGGTGCACGGAGCTCTTTCGTGTTGCTACAGTGACCTCAGGTTCCCTCGAGCCTTGAAACAGTGTTCTTGGGGTTTCTCTGGAGTGCCATCAAGGAAATCAAGGCTCCTTTCATGTGTGATGTGCAACACGGAATTGCTCTGCACGCAGTGCAGGAGAATCGGGCCTCATCTCGCGGCGAGGGGGAAGTCTTATGGTTTTTCTCGAGGTGCGGCGGGAACCTGGGGTATATTCTCGAGTTACGATGGGGATGGACCTTCCACCCACGTGTTTGTTCAGCGACGTCAGGACTCCTGCCTAGTTGCGAGGGACAACTCGGGATTCTCCTCGAGGCGTGGCAGGGCAATTGGGACGCCTCTCCAGCTGAGGCGGGAGACCAAGGGTCCCTTTCCACGTGCCACAGGAATCCTGGGACTCCTATCAAGTTTCAGGAGGAGTCAGGCATCGTCTCCTTTGGAGGCACTGATCTCCGCGTACCTCTGGAATTTTCAAAGGATGTGAGGCCTCCGGTCGCGATGAGGTGGGGAACTAGGTCTTTCTCTGTGGTCTCCACAGGGGATTCAGACATGCTTTCGTCTTGGGAGATGCAAGACGAGCCGGCATTCAAGTCACTGCAGGGATATCCGGCCTTATTTCAAGTCACGGTATCGCGGTGTCCATTCCACTTGAGGCCGGAAACTCAGGGTCCCTCTCACATACCTAGAGCTGAGAGAAGCCTCCTCTTGAGACGCTTGTGGTAAGGTGGTATTCCTCTGGAGTCGAAGCCAGGGACTAACCTCTCATCTCGAGTTGATTTCTGGTCCACGGAGCTGTTCCGTGTGGCTACAGTGACCTCAGGATCCCTCTAGCCTTGAAACAGTGTTCTTGGGTTTTCTCTGGAGTGCCATCAAGGAAATCAAGGCTCCTTTCATGTGTGATGTGCAACAAGGAATGGCTCTGCACGCAGTGCAGGGGAATCGGGCCTCATCTGGCGGCGAGGGGGAAGTCTCATGGTTTTTCTCGAGTTGCGGCGGGAACCTGGGGTATATTCTCGAGTTACGACGGGGATGGCCCTTCCACCCACGTGTTTCTTCAGCGATGTCAAGACTCCTGCCTAGTTGCGAGGGACAACTCGGGATTCTCCTCGAGGTTTGGTAGGGAAATTGGGACGCCTCCCCAGCTTAGGCGGGAGACCAAGGGTCCCTTTCCACGTGCCACAGGAATTCTGGGACTCCTATCAAATTTCACGAGGAGTCAGGCATCGTCTCCTTTGGAGGCACTGATCTCCGTGTACCTCTGGAGTTTTCAAAGGATGTGAGGCCTCCGGTCGCGATGAGGTGGGGAACTAGGTCTTTCTCTGTGGTCTCCACAGGGGATTCAGACATCTTTTCATCTTCGGAGATGCAAGACGTGCCTGCATTCAAGTCACTGCAGGGATATCCGGCCTTATTTCGAGTCAGGGCATTGCGGTGTCCATTCCACTTGAGGCCGCAAACTCAGGGTCCCTCTCACATACCTAGAGCTGAGAGAAGCCTCCTCTTGAGGTGCTTGTGGTAAGGTGGTATTCCTCTGGAGTCGAAGCCAGGGACTAACCTCTCATCTCTAGTTGATTTTTGGTCCACGGAGCTCTTTCGTGTTGCTGCAGTGACCTCAGGATCCCTCTAGCCTGGAAACAGTGTTCTTGGGGTTTCTCTGGAGTGCCATCAAGGAAATCAAGGCTCCTTTCATGTGTGATGTGCAACACGGAATTGCTCTACACGCAGTGCAGGGGAATCGGGCCTCATCTCGTGGCGAGGGGGAAGTCTCATGGTTTTTCTCGAGTTGCGGCGGGAATCTGGGGTATATTCTCGAGTTCCGACGGGGATGGCCCTTCCACCCAAGTTTTTGTTCAGCCACGTCAGGACTCCTGCCTAGTTGCGAGGGACAACTCGGGATTCTCCTCAAGGATTGGTATGGCAATTTGAACGCCTCTCCAGCTGAGGCGGGAAACCAAGGGTCCCTTTCCACGTGCACAGGAATCCTGGGACTCCTATCAAGTTTCACGAGGAGTCAGGCATCGTCTCCTTTGGAGGCACTGATCTCCGCATACCTCTGCAGTTTTCAAAGTATATGAGGCCTCCGGTCGCGATGAGGTGGGGAACTAGGTCTTTCTCTGTGGTCTCCACAGGGGATTCAAACATCCTTTCGTCTTGGGAGATGCAAGACGAGCCTGCATTCAAGTCACTGCAGGGATATCCGGCTTAATTTCGAGTCAGGGTATCGCGGTGTCCATTCCACTTGAGGCCGCAAACTCAGGGTCCCTCTCTCATACCTAGAGCTAAGAGAAGCCTCCTCTTGAGATGCTTGTGGTAAGGTGGTATTCCTCTGGAGTCGAAGCCAGGGACTAACCTCTTATCTCGAGTTGATTTTTGGTCCACGGATCTCTTCCGTGTTGCTACAGTGACCTCAGGATCCCTCTAGCCTTGAAACAGTGTTCTTGGGTTTTCTCTGGAGTGCCATGAAGGAAATCAAGGCTCCTTTCATGTGTGATGTGCAACACGGAATTGCTCTGCACGCAGTGCAGGCGAATCGGGCCTCATCTGGCGGCGAGGGGGAAGTCTGATGGTTTTTCTCGAGTAGCGGCGGGAACCTGGGGTATATTCTGGAGTTACGACGGGGGTGGCCCTTCCACCCACGTGTTTGTTCAGCGACGTCAAGACTCCTGCATAGTTGCGAGGGACAACTCGGGATTCTCCTCGAGGTTTGGTAGGGCAATTGGGACGCCTCCCCAGCTTAGGCGGGAGACCAAGGGTCCCTTTCCACGTGCCACAGGAATCCTGGGACTCCTATCAAGTTTCACGAGGAGTCAGGCATCGTCTCCTTTGGAAGCACTGATCTCCGCATACCTCTGGAATTTTCAAAGGATGTGAGGCCTCCGGTCGTGATGAGGTGGGGATCTAGGTCTTTCTTTGTGGTCTGCACAGGGGATTCAGTCATCCTTTCGTCTTGGGAGATGCAAGACGAGCCTGCATTCAAGTCACTGCAGGGATATCCGGCCTTATTTCGAGTCAGGGCATCGCGGTGTCCATTCCACTTGAGGCCGCAAACTCAGGGTCCCTCTCACATACCTAGAGCTGAGAGAAGCCTCCTCTTGAGGTGCTTGTGGTAAGGTGGTATTCCTCTGGAGTCGAAGCCAGGGACTAACCTCTCATCTCGAGTTGATTTTGGGTCCATGGAGATCTTTCTTGTTGCTACAGTGACCTCAGGATCCCTCTAGCCTTGAAACAGTGTTCTTGGGGTTTCTCTGGAGTGCCATCAAGGAAATCAAGGCTCCTTTCATGTGTGATGTGCAACACGGAATTGCTCTGCACGCAGTACAGGGGAATCGGGCCTCATCTCACGGCGAGGGGGAAGTCTCATGGTTTTTCTCGAGTTGCGGCGGGAACCTGGGGTATATTCTCGAGTTACGACGGGGATGGCCCTTCCACCTACGTGTTCGTTCAGCCACGTCAGGACTCCTGCCTAGTTGCGACGGACAACTCGGGATTCTCCTCGAGGCTTGGCAGGGCAATTGGGATGCCTCTCCAGCTGAGGCGGGAGACCAAGGGTCCCTTTCCACGTGCCAAAGGAATCCTGGGACTCCTATCAAGTTTCGCGAGGAGACAGGCATCGTCTCCTTTGGAGGCACTGTTCTCCGCGTACCTCTGGAGTTTTCAAAGGATGTGAGGCCTCCGGTCGCGATGAGGTGGGGAACTAGGTCTTTCTCTGTCGTCTCCACAGGGGATTCAGACATCCTTTCATCTTTGGAGATGAAAGACGAGCCTGCCTTCAAGTCACTGCAGGGATATCCGGCCTTATTTCGAGTCAGGGCATCGCGGTGTCCATTCCACTTCAGGTCGCAAACTCAGGGTCCCTCTCACATACCTAGAGCTGAGAGAAGCCTCCTCTTGAGGTGCTTGTGGTAAGGTTGTATTCCTCTGGAGTCGAAGTTAGGGACTACCCTCTCATCACGAGTTGATTTTTGGTCCACGGAGCTCTTTTGTGTTGCTACAGTGACCTCAGGATCCTTCTTGCCTTGACAGAGTGTTCTTGGGGTTTCTCTGGAGTGCCATCAAGGAAATCAAGGCTCCTTTCATGTGTGATGTGCAACACGGATTTGCTCTGCACCCAGTGCAGGTTAATCGGGCCTCATCTAGGGGCGAGGGGGAAGTCTCATGGTTTTTCTCGAGTTGCGGCGGAAACCTGGGGTATATTCTCGAGTTACGATGAGGATCGCCCTTGCACCCGCGTGTTTGTTCAGCGACGTCAGGACTCCTGCCTAATTGCGAGGGACAACTCGGGATTCTCCTCGAGGTTTGGCAGGGCAATTGTGACACCTCTCCATCTGAGGCGGGAGACCAAGGGTCCCTTTCCACGTGCCACAGGAATCCTGGGACTCCTATTAAGTTTCAGGAGGAGTCAGGCATCGTCTCCTTGGAGGCACTGATCTCCACGTACCTCTGGAGTTTTCAAAGGATGTGAGGCCTCCGGTCGTGATGAGGTGGGGATCTAGGTCTTTCTCTGTAGTCTCCACAGGGGATTCAGACATCCTTTCATCTTGGGAGATGCAAGACGAGCCTGCATTCAAGTCACTGCAGGGATATCCGGCCTTATTTCGAGTCAGGGCATCGCGGTGCCCATTCCACTTGAGGCCGCAAACTCAGGGTCCCTCTCACATACCTAGAGCTGAGAGAAGCCTCTTCTTGAGGTTCTTGTGGTGAGGTAATATTCCTCTGGAGTCGAAGCCAGGGACTAACCTCACATCTCGACTTGATTTTTGGTCCACGGAGCTCTTTCGTGTTGCTACAGTGACCTCAGGATCCCTCTAGCCTTGAAACAGTGTTCTTGGGGTTTGTCTGGAGTGCCATCAAGGAAATCAAGGCTCCTTTCATGTGTGATGTGCAGCATGGAATTGCTCTGCACACAGTGCAGGGGAATCGGGCCTCACTCGCGGCGAGGGGGAAGTCTCATGGTTTTTCTCGAGTTGCGGCGGGAACCTGGGGTATATTCTCGAGTTACGACGGGGATGGACCTTCCACCCACGTGTTTGTTCAGCGACGTCAGGACTCCTGCCTAGTTGCGAGGGACAACTCGGGATTCTCCTCGCGGCGTGGCAGGGCAATTGGGACGCCTGTCCAGCTGAGGCGGGAGACCAAGGGTCCCTTTCCACGTACCACAGGAATTCTGGGACTCCTATCAAATTTCACGAGGAGTCAGGCATCGTCTCCTTTGGAGGCACTGATCTCCGTGTACCTCTGGAGTTTTCAAAGGATGTGAGGCCTCCGGTCGCGATGAGGTGGGGAACTAGGTCTTTCTCTGTGGTCTCCACAGGGGATTCAGACATCTTTTCATCTTCGGAGATGCAAGACGTGCCTGCATTCAAGTCACTGCAGGGATATCCGGCCTTATTTCGAGTCAGGGCATCGCGGTGTCCATTCCACTTGAGGCCACAAACTCAGGGTCCCTCTCACATACCTAGAGCTGAGAGAAGCCTCCTCTTGAGGTGCTTGTGGTAAGGTGGTATTCCTCTGGAGTCGAAGCCAGGGACTAACCTCTCATCTCGAGTTGATTTTTGGTCCACGGAGCTCTTTCGTTTTGCTGCAGTGACCTCAGGATCCCTCTAGCCTTAAAACAGTGTTCTTGGGGTTTCTCTGGAGTGCCATCAAGGAAATCAAGGCTCCTTTCATGTGTGATGTGCAACACGAAATTGCTCTACACGCAGTGCAGGGGAATCGGGCCTCATCTCGTGGCGAGGGGGAAGTCTCATGGTTTTTCTCGAGTTGCGGCGGGAATCTGGGGTATATTCTCGAATTCTGACGGGGATGGCCCTTCCACCCACGTTTTTGTTCAGCCACGGTAGGACTCCTGCCTAGTTGCGAGGGACAACTCGGGATTCTCCTCAAGGATTGGTATGGCAATTTGAACGCCTCTCCAGCTGAGGCGGGAGACCAAGGGTCCCTTTCCACGTGCACAGGAATCCCGGGACTCCTATCAAGTTTCACGAGGAGTCAGGCATCGTCTCCTTTGGAGGCACTGATCTCCGCATACCTCTGCAGTCTTCAAAGGATATGAGGCCTCCGGTCGCGATGAGGTGGGGAACTAGGTCTTTCTCTGTGGTCTCCACAGGGGATTCAGACATCCTTTCGTCTTGGGAGATGCAAGACGAGCCTGCATTCAAGTCACTGCAGGGATATCCGGCTTAATTTCGAGTCAGGGTATCGCGGTGTCCATTCCACTTGAGGCCGCAAACTCAGGGTCCCTCTCACATACCTAGAGCTGAGAGAAGCCTCCTCTTGAGGTGCTTGTGGTAAGGTGGTATTCCTCTGGAGTCGAAGTTAGGGACTACCCTCTCATCTCGAGTTGATTTTTGGTCCACGGAGCTCTTTCGTGTTGCTTCAGTGACCTCAGGATCCTTCTTGCCTTGACAGAGTGTTCTTGGGGTTTCTCTGGAGTGCCATCAAGGAAATCAAGGCTCCTTTCATGTGTGATGTGCAACACGGATTTGCTCTGCACCCAGTGCAGGTTAATCGGGCCTCATCTAGGGGCGAGGGGGAAGTCTCATGGTTTTTCTCGAGTTGCGGCGGAAACCTGGGGTATATTCTCGAGTTACGATGAGGATCGCCCTTGCACCCGCGTGTTTGTTCAGCCACGTCAGGACTCCTGCCTAATTGCGAGGGACAACTCGGGATTCTCCTCGAGGTTTGGCAGGGCAATTGCGACACCTCTCCAGCTGAGGCGGGAGACCAAGGGTCCCTTTCCACGTGCCACAGGAATCCTGGGACTCCTATTAAGTTTCAGGAGGAGTCAGGCATCGTCTCCTTGGAGGCACTGATCTCCACGTACCTCTGGAGTTTTCAAAGGATGTGAGGCCTCCGGTCGTGATGAGGTGGGGATCTAGGTCTTTCTCTGTAGTCTCCACAGGGGATTCAGACATCCTTTCATCTTGGGAGATGCAAGACGAGCCTGCATGCAAGTCACTGCAGGGATATCCAGCCTTATTTCGAGTCAGGGCATCGCGGTGCCCATTCCACTTGAGGCCGCAAACTCAGGGTCCCTCTCACATACCTAGAGCTGAGAGAAGCCTCTTCTTGAGGTACTTGTGGTGAGGTAATATTCCTCTGGAGTCGAACCCAGGGACTAACCTCACATTTTGACTTGATTTTTGGTCCACGGAGCTCTTTCGTGTGGCTACAGTGACCTCAGGATCCCTCTAGCCTTGAAACAGTGTTCTTGGGGTTTGTCTGGAGTGCCATCAAGGAAATCAAGGCTCCTTTCATGTGTGATGTGCAGCATGGAATTGCTCTGCACACAGTGCAGGGGAATCGGGCCTCACTTGCGGCGAGGGGGAAGTCTCATGGTTTTTCTCGAGTTGCGGAGGGAACCTGGGGTATATTCTCGAGTTAAGACGGGGATGGCCATTCCACACACGTGTTTGTTCAGCGACGACAGGACTCCTGCCTAGTTGCGAGGGACAACTCGGGATTCTCCTCGAGGCTTGGCAGGGCAGTTGGGACGACTCTCCAGCTGAGGCGGGAGACCAAGGGTCCCTTTCCACGTGCCACAGGAATCCTGGGACTCCTATCAAGTTTCAGGAGGAGTCAGGCATCGTCTCCTTTGGAGGAACTGATCTCCGCGTACCTCTGAAGTTTTCAAAGGATGTGAGGCCTCCGGTCGTGATGAGGTGGGGAACTAGGTCTTTCTCTGTGGTCTCCACAGGGGATTCAGACATCCTTTCGTCTTGGGAGATGCAAGACGAGCCTGCATTCAAGTCACTGCAGGGATATCCAGCCTTATTTCGAGTCAGGGCATCGCGGTGTCCATTCGACTTGAGGCCGCAAACTCAGGGTCCCTCTCACATACCTAGAGCTGAGAGAAGCCTCCTCTTGAGGTGCTTGTGGTAAGGTGGTATTCCTCTGGAGTCGAAGCCAGGGACTAACCCCTCATCTCGAGTTGATTTTTGGTCCACGGAGCTCTTTCATGTTGCTACAGTGACCTCAGTTTCCCTCTAGCCTTGAAACAGTGTTCTTGGGGTTTCTCTGGAGTGCCATCAAGGAAATCAAGGCTCCTTTCATGTGTGATGTGCAACACGGAATTGCTCTGCACGCAGTGCAGGGGAATCGGGCCTCATTTCGCAGCGAGGGGGAAGTCTCATGGTTTTTCTCGAGTTGCGGCGGGAACCTGGGGTATATTCTCGAGTTACGACGGGGATGGCCCTTTCACCCACGTGTTTGTTCAGCGACGGCAGGACTCCAGCCTAGTTGCGAGGGACAACTCGGGATTCTCCTCGAGGCTTGGCAGGGCAATTGGGACGCCTCTCCAGCTGAGGCGGGAGACCAAGGGTCCCTTTCCACGTGCCACAGGAATCCTGGGACTCCTATCAAGTTTCACGAGGAGTCAGGCATCATCTCCTTTGGAGGCACTGATCTCCGCGTACCTCTGGAGTTTTCAAAGGATGTGAGGCCTCCGGTCGCCATCAAGTGGGGAACTAGGTCTTTCTCTGTGGTCTCCACAGGGGATTCAGACATCCTTTCGTCTTGGGAGATGTAAGACGAGCCTGCATTCAAGTCACTGCAGGGATATCCAGCCTTATTTCGAGTCAGGGCATCGCGGTGTTCATTCCACTTGAGGCCGCAAACTCAGGGTCCCTCTCACATACCTAGAGCTGAGAGAAGCCTCCTCTTGAGGTGCTTATGGTAAGGTGGTATTCTTCTGGAGTCGAAGCCAGGGACTAACCTCTCATCTCGAGTTGATTTTTGGTCCACGGAGCTCTTTAGTGTTGTTGCAGTGACCTCAGGATCACTCTAGCCTTAAAACAGTGTTCTTGGGGTTTCTCTGGAGTGCCATCAAGGAAATCAAGGCTCCTTTCATGTGTGATGTGCAACACGGAATTGCTGTGCACGCAGTGCAGGGGAACCGGGCCTCATCTCGCGGCAACCGGGAAGTCTCATTGTTTTTCTCGAGTTGAGGCGGGAACCTGGGGTATATTCTCGAGTTACGACGGGGATGGCGCTTCCACACACGTGTTTGTTCAGCGACATCAGGACTCCTGCCTAGTTGCGAGGGACAACTCGGGAATCTCCTCGAGGCTTGGCAGGGCAATTGGGACGCCTCTCCAGCTGAGGCGGGAGACCAAGGGTCCCTTTCTACGTGCCACAGGAATCCTGGGACTCCTATCAAGTTTCACGAGGAGTCAGGCATCGTCTCCTTTGGAGGCACTGATCTCCGCGTACCTCTGGAGTTTTCAAAGGATGTGAGGCCTCGGGTCGCGATGAGGTGGGGAACTAGGTCTTTCTCTGTGGTCTCCACAGGGGATTCAGACATCCTTTCGTCTTGGGAGATGCAAGACGAGCCTGCATTCAAGTCACTGCAGGGATATCCAGTTTTATTTCGAGTCAGGGCATCGCGGTGTCCATTCCACTTGAGGCCGCAAACTCAGGGTCCCTCTCACATAGCTAGAGCTGAGAGAAGCCTCCTCTTGAGGTGCTTGTGGTAAGGTGGTATTCCTCTGGAGTTGAAGCCAGGGACTAACCTCTCATCTCGAGTGGATTCTTGGTGCACGGAGCTCTTTCGTGTTGCTACAGTGACCTCAGGTTCCCTCGAGCCTTGAAACAGTGTTCTTGGGGTTTCTCTGGAGTGCCATCAAGGAAATCAAGGCTCCTTTCATGTGTGATGTGCAACACGGAATTGCTCTGCACGCAGTGCAGGGGAATCGGGCCTCATCTCGCGGCGAGGGGGAAGTCTCATGGTTTTTCTCGAGTTGCGGCGGGAACCTGGGGTATATTCTCGAGTTACGACGGGGATGGCCCTTCCACCCACGTGTTTCTTCAGCGACGTCAAGACTCCTGCCTAGTTGCGAGGGACAACTCGGGATTCTCCTCGAGGTTTGGTAGGGAAATTGGGACGCCTCCCCAGCTTAGGCGGGAGACCAAGGGTCCCTTTCCACGTGCCACAGGAATTCTGGGACTCCTATCAAATTTCACGAGGAGTCAGGCATCGTCTCCTTTGGAGGCACTGATCTCCGCGTACCTCTGGAGTTTTCAAAGGATGTGAGGCCTCCGGTCGCGATGAGGTTGGGAACTAGGTCTTTCTCTGTGGTCTCCACAGGGGATTCAGACATCTTTTCATCTTCGGAGATGCAAGACGTGCCTGCATTCAAGTCACTGCAGGGATATCCGGCCTTATTTCGAGTCAGGGCATCGCGGTGTCCATTCCACTTGAGGCCGCAAACTCAGGGTCCCTCTCACATACCTAGAGCTGAGAGAAGCCTCCTCTTGAGGTGCTTGTGGTAAGGTGGTATTCCTCTGGAGTCGAAGCCAGGGACTAACCTCTCATCTCTAGTTGATTTTTGGTCCACGGAGCTCTTTCGTGTTGCTGCAGTGACCTCAGGATCCCTCTAGCCTTAAAACAGTGTTCTTGGGGTTTCTCTGGAGTGCCATCAAGGAAATCAAGGCTCCTTTCATGTGTGATGTGCAACACGGAATTGCTCTACACGCAGTGCAGGGGAATCGGGCCTCATCTCGTGGCGAGGGGGAAGTCTCATGGTTTTTCTCGAGTTGCGGCGGGAATCTGGGGTATATTCTCGAGTTCCGACGGGGATGGCCCTTCCACCCAAGTTTTTGTTCAGCCACGTCAGGACTCCTGCCTAGTTGCGAGGGACAACTCGGGATTCTCCTCAAGGATTGGTATGGCAATTTGAACGCCTCTCCAGCTGAGGCGGGAGACCAAGGGTCCCTTTCCACGTGCACAGGAATCCTGGGACTCCTATCAAGTTTCACGAGGAGTCAGGCATCGTCTCCTTTGGAGGCACTGATCTCCGCATACCTCTGCAGTTTTCAAAGTATATGAGGCCTCCGGTCGCGATGAGGTGGGGAACTAGGTCTTTCTCTGTGGTCTCCACAGGGGATTCAGACATCCTTTCGTCTTGGGAGATGCAAGACGAGCCTGCATTCAAGTCACTGCAGGGATATCCGGCTTAATTTCGAGTCAGGGTATCGCGGTGTCCATTCCACTTGAGGCCGCAAACTCAGGGTCCCTCTCACATACCTAGAGCTAAGAGAAGCCTCCTCTTGAGATGCTTATGGTAAGGTGGTATTCCTCTGGAGTCGAAGCCAGGGACTAACCTCTTATCTCGAGTTGATTTTTGGTCCACGGATCTCTTCCGTGTTGCTACAGTGACCTCAGGATCCCTCTAGCCTTGAAACAGTGTTCTTGGGTTTTCTCTGGAGTGCCATGAAGGAAATCAAGGCTCCTTTCATGTGTGATGTGCAACACGGAATTGCTCTGCACACAGTGCAGGCGAATCGGGCCTCATCTGGCGGCGAGGGGGAAGTCTCATGGTTTTTCTCGAGTAGCGGCGGGAACCTGGGGTATATTCTGGAGTTACGACGGGGGTGGCCCTTCCACCCACGTGTTTGTTCAGCGACGTCAAGACTCCTGCCTAGTTGCGAGGGACAACTCGGGATTCTCCTCGAGGTTTGGTAGGGCAATTGGGACGCCTCCCAAGCTTAGGCGGGAGACCAAGGGTCCCTTTCCACGTGCCACAGGAATCCTGGGACTCCTATCAAGTTTCACGAGGAGTCAGGCATCGTCTCCTTTGGAAGCACTGATCTCCGCATACCTCTGGAATTTTCAAAGGATGTGAGGCCTCCGGTCGTGATGAGGTGGGGATCTAGGTCTTTCTTTGTGGTCTGCACAGGGGATTCAGTCATCCTTTCGTCTTGGGAGATGCAAGACGAGCCTGCATTCAAGTCACTGCAGGGATGTCCGGCCTTATTTCGAGTCAGGGCATCGCGGTGTCCATTCCACTTGAGGCCGCAAAATCAGGGTCCCTCTCACATACCTAGAGCTGAGAGAAGCCTCCTCTTGAGGTGCTTGTGGTAAGGTGGTATTCCTCTGGAGTCGAAGCCAGGGACTAACCTCTCATCTCGAGTTGATTTTTGGTCCATGGAGATCTTTCTTGTTGCTACAGTGACCTCAGGATCCCTCTAGCCTTGAAACAGTGTTCTTGGGGTTTCTCTGGAGTGCCATCAAGGAAATCAAGGCTCCTTTCATGTGTGATGTGCAACACGGAATTGCTCTGCACCCAGTGCAGGTTAATCGGGCCTCATCTAGGGGCGAGGGGGAAGTCTCATGGTTTTTCTCGAGTTGCGGCGGGAACCTGGGGTATATTCTCGAGTTACGACGGGGATGGCCCTTCCACCTACGTGTTCGTTCAGCCACGTCAGGACTCCTGCCTAGTTGCGAGGGACAACTCGGGATTCTCCTCGAGGCTTGGCAGGGCAATTGGAATGCCTCTCCAGCTGAGGCGGGAGACCAAGGGTCCCTTTCCACGTGCCAAAGGAATCCTGGGACTCCTATCAAGTTTCGCGAGGAGACAGGCATCGTCTCCTTTGGAGGCACTGTTCTCCGCGTACCTCTGGAGTTTTCAAAGGATGTGAGGCCTCCGGTCGCGATGAGGTGGGGAACTAGGTCTTTCTCTGTCGTCTCCACAGGGGATTCAGACATCCTTTCATCTTTGGAGATGAAAGACGAGCCTGCCTTTAAGTCACTGCAGGGATATCCGGCCTTATTTCGAGTCGGGGCATCGCGGTGTCCATTCCACTTCAGGTCGCAAACTCAGGGTCCCTCTCACATACCTAGAGCTGAGAGAAGCCTCCTCTTGAGGTGCTTGTGGTAAGGTGGTATTCCTCTGGAGTCGAAGTTAGGGACTACCCTCTCATCTCGAGTTGATTTTTGGTCCACGGAGCTCTTTTGTGTTGCTACAGTGACCTCAGGATCCTTCTTGCCTTGACAGAGTGTTCTTGGGGTTTCTCTGGAGTGCCATCAAGGAAATCAAGGCTCCTTTCATGTGTGATGTGCAACACGGATTTGCTCTGCACCCAGTGCAGGTTAATCGGGCCTCATCTAGGGGCGAGGGGGAAGTCTCATGGTTTTTCTCGAGTTGCGGCGGAAACCTGGGGTATATTCTCGAGTTACGATGAGGATCGCCCTTGCACCCGCGTGTTTGTTCAGCGACGTCAGGACTCCTGCCTAATTGCGAGGGACAACTCGGGATTCTCCTCGAGGTTTGGCAGGGCAATTGTGACACCTCTCCAGCTGAGGCGGGAGACCAAGGGTCCCTTTCCACGTGCCACAGGAATCCTGGGACTCCTATTAAGTTTCAGGAGGAGTCAGGCATCGTCTCCTTGGAGGCACTGATCTCCACGTACCTCTGGAGTTTTCAAAGGATGTGAGGCCTCCGGTCGTGATGAGGTGGGGATCTAGGTCTTTCTCTGTAGTCTCCACAGGGGATTCAGACATCCTTTCATCTTGGGAGATGCAAGACGAGCCTGCATTCAAGTCACTGCAGGGATATCCAGCCTTATTTCGAGTCAGGGCATCGCGGTGCCCATTCCACTTGAGGCCGCAAACTCAGGGTCCCTCTCACATACCTAGAGCTGAGAGAAGCCTCTTCTTGAGGTTCTTGTGGTGAGGTAATATTCCTCTGGAGTCGAAGCCAGGGACTAACCTCACATCTCGACTTGATTTTTGGTCCACGGAGCTCTTTCGTGTTGCTACAGTGACCTCAGGATCCGTCTAGCCTTGAAACAGTGTTCTTGGGGTTTGTCTGGAGTGCCATCAAGGAAATCAAGGCTCCTTTCATGTGTGATGTGCAGCATGGAATTGCTCTGCACACAGTGCAGGGGAATCGGGCCTCACTCGCGGCGAGGGGGAAGTCTCATGGTTTTTCTCGAGTTGCGGCGGGAACCTGGGGTATATTCTCGAGTTACGACGGGGATGGCCATTCCACACACGTGTTTGTTCAGCGACGACAGGACTCCTGCCTAGTTGCGAGGGACAACTCGGGATTCTCCTCGAGGCTTGGCAGGGCAGTTGGGACGCCTCTCCAGCTGAGGCGGGAGACCAAGGGTCCCTTTCCACGTGCCACAGGAATCCTGGGACTCCTATCAAGTTTCACGAGGAGTCAGACATCATCTCCTTTGGAAGCACTGATCTCCACATACCTCTGGAATTTTCAAAGGATGTGAGGCCTCCGGTCGTGATGAGGTGGGGATCTAGGTCTTTCTCTGTGGTCTGCACAGGGGATTCAGACATCCTTTCGTCTTGGGAGATGCAAGACGAGCCTGCATTCAAGTCACTGCAGGGATATTCGGCCTTATTTTAAGTCAGGGCATAGCGGTGTCCATTCCACTTGAGGCTGAAAACTCAGGGTCCCTCTCACATACCTAGAGCTGAGAGAAGCCTCCTCTTGAGGTGCTTGTGATAAGGTGGTATTCCTCTGGAGTTGAAGCCAGGGACTAACCCCTCATCTCGAGTTGATTTTTGGTCCACGGAGCTCTTTCGTGTTGCTACAGTGACCTCAGGATCCCTCTAGCCTTGAAACAGTGTTCTTGGGGTTTCTCTGGAGTGCCATCAAGGAAATCATGGCTCCTTTCATGTCTGATGTGCAACACGGAATTGCTCTGCACGCAGTGCAGGATATCGGGCCTCATCTCGCGGCGAGGGGGAAGTCTCATGGTTTTTCTCGAGTTGCGGCGGGAACCTGGGGTATATTCTCGAGTTACGACGGGGATGGACCTTCCACCCACGTGTTTGTTCAGCGACGTCAGGACTCCTGCCTAGTTGCGAGGGACAACTCGGGATTCTCCTCGAGGCGTGGCAGGGCAATTGGGACGCCTGTCCAGCTGAGGCGGGAGACCAAGGGTCCCTTTCCACGTACCACAGGAATTCTGGGACTCCTATCAAATTTCACGAGGAGTCAGGCATCGTCTGCTTTGGAGGCACTGATCTCCGTGTACCTCTGGAATTTTCAAAGGATGTGAGGCCTCCGGTCGCGATGAGGTGGGGAACTAGGTCTTTCTCTGTGGTCTCCACAGGGGATTCAGACATCTTTTCATCTTCGGAGATGCAAGACGTGCCTGCATTCAAGTCACTGCAGGGATATCCGGCCTTATTTCGAGTCAGGGCATCGCGGTGTCCATTCCACTTGAGGCCGCAAACTCAGGGTCCCTCTCACATACCTAGAGCTGAGAGAAGCCTCCTCTTGAGGTGCTTGTGGTAAGGTGGTATTTCTCTGGAGTCGAAGCCAGGGACTAACCTCTCATCTCGAGTTCATTTTTGGTCCACGGAGCTCTTTCGTGTTGCTGCAGTGACCTCAGCATCCCTCTAGCCTTAAAACAGTGTTCTTGGGGTTTCTCTGGAGTGCCATCAAGGAAATCAAGGCTCCTTTCATGTGTGATGTGCAACACGGAATTGCTCTACACGCAGTGCAGGGGAATCGGGCCTCATCTCGTGGCGAGGGGGAAGTCTCATGGTTTTTCTCGAGTTGCGGCGGGAATCTGGGGTATATTCTCGAGTTACGAAGGGGATGGCCCTTCCACCCACGTTTTTGTTCAGCCACGGTAGGACTCCTGCCTAGTTGCGAGGGACAACTCGGGATTCTCCTCAAGGATTGGTATGGCAATTTGAACGCCTCTCCAGCTGAGGCGGGAGACCAAGGGTCCCTTTCCACGTGCACAGGAATCCTGGGACTCCTATCAAGTTTCACGAGGAGTCAGGCATCGTCTCCTTTGGAGGCACTGATCTCCGCATACCTCTGCAGTTTTCAAAGTATATGAGGCCTCCGGTCGCGATGAGGTGGGGAACTAGGTCTTTCTCTGTGGTCTCCACAGGGGATTCAGACATCCTTTCGTCTTGGGAGATGCAAGACGAGCCTGCATTCAAGTCACTGCAGGGATATCCGGCTTAATTTCGAGTCAGGGTATCGCGGTGTCCATTCCACTTGAGGCCGCAAACTCAGGGTCCCTCTCACATACCTAGAGCTAAGAGAAGCCTCCTCTTGAGATGCTTGTGGTAAGGTGGTATTCCTCTGGAGTCGAAGCCAGGGACTAACCTCTTATCTCGAGTTGATTTTTGGTCCACGGATCTCTTCCGTGTTGCTACAGTGACCTCAGGATCCCTCTAGCCTTGAAACAGTGTTCTTGGGTTTTCTCTGGAGTGCCATCAAGGAAATCAAGGCTCCTTTCATGTGTGATGTGCAACACGGAATTGCTCTGCACGCAGTGCAGGCGAATCGGGCCTCATCTGGCGGCGAGGGGGAAGTCTCATGGTTTTTCTCGAGTAGCGGCGGGAACCTGGGGTATATTCTGGAGTTACGACGGGGGTGGCCCTTCCACCCACGTGTTTGTTCAGCGACGTCAAGACTCCTGCCTAGTTGCGAGGGACAACTCGGGATTCTCCTCGAGGTTTGGTAGGGCAGTTGGGACGCCTCCCCAGCTTAGGCGGAAGACCAAGGGTCCCTTTCCACGTGCCACAGGAATCCTGGGACTCCTATCAAGTTTCACGAGGAGTCAGGCATCGTCTCCTTTGGAAACACTGATCTCCGCATACCTCTGGAATTTTCAAAGGATGTGAGGCCTCCGGTCGTGATGAGGTGGGGATCTAGGTCTTTCTCTGTGGTCTGCACAGGGGATTCAGACATCCTTTCGTCTTGGGAGATGCAAGACGAGCCTGCATTCAAGTCACTGCAGGGATATCCGGCCTTATTTTAAGTCAGGGCATCGCGGTGTCCATTCAACTTGAGGCCGCAAACTCAGGGTCCCTCTCACATACCTAGAGCTGAGAGAAGCCTCCTCTTGAGGTGCTTGTGGTAAGGTGGTATTCCTCTGGAGTCGAAGTTAGGGACTACCCTCTCATCTCGAGTTGATTTTTGGTCCACGGAGCTCTTTCGTGTTGCTACAGTGACCTCAGGATCCTTCTTGCCTTGACAGAGTGTTCTTGGGGTTTCTCTGGAGTGCCATCAAGGAAATCAAGGCTCCTTTCATGTGTGATGTGCAACACGGATTTGCTCTGCACCCAGTGCAGGTTAATCGGGCCTCATCTAGGGGCGAGGGGGAAGTCTCATGGTTTTTCTCGAGTTGCGGCGGAAACCTGGGGTATATTCTCGAGTTACGATGAGGATCGCCCTTGCACCCGCGTGTTTGTTCAGCGACGTCAGGACTCCTGCCTAATTGCGAGGGACAACTCGGGATTCTCCTCGAGGTTTGGCAGGGCAATTGCGACACCTCTCCAGCTGAGGCGGGAGACCAAGGGTCCCTTTCCACGTGCCACAGGAATCCTGGGACTCCTATTAAGTTTCAGGAGGAGTCAGGCATCGTCTCCTTGGAGGCACTGATCTCCACGTACCTCTGGAGTTTTCAAAGGATGTGAGGCCTCCGGTCGTGATGAGGTGGGGATCTAGGTCTTTCTCTGTAGTCTCCACAGGGGATTCAGACATCCTTTCATCTTGGGAGATGCAAGACGAGCCTGCATTCAAGTCACTGCAGGGATATCCAGCCTTATTTCGAGTCAGGGCATCGCGGTGCCCATTCCACTTGAGGCCGCAAACTCAGGGTCCCTCTCACATACCTAGAGCTGAGAGAAGCCTCTTCTTGAGGTACTTGTGGTGAGGTAATATTCCTCTGGAGTCGAACCCAGGGACTAACCTCACATTTCGACTTGATTTTTGGTCCATGGAGCTCTTTCGTGTGGCTACAGTGACCTCAGGATCCCTCTAGCCTTGAAACAGTGTTCTTGGGGTTTGTCTAGAGTGCCATCAAGGAAATCAAGGCTCCTTTCATGTGTGATGTGCAGCATGGAATTGCTCTGCACACAGTGCAGGGGAATCGGGCCTCACTCGCGGCGAGGGGGAAGTCTCATGGTTTTTCTCGAGTTGCGGAGGGAACCTGGGGTATATTCTCGAGTTAAGACGGGGATGGCCATTCCACACACGTGTTTGTTCAGCGACGACAGGACTCCTGCCTAGTTGTGAGGGACAACTCGGGATTCTCCTCGAGGCTTGGCAGGGCAGTTGGGACGCCTCTCCAGCTGAGGCGGGAGACCAAGGGTCCCTTTCCACGTGCCACAGGAATCCTGGGACTCCTATCAAGTTTCAGGAGGAGTCAGGCATCGTCTCCTTTGGAGGAACTGATCTCCGCGTACCTCTGAAGTTTTCAAAGGATGTGAGGCCTCCGGTCGTGATGAGGTGGGGAACTAGGTCTTTCTCTGTGGTCTCCACAGGGGATTCAGACATCCTTTCGTCTTGGGAGATGCAAGACGAGCCTGCATTCAAGTCACTGCAGGGATATCCAGCCTTATTTCGAGTCAGGGCATCGCGGTGTCCATTCGACTTGAGGCCGCAAACTCAGGGTCCCTCTCACATACCTAGAGCTGAGAGAAGCCTCCTCTTGAGGTGCTTGTGGTAAGGTGGTATTCCTTTGGAGTCGATGCCAGGGACTAACCCCTCATCTCGAGTTGATTTTTGGTCCACGGAGCTCTTTCATGTTGCTACAGTGACCTCAGTTTCCCTCTAGCCTTGAAACAGTGTTCTTGGGGTTTTTCTGGAGTGCCATCAAGGAAATCAAGGCTCCTTTCATGTGTGATGTGCAACACGGAATTGCTCTGCACGCAGTGCAGGGGAATCGGGCCTCATTTCGCAGCGAGGGGGAAGTCTCATGGTTTTTCTCGAGTTGCGGCGGGAACCTGGGGTATATTCTCGAGTTACGACGGGGATGGCCCTTTCACCCACGTGTTTGTTCAGCGACGGCAGGACTCCAGCCTAGTTGCGAGGGACAACTCGGGATTCTCCTCGAGGCTTGGCAGGGCAATTGGGACGCCTCTCCAGCTGAGGCGGGAGACCAAGCGTCCCTTTCCACGTGCCACAGGAATCCTGGGACTCCTATCAAGTTTCACGAGGAGTCAGGCATCATCTCCTTTGGAGGCACTGATCTCCGCGTACCTCTGGAGTTTTCAAAGGATGTGAGGCCTCCGGTCGCCATCAAGTGGGGAACTAGGTCTTTCTCTGTGGTCTCCACAGGGGATTCAGACATCCTTTCGTCTTGGGAGATGTAAGACGATCCTGCATTCAAGTCACTGCAGGGATATCCAGCCTTATTTCGAGTCAGGGCATCGCGGTGTTCATTCCACTTGAGGCCGCAAACTCAGGGTCCCTCTCACATACCTAGAGCTGAGAGAAGCCTCCTCTTGAGGTGCTTATGGTAAGGTGGTATTCTTCTGAAGTCGAAGCCAGGGACTAACCTCTCATCTCGAGTTGATTTTTGGTCCACGGATCTCTTCCGTGTTGCTACAGTGACCTCAGGATCCCTCTAGCCTTGAAACAGTGTTGTTGGGGTTTCTCTGGAGTGCCATCAAGGAAATCAAGGCTCCTTTCATGTGTGATGTGCAACACGGAATTGCTGTGCACGCAGTGCAGGGGAACCGGGCCTCATCTCGCGGCAACCGGGAAGTCTCATTGTTTTTCTCGAGTTGAGGCGGGAACCTGGGGTATATTCTCGAGTTACGACGGGGATGGCGCTTCCACACACGTGTTTGTTCAGCGACATCAGGACTCCTGCCTAGTTGCGAGGGACAACTCGGGAATCTCCTCGAGGCTTGGCAGGGCAATTGGGACGCCTCTCCAGCTGAGGCGGGAGACCAAGGGTCCCTTTCTACGTGCCACAGGAATCCTGGGACTCCTATCAAGTTTCACGAGGAGTCAGGCATCGTCTCCTTTGGAGGCACTGATCTCCGCGTACCTCTGGAGTTTTCAAAGGATGTGAGGCCTCCGGTCGCGATGAGGTGGGGAACTAGGTCTTTCTCTGTGGTCTCCACAGGGGATTGAGACATCCTTTCATCTTGGGAGATGCAAGACGTGACTGCATTCAAGTCACTGTAGGGATATCCGGCCTTAATTCGAGTCAGGGCATCGCGGTGTCCTTTCCACTTGAGGCCGCAAACTCAGGGTCCCTCTCACATACCTAGAGCTGAGAGAAGCCTCCTCTTGAGGTGCTTGTGGTAAGGTGGTATTCCTCTGGAGTCGAAGCCAGGGACTAACCCCTCATCTCGAGTTGATTTTTGGTCCACGGAGCTCTTTCATGTTGCTACAGTCACCTCAGGATCTCTTTAGCCTTGAAACAGTGTTGTTGGGGTTTCTCTGTAGTGCCATCAAGGAAATCAAGGCTCCTTTCATGTGTGATGTGCAACATGGAATTGCTCTGCACATAGTGCAGGCGAATCGAGCCTCATCTCGTGGCAAGGGGGAAGTCTCATGGTTTTTCTCGAGTTGCGGCGGGAACCTGGGGTATATTCTCGAGTTACGACGGGGATGGCCCTTCCACACACGTGCTTGTTCAGCGACGTCAGGACTCCTGCCTAGTTGCGAGGGACAACTCGGGAATTTCGTCGAGAAATGGCAGGGCAATTGGGACGCCTCTCCAGCTGAGGCTAGAGACCAATGGTCCCTTTCCACGTACCACAGGAATCCTGGGACTCCTATCAAGTTTCACGAGGAGTCAGGCATCGTCTCCTTTGGAAGCACTGATCTCCACGTACCTCTGGAGTTTTCAAAGGATGTGAGGCCTCCGGTCGTGATGAGGTTGGGAACTAGGTCTTTCTCTGTGGTCTCCACAGGGGATTCAGACATCCTTTCATCTTGGGAGATGCAAGACGAGCCTGCATTCAATTCACTGCAAGAATATCCGGCCTTATATCGAGTCAGGGCATCGCGGTGTCCATTTCACTTGAGGCCGCTAAGTCAGGGTCCCTCTCACATACCTAGTGCTGAGAGAGGCCTCCTCTTGAGGTGCTTGTGGTAAGGTGGTATTCCTCTGGAGTCGAAGCCAGGGACTAAGCTCTCATCTCGAGTTGATTTTTGGTCCAAGGAGCCCTTTCCTGTTGCTACAGTGACCTCAGGATCCCTCTAGCCTTGAAACAGTGTTCTTGCGGTTTCTCTGGAGTGCCATCAAGGAAATCAAGTCTCCTTTCATGTGTGATGTGCAACACGGAATTGCTCTGCACGCAGTGCAGGTGAATCGGGCCTCATCTCGGGGCGAGGGGGAAGTCTCATGCTTTTTCTCGAGTTGCGGCGGGAACCTGGGGTATATTCTCGAGTTACGACGGGGATGGCCCTTCCACCCGCCTGTTTGTTCAGCGACGTCAGGACTCCTGCCTAGTTGCGAGGGGCAACTCAGGATTCTCCTCGAGGCTTGGCAGGGCAATTGGGACGCCTCTCCAGCTGAGGGGGGAGACCAAGTGTCCCTTTCCACGTGCCACAGTAATCCTGGGAATCCTATCAAGTTTCACGGGGAGTCAGGCATCGTCTCCATTGGAGGCACGGATCTCCGCGTACCTCTGGAGTTTTCGAAGGATGTGAGGCCTCCGGTCGCGATGAGGTGGGGAACTAAGTCTTTCTCTGTGGTCTCCACAGGGGATTCAGACATCCTTTCGTCTTGGGAGATGCAAGACGAGCCTGCATTCAACTCACTGCAGGGATATCCGGCCTTATTTCGAGTCAGGGCATCGCGGTGTCCATTCCACTTGAGGCCGCAAACTCAGGGTCCCTCTCACATACCTAGACCTGAGAGAAGCCTCCTCTTGAGGTGCTTGTGGTAAGGTGGTATTCCTCTGAAGTCGAAGCCAGGGACTAACCTCTCATCTCGAGTTGATTATTGGTCTCGGAGCTCTTTAGTGTGGCTAGAGTGACCTCAAGATCCCTCTAGCTCTGAAACAGTGTTCTTGGGGTTTCTCTGCAGTGCCATCAAGGAAATCAAGGCTCCTTTCATGTGTGATGTGCAACACGGAATTGCTCTGCACGCAGTGCAGGGGAATCGGGCCTCATCTCGCGGCGAGGGGGAAGTCTCATGGTTTTTCTCGAGTTGCGGCGGGCACCTGGGGTATATTCTCGAGTTACGACGGGAATGGCCCTTCCACCCGCCTGTTTGTTCATTGACGTCAGGACTCCTGCCTAGTTGCGAGGGGCAACTCGGGATTCTCCTCGAGGCTTGGCAGGGCAATTGGGACGCCTCTCCAGCTGAGGCGGGAGACCAAGTGTCCCTTTCCACGTGCAACAATAATCCTGGGAATCCTATCAAGTTTCACGAGGAGTCCGGAATCGTCTCCTTTGGAGGCACTGATCTCCACGTACCTCTGGAGTTTTCAAAGGATGTGAGGCCTCCGGTCGCGATGAGGTGGGGAACTAGGTCTTTCTCTGTGGTCTCCACAGGGGATTCAGACATCCTTTCGTCTTGGGAGATGCAAGACGAGCCTGCATTCAAGTCACTGCAGGGATATCCGGCCTTATTTCGAGTCAGGGCATCATGGTGTGCATTCCACTTGAGGCCGCAAAATCAGGGTCCCTCTCACATACCTAGAGCTGAGAGAAGCCTTCTCTTGAGGTGCTTGTGGTAAGGTGGTATTCCTCTGGAGTCGAAGCCAGGGACTAACCTCTCATCTCGAGTTGATTTTTGGTCCACGGATCTCTTTTGTGTTGCTACAGTGACCTCAGGTTCCCTCTAGCATTGAAATAGTGTTCTTGGGGTTTCTCTGGAGTGCCATCAAGGAAATCAAGGCTCCTTTCATGTGTGATGTGCAACACGGAATTGCTCTGTACGCAGTGCAGGGGAATCGGGCATCATCTCGCGGCGAGGGGGAAGTCTCATGGTTTTTCTCGAGTTGCGGCGGGAACCTGGGGTATATTCTAGAGTTACGACGGGGATGGCCCTTCCACACACGTGTTTGTTCAGCGACGTCAGGACTCCTGCCTAGTTGCGAGGGACAACTCTGGATTCTCCTCGAGGCTTGGCTGGGCAATTGGGAGGCCTCTCCAGCTGAGGCGGGAGACCAAGGGGCCCTTTCCACCAGCCGCAGGAATCCTGGGACTGCTATCAAGTTTCACGCGGAGTCAGGCATCGTCTCCTTTGGAGGCACTGATCTCCGCGTACCTCTGGAGTTTTCAAAGCATGTGATGCCTCTGGTCGCGATGAGGTGGGGAACTAGGTCTTTTTCTGTTATCTCCACAGGGAATTCAGACATCCTTTCGTCTTGGGAGATGCAAGACGAGTCTGCATTCAAGTCACTTCAGGGATATCCGGCCTTATATCGAGTCAGGGCATCGCGGTGTCCATTCCACTTGAGGCCGCAAACTCAGGGTCCCTCTCACATACCTAGAGCTGAGAGAAGCCTGCTCCTGTGGTGCTTGTGGTAAGGTGGTATTCCTCTGGAGTCGAAGCCAGGGACTAACTTCTCATCTCGAGTTCATTTTTTGTCCACGGAGATCTTTCTTGTTGCTACAGTGACCTCAGGATCCCTCTATCCTTGAAACAATGTTCTTGGGGTTTCTCTGGAGTGCCATCAAGGAAATCAAGGCTCCTTTCATGTGTGATGTGCAACACGGAATTGCTCTGCACGCAGTGCAGGGGAATCGGGCCTCATTTTGCGGCGAGGGGGAAGTCTCATGGTTTTTCTCGAGTTGCGGCGGGAACCTGGGGTATACTCTAGAGTTACGACGGGGATGGCCCTTCCACACACGTGTTTGTTCAGCCACGTCAGCACTGTGCCTAGTTGCAAGGGACAGCTCGGGATTCTCCTTGAGGCTTGGCAGGGCAATTGGGACGCCTCTCCAGCTGAGGGGGGAGAGCAAGTGTCCCTTTCCACGTGCCACAGGAATCCTGGGACTCCTATCAAGTTTCACGAGGAGTCAGGCATCGTCTGCTTTGGAGGAACTGATCTCCACGTACGTCTGGAGTTTTCAAAGGATGTGAGGCCTCCGGTCGCGATGAGGTGGGGAACTAGGTCTTTCTCTGTGGTCTCCACAGGGGATTCAGACATCCTTTCGTCTTGGGAGATGCAAGTCGAGCCTGCATTCAACTCACTGCAGGGATATCCAGCCTTATTTCGAGTCAGGGCATCGCCGTGTCCATTCCACTTGAGGCCACAAACTCAGGGTCCCTCTCACATACCTAGAGCTGAGAGAAGCCTCCTCTTGAGGTGCTTGTGGTAAGGTTGTATTCCTCTGGAGTCGAAGCCAGGGACTAACCTCTCATCTCGAGTTGATTTTTCGTCCACGGAGCTCTTTCGTGTTGTTACAGTGACCTCAGGATCCCTCTAGCCTTGAAACAGTGTTGTTGGGGTTTCTCTGGAGTGCCATCAAGGAAATCAAGGCTCCTTTCATGTGTGATGTGCAACACGGAATTGCTCTGCACGCAGTGCAGGGGAATCGGGCCTCATCTCGCGGCGAGGGGGAAGTCTCATGGTTTTTCTCGAGTTGCGGCGGGAACCTGGGGTATATTCTGGAGTTACGACGGGGATGGCCCTTCCACACACGTGTTTATTCAGCGACGTCAGGACTCCCGCCTAGTTGCGAGGGACAAATCGGGATTCTCCTTAAGGCTTGGCAGGAGAATTGGGATGCCTCTCCAGCTGAGGGGGGAGACCAAGTGTCCCTTTCCACGTGCCACAGGAATCCTGGGACTCCTATCAAGTTTCACGAGGAGTCAGGCATCGTCTCCTTTGGAGGCACTGATCTCCGCATACCTCTAGAGTTTTCAAAGGATGTGGGGCCTCCGGTCGCGATGAGGTGGGGAACTAGGTCTTTCTCTGTGGTCTCCACAGGGGATTCAGACATCCTTTCGTCTTGGGAGATGCAAGACGAGCCTGCATTTAAGTCACTGCATGGATATCCGACCTTATTTCGAGTCAGTGTATCGTGGTGTTCATTCCACTTGAGGCCGCAAACTCAGGGTCCCTCTCACATACCTAGAGCTGAGAGAAGCCTCCTCTTGAGGTGCTGGTGGTAAGGTGGTATTCCTCTGGAGTCGAAGCCAGGGACTAACCTCTCATCTCGAGTTGATTTTTGGTCCACGGAGCTCTTTCGTGTTGCTACAGTGAACTCAGGTTCCCTCTAGCCTTGAAACAGTGTTCTTGGGGTTTCTCTGGAGTGATAGCTAGGAAATCAAGGCTCCTTTTATGTGTGATGTGCAACACGGAATTGCTCTGCACGCAGTGCAGGGGAATCAGGCCTCATCTCGCGGCGAGGGGGAAGTCTCATGGTTTTTCTTGAGTTGGGTCAGGAACCTGGGGTATATTCTCGAGTTACGACGGGGATGGCCCTTCCACCCACGTGTTTGTTCAGCCACGTCAGGACTCCTGCCTAGTTGCGAGGGACAATTCGGGATTCTCCTCGAGGCTTGCCAGGGCAATTGGGACGCCTCTCCAGCTGAGGCGGGAGACCAAGGGGCCCTTTCCACTAGCCACAGGAATCCTGGGACTCCTATCAAGTTTCACGAGGACTCAGGCATCGTCTCCTTTGGAGGCACTGATCTCCGCGTACCTCTGGAGTTTTCAAAGGATATGAGGCCTCGGGTCGCGATGATGTGGGGAACTAGGTCTTTCTCTGTGGTCTCCACAGGGGATTCAGACATCCTTTCGTCTTGGGAGGTGCAAGACGAGCCTGCATTTAAGTCACTGCAGGGATATCCGGCCTTATTTTGAGTGAGGGCATCGCAGTGTCCATTCCACTTGAGACCGCAAACTCAGGGTCCCTCTCACATACCTAGAACTGAGAGAAGCCTCCTCTTGAGGTGCTTGTGGTAAGGTGGTATTCCTCTGGAGTCGAAGCCAGGGACTAACCTCTTATCTCGAGTTGATTTTTGGTCCACGGAGCTCTTTCGTGTTGCTACAGTGACCTCAGGATCCCTCTAGCCTTGAAACAGTGTTCTTGGGGTTTCTCTGGAGTGCCATCAAGGAAATCAAGGCTCCTTTCATGTGTGATGTGCAACACGGAATTGCTCTGCACGCAGTGCAGGGGAATCGGGCCTCATCTCGCGGCGAGGGGGAAGTCTCCTGGTTTTTCTCGAGTTGCGGCGGGAACCTGGGGTATACTCTCGAGTTACGACCGGGATGGCCCGTCCACCCACGTGTTTGTTCAGCGACGGCAGGACTCCTTCCTAGTTGCGAGGGACAACTCGGGATTCTCCTCGAGGCTTGGCAGGGCAATTGGAACGCCTCTCCAGCTGAGGCGGGAGACCAAGCGTCCCTTTCCACGTGCCACAGGAATCCTGGGACTCCTATCAAGTTTCACGAGGAGTCAGGAATCGTCTCCTTTGGAGGCACTGATCTCCGCGTACCTCTGGAGTTTTCAAAGGATGTGAGGCCTCCGGTCGCGATGAGGTGGGAAACTAGGTCTTTCTCTGTGGTCTCCACAGGGGATTCAGACATCCTTTCGTCTTGGGAGATGCAAGACGAGCCTGCATTCAAGTCACTGCAGGGATATCCGGCCTTATTTCGAGTCAGGGCATCGTGGTTTCCATTCCACTTGAGGCCGCAAACTCAGGGTCCCTCTCACATACCTAGAGCTGAGAGAAGCCTCCTCTTGAGGTGCTTGTGGTAAGGTGGTTTCCTCTGGCGTCGAAGCCAGGGACTAACCTCTCATCTCGAGTTGATTTTTGGTCCACGGAGCTCTTTCGTGTAGCTACAGTGACCTCAGGATCCCTCTAGCCTTGAAACAGTGTTCTTGGGGTTTCTCTGGAGTGCCATCAAAGTAATCAAGGCTCCTTTCATGTTTGATGTGCAACACGGAATTGCTCTGCACGCAGTGCAGGGGAATCGGGCCTCATCTCGCGGCGAGGGGGAAGTCTCATGGTTTTTCTCGAGTTGCGGCGGGAACCTGGGGTATATTCTCGAGTTACGACGGGGATGGCCCTTCCACCCACGTGTTTGTTCAGCGACGTCAGGACTCCTGCCTAGTTGCGAGGTACAACTCGGGATTCTCCTCGAGGCTTGGCAGGGCAATTGGGACGCCTCTCCAGCTGAGGCGGGAGACCAAGGGTCCCTTTCCACGTGCCACAGGAATCCTGGGCCTCGAATCAAGTTTCACGAGGAGTCAGGTATCTTCTTCTTTGGAGGCATTGAGCTCCATGTACCTCTGGAGTTTTCAAAGGATGTGAGGCCTCCGGTCGCGATGAGGTGGGGAACTAGGTGTTTCTCTGTGGTCTCCACAGGGGATTCAGACATCCTTTCGTCTTGGGAGATGCAAGACGAGCGTGCATTCAAGTCAGTGCAGGGATATCCGGCCTTATGTCGAGTCAGGGCGTTTCGGTGTCCATTCCACTTGAGGCCACAAATTCAGGGTCCCTCTCACATACCTAGAGCTGAGAGTAGCCTCCTCTTGAGGTGCTTGTGGTAAGGTGGTATTCCTCTGGAGTCGAAGCCAGGGACTACCCTCTTATCTCGAGTTGATTTTTGGTCCACAAAGCTCTTTCGTGTTGCTACAGTGACCTCAGGATCCCTCTAGCCTTGAAACCGTGTTCTTGGGGTTTCTCTGGAGTGCCATCAAGGAAATCAAGGCTCCTTTCATGTGTGATGTGCAACACGGAATTGCTCTGCACGCAGTGCAGGGGAATCGGGCCTCATCTCGCGGCGAGGGGGACGTCTCATGGTTTTTCTCGAGTTGCGGCGGGAACCTGGGATATATTCTCGAGTTACGACGGGGATGGCCCTTCCACACACGTGTTTGTTCAGCGACGTCAGGACTCCTGCCTAGTTGCGAGGGACAACTCGGGATTCTCCTCGAGGCTTGGCAGGGCAATTGGGACGCCTCTCCAGCTGAGGCGGGAGACCAAGGGTCCCTTTCCACGTGCCACAGGAATCCTGGGACTCCTATCAATTTTCAGGAGGAGTCAGGCATCGTCTCCTTTGGAGGCACTGATCTCCGTGTACCTCTGGAGTTTTCAAAGGATGTGAGGCCTCCGGTCGCGATGAGGTGGGGAACTAGGTCTTTCTCTGTGGTCTCCACTGGGGATTCAGACATCTTTTCATCTTGGGAGATGCAAGACGTGCCTGCATTCAAGTCACTGCAGGGATATCCGCCTTATTTCGAGTCAGGGCATCGCGGTGTCCATTCCACTTGAGGCCGCAAACTCAGGGTCCCTCTCACATACCTAGAGCTGAGAGAAGCCTCCTCTTGAGGTGCTTGTGGTAAGGTGGTATTCCTCTGGAGTCGAAGCCAGGGACTAAACTCTCATCTCGAGTTGATTTTTGGTCCACGGAGCTCTTTCGTGTTGCTGCAGTCACCTCAGGATCCCTCTAGCCTTAAAACAGTGTTCTTGGGGTTTCTCTGGAGTGACATCAAGGAAATCAAGGCTCCTTTCATGTGTGATGTGCCACACGGAATTGCTCTGCACGCAGTGTAGGGGAATCGGGCCTCATCTCGCGGCGAGGGGGAAGTCTCATGGTTTTTCTCGAGTTGCGGCGGGAACCTGGGGTATATTCTCGAGATACGACTGGGATGGCCCTTCCACCCACGTGTTTGTTCAGCGACGTCAGGACTCCTGCCTAGTTGCGAGGGACAACTCGGGATTCTCCTCGAGGCTTGGCAGGGCAATTGGAACGCCTCTCCAGGTGAGGCGGGAGACCAAGGGTCCCTTTCCACGTGCCACAGGAATCCTGGGACTCCTATCAAGTTTCACGAGGAGTCAGGAATCGTCTCCTTTGGAGGCACTGATCACCGCGTACCTCTGGAGTTTTCAAAGGATGTGAGGCTTCTGGTCGCGATGAGGTCGGGAACTAGGTCATTCTCTGTGGTCTCCACAGGGGATTCAGACATCCTTTCGTCTTGGGAGATGCAAGACGAGCCTGCATTCAAGTCACTGCAGGGATATCCGGCCGTATTTCCAGTCAGGCCATCGCGGTGTCCATTCGACTTGAGGCCGCAAACTCAGGGTGCCTCTCACATACCTAGAGCTGCGAGAAGCCTCCTCTTGAGGTGCTTGTGGTAAGGTGGTATTCTTCTCGAGTTGAAGCCAGGGACTAACTTCTCATCTCCAGTTGATTTTTGGTCCACGGAGCTCTTTCTTGTTGCTACAGTGACCTCAGGATCCCTCTAGCCTTGAAAGAGTGTTCTTGGGGTTTCTCTGAAGTGCCATCAAAGAAATAAAGGCTCCTTTCATGTGTGATGTGCAACACGGAATTGCTCTGCACGCAGTGCAGGGGAATCGGGCCTCATCTCGCGGCGAGGGGGAAGTCTCATGGTTTTTCTCGAGTTGCGGCGGGAACCTGGGGTATATTCTCGAGGTACGACGGGGATGGCCCTTCCACCCACGTGTTTGTTCAGCGACGTCAGGACTCCTGCCTAGTTGCGAGGGACAACTCGGGATTCTCCTCGAGGCTTGGCAGGGCAATTAGGACGCCTCTCCGGCTGAGGCGGGAGACCAAGGGTCCCTTTCCACGTGCCACAGGAATCCTGGGACTCGTATCAAGTTTCACGAGGAGTCAGGCATCGTCTCCTTTGGAGGCACTGATCTCCGCGTACCTCTGGAGTTTTCAAAGGATGTGAGGCCTCCGGTCGCCATCAAGTGGGGAACTAGGTCTTTCTCTGTGGTCTTCACAGGGGATTCAGACAACCTTTCATCTTGGGAGATGCAAGACGAGCCTGCATTCAAGTCACTGCAGGGATATCCGGTCTTATTTCGCTTCAGGGCATCGCAGTGTCCATTCCACTTGAGGCGGCAAACTCAGGGTCCCTCTCACATACCTAGAGCTGAGAGAAGCCCCCTTTTGAGGTGCTTGTGGTAAGGTGGTATTCCTCTGGAGTCGAAGCCAGGGACTAACCTCTCATCTCGGGTTGATTTTTGGTCCACGGAGCTCTTTCGTGTTTCTACAGTGACCTCAGGATCCCTCTCGCCTTGAAACAGTGTTCTTGGGGTTTCTCTGGAGTGCCATCAAGGAAATCAAGGCTCCTTTCTTGTGTGATGTGCAACACGGAATTGCTCTGCACGCACTGCAGGGGAATCGGGCCTCATCTCACGGTGAGGGGGAAGTCTCATGGTTTTTCTCGAGTTGTGGCGAGAACCTGGGGTATATTCTCGAGTTCCGACGGGGATGGCCCTTCCATCCACGTGTTTATTCAGCGACGTCAGGACTCCTTCCTAGTTGCGAGGGACAACTCGGGATTCTCCTCGAGGCTTGGGAGGGCAATTGGGACGCCTCTCCAGCTAAGGCGGGAGACCAAGGGTCCCTTTCCACGTGCCACAGGAATCCTGGGACTCCTATCAAGTTTCACGAGGAGTCAGGCATCGTCTCCTTTGGAGGCACTGATCACCGCGTACCTCTGGAGTTTTCAAAGGATGTGAGGCCTCTGGTCACGATGAGGTCGGGAACTAGGTCTTTCTCTGTGGTCTCCACAGGGGATTCAGACATCCTTTCGTCTTGGGAGATGCAAGACGAGCCTGCATTCAAGTCACTGCAGGGATATCCGGCCGTATTTCGAGTCAGGCCATCGCAGTGTCCATTCGACTTGAGGCCGCAAACTCAGGGTGCCTCTCACATACCTAGAGCTGCGAGAAGCCTCCTCTTGAGGTGCTTGTGGTAAGGTGGTATTCTTCTCGAGTTGAAGCCAGGGACTAACTTCTCATCTCCAGTTGATTTTTGGTCCACGGAGCTCTTTCTTGTTGCTACAGTGACCTCAGGATCCCTCGAGCCTTGAAACAGTGTTCTTGGGGTTTCTCTGGAGTGCCATCAAGGAAATCAAGGCTCCTTTCATGTGTGATGTGCAACACGGAATTGCTCTGCACGCAGTGCAGGGGAATCGAGCCTCGTCTCGCGTCGAGGGGGAAGTCTCATGGTTTTTCTCGAGTTGCGGCGGGAACCTGGGGTATATTCTCGAGGTACGACGGGGATGGCCCTTCCACCCACGTGTTTGTTCAGCGACGTCAGGACTCCTGCCTAGTTGTGAGGGACAACTCGGGATTCTCCTCGAGGCTTGGCAGGGCAATTAGGACGCCTCTCCAGCTGAGGCGGGAGACCAAGGGTCCCTTTCCACGTGCCACAGGAATCCTGGGACTCGTATCAAGTTTCACGAGGAGTCAGGCATCGTCTCCTTGGAGGCACTGATCTCCGTATACCTCTGGAGTTTTCAAAGGATGTGAGGCCTCCGGTCGCCATCAAGTGGGGAACTAGGTCTTTCTCTGTGGTCTTCACAGGGGATTCAGACAACCTTTCATTTGGGAGATGCAAGACGAGCCTGTATTCAAGTCACTGCAGGGATATCCGGTCTTATTTCGAGTCAGGGCATCGCCGTGTCCATTCCACTTGAGGCGGCAAACTCAGGGTCCCTCTCACATACCTAGAGGTGAGAGAAGCCTCCTTTTGAGGTGCTTGTGGTAAGGTGGTATTCCTCTGGAGTCGAAGCCAGGGACTAACCTCTCATCTCGGGTTGATTTTTGGTCCACGGAGCTCTTTCGTGTTTCTACAGTGACCTCAGGATCCCTCTCGCCTTGAAACAGTGTTCTTGGGGTTTCTCTGGAGTGCCATCAAGGAAATCAAGGCTCCTTTCTTGTGTGATGTGCAACACGGAATTGCTCTGCACGCAGTGCAGGGGAATCGGGCCTCATCTCACGGTGAGGGGGAAGTCTCATGGTTTTTCTCGAGTTGTGGCGAGAACCTGGGGTATATTCTCGAGTTACGACGGGGATGGCCCTTCCATCCACGTGTTTAGTCAGCGACGTCAGGACTCCTTCCTAGTTGCGAGGGACAACTCGGGATTCTCCTCGAGGCTTGGCAGGGCAATTCGGACGCCTCTCCAGCTAAGGCGGGAGACCAAGGGTCCCTTTCCACGTGCCACAGGAATCCTGGGACTCCTATCAAGTTTCACGAGGAGTCAGGCATCGTCTCCTTTGGAGGCACTGATCTCCGCGAACCTCTGGACTTTTCAAGGGATGTGAGGCCTCCGGACGCGATGAGGTGGGGAACTAGGTCTTTCTCTGTGGTCTCCACAGGGGATTCAGACACCCTTTCGTCTTGGGAGATGCAAGACGAGCCTGCATTCAAGTCACTGCAGGGATATCCGGCCTTATTTCGAGTCAGGGCATCGCGGTGTCCTTTCCACTTGAGGCCGCAAACTCAGGGTCCCTCTCACATACCTAGAGCTGAGAGAAGCCTCCTCTTGAGGTGCTTGTGGTAAGGTGGTATTCCTCTGGAGTCGAAGCCAGGGACTAACCTCTCATCTCGAGTTGATTTTTGGTCCACGGAGCTCTTTCGTGTTTCTACAGTGGCCTCAGGATCCCTCTAGCCTTGAAACACTGCTCTTGGGGTTTCTCTGGAGTGCCATCAAGGAAATCAAGGCTCCTTTCATGTGTGATGTGCAACACGGAATTGCTCTGCACGCAGTGCAGGGGAATCGGGCCTCATCTCGCGGCAAGGGGGAAGTCTCATGGTTTTTCTCGAGTTGCGGCGGGAACCTGGGGTATATTCTCGAGTTACCACGGGGATGGCCCTTCCGCACACGTGTTTGTTCAACGATGTCAGGACTCCTGCCTAGTTGCGAGGGACAACTCGGGATTCTCCTCGAGGATTGGCAGGGCAATTGGGACGCCTCTCCAGCTGAGGCGGGAGAAAAAGGGTCCCTTTCCACGTGCCACAGGAATCCTGGGACTCCTATCAAGTTTCACGAGGAGTCAGGTATCGTCTCCTTTGGAGGCACTGATCTCCGCGTACCTCTGGAGTTTTCAAAGGATGTGAGGCCTCCGGTCACGATGAGGTGGGGAACTAGGTTTTTCTCTGTGGTCTCCACAGGGGATTCAGACATCCTTTCGTCTTCGGAGATGCAAGACGAGCCTGCATTCAGTCACTGCAGGGATATCCGGCCTTATTTTGAGTCAGGGCATCGCGGTGTCCATTCCACTTGAGGCCGCAAACTCAGGGTCCCTCTCACATACCTAGAGCTGAGAGAAGCCTCCTCTTGAGGTGCTTGTGGTAAGGTGGTATTCCTCTGGAGTCGAAGCCAGGGACTAACCTCTCATCTCGAGTTGATTTTTGGTCCACAGAGCTCTTTCGTGTTGCTACAGTGACCTCAGGATCCCTCTAGCCTTGAAACAGTGTTCTTGGGGTTTCTCTGGAGTGCCATCAAGGAAATCAAGGCTCCTTTCATGTGTGATGTGCAACTCGGAATTACTCTGCACGCAGTGCAGGGGAATCGGGCCTCATCTCGCGGCGAGGGGCAAGTCTCATGGTTTTTCTCGAGGTGCGGCGGGAACCTGGGGTATATTCTCGAGTTACGACGGGGATGGCCCTTCCAGCCACGTGTTTGTTCAGCGACGTCAGGACTCCTACCTAGTTGCAAGGGACAACTCGGGATTCTCCTCGAGGTTTGGCAGGGCAACTGGGAGGCCTCTCCAGCTGAGGCGGGAGACCAAGGGTCCTTTTCCACGTGCCACAGGAATCCTGGGACTCCTATCAAGTTTCACGAGGAGTCAGGAATCGTCTCCTTTGGAGGCACTGAGCTCCGCGTACTTCTGGAGTTTTCAAAGGATGTGAGGCCTCCGGTCGCGATGAGGTGGGGAACTAGGTCTTTCTCTGTGGTCTCCACTGGGATTCAGACATCTTTTCATCTTGGGAGATGCAAGACGTGCCTGCATTCAAGTCACTGCAGGGATATCCGCCTTATTTCGAGTCAGGGCATCGCGGTGTCCATTCCACTTGAGGCCGCAAACTCAGGGTCCCTCTCACATACCTAGAGCTGAGAGAAGCCTCCTGTTGAGGTGCTTGTGGTAAGGTGGTATTCCTCTGGAGTCGAAGCCAGGGTCTAACCTCTCATCTCGAGTTGATTTTTGGTCCACGGAGCTCTTTCGTGTTGCTACAGTGACCTCAGGATCCCTCTAGCCTTGAAACAGTGTTCTTGGGGTTTCTCTGGAGTGCCATCAAGGAAATCAAGGCTCCTTTCATGTGTGATGTGCAACACGGAATTGCTCTGCACGCAGTGCAGGGGAATCGGGCCTCATCTCGCGGCGAGGGGGACGTCTCATGGTTTTTCTCGAGTTGCAGCAGGAACCTGGGGTATATTCTCGAGTTACGACGGGGATGGACCTTCCACACACGTGTTTGTTCAGCGACGTCAGGACTCCTGCCTAGTTGCGAGGGACAACTCGGGATTCTCCTCGAGGCTTGGGAGGGCAATTGGGACGCCTCTACAGCTGAGGCGGGAGACCAAGGGTCCCTTTCCACGTGCCACAGTAATCCTGGGACTCCTATCAATTTTCAGGAGGAGTCAGGCATCGTCTCCTTTGGAGGCACTGATCTCCGCGTACCTCTGGAGTTTTCAAAGGATGTGAGGCCTCCGGTCGCCATGAGGTGGGGAACTAGGTCTTTCTCTGTGGTCTCCACAGGGAATTCAGACATCCTTTCGTCTTGGGAGATGCAAGACGAGCCTGCATTCAAGTCACTGCAGGAATATGCGGCCTTAATTCGAGTCAGGGAATCGCGGTGTCCATTCCACTTGAGGCCGCAAACTCAGGGTCCCTCTCACATACCTAGAGCTGAGAGAAGCCTCCTCTTGAGGTGCTTGTGGTAAGGTGGTATTCCTCTGGAGTCGAAGCCAGGGACTAACCTCTCATCTCGAGTTGATTTTTGGTCCACGGAGCTCTTTCGTGTTGCTGCAGTGACCTCAGGATCCCTCTAGCCTTGAAACAGTGTTCTTGGGGTTTCTCTGGAGTGCCATCAAGGAAATCAAGGCTTCTTTCATGTTTGATGTGCAACACGGAATTGCTCTGCATGCAGTGCAGGGGAATCAGGCCTCATCTCACGGCCAGGGGGAAGTCTTATGGTTTTTCTCGAGTTGCGGCGAGAACCTGGGGTATATTCTCGAGTTACGACAGCGATGGCCCTTCCACCCACGTGTTTATTCAGCGACGTCAGGACTCCTTCCTAGTTGCGAGGGACAACTCGGGATTCTCCTCGAGGCTTGGCAGGGCAATTGGGACGCCTCTCCAGCTGAGGCGGGAGACCAAGGGTCCCTTTCCACGTGCCACAGGAATCCTGGGACTCCTATCAAGTTTCAGGAGGAGTCAGGCATCGTCTCCTTTGGAGGCACTGATCTCCGCGTACCTCTGGAGTTTTCAAAGGATGTGAGGCCTCCGGTCGCGATGAGGTGGGGAACTAGGTCTTTCTCTGTGGTCTCCACAGGGGATTCAGACATCCTTTCGTCTTGGGAGATGCAAGACGAGCCTGCATTCAAGTCACTGCATCGATATCCTGCCTTATTTCGAGTCAGGGCGTCGCGGTGTCCATTTCACTTGAGGCCACAAAATCAGGGTCCCTCTCACGTACCTAGAGCTGAGAGAAGCCTCCTCTTGAGGTGCTTGTGGTAAGGTGGTATTCCTCTGGAGTCGAAGCCAGGGACTACCCTCTCATCTCGAGTTGATTTTTTGTCCACGGAGCTCTTTCGTGTTGCTACAGTGACCTCAGGATCCCTCTAGCCTTGAAACAGTGTTCTTGGGGTTTCTCTGTAGTGCCATCAAGGAAATCAAGGCTCCTTTCATGTGTGATGTGCAACACGGAATTGCTCTACACGCAGTGCAGGGGAATCGGGCCTCATCTCGTGGCGAAGGGGAAGTCTCATGGTTTTTCTCGAGTTGCGGCGGGAATCTGGGGTATATTCTCGAGTTACGACGGGGATGGCCCTTCCACCCACGTTTTTGTTCAGCCACGTCAGGACTCCTGCCTAGTTGCGAGGGACAACTCGGGATTCTCCTCAAGGATTGGTATGGCAATTTGAACGCCTCTCCAGCTGAGGCGGGAGACCAAGGGTCCCTTTCCACGTGCACAGGAATCCTGGGACTCCTATCAAGTTTCACGAGGAGTCAGGCATCGTCTCCTTTGGAGGCACTGTTCTCCGCATACCTCTGCAGTTTTCAAAGGATATGAGGCATCCGGTCGCGATGAGGTGGGGAACTAGGTCTTTCTCTGTGGTCTCCACAGGGGATTCAGACATCCTTTCGTCTTGGGAGATGCAAGACGAGCCTGCATTCAAGTCACTGCAGGGATATCTGGCTTAATTTCGAGTCAGGGTATCGCGGTGTCCATTCCACTTGAGGCCGCAAACTCAGGGTCCCTCTCACATACCTAGAGCTGAGAGAAGCCTCCTCTTGAGATGCTTGTGGTAAGGTGGTATTCCTCTGGAGTCGAAGCCAGGGACTAACCTCTTATCTCGAGTTGATTTCTGGTCCACGGATCTCTTCCGTGTGGCTACAGTGACCTCAGGATCCCTCTAGCCTTGAAACAGTGTTCTTGGGTTTTCTCTGGAGTGCCATGAAGGAAATCAAGGCTCCTTTCATGTGTGATGTGCAACACGGAATTGCTCTGCACGCAGTGCAGGCGAATCGGGCCTCATCTGGCGGCGAGGGGGAAGTCTCATGGTTTTTCTCGAGTTGCGGCGGGAACCTGGAGTATATTCTCGAGTTACGTCGGCGATGGCCCTTCCACCCACGTGTTTGTTCAGTGACGTCAGGACTCCTGCCTGGTTGCGAGGGACAACTCGGGATTCTCCTCGAGGCTTGGCAGGGCAATTGGGACGCCTGTCCAGCTGAGGCGGGAGACCAAGTGTCCCTTTCCACGTGCCACAGGAATCCTGGGACTCCTATCAAGTTTCACGAGTCAGGCATCGTCTCCTTTGGAGGCACTGATCTCCGCGTACCTCTGAAGTTTTCAAAGGATGTGAGGCCTCGGGTCGCGATGAGGTGGGGAACTAGGTCTTTCTCTGTGGTCTCCACAGGGGATTCAGACATCCTTTCGTCTTGGGAGATGCAAGACGAGCCTGCATTCAAGTCACTGCAGGGATATCCAGTCTTATTTCGAGTCAGGGCATCGTGGTGTCCATTCCACTTGAGGCCGCAAACTCAGGGTCCCTCTCACATACCTAGAGCTGAGAGAAGCCTCCTCTTGAGGTGCTTGTGGTAAGGTGGTATTCCTCTGGAGTCGAAGCCAGGGACTAACCTCTCATCTCGAGTGGATTCTTGGTGCACGGAGCTCTTTCGTGTTGCTACAGTGACCTCAGGTTCCCTCGAGCCTTGAAACAGTGTTCTTGGGGTTTCTCTGGAGTGCCATCAAGGAAATCAAGGCTCCTTTCATGTCTGATGTGCAACACGGAATTGCTCTGCACGCAGTGCAGGGGAATCGGGCCTCATCTCGCGGCGAGGGGGAAGTCTCATGGTTTTTCTCGAGTTGCGGCGGGAACCTGGGGTATATTCTCGAGGTACGACGGGGATGGACCTTCCACCCACGTGTTTGTTCAGCGACGTCAGGACTCCTGCCTAGTTGTGAGGGACAACTCGGGATTCTCCTCGAGGCGTGGCAGGGCAATTGGGACGCCTCTCCAGCTGAGGCGGGAGACCAAGGGTCCCTTTCCACGTGCCCCAGGAATCCTGGGACTCCTATCAAGTTTCAGGAGGAGTCAGGCATCGTCTCCTTTGGAGGCACTGATCTCCGCGTACCTCTGGAATTTTCAAAGGATGTGAGGCCTCCGGTCGCGATGAGGTGGGGAACTAGGTCTTTCTCTGTGGTCTCCACAGGGGATTCAGACATCCTTTCGTCTTGGGAGATGCAAGACGAGCCGGCATTCAAGTCACTGCAGGGATATCCGGCCTTATTTCGAGTCAGGGTATCGCGGTGTCCATTCCACTTGAGGCCGCAAACTCAGGGTCCCTCTCACATACCTAGAGCTGAGAGAAGCCTCCTCTTGAGATGCTTGTGGTAAGGTGGTATTCCTCTGGAGTCGAAGCCAGGGACTAACCTCTTATCTCGAGTTGATTTTTGGGCCACGGAGCTGTTCCGTGTGGCTACAGTGACCTCAGGATCCCTCTAGCCTTGAAACAGTGTTCTTGGGTTTTCTCTGGAGTGCCATCAAGGAAATCAAGGCTCCTTTCATGTGTGATGTGCAACAAGGAATGGCTCTGCACGCAGTGCAGGGGAATCGGGCCTCATCTGGCGGCGAGGGGGAAGTCTCATGGTTTTTCTCGAGTTGCGGCGGGAACCTGGGGTATATTCTCGAGTTACGACGGGGATGGCCCTTCCACCCACGTGTTTCTTCAGTGACGTCAGGACTCCTTCCTAGTTGCGAGGGACAACTCGGGATTCTCCTCGAGGCTTGGCAGGGCAATTGGGACGCCTCTCCAGCTGAGGCGGGAGACCAAGGGTCCCTTTCCACGTGCCACAGGAATCCTGGGACTCCTATCAAGTTTCACGAGGAGTCAGACATCGTCTCCTTTGGAAGCACTGATCTCCACATACCTCTGGAATTTTCAAAGGATGTGAGGCCTCCGGTCGTGATGAGGTGGGGATCTAGGTCTTTCTCTGTGGTCTGCACAGGGGATTCAGACATCCTTTCGTCTTGGGAGATGCAAGACGAGCCTGCATTCAAGTCACTGCAGGGATATTCGGCCTTATTTTGAGTCAGGGCATAGCGGTGTCCATTCCACTTGAGGCTGAAAACTCAGGGTCCCTCTCACATACCTAGAGCTGAGAGAAGCCTCCTCTTGAGGTGCTTGTGATAAGGTGGTATTCCTCTGGATTTGAAGCCAGGGACTAACCCCTCATCTCGAGTTGATTTTTGGTCCACGGAGCTCTTTCGTGTTGCTACAGTGACCTCAGGATCCCTCTAGCCTTGAAACAGTGTTCTTGGGGTTTCTCTGGAGTGCCATCAAGGAAATCAAGGCTCCTTTCATGTCTGATGTGCAACACGGAATTGCTCTGCACGCAGTGCAGGATATCGGGCCTCATCTCACGGCGAGGGGGAAGTCTCATGGTTTTTCTCGAGTTGCGGCGGGAACCTGGGGTATATTCTCGAGTTACGTCGGCGATGGCCCTTCCACCCACGTGTTTGTTCAGTGACGTCAGGACTCCTGCCTAGTTGCGAGGGACAACTCGGGATTCTCCTCGAGGCTTGGCAGGGCAATTGGGACGCCTGTCCAGCTGAGGCGGGAGACCAAGGGTCCCTTTCCACGTGCCACAGGAATCCTGGGACTCCTATCAAGTTTCACGAGTCAGGCATCGTCTCCTTTGGAGGCACTGATCTCCGCGTACCTCTGAAGTTTTCAAAGGATGTGAGGCCTCGGGTCGCGATGAGGTGGGGAACTAGGTCTTTCTCTGTGGTCTCCACAGGGGATTCAGACATCCTTTCATCTTGGGAGATGCAAGACGAGCCTGCATTCAAGTCACTGCAGGGATATCCAGCCTTATTTCGAGTCAGGGCATCGCGGTGTCCATTCCACTTGAGGCCGCAAACTCAGGGTCCCTCTCACATACATAGAGCTGAGAGAAGCCTCCTCTTGAGGTGCTTGTGGTAAGGTGGTATTCCTCTGGAGTCGAAGCCAGGGACTAACCTCTCATCTCGAGTGGATTCTTGGTGCACGGAGCTCTTTCGTGTTGCTACAGTGACCTCAGGTTCCCTCTAGCCTTGAAACAGTGTTCTTGGGGTTTCTCTGGAGTGCCATCAAGGAAATCAAGGCTCCTTTCATGTGTGATGTGCAACACGGAATTGCTCTGCACGCAGTGCAGGGGAATCGGGCCTCATCTCGCGGCGAGGGGGAAGTCTCATGGTTTTTCTCGAGTTGCGGCGGGTATCTGGGGTATATTCTCGAGTTACGACGGGGATGGACCTTCCACCCACGTGTTTGTTCAGCGACGTCAGGACTCCTGCCTAGTTGCGAGGGACAACTCGGGATTCTCCTCGAGGCGTGGCAGGGCAATTGGGACGCCTGTCCAGCTGAGGCGGGAGACCAAGGGTCCCTTTCCACGTGCCACAGGAATCCTGGGACTCCTATCAAGTTTCACGAGGAGTCAGGCATCGTCTCCTTTGGAGGCACTGATCTCCGCGTACCTCTGGAATTTTCAAAGGATGTGAGGCCTCCGGTCGCGATGAGGTGGGGAACTAGGTCTTTCTCTGTGGTCTCCACAGGGGATTCAGACATCCTTTCGTCTTGGGAGATGCAAGACGAGCCGGCATTCAAGTCACTGCAGGGATATCCGGCCTTATTTCAAGTCAGGGTATCGCGGTGTCCATTCCACTTGAGGCCGCAAACTCAGGGTCCCTCTCACATACCTAGAGCTGAGAGAAGCCTCCTCTTGAGATGCTTGTGGTAAGGTGGTATTCCTCTGGAGTCGAAGCCAGGGACTAACCTCTTATCTCGAGTTGATTTTTGGGCCACGGAGCTGTTCCGTGTGGCTACAGTGACCTCAGGATCCCTCTAGCCTTGAAACAGTGTTCTTGGGTTTTCTCTGGAGTGCCATCAAGGAAATCAAGGCTCCTTTCATGTGTGATGTGCAACAAGGAATGGCTCTGCACGCAGTGCGGGGGAATCGGGCCTCATCTGGCGGCGAGGGGGAAGTCTCATGGTTTTTCTCGAGTTGCGGCGGGAACCTGGGGTATATTCTCGAGTTACGACGGGGATGGCCCTTCCACCCACGTGTTTCTTCAGCGACGTCAAGACTCCTGCCTAGTTGCGAGGGACAACTCGGGATTCTCCTCGAGGTTTGGTATTGCAATTGGGACGCCTCCCCAGCTTAGGCGGGAGACCAAGGGTCCCTTTCCACGTGCCACAGGAATTCTGGGACTCCTATCAAATTTCACGAGGAGTCAGGCATCGTCTCCTTTGGAGGCACTGATCTCCGTGTACCTCTGGAGTTTTCAAAGGATGTGAGGCCTCCGGTCGCGATGAGGTGGGGAACTAGATCTTTCTCTGTGGTCTCCACAGGGGATTCAGACATCCTTTCATCTTGGGAGATGCAAGACGTGCCTGCATTCAAGTCACTGCAGGGATATCCGGCCTTATTTCGAGTCAGGGCATCGCGGTGTCCATTCCACTTGAGGCCGCAAACTCAGGGTCCCTCTCACATACCTAGAGCTGAGAGAAGCCTCCTCTTGAGGTGCTTGTGGTAAGGTGGTATTTCTCTGGAGTCGAAGCCAGGGACTAACCTCTCATCTCTAGTTGATTTTTGGTCCACGGAGCTCTTTCGTGTTGCTGCAGTGACCTCAGGATCCCTCTAGCCTTAAAACAGTGTTCTTGGGGTTTCTCTGGAGTGCCATCAAGGAAATCAAGGCTCCTTTCATGTGTGATGTGCAACACGGAATTGCTCTACACGCAGTGCAGGGGAATCGGGCCTCATCTCGTGGCGAGGGGGAAGTCTCATGGTTTTTCTCGAGTTGCGGCGGGAATCTGGGGTATATTCTCGAGTTCCGACGGGGATGGCCCTTCCACCCACGTTTTTGTTCAGCCACGTCAGGACTCCTGCCTAGTTGCGAGGGACAACTCGGGATTCTCCTCAAGGATTGGTATGGCAATTTGAACGCCTCTCCAGCTGAGGCGGGAGACCAAGGGTCCCTTTCCACGTGCACAGGAATCCTGGGACTCCTATCAAGTTTCACGAGGAGTCAGGCATCGTCTCCTTTGGAGGCACTGATCTCCGCATACCTCTGCAGTTTTCAAAGGATATGAGGCCTCCGGTCGCCATGAGGTGGGGAACTAGGTCTTTCTCTGTGGTCTCCACAGGGGATTCAGACATCCTTTCGTCTTGGGAGATGCAAGACGAGCCTGCATTCAAGTCACTGCAGGGATATCCGGCTTAATTTCGAGTCAGGGTATCGCGGTGTCCATTCCACTTGAGGCCGCAAACTCAGGGTCCCTCTCACATACCTAGAGCTTAGAGAAGCCTCCTCTTGAGATGCTTGTGGTAAGGTGGTATTCCTCTGGAGTCGAAGCCAGGGACTAACCTCTTATCTCGAGTTGATTTTTGGTCCACGGATCTCTTCCGTGTTGCTACAGTGACCTCAGGATCCCTCTAGCCTTGAAACAGTGTTCTTGGGTTTTCTCTGGAGTGCCATGAAGGAAATCAAGGCTCCTTTCATGTGTGATGTGCAACACGGAATTGCTCTGCACGCAGTGCAGGCGAATCGGGCCTCATCTGGCGGCGAGGGGGAAGTCTCATGGTTTTTCTCGAGTAGCGGCGGGAACCTGGGGTATATTCTGGAGTTACGACGGGGGTGGCCCTTCCACCCACGTGTTTGTTCAGCGACGTCAAGACTCCTACCTAGTTGCGAGGGACAACTCGGGATTCTCCTCGAGGTTTGGTAGGGCAATTGGGACGCCTCCCCAGCTTAGGAGGGAGACCAAGGGTCCCTTTCCACGTGCCACAGGAATCCTGGGACTCCTATCAAGTTTCACGAGGAGTCAGGCATCGTCTCCTTTGGAAGCACTGATCTCCGCATACCTCTGGAATTTTCAAAGGATGTGAGGCCTCCGGTCGTGATGAGGTGGGGATCTAGGTCTTTCTCTGTGGTCTGCACAGGGGATTCAGTCATCCTTTCGTCTTGGGAGATGCAAGACGAGCCTGCATTCAAGTCACTGCAGGGATATCCGGCCTTATTTCGAGTCAGGGCATCGCGGTGTCCATTCCACTTGAGGCCGCAAAATCAGGGTCCCTCTCACATACCTAGAGCTGAGAGAAGCCTCCTCTTGAGGTGCTTGTGGTAAGGTGGTATTCCTCTGGAGTCGAAGCCAGGGACTAACCTCTCATCTCGAGTTGATTTTTGGTCCATGGAGATCTTTCTTGTTGCTACAGTGACCTCAGGATCCCTCTAGCCTTGAAACAGTGTTCTTGGGGTTTCTCTGGAGTGCCATCAAGGAAATCAAGGCTCCTTTCATGTGTGATGTGCAACACGGAATTGCTCTGCACGCAGTACAGGGGAATCGGGCCTCATCTCACGGCGAGGGGGAAGTCTCATGGTTTTTCTCGAGTTGCGGCGGGAACCTGGGGTATATTCTCGAGTTATGACGGGGATGGCCCTTCCACCTACGTGTTCGTTCAGCGACGTCAGGACTCCTGCCTAGTTGCGAGGGACAACTCGGGATTCTCCTCGAGGCTTGGCAGGTCAATTGGGATGCCTCTCCAGCTGAGGCGGGAGACCAAGGGTCCCTTTCCACGTGCCAAAGGAATCCTGGGACTCCTATCAAGTTTCGCGAGGAGACAGGCATCGTCTCCTTTGGAGGCACTGTTCTCCGCGTACCTCTGGAGTTTTCAAAGGATGTGAGGCCTCCGGTCGCGATGAGGTGGGGAACTAGGTCTTTCTCTGTCATCTCCACAGGGGATTCAGACATCCTTTCATCTTTGGAGATGAAAGACGAGCCTGCCTTCAAGTCACTGCAGGGATATCCGGCCTTATTTCGAGTCAGGGCATCGCGGTGTCCATTCCACTTGAGGTCGCAAACTCAGGGTCCCTCTCACATACCTAGAGCTGAGAGAAGCCTCCTCTTGAGGTGCTTGTGGTAAGGTGGTATTCCTCTGGAGTCGAAGTTAGGGACTACCCTCTCATCTCGAGTTGATTTTTGGTCCACGGAGCTCTTTCGTGTTGCTACAGTGACCTCAGGATCCTTCTTGCCTTGACAGAGTGTTCTTGGGGTTTCTCTGGAGTGCCATCAAGGAAATCAAGGCTCCTTTCATGTGTGTTGTGCAACACGGATTTGCTCTGCACCCAGTGCAGGTTAATCGGGCCTCATCTAGGGGCGAGGGGGAAGTCTCATGGTTTTTCTCGAGTTGCGGCGGAAACCTGGGGTATATTCTCGAGTTACGATGAGGATCGCCCTTGCACCCGCGTGTTTGTTCAGCGACGTCAGGACTCCTGCCTAGTTGCGAGGGACAACTCGGGATTCTCCTCGAGGTTTGGCAGGGCAATTGCGACACCTCTCCAGCTGAGGCGGGAGACCAAGGGTCCCTTTCCACGTGCCACAGGAATCCTGGGACTCCTATTAAGTTTCAGGAGGAGTCAGGCATCGTCTCCTTGGAGGCACTGATCTCCACGTACCTCTGGAGTTTTCAAAGGATGTGAGGCCTCCGGTCGTGATGAGGTGGGGATCTAGGTCTTTCTCTGTAGTCTCCACAGGGGATTCAGACACTCTTTCATCTTGGGAGATGCAAGACGAGCCTGCATTCAAGTCACTGCAGGGATATCCAGCCTTATTTCGAGTCAGGGCATCGCGGTGCCCATTCCACTTGAGGCCGCAAACTCAGGGTCCCTCTCACATACCTAGAGCTGAGAGAAGCCTCTTCTTGAGGTTCTTGTGGTGAGGTAATATTCCTCTGGAGTCGAAGCCAGGGACTAACCTCACATCTCGACTTGATTTTTGGTCCACGGAGCTCTTTCGTGTTGCTACAGTGACCTCAGGATCCCTCTAGCCTTGAAACAGTGTTCTTGGGGTTTGTCTGGAGTGCCATCAAGGAAATCAAGGCTTCTTTCATGTGTGATGTGCAGCATGAAATTGCTCTGCACTCAGTGCAGGGGAATCGGGCCTCACTCGCGGCGAGGGGGAAGTCTCATGGTTTTTCTCGAGTTGCGGCGGGAACCTGGGGTATATTCTCGAGTTACGACGGGGATGGCCATTCCACACACGTGTTTGTTCAGCGACGACAGGACTCCTGCCTAGTTGCGAGGGACAACTCGGGATTCTCCTCGAGGCTTGGCAGGGCAGTTTGGACGCCTCTCCAGCTGAGGCGGGAGACCAAGGGTCCCTTTCCACGTGCCACAGGAATCCTGGGACTCCTATCAAGTTTCACGAGGAGTCAGACATCGTCTCCTTTGGAAGCACTGATCTCCACATACCTCTGGAATTTTCAAAGGATGTGAGGCCTCCGGTCGTGATGAGGTGGGGATCTAGGTCTTTCTCTGTGGTCTGCACAGGGGATTCAGACATCCTTTCGTCATGGGAGATGCAAGACGAGCCTGCATTCAAGTCACTGCAGGGATATCCAGCCTTATTTCGAGTCAGGGCATCGCGGTGTCCATTCGACTTGAGGCCGCAAACTCAGGGTCCCTCTCACATACCTAGAGCTGAGAGAAGCCTCCTCTTGAGGTGCTTGTGGTAAGGTGGTATTCCTCTGGAGTCGAAGCCAGGGACTAACCCCTCATCTCGAGTTGATTTTTGGTCCACGGAGCTCCTTCATGTTGCTACAGTGACCTCAGTTTCCCTCTAGCCTTGAAACAGTGTTCTTGGGGTTTCTCTGGAGTGCCATTAAGGAAATCAAGGCTCCTTTCATGTGTGATTTGCAACACGGAATTGCTCTGCACGCAGTGCAGGGGAATCGGGCCTCATTTCGCAGCGAGGGGGAAGTCTCATGGTTTTTCTCGAGTTGCGGCGGGAACCTGGGGTATATTCTCGAGTTACGACGGGCATGGCCCTTCCACCCACGTGTTTGTTCAGCGACGTCAGGACTCCTGCCTAGTTGCGAGGGACAACTCGGGATTCTCCTCGAGGCTTTGCAGGGCAATTGGGACGCCTCTCCAGCTGAGGCGGGAGACCAAGGGTCCCTTTCCACGTGCCACATGAATCCTGGGACTCCTATTAAGTTTCAGCAGGAGTCAGGCATCGTCTCCTTGGAGGCACTGATCTCCACGTACCTCTGGAGTTTTCAAAGGATGTGAGGCCTCCGGTCGCGATGAAGTGGGGAACTAGGTCTTTCTCTGTAGTCTCCACAGGGGATTCAGACATCCTTTCGTCTTGGGAGATGCAAGAAGAGCCTGCATTCAAGTCACTGCAGGGATATCCAACCTTATTTCGAGTCAGGGCATCGCGGTGCCCATTCCACTTGAGGCCGCAAACTCAGGGTCCCTCTCACATACCTAGAGCTGAGAGAAGCCTCCTCTTGAGGTACTTGTGGTGAGGTAATATTCCTCTGGAGTCGAAGCCAGGGACTAACCTCTCATCTCGACTTGATTTTTGGTCCACGGAGCTCTTTCGTGTTGCTACAGTGACCTCATTATCCCTCTAGCCTTGAAGCAGTGTTCTTGGGGTTTGTCTGGAGTGCCATCAAGGAAATCAAGGCTCCTTTCATGTGTGATGTGCAAGACGGAATTGCTCTGCACGCAGTGCAGGGGAATCGGGCGTCATCTCTCGGCGAGGAGGTAGTCTCATGGTTTTTCTGGAGTTGCGGCGGGAACCTGGGGTATATTCTCGAGTTACGACGGGGTTGGCCCTTTCACCCACGTGTTTGTTCAGCGACGGCAGGACTCCAGCCTAGTTGCGAGGGACAACTCGGCATTCTCCTCGAGGCTTGGCAGGGCAATTGGGACGCCTATCCAGCTGAGGCGGGAGACCAAGGGTCCCTTTCCACGTGCCACAGGAATCCTGGGACTCCTATCAAGTTTCACGAGGAGTCAGGCATCATCTCCTTTGGAGGCATTGATCTTCGCGTACCTCTGGAGTTTTCAAAGGATGTGAGGCCTCCGGTCGCCATCAAGTGGGGAACTAGGTCTTTCTCTGTGGTCTCCACAGGGGATTCAGACAACCTTTCGTCTTGGGAGATGTAAGACGAGCCTGCATTCAAGTCACTGCAGGGATATCCAGCCTTATTTCGAGTCAGGGCATCGCGGTGTTCATTCCACTTGAGGCCGCAAACTCAGGGTCCCTCTCACATACCTAGAGCTGAGAGAAGCCTCCTCTTGAGGTGCTTATGGTAAGGTGGTATTCTTCTGGAGTCGAAGCCAGGGACTAACCTCTCATCTCGAGTTGATTTTTGGTCCACGGAGCTCTTTAGTGTTGTTGCAGTGACCTCAGGATCACTCTAGCCTTAAAACAGTGTTCTTGGGGTTTCTCTGGAGTGCCATCAAGGAAATCAAGGCTCCTTTCATGTGTGATGTGCAACACGGAATTGCTGTGCACGCAGTGCAGGGGAACCGGGCCTCATCTCGCGGCAACCGGGAAGTCTCATTGTTTTTCTCGAGTTGAGGCGGGAACCTGGGGTATATTCTCGAGTTACGACGGGGATGGCGTTTCCACACACGTGTTTGTTCAGCGACATCAGGACTCCTGCCTAGTTGCGAGGGACAACTCGGGAATCTCCTCGAGGCTTGGCAGGGCAATTGGGACGCCTCTCCAGCTGAGGCGGGAGACCAAGGGTCCCTTTCCACGTGCCACAGGAATCCTGGGACTCCTATCAATTTTCACGAGGAGTCAGGCATCGTCTCCTTTGGAGGCACTGATCTCCGCGTACCTCTGGAGTTTTCAAAGGATGTGAGGCCTCCGGTCGCGATGAGGTGGGGAACTTGGTCTTTCTCTGTGGTCTCCACAGGGGATTCAGACATCCTTTCATCTTGGGAGATGCAAGACGTGACTGCATTCAAGTCACTGTAGGGATATCCGGCCTTAATTCGAGTCAGGGCATCGCGGTGTCCTTTCCACTTGAGGCCGCAAACTCAGGGTCCCTCTCACATACCTAGAGCTGAGAGAAGCCTCCTCTTGAGGTGCTTGTGGTAAGGTGGTATTCCTCTGGAGTCGAAGCCAGGGACTAACCCCTCATCTCGAGTTGATTTTTGGTCCACGGAGCTCTTTCATGTTGCTACAGTAACCTCAGGATCTCTTTAGCCTTGAAACAGTGTTGTTGGGGTTTCTCTGTAGTGCCATCAAGGAAATCAAGGCTCCTTTCATGTGTGATGTGCAACACGGAATTGCTCTGCACATAGTGCAGGCGAATCGAGCCTCATCTCGTGGCAAGGGGGAAGTCTCATGGTTTTTCTCGAGTTGCGGCGGGAACCTGGGGTATATTCTCGAGTTACGACGGGGATGGCCCTTCCACACACGTGCTTGTTCAGCGACGTCAGGACTCCTGCCTAGTTGCGAGGGACAACTCGGGAATCTCGTCGAGAAATGGCAGGGCAATTGGGACGCCTCTCCAGCTGAGGCTAGAGACCAATGGTCCCTTTCCACGTACCACAGGAATCCTGGGACTCCTATCAAGTTTCACGAGGAGTCAGGCATCGTCTCCTTTGGAAGCACTGATCTCCGCGTACCTCTGGAGTTTTCAAAGGATGTGAGGCCTCCGGTCGCGATGAGGTTGGGAACTAGGTCTTTCTCTGTGGTCTCCACAGGGGATTCAGACATCCTTTCATCTTGGGAGATGCAAGACGAGCCTGCATTCAAGTCACTGCAAGAATATCCGGCCTTATATCGAGTCAGGGCATCGCGGTGTCCATTCCACTTGAGGCCGCAAACTCAGGGTCCCTCTCACATACCTAGAGCTGAGAGAAGCCTCCTCTTGAGGTGCTTGTGGTAAGGTGGTATTCCTCTGAAGTCGAAGCCAGGGACTAACCTCTCATCTCGAGTTGATTATTGGTCTCCGGAGCTCTTTAGTGTGGCTAGAGTGACCTCAAGATCCCTCTAGCTCTAAAACAGTGTTCTTGGGGTTTCTCTGCAGTGCCATCAAGGAAATCAAGGCTCCTTTCATGTGTGATGTGCAACACGGAATTGATCTGCACGCAGTGCAGGGGAATCGGGCCTCATCTCGCGGCGAGGGGGAAGTCTCATGGTTTTTCTCGAGTTGCGGCGGGAACCTGGGGTATATTCTCGAGTTACGACGGGAATGGCCCTTCCACCCGCCTGTTTGTTCATTGACGTCAGGACTCCTGCCTAGTTGCGAGGGGCAACTCGGGATTCTCCTCGAGGCTTGGCAGGGCAATTGGGACGCCTCTCCAGCTGAGGCGGGAGACCAAGTGTCCCTTTCCACGTGCAACAATAATCCTGGGAATCCTATCAAGTTTCACGAGGAGTCCGGAATCGTCTCCTTTGGAGGCACTGATCTCCACGTACCTCTGGAGTTTTCAAAGGATGTGAGGCCTCCGGTCGCGATGAGGTGGGGAACTAGGTCTTTCTCTGTGGTCTCCACAGGGGATTCAGACATCCTTTCGTCTGGGGAGATGCAAGACGAGCCTGCATTCAAGTCACTGCATGGATATTCGGCCTTATTTTGAGTAAGGGCATAGCGGTGTCCATTCCACTTGAGGCCAGAAAATCAGGGTGCCTCTCACATACCTAGAGCTGAGAGAAGCCTGCTCCTGTGGTGCTTGTGGTAAGGTAGTATTCCTCTGGAGTCGAAGCCAGGGACTAACCTCTCATCTCGAGTTGATTTTTTGTCCACGGAGATCTTTCTTGTTGCTACAGTGACCTCAGGATCCCTCTAGCCTTGAAGCAGTGTTCTTGGGATTTCTCTGGAGTGCCATCAAGGAAATCAAGGCTCCTTTCATGTGTGATGTGCAACACGGAATTGCTCTGCACGCAGTGCAGGGGAATCGGGCCTCATCTCGCGGCGAGGGGGAAGTCTCATGGTTTTTCTCGAGTTGCGGCAGGAACCTGGGGTATATTCTCGAGTTACGACGGGGTTGGCCCTTTCACCCACGTGTTTGTTCAGCGACGGCAGGACTCCTGCCTAGTTGCGAGGGACAACTCGGGATTCTCCTCGAGGCTTGGCAGGGCAATTGAGACGCCTCTCCAGCTGAGGCGGGAGACCAAGGGTCCCTTTCCACGTGCCACAGGAATCCTGGGACTCCTATCAAGTTTCACGAGGAGTCAGGCATCATCTCCTTTGGAGGCACTGATCTCCGCGTACCTCTGGAGTTTTCAAAGGATGTGAGGCCTCCGGTCGCGATGAGGTGGGGAACTAGGTCTTTCTCTGTGGTCTCCACAGGGGATTCAGACATCCTTTCGTCTTGGGAGATGTAAGACGAGCCTGCATTCAAGTCACTGCAGGGATATCCAGCCTTATTTCGAGTCAGGGCATCGCGGTGTTCATTCCACTTGAGGCCGCAAACTCAGGGTCCCTCTCACATACCTAGAGCTGAGAGAAGCCTCCTCTTGAGGTGCTTGTGGTAAGGTGGTTTCCTCTGGAGTCGAAGCCAGGGACTAACCTCTCATCTCGAGTTGATTTTTGGTCCACGGAGCTCTTTAGTGTTGTTGCAGTGACCTCAGGATCACTCTAGCCTTAAAACAGTGTTCTTGGGGTTTCTCTGGAGTGCCATCAAGGAAATCAAGGCTCCTTTCATGTGTGATGTGCAACACGGAATTGCTGTGCACGCAGTGCAGGGGAACCGGGCCTCATCTCGCGGCAACCGGGAAGTCTCATTGTTTTTCTCGAGTTGAGGCGGGAACCTGGGGTATATTCTCGAGTTACGACGGGGATGGCGCTTCCACACACGTGTTTGTTCAGCGACATCAGGACTCATGCCTAGTTGCGAGGGACACCTCGGGAATCTCCTCGAGGCTTGGCAGGGCAATTGGGACGCCTCTCCAGCTGAGGCGGGAGACCAAGGGTCCCTTTCCACGTGCCACAGGAATCCTGGGACTCCTATCAAGTTTCACGAGGAGTCAGGCATCGTCTCCTTTGGAGGCACTGATCTCCGCGTACCTCTGGAGTTTTCAAAGAATGTGAGGCCTCCGGTCGCGATGAGGTGGGGAACTAGGTCTTTCTCTGTGGTCTCCACAGGGGATTCAGACATCCTTTCATCTTGGGAGATGCAAGACGTGACTGCATTCAAGTCACTGCAGGGATATCCGGCCTTAATTCGAGTCAGGGCATCGCGGTGTCCTTTCCACTTGAGGCCGCAAACTCAGGGTCCCTCTCACATACCTAGAGCTGAGAGAAGCCTCCTCTTGAGGTGCTTGTGGTAAGGTGTTATTCCTCTGGAGTCGAAGCCAGGGACTAACCCCTCATCTCGAGTTGATTTTTGGTCCACGGAGCTCTTTCATGTTGCTACAGTGACCTCAGGATCTCTTTAGCCTTGAAACAGTGTTGTTGGGGTTTCTCTGTAGTGCCATCAAGGAAATCAAGGCTCCTTTCATGTGTGATGTGCAACACGGAATTGCTCTACACACAGTGCAGGCGAATCGAGCCTCATCTCGCGGCAAGGGGGAAGTCTCATGGTTTTTCTCGAGTTGCGGCGGGAACCTGGGGTATATTCTCGAGTTACGACGGGGATGGCCCTTCCACACACGTGCTTGTTCAGCGACGTCAGGACTCCTGCCTAGTTGCGAGGGACAACTCGGGAATCTCGTCGAGAAATGGCAGGGCAATTGGGACGCCTCTCCAGCTGAGGCTAGAGACCAATGGTCCCTTTCCACGTACCACAGGAATCCTGGGACTCCTATCAAGTTTCACGAGGAGTCAGGCATCGTCTCCTTTGGAAGCACTGATCTCCGCGTACCTCTGGAGTTTTCAAAGGATGTGAGGCCTCCGGTCGCGAAGAGGTTGGGAACTAGGTCTTTCTCTGTGGTCTCCACAGGGGATTCAGACATCCTTTCATCTTGGGAGATGCAAGACCAGCCTGCATTCAAGTCACTGCAAGAATATCTGGCCTTATATCGAGTCAGGGCATCGCGGTGTCCATGCCACTTGAGGCCGCAAACTCAGGGTCCCTCTCACATACCTAGTGCTGAGAGAGGCCTCCTCTTGTGGTGCTTGTGGTAAGGTGGTATTCCTCTGGAGTCGAAGCCAGGGACTAACCTCTCATCTCGAGTTGATTTTTGGTCCAAGGAGCTCTTTCCTGTTACTACAGTGACCTCAGGATGCCTCTAGCCTTGAAACAGTGTTCTTGCGGTTTCTCTGGAGTGCCATCAAGGAAATCAAGGCTCCTTTCATGTGTGATGTGCAACACGGAATTGCTCTGCACGCAGTGCAGGTGAATCGGGCCTCATCTCGGGGCGAGGGGGAAGTCTCATGCTTTTTCTCGAGTTGCGGCGGGAACCTGGGGTATATTCTCGAGTTACGACGGGGATGGCCCTTCCACCCGCCTGTTTCTTCAGCGATGTCAGGACTCCTGCCTAGTTGCGAGGGGCAACTCAGGATTCTCCTCGAGGCTTGGCAGGGCAATTGGGACGCCTCTCCAGCTGAGACGGGAGACCAAGTGTCCCTTTCCACGTGCCACAGTAGTCCTGGGAATCCTATCAAGTTTCACGGGGAGTCAGGCATCGTCTTCATTGGAGGCATGGATCTCCGCGTACCTCTGGAGTTTTCAAAGGATGTGAGGCCTCCGGTCGCGATGAGCTGGGGAACTAGGTCTTTCTCTGTGGTCTCCACAGGGGATTCAGACATCCTTTCGTCTTGGGAGATGCAAGACGAGCTTGCATTCAACTCACTGCAGGGATATCCGGCCTTATTTCGAGTCAGGGCATCGCGGTGTCCATTCCACTTGAGGCCGCAAACTCAGGGTCCCTCTCACATACCTAGAGCTGAGAGAAGCCTCCTCTTGAGGTGCTTGTGGTAAGGTGGTATTCCTCTGAAGTCGAAGCCAGGGACTAACCTCTCATCTCGAGTTGATTATTGGTCTCCGGAGCTCTTTAGTGTGGCTAGAGTGACCTCAAGATCCCTCTAGCTCTGAAACAGTGTTCTTGGGGTTTCTCTGGAGTGCCATCAAGGAAATCAAGTCTCCTTTCATGTGTGATGTGCAACACGGAATTGCTCGGCACGCAGTGCAGGGGAATCGGGCCTCATCTCGCGGCGAGGGGGAAGTCTCATGGTTTTTCTCGAGTTGCGGCGGGAACCTGGGGTATATTCTCGAGTTACGACGGGAATGGCCCTTCCACCCGCCTGTTTGTTCATTGACGTCAGGACTCCTGCCTAGTTGCGAGGGGCAACTCGGGATTCTCCCCGAGGCTTGGCAGGGCAATTGGGACGCCTCTCCAGCTGAGGCGGGAGACCAAGTGTCCCTTTCCACGTGCAACAATAATCCTGGGAATCCTATCAAGTTTCACGAGGAGTCCGGAATCGTCTCCTTTGGAGGCACTGATCTCCACGTACCTCTGGATTTTTCAAAGGATGTGAGGCCTTCGGTCGCGATGAGGTGGGGAACTAGGTCTTTCTCTGTGATCTCCACAGGGGATTCAGACATCCTTTCGTCTGGGGAGATGCAAGACGAGCCTGCATTCAAGTCACTGCATGGATATTCGGCCTTATTTTGAGTAAGGGCATAGCGGTGTCCATTCCACTTGACGCCAGAAAATCAGGGTGCCTCTCACATACCTAGAGCTGAAGGAGCCTGCTCCTGTGGTGCTTGTGGTAAGGAAGTATTCCTCTGGAGTCGAAGCTAGGGACTAACCTCTCATCTCGAGTTGATTTTTTGTCCACGGAGATCTTTCTTGTTGCTACAGTGACCTCAGGATCCCTCTAGCCTTGAAACAGTGTTCTTGGGGTTTCTCTGGAGTGCCATCAAGGAAATCAAGGCTCATTTCATGTGTGATGTGCAACACGGAATTGCTCTGCACGCAGTGCAGGGGAATCGTGCCTCATTTTGCAGCGAGGGGGAAGTCTCATGGTTTTTCTCGAGTTGCGGCGGGAACCTGGGCTATATTCTCGAGTTACGTCGGGGATGGCCCTTCCACACACGTGTTTGTTCAACGACGTCAGGACTGTGCCTAGTTGCAAGGGACAACTCGGGATTCTCCTGGAGGCTTGGCAGGGCAATTGGGACGCCTCTCTAGCTGAGGGGGGAGACCAAGTGTCCCTTTCCACGTGCCACAGGAATCCTGGGACTCCTATCAAGTTTCCCGAGGAGTCAGGCATCGTTTCCTTTGGAGGCACTGATCTCCGCGTACCTCTGGGGTTTTCAAAGGATGTGAGGCCTCCGGTCGCGATGAGGTGGGGAACTAGGTCTTTCTCTGTGGTCTCCACAGGGGATTCAGACATCCTTTCGTCTTGGGAGATGCAAGCCGAGCCTGCATTCAACTCACTGCAGGGATATCCGGCCTTATTTCGAGTCAGGGCATCGCGGTGTCCATTCGACTTGAGGCCGGAAACTCAGGGTCCCTCTCACATACCTAGAGCTGAGAGAAGCCTCCTCTTGAGGTGCTTGTGGTAAGGTGGTATTCCTCTGGAGTCGAAGCCAGGGACTAACCCCTCATCTCGAGTTGATTTTTGGTCCACAGAGCTCTTTCATGTTGCTACAGTGACCTCAGGATCCCTCTAGCCTGGAAACAGTGTTCTTGGGGTTTCTCTGGAGTGCCATCAAGGAAATCAAGGCTCCTTTCATGTGTGATGTGCAACACGGAATTGCTCTGCACGCAGTGCAGGGGAATCGGGCCTCATTTCGCAGCGAGGGGGAAGTCTCATGGTTTTTCTCGAGTTGCGGCGGGAACCTGGGGTATATTCTCCAGTTACGACGGGGATGGCCCTTCCACCCACGTGTTTGTTCAGCGACGTCAGGACTCCTGCCTAGTTGCGAGGGACAACTCGGGATTCTCCTCGAGGCTTTGCAGGGCAATTGGGACGCCTCTACAGCTGAGGCGGGAGACCAAGGGTCCCTTTCCACGTGCCACAGCAATCCTGGGACTCCTATTAAGTTTCAGGAGGAGTCAGGCATCGTCTCCTTGGAGGCACTGATCTCCACGTACCTCTGGAGTTTTCAAAGGATGTGAGGCCTCCGGTCGCGATGAAGTGGGGAACTAGGTCTTTCTCTGTAGTCTCCACAGGGGATTCAGACAACCTTTCATCTTGGGAGATGCAAGAAGAGCCTGCATTCAAGTCACTGCAGGGATATCCAACCTTATTTCGAGTCAGGGCATCGCGGTGCCCATTGCACTTGTGGCCGCAAACTCAGGGTCCCTCTCACATACCTAGAGCTGAGAGAAGCCTCCTCTTGAGGTACTTGTGGTGAGGTAATATTCCTCTGGAGTCGAAGCCAGGGACTAACCTCTCATCTCGACTTGATTTTTGGTCCACGGAGCTCTTTCGTGTTGCTACAGTGACCTCAGGATCCCTCTAGCCTGGAAACAGTGTTCTTGGGGTTTGTCTGGAGTGCCATCAAGGAAATCAAGGCTCCTTTCATGTGTGATGTGCCACACGGAATTGCTCTGCACGCAGTGCAGGGGAATCGGGCGTCATCTCTCGGCGAGGAGGTAGTCTCATGGTTTTTCTGGAGTTGCGGCTGGAACCTGGGGTATATTCTCGAGTTACGACGGGGTTGGCCCTTTCACCCACGTGTTTGTTCAGCGCCGGCAGGACTCCTGCCTAATTGCGAGGGACAACTCGGGATTCTCCTCGAGGCTTGGCAGGGCAATTGGGACGCCTCTCCAGCTGAGGCGGGAGACCAAGGGTCCCTTTCTACGTGCCACAGGAATCCTGGGACTCCTATCAAGTTTCACGAGGAGTCAGGCATCATCTCCTTTGGAGGCACTGATCTCCGCGTACCTCTGGAGTTTTCAAAGGATGTGAGGCCTCTGGTCGCGATGAGGTGGGGAACTAGGTCTTTCTCTGTGGTCTCCACAGGGGATTCAGACATCCTTTCGTCTTGGGAGATGTAAGACGAGCCTGCATTCAAGTCACTGCAGGGATATCCAGCCTTATTTCGAGTCAGGGCATCGCGGTGTTCATTCCACTTGAGGCTGCAAATTCAGGGTCCCTCTCACATACCTAGAGCTGAGAGAAGCCTCCTCTTGAGGTGCTTATGGTAAGGTGGTATTCTTCTGGAGTTGAAGCCAGGGACTAACCTCTCATCTCGAGTTGATTTTTGGTCCACGGAGCTCTTTAGTGTTGTTGCAGTGACCTCAGGATCACTCTAGCCTTAAAACAGTGTTCTTGGGGTTTCTCTGGAGTGCCATCAAGGAAATCAAGGCTCCTTTCATGTGTGATGTGCAACACGGAATTGCTGTGCACGCAGTTCAGGGGAACCGGGCCTCATTTCGCGGCAACCGGGAAGTCTCATTGTTTTTCTCGAGTTGAGGCGGGAACCTGGGGTATATTCTCGAGTTACGACGGGGATGGCGCTTCCACACACGTGTTTGTTCAGCGACATCAGGACTCCTGCCTAGTTGCGAGGGACAACTCGGGAATCTCCTCGAGGCTTGGCAGGGCAATTGGGACGCCTCTCCAGCTGAGGCGGGAGACCAAGGGTCCCTTTCCAGGTGCCACAGGAATCCTGGGACTCCTATCAAGTTTCTCGAGGAGTCAGGCATCGTCTCCTTTGGAGGCACTGATCTCCGCGTACCTCTGGAGTTTTCAAAGGATGTGAGGCCTCCGGTCGCCATGAGGTGGGGAACTAGGTCTTTCTCTGTGGTCTCCACAGGGGATTCAGACATCCTTTCATTTTGGGAGGTGCAAGACGTGCCAGCATTCAAGTCACTGCAAGAATATCCGGCCTTATATCGAGTCAGGGCATCGCGGTGTCCATTCCACTTGAGGCCGCAAACTCAGGGTCCCTCTCACATACCTAGTGCTGAGAGAGGCCTCCTCTTGAGGTGCTTGTGGTAAGGTGGTATTCCTCTGGAGTCGAAGCCAGGGACTAACCTCTCATCTCGAGTTGATTTTTGGTCCACGGAGCTCTTTCATGTTGCTACAGTGACCTCAGGATCCCTCTAGCCTTGAAACAGTGTTCTTGGGGTTTCTCTGGAGTGCCATCAAGGAAATCAAGGCTCCTTTCATGTGTGATGTGCAACACGGAATTGCTCTGCACGCAGTGCAGGGGAATCGTGCCTCTATTTGCAGCGAGGGGGAAGTCTCATGATTTTTCTCGAGTTGGGGCGGGAACCTCGTCTATATTCTCGAGTTACGTCGGGGATGGCCCTTCCACACACGTGTTTGTTCAGCGACGTCAGGACTGTGCCTAGTTACAAGGGACAACTCGGGATTCTCCTTGAGGCTTGGCAGGGCAATTGGGACGCCTCTCTAGCTGAGGGGTGAGATCAAGTGTCCCTTTCCACGTGCCACAGGAATCCTGGGACTCCTATCAAGTTTCCCGAGGAGTCAGGCATCGTCTCCTTTGGAGGCACTGATCTCCGCGTACCTCTGGAGTTTTCAAAGGATGTGAGGCCTCCGGTCGTGATGATGTGGGGAACTAGGTCTTTCTCTGTGGTCTCCACAGGGGATTCAGACATCCTTTCGTCTTGGGAGATGCAAGACGAGCCTGCATTCAAGTCACTGCAGGGATATCCGGCCTTATTTCGAGTCAGGGCATCGTGGTGTCCATTCCACTTGAGGGCGGAAAATCAGGGTGCCTCTCACATACCTAGAGCTGAGAGAAGCCTGCCCCTGTGGTGCTTGTGGTAAGGTGGTATTCCTCTGGAGTCGAAGCCAGGGACTAACTTCTCATCTCGAGTTGATTTTTTGTTCACGGAGATCTTTCTTGTTTCTACAGTGACCTCAGGATCCCTCTAGCCTTGAAACAGTGTTCTTGGGGTTTCTCTGGAGTGCCATCAAGGAAATCAAGGCTCCTTTCATGTGTGATGTGCAACACGGAATTGCTCTGCACGCAGTGCAGGGGAATCGGGCCTCATCTCGCGGCGAGGGGAAGTCTCATGGTTTTTCTCGAGTTGCGGCGGGAACCTGGGGTATATTCTCGAGTTACGACGGGGATGGCCCTTCCACCCACGTGTTTGTTCAGTGACATCAGGACTCCTGCCTAGTTGCGAGGGACAACTAGGGAATCTCCTCGAGGCTTGGAAGGGCAATTGGGACGCCTCTCCAGCTGAGGCGGGAGACCAAGGGTCCCTTTCCACGTGCCACAGGAATCCTGGGAGTCCTATCAAGTTTCACGAGGAGTCAGGCATCGTCTCCTTTGGAGGCACTGATTTCCGCGTACCTCTGGAGTTTTCAAAGGATGTGAGGCCTCCGGTCGCGATGAGGTGGGGAACTAGGTCTTTCTCTGTGGTCTCCACAGGGGATTCAGACATCCTTTCATCTTGGGAGATGCAAGACGAGACTGCATTCAAGTCACTGCAGGAATATTCGGCCTTAATTCGAGTCAGGGCATCGCGGTGTCCTTTCCACTTGAGGCCGCAAACACAGGGTCCCTCTCACATACCTAGAGCTGAGAGAAGCCTGCTCCTGTAGGGCTTGTGGTAAGGTGGTATTCCTCTGGAGTCAAAGCCAGGGACTAACCTCTCATCTCAAATTGATTTTTGGTCCACGGAGCTCTTTCGTGTTGCTACAGTGACCTCAGGTTCCCTCTAGCCTTGAAACAGTGTTCTTGGGGTTTCTCTGGAGTGATAGCTAGGAAATCAAGGCTCCTTTTATGTGTGATGTGCCACACGGAATTGCTCTGCACGCAGTACAGGGGAATCGGGCCTCATCTCGCGGCGAGGGGGAAGTCTCATGGTTTTTCTCGTGTTGCGGCGGGAACCTGGGCTATATTCTCGAGTTACGACGGGGATGGACCTTCCACACACGTGTTTGTTCAGCGATGGCAGGGCTCGTGCCTAGTTGTGAGGGAGAATTCGGGATTCTCCTCGAGGCTTGGCAGGGCAATTGGGACCCCTCTCCAGCTGAGGCGGGACACCAAGTGTCCCTTTCCACGTGCCACAGGAATCCTCGGACTCCTATCAAGTTTCACGAGGAGTCAGGCATCGTCTCCTTTGGAGGCACTGATCTCCACGTACCTCTGGAGTTTTCAAAGGGTGTGAGGCCTCCGGTCGCGATGAGGTGGGGAACTAGGTCTTTCTCTGTGGTCTCCACAGGGGATTCAGACATCCTTTCATCTTGGGAGATGCAAGACGAGCCTGCATTCACGTCACTGCAGGGATATCCGGCCTTATATCGAGTCAGGGTATCGCGGTGTACATTTCACTTGAGGCCGCAAAATCAGGGTCCCTCTCACATACCTAGAGCTGAGAGAAGCCTCCTCTTGAGGTGCTTGTGGTTAGGTGGTATTCCTCTGGAGTCGAAGCCAGGGACTAACCTCTCATCTCGAGTTGATTTTTGGTCCACGGAGCTCTTTCGTGTTGCTACAGTGACCTCAGCATCCCTCTAGCCTTGAAACAGTGTTCTTGGGGTTTCTCTGGAGTGCCATCAAGGAAATCAAGGCTCCTTTCATGTGTGATGTGCAACACGGAATTGCTCTGCACGCAGTGCAGGGGAATCAGGCCTCATCTCGCGGCGTGGGGGAAGTCTCATGGTTTTTCTCGAGTTGCATCAGGAACCTGGGGTATATTCTCGAGTTACGACGGGGATGGCCCTTCCACCCACGTGTTTGTTCAGCCACGTCAGGACTCCTGCCTAGTTGCAAGGGCCAACTCGGGATTCTCCTCGAGGCTTGGCAGGGCAATTGGGACGCCTCTCCAGCTGAGGCGGGAGACCAAGCGTCCCTTTCCACGTGCCACAGGAATCCTGGGACTCCTATCAAGTTTCACGAGGAGTCAGGCATCGTCTCCTTTGGAGGCACTGATCTCCGCGTACCTCTGGAGTTTTCAAAGAATGTGAGGCCTCCGGTCGCGATGAGGTGGGGAACTAGGTCTTTCTCTGTGGTCTCCACAGGGGATTCAGACATCCTTTCGTCTTGGGAGATGCAAAACGAGCCTGCATTTAAGTCACTGCAGGGATATCCGGCCTTATTTTGAGTCAGGGCATCGCAGTGTCCATTCCACTTGAGACCGCAAACTCAGGGTCCCTCTCACATACCTAGAGCTGAGAGAAGCCTCCTCTTGAGGTGCTTGTGGTTAGGTGGTATTCCTCTGGAGTCGAAGCCAGGGACTAACCTCTCATCTCGAGTTGATTTTTGGTCCACGGAGCTCTTTCGTGTTGCTACAGTGACCTCAGGATCCCTCTAGCCTGGAAACAGTGTTCTTGGGGTTTCTCTGGAGTGCCATCAAGGAAATCAAGGCTCCTTTCATGTGTGATGTGCAACACGGAATTGCTCTGCATGCAGTGCAGGGGAATCAGGCCTCATCTCGCGGCGAGGGGGAAGTCTCATGGTTTTTCTCGAGTTGCGGCGGGAACCTGGGGTATATTCTCGAGTTACGACGGGGATGGCCCTTCCACACACGTGTTTGTTCGGCGACGGCAAGACTCCTGCCTAGTTGTGAGGGAGAATTCGGGATTCTCCTCGAGGCTTGGCAGGGCAATTGGGACGCCTTTCCAGCTGAGGCGGGAGACCAAGGGTCCCTTTCCACGTGCCACAGGAATCCTGGGAATCCTATCAAGTTTCACGAGGAGTCAGGCATTGTCTGCTTTGGAGGCACTGATCTCCGCGTACCTCTGGAGTTTTCAAAGGATGTGAGGCCTCCGGTCGCGATGAGGTGGGGAACTAGGTCTTTTTCTGTGGTCTCCACAGGGGATTCAGACATCCTTTCGTCTTGAGAGATGCAAGACGAGCCTGCATTCAAGTCACTGCAGGGATATCCGGCCTTATTTCGAGTCAGGGCATCGTGGTGTGTATTCCACTTGACACCGCAAACTCAGGGTCCCTCTCACATACCTAGAGCTGAGAGAAGCTTCCTCTTGAGGTGCTTGTGGTAAGGTGGTATTCCTCTGGAGTCGAAGCCAGGGACTAACCTCTCATCTCGAGTTGAATTTTGGTCCACGGAGCTCTTTTGTGTTGCTACAGTGACCTCAGGTTCCCTCTAGCCTTGAAACAGTGTTCTTGGGGTTTCTCTGGAGTGCCATCAAGGAAATCAAGGCTCCTTTCATGTGTGATGTGCAACACGGAGTTGCTCTGCACGCAGTGCAGGGGAATCGGGCCTCATCTCGCGGCGAGGGGGAAGTCTCATGGTTTTTCTCGAGTTGCGGCGGAAACCTGGGGTATATTCTCGAGTTACGACGGGGATGGCCCTTCCACCCACGTGTTTGTTCAGCGACGTCAGGACTCCTGCCTAGTTGCGAGGGACAATTCGGGATTCTCCTCGAGGCTTGCCAGGGCAATTGGGACGCCTCTCCAGCTGAGGCGGGAGACCAAGGGGCCCTTTCCACGTGCCACAGGAATCCTGGGACTCCTATCAAGTTTCACGAGGAGTCAGGCATCGTCTCCTTTGGAGGAACTGATCTCCGCGTACCTCTGGAGTTTTCAAAGGATGTGAGGCCTCTGGTCGCGATGATGTGGGGAACTAGGTCTTTCTCTGTGGTCTCCACAGGGGATTCAGACATCCTTTCGTCTTGGGAGGTGCAAGACGAGCCTGCATTTAAGTCACTGCAGGGATATCCGGCCTTATTTTGAGTCAGGGCATCGCAGTGTCCATTCCACTTGAGACCGCAAACTCAGGGTCCCTCTCACATACCTAGAGCTGAGAGAAGCCTCCTCTTGAGGTGCTTGTGGTAAGGTGGTATTCCTCTGGAGTCGAAGCCAGGGACTAACCTCTCATCTCGAGTTGATTTTTGGTCCACAGAGCTCTTTCGTGTTGCTACAGTGACCTCAGGATCCCTCGAGCCTTGAAACAGTGTTCTTGGGGTTTCTCTGGAGTGCCATCAAGGAAATCAAGGCTCCTTTCATGTGTGATGTGCAACATGGTATTGCTCTGCACGCAGTGCAGGGGAATCGGGCCTCATCTCGCGGCGAGGGGGAAGTCTCATGGTTTTTCTCGAGTTGCGGCGGGAACCTGGGGTATACTCTCGAGTTACGACCGGGATGGCCCGGCCACCCACGTGTTTGTTCAGCGACGTCAGGACTCCTGCCTAGTTGCGAGGGACATCTCGGGATTCCCCTCGAGGCTTGGCAGGGCAATTGGGACGCCTCTCCAGCTGAGGCGGGAGACCAAGGGGCCCTTTCCACGTGCCACAGGAATCCTGGGACTCCTATCAAGTTTCACGAGGAGTCAGGCATCGTCTCCTTTGAAGGCACTGATCTCCGCGTACCTCTGGAGTTTTCAAAGGATGTGAGGCCTCCGGTCGCGATGAGGTGGGGAACTAGGTCTTTCTCTGTGGTCTCCACAGGGGATTCAGACATCCTTTCATCTTGGGAGATGCAAGACGAGCCTGCATTCACGTCACTGCAGGGATATCCGGCCTTATATCGAGTCAGGGCATCGCGGTGTCCATTCCACTTGAGGCCGCAAAATCAGGGTCCCTCTCACATACCTAGAGCTGAGAGAAGCCTCCTCTTGAGGTGCTTGTGGTTAGGTGGTATTCCTCTGGAGTCGAAGCCAGGGACTAACCTCTCATCTCGAGTTGATTTTTGGTCCACGGAGCTCTTTCGTGTTGCTACAGTGACCTCAGGTTCCCTCTAGCCTTGAAACAGTGTTCTTGGGGTTTCTCTGGAGTGATAGCTAGGAAATCAAGTCTCCTTTTATGTGTGATGTGCAACACGGAATTGCTCTGCATGCAGTGCAGGGGAATCGGGCCTCATCTCGCGGCGAGGGGGAAGTCTCATGGTTTTTCTCGTGTTGCGGCGGGAACCTGGGGTATATTCTCGAGTTACGACCGGGATGGCCCTTCCACCCACGTGTTTGTTCAGCCACGTCAGGACTCCTGCCTAGTTGCAAGGGCCAACTCGGGATTCTCCTCGAGGCGTGGCAGGGCAATTGGGACGCCTCTCCAGCTGAGGCGGGAGACCAAGGGTCCCTTTCCACGTGCCACAGGAATCCTGGGACTCCTATCAAGTTTCACGAGGAGTCAGGCATCGTCTCCTTTGGAGGCACTGATCTCCGCGTACCTCTGGAGTTTTCAAAGAATGTGAGGCCTCCGGTCGCCATGAGGTGGGGAACTAGGTCTTTCTCTGTGGTCTCCACAGGGGATTCAGACATCCTTTCGTCTTGGGAGATGCAAAACGAGCCTGCATTTAAGTCACTGCAGGGATATCCGGCCTTATTTTGAGTCAGGGCATCGCAGTGTCCATTCCACTTGAGACCGCAAACTCAGGGTCCCTCTCACATACCTAGAGCTGAGAGAAGCCTCCTCTTAAGTTGCTTGTGGTAAGGTGGTATTCCTCTGGAGTCGAAGCCAGGGACTAACCTCTCATCTCGAGTTGATTTTTGGTCCACGGAGCTCTTTCGTGTTGCTACAGTGACTTCAGGATCCCTCGAGCCTTGAAACAGTGTTCTTGGGGTTTCTCTGGAGTGCCATCAAGGAAATCAAGGCTCCTTTCATGTGTGATGTGCAACACGGTATTGCTCTGCACGCAGTGCAGGGGAATCGGGCCTCATCTCGCGGCGAGGGGGAAGTCTCATGGTTTTTCTCGAGTTGCGGCGGGAACCTGGGGTATACTCTCGAGTTACGACCGGGATGGCCCGTCCAACCACGTGTTTGTTCAGCGACGTCAGGACTCCTGCCTAGTTGCGAGGGACATCTCGGGATTCTCCTCGAGGCTTGGCAGGGCAATTGGGACGCCTCTCCAGCTGAGGCGGGAGACCAAGTGTCCCTTTCCACGTGCCACAGGAATCCTGGGACTCCTATCAAGTTTCACGAGGAGTCAGGCATCGTCTGCTTTGGAGGCACTGATCTCCGCGTACCTCTGGAGTTTTCAAAGGGTGTGAGGCCTCCGGTCGCGATGAGGTGGGGAACTAGGTCTTTCTCTGTGGTCTCCACAGGGGATTCAGACATCCTTTCATCTTGGGAGATGCAAGACGAGCCTGCATTCACGTCACTGCAGGCATATCCGGCCTTGTATCGAGTCAGGGCATCGCGGTGTCCATTCCACTTGAGGCCACAAAATCAGGGTCCCTCTCACATACCTAGAGCTGAGAGAAGCCTCCTCTTGAGGTGCTTGTGGTTAGGTGGTATTCCTCTGGAGTCGAAGCCAGGGACTAACCTCTCATCTCGAGTTGATTTTTGGTCCACGGAGCTCTTTCGTGTTGCTACAGTGACCTCAGGATCCCTCTAGCCTTGAAACAGTGTTCTTGGGGTTTCTCTGGAGTGCCATCAAGGAAATCAAGGCTCCTTTCATGTGTGATGTGCAACACGGAATTGCTCTGCACGCAGTGCAGGGGAATCAGGCCTCATCTCGCGGCGAGGGGGAAGTCTCATGGTTTTTCTCGAGTTGCGGCGGGAACCTGGGGTATATTCTCGAGTTACGACGGGGATGGCCCTTCCACACACGTGTTTGTTCAGCGACGGCAGGACTCCTGCCTAGTTGTGAGGGAGAATTCGGGATTCTCCTCGAGGCTTGGCAGGGCAATTGGGACGCCTTTCCAGCTGAGGCGGGAGACCAAGGGGCCCTTTCCACGTGCCACAGGAATCCTGGGAATCCTATCAATTTTCACGAGGAGTCAGGCATCGTCTGCTTTGGAGGCACTGATCTCCGCGTACCTCTGGAGTTTTCAAAGAATGTGAGGCCTCCGGTCGCGATGAGGTGGGGAACTAGGTCTTTCTCTGTGGTCTCCACAGGGGATTCAGACATCCTTTCGTCTTGGGAGATGCAATACGAGCCTGCATTTAAGTCACTGCAGGGATATCCGGCCTTATTTTGAGTCAGGGCATCGCAGTGTCCATTCCACTTGAGACCGCAAACTCAGGGTCCCTCTCCCATACCTAGAGCTGAGAGAAGCCTCCTCTTGAGGTGCTTGTGGTAAGGTGGTATTCCTCTGGAGTCGAAGCCAGGGACTAACCTCTCATCTCGAGTTGATTTTTGGTCCACGGAGCTCTTTCGTGTTGCTACAGTGACCTCAGGATCCCTCGAGCCTTGAAACAGTGTTCTTGGGGTTTCTCTGGAGTGCCATCAAGGAAATCAAGGCTCCTTTCATGTGAGATGTGCAACACGGTATTGCTCTGCACGCAGTGCAGGGGAATCGGGCCTCATCTCGCGGCGAGGGGGAAGTCTCATGGTTTTTCTCGAGTTGCGGCGGGAACCTGGGGTATACTCTCGAGTTACGACCGGGATGGCCCGTCCAACCACGTGTTTGTTCAGCGACGTCAGGACTCCTGCCTAGTTGCGAGGGACAAGTCGGGATGCTCCTCGAGGCTTGGCAGGGCAATTGGGACGCCTCTCCAGCTGAGGCGGGGACCAAGGTGCCCTTTCCACGTGCCACAGGAATCCTGGGACTCCTATCAAGTTTCACGAGGAGTCAGGCATCGTCTCCTTTGGAGGCACTGATCTCCGCGTACCTCTGGAGTTTTCAAAGAGTGTGAGGCCTCCGGTCGTGATGAGGTGGGGAACTAGGTCTTTCTCTGTGGTCTCCACAGGGGATTCAGACATCCTTTCATCTTGGGAGATGCAAGACGAGACTGCATTCAAGTCACTGCAGGCATATCCGGCCTTATATCGAGTCAGGGCATCGCGGTGTCCATTCCACTTGAGGCCGCAAAATCAGGGTCCCTCTCACATACCTAGAGCTGAGAGAAGCCTCCTCTTGAGGTGCTTGTGGTTAGGTGGTATTCCTCTGGAGTCGAAGCCAGGGACTAACCTCTCATCTCGAGTTGATTTTTGGTCCACGGAGCTCTTTCGTGTTGCTACAGTGACCTCAGGATCCCTCTAGCCTTGAAACAGTGTTCTTGGGGTTTCTCTGGAGTGCCATCAAGGAAATCAAGGCTCCTTTCATGTGTGATGTGCAACACGGAATTGCTCTGCACGCAGTGCAGGGGAATCAGGCCTCATCTCGCGGCGAGGGGGAAGTCTCATGGTTTTTCTCGTGTTGCGGCGGGAACCTGGGGTATATTCTCGAGTTACGACGGGGATGGCCCTTCCACCCACGTGTTTGTTCAGCGACGTCAGGACTCCTGCCTAGTTGCGAGGGACAATTCGGGATTCTCCTCGAGGCTTGCCAGGGCAATTGGGACGCCTCTCCAGCTGAGGCGGGAGACCAAGGGGCCCTTTCCACTAGCCACAGGAATCCTGGGACTCCTATCACGTTTCACGAGGAGTCAGGCATCGTCTCCTTTGGAGGCACTGATCTCCGCGTACCTCTGGAGTTTTCAAAGGATGTGAGGCCTCCGGTCGCGATGATGTGGGGAACTAGGTCTTTCTTGGTGGTCTCCACAGGGGATTCAGACATCCTTTCGTCTTGGGAGATGCAAAACGAGCCTGCATTTAAGTCACTGCAGGGATATCCGGCCTTATTTTGAGTCAGGGCATCGCAGTGTCCATTCCACTTGAGACCGCAAACTCAGGGTCCCTCTCACATACCTAGAGCTGAGAGAAGCCTCCTCTTGAGGTGCTTGTGGTAAGGTGGTATTCCTCTGGAGTCGAAGCCAGGGACTAACATCTCATCTCGAGTAGATTTTTGGTCCACGGAGCTCTTTCGTGTTGCTACAGTGACCTCAGGATCCCTCGAGCCTTGAAACAGTGTTCTTGGGGTTTCTCTGGAGTGCCATCAAGGAAATCAAGGCTCCTTTCATGTGTGATGTGCAACACGGAATTGCTCTGCACGCAGTGCAGGGGAATCGGGCCTCATCTCGCGGCGAGGGGGAAGTCTCATGGTTTTTCTCGAGTTGCGGCGGGAACCTGGGGTATACTCTCGAGTTACGACCGGGATGGCCCGTCCAACCACGTGTTTGTTCAGCGACGTCCGGACTCCTGCCTAGTTGCGAGGGACATCTCGGGATTCTCCTCGAGGCTTGGCAGGGCAATTGGGACGCCTCTCCAGCTGAGGCGGGAGACCAAGGGGCCCTTTCCACGTGCCACAGGAATCCTGGGACTCCTATCAAGTTTCACGAGGAGTCAGGCATCGTCTCCTTTGGAGGCACTGATCTCCGCGTACCTCTGGAGTTTTCAAAGGGTGTGAGGCCTCTGGTCGCGATGAGGTGGGGAACTAGGTCTTTCTCTGTGGTCTCCACAGGGGATTCAGACATCCTTTCATCTTGGGAGATGCAAGACCAGCCTGCATTCACGTCACTGCAGGGATATCCGGCCTTATATCGAGTCAGGGCATCGCGGTGTCCATTCCACTTGAAGCCGCAAACTCAGGGTCCCTCTCACATCCCTAGAGCTGAGAGAAGCCACCTCTTGAGGTGCTTGTGGTAAGGTGGTATTCCTCTGGAGTCGAAGCCAGGGACTAACCTCTCATCTCGAGTTGATTTTTGGTCCACGGAGCTCTTTTGTGTTGCTACAGTGACCTCAGGTTCCCTCTAGCCTTGAAACAGTGTTCTTGGGGTTTCTCTGGAGTGCCATCAAGGAAATCAAGGCTCCTTTCATGTGTGATGTGCAACACGGAGTTGCTCTGCACGCAGTGCAGGGGAATCGGTCCTCATCTCGCGGCGAGGGGGAAGTCTCATGGTTTTTCTCGAGTTGCGGCGGAAACCTGGGGTATATTCTCGAGTTACGACGGGGATGGCCCTTCCACCCACGTGTTTGTTCAGCGACGTCAGGACTCCTGCCTAGTTGCGAGGGACAATTCGGGATTCTCCTCGAGGCTTGCCAGGGCAATTGGGACGCCTCTCCAGCTGAGGCGGGAGACCAAGGGGCCCTTTCCACTAGCCACAGGAATCCTGGGACTCCTATCAAGTTTCACGAGGAGTCAGGCATCGTCTCCTTTGGAGGCACTGATCTCCACGTACCTCTGGAGTTTTCAAAGGATGTGAGGCCTGCGGTCGCGATGAGGTGGGGAACTAGGTCTTCCTCTGTGGTCTCCACAGGGGATTCAGACATCCTTTCGTCTTGGGAGGTGCAAGACGAGCCTGCATTCAAGTCACTGCTAGGATATCCGGCCTTATTTCGAGTCAGGGCATCGCAGTGTCCATTCCACTTGAGGCCGCAAACTAAGGGTCCCTCTCACATACCTAGAAGTAAGAGAAGCCTCCTCTTGAGGTGCTTGTGGTAAGGTGGTATTCCTCTGGAGTCGAAGCCAGGGACTAACCTCTCATCTCGAGTTGATTTTTTGTCCACGGAGCTCTTTCGTGTTGCTACAGTGATCTCAGGATCCCTCTAGCCTTGAAACAGTGTTCTTGGGGTTTCTCTGGAGTGCCATCAAGGAAAGCAAGGCTCCTGTCATGTGTGATGTGCAACACGGAATTGCTCTGCACGCATTGCAGGGGAATCGGGCCTCATCTCGCGGCGAGGGGGAAGTCTCATGGTTTTTCTCGATTTGCGGCGCGAACCTGGGGTATACTCTTGAGTTACGACCGGGATGGCCCGTCCAACCACGTGTTTGTTCAGCGACGTCAGGACTCCTGCCTAGTTGCGAGGGACAACTCGGGATTCTCCTCGAGGCTTGCCAGGGCAATTGGGACGCTTCTAAATCTGAGGAAGGAGACCAAGGGTCCCTTTCTACGTGCCACAGGAATCCTGGGACTCCTATCATGTTTCACGAGGAGTCAGGCATCGTCTCCTTTGGAGGCACTGATCTCCCCATACCTCTAGAGTTTTCAAAGAATGTAAGGCCTCCGGTCGCGATGAGGTGAGGAACTAGGTCTTTCTCTGTGGTCTCCACAGGGAATTCAGACATCCTTTCGTCTTGGGAGATGCAAGACGAGCCTGCATTCAAGTCACTGCAGGGATATCCGGCCTTATTTCACGTCAGGGCATCGCGGTGTCCATTCCACTTGAGGCTGCAAACTCAGGGTTCCTCTCACATACCTACATCTGAGAGAAGCCTCCTCTTGAGGTGCTTGTGGTAAGGTGGTATTCCTCTGGAGTCGAAGCCAGGGACTAACCTCTCATCTCGAGTTGATTTTTGGTCCACGGAGCTCTTTCGTGTATCTACAGTGACCTCAGGATCCCTCTAGCCTTGAAACAGTGTTCTTGGGGTTTCTCTGGAGTGCCATCAAGGAAATCAAGGCTCCTTTCATGTGTGATGTGCAACACGGAATTGCTCTGCACGCAGTTCAGGGGAATCGGGCCTCATCTCGCGGCGAGGGGGAAGTCTCATGGTTTTTCTCGAGTTGCGGCGGGAACCTGGGGTATATTCTCGAGTTACGACGGGGATGGCCCTTCCACCCACGTGTTTGTTCTGCGACGTCAGGACTCCTGCCTAGTTGCGAGGGACAACTCGGGATTCTCCTCGAGGCTTGGCAGCGCAATTGGGACGCCTCTCCAGCTGAGGCGGGAGACCAAGTGTCCCTATCCACTTGCCACAGGAATCCTGGGACTCCTATCAAATTTCACGAGAAGTCAGGCATCGTCTCCTTTGGAGACACTGATCTCCGCGTACCTCTGGAGTTTTCAAAGGATCTGAGGCCTCCGGTCGCGATGAGGTGGGGAACTAGGTCTTTCTCTGTGGTCTCCACAGGGGATACAGACATCCTTTTGTCTTGGGAGATGCAACACGAGCCTGCATTCAAGTCACTGCAGGGATATCCGGCCTTATTTCGAGTCAGGGCATCGCGGTGTCCATTCCACTTGAGGCCCCAAATTCAGGGTCCCTCTCACATACCTAGAGCTGAGAGAAGCCTCCTCTTGAGGTGCTTGTGGTAAGGTGGTATTCCTCTGGAGTCGAAGCCAGGGACTAACCTCTCATCTCGGGTTGATTTTTGGTCCACGAAGCTCTTTCGTGTTGTTACAGTGACCTCACGATCCCTCTAGCCATGGAACAGTGCTCTTGCGGTTTCTCTGGAGTGCCATCAGTGACCTCAGGTTCCCTCTAGCCTTGAAACAGTGTTCTTGGGGTTTCTCTGGAGTGCCATCAAGGAAATCAAGGCTCCTTTCATGTGTGATGTGCAACACGGAGTTGCTCTGCACGCAGTGCCGGGGAATCGGTCCTCATCTCGCGGCGAGGGGGAAGTCTCATGGTTTTTCTCGAGTTGCGGCGAAACCTGGGGTATATTCTCGAGTTACGACGGGGATGGCCCTTCCACCCACGTGTTTGTTCAGCGACGTCAGGACTCCTGCCTAGTTGCGAGGGACAATTCGGGATTCTCCTCGAGGCTTGCCAGGGCAATTTGGACGCCTCTCCAGCTGAGGCGGGAGACCAAGGGGCCCTTTCCACTAGCCACAGGAATCCTGGGACTCCTATCAAGTTTCACGAGGAGTCAGCCATCGTCTCCTTTGGAGGCACTGATCTCAGCGTAAATCTGGAGTTTTCAAAGGATGTGAGGCCTCCGGTCGCGATGAGGTGGGGAACTAGGTCTTTCTCTATGGTCTCCACAGGGGATTCAGACATCCTTTCGTCTTGGGAGGTGCAAGACGAGCCTACATTCAAGTCACTGCAGGGATATCCGGCCTTATTTCGAGTCAGGGCATCGCAGTGTCCATTCCACTTGAGGCCGCAAACTAAGGGTCCCTCTCACATACCTAGAAGTAAGAGAAGCCTCCTCTTGAGGTGCTTGTGGTAAGGTGGTATTCCTCTGGAGTCGAAGCCAGGGACTAACCTCTCATCTCGAGTTGATTTTTCGTCCACGGAGCTCTTTCGTGTTGCTACAGTGATCTCAGGATCCCTCTAGCCTTGAAACAGTGTTCTTGGGGTTTCTCTGGAGTGCCATCAAGGAAATCAAGGCTCCTGTCATGTGTGATGTGCAACACGGAATTGCTCTGCACGCATTGCAGGGGAATCGGGCCTCATCTCGCGGCGAGGGGGAAGTCTCATATTTTTTCTCGATTTGCGGCGCGAACCTGGGGTATACTCTTGAGTTACGACCGGGATGGCCCGTCCAACCACGTGTTTGTTCAGCGACGTCAGGACTCCTGCCTAGTTGTGAGGGAGAATTCGGGATTCTCCTCGAGGCTTGGCAGGGCAATTGGGACGCCTTTCCAGCTGAGGCGGGAGACCAAGGGTCCCTTTCCACGTGCCACAGGAATCCTGGGAATCCTATCAAGTTTCACGAGGAGTCAGGCATCGTCTGCTTTGGAGGCACTGATCTCCGCGTACCTCTGGAGTTTTCAAAGGATGTGAGGCCTCCGGTCGCGATGAGGTGGGGAACTAGGTCTTTTTCTGTGGTCTCCACAGGGGATTCAGACATCCTTTCGTCTTGAGAGATGCAAGACGAGCCTGCATTCAAGTCACTGCAGGGATATCCAGCCTTATTTCGAGTCAGGGCATCGTGGTGTGCATTCCACTTGACGCCGCAAACTCAGGGTCCCTCTCACATACCTACATCTGAGAGAAGCCTCCTCTTGAGGTGCTTGTGGTAAGGTGGTATTCCTCTGGAGTCGAAGCCAGGGACTAACCTCTCATCTCGAGTTGATTTTTGGTCCACGGAGCTCTTTCGTGTATCTACAGTGACCTCAGGATCCCTCTAGCCTTGAAACAGTGTTCTTGGGGTTTCTCTGGAGTGCCATCAAGGAAATCAAGGCTCCTTTCATGTGTGATGTGCAACACGGAATTGCTCTGCACGCAGTGCAGGGGAATCGGGCCTCATCTCGCGGCGAGGGGGAAGTCTCATGGTTTTTCTCGAGTTGCGGCGGGAACCTGGGGTATATTCTCGAGTTACGACGGGGATGGCCCTTCCACCCACGTGTTTGTTCTGCGACGTCAGGACTCCTGCCTAGTTGCGAGGGACAACTCGGGATTCTCCTCGAGGCTTGGCAGGGCAATTGGGACGCCTCTCCAGCTGAGGCGGGAGACCAAGTGTCCCTATCCACTTGCCACAGGAATCCTGGGACTCCTATCAAATTTCACGAGAAGTCAGGCATCGTCTCCTTTGGAGACACTGATCTCGGCGTACCTCTGGAATTTTCAAAGGATCTGAGGCCTCTGGTCGCGATGAGGTGGGGAACTAGGTCTTTCTCTGTGGTCTCCACAGGGGATTCAGACATTCTTTCATCTTGGGAGATGCAAGACGAGCCTGCATTCAAATCACTGCAGGGATATCCGGCCTTATTTCGAGTCAGGGCATCGCGGTGTCCATTCCACTTGAGGCCGCAAAATCAGGGTCCCTCTCACATACCTAGAGCTGAGAGAAGCCTCCTCTTGAGGTGCTTGTGGTAAGGTGGTATTCCTCTGGAGTCGAAGCCAGGGACTAACCTCTCATCTCGAGTTGATTTTTCGTCCACGGGGCTCTTTCGTGTATCTACAGTGACCTCAGGATACCTCTAGCCTTGAAACAGTGTTCTGGGGGTTTCTCTGGAGTGCCATCAGTGACCTCAGGATCCCTCTAGCCTTGAAACAGTGTTCTTGGGGTTTCTCTGGAGTGCCATCAAGGAAATCAAGGCTCCTGTCATGTGTGATGTGCAACACGGAATTGCTCTGCACGCATTGCAGGGGAATCGGGCCTCATCTCGCGGCGAGGGGGAAGTCTCATGGTTTTTCTCGATTTGCGGCGCGAACCTGGGGTATACTCTTGAGTTACGACCGGGATGGCCCGTCCAACCACGTGTTTGTTCAGCGACGTCAGGACTCCTGCCTAGTTGCGAGGGACAACTCGGGATTCTCCTCGAGGCTTGGCAGGGCAATTGGGACGCCTCTCCAGCTGAGGCAGGAGACCAAGTGTCCCTTTCCACGTGCCACAGGAATCCTGGGACTCCTATCAAGTTTCAGAGGAGTCAGGCATCGTCTCCTTTGGAGGCACTAATCTAGGCATACCTCTGGAGTTTTCAAAGGATGTGAGGCCCCCGGTCGCGATGAGGTGGGGAACTAGGTCTTTCTCTGTGGTCTCCACAGGGGATTCAGACATCCTTTCGTCTTTGGAGATGAAGACGAGCCTGCATTCAAGTCACTGCAGGGATATGCGGCCTTATTTCGAGTCAGGGCATCGTGGTCTCCATTCCACTTGAGGCCGCAAACTCAGGGTCCCTCTCACATACCTAGAGCTGAGAGAAGCCTCCTCTTGAGGTGCTTGTGGTAAGGTGGTATTCCTCTGGAGTCGAAGCCAGGGACTAACCACTCATTTCGAGTTGAGTTTTGGGCAACGGAGATCTTTCGTGTTGCTACAGTGACCTCAGGATCCCTCTAGCCTTGAAACAGTGTTCTTGGGGTTTCTCTGCAGTGCCATCAAGGAAATCAAGGATTCTTTCATGTGTGATGTGCAAAACGGAATTGCTCTGCACGCAGTGCAGCGGAATGGGGCCTCATCTCGCAGCGAGGGGGCATTCTCATGGTTTTTCTCGAGTTGCGGCGGGAACCTGGGGTATATTCTCGAGTTACGACGGGGATGGCCCTTCCACACACGTGTTTGTTCAGCGACGGCAGGACTCTTGCCTAGTTGTGAGGGAGAATTCAGGATTCTCCTCGAGGCTTGGCAGGGCAATTGGGACGCCTTTCCAGCTGAGGCGGGAGACCAAGGGTCCCTTTCCACGTGCCACAGGAATCCTGGGAATCCTATCAAGTTTCACGAGGAGTCAGGCATCGTCTGCTTTGGAGGCACTGATCTCCGCGTACCTCTGGAGTTTTCAAAGGATGTGAGGCCTCCGGTCGCGATGAGGTGGGGAACTAGGTCTTTTTCTGTGGTCTCCACAGGGGATTCAGACATCCTTTCGTCTTGAGAGATGCAAGACGAGCCTGCATTCAAGTCACTGCAGGGATATCCAGCCTTATTTCGAGTCAGGGCATCGTGGTGTGCATTCCACTTGACGCCGCAAACTCAGGGTCCCTCTCACATACCTACATCTGAGAGAAGCCTCCTCTTGAGGTGCTTGTGGTAAGGTGGTATTCCTCTGGAGTCGAAGCCAGGGACTAACCTCTCATCTCGAGTTGATTTTTGGTCCACGGAGCTCTTTCGTGTATCTACAGTGACCTCAGGATCCCTCTAGCCTTGAAACAGTGTTCTTGGGGTTTCTCTGGAGTGCCATCAAGGAAATCAAGGCTCCTTTCATGTGTGATGTGCAACACGGAATTGCTCTGCACGCAGTGCAGGGGAATCGGGCCTCATCTCGCGGCGAGGGGGAAGTCTCATGGTTTTTCTCGAGTTGCGGCGGGAACCTGGGGTATATTCTCGAGTTACGACGGGGATGGCCCTTCCACCCACGTGTTTGTTCAGCGACGTCAGGACTCCTGCCTAGTTGTGAGGGACAACTCGGGATTCTCCTCGAGGCTTGCCAGGGCAATTGGGACGCCTCTCCAGCTGAGGCGGGAGACGAAGGGTCCCTTTCCACGTGCCACAGGAATCCTGGGACTCCTATCAAGTTTCACGAGGAGTCAGGCATCGTCTCCTTTGGAGGCACTGACCTCCGCATACCTCTGGAGTTTTCAAAGGATGTGAGGCCTCCGGTCGCGATGAGGTGGGGAACTAGGTCTTTCTCTGTGGTCTCCACAGGGGATTCAGACATCCTTTCGTCTTGGGAGATGCAAGACGAGCCTGCATTCAAGTCACTGCAGGGATATCCGGCCTTATTTCGAGTCAGGGCATTGCAGTGTCCATTCCACTTGAGGCCGCAAACTCAGGGTCCCTCTCACATACCTAGAGCTGAGAGAAGCCTCCTCTTGAGGTGCTTCTGGTAAGGTGGTATTCCTCTGGAGTCGAAGCCAGGGACTAACCTCTCATCTCGAGTTGATTTTTGGTCCACGGAGCTCTTTCGTGTTGCTACAGTGACCTCAGGATCCCTCTAGCCTGGAAACAGTGTTCTTGGGGTTTCTCTGGAGTGCCATCAAGGAAATCAAGGCTCCTTTCATGTGTGATGTGCAACACGGAATTGCTCTGCACGCAGTACAGGGGAATCGGGCCTCATCTCGCGGCGAGGGGGAAGTCTCATGGTTTTTCTCGAGTTGCGGCGGGAACCTGGGGTATATTCTCGAGTTACGACGGGGATGGCCCTTCCACACATGTGTTTCTTCAGCGACGTCAGGACTCCTGCCTAGTTGCGAGGGACAACTCGGGATTCTCCTCGAGGCTTAGCAGGGCAATAGGGACGCCTCTCCAGCTGAGGCAGAAGACCAAGGGTCCCTTTCCACGTGCCACAGGAATCCTGGGACTCCTATCAAGTTTCACGAGGAGTCAGGCATCGTCTCCTTTGGAGGCACTGATCTCCGCGTACCTCTGGAGTTTTCAAAGGATGTGAGGCCTCCGGTCGCGATGAGGTGGGGAACTAGGTCTTTCTCTGTGGTCTCCACAGGGGATTCAGACATCCTTTTGTCTTGGGAGATGCAAGACGAGCCTCCATTCAAGTCACTGCAGGGATATCCGAACTTATTTCGAGTCAGGGCATCGCGGTGTCCATTCCACTTGAGGCCGCAAACTAAGGGTCCCTCTCACATACCTAGAGCTGAGAGAAGCCTCCTCTTGAGGTGCTTGTGGTAAGGTGGTATTCCTCTGGAGTCGAAGCCAGGGACTAACCTCTCATCTCAAGTTGATTTTTGGTCCACGGAGCTCTTTCGTGTTGCTACAGTGACCTCAGGTTCCCTCTAGCCTTGAAACAGAGTTCTTGGGGTTTCTCTGGAGTGATAGCAAGGAAATCAAGGCTCCTTTTATGTGTGATGTGCAACACGAAATTGCTCTGCACGCAGTGCAGGAGAATCGAGCCTCATCTCTTGGCGATGGGGAAGTCTCATGGTTTCTCTCGAGTTGCGGCGGGAACCTGGGGTATATTCTCGAGTTACGACAGGGATGGCCCTTTCTACACGTGTTTGTTCAGCGACGGCAGGACTCCTGCCTAGCTGCGAGGGACAACTCGGGATTCTCCTCGAGGCTTGGCAGGGCAATTGGGACGCCTCTCCAGCTGAGGCAGGAGACCAAGTGTCCCTTTCCACGTGCCACAGGAATCCTGGGACTCCTATCAAGTTTCAAGAGGAGTCAGGCATCGTCTCCTTTGGAGGCACTGATCTAGGCGTACCTCTGGAGTTTTCAAAGGATGTGAGGCCCCCGGTCGCGATGAGGTGGGGAACTAGGTCTTTCTCTGTGGTCTCCACAGGGGATTCAGACATCGTTTCGTCTTTGGAGATGAAGACGAGCCTGCATTCAAGTCACTGCAGGGATATGTGGCCTTATTTCGAGTCAGGGCATCGTGGTCTCCATTCCACTTGAGGCCGCAAACTCAGGGTCCCTCTCACATACCTAGAGCTGAGAGAAGCCTCCTCTTGAGGTGCTTGTGGTTAGGTGGTATTCCTCTGGAGTCGAAGCCAGGGACTAACCACTCATTTCGAGTTGAGTTTTGGGCAACGGAGATCTTTCGTGTTGCTACAGTGACCTCAGGATCCCTCTAGCCTTGAAACAGTGTTCTTGGGGTTTCTCTGGAGTGCCATCAAGGAAATCAAGGCTTCTTTCATGTGTGATGTGCAGAACGGAATTGCTCTGCACGCAGTGCAGCGGAATGGGGCCTCATCTCACAGCGAGGGGGCATTCTCATGGTTTTTCTCGAGTTGCGGCGGGAACCTGGGGTATATTCTCGAGTTACGACGGGGATGGCCCTTCCACCCAGGTGCTTGTTCAGCGACGTCAGGACTCCTGCCTAGTTGCGAGGGACAACTCGGGATTCTCCTCGAGGCTTTGCAGGGCAATTGGGACGCCTCTCCAGCTGAGGCGGGAGACCAAGGGTCCCTTTCCACGTGCCACAGGAATCCTGGGACTCCTATCAAGTTTCACGAGGAGTCAGGCATCGTCTCCTTTGGAGGCACTGACCTCCACATACCTCTGGATTTTTCAAAGGATGTGAGGCCTCCGGTCGCGATGAGGTGGGGAACTAGGTCTTTCTCTGTGGTCTCCACAGGGGATTCAGACATCCTTTCGTCTTGGGAGATGCAAGACGAGCCTGCATTCAAGTCACTGCAGGGATATCCAGCCTTATTTCGAGTCAGGGCATCGCACTGTCCATTCCACATGAGGCCGCAAACTCAGGGTCCCTCTCACATACCTAGAGCTGAGAGAAGCCTCCTCTTGAGGTTCTTGTGGTAAGGTGGTATTCCTCTGGAGTCGAAGCCAGGGACTAACCTCTCATCTCGAGTTGATTTTTGGTCCACGGAGCTCTTTCGTGTTGCTACAGTGACCTCGGTTTCCCTCTAGCCTTGAAACAGTGTTCTTGGGGTTTCTCTGGAGTGCCATCAAGGAATTCAAGGCTCCTTTCATGTGTGATGTGCAACACGGAATTGCTCTGCACGCAGTGCAGGGGAATCGGGCCTCATCTCGCGGCGAGGGGGCATTCTCATGGTTTTTCTCGAGTTGCGGCGGGAACCTGGGCTATATTATCGAGTTACGATGGGGATGGCCCTTCCACCCACGTGTTTGTTCAGCGACGTCAGGACTCCTGCCTAGTTGCGAGGGACAACTCGGGATTCTCCTCGAGGCTTGGCAGGGCAATTGGGACGCCTCTCCAGCTGAGGCGGGAGACCAAGGGTCCCTTTCCACCTGCCACAGGAATCCTGGGACTCCTATCAAGTTTCAGAGGAGTCAGGCATCGTCTCCTTTGGAGGCACAGATCTCTGCGTACCTCTGGAGTTTTCAAAGGATGTGAGGCCTCCGGTCGGGATGAGGTGGGGAACTAGGTCTTTCTCTGTGGTCTCCACAGGGGATTCAGACATCCTTTCGTCTTGGGAGATGCAAGACGAGCCTGCATTCAAGTCACTGCAGGGATATCCGGCCTTATTTCGAGTCAGGGCATCGCGGTGTCTATTCCACTTGAGGCCGCAAAATCAGGGTCCCTCTCACATACCTAGAGCTGAGAGAAGCCTCCTCTTGAGGTGCTTGTGGTAAGGTGGTATTCCTCTGGAGTCGAAGCCAGGGACTAACCTCTCATCTCGAGTTGATTTTTGGTCCACGGAGCTCTTTCGTGTTGCTACAGTGACCTCAGGATCCCTCTAGCCTGGAAACAGTGTTCTTGGGGTTTCTCTGGAGTGCCATCAAGGAAATCAAGGCTCCTTTCATGTGTGATGTGCAACACGGAATTGCTCTGCACGCAGTGTAGGGGAATCGGGGCTCATCTCGCGGCGAGGGGGAAGTCTCATGGTTTTTCACGAGTTGCGGCGGAAACCTGGGGTATATTCTCGAGTTACGACGGGGATGGCCCTTCCACCCACGTGTTTGTTCAGCGACGTCAGGACTTCTGCCTAGTTGCGAGGGACAACTCGGGATTCTCCTCCAGGGTTGGCAGGGCAATTGGGACACATCTCCAGCTGAGGCAGGAGACCATGGGTCCCTTTCCACGTGCCTCAGGAATCCTGGGACTCCTATCAAGTTTCAAGAGGAGTCAGGCATCGTCTCCTTTAGAGGCACTTTTCTCCTTTTACTTCTGGAGTTTTCAAAGGATGTGAGGCCTCCGGTCGCGATGAGGTGGGGAACTAGGTCTTTCTCTGTGGTCTCCACAGGGGATTCAGACATCCTTTCGGATTGGGAGATGCAAGACGAGCCTGCATTCAAGTCACTGCAGGGATATCCGGCCTTATTTCGAGTCAGGGCATCGCGGTGTCCATTCCACTTGAGGCTGCAAACTCAGGGTCCCTCTCACATACCTAGAGCTGAGAGAAGCCTCCACTTGAGGTGCTTGTGGTAAGGTGGTATTCCTCTGGAGTCGAAGCCAGGGACTAACCCCTCATCTCGAGTTGATTTTTGGTCCACGGAGCTCTTTCGTGTTGCTACAGTGACCTCAGGATCCCTCTAGCCTTGAAACAGTGTTCTTGGGGGTTCTCTGGAGTGCCATCAAGGAAATCAAGGCTCCTTTCATGTTTGATGTGCAACACGGAATTGCTCTGCACGCAGTGCAGGGGAATCGGGCCTCATGTCGCGGCGAGGGGGAAGTCTCATGGTTTTTCTCCAGTTGCGGCGGGAACCTGGGCTATATTATCGAGTTACGATTGGGATGGCCCTTCCACCCACGTGTTTGTTCAGCGACGGCAGGACTCCTGCCTAGTTGCGAGGGACAACTCGGGATTCTCCTCGAGGCTTGGCAGGGCAATTGGGACGCCTCTCCAGCTGAGGCGGGAGACCAAGGGTCCCTTTCCACGTGCCACAGGAATCCTGGGACTCCTATCAAGTTTCACGAGGAGTCAGGCATCGTCTCCTTTGGAGGCACTGATCTCCGCGTACCTCTGGAGTTTTCAAAGGATGTGAGGCCTCCGGTCGCGATGAGGTGGGGAACTAGGTCTTTCTCTGTGGTCTCCACAGGGGATTCAGACATCCTTTCGTCTTGGGAGATGCAAGAGGAGCCTGCATTCAAGTCACTGCAGGGATATCCGGCCTTATTTCGCGTCAGGGCATCGAAGTGTCCATTCCACTTGAGGCCGCAAACTCAGGGTCCCTCTCACATACCTAGAGCTGAGAGAAGCCTCCTCTTGAGGTGCTTGTGGTAAGGTGGTATTCCTCTGGAGTCGAAGCCAGGGACTAACCTCTCATCTCGAGTGGATTTTTGGTCCACGGAGCTCTTTCGTGTTGCTACAGTGACCTCAGGATCCCTCTAGCCTGGAAACAGTGTTCTTGGGGTTTCTCTGGAGTGCCATCAAGGAACTCAAGGCTCCTTTCCTGTGTGATGTGCAACACGGAATTGCTCTCCACGCAGTACAGGGGAAGCGGGCCTCATCTCGCGGCGAGGGGGAAGTCTCATGGTTTTTCTCGAGTTGCGGCGGGAACCTGGGGTATATTCTCGAGTTCCGACGGGGATGGCCCTTCCACCCACGTGTTTGTTCAGTGACGTCAGGACTCTTGTCTAGTTGCGAGGGACAACTCGGGATTCTCCTCGAGGCTTGGCAGGGCAATTAGGACGCGTCTCCAGCTGAGGCGGGAGACCAAGGGTCCCTTTCCACGTGCCACAGGAATCCTGGGACTCCTATCAAGTTTCATGAGGAGTCAGGCATCGTCTCCTTTGGAGGCACTGATCTCCGCGTACCTCTGGAGTTTTCAAAGGATGTGAGGCCTCCGGTCGCGATGAGGTGGGGAACTAGGTCTTTCTCTGTGGTCTCAACAGGGGATTCAGACATCCTTTCGTCTTGGGAGATGCAAGACGAGCCTGCATTCAAGTCACTGCAGGGATATCCGGCCTTATTTCGAGTCAGGGCATCACAGTGTCCATTCGACTTGAGGCCGCAAACTCAGGGTCCCTCTCACATACCTAGTGCTGAGAGAAGCCTCCTCTTGAGGTGCTTGTGGTAAGGTGGTATTCCTCTGGAGTCGAAGCCAGGGACTAACCTCTCATCTCGAGTTGATTTTTGGTCCACGGACCGCTTTCGTGTTGCTACAGTGACCTCAGGTTCCCTCTAGCCTTGAAACAGTGTTCTTGGGGTTTCTCTGGAGTGCCATCAAGGAAATCAAGGCTCCTTTCATGTGTGATGTGCAACACGGAATTGCTCTGCACGCAGTGCAGGATATCAGGCCTCATTTTGCGGCGAGGGGGAAGTCTCATGGTTTTTCTCGAGTTGCGGAGGGAACCTGGGGTATATTCTCGAGTTATGACGGGGATGGCCCTTCCACCCAGGTGTTTGTTCAGCGACGTCAGGACTCCTGCCTAGTTGCGAGGGACAACTCAGGATTCTCCTCGAGGCTTGGCAGGGCAATTGGGACGCCTCTCCAGCTGAGGCGGGAGACCAAGGGTCCCTTTCCACGTGCCACAGGAATGCTGGGACTCCTGTCAAGTTTCACGAGGAGTCAGGCATCGTCCCCTTTGGAGGCACTGATCTCCGCGTACCTCTGGAGTTTTCAAAGGATGTGAGGCCTCCGGTCGCGATGAGGTGGGGAACTAGGTCTTTCTCTGTGGTCTCCACAGGGGATTCAGACATCCTTTCGTCTTGGGAGATGCAAGACGAGCCTGCATTCAAGTCACTGCAGGGATATCCGGCCTTATTTCGAGTCAGGGCATCGCGGTGTCTATTCCACTTGAGGCTGCAAACTCAGGGTCCCTCTCACATACCTAGAGCTGAGAGAAGCCTCCTCTTGGGGTGCTTGTGGTAAGGTGGTATTCCTCTGGAGTCGAAGCCAGGGACTAACCCCTTATCTCGAGTTGATTTTTGGTCCATGGAGCTCTTTCGTGTTGCTACAGTGACCTCAGGATCCCTCTAGCCTTGAAACAGTGTTCTTGGGGTTTCTCTGGAGTGCCATCAAGGAAATCAAGGCTCCTTTCATGTGTGATGTGCAACACGGAATTGCTCTGCACGCAGTGCAGGGGAATCGGGCCTCATCTCGCGGCGAGGGGGAAGTCTCATGGTTTTTCTCGAGTTGCGGCGGGAACCTGGGGTATATTCTCGAGTTACGACGGGAATGGCCCTTCCACCCACGTGTTTGTTCAGCGATGTCAGGACTTCTTCCTAGTTGCGAGGGACAACTCGGGATTCTCCTCCAGGGTTAGCAGGGCAATTGGGACGCCTCTCCAGCTGAGGCGGGAGACCAAGGGTCCCTTTCCACGTGCCACAGGAATCCTGGGACTCCTAATAAGTTTCACGAGGAGTCAGGCATCGTCTCCTTTGGAGGCACTGATCTCCGCATACCTCTGGAGTTTTCAAAGGATGTGAGGCCTCCGGTCGCGATGAGCTGGGGAACTAGGTCTTTCTCTGTGGTCTCCACAGGGTATTCAGACATCCTTTCATCTTGGGAGATGCAAGACGAGCCTGCATTCAAGTCACTGCAGGGATATCCGGGCTTATTTCTAGTCAGGGCATCGCGGTGTCCATTCCACTTGAGTCCACAAACTCAGGGTCCCTCTCACATACCTAGAGCTGAGAGAAGCCTCCTCTTGAGGTGCTTGTGGTAAGGTGGTATTCCTCTGGAGTCGAAGCCAGGGACTAACCTCTCATCTCGAGTTGATTTTTGGTCCACGGAGCTCTTTCGTGTATCTACAGCGACCTCAGGATCCCTCTAGCCTTGAAACAGTGTTCTTGGGGTTTCTCTGGAGTGCCATCAAGGAAATCAAGGCTCCTTTCATGTGTGATGTTCAAGACGGAATTGCTCTGTACGCAGTGCAGGGGAATCGGGCCTCATCTCGCGGCGAGGGGGAAGTCTCATGGTTTTTCTCGAGTTGCGGCGGGAACCTGGGGTATATTCTCGAGTTACGACGGGGATGGCCCTTCCACCCACGTGTTTGTTCAGAGACGTCAGGACTCCTGCCTAGTTGCGAGGGACAACTCGGGATTCTCCTCGAGGCTTGCCAGGGCAATTGGGACGCCTCTCCAGCTGAGGCGGGAGACCAAGGGTCCCTTTCCACGTGCCACAGGAATCCTGGGACTCCTAACAAGTTTCACGAGGAGTCAGGCATCGTCTCCTTTGGAGGCACTGACCTCCGCATACCTCTGGAGTTTTCAAAGGATGTGAGGCCTCCGGTCGCGATGAGGTGGGGAACTAGGTCTTTCTCTGTGGTCTCCACAGGGGATTCAGACATCCTTTCGTCTTGGGAGATGCAAGACGAGCCTGCATTCAAGTCACTGCAGGGATATCCGGCCTTATTTCGAGTCAGGGCATTGCAGTGTCCATTCCACTTGAGGCCGCAAATTCAGGGTCCCTCTCACATACCTAGAGCTGAGAGAAGCCTCCTCTTGAGGTGCTTGTGGTAAGGTGGTATTCCTCTGGAGTCGAAGCCAGGGACTAACCTCTCATCTCGAGTTGATTTTTGGTCCACGGAGCTCTTTCGTGTTGCTACAGTGACCTCAGGATCCCTCTAGCCTGGAAACAGGGTTCTTGGGGTTTCTCTGGAGTGCCATCAAGGAAATCAAGGCTCCTTTCATGTGTGATGTGCAACACGGAATTGCTCTGCACGCAGTACAGGGGAATCGGGCCTCATCTCGCGGCGAGGGGGAAGTCTCATGGTTTTTCTCGAGTTGCGGCGGGAACCTGGGGTATATTCTCGAGTTACGACGGGGATGGCCCTTCCACACATGTGTTTCTTCAGCGACGTCAGGACTCCTGCCTAGTTGCGAGGGACAACTCGGGATTCTCCTCGAGGCTTGGCAGGGCAATTGGGACGCCTCTCCAGCTGAGGCGGGAGACCAAGGGTGCCTTTCCACCTGCCACAGGAATCCTGGGACTCCTATCAAGTTTCAGAGGAGTCAGGCATCGTCTCCTTTGGAGGCACAGATCTCTGCGTACCCCTGGAGAAATCAAAGGGTGTGAGGCCTCCGGTCGCGATGAGGTGGGGAACTAGGTCTTTCTCTGTGGTCTCCACAGGGGATTCAGACATCCTTTCATCTTGGGAGATGCAAGACGAGCCTGCATTCAAGTCACTGCAGGGATATCCGGCTTTATTTCGAGTCAGGGCATCGCGGTGTCTATTCCACTTGAGGCCGCAAACTCAGGGTCCCTCTCACATACCTAGAGCTGAGAGAAGCCTCCTCTTGAGGTGCTTGTGGTAAGGTGGTATTCCTCTGGAGTCGAAGCCAGGGACTAACCCCTTATCTCGAGTTGATTTTTGGTCCATGGAGCTGTTTCGTGTTGCTACAGTGACCTCAGGATCCCTCTAGCCTTGAAACAGTGTTCTTGGGGTTTCTCTGGAGTGCCATCAAGGAAATCAAGGCTCCTTTCATGTGTGATGTGCAACACGGAATTGCTCTGCACGCAGTGCTGGGGAATCTGGCCTCATCTCGCGTCGAGGGGGAAGTCTCATGGTTTTTCTCCAGTTGCGGCGGGAACCTGGGGTATATTCTCGAGTTACGACGGGGATGGCCCTTCCACCCACGTGTTTGTTCAGCGATGTCAGGACTTCTTCCTAGTTGCGAGGGACAACTCGGGATTCTCCTCCAGGGTTGGCAGGGCAATTGGGACGCCTCTCCAGCTGAGGCGGGAGACCAAGGGTCCCTTTCCACGTGCCACAGGAATCCTGGGACTCCTAATAAGTTTCACGAGGAGTCAGGCATCGTCTCCTTTGGAGGCACTGATCTCCGCATACCTTTGGAGTTTTCAAAGGATGTGAGGCCTCCGGTCGCGATGAGCTGGGGAACTAGGTCTTTCTCTGTGGTCTCCACAGGGGATTCAGACATCCTTTCATCTTGGGATATGCAAGACGAGCCTGCATTCAAGTCACTGCAGGGATATCCGGGCTTATTTCGAGTCAGGGCATCGCGGTGTCCATTCCACTTGAGGCCACAAACTCAGGGTCCCTCTCACATACCTAGAGCTGAGAGAAGCCTCCTCTTGAGGTGCTTGTGGTAAGGTGGTATTCCTCTGGAGTCGAAGCCAGGGACTAACCTCTCATCTCGAGTTGATTTTTGGTCCACGGAGCACTTTCGTGTATCTACAGTGACCTCAGGATCCCTCTAGCCTTGAAACAGTGTTCTTGGGTTTTCTCTGGAGTGCCATCAAGGAAATCAAGGCTCCTTTCATGTGTGATGTGCAACACGGAATTGCTCTGCACGCAGTGCAGGGGAATCGGGCCTCATCTCGCGGCGAGGGGGAAGTCTCATGGTTTTTCTCGAGTTGCGGCGGGAACGTGGGGTATATTCTCGAGTTACGACGGGAATGGCCCTTCCACCCACGTGCTTGTTCAGCGACGTCAGGACTCCTGCCTAGTTGCGAGGGACAACTCGGGATTCTCCTCGAGGCTTGCCAGGGCAATTGGGACCCCTCTCCAGCTGAGGCGGGAGACCAAGGGTCCCTTTCCACGTGCCACAGGAATCCTGGGACTCCTAACAAGTTTCACGAGGAGTCAGGCATCGTCTCCTTTGGAGGCACTGACCTCCGCATACCTCTGGAGTTTTCAAAGGATGTGAGGCCTCCGGTCGCGATGAGGTGGGGAACTAGGTCTTTCTCTGTGGTCTCCACAGGGGATTCAGACATCCTTTCGTCTTGGGAGATGCAAGACGAGCCTGCATTCAAGTCACTGCAGGGATATCCGGCCTTATTTCGAGTCAGGGCATTGCAGTGTCCATTCCACTTGAGGCCGCAAATTCAGGGTCCCTCTCACATACCTAGAGCTGAGAGAAGCCTCCTCTTGAGGTGCTTGTGGTAAGGTGGTATTCCTCTGGAGTCGAAGCCAGGGACTAACCTCTCATCTCGAGTTGATTTTTGGTCCACGGAGCTCTTTCGTGTTGCTACAGTGACCTCAGGATCCCTCTAGCCTGGAAACAGGGTTCTTGGGGTTTCTCTGGAGGGCCATCAAGGAAATCAAGGCTCCTTTCATGTGTGATGTGCAACACGGAATTGCTCTGCACGCAGTACAGGGGAATCGGGCCTCATCTCGCGGCGAGGGGGAAGTCTCATGGTTTTTCTCGAGTTGCGGCGGGAACGTGGGGTATATTCTCGAGTTACGACGGGGATGGCCCTTCCACACATGTGTTTCTTCAGCGACGTCAGGACTCCTGCCTAGTTGCGAGGGACAACTCGGGATTCTCCTCGAGGCTTGGCAGGGCAATTGGGACGCCTCTCCAGCTGAGGCGGGAGACCAAGGGTCCCTTTCCACCTGCCACAGGAATCCTGGGACTCCTATCAAGTTTCAGAGGAGTCAGGCATCGTCTCCTTTGGAGGCACAGATCTCTGCGTACCTCTGGAGTTTTCAAAGGATGTGAGGCCTCCGGTCGCGATGAGGTGGGGAACTAGGTCTTTCTCTGTGGTCTCCACAGGGGATTCAGACATCCTTTCGTCTTGGGAGATGCAAGACGAGCCTGCATTCAAGTCACTGCAGGGATATCCGGCCTTATTTCGAATCAGGGCATCGCGGTGTCTATTCCACTTGAGGCCGCAAAATCAGGGTCCCTCTCACATACCTAGAGCTGAGAGAAGCCTCCTCTTGAGGTGCTTGTGGTAAGGTGGTATTCCTCTGGAGTCGAAGCCAGGGACTAACCCCTCATCTCGAGTTGATTTTTGGTCCCCGGAGCTCTTTCGTGTTGCTACAGTGACCTCAGGATCCCTCTATCCTTGAAACAGTGTTCTTGGGGTTTCTCTGGAGTGCCATCAAGGAAATCAAGGCTCCTTTCATGTGTGATGTGCAACACGGAATTGCTCTGCACGCAGTGTAGGGGAATCGGGGCTCATCTCGCGGCGAGGGGGAAGTCTCATGGTTTTTCTCCAGTTGCGGCGGGAACCTGGGCTATATTATCGAGTTACGATGGGGATGGCCCTTCCACCCACGTGTTTGTTCAGCGACGTCAGGACTCCTGCCTAGTTGCGAGGGACAACTCGGGATTCTCCTCGAGGCTTGGCAGGGCAATTGGGATGCCTCTCCAGCTGACGCGGGAGACCAAGGGTCCCTTTCCACGTGCCACAGGAATTCTGGGACTCCTATCAAGTTTCAGAGGAGTCAGGCATCGTCTCCTTTGGAGGCACTGATCTCCGCGTACCTCTGGAGTTTTCAAAGGATGTGAGGCCTTCGGTCGCGATGAGGTGGGGAACTAGGTCTTTCTCTGTGGTCTCCTCAGGGGATTCAGACATCCTTTCTTCTTGGGAGATGCAAGACGAGCCTGCATTCAAGTCACTGCAGGGATATCCGGCCTTATTTCGAGTCAGGGCATAGTGGTGTCTATTCCACTTGAGGCCGCAAACTCAGGGTCCCACTCACATACCTAGAGCTGAGAGAAGCCTCCACTTGAGGTGCTTGTGGTAAGGTGGTATTCCTCTGGAGTCGAAGCCAGGGACTAACCTCTCATCTCGAGTTGATTTTTGGTCCACGGAGCACTTTCGTGTATCTACAGTGACCTCAGGATCCCTCTAGCCTTGAAACAGTGTTCTTGGGTTTTCTCTGGAGTGCCATCAAGGAAATCAAGGCTCCTTTCATGTGTGATGTGCAACACGGAATTGCTCTGCACGCAGTGCAGGGGAATCGGGCCTCATCTCGCGGCGAGGGGGAAGTCTCATGGTTTTTCTCGAGTTGCGGCGGGAACGTGGGGTATATTCTCGAGTTACGACGGGAATGGCCCTTCCACCCACGTGCTTGTTCAGCGACGTCAGGACTCCTGCCTAGTTGCGAGGGACAACTCGGGATTCTCCTCGAGGCTTGCCAGGGCAATTGGGACCCCTCTCCAGCTGAGGCGGGAGACCAAGGGTCCCTTTCCACGTGCCACAGGAATCCTGGGACTCCTAACAAGTTTCACGAGGAGTCAGGCATCGTCTCCTTTGGAGGCACTGACCTCCGCATACCTCTGGAGTTTTCAAAGGATGTGAGGCCTCCGGTCGCGATGAGGTGGGGAACTAGGTCTTTCTCTGTGGTCTCCACAGGGGATTCAGACATCCTTTCGTCTTAGGAGATGCAAGACGAGCCTGCATTCAAGTCACTGCAGGGATATCCGGCCTTATTTCGAGTCAGGGCATTGCAGTGTCCATTCCACTTGAGGCCGCAAATTCAGGGTCCCTCTCACATACCTAGAGCTGAGAGAAGCCTCCTCTTGAGGTGCTTGTGGTAAGGTGGTATTCCTCTGGAGTCGAAGCCAGGGACTAACCTCTCATCTCGAGTTGATTTTTGGTCCACGGAGCTCTTTCGTGTTGCTACAGTGACCTCAGGATCCCTCTAGCCTGGAAACAGGGTTCTTGGGGTTTCTCTGGAGTGCCATCAAGGAAATCAAGGCTCCTTTCATGTGTGATGTGCAACACGGAATTGCTCTGCACGCAGTACAGGGGAATCGGGCCTCATCTCGCGGCGAGGGGGAAGTCTCATGGTTTTTCTCGAGTTGCGGCGGGAACCTGGGGTATATTCTCGAGTTACGACGGGGATGGCCCTTCCACACATGTGTTTCTTCAGCGACGTCAGGACTCCTGCCTAGTTGCGAGGGACAACTCGGGATTCTCCTCGAGGCTTGGCAGGGCAATTCGGACGCCTCTCCAGCTGAGGCGGGAGACCAAGGGTCCCTTTCCACCTGCCACAGGAATCCTGGGACTCCTATCAAGTTTCAGAGGAGTCAGGCATCGTCTCCTTTGGAGGCACAGATCTCTGCGTACCTCTGGAGTTTTCAAAGGATGTGAGGCCTCCGGTCGCGATGAGGTGGGGAACTAGGTCTTTCTCTGTGGTCTCCACAGGGGATTCAGACATCCTTTCGTCTTGGGAGATGCAAGACGAGCCTGCATTCAAGTCACTGCAGGGATATCCGGCCTTATTTCGAATCAGGGCATCGCGGTGTCTATTCCACTTGAGGCCGCAAAATCAGGGTCCCTCTCACATACCTAGAGCTGAGAGAAGCCTCCTCTTGAGGTGCTTGTGGTAAGGTGGTATTCCTCTGGAGTCGAAGCCAGGGACTAACCCCTCATCTCGAGTTGATTTTTGGTCCCCGGAGCTCTTTCGTGTTGCTACAGTGACCTCAGGATCCCTCTATCCTTGAAACAGTGTTCTTGGGGTTTCTCTGGAGTGCCATCAAGGAAATCAAGGCTCCTTTCATGTGTGATGTGCAACACGGAATTGCTCTGCACGCAGTGTAGGGGAATCGGGGCTCATCTCGCGGCGAGGGGGAAGTCTCATGGTTTTTCTCCAGTTGCGGCGGGAACCTGGGCTATATTATCGAGTTACGATGGGGATGGCCCTTCCACCCACGTGTTTGTTCAGCGACGTCAGGACTCCTGCCTAGTTGCGAGGGACAACTCGGGATTCTCCTCGAGGCTTGGCAGGGCAATTGGGATGCCTCTCCAGCTGACGCGGGAGACCAAGGGTCCCTTTCCACGTGCCACAGGAATTCTGGGACTCCTATCAAGTTTCAGAGGAGTCAGGCATCGTCTCCTTTGGAGGCACTGATCTCCGCGTACCTCTGGAGTTTTCAAAGGATGTGAGGCCTTCGGTCGCGATGAGGTGGGGAACTAGGTCTTTCTCTGTGGTCTCCTCAGGGGATTCAGACATCCTTTCTTCTTGGGAGATGCAAGACGAGCCTGCATTCAAGTCACTGCAGGGATATCCGGCCTTATTTCGAGTCAGGGCATCGTGGTGTCTATTCCACTTGAGGCCGCAAACTCAGGGTCCCACTCACATACCTAGAGCTGAGAGAAGCCTCCACTTGAGGTGCTTGTGGTAAGGTGGTATTCCTCTGGAGTCGAAGCCAGGGACTAACCTCTCATCTCGAGTTGATTTTTGGTCCACGGAGCTCTTTTGTGCTGCTACAGTGACCTCAGGATCCCTCTAGCCTGGAAACAGTGTTCTTGGGGTTTCTCTGGATTGCCATCAAGGAAATCAAGGCTCCTTTCATGTGTGATGTGCAACACGGAATTGCTCTGCACGCAGTGTAGGGGAATCGGGCCTCATCTCGCGGCGAGGGGGAAGTCTCATGGTTTTTCTCGAGTTGCGGCGGGAACCTCGGGTATATTCTCGAGTTACGACGGGGATGGCCGTTCCACCCACGTGTTTGTTCAGCGACGTCAGGACCCCTGCCTAATTGCAACGGACAATTCAGGATTCTCCTCGAGGCTTGGCAGGGCAATTGGGACGCCTCTCCAGCTGAGGTGGGAGACCAAGCGTCCCTTTCCACGTGCCACAGGAATCCTGGGACTCCTATCAAGTTTCACGAGGAGTCAGGCAACGTCTCCTTTGGAGGCACTGATCTCCGCGTACCTCTGGAGTTTTCAAAGGATGTGAGGCCTCCGGTCGCGATGAGGTGGGGAACTAGGTCTTTCTCTGTGGTCTCCACAGGGGATTCAGACATTCTTTCGTCTTGGGAGATGCAAGACGAGCCTGCATTCAAGTCACTGCAGGGATATCCGGCCTTATTTCGAGTCAGGGCATCGCGGTGTCCATTCCACTTGAGGCCGCAAACCCAGGGTCCCTCTAACATACCTAAAGCTGCGAGAAGCCTCCTCTTGAGGTGCTTGTGGTAAGGTGGTATTCCTCTGGAGTCGAAGTTAGGGACAAACCTCTCATCTCGAGTTGATTTTTGGTCCACGGAGCTCTTTCGTGTTGCTACAGTGACCTCAGGATCCCTCTAGCCTTAAAACAGTGTTCTTGGGGTTTCTCTGGATTGCCATGAAGGAAATAAAGGCTCCTTTCATGTGTGATATGCAACACAGAATTGCTCTGCACGCAGTGTAGGGGAATCGGGCCTCATCTCGTGGCGAGGGGGAAGTCTCATGGTTTTTCTCGAGTTGCGGCGGGAACCTGGGGTATATTCTCGAGTTACGATGGAGATGGCCCTTCCACACACGTGTTAGTTCAGCGACGACAGGACTCCTGCCTAGTTGCGAGGGACAACTCGGGATTCTCCTCGAGGCTTGGCAGGGCAATTGGGACGCCTCTCCAGCTGAGGCGGGAGACCAAGGGTCCCTTTCCACGTGCCACAGGAATCCTGGGAATCCTATCAAGTTTCACGAGGAGTCAGGCATCGTCTCCTTTGGAGGCACTGATCTCCGCGTACCTCTGGAGTTTTCAAAGGATGTGAGGCCTCCGGTCGCGATGAGGTGGGGAACTAGGTCTTTCTTTGTGGTCTGCACAGGGGATTCAGACATCCTTTCGTCTTGGGAGATGCAAGACGATCCTGCATTCTAGTCACTGCAGGGATATCCGGCCTTATTTCGAGTCAGGGCATAGCGGTGTCCATTCCACTTGAGTCTGCAAACTGAGGGTCCCTCTCACATACCTAGAGCTGAGAGAAGCCTCCTCTTGAGGTGCTTGTGGTAAGGTGGTATTCCTCTGGAGTCGAAGCCAGGGACTAACACCTCATCTCGAGTTGATTTTTGGTCCGCGGAGCTCTTTCGTGTTGCTACAGTGACCTCAGGATCCCTCTAGCCTTGGAACAGTGTTCTTGGGGTTTCTCTGGATTGCCATGAAGGAAATCAAGGCTCCTTTCATGTGTGATGTGCCACACGGAATTGCTCTGCACGCAGTGTAGGGGAATCGGGCCTCATCTCGCGGCGAGGGGGAAGTCTCATGGTTTTTCTCGAGTTGCGGCGGGAACCTGGGGTATACTCTCGAGTTACGATGGGGATGGCCTTTCCACCCACGTGTTTGTTCAGCGATGTCAGGACTCCTGCCTAGTTGCGAGGGACAACTCGGGATTCTCCTCGAGGCTTGGCAGGGCAATTGGGATGCCTCTCCAGCTGAGGCGGGAGACCAAGGGTCCCTTTCCACGTGCCACAGGAATCCTGGGACTCCTATCAAGTTTGACGAGGAGTCAGGCATCGTCTCCTTTGGAGGCACTGATCTCCGCGTACCTCTGGAGTTTTCAAAGGATGTGAGGCCTCCGGTCGCGATGAGGTGGGGAACTAGGTCTTTCTCTGTGGTCTCCACAGGGGATTCAGACACCCTTTCGTCTTGGGAGATGCAAGACGAGCCTGCATTCAAGTCACTGCAGGGATATCCGGCCTTATTTCGAGTCAGGGCATCGCGGTGTCCTTTCCACTTGAGGCCGCAAACTCAGGGTCCCTCTCACATACATAGAGCTGACAGAAGCCTCTTCTTGAGGTGCTTGTGGTAAGGTGGTATTCCTCTGGAGTCGAAGTTAGGGACTAACCTCTCATCTCGAGTTGATTTTTGGTCCACGGAGCTCTTTCGTGTTGCTACAGTGACCTCAGGATCCCTCTAGCCTGGAAAGAGTGTTCTTGGGGTTTCTCTGGATTGCCATGAAGGAAATAAAGGCTCCTTTCATGTGTGATATGCAACACAGAATTGCTCTGCACGCAGTGTAGGGGAATCGGGCCTCATCTCGTGGCGAGGGGGAAGTCTCATGGTTTTTCTCGAGTTGCGGCGGGAACCTGGGGTATATTCTCGAGTTACGATGGAGATGGCCCTTCCACACACGTGTTAGTTCAGCGACGACAGGACTCCTGCCTAGTTGCGAGGGACAACTCGGGATTCTCCTCGAGGCTTGGCAGGGCAATTGGGACGCCTCTCCAGCTGAGGCGGGAGACCAAGGGTCCCTTTCCACGTGCCACAGGAATCCTGGGAATCCTATCAAGTTTCACGAGGAGTCAGGCATCGTCTCCTTTGGAGGCACTGATCTCCGCGTACCTCTGGAGTTTTCAAAGGATGTGAGGCCTCCGGTCGCGATGAGGTGGGGAACTAGGTCTTTCTTTGTGGTCTGCACAGGGGATTCAGACATCCTTTCGTCTTGGGAGATGCAAGACGATCCTGCATTCTAGTCACTGCAGGGATATCCGGCCTTATTTCGAGTCAGGGCATAGCGGTGTCCATTCCACTTGAGTCTGCAAACTGAGGGTCCCTCTCACATACCTAGAGCTGAGAGAAGCCTCCTCTTGAGGTGCTTGTGGTAAGGTGGTATTCCTCTGGAGTCGAAGCCAGGGACTAACACCTCATCTCGAGTTGATTTTTGGTCCGCGGAGCTCTTTCATGTTGCTACAGTGACCTCAGGATCCCTCTAGCCTTGGAACAGTGTTCTTGGGGTTTCTCTGGATTGCCATGAAGGAAATCAAGGCTCCTTTCATGAGTGATGTGCCACACGGAATTGCTCTGCACGCAGTGTAGGGGAATCGGGCCTCATCTCGCGGCGAGGGGGAAGTCTCATGGTTTTTCTCGAGTTGCGGCGGGAACCTGGGGTATACTCTCGAGTTACGATGGGGATGGCCTTTCCACCCACGTGTTTGTTCAGCGATGTCAGGACTCCTGCCTAGTTGCGAGGGACAACTCGGGATTCTCCTCGAGGCTTGGCAGGGCAATTGGGATGCCTCTCCAGCTGAGGCGGGAGACCAAGGGTCCCTTTCCACGTGCCACAGGAATCCTGGGACTCCTATCAAGTTTCAGAGGAGTCAGGCATCGTCTCCTTTGGAGGCACTGATCTCCGCGTACCTCTGGAGTTTTCAAAGGATGTGAGGCCTCCGGTCGCGATGAGGTGGGGAACTAGGTCTTTCTCTGTGGTCTCCACAGGGGATTCAGACACCCTTTCGTCTTGGGAGATGCAAGACGAGCCTGCATTCAAGTCACTGCAGGGATATCCGGCCTTATTTCGAGTCAGGGCATCGCGGTGTCCTTTCCACTTGAGGCCGCAAACTCAGGGTCCCTCTCACATACATAGAGCTGACAGAAGCCTCTTCTTGAGGTGCTTGTGGTAAGGTGGTATTCCTCTGGAGTCGAAGTGAGGGACTAACCTCTCATCTCGAGTTGATTTTTGGGCCACGGAGCTCTTTCGTGTTGCTACAGTGACCTCAGGATCCCTCTAGCCTTGAAACAGTGTTCTTGGGGTTTCGCTGGAATGCCATCAAGGAAATCAAGGCTCCTTTTATGTGTGATGTGCAACACGGAATTGCTCTGCACGCAGTGCAGGGGAAACGGGCCTCATCTCGCGGCGAGGGGGAAGTCTCATGGTTTTTCTCGAGTTGCGGCGGGAACTTGGGGTATAGTCTTGAGTTACGACGGGGATGCCCATTCCACCCACGTGTTTGTTCAGCGACGTCAGGACTCCTGCCTAGTTGCGAGGGACAACTCGGGATTCTCCTCGAGGCTTGGCAGGGCAATTGGGACGCCTCTCCATCTGAGGCGGTAGACCAAGGGTCCCTTTCCACGTGCCACAAGAATCCTGGGACTCCTATCAAGTTTGACGAGGAGTCAGGCATCGTCTCCTTTGGAGGCACTGATCTCCGCGTACCTCTGGAATTTTCAAAGGATGTGAGGCCTCCGGTCGCAATGAGGTGGGGAACTAGGTCTTTCTCGGTGGTCTCCACAGGGGATTCAGACATCCTTTCATCTTGGGAGATGCAAGACGAGCCTGCATTCAAGTCACTGCAGGGATATCCGGCCTTATTTCGCGTCAGGGCATCACAGTGTCCATTCCACTTGAGGCCGCAAACTCAGGGTCCCTCTCACATACCTAGAGCTGAGAGAAGCCTCCGCTTGAGGTGCTTGTGGTAAGGTGGTATTCCTCTGTAGTCGAAGCCAGGGACTAACCTCTCATCTCGAGTTGATTTTTGGTCCACGGAGCTCTTTCGTGTTACTACAGTGACCTCAGAATCCCTCTAGCCTGGAAACAGTGTTCTTGGGGTTTCGCTGGAATGCCATCAAGGAAATAAAGGCTCCTTTCATGTTTGATGTGCAACACGGAATTGCTCTGCACGCAGTGTAGGGGAATCGGGCCTCATCTCGTGGCGAGGGGAAATCTCATGGTTTTTCTCGAGTTGCGGCGGGAACCTGGGGTATATTCTCGAGTTACGATGGGGATGGCCCTTCCACCTACGTGTTTGTTCAGCGACGACAGGACTCCTGCCTAGTTGCGAGGGACAACTCGGTATTCTCCTCGAGGATTGGCAGGGCAATTGGGACGCCTCTCCAGCTGAGGCGGGAGACCAAGGGTCCCTTTCCACGTGCCACAGGAATCCTCGGACTCCTATCAAGTTTCACGATGAGTCAGGCATCGTCTCCTTTGGAGGCACTGATCTCCGCGTACCTCTGGAGTTTTCAAAGGATGTGAGGCCTCCGGTCGCGATCAGTTGGGGAACTAGGTCTTTCTCTGTGGTCTCCACAGGGGATTCAGACATCCTTTCGTGTTGGGAGATGCAAGACGATCCTGCATTCTAGTCACTGCAGGGATATCCGGCCTTATTTCGAGTCAGGGCATAGCGGTGTCCATTCCACTTGAGTCTGCAAACCTAGGGTACCTCTCACATACCTAGACCTGAGAGAAGCCTCCTCTTGAGGTGCTTGTGGTAAGGTGGTATTCCTCTGGAGTCGAAGCCAGGGACTAACACCTCATCTCGAGTTGATTTTTGGTCCGCGGAGCTCTTTCTTGTTGCTACAGTGACCTCAGGATCCCTCTAGCCTAGAAACAGTGTTCTTGGGGCTTCTCTGGATTGCCATGAAGGAAATCAAGGCTCCTTTCATGTGTGATGTGCCACACGAAATTGCTCTGCACGCAGTGTAGGGGAATCGGGCCTCATCTCGCGGCGAGGGGGAAGTCTCATGGTTTTTCTCGAGTTGCGGCGGGAACCTGGGGTATACTCTCGAATTACGATGGGGATGGCCTTTCATCCCACGTGTTTGTTCAGCGATGTCAGGACTCCTGCCTAGTTGCGAGGGACAACTCGGGATTCTCCTCGAGGCTTGGCAGGGCAATTCGGATGCCTCTCCAGCTGAGGCGGGAGACCAAGGGTCCCTTTCCACGTGCCACAGGAATCCTGGGACTCCTATCAAGTTTCAGAGGAGTCAGGCATCGTCTCCTTTGGAGGCACTGATCTCCGCGTACCTCTGGAGTTTTCAAAGGATGTGAGGCCTCCGGTCGCGATGAGGTGGGGAACTAGGTCTTTCTCTGTGGTCTCCACAGGGGATTCAGACATCCTTTCATCTTGGGAGATGCAAGACGAGCCTGCATTCAAGTCACTGCAGGGATATCCGGCCTTATTTCGAGTCAGGACATCGCGGTGTCCATTCCACTTGAGGCCGCAAACTCAGGGTCCCTCTCACATACCTAGAGCTGAGAGAAGCCTCCTCTTGAGGTGCTTGTGGTAAGGTGGTATTCCTCTAGAGTCGAAGTCAGGGACTAACCTCTCATCTCGAGTTGATTTTTGGTCCACGGAGCTCTTTTGTGTTGCTACAGTGACCTCAGGATCCCTCTAGCCTGGAAACAGTGTTCTTGGGGTCTCTGGATTGCCATGAAGAAAATCAAGGCTCCTTTCATTTGTGATGTGCAACACGTTATTGCTCTGCACGCAGTGTAGGGGAATCGGGCCTCATCTCGCGGTGAGGGGGAAGTCTCATGGTTTTTCTCGAGTTGCGGCGGGAACCTGGGGTATATTCTCGAGTTACGACGGGGATGGCCCTTCCACACACGTGTTTCTTCAGCGACGTCAGGACTCCTGCCTAGTTGCGAGGGACAAGTCGGGATGCTCCTCGAGGCTTGGCAGGGCAATTGGGACGCCTCTCCAGCTGAGGCGGGAGACCAAGGTCCCTTTCCACGTGCCACAGGAATCCTGGGACTCCTATCAAGTTTCACGAGGAGTCAGGCATCGTCTCCTTTGGAGGCACTGATCTCCGCGTCCCTCTGGAGTTTTCAAAGGATGTGAGGCCTCCGGACGCGATGAGGTGGGGAACTAGGTCTTTCTCTGTGGTCTCCACAGGGGATTCACACATCTTTTCGTCTTGGGAGATGCAAGACGAGCCTGCATTCAAGTCACTGCAGGGATATCCGGCATTATTTCAAGTCAGGGCATCGCAGTGTCCATTCCACTTGAGGCCGCTAAGTCAGGGTCCCTCTCACATACCTAGAGCTGAGAGAAGCCTCCTCTTGAGGTGCTTGTGGCAAGGTGGTATTCCTCTGGAGTCGAAGCCATGGACTAACCTCTCATCCCGAGTTGATTCTTGGTCCACGGAGCTCTTTCGTGTTGCCACAGTGACCTCAGGATCCCTCTAGCCTTGAAATAGTGTTCTTGGGGTTTCTCTGGAGTGTCATGAAGGAAATCAAGGCTCCTTCCATGTTTGATGTGCAACATGGAATTGCTCTGCATGTAGTGCAGGGGAATCGTGCCTCATCTCGCGGCGAGGGGGAAGTCTCATGGTTTTTCTCGAGTCGCCGCGGGAACCTGGGGTATATTCTCGAGTTTCCACAGGGATGGCCCTTCCACACACGTGTTTGTTCAGCCACGGCAGGACTCCTGCCTAGTTGCGAGGGACAACTCGGGATTCTCCTCGAGGCTTTGCAGGGCAAATGGGACGCCTCTCCAGCTGAGGCGGGAGACCAAGGGTCCCTTTCCACGTGCCACAGGAATCCTGGGACTCCTATCAAGTTTGACGAGGAGTCAGGCATCGTCTCCTTTGGAGGCACTGATCTCCGCGTACCTCTGGAGTTTTCAAAGGATGTGAGGCCTCCGGTCGCGATGAGGTGGGGAACTAGGTCTTTCTTTGTGGTCTGCACAGGGTATTCAGACATCCTTTCGTCTTGGGAGATGCAAGACGAGCCTGCATTCAAGTCACTGCAGGGATATTCGGCCTTATTTCGAGTAAGGGCATCGGGGTGTCCATTCCACTTGAGGCCGCAAACTCAGGGTCCCTCTCACATACCTAGAGCTGAGAGAAGCCTCCTCTTGAGGTGCTTGTGGTAAGGTGGTATTCCTCTGGAGTCGAAGCCAGGGACTAACCTCTCATCTCGAGTTGATTTTTGGGCCATGGAGCTCTTTCGTGTTGCTACAGTGACCTCAGGATCCCTCTAGCCTTGAATCAGTGTTCTTGTGGTTTCTCTGGAGTGCCATCAAGGAAATCAAGTCTCCTTTCATGTGTGATGTGCAACACGGAATTGCTCTGCACGCAGTGCAGAGGAATCGGGCCTCATCTCGGGGCGAGGGGGAAGTCTCATAGTTTTTCTCGAGTTGCGGCGGGAACCTGGGGTGTATTCTTGAGTTACGACGGTGATGGCCCTTCCACCCACGTGTTTGTTCAGTGACGTCAGGACTCCTGTCTAGTTGCGAGGGACAACTCGGGATTCTCCTCGAGGCTTGGCAGGGCAATTTGGACACCTCTCCAGCTGAGGCGGGAGACTAAGGCTCCCTTTCCACATGCCACAGGAATCCTGGGACTCCTATCAAGATTCATGAGGAGTCAGTCATCGTCTCCTTTGGAGGCACTGATCTCCGCGTACCTCTGGAGTTTTCAAAGCATGTGAGGCCTCCTGTCGCGATGAGGTGGGGAACTAGGTCTTTCTCTGTGGTCTCCACAGGGGATTCAGACAACCTTTCATCTTGGGAGATGCAAGACGAGCCTGCATTCAAGTCACTGGAGGGATATCCGGCCTTATTTCGCGTCAGGGCATCGCGGTGTACATTCCACTTGAGGCCGCAAAATCAGGGTCCCTCTCACATACCTAGAGCTGAGAGAAGCCTCCTCTTGAGGTGCTTGTGGTAAGGTGGTATTCCTCTGGAGTCGAAGCCAGGGACTAACCTCTCATCTCGAGTTGATTTTTGGTCCACGGAGCTCGTTCGTGTTGCTACAGTGACCTCAGGATCCCTCTAGCCTTGAAACAGTGTTCTTGGGGTTTCTCTGGAGTGCCATCAAGGAAATCAAGGCTCCTTTCAAGTTTGATGTGCAACACGGAATTGCTCTGCATGTATTGCAGGGGAATTGGGCCTCATCTCGTGGCGAGGGGGAAGTCTCATGGTTTTTCGCAAGTTGCGGCGGGAACCTGGGGTATATTCTCGAGTTACGATGGGGATGGCCCTTCCACCCACGTGTTTGTTCAGCGACGTCAGGACTCCTGCCTAGTTGCGAGGGACAACTCGGGATTCTCCTCGAGGCTTGGCAGGGCAATTGGGACCCCTCTCCAGCTGAGGCAGGAGACCAAGCGTCCCTTTCCACGTGCCACAGGAATCCTGGGACTCCTATCAAGTTTCATGAGGAGTCAGGCATCTTCTCCGTTGGAGGCACGGATTTCCGCGTACTTCTGGATTTTTCAAAGGATGTGAGGCCTCCGGTCGCGATGAGGTGGGGAACTAGGTCTTTCTCTGTGGTCTCCACAGGGGATTCAGACATCCTTTCGTCTTGGGAGATGCAAGACGAGCCTGCCTTCAAGTCACTGCAGGGATATCCGGCCTTATTTCGGGTCAGGGCATCGCGGTGTCCATGCCACTTGAGGCCGCAAACTCAGGGTCCCACTCACATACCTAGAATTGAGAGAAGCCTCCTCTTGAGGTGCTTGTGGTAAGGTCGTATTGCTCTGGAGTCGAAGCCAGGGACTAACCTCTCATTTTGAGTTGATTTTTGGGCATGGAGCTCTTTCGTGTTGCTACAGTGACCTCAGGATCCCTCTAGCCTTGAAACAGTGTTCTTGGGGTTTCTCTGGAGTGCCATCAAGGAAATCAAGGCTCCTTTCATGTGTGATGTGCAACACGGAATTGCTCTGCACGCAGTGTGGGGGAATCGGGACTCATCTCGCGGCGAGGGGGAAGTCTCATGGTTTTTCTCGAGTTGCGGCGGGAACCTGGGGTGTATTCTCGAGTTACGACGGGGATGGCCCTTCCACCCACGTGTTTGTTCAGCGACGTCAGGACTCCTGCCTAGTTGCGAGGGACAACTCGGGATTCTCCTCGAGGCTTGGCAGGGCAATTGGGACGCCTCTCCAGCTGAGGCTGGAGACCAAGGGTCCCTTTCCACGTGCCACAGGAATCTTAGGACTCCTATCAAGTTTCACGAGAGTCAGGCATCGTCTCCTTTCGAGGCACTGATCTCCGCGTACCTCTGGAGTTTTCAAAGGATGTGAGGCCTCGGGTCGCGATGAGGTGGGAACTAAGTCTTTCTCTGTGTTCTCCACATGGGATTCAGACATCCTTTCATCTTGGGAGATGCAAGACGAGCCTGCATTCAAGTCACTGCAGGGATATCCGGCCTTATTTCGAGTCAGGGCATCGCGGTGTCCATTCCACTTGAGGCCGCAAACTCAGGGTCCCTCTCACATACCTAGAGCTGAGAGAAGCCTCCTCTTGAGGTGCTTGTGGTAAGGTGGTATTCCTCTGGAGTCGAAGCCAGGGACTAACCTCTCATCTCGAGTTGATTTTTGGTCCACGGAGCTCTTTCGTGTGGCTACAGTGACCTCAGGATCCCTCTAGCCTTGAAACAGTGTTCTTGGGGTTTCTCTGGAGTGCCATCAAGGAATTCAAGGCTCCTTTCATGTGTGATGTGCAACACGGAATTGCTCTGCACGCAGTGCAGGGGAATCGGGCCTCATCTCGGGGCGAGAGGGAAGTCTCATGGTTTTTCTCGAGTTGCGGCGGGAACCTGGGCTATATTCTCGAGTTATGACGGGGATGGCCCTTCCACCCACGTGTTTGTTCAGCCACGTCAGGACGCCTGCCTAGTTGCGAGGGACAACTCGGGATTCTCCTCGACGCTTGCCAGGGCAATTGGGACGCCTCTCCAGCTGAGGCGGGAGACGAAGGGTCCCTTTCCACGTGCCACAGGAATCCTGGGACTCCTATGAAGTTTCACGAGGAGTCAGGCATCGTCTCCTTTGGAGGCACTGATCTCCGCGTACCTCTGGAGTTTTCAAAGGATGTGAGGCCTCCGGACGCGATGAGGTGGGGAACTAGGTCTTTCTCTGTGGTCTCCACAGGGGATTCAGACATCCTTTCGTCTTGGGAGATGCAAGATGAGCCTACATTCAAGTCACTGCAGGGATATCCGGCCTTATTTCGCGTCAGGACATCCCAGTGTCCATTCCACATGAGGCCGCAAAATCAGGGTCCCTCTCACATACCTAGAGCTGAGAGAAGCCTCCTCTTGAGGTGCTTGTGGTAAGGTGGTATTCCTCTGGAGTCGAAGCCAGGGACTAACACCTCATCTCGAGTTGATTTTTGGTCCGCGGAGCTCTTTCATGTTGCTACAGTGACCTCAGGATCCCTCTAGCCTTGGAACAGTGTTCTTGGGGTTTCTCTGGATTGCCATGAAGGAAATCAAGGCTCCTTTCATGTGTGATGTGCCACACGGAATTGCTCTGCACGCAGTGTAGGGGAATCGGGCCTCATCTCGCGGCGAGGGGGAAGTCTCATGGTTTTTCTCGAGTTGCGGCGGGAACCTGGGGTATACTCTCGAGTTACGATGGGGATGGCCTTTCCACCCACGTGTTTGTTCAGCGATGTCAGGACTCCTGCCTAGTTGCGAGGGACAACTCGGGATTCTCCTCGAGGCTTGGCAGGGCAATTGGGATGCCTCTCCAGCTGAGGCGGGAGACCAAGGGTCCCTTTCCACGTGCCACAGGAATCCTGGGACTCCTATCAAGTTTCAGAGGAGTCAGGCATCGTCTCCTTTGGAGGCACTGATCTCCGCGTACCTCTGGAGTTTTCAAAGGATGTGAGGCCTCCGGTCGCGATGAGGTGGGGAACTAGGTCTTTCTCTGTGGTCTCCACAGGGGATTCAGACACCCTTTCGTCTTGGGAGATGCAAGACGAGCCTGCATTCAAGTCACTGCAGGGATATCCGGCCTTATTTCGAGTCAGGGCATCGCGGTGTCCTTTCCACTTGAGGCCGCAAACTCAGGGTCCCTCTCACATACATAGAGCTGACAGAAGCCTCTTCTTGAGGTGCTTGTGGTAAGGTGGTATTCCTCTGGAGTCGAAGTGAGGGACTATCCTCTCATCTCGAGTTGATTTTTGGGCCACGGAGCTCTTTCGTGTTGCTACAGTGACCTCAGGATCCCTCTAGCCTTGAAACAGTGTTCTTGGGGTTTCGCTGGAATGCCATCAAGGAAATCAAGGCTCCTTTCATGTGTGATGTGCAACACGGAATTGCTCTGCACGCAGTGCAGGGGAAACGGGCCTCATCTCGCGGCGAGGGGGAAGTCTCATGGTTTTTCTCGAGTTGCGGCGGGAACTTGGGGTATAGTCTTGAGTTACGACGGGGATGCCCATTCCACCCACGTGTTTGTTCAGCGACGTCAGGACTCCTGCCTAGTTGCGAGGGACAACTCGGGATTCTCCTCGAGGCTTGGCAGGGCAATTGGGACGCCTCTCCATCTGAGGCGGTAGACCAAGGGTCCCTTTCCACGTGCCACAAGAATCCTGGGACTCCTATCAAGTTTGACGAGGAGTCAGGCATCGTCTCCTTTGGAGGCACTGATCTCCGCGTACCTCTGAAGTTTTCAAAGGATGTGAGGCCTCGGGTCGCGATGAGGTGGGGAACTAGGTCTTTCTCGGTGGTCTCCACAGGGGATTCAGACATCCTTTCGTGTTGGGAGATGCAAGACGATCCTGCATTCTAGTCACTGCAGGGATATCCGGCCTTATTTCGAGTCAGGGCATAGCGGTGTCCATTCCACTTGAGTCTGCAAACCTAGGGTACCTCTCACATACCTAGACCTGAGAGAAGCCTCCTCTTGAGGTGCTTGTGGTAAGGTGGTATTCCTCTGGAGTCGAAGCCAGGGACTAACACCTCATCTCGAGTTGATTTTTGGTCCGCGGAGCTCTTTCTTGTTGCTACAGTGACCTCAGGATCCCTCTAGCCTAGAAACAGTGTTCTTGGGGCTTCTCTGGATTGCCATGAAGGAAATCAAGGCTCCTTTCATGTGTGATGTGCCACACAAAATTACTCTGCACGCAGTGTAGGGGAATCGGGCCTCATCTCGCGGCGAGGGGGAAGTCTCATGGTTTTTCTCGAGTTGCGGCGGGAACCTGGGGTATACTCTCGAATTACGATGGGGATGGCCTTTCATCCCACGTGTTTGTTCAGCGATGTCAGGACTCCTGCCTAGTTGCGAGGGACAACTCGGGATTCTCCTCGAGGCTTGGCAGGGCAATTCGGATGCCTCTCCAGCTGAGGCGGGAGACCAAGGGTCCCTTTCCACGTGCCACAGGAATCCTGGGACTCCTATCAAGTTTCAGAGGAGTCAGGCATCGTCTCCTTTGGAGGCACTGATCTCCGCGTACCTCTGGAGTTTTCAAAGGATGTGAGGCCTCCGGTCGCGATGAGGTGGGGAACTAGGTCTTTCTCTGTGGTCTCCACAGGGGATTCAGACATCCTTTCATCTTGGGAGATGCAAGACGAGCCTGCATTCAAGTCACTGCAGGGATATCCGGCCTTATTTCGAGTCAGGACATCGCGGTGTCCATTCCACTTGAGGCCGCAAACTCAGGGTCCCTCTCACATACCTAGAGCTGAGAGAAGCCTCCTCTTGAGGTGCTTGTGGTAAGGTGGTATTCCTCTAGAGTCGAAGTCAGGGACTAACCTCTCATCTCGAGTTGATTTTTGGTCCACGGAGCTCTTTTGTGTTGCTACAGTGACCTCAGGATCCCTCTAGCCTGGAAACAGTGTTCTTGGGGTCTCTGGATTGCCATGAAGAAAATCAAGGCTCCTTTCATTTGTGATGTGCAACACGTTATTGCTCTGCACGCAGTGTAGGGGAATCGGGCCTCATCTCGCGGTGAGGCGAAAGTCTCATGGTTTTTCTCGAGTTGCGGCGGGAACCTGGGGTATATTCTCGAGTTACGACGGGGATGGCCCTTCCAAACACGTGTTTCTTCAGCGACGTCAGGACTCCTGCCTAGTTGCGAGGGACAAGTCGGGATGCTCCTCGAGGCTTGGCAGGGCAATTGGGACGCCTCTCCAGCTGAGGCGGGAGACCAAGGTCCCTTTCCACGTGCCACAGGAATCCTGGGACTCCTATCAAGTTTCACGAGGAGTCAGGCATCGTCTCCTTTGGAGGCACTGATCTCCGCGTCCCTCTGGAGTTTTCAAAGGATGTGAGGCCTCCGGACGCGATGAGGTGGGGAACTAGGTCTTTCTCTGTGGTCTCCACAGGGGATTCACACATCTTTTCGTCTTGGGAGATGCAAGACGAGCCTGCATTCAAGTCACTGCAGGGATATCCGGCCTTATTTCAAGTCAGGGCATCGCAGTGTCCATTCCACTTGAGGCCGCTAAGTCAGGGTCCCTCTCACATACCTAGAGCTGAGAGAAGCCTCCTCTTGAGGTGCTTGTGGCAAGGTGGTATTCCTCTGGAGTCGAAGCCATGGACTAACCTCTCATCCCGAGTTGATTCTTGGTCCACGGAGCTCTTTCGTGTTGCCACAGTGACCTCAGGATCCCTCTAGCCTTGAAACAGTGTTCTTGGGGTTTCTCTGGAGTGTCATGAAGGAAATCAAGGCTCCTTCCATGTTTGATGTGCAACATGGAATTGCTCTGCATGTAGTGCAGGGGAATCGTGCCTCATCTCGCGGCGAGGGGGAAGTCTCATGGTTTTTCTCGAGTCGCCGCGGGAACCTGGGGTATATTCTCGAGTTTCCACAGGGATGGCCCTTCCACACACGTGTTTGTTCAGCCACGGCCGGACTCCTGCCTAGTTGCGAGGGACAACTCGGGATTCTCCTCGAGGCTTTGCAGGGCAAATGGGACGCCTCTCCAGCTGAGGCGGGAGACCAAGGGTCCCTTTCCACGTGCCACAGGAATCCTGGGACTCCTATCAAGTTTGACGAGGAGTCAGGCATCGTCTCCTTTGGAGGCACTGATCTCCGCGTACCTCTGGAGTTTTCAAAGGATGTGAGGCCTCCGGTCGCGATGAGGTGGGGAACTAGGTCTTTCTTTGTGGTCTGCACAGGGTATTCACACATCCTTTCGTCTTGGGAGATGCAAGACGAGCCTGCATTCAAGTCACTGCAGGGATATTCGGCCTTATTTCGAGTAAGGGCATCGGGGTGTCCATTCCACTTGAGGCCGCAAACTCAGGGTCCCTCTCACATACCTAGAGCTGAGAGAAGCCTCCTCTTGAGGTGCTTGTGGTAAGGTGGTATTCCTCTGGAGTCGAAGCCAGGGACTAACCTCTCATCTCGAGTTGATTTTTGGGCCATGGAGCTCTTTCGTGTTGCTACAGTGACCTCAGGATCCCTCTAGCCTTGAATCAGTGTTCTTGTGGTTTCTCTGGAGTGCCATCAAGGAAATCAAGTCTCCTTTCATGTGTGATGTGCAACACGGAATTGCTCTGCACGCAGTGCAGGGGAATCGGGCCTCATCTCGGGGCGAGGGGGAAGTCTCATAGTTTTTCTCGAGTTGCGGCGGGAACCTGGGGTGTATTCTTGAGTTACGACGGTGATGGCCCTTCCACCCACGTGTTTGTTCAGTGACGTCAGGACTCCTGCCTAGTTGCGAGGGACAACTCGGGATTCTCCTCGAGGCTTGGCAGGGCAATTTGGACACCTCTCCAGCTGAGGCGGGAGACTAAGGCTCCCTTTCCACATGCCACAGGAATCCTGGGACTCCTATCAAGATTCATGAGGAGTCAGTCATCGTCTCCTTTGGAGGCACTGATCTCCGCGTACCTCTGGAGTTTTCAAAGCATGTGAGGCCTCCTGTCGCGATGAGGTGGGGAACTAGGTCTTTCTCTGTGGTCTCCACAGGGGATTCAGACAACCTTTCATCTTGGGAGATGCAAGACGAGCCTGCATTCAAGTCACTGGAGGGATATCCGGCCTTATTTCGCGTCAGGGCATCGCGGTGTACATTCCACTTGAGGCCGCAAAATCAGGGTCCCTCTCACATACCTAGAGCTGAGAGAAGCCTCCTCTTGAGGTGCTTGTGGTAAGGTGGTATTCCTCTGGAGTCGAAGCCAGGGACTAACCTCTCATCTCGAGTTGATTTTTGGTCCACGGAGCTCGTTCGTGTTGCTACAGTGACCTCAGGATCCCTCTAGCCTTGAAACAGTGTTCTTGGGGTTTCTCTGGAGTGCCATCAAGGAAATCAAGGCTCCTTTCAAGTTTGATGTGCAACACGGAATTGCTCTGCATGTATTGCAGGGGAATTGGGCCTCATCTCGTGGCGAGGGGGAAGTCTCATGGTTTTTCGCAAGTTGCGGCGGGAACCTGGGGTATATTCTCGAGTTACGATGGGGATGGCCCTTCCACCCACGTGTTTGTTCAGCGACGTCAGGACTCCTGCCTAGTTGCGAGGGACAACTCGGGATTCTCCTCGAGGCTTGGCAGGGCAATTGGGACCCCTCTCCAGCTGAGGCAGGAGACCAAGCGTCCCTTTCCACGTGCCACAGGAATCCTGGGACTCCTATCAAGTTTCATGAGGAGTCAGGCATCTTCTCCGTTGGAGGCACGGATTTCCGCGTACTTCTGGATTTTTCAAAGGATGTGAGGCCTCCGGTCGCGATGAGGTGGGGAACTAGGTCTTTCTCTGTGGTCTCCACAGGGGATTCAGACATCCTTTCGTCTTGGGAGATGCAAGACGAGCCTGCATTCAAGTCACTGCAGGGATATCCGGCCTTATTTCGGGTCAGGGCATCGCGGTGTCCATGCCACTTGAGGCCGCAAACTCAGGGTCCCACTCACATACCTAGAATTGAGAGAAGCCTCCTCTTGAGGTGCTTGTGGTAAGGTCGTATTGCTCTGGAGTCGAAGCCAGGGACTAACCTCTCATCTTGAGTTGATTTTTGGGCATGGAGCTCTTTCGTGTTGCTACAGTGACCTCAGGATCCCTCTAGCCTTGAAACAGTGTTCTTGGGGTTTCTCTGGAGTGCCATCAAGGAAATCAAGGCTCCTTTCATGTGTGATGTGCAACACGGAATTGCTCTGCACGCAGTGTGGGGGAATCGGGACTCATCTCGCGGCGAGGGGGAAGTCTCATGGTTTTTCTCGAGTTGCGGCGGGAACCTGGGGTGTATTCTCGAGTTACGACGGGGATGGCCCTTCCACCCACGTGTTTGTTCAGCGACGTCAGGACTCCTGCCTAGTTGCGAGGGACAACTCGGGATTCTCCTCGAGGCTTGGCAGGGCAATTGGGACGCCTCTCCAGCTGAGGCTGGAGACCAAGGGTCCCTTTCCACGTGCCACAGGAATCTTAGGACTCCTATCAAGTTTCACGAGAGTCAGGCATCGTCTCCTTTCGAGGCACTGATCTCCGCGTACCTCTGGAGTTTTCAAAGGATGTGAGGCCTCCGGTCGCGATGAGGTGAGGAACTAAGTCTTTCTCTGTGTTCTCCACATGGGATTCAGACATCCTTTCATCTTGGGAGATGCAAGACGAGCCTGCATTCAAGTCACTGCAGGGATATCCGGCCTTATTTCGAGTCAGGGCATCGCGGTGTCCATTCCACTTGAGGCCGCAAACTCAGGGTCCCTCTCACATACCTAGAGCTGAGAGAAGCCTCCTCTTGAGGTGCTTGTGGTAAGGTGGTATTCCTCTGGAGTCGAAGCCAGGGACTAACCTCTCATCTCGAGTTGATTTTTGGTCCACGGAGCTCTTTCGTGTGGCTACAGTGACCTCAGGATCCCTCTAGCCTTGAAACAGTGTTCTTGGGGTTTCTCTGGAGTGCCATCAAGGAATTCAAGGCTCCTTTCATGTGTGATGTGCAACACGGAATTGCTCTGCACGCAGTGCAGGGGAATCGGGCCTCATCTCGGGGCGAGGGGGAAGTCTCATGGTTTTTCTCGAGTTGCGGCGGGAACCTGGGCTATATTCTCGAGTTATGACGGGGATGGCCCTTCCACCCACGTGTTTGTTCAGCCACGTCAGGACGCCTGCCTAATTGCGAGGGACAACTCGGGATTCTCCTCGACGCTTGCCAGGGCAATTGGGACGCCTCTCCAGCTGAGGCGGGAGACGAAGGGTCCCTTTCCACGTGCCACAGGAATCCTGGGACTCCTATGAAGTTTCACGAGGAGTCAGGCATCGTCTCCTTTGGAGGCACTGATCTCCGCGTACCTCTGGAGTTTTCAAAGGATGTGAGGCCTCCGGACGCGATGAGGTGGGGAACTAGGTCTTTCTCTGTGGTCTCCACAGGGGATTCAGACATCCTTTCGTCTTGGGAGATGCAAGATGAGCCTACATTCAAGTCACTGCAGGGATATCCGGCCTTATTTCGCGTCAGGACATCCCAGTGTCCATTCCACATGAGGCCGCAAAATCAGGGTCCCTCTCACATACCTAGAGCTGAGAGAAGCCTCCTCTTGAGGTGCTTGTGGTAAGGTGGTATTCCTCTGGAGTCGAAGCCAGGGACTAACCTCTCATCTCGAGTTGATTTTTGGTCCACGGAGCTCTTTCGTGTGGCTACAGTGACCTCAGGATCCCTCTAGCCTTGAAACAATGTTCCTGGGCTTTCTCTGGAGTGCCATCAAGGAAATCAAGGCTCCTTTCATGTTTGATGTGCAACACGGAATTGCTCTGCACGCAGTGCAGGGGAATCGGGCCTCATCTCGCGGCGAGGGGGAAGTCTCATGGTTTTTCTCGAGTTGCGGCGGGAACCTGGGGTATATTCTCGAGTTACGACGGGGATGGACCTTCCACCCACGTGTTTGTTCAACGACGTCAGGACTCCTGCCTAGTTGCGAGGGACAACTCGGGATTCTCCTCGAGGCTTGGCAGGGCAATTGGGACGCCTCTCCCGCTGAGGCGGTAGACCAAGGGTCCCTTTCCACGTGACACAGGAATCCTGGGACTCCTATCAAGATTCACGAGGAGTCAGGCATCGTCTCCTTTGGAGGCACTGATCTCCGCGTACCTCTGGAGTTTTCAAAGGATGTGAGGCCTCCGGTCGCGATGAGATGAGGAACTAGGTCTTTCTCTGTGGTCTCCACAGGGGATTCAGACATCCTTTCGTCTTGGGAGATGCAAGACGAGCCTGCATTCAAGTCACTGCAGGGATATCCGGCCTTATTTCGAGTCAGAGCATCGCGGTGTCCATTCCACTTGAGGCCGCAAAATCAGGGTCCCTCTCACATACCTAGAGCTGAGAGAAGCCTCCTCTTGAGATGCTTGTGGTAAGGTGGTATTCCTCTGGAGTCGAAGCCAGGGACTAACCTCTCATCTCGAGTTGATTTTTGGGCCACGGTGCTCTTTCGTGTTGCTACAGTGACCTCAGGATCCCTCTAGCCTTGAAACAGTGTTCTTGGGGTTTCTCTGGAGTGCCATCAAGGAAATCAAGTCTCCTTTCATGTTTGATGTGCAACACGGAATTGCTCTGCACGCAGTGCAGGGGAATCGGGCCTCATCTCGCGGCGAGGGGGAAGTCTCATGGTTTTTCTCGAGTTGCGGCGGGAACCTGGGGTATATTCTCGAGTTACGACGGGGATGGCCCTTCCACACACGTGTTTGTTCAGCGACGTAAGGACTCCTGCCTAGTTGCGAGGGACAACTCGGGATTCTCCTCGAGGCTTGGCAGGGCAATTGGGACGCCTCTCCAGCTGAGGCTGGAGACCAAGGGTCCCTTTCCACGTGCCACAGGAATCCTAGGACTCCTATCAAGTTTCACGAGAGTCAGGAATCGTCTCCTTTCGAGGCACTGATCTCCGCGTACCTCTGGAGTTTTCAAAGAATGTGAGGCCTCCGGTCGCGATGAGGTGGGGAACTAGGTCTTTTTCTGTGTTCTCCACATGGGATTCAGACATCCTTTCATCTTGGGAGATGCAAGACGAGCCTGCATTCAAGTCACTGCAGGCATATCCGGCCTTATTTCGAGTCAGGGCATCGCGGTGTCCATTCCACTTGAGGCCGCAAACTCAGGGTCCCTCTCACATACCTAGAGCTAAGAGAAGCCTCCTCTTGAGGTGCTTGTGGTAAGGTGGTATTCCTCTGGAGTCGAAGCCAGGGACTAACCTCTCATCTCGAGTTGATTTTTGGTCCACGGAGCTCTTTCGTGTGGCTACAGTGACCTCAGGATCCCTCTAGCCTTGAAACAGTGTTCTTGGGGTTTCTCTGGAGTGCCATCAAGGAAATCAAGGCTCCTTTCATGTGTGATGTGCAAGACGGAATTGCTCTGCACGCAGTGCAGGGGAATGGGGCCTCATCTCGGGGCGAGGGGGAAGTCTCATGGTTTTTCTCGAGTTGCGGCGGGAACCTGGTGTATATTCTCGAGTTACGACGGGGATGGCCCTTCCACCCACGTGTTTGTTCAGCGACGTCAGGACTCCTGCCTAGTTGCGAGGGACAACTCGGGATTCTCCTCGAGGCTTGGCAGGGCAATTCGGACGCCTCTCCAGCTGAGGCGTGAGACCAAGGGTCCCTTTCCACGTGCCACAGGAATCCTGGGACTCCTATCAAGTTTCACGAGGAGTCAGGCATCGTCTCCTTTGGAGGCACTGATCTCCGCCTACCTCTGGAGTTTTCAAAGGATGTGAGGCCTCCGGTCGCGATGAGGTGGGGAACTAGGTCTTTCTCTGTGGTCTCCACAGGGGATTCAGACATCCTTTCATCTTGGGAAATGCAAGACGAGCCTGCATTCAAGTCACTGCAGGGATATCCGGCCTTATTTCGAGTCAGGGCATCGGAGTGTCCATTCCACTTGAGGCCGCAAACTCAGGGTCCATCTCACATACCTAGAGCTGAGAGAAGCCTCCTCTTGAGCTGCTTGTGGTAAGGTGGTATTCCCCTGGAGTCGAAGCCAGGGACTAACCTGTCATCTCGAGTTGATTTTTGGTCCACGGAGCTCTTTCGTGTTGCTACAGTGACCTCAGGATCCCTCTAGCCTTGAAACAGTGTTCTTGGGGTTTCTCTGGAGTGCCGTCAAGGAAATCAAGGCTCCTTTCATGTGTGATGTGCAACACGGAATTGCTCTGCACGCAGTACAGGGGAATCGGGCCTCATCTTTCGGCGATGGGGAAGTCTCATGGTTTTTCTCCAGTTGCGGCGGGAACCTGGGGTATATTCTCGAGTTACGACGGGGATGGCCCTTCCACCCACGTGTTTGATCAGCGACGTCAGAACTCCTGCCTAGTTGCGAGGGATAACTCGGGATTCTCCTCGAGGCTTGGCAGGGCAATTGGGACGCCTCTCCAGCTGAGGCGGGAGACCAAGTGTCCCTTTCCACGTGCCACAGGAATCCTGGGACTCCTATCAAGTTTCACGAGGAGTCAGGCATCGTCTCCTTTGGAGGCACTGATCTCAGCGTCCCTCTGGAGTTTTCAAAGGATGTGAGGCCTCCGGTCGCGATGAGGTGGGGAAGTAGGTCTTTCTCTGTGGTCTCCACAGGGGATTCAGACAACCTTTCGTCTTGGGAAATGCAAGACGAGCCTGCATTCAAGTCACTGCAGGGATATCTGACCTTATTTCGAGTCAGGGCATCGCGGGGTCCATTCCACTTGAGGCCGCAAACTCAGGGTCCCTCTCACATACCTAGAGCTGAGAGAAGCCTCCTCTTGAGGTGCTTGTGGTAAGGTGGTATTCCTCTAGAGTCGAAGTCAGGGACTAACCTCTCATCTCGAGTTGATTTTTGGTCCACGGAGCTCTTTTGTGTTGCTACAGTGACCTCAGGATCCCTCTAGCCTGGAAACAGTGTTCTTGGGGTCTCTGGATTGCCATGAAGAAAATCAAGGCTCCTTTCATTTGTGATGTGCAACACGTTATTGCTCTGCACGCAGTGTAGGGGAATCGGGCCTCATCTCGCGGTGAGGGGGAAGTCTCATGGTTTTTCTCGAGTTGCGGCGGGAACCTGGGGTATATTCTCGAGTTACGACGGGGATGGCCCTTCCAAACACGTGTTTCTTCAGCGACGTCAGGACTCCTGCCTAGTTGCGAGGGACAAGTCGGGATGCTCCTCGAGGCTTGGCAGGGCAATTGGGACGCCTCTCCAGCTGAGGCGGGAGACCAAGGTCCCTTTCCACGTGCCACAGGAATCCTGGGACTCCTATCAAGTTTCACGAGGAGTCAGGCATCGTCTCCTTTGGAGGCACTGATCTCCGCGTCCCTCTGGAGTTTTCAAAAGATGTGAGGCCTCCGGACGCGATGAGGTGGGGAACTAGGTCTTTCTCTGTGGTCTCCACAGGGGATTCACACATCTTTTCGTCTTGGGAGATGCAAGACGAGCCTGCATTCAAGTCACTGCAGGGATATCCGGCCTTATTTCAAGTCAGGGCATCGCAGTGTCCATTCCACTTGAGGCCGCTAAGTCAGGGTCCCTCTCACATACCTAGAGCTGAGAGAAGCCTCCTCTTGAGGTGCTTGTGGCAAGGTGGTATTCCTCTGGAGTCGAAGCCATGGACTAACCTCTCATCTCGAGTTGATTCTTGGTCCACGGAGCTCTTTCGTGTTGCCACAGTGACCTCAGGATCCCTCTAGCCTTGAAACAGTGTTCTTGGGGTTTCTCTGGAGTGTCATGAAGGAAATCAAGGCTCCTTCCATGTTTGATGTGCAACATGGAATTGCTCTGCATGTAGTGCAGGGGAATCGTGCCTCATCTCGCGGCGAGGGGGAAGTCTCATGGTTTTTCTCGAGTCGCCGCGGGAACCTGGGGTATATTCTCGAGTTTCCACAGGGATGGCCCTTCCACACACGTGTTTGTTCAGCCACGGCAGGACTCCTGCCTAGTTGCGAGGGACAACTCGGGATTCTCCTCGAGGCTTTGCAGGGCAAATGGGACGCCTCTCCAGCTGAGGCGGGAGACCAAGGGTCCCTTTCCACGTGCCACAGGAATCCTGGGACTCCTATCAAGTTTGACGAGGAGTCAGGCATCGTCTCCTTTGGAGGCACTGATCTCCGCGTACCTCTGGAGTTTTCAAAGGATGTGAGGCCTCCGGTCGCGATGAGGTGGGGAACTAGGTCTTTCTTTGTGGTCTGCACAGGGTATTCAGACATCCTTTCGTCTTGGGAGATGCAAGACGAGCCTGCATTCAAGTCACTGCAGGGATATTCGGCCTTATTTCGAGTAAGGGCATCAGGGTGTCCATTCCACTTGAGGCCGCAAACTCAGGGTCCCTCTCACATACCTAGAGCTGAGAGAAGCCTCCTCTTGAGGTGCTTGTGGTAAGGTGGTATTCCTCTGGAGTCGAAGCCAGGGACTAACCTCTCATCTCGAGTTGATTTTTGGGCCATGGAGCTCTTTCGTGTTGCTACAGTGACCTCAGGATCCCTCTAGCCTTGAATCAGTGTTCTTGTGGTTTCTCTGGAGTGCCATCAAGGAAATCAAGTCTCCTTTCATGTGTGATGTGCAACACGGAATTGCTCTGCACGCAGTGCAGGGGAATCGGGCCTCATCTCGGGGCGAGGGGGAAGTCTCATAGTTTTTCTCGAGTTGCGGCGGGAACCTGGGGTGTATTCTTGAGTTACGACGGTGATGGCCCTTCCACCCACGTGTTTGTTCAGTGACGTCAGGACTCCTGCCTAGTTGCGAGGGACAACTCGGGATTCTCCTCGAGGCTTGGCAGGGCAATTTGGACACCTCTCCAGCTGAGGCGGGAGACTAAGGCTCCCTTTCCACATGCCACAGGAATCCTGGGACTCCTATCAAGATTCATGAGGAGTCAGTCATCGTCTCCTTTGGAGGCACTGATCTCCGCGTACCTCTGGAGTTTTCAAAGCATGTGAGGCCTCCTGTCGCGATGAGGTGGGGAACTAGGTCTTTCTCTGTGGTCTCCACAGGGGATTCAGACAACCTTTCATCTTGGGAGATGCAAGACGAGCCTGCATTCAAGTCACTGGAGGGATATCCGGCCTTATTTCGCGTCAGGGCATCGCGGTGTACATTCCACTTGAGGCCGCAAAATCAGGGTCCCTCTCACATACCTAGAGCTGAGAGAAGCCTCCTTTTGAGGTGCTTGTGGTAAGGTGGTATTCCTCTGGAGTCGAAGCCAGGGACTAACCTCTCATCTCGAGTTGATTTTTGGTCCACGGAGCTCGTTCGTGTTGCTACAGTGACCTCAGGATCCCTCTAGCCTTGAAACAGTGTTCTTGGGGTTTCTCTGGAGTGCCATCAAGGAAATCAAGGCTCCTTTCAAGTTTGATGTGCAACACGGAATTGCTCTGCATGTATTGCAGGGGAATTGGGCCTCATCTCGTGGCGAGGGGGAAGTCTCATGGTTTTTCGCAAGTTGCGGCGGGAACCTGGGGTATATTCTCGAGTTACGATGGGGATGGCCCTTCCACCCACGTGTTTGTTCAGCGACGTCAGGACTCCTGCCTAGTTGCGAGGGACAACTCGGGATTCTCCTCGAGGCTTGGCAGGGCAATTGGGACCCCTCTCCAGCTGAGGCAGGAGACCAAGCGTCCCTTTCCACGTGCCACAGGAATCCTGGGACTCCTATCAAGTTTCATGAGGAGTCAGGCATCTTCTCCGTTGGAGGCACGGATTTCCGCGTACTTCTGGATTTTTCAAAGGATGTGAGGCCTCCGGTCGCGATGAGGTGGGGAACTAGGTCTTTCTCTGTGGTCTCCACAGGGGATTCAGACATCCTTTCGTCTTGGGAGATGCAAGACGAGCCTGCATTCAAGTCACTGCAGGGATATCCGGCCTTATTTCGGGTCAGGGCATCGCGGTGTCCATGCCACTTGAGGCCGCAAACTCAGGGTCCCACTCACATACCTAGAATTGAGAGAAGCCTCCTCTTGAGGTGCTTGTGGTAAGGTCGTATTGCTCTGGAGTCGAAGCCAGGGACTAACCTCTCATCTTGAGTTGATTTTTGGGCATGGAGCTCTTTCGTGTTGCTACAGTGACCTCAGGATCCCTCTAGCCTTGAAACAGTGTTCTTGGGGTTTCTCTGGAGTGCCATCAAGGAAATCAAGGCTCCTTTCATGTGTGATGTGCAACACGGAATTGCTCTGCACGCAGTGTGGGGGAATCGGGACTCATCTCGCGGCGCGGGGGAAGTCTCATGGTTTTTCTCGAGTTGCGGCGGGAACCTGGGGTGTATTCTCGAGTTACGACGGGGATGGCCCTTCCACCCACGTGTTTGTTCAGCGACGTCAGGACTCCTGCCTAGTTGCGAGGGACAACTCGGGATTCTCCTCGAGGCTTGGCAGGGCAATTGGGACGCCTCTCCAGCTGAGGCTGGAGACCAAGGGTCCCTTTCCACGTGCCACAGGAATCTTAGGACTCCTATCAAGTTTCACGAGAGTCAGGCATCGTCTCCTTTCGAGGCACTGATCTCCGCGTACCTCTGGAGTTTTCAAAGGATGTGAGGCCTCCGGTCGCGATGAGGTGAGGAACTAAGTCTTTCTCTGTGTTCTCCACATGGGATTCAGACATCCTTTCATCTTGGGAGATGCAAGACGAGCCTGCATTCAAGTCACTGCAGGGATATCCGGCCTTATTTCGAGTCAGGGCATCGCGGTGTCCATTCCACTTGAGGCCGCAAACTCAGGGTCCCTCTCACATACCTAGAGCTGAGAGAAGCCTCCTCTTGAGGTGCTTGTGGTAAGGTGGTATTCCTCTGGAGTCGAAGCCAGGGACTAACCTCTCATCTCGAGTTGATTTTTGGTCCACGGAGCTCTTTCGTGTGGCTACAGTGACCTCAGGATCCCTCTAGCCTTGAAACAGTGTTCTTGGGGTTTCTCTGGAGTGCCATCAAGGAATTCAAGGCTCCTTTCATGTGTGATGTGCAACACGGAATTGCTCTGCACGCAGTGCAGGGGAATCGGGCCTCATCTCGGGGCGAGGGGGAAGTCTCATGGTTTTTCTCGAGTTGCGGCGGGAACCTGGGCTATATTCTCGAGTTATGACGGGGATGGCCCTTCCACCCACGTGTTTGTTCAGCCACGTCAGGACGCCTGCCTAATTGCGAGGGACAACTCGGGATTCTCCTCGACGCTTGCCAGGGCAATTGGGACGCCTCTCCAGCTGAGGCGGGAGACGAAGGGTCCCTTTCCACGTGCCACAGGAATCCTGGGACTCCTATGAAGTTTCACGAGGAGTCAGGCATCGTCTCCTTTGGAGGCACTGATCTCCGCGTACCTCTGGAGTTTTCAAAGGATGTGAGGCCTCCGGACGCGATGAGGTGGGGAACTAGGTCTTTCTCTGTGGTCTCCACAGGGGATTCAGACATCCTTTCGTCTTGGGAGATGCAAGATGAGCCTACATTCAAGTCACTGCAGGGATATCCGGCCTTATTTCGCGTCAGGACATCCCAGTGTCCATTCCACATGAGGCCGCAAAATCAGGGTCCCTCTCACATACCTAGAGCTGAGAGAAGCCTCCTCTTGAGGTGCTTGTGGTAAGGTGGTATTCCTCTGGAGTCGAAGCCAGGGACTAACCTCTCATCTCGAGTTGATTTTTGGTCCACGGAGCTCTTTCGTGTGGCTACAGTGACCTCAGGATCCCTCTAGCCTTGAAACAATGTTCCTGGGCTTTCTCTGGAGTGCCATCAAGGAAATCAAGGCTCCTTTCATGTTTGATGTGCAACACGGAATTGCTCTGCACGCAGTGCAGGGGAATCGGGCCTCATCTCGCGGCGAGGGGGAAGTCTCATGGTTTTTCTCGAGTTGCGGCGGGAACCTGGGGTATATTCTCGAGTTACGACGGGGATGGACCTTCCACCCACGTGTTTGTTCAACGACGTCAGGACTCCTGCCTAGTTGCGAGGGACAACTCGGGATTCTCCTCGAGGCTTGGCAGGGCAATTGGGACGCCTCTCCCGCTGAGGCGGTAGACCAAGGGTCCCTTTCCACGTGACACAGGAATCCTGGGACTCCTATCAAGATTCACGAGGAGTCAGGCATCGTCTCCTTTGGAGGCACTGATCTCCGCGTACCTCTGGAGTTTTCAAAGGATGTGAGGCCTCCGGTCGCGATGAGATGAGGAACTAGGTCTTTCTCTGTGGTCTCCACAGGGGATTCAGACATCCTTTCGTCTTGGGAGATGCAAGACGAGCCTGCATTCAAGTCACTGCAGGGATATCCGGCCTTATTTCGAGTCAGAGCATCGCGGTGTCCATTCCACTTGAGGCCGCAAAATCAGGGTCCCTCTCACATACCTAGAGCTGAGAGAAGCCTCCTCTTGAGATGCTTGTGGTAAGGTGGTATTCCTCTGGAGTCGAAGCCAGGGACTAACCTCTCATCTCGAGTTGATTTTTGGGCCACGGTGCTCTTTCGTGTTGCTACAGTGACCTCAGGATCCCTCTAGCCTTGAAACAGTGTTCTTGGGGTTTCTCTGGAGTGCCATCAAGGAAATCAAGTCTCCTTTCATGTTTGATGTGCAACACGGAATTGCTCTGCACGCAGTGCAGGGGAATCGGGCCTCATCTCGCGGCGAGGGGGAAGTCTCATGGTTTTTCTCGAGTTGCGGCGGGAACCTGGGGTATATTCTCGAGTTACGACGGGGATGGCCCTTCCACACACGTGTTTGTTCAGCGACGTAAGGACTCCTGCCTAGTTGCGAGGGACAACTCGGGATTCTCCTCGAGGCTTGGCAGGGCAATTGGGACGCCTCTCCAGCTGAGGCTGGAGACCAAGGGTCCCTTTCCACGTGCCACAGGAATCCTAGGACTCCTATCAAGTTTCACGAGAGTCAGGAATCGTCTCCTTTCGAGGCACTGATCTCCGCGTACCTCTGGAGTTTTCAAAGAATGTGAGGCCTCCGGTCGCGATGAGGTGGGGAACTAGGTCTTTTTCTGTGTTCTCCACATGGGATTCAGACATCCTTTCATCTTGGGAGATGCAAGACGAGCCTGCATTCAAGTCACTGCAGGCATATCCGGCCTTATTTCGAGTCAGGGCATCGCGGTGTCCATTCCACTTGAGGCCGCAAACTCAGGGTCCCTCTCACATACCTAGAGCTAAGAGAAGCCTCCTCTTGAGGTGCTTGTGGTAAGGTGGTATTCCTCTGGAGTCGAAGCCAGGGACTAACCTCTCATCTCGAGTTGATTTTTGGTCCACGGAGCTCTTTCGTGTGGCTACAGTGACCTCAGGATCCCTCTAGCCTTGAAACAGTGTTCTTGGGGTTTCTCTGGAGTGCCATCAAGGAAATCAAGGCTCCTTTCATGTGTGATGTGCAAGACGGAATTGCTCTGCACGCAGTGCAGGGGAATGGGGCCTCATCTCGGGGCGAGGGGGAAGTCTCATGGTTTTTCTCGAGTTGCGGCGGGAACCTGGTGTATATTCTCGAGTTACGACGGGGATGGCCCTTCCACCCACGTGTTTGTTCAGCGACGTCAGGACTCCTGCCTAGTTGCGAGGGACAACTCGGGATTCTCCTCGAGGCTTGGCAGGGCAATTCGGACGCCTCTCCAGCTGAGGCGTGAGACCAAGGGTCCCTTTCCACGTGCCACAGGAATCCTGGGACTCCTATCAAGTTTCACGAGGAGTCAGGCATCGTCTCCTTTGGAGGCACTGATCTCCGCCTACCTCTGGAGTTTTCAAAGGATGTGAGGCCTCCGGTCGCGATGAGGTGGGGAACTAGGTCTTTCTCTGTGGTCTCCACAGGGGATTCAGACATCCTTTCATCTTGGGAAATGCAAGACGAGCCTGCATTCAAGTCACTGCAGGGATATCCGGCCTTATTTCGAGTCAGGGCATCGGAGTGTCCATTCCACTTGAGGCCGCAAACTCAGGGTCCATCTCACATACCTAGAGCTGAGAGAAGCCTCCTCTTGAGCTGCTTGTGGTAAGGTGGTATTCCCCTGGAGTCGAAGCCAGGGACTAACCTGTCATCTCGAGTTGATTTTTGGTCCACGGAGCTCTTTCGTGTTGCTACAGTGACCTCAGGATCCCTCTAGCCTTGAAACAGTGTTCTTGGGGTTTCTCTGGAGTGCCGTCAAGGAAATCAAGGCTCCTTTCATGTGTGATGTGCAACACGGAATTGCTCTGCACGCAGTACAGGGGAATCGGGCCTCATCTTTCGGCGATGGGGAAGTCTCATGGTTTTTCTCCAGTTGCGGCGGGAACCTGGGGTATATTCTCGAGTTACGACGGGGATGGCCCTTCCACCCACGTGTTTGATCAGCGACGTCAGAACTCCTGCCTAGTTGCGAGGGATAACTCGGGATTCTCCTCGAGGCTTGGCAGGGCAATTGGGACGCCTCTCCAGCTGAGGCGGGAGACCAAGTGTCCCTTTCCACGTGCCACAGGAATCCTGGGACTCCTATCAAGTTTCACGAGGAGTCAGGCATCGTCTCCTTTGGAGGCACTGATCTCAGCGTCCCTCTGGAGTTTTCAAAGGATGTGAGGCCTCCGGTCGCGATGAGGTGGGGAACTAGGTCTTTCTCTGTGGTCTCCACAGGGGATTCAGACAACCTTTCGTCTTGGGAAATGCAAGACGAGCCTGCATTCAAGTCACTGCAGGGATATCTGACCTTATTTCGAGTCAGGGCATCGCGGGGTCCATTCCACTTGAGGCCGCAAACTCAGGGTCCCTCTCACATACCTAGAGCTCAGAGAAGCCTCCTCTTGAGGTGCTTGTGGTAAGGTGGTATTCCTCTGGAGTCGAAGCCAGGGACTAACCTCTCATCTCGAGTTGATTTGTGGTCCACGGAGCTCTTTCGTGTTGCTACAGTGACCTCAGGATCCCTCTAGCCTTGAAACAGTGTTCTTGGGGTTTCTCTGGAGTGCCATCAAGGAAATCAAGGCTCCTTTCCTGTGTGATGTGCAACACGGCATTGCTCTGCACGCAGTGCAGGGGAATCGGGCGTCATCTCGCGGCGAGGGGGAAGTCTCATGGTTTTTCTCGAGTTGCGGCGGGAACCTGGGGTATATTCTCGAGTTACGACGGGGATGGCCCTTCCACATACGTTTTTGTTCAGCGACGTAAGGACTCCTGCCTAGTTGTGAGGGACAACTCGGGATTCTCCTCGAGGCTTGGCAGGGCAATTGGGACGCCTCTCCAGCTGAGGCGGGAGACCAAGGGTCCCGTTCCACGTGCCACAGGAATCCTGGTACTCCTATCAAGTTTCACGAGGAGTCAGGCATCGTCTCCTTTGGAGGCACTGATCTCCGCGTCCCTCTGGAGTTTTCAAAGGATGTGAGGCCTCCGGTCGGGATGAGGTGGCGAACTAGATCTTTCTCTGTGGTCTCCACAGGGGATTCAGACATCCTTTCGTCTTGGGAGATGCAAGACGAGCCTGCACTCAAGTCACTGCAGGCATATCCGGCCTTATTTCGAGTCAGGGCATCGCGGTGTCCATTCCACTTGAGGCCGCAAACTCAGGGTCCCTCTCACATACCTAGAGCTGAGAGAAGCCTCCTCTTGAGGTGCTTGTGGTAAGGTGGTATTCCTCTGGAGTCGAAGCCAGGGACTAACCTCTCATCTCGAGTTGATTTGTGGTCCACGGAGATCTTTCGTGTTGCTGCAGTGACCTCAGCATCCCTCTAGCCTTGAAACAGTGTTCTTGGGGTTTCTCTGGAGTGCCATCAAGGAAATCAAGGTTCCTTTCCTGTGTGATGTGCAACACGGCATTGCTCTGCACGCAGTGCAGGGTACTCGGGCCTCATTTCGCGGCGAGGGGGAAGTCTCATGGTTTTTCTCGAGTTGCGGCGGGAACCTGGGGTATATTCTGGAGTTACGACGGGGATGGCCCTTCCACACACGTGTTTGTTCAGCGACGTCAGGACTCGTGCCTAGTTGCGAGGGACAACTCGGAATTCTCCTCGAGGTTTGGCAAAGCAATTGGGACGCCTCTCCAGCTGTGCGGGAGACCCAGCGTCCCTTTCCACATGCCACAGGAATCCTGGGACTCCTATCAAGTTTCACGAGGAGTCACGCATCGTCTCCTTTGGAGGCACTGATCTCCGCGTCCCTCTGGAGTTTTCACTGGATGTGAGGCCTCCGGTTGCGATGAGGTGGGGAACTAGGTCTTTGTCTGTGGTCTTCACAGGGGATTCAGACATCCTTTCGTCTTGGGGGATGCAAGACGAGCCTGCATTCAAGTCACTGCAGGGATATCCGGCCTTATTTCGAGTCAGGGCATTGCGGGGTCCATTTCACTTGAGGCCGCAAACTCAGGGTCCCTCTCACATACCTAGAGCTGAGAGAAGCCTCCTCTTGAGGTGCTTGTGGTAAGGTGGTATTCCTCTGGAGTCGAAGCCAGGGACTAACCTCTCATCTCGAGTTGATTTGTGGTCCACGGAACTCTTTCATGTTGCTACAGTGACCTCAGGATCCCTCTAGCCTTGAAACAGTGTTCTTGGGGTTTCTCTGGAGTGCCATCAAGGAAATCAAGGCTCCTTTCCTGTGTGATGTGCAACACGGCACTGCTCTGCACGCAGTGCAGGGGAATCGGGCCTCATCTCGCGGCGAGGGGGAAGTCTCATGGTTTTTCTCGAGTTGCGGCGGGAACCTGGGGTATATTCTCGAGTTACGACGGGGATGGCCCTTCCACACACGTGTTTATTCAGCGACGTCAGGACTCCTGCCTAGTTGCATGGGACAACTCGGGATTCTCCTCGAGGCTTGGCAGGGCAATTGGGACGCCTCTCCAGCTGAGGCGGGAGACCAAGGGTCCCTTTCCACGTGCCACAGGAATCCTGGGATTCCTATCAAGTTTCACGAGGAGTCAGGCATCGTCTCCTTTGGAGGCACTGATCTCCGTGTCCCTCTGGAGTTTTCAAAGGATGTGAGGCCTCCGGTCGCGATGAGGTGGGGAACTAGGTCTTTCTCTATGGTCTCCACAGGGGATTCAGACATCCTTGGGTCTTGGGAGATGCAAGACGAGCCTGCATTCAAGTCACTGCAGGCATATCCGGCCTTATTTCGAGTCAGGGCATCGCGGTGTCCATTCCACTTGATGCCGCAAACGCAGGGTCCCTCTCACATACCTAGAGCTGAGAGAAGCCTCCTCTTGAGGTGCTTGTGGTAAGGTGGTATTCCTCTGGAGTCGAAGCCAGGAACTAGCCTCTCATCTCGAGTTGATTTTTGGTCCACGGAGCTCTTTCGTGTTGCTACAGTGACCTCAGGATCCCTCTATCCTTGAAACAGTGTTCTTGGGGTTTCTCTGGAGTGCCATCAAGGAAATCAAGGCTCCTTTCATGTTTGATGTGCAACACGGAATTGCTCTGAACGCAATGCAGGGGAATCGGGCCTCATCTCGCGGCGAGGGGGAAGTCACATGGTTTTTTTCGAGTTGCGGCGGGAACCTGGGGTATATTCTCGAGTTACGACGGGGATGGCCCTTCCACACACGTGTTTGTTCAGCGACGTCAGGACTCCTGCCTAGTTGCGAGGGACAACTCGGGATTCTCCTCAAGGTTTGGCAGGGCAATTGGGACACCTCTCCAGCTGAGGCGGAAGACCAAGGGTCCCTTTCCACGTGCCACAGGAATCCTGGGACTCCTATCAAGTTTCACGAGGAGTCACACATCGTCTCCTTAGGAGGCACTGATCTCCGCGTCCCTCTGGAGTTTTCACTGGATGTGAGGCCTCCGGTCGCGATGAGGTGGGGAACTAGGTCTTTCTCTGTGGTCTCCACAGCAGATTCAGACAACCTTTCGTCTTGGGGGATGCAAGACGAGCCTGCATTCAAGTCACTGCAGGCATATCCGGCCTTATTTCGAGTCAGGGCATCGCGGTGTCCATTCCACTTGAGACCGCAAACTCAGGGTCCCTCTCACATACCTAGAGCTGAGAGAAGCCTCCTCTTGAGGTGCTTGTGGTAAGGTGGTATTCCTCTGGAGTCGAAGCCAGGAACTAGCCTCTCATCTCGAGTTGATTTTTGGTCCACGGAGCTCTTTCGTGTTGCTCCAGTGACCTCAGGATCCCTCTATCCTTGAAACAGTGTTCTTGGGGTTTCTCTGGAGTGCCATCAAGGAAATCAAGGCTCCTTTCCTGTGTGATGTGCAACAAGGAATGGCTCTGCATGCAATGCAGGGGAATCGGTCCTCATCTCGCGGCGAGGGGGAAGTCTCATGGTTTTTCTCGAGTTGCGGCGGGAGCCTGGGGTATATTCTCGAGTTACGACGGGGATGGCCCTTCCACGCACGTGTTTGTTCAGCGACGTCAGGACTCCTGCCTAATTGCGAGGGACAACTCGGGATTCTCCTCGAGGGTTGGCAGGGCAATTGGGACGCCTCTCCAGCTGAGGCGGGAGACCAAGGGTCCCTTTCCACGTGCCACAGGAATCCTGGGACTCCTATCAAGTTTCACGAGGAATCAGGCATCGTCTCCTTTGGAGGCACTGATCTCCGCGTCCCTCCGGAATTTTCAAAGGATGTGAGGCCTCCGGTCGCGATGAGGTAGGGAACTAGGTCTTTCTCTCTGGTCTCCACAGTGGATTCAGACATCCGTTCGTCATGGGAGATGCAAGACGAGCTTGCACTCAAGTCACTGCAGGCATATCCGGCCTTATTTCGAGTCAGGGCATCGCGGTGTCCATTCCACTTGAGGCCGCAAACTCAGGGTCCCTCTCACATACCTAGAGCTGAGAGAAGCCTCCTCTTGAGGTGCTTGTGGTAAGGTGGTATTCCTCTGGAGTCGAAGCCAGAGACTATCCTCTCATCTCGAGTTGACTTTTGGTCCACGGAGCTCTGTCGTGTTGCTACAGTGACCTCAGGATCCCTCTAGCCTTGAAACAGTGTTCTTCGGTGTTCTCTGGAGTGTCATCAAGGAAATCAAGGCTCCTTTCCTGTGTGATGTGCAACACGGCATTGCTCTGCACGCAGTGCAGGGGAATCGGGCCTCATCTCACGGCGAGGGGGAAGTCTCATGGTTTTTCTCGAATTGCGGCGGGAACCTGGGGTATATTCTCGAGTTACGATGGGGAAGGCCCTTCCACACACGTGTTTGTTCAGCGACGTCTGGACTCGTGCCTAGTTGCGAGGGACAACTCGGGATTCTCCTCAAGGCTTGGCAGGGCTATTGGGACGCCTCTCCAGCTGAGGCGGGAGACCAAGGGTCCCTTTCCACGTGCCACAGGAATCCTGGTACTCCTATCAAGTTTCACGAGGAGTCAGGCATCGTCTCCTTTCGAGGCACTGATCTCCGCGTCCCTCTGGAGTTTTCAAAGGATGTGAGGCCTCCGGTCGGGATGAGGTGGCGAACTAGATCTTTCTCTGTGGTCTCCACAGGGGATTCAGACATCCTTTCGTCTTGGGAGATGCAAGACGAGCCTGCACTCAAGTCACTGCAGGCATATCCGGCCTTATTTCGAGTCAGGGCATCGCGGTGTCCATTCCACTTGAGGCCGCAAACTCAGGGTCCCTCTCACATACCTAGAGCTGAGAGAAGCCTCCTCTTGAGGTGCTTGTGGTAAGGTGGTATTCCTCTGGAGTCGAAGCCAGGGACTAACCTCTCATCTCGAGTTGATTTGTGGTCCACGGAGATCTTTCGTGTTGCTGCAGTGACCTCAGCATCCCTCTAGCCTTGAAACAGTGTTCTTGGGGTTTCTCTGGAGTGCCATCAAGGAAATCAAGGCTCCTTTCCTGTGTGATGTGCAACACGGCATTGCTCTGCACGCAGTGCAGGGTACTCGGGCCTCATTTCGCGGCGAGGGGGAAGTCTCATGGTTTTTCTCGAGTTGCGGCGGGAACCTGGGGTATATTCTGGAGTTACGACGGGGATGGCCCTTCCACACACGTGTTTGTTCAGCGACGTCAGGACTCGTGCCTAGTTGCGAGGGACAACTCGGAATTCTCCTCGAGGTTTGGCAAAGCAATTGGGACGCCTCTCCAGCTGTGCGGGAGACCCAGCGTCCCTTTCCACGTGCCACAGGAATCCTGGGACTCCTATCAAGTTTCACGAGGAGTCACGCATCGTCTCCTTTGGAGGCACTGATCTCCGTGTCCCTCTGGAGTTTTCACTGGATGTGAGGCCTCCGGTCGCGATGAGGTGGGGAACTAGGTCTTTCTCTGTGGTCTTCACAGGGGATTCAGACATCCTTTCTTCTTGGGGGATGCAAGACGAGCCTGCATTCAAGTCACTGCAGGGATATCCGGCCTTATTTCGAGTCAGGGCATCGCGGGGTCCATTTCACTTGAGGCCGCAAACTCAGGGTCCCTCTCACATACCTAGAGCTGAGAGAAGCCTCCTCTTGAGGTGCTTGTGGTAAGGTGGTATTCCTCTGGATTCGAAGCCAGGGACTAACCTCTCATCTCGAGTTGATTTGTGGTCCACGGAACTCTTTCATGTTGCTACAGTGACCTCAGGATCCCTCTAGCCTTGAAACAGTGTTCTTGGGGTTTCTCTGGAGTGCCATCAAGGAAATCAAGGCTCCTTTCCTGTGTGATGTGCAACACGGCATTGCTCTGCACGCAGTGCAGGGGAATCGGGCCTCATCTCGCGGCGAGGGGGAAGTCTCATGGTTTTTCTCGAGTTGCGGCTGGAACCTGGGGTATATTCTCGAGTTACGACGGGGATGGCCCTTCCACACACGTGTTTATTCAGCGACGTCAGGACTCCTGCCTAGTTGCGAGGGACAACTCGGGATTCTCCTCGAGGCTTGGCAGGGCAATTGGGACGCCTCTCCAGCTGAGGCGGGAGACCAAGGGTCCCTTTCCACGTGCCACAGGAATCCTGGGATTCCTATCAAGTTTCACGAGGAGTCAGGCATCGTCTCCTTTGGAGGCACTGATCTCCGTGTCCCTCTGGAGTTTTCAAAGGATGTGAGGCCTCCGGTCGCGATGAGGTGGGGAACTAGGTCTTTCTCTATGGTCTCCACAGGGGATTCAGACATCCTTGGGTCTTGGGAGATGCAAGACGAGCCTGCATTCAAGTCACTGCAGGCATATCCGGCCTTATTTCGAGTCAGGGCATCGCGGTGTCCATTCCACTTGAGGCCGCAAACGCAGGGTCCCTTTCACATACCTAGAGCTGAGAGAAGCCTCCTCTTGAGGTGCTTGTGGTAAGTTGGTATTCCTCTGGAGTCGAAGCCAGGAACTAGCCTCTCATCTCGAGTTGATTTTTGGTCCACGGAGCTCTTTCGTGTTGCTACAGTGACCTCACGATCCCTCTATCCTTGAAACAGTGTTCTTGGGGTTTCTCTGGAGTGCCATCAAGGAAATCAAGGCTCCTTTCATGTTTGATGTGCAACACGGAATTGCTCTGCACGCAATGCAGGGGAATCGGGCCTCATCTGGCGGCGAGGGGGAAGTCACATGGTTTTTTTCGAGTTGCGGCGGGAACCTGGGGTATATTCTCGAGTTACGACGGGGATGGCCCTTCCACACACGTGTTTGTTCAGCGACGTCAGGACTCGTGCCTAGTTGCGAGGGACAACTCGGGATTCTCCTCAAGGTTTGGCAGGGCAATTGGGACACCTCTCCAGCTGAGGCGGAAGACCAAGGGTCCCTTTCCACGTGCCACAGGAATCCTGGGACTCCTATCAAGTTTCACGTGGAGTCACACATCGTCTCCTTAGGAGGCACTGATCTCCGCGTCCCTCTGGAGTTTTCACTGGATGTGAGGCCTCCGGTCGCGATGAGGTGGGGAACTAGGTCTTTCTCTGTGGTCTCCACAGCAGATTCAGACAACCTTTCGTCTTGGGGGATGCAAGACGAGCCTGCATTCAAGTCACTGCAGGGATATCCGGCCTTATTTCGAGTCAGGGCATCGCGGTGTCCATTCCACTTGAGGCCGCAAACTCAGGGTCCCTCTCACATACCTAGAGCTGAGAGAAGCCTCCTCTTGAGGTGCTTGTGGTAAGGTGGTATTCCTCTGGAGTCGAAGCCAGGGACTAACCTCTCATCTCGAGTTGATTTTTGGTCCACGGAGCTCTTTCGTGTTGCTCCAGTGACCTCAGGATCCCTCTAGCCTTGAAACAGTGTTCTTGGGGTTTCTCTGGAGTGCCATCAAGGAAATCAAGGCTCCTTTCCTGTGTGATGTGCAACACGGCATTGCTCTGCACGCAATGCAGGGGAATCGGGCCTCATCTCGCGGCGAGGGGGAAGTCTCATGGTTTTTCTCGAGTTGCGGCGGGAGCCTGGGGTATATTCTCGAGTTATGACGGGGATGGCCCTTCCACGCACGTGTTTGTTCAGCGACGTCAGGACTCCTGCCTAGTTGCGAGGGACAACTCGGGATTCTCCTCGAGGGTTGGCAGGGCAATTGGGACGCCTCTCCAGCTGAGGCGGGAGACCAAGGGTCCCTTTCCACGTGACACAGGAATCCTGAGACTCCTATCAAGTTTCACGAGGAATCAGGCATCGTCTCCTTTGGAGGCACTGATCTCCGCGTCCCTCCGGAATTTTCAAAGGATGTGAGGCCTCCGGTCGCGATGAGGTAGGGAACTAGGTCTTTCTCTCTGGTCTCCACAGTGGATTCAGACATCCGTTCGTCATGGGAGATGCAAGACGAGCCTGCACTCAAGTCACTGCAATCATATCCGGCCTTATTTCGAGTCAGGGCATCGCGGTGTCCATTCCGCTTGAGGCCGCAAACTCAGGGTCCCTCTCACATACCTAGAGCTGAGAGAAGTCTCCTCTTGAGGTGCTTGTGGTAAGGTGGTATTCCTCTGGAGTCGAAGCCAGAGACTATCCTCTCATCTCGAGTTGACTTTTGGTCCACGGAGCTCTGTCGTGTTGCTACAGTGACCTCAGGATCCCTCTAGCCTTGAAACAGTGTTCTTCGGTGTTCTCTGGAGTGTCATCAAGGAAATCAAGGCTCCTTTCCTGTGTGATGTGCAACACGGCATTGCTCTGCACGCAGTACAGGGGAATCGGGCCTCGTCTCACGGCGAGGGGGAAGTCTCATGGTTTTTCTCGAATTGCGGCGGGAACCTGGGGTATATTCTCGAGTTACGATGGGGAAGGCCCTTCCACACACGTGTTTGTTCAGCGACGTCTGGACTCGTGCCTAGTTGCGAGGGACAACTCGGGATTCTCCTCGAGGCTTGGCAGGGCAATTGGGACGCCTCTCCAGCTGAGGCGGGAAACCAAGGGTCCCGTTCCACGTGCCACAGGAATCCTGGTACTCCTATCAAGTTTCACGAGGAGTCAGGCATCGTCTCCTTTGGAGGCACTGATCTCCGCGTCCCTCTGGAGTTTTCAAAGGATGTGAGGCCTCCGGTCGGGATGAGGTGGCGAACTAGATCTTTCTCTGTGGTCTCCACAGGGGATTCAGACATCCTTTCGTCTTGGGAGATGCAAGACGAGCCTGCACTCAAGTCACTGCAGGCATATCCGGCCTATTTCGAGTCAGGGCATCGCGGTGTCCATTCCACTTGAGGCCGCAAACTCAGGGTCCCTCTCACATACCTAGAGCTGAGAGAAGCCTCCTCTTGAGGTGCTTGTGGTAAGGTGGTATTCCTCTGGAGTCGAATCCAGGGACTAACCTTTCATCTCGAGTTGATTTGTGGTCCACGGAGATCTTTCGTGTTGCTGCAGTGACCTCAGCATCCTATAGCCTTGAAACAGTGTTCTTGGGGTTTCTCTGGAGTGCCATCAAGGAAATCAAGGCTCCTTTCCTGTGTGATGTGCAACACGGCATTGCTCTGCACGCAGTGCAGGGGAATCGGGCCTCATTTCGCGGCGAGGGGGAAGTCTCATGGTTTTTCTCGAGTTGCGGCGGGAACCTGGGGTATATTCTGGAGTTACGACGGGGATGGCCCTTCCACACACGTGTTTGTTCAGCGACGTCAGGACTCCTGCCTAGTTGCGAGGGACAACTCGGAATTCTCCTCGAGGTTTGGCAAGGCAATTGGGACGCCTCTCCAGCTGTGCGGGAGACCCAGCGTCCCTTTCCACGTTCCACAGGAATCCTGGGACTCCTATCAAGTTTCACGAGGAGTCACGCATCGTCTCCTTTGGAGGTACTGATCTCCGCGTCCCTCTGGAGTTTTCAAGGATGTGAGGCCTCCGGTCGCGATGAGGTGGGGAACTAGGTCTTTCTCTGTGGTCTCCACAGTGCATTCAGACATCCTTTCGTCTTGGGAGATGCAAGACGAGCCTGCATTCAAGTCACTGCAGGCATATCCGGCGTTATTTCGAATCAGGGCATCGCGGTGTCCATTCAACTTGAGGTCGCAAATTCAGGGTCCCTCTCACATACCTAGAGCTCAGAGAAGCCTCCTCTTGAGGTGCTTGTGGTAAGGTGGTATTCCTCTGGAGTCGAAGCCAGGGACTAACCTCTCATCTCGAGTTGATTTTTCGTCGACTGAGCTCTTTCTTGTTGCTACAGTGACCTCAGGATCCCTCTAGCCTTGAAACAGTGTTCTTGGGGTTTCTCTGGAGTGCCATCAAGGAAATCAAGGCTCCTTTCATGTTTGATGTGCAACACGGAATTTCTCTGCACGCAGTGCAGGGGAATCGGGCCTCATCTCGCGGCGAGGTGGAAGTCTCATGGTTTTACGCGAGTTGCGGCGGGAACCTGGGGTATATTCTCTAGTTACAACGGGGATGGCCCTTCCACACACGTGTTTGTTCAGCGACGTCAGGACTCGTGCCTAGTTGCGAGGGACAACTCGGGATTCTCCTCGAGGCTTGGCAGGGCAATTGGGACGCCTCTCCAGCTGAGGCGGGAGACCAAGGGTCCCTTTCCACGTGCCACAGGAATCCTGGGACTTCTATCAAGTTTGACGAGGAGTCAGGCATCGTCCCCTTTGGAGGCACTGATCTCAGTGTACCTCTGGAGTTTTCAAAGTATGTGAGGCCTCCGGTCGCGATGAGGTGGGGAACTAGGGCTTTCTCTGTGGTCTCCACAGGGGATTCAGACATCCTTTCGTCTTTGGAGATGCAAAACGAGCCTGCATTCAAGTCACTGCAAGGATATCCGGCCTTATTTCGAGTCAGGGCATTGCGGTGTCCATTCCACTTGAGGCCGCAAACTCAGGGTCCCTCTCACATACCTAGAGCTGAGAGAAGCCTCCTCTTGAGGTGCTTGTGGTAAGGTGGTATTCCTCTGGATTCGAAGCCAGGGACTAACCTCTCATCTCGAGTTGATTTGTGGTCCACGGAACTCTTTCATGTTGCTACAGTGACCTCAGGATCCCTCTAGCCTTGAAACAGTGTTCTTGGGGTTTCTCTGGAGTGCCATCAAGGAAATCAAGGCTCCTTTCCTGTGTGATGTGCAACACGGCATTGCTCTGCACGCAGTGCAGGGGAATCGGGCCTCATCTCGCGGCGAGGGGGAAGTCTCATGGTTTTTCTCGAGTTGCGGCTGGAACCTGGGGTATATTCTCGAGTTACGACGGGGATGGCCCTTCCACACACGTGTTTATTCAGCGACGTCAGGACTCCTGCCTAGTTGCGAGGGACAACTCGGGATTCTCCTCGAGGCTTGGCAGGGCAATTGGGACGCCTCTCCAGCTGAGGCGGGAGACCAAGGGTCCCTTTCCACGTGCCACAGGAATCCTGGGATTCCTATCAAGTTTCACGAGGAGTCAGGCATCGTCTCCTTTGGAGGCACTGATCTCCGTGTCCCTCTGGAGTTTTCAAAGGATGTGAGGCCTCCGGTCGCGATGAGGTGGGGAACTAGGTCTTTCTCTATGGTCTCCACAGGGGATTCAGACATCCTTGGGTCTTGGGAGATGCAAGACGAGCCTGCATTCAAGTCACTGCAGGCATATCCGGCCTTATTTCGAGTCAGGGCATCGCGGTGTCCATTCCACTTGAGGCCGCAAACGCAGGGTTCCTTTCACATACCTAGAGCTGAGAGAAGCCTCCTCTTGAGGTGCTTGTGGTAAGTTGGTATTCCTCTGGAGTCGAAGCCAGGAACTAGCCTCTCATCTCGAGTTGATTTTTGGTCCACGGAGCTCTTTCGTGTTGCTACAGTGACCTCAGGATCCCTCTATCCTTGAAACAGTGTTCTTGGGGTTTCTCTGGAGTGCCATCAAGGAAATCAAGGCTCCTTTCATGTTTGATGTGCAACACGGAATTGCTCTGCACGCAATGCAGGGGAATCGGGCCTCATCTGGCGGCGAGGGGGAAGTCACATGGTTTTTTTCGAGTTGCGGCGGGAACCTGGGGTATATTCTCGAGTTACGACGGGGATGGCCCTTCCACACACGTGTTTGTTCAGCGACGTCAGGACTCGTGCCTAGTTGCGAGGGACAACTCGGGATTCTCCTCAAGGTTTGGCAGGGCAATTGGGACACCTCTCCAGCTGAGGCGGAAGACCAAGGGTCCCTTTCCACGTGCCACAGGAATCCTGGGACTCCTATCAAGTTTCACGTGGAGTCACACATCGTCTCCTTAGGAGGCACTGATCTCCGCGTCCCTCTGGAGTTTTCACTGGATGTGAGGCCTCCGGTCGCGATGAGGTGGGGAACTAGGTCTTTCTCTGTGGTCTCCACAGCAGATTCAGACAACCTTTCGTCTTGGGGGATGCAAGACGAGCCTGCATTCAAGTCACTGCAGGGATATCCGGCCTTATTTCGAGTCAGGGCATCGCGGTGTCCATTCCACTTGAGGCCGAAAACTCAGGGTCCCTCTCACATACCTAGAGCTGAGAGAAGCCTCCTCTTGAGGTGCTTGTGGTAAGGTGGTTTTCCTCTGGAGTCGAAGCCAGGGACTAACCTCTCATCTCGAGTTGATTTTTGGTCCACGGAGCTCTTTCGTGTTGCTCCAGTGACCTCAGGATCCCTCTAGCCTTGAAACAGTGTTCTTGGGGTTTCTCTGGAGTGCCATCAAGGAAATCAAGGCTCCTTTCCTGTGTGATGTGCAACACGGCATTGCTCTGCACGCAATGCAGGGGAATCGGGCCTCATCTCGCGGCGAGGGGGAAGTCTCATGGTTTTTCTCGAGTTGCGGCGGGAGCCTGGGGTATATTCTCGAGTTATGACGGGGATGGCCCTTCCACGCACGTGTTTGTTCAGCGACGTCAGGACTCCTGCCTAGTTGCGAGGGACAACTCGGGATTCTCCTCGAGGGTTGGCAGGGCAATTGGGACGCCTCTCCAGCTGAGGCGGGAGACCAAGGGTCCCTTTCCACGTGACACAGGAATCCTGAGACTCCTATCAAGTTTCACGAGGAATCAGGCATCGTCTCCTTTGGAGGCACTGATCTCCGCGTCCCTCCGGAATTTTCAAAGGATGTGAGGCCTCCGGTCGCGATGAGGTAGGGAACTAGGTCTTTCTCTCTGGTCTCCACAGTGGATTCAGACATCCGTTCGTCATGGGAGATGCAAGACGAGCCTGCACTCAAGTCACTGCAATCATATCCGGCCTTATTTCGAGTCAGGGCATCGCGGTGTCCATTCCGCTTGAGGCCGCAAACTCAGGGTCCCTCTCACATACCTAGAGCTGAGAGAAGTCTCCTCTTGAGGTGCTTGTGGTAAGGTGGTATTCCTCTGGAGTCGAAGCCAGAGACTATCCTCTCATCTCGAGTTGACTTTTGGTCCACGGAGCTCTGTCGTGTTGCTACAGTGACCTCAGGATCCCTCTAGCCTTGAAACAGTGTTCTTCGGTGTTCTCTGGAGTGTCATCAAGGAAATCAAGGCTCCTTTCCTGTGTGATGTGCAACACGGCATTGCTCTGCACGCAGTGCAGGGGAATCGGGCCTCGTCTCACGGCGAGGGGGGAAGTCTCATGGTTTTTCTCGAATTGCGGCGGGAACCTGGGGTATATTCTCGAGTTACGATGGGGAAGGCCCTTCCACACACGTGTTTGTTCAGCGACGTCTGGACTCGTGCCTAGTTGCGAGGGACAACTCGGGATTCTCCTCGAGGCTTGGCAGGGCAATTGGGGACGCCTCTCCAGCTGAGGCGGGAAACCAAGGGTCCCGTTCCACGTGCCACAGGAATCCTGGTACTCCTATCAAGTTTCACGAGGAGTCAGGCATCGTCTCCTTTGGAGGCACTGATCTCCGCGTCCCTCTGGAGTTTTCAAAGGATGTGAGGCCTGCCGGTCGGGATGAGGTGGCGAACTAGATCTTTCTCTGTGGTCTCCACAGGGGATTCAGACATCCTTTCGTCTTGGGAGATGCAAGACGAGCCTGCACTCAAGTCACTGCAGGCATATCCGGCCTATTTCGAGTCAGGGCATCGCGGTGTCCATTCCACTTGAGGCCGCAAACTCAGGGTCCCTCTCACATACCTAGAGCTCAGAGAAGCCTCCTCTTGAGGTGCTTGTGGTAAGGTGGTATTCCTCTGGAGTCGAATCCAGGGACTAACCTTTCATCTCGAGTTGATTTGTGGTCCACGGAGATCTTTCGTGTTGCTGCAGTGACCTCAGCATCCTCTAGCCTTGAAACAGTGTTCTTGGGGTTTCTCTGGAGTGCCATCAAGGAAATCAAGGCTCCTTTCCTGTGTGATGTGCAACACGGCATTGCTCTGCACGCAGTGCAGGGGAATCGGGCCTCATTTCGCGGCGAGGGGGAAGTCTCATGGTTTTTCTCGAGTTGCGGCGGGAACCTGGGGTATATTCTCGAGTTACGACGGGGATGGCCCTTCCACACACGTGTTTGTTCAGCGACGTCAGGACTCCTGCCTAGTTGCGAGGGACAACTCGGAATTCTCCTCGAGGTTTGGCAAGGCAATTGGGACGCCTCTCCAGCTGTGCGGGAGACCCAGCGTCCCTTTCCACGTTCCACAGGAATCCTGGGACTCCTATCAAGTTTCACGAGGAGTCACGCATCGTCTCCTTTGGAGGTACTGATCTCCGCGTCCCTCTGGAGTTTTCAAGGATGTGAGGCCTCCGGTCGCGATGAGGTGGGGAACTAGGTCTTTCTCTGTGGTCTCCACAGTGCATTCAGACATCCTTTCGTCTTGGGAGATGCAAGACGAGCCTGCATTCAAGTCACTGCAGGCATATCCGGCGTTATTTCGAATCAGGGCATCGCGGTGTCCATTCAACTTGAGGTCGCAAATTCAGGGTCCCTCTCACATACCTAGAGCTCAGAGAAGCCTCCTCTTGAGGTGCTTGTGGTAAGGTGGTATTCCTCTGGAGTCGAAGCCAGGGACTAACCTCTCATCTCGAGTTGATTTTTCGTCGACTGAGCTCTTTCTTGTTGCTACAGTGACCTCAGGATCCCTCTAGCCTTGAAACAGTGTTCTTGGGGTTTCTCTGGAGTGCCATCAAGGAAATCAAGGGCTCCTTTCCTGTGTGATGTGCAACACGGAATTTCTCTGCACGCAGTGCAGGGGAATCGGGCCTCATCTCGCGGCGAGGTGGAAGTCTCATGGTTTTACGCGAGTTGCGGCGGGAACCTGGGGTATATTCTCTAGTTACAACGGGGATGGCCCTTCCACACACGTGTTTGTTCAGCGACGTCAGGACTCGTGCCTAGTTGCGAGGGACAACTCGGGATTCTCCTCGAGGCTTGGCAGGGCAATTGGGACGCCTCTCCAGCTGAGGCGGGAGACCAAGGGTCCCTTTCCACGTGCCACAGGAATCCTGGGACTTCTATCAAGTTTGACGAGGAGTCAGGCATCGTCTCCTTTGGAGGCACTGATCTCAGTGTACCTCTGGAGTTTTCAAAGTATGTGAGGCCTCCGGTCGCGATGAGGTGGGGAACTAGGTCTTTCTCTGTGGTCTCCACAGGGGATTCAGACATCCTTTCGTCTTTGGAGATGCAAAACGAGCCTGCATTCAAGTCACTGCAAGGATATCCGGCCTTATTTCGAGTCAGGGCATCGCGGTGTCCATTCCACTTGAGGCCGCAAACTCAGGGTCCCACTCACATACCTAGAGCTGAGAGAAGCCTCCTCTTGAGGTGCTTGTGGTAAGGTGGTTTCCCTCTGGCGTCGAAGCCAGGGACTAACCTCTCATCTCGAGTTGATTTTTGGTCCACGGAGCTCTTTCTTGTTGCTACAGTGATCTCAGGATCCCTCTAGCCTTGAAACAGTGTTCTTGGGTTTCTCTGGAGTGCCATCAAGGAAATCAAGGCTCCTTTCATGTTTGATGTGCAACACGGAATTGCTCTGCACGCAGTGCAGGGGAATCGGGCCTCATCTCGCGGCGAGGGGGAAGTCTCATGGTTTTCCTCGAGTTGCGGCGGCAACCTGGGGGATATTCTCGAGTTACGACGGGGATGGCCCTTCCACCCAAGTGTTTGTTCAGCGACGTCAGGACTCCTGCCTAGTTGCGAGGGACAACTCGGGATTCTCCTCGAGGCTTAGCAGGGCAATTGGAACGCCTCTCCAGCTGAGGCGGGAGACCAAGCGTCCCTTTCCACGTGCCACAGGAATCCTGGGACTCCTAACAAGCTTCACGAGGAGTCAGGAATCATCTCCTTTGGAGGCACTGATCTCCGCGTACCTCTGGAGTTTTCAAAGGATGTGAGGCCTCCGGTCGCGATGAGGTGGGGAACTAGGTCTTTCTCTGTGGTCTCCACAGGGGATTCAGACATCATTTCGTCTTGGGAGATGCAAGACGAGCCTGCATTCAAGTCACTGCAGGGATATCCGGCCATATTTCGAGTCAGGGCATCGCGGTGTCCATTCCACTTGAGGCTGCAAACTCAGGGTCCCTCTCACATACCTAGAGCTGAGAGAAGCCTCCTCTTGAGGTGCTTGTGGTAAGGTGGTATTCCTCTGGAGTCGAAGCCAGGGAATACCCTCTTATCTCGAGTTGATTTTTGGTCCACAGAGCTCTTTCGTGTTGCTACAGTGACCTCAGGATCCCTCTAGCCTGGAAACAGTGTTCTTGGGGTTTCTCTGGAGTGCCATTCCGGAAATCAAGGCTCGTTTCATGTGTGATGTGCAACACGGAATTGCTCTGCACGCAGTGCAGGGGAATCGGGCCTCATCTCGCAGCGAGGGGGAAGTCTCATGGTTTTTCTCGAGTTGCGGCGGGAACCTGGGGTATATTCTCGAGTTACGACGGGGATGGCCCTTCCACCCACGTGTTTGTTCAACGACGTCAGGACTCCTGCCTAGTTGCGAGGGACAACTCGGGATTCTCCTCAAGGTTTGGCAGGGCAATTGGGACACCTCTCCAGCTGAGGCGGAAGACCAAGGGTCCCTTTCCACGTGCCACAGGAATCCTGGGACTCCTATCAAGTTTCACGTGGAGTCACACATCGTCTCCTTAGGAGGCACTGATCTCCGCGTCCCTCTGGTTCACTGGATGTGAGGCCTCCGGTCGCGATGAGGTGGGGAACTAGGTCTTTCTCTGTGGTCTCCACAGCAGATTCAGACAACCTTTCGTCTTGGGGGATGCAAGACGAGCCTGCATTCAAGTCACTGCAGGGATATCCGGCCTTATTTCGAGTCAGGGCATCGCGGTGTCCATTCCACTTGAGGCCGAAAACTCAGGGTCCCTCTCACATACCTAGAGCTGAGAGAAGCCTCCTCTTGAGGTGCTTGTGGTAAGGTGGTTTTCCTCTGGAGTCGAAGCCAGGGACTAACCTCTCATCTCGAGTTGATTTTTGGTCCACGGAGCTCTTTCGTGTTGCTCCAGTGACCTCAGGATCCCTCTAGCCTTGAAACAGTGTTCTTGGGGTTTCTCTGGAGTGCCATCAAGGAAATCAAGGCTCCTTTCCTGTGTGATGTGCAACACGGCATTGCTCTGCACGCAATGCAGGGGAATCGGGCCTCATCTCGCGGCGAGGGGGAAGTCTCATGGTTTTTCTCGAGTTGCGGCGGGAGCCTGGGGTATATTCTCGAGTTATGACGGGGATGGCCCTTCCACGCACGTGTTTGTTCAGCGACGTCAGGACTCCTGCCTAGTTGCGAGGGACAACTCGGGATTCTCCTCGAGGGTTGGCAGGGCAATTGGGACGCCTCTCCAGCTGAGGCGGGAGACCAAGGGTCCCTTTCCACGTGACACAGGAATCCTGAGACTCCTATCAAGTTTCACGAGGAATCAGGCATCGTCTCCTTTGGAGGCACTGATCTCCGCGTCCCTCCGGAATTTTCAAAGGATGTGAGGCCTCCGGTCGCGATGAGGTAGGGAACTAGGTCTTTCTCTCTGGTCTCCACAGTGGATTCAGACATCCGTTCGTCATGGGAGATGCAAGACGAGCCTGCACTCAAGTCACTGCAATCATATCCGGCCTTATTTCGAGTCAGGGCATCGCGGTGTCCATTCCGCTTGAGGCCGCAAACTCAGGGTCCCTCTCACATACCTAGAGCTGAGAGAAGTCTCCTCTTGAGGTGCTTGTGGTAAGGTGGTATTCCTCTGGAGTCGAAGCCAGAGACTATCCTCTCATCTCGAGTTGACTTTTGGTCCACGGAGCTCTGTCGTGTTGCTACAGTGACCTCAGGATCCCTCTAGCCTTGAAACAGTGTTCTTCGGTGTTCTCTGGAGTGTCATCAAGGAAATCAAGGCTCCTTTCCTGTGTGATGTGCAACACGGCATTGCTCTGCACGCAGTGCAGGGGAATCGGGCCTCGTCTCACGGCGAGGGGGAAGTCTCATGGTTTTTCTCGAATTGCGGCGGGAACCTGGGGTATATTCTCGAGTTACGATGGGGAAGGCCCTTCCACACACGTGTTTGTTCAGCGACGTCTGGACTCGTGCCTAGTTGCGAGGGACAACTCGGGATTCTCCTCGAGGCTTGGCAGGGCAATTGGGACGCCTCTCCAGCTGAGGCGGGAAACCAAGGGTCCCGTTCCACGTGCCACAGGAATCCTGGTACTCCTATCAAGTTTCACGAGGAGTCAGGCATCGTCTCCTTTGGAGGCACTGATCTCCGCGTCCCTCTGGAGTTTTCAAAGGATGTGAGGCCTCCGGTCGGGATGAGGTGGCGAACTAGATCTTTCTCTGTGGTCTCCACAGGGGATTCAGACATCCTTTCGTCTTGGGAGATGCAAGACGAGCCTGCACTCAAGTCACTGCAGGCATATCCGGCCTATTTCGAGTCAGGGCATCGCGGTGTCCATTCCACTTGAGGCCGCAAACTCAGGGTCCCTCTCACATACCTAGAGCTGAGAGAAGCCTCCTCTTGAGGTGCTTGTGGTAAGGTGGTATTCCTCTGGAGTCGAATCCAGGGACTAACCTTTCATCTCGAGTTGATTTGTGGTCCACGGAGATCTTTCGTGTTGCTGCAGTGACCTCAGCATCCTCTAGCCTTGAAACAGTGTTCTTGGGGTTTCTCTGGAGTGCCATCAAGGAAATCAAGGCTCCTTTCCTGTGTGATGTGCAACACGGCATTGCTCTGCACGCAGTGCAGGGGAATCGGGCCTCATTTCGCGGCGAGGGGGAAGTCTCATGGTTTTTCTCGAGTTGCGGCGGGAACCTGGGGTATATTCTCGAGTTACGACGGGGATGGCCCTTCCACACACGTGTTTGTTCAGCGACGTCAGGACTCCTGCCTAGTTGCGAGGGACAACTCGGAATTCTCCTCGAGGTTTGGCAAGGCAATTGGGACGCCTCTCCAGCTGTGCGGGAGACCCAGCGTCCCTTTCCACGTTCCACAGGAATCCTGGGACTCCTATCAAGTTTCACGAGGAGTCACGCATCGTCTCCTTTGGAGGTACTGATCTCCGCGTCCCTCTGGAGTTTTCAAGGATGTGAGGCCTCCGGTCGCGATGAGGTGGGGAACTAGGTCTTTCTCTGTGGTCTCCACAGTGCATTCAGACATCCTTTCGTCTTGGGAGATGCAAGACGAGCCTGCATTCAAGTCACTGCAGGCATATCCGGCGTTATTTCGAATCAGGGCATCGCGGTGTCCATTCAACTTGAGGTCGCAAATTCAGGGTCCCTCTCACATACCTAGAGCTCAGAGAAGCCTCCTCTTGAGGTGCTTGTGGTAAGGTGGTATTCCTCTGGAGTCGAAGCCAGGGACTAACCTCTCATCTCGAGTTGATTTTTCGTCGACTGAGCTCTTTCTTGTTGCTACAGTGACCTCAGGATCCCTCTAGCCTTGAAACAGTGTTCTTGGGGTTTCTCTGGAGTGCCATCAAGGAAATCAAGGCTCCTTTCCTGTGTGATGTGCAACACGGAATTTCTCTGCACGCAGTGCAGGGGAATCGGGCCTCATCTCGCGGCGAGGTGGAAGTCTCATGGTTTTACGCGAGTTGCGGCGGGAACCTGGGGTATATTCTCTAGTTACAACGGGGATGGCCCTTCCACACACGTGTTTGTTCAGCGACGTCAGGACTCGTGCCTAGTTGCGAGGGACAACTCGGGATTCTCCTCGAGGCTTGGCAGGGCAATTGGGACGCCTCTCCAGCTGAGGCGGGAGACCAAGGGTCCCTTTCCACGTGCCACAGGAATCCTGGGACTTCTATCAAGTTTGACGAGGAGTCAGGCATCGTCTCCTTTGGAGGCACTGATCTCAGTGTACCTCTGGAGTTTTCAAAGTATGTGAGGCCTCCGGTCGCGATGAGGTGGGGAACTAGGTCTTTCTCTGTGGTCTCCACAGGGGATTCAGACATCCTTTCGTCTTGGGAGATGCAAAACGAGCCTGCATTCAAGTCACTGCAAGGATATCCGGCCTTATTTCGAGTCAGGGCATCGCGGTGTCCATTCCACTTGAGGCCGCAAACTCAGGGTCCCACTCACATACCTAGAGCTGAGAGAAGCCTCCTCTTGAGGTGCTTGTGGTAAGGTGGTTTCCTCTGGCGTCGAAGCCAGGGACTAACCTCTCATCTCGAGTTGATTTTTGGTCCACGGAGCTCTTTCTTGTTGCTACAGTGATCTCAGGATCCCTCTAGCCTTGAAACAGTGTTCTTGGGGTTTCTCTGGAGTGCCATCAAGGAAATCAAGGCTCCTTTCATGTTTGATGTGCAACACGGAATTGCTCTGCACGCAGTGCAGGGGAATCGGGCCTCATCTCGCGGCGAGGGGGAAGTCTCATGGTTTTCCTCGAGTTGCGGCGGCAACCTGGGGTATATTCTCGAGTTACGACGGGGATGGCCCTTCCACCCAAGTGTTTGTTCAGCGACGTCAGGACTCCTGCCTAGTTGCGAGGGACAACTCGGGATTCTCCTCGAGGCTTAGCAGGGCAATTGGAACGCCTCTCCAGCTGAGGCGGGAGACCAAGCGTCCCTTTCCACGTGCCACAGGAATCCTGGGACTCCTAACAAGCTTCACGAGGAGTCAGGAATCATCTCCTTTGGAGGCACTGATCTCCGCGTACCTCTGGAGTTTTCAAAGGATGTGAGGCCTCCGGTCGCGATGAGGTGGGGAACTAGGTCTTTCTCTGTGGTCTCCACAGGGGATTCAGACATCATTTCGTCTTGGGAGATGCAAGACGAGCCTGCATTCAAGTCACTGCAGGGATATCCGGCCATATTTCGAGTCAGGGCATCGCGGTGTCCATTCCACTTGAGGCTGCAAACTCAGGGTCCCTCTCACATACCTAGAGCTGAGAGAAGCCTCCTCTTGAGGTGCTTGTGGTAAGGTGGTATTCCTCTGGAGTCGAAGCCAGGGAATACCCTCTTATCTCGAGTTGATTTTTGGTCCACAGAGCTCTTTCGTGTTGCTACAGTGACCTCAGGATCCCTCTAGCCTGGAAACAGTGTTCTTGGGGTTTCTCTGGAGTGCCATTCCGGAAATCAAGGCTCGTTTCATGTGTGATGTGCAACACGGAATTGCTCTGCACGCAGTGCAGGGGAATCGGGCCTCATCTCGCAGCGAGGGGGAAGTCTCATGGTTTTTCTCGAGTTGCGGCGGGAACCTGGGGTATATTCTCGAGTTACGACGGGGATGGCCCTTCCACCCACGTGTTTGTTCAACGACGTCAGGACTCCTGCCTAGTTGCGAAGGAAAACTCGGGATTCTCCTCGAGGCTTGGCAGGGCAATTGGGACGCCTCTCCAGCTGAGGCGGGAGACCAAGGGTCCCTTTCCACGTGCCACAGGAATCCTGGGACTCCTATCAAGTTTCACGAGGAGTCAGGCATCGTCCCCTTTGGAGGCACTGATCTCAGTGTACCTCTGGAGTTTTCAAAGTATGTGAGGCCTCCGGTCGCGATGAGGTGGGGAACTAGGGCTTTCTCTGTGGTCTCCACAGGGGATTCAGACATCCTTTCGTCTTTGGAGATGCAAAACGAGCCTGCATTCAAGTCACTGCAAGGATATCCGGCCTTATTTCGAGTCAGGGCATTGCGGTGTCCATTCCACTTGAGGCCGCAAACTCAGGGTCCCTCTCACATACCTAGAGCTGAGAGAAGCCTCCTCTTGAGGTGCTTGTGGTAAGGTGGTTTCCTCTGGCGTCGAAGCCAGGGACTAACCTCTCATCTCGAGTTGATTTTTGGTCCACGGAGCTCTTTCGTGTAGCTACAGTGACGTCAGGATCCTCTAGCCTTGAAACAGTGTTCTTGGGGTTTCTCTGGAGTGCCATCAAGGAAATCAAGGCTCCTTTCATGTTTGATGTGCAAAACGGAATTGCTCTGCATGCAGTGCAGGGGAATCGGGCCTCATCTCACGGCGAGGGGGAAGTCTCATGGTTTTTCTCGAGTTGCGGCGGGAACCTGGGGTATATTCTCGAGTTACGACGGGGATGGCCCTTCCACCCACGTGTTTGTTCAGCGACGGTAGGACTCCTGCCTAGTTGCGAGGGACAACTCGGGATTCTCCTAGAGGCTTGGCAGGGCAATTGGGACGCCTTTCCAGCTGAGGCGGGAGACCAAGGGTCCCTTTCCACGTGCCACAGGAATCCTGGGCCTCGTATCAAGTTTCTCGAGGAGTCAGGTATCGTCTTCTTTGGAGGCACTGATCTCCGCGTACCTCTGGAGTTTTCAAAGGATGTGAGGCCTCCGGTCGCCATGAAGTGGGGAAATAGGTCTTCCTCTGTGGTCTCCACAGGGGATTCAGACATCCTTTCGTCTTGGGAGATGCAAGACGAGCCTGCATTCAAGTCACTGCAGGGATATCTGGCCTTATTTCGCGTCAGGGCATCGCAGTGTCCATTCCACTTGAGGCCCCAAACTCAGGGTCCCTCTCACATACCTAGAGCTGAGAGAAGCCTCCTGTTGAGGTGCCTGTGGTAAGGTGGTATTCCTCTGGAGTCGAAGCCAGGGACTAACCTCTCATCTCGAGTTGATTTTTGGTCCACGGAGCTCTTTCGTGTTGCTACAGTGACCTCAGGATCCCTCTAGCTTTGAAACAGTGTTCTTGGGGTTTCTCTGGAGTGCCATCCAGGAAATCAAGGCTCCTTTCATGTTTGATGTGCAATACGGAAATGCTTTGAATGCAGTGCAGGGGAATCAGGCCTCATCTTGCGGCGAGGGGGAAGTCTCATGGTATTTCTCGAGTTGCGGCGGAAACCTGGGGTATATTCTCGAGTTACGACGGGGATGGCCCTTCCACCCACGTGTTTGTTCAGTGACGTCAGGACTCCTGCCTAGTTGCGAGGGACAACTCGGGATTCTCCTCGAGGCTTGGCAGGGCAATTGGGACGCCTCTCCAGCTGAGGCGGGAGACGAAGTGTCCCTTTCCTCGTGCCACAGGAATCTTGGGACTCCTATCAAGTTTCACGAGGAGTCAGGCATCGTCTCCTTTGGAGGCACTGATCTCAGTGTACCTCTGGAGTTTTCAAAGGATGTGAGGCCTCCGGTCGCGATGAGGTGGGGAACTAGGTCTTTCTCTGTGGTCTCCACAGGGGATTCAGACATCCTTTCGTCTTGGGAGATGCAAGACGAGCCTGCAGTCAAGGCACTGCAGGGATATCCGGCGTTATTTCGCGTCAGGGCATCGCAGTGTCCATTCCATTTGAGGCCGCAAACTCAGGGTCCCTCTCACATACCTAGAGCTGAGAGAAGCCTCCTCTTGAAGTGCTTGTGGTAAGGTGGTATTCTTCTGGAGTCGAAGCCAGGGACTAACCTCCCATCTCGAATTGATTTTTGGTCCACGGAGCTCTTTCGTGTTGCTACAGTGACCTCAGGATCCCTCGAGCCTTGAAACAGTGTTCTTGGGGTTTCTCTGGAGTGCCATCAAGGAAATCAAGGCTCCTTTCATGTTTGATGTGCAATACGGAATTGCTTTGAATGCAGTGCAGGGGAATCGGGCCTCGTCTTGCAGCGAGAGGGAAGTCTCATGGTTTTTCTCGAGTTGCGGCGGGAACCTGGGGTATATTCTCGAGTTACGACGGGGATGGACCTTCCACCCACGTGTTTGTTCAGCAACGTCAGGACTCCTGCCTAGTTGCGAGGGACAACTCGGGATTCTCCTCGAGGCTTGGCAGGGCAATTGGGACGTCTCTCCAGCTGAGGCGGGAGACCAAGGATCCCGTTCCACGTGCCACAGGAATCCTGGGACTCCTATCAAGTTTCACGAGGAGTCAGGCATCGTCTCCTTTGGAGGCACTGATCTCCGCGTACCTCTGGAGTTTTCAAAGTATGTGAGGCCTCCGGTCGCGATGAGGTGGGGAACTAGGTCTTTCTCTGTGGTCTCCACAGGGGATTCAGACATCCTTTCATTTTTGGAGATGCAAGACCAGCCTGCATTCAAGTCACTGCAGGGACATCCGGCTTTATATCCAGTCAGGGCATCGCGGTGTCCATTCCACTTGAGGCCGCAAACTCAGGGTCCTTCTCACATACCTAGAGCTGAGAGAAGCCTCCTCTTGAGGTGCTTGTGGTAAGGTCATATTCCTCTGGAGTTGAAGCCAGGGACTAACCTCTCATCTCGAGTTGATTTTTGGTCCACGGAGCTCTTTCATGTAGCTACAGTGACCTCAGCATCCCTCTAGCCTTGAAACAGTGTTCTTGGGGTTTCTCTGGAGTGCCATCAAGGAAATCAAGGCTCCTTTCATGTGTGATGTGCAGCACGGAATTGCTCGGCACGCACTGCTGGGGAATCTGGCCTCATCTCGCGGCGAGGCGGACGTCTCATGGTTTTTCTCGAGTTGCGGCGGTAACCTGGGGTATATTCTCGAGTTACCACGGGGATGGCCCTTCCACACACGTGTTTGTTCAACGACGTCTGGACTCCTGCCTAGTTGCGAGGGACAACTCGGGATTCTCCTCGAGGCTTTCCAGGGCAATTGGGACGCCTCTCCAGCTGAGGCGGGAGACCAAGGGTCCCTTTCCACGTGCCACAGGTATCCTGGGACTCCTATCAAGTTTGACGAGGAGTCAGGTATCGTCTCCTCTGGAGGCACTGATCTCCGCGTATCTTTGGAGGTTTCAAAGGATGTGAGGCCTCCGGTCACGATGACGTGGGGAACTAGGTCTTTCTCTGTGGTCTCCACAGGGGATTCAGACATCCTTTCGTCTTGGGAGATGCAAGACGAGCCTGCCTTCAAGTCACTGCAGGGATATCCGGCCTTATTTCGAGTCAGGGCATCGCGGTGTCCATTCCACTTGAGGCCGCAAACTCAGCGTCCCTCTCACATACCTAGAGCTGAGAGAAGCCTCCTCTTGAGGTGCTTGTGGTAAGGTGGTATTCCTCTGGAGTCGAAGCCAGGGACTAACCTCTCATCTCGAGTTGATTTTTGGTCCACGGAGCTCTTTCGTGTTGCTACAGTGACCTCAGGATCCCTCTAGCCTTGAAACAGTGTTCTTGGGGTTTCTCTGGAGTGCCATCAAGGAAATCAAGGCTTCTTTCATGTTTGATGTGCAACACGGAATTGCTCTGCATGCAGTGCAGGGGAATCGGGCCTCATCTCGCGGCGAGGGGGAAGTCTCATGGTTTTTCTCGAGTTGCGGCGAGAACCTGGGGTATATTCTCGAGTTACGACGGGGATGGCCCTTCCACCCACGTGTTTGTTCAGCGACGGCAGGACTCCTTCCTAGTTGCGAGGGACAACTCGGGATTCTCCTCGAGGCTTGGCAGGGCAATTGGAACGCCTCTCCAGCTGAGGCGGGAGACCAAGGGTCCCTTTCCACGTGCCACAGGAATCCTGGGACTCTTATCAAGTTTCACAAGGAGTCAGGCATCGTTTCCTTTGGAGGCACTGATCTCAGTGTACCTCTGGAGTTTTCAAAGTATGTGAGACCTCTGGTCGCGATGAGGTGGGAACTAGGTCTTTCTCTGTGGTCTGCACAGGGGATTCAGACATCCTTTCGTCTTGGGAGATGCAAGACGAGCCTGCATTCAAGTCACTGCAGGGATATCCGGCCTTATTTCGAGTCAGCGTATCACGGTGTCCATTCCACTTGAGGCCGCACACTCAGGGTCCCTCTCACATACCTAGAGCTGAGAGAAGCCTCCTCTTGAGGTGCTTGTGGTAAGGTGGTATTCCTCTGGAGTCGAAGCCAAGGACTAACCTCTCATCTCGAGTTGATTTTTGGTCCACGGAGCTCTTTCGTGTTTCTACAGTGACCTCAGGATCCCTCAAACCTTGAAACAGTGTTCTTGTGATTTCTATGGAGTGCCATCAAGGAAATCAAGGCTCCTTTCATGTTTGATGTGCAACACGGAATTGCTCTGCACGCAGTGCAGGGGAATGGGACCTCATCTCGCGGCGAGGGGGAAGTCTCATGGTTTTTCTCGAGTTGCGGCGGGAACCTGGGGTATATTCTCGACTTACGACGGGGATGGCCCTTCCACACACGTGTTTGTTCATCGACGTCAGGACTCCTTCCTAGTTGCGAGGGACAACTCGGGATTCTCCTCGAGGCTTGGCAGGGCAATTGGAACGCCTCTCCAGCTGAGGCGGGAGACCAAGGGTCCCTTTCCACGTGCCACAGGAATCCTGGGACTCCTATCAAGTTTCACGAGCAGTCAGGCATCGTCTGCTTTGGAGGCACTGATCTCCGCGTACCTCTGGAGTTTTCAAAGGATGTGAGGACTCCGGTCGCGATGAGGTGGGGAACTAGGTCTTTCTCTGTGGTCTCCACAGGGGATTCAGACATCCTTTCATCTTGGGAGATGCAAGACGAGCCTGCATTCAAGTCACTGCAGGGATATCCGGCCTTATTTCGCGTCAGGGCATCGCAGTGTCCATTCCACTTGAGGCCGCAAAATTAGGGTCCCTCTCACATACCTAGAGCTGAGAGAAGCCTCCTCTTGAGGTGCTTGTGGTAAGGTGGTATTCCTCTGGAGTCGAAGCCAGGGACTAACCTCGCATCTCGAGTTGATTTTTGGTCCACGGAGCTCTTTCGTGTTGCTGCAGTGACCTCAGAATCCCTCTAGCCTTGAAACAGTGTTCTTGGGGTTTCTCTGGAGTGCCATCAAGGAAATCAAGGCTTCTTTCATGTTTGATGTGCAACACGGAATTGCTCTGCATGGAGTGCAGGGGAATCGGGCCTCATCTCACGGCGAGGGGGAAGTCTCATGGTTTTTCTCGAGTTGCGGTGAGAACCTGGGGTATATTCTCGAGTTACGACGGCGATGGCCCTTCCACCCACGTGTTTATTCAGCGACGTCTGGACTCCTTCCTGGTTGCGAGGGACAACTCGGGATTCTCCTCGAGGCTTGGCAGGGCAATTGGAACGCCTCTCCAGCTGAGGCGGGAGACCAAGGGTCGCTTTCCACGTGCCATAGGAATCCTGGGACTCCTATCAAGTTTCACGAGGAGTCAGGCATCATCTCCTTTGGAGGCACTGATCTCCGCGTACCTCTGGAGTTTTCAAAGGATGTGAGGCCTCCGGTCGCGATGAGGTGGGGAACTAGGTCTTTCTCTGTGGTCTCCACAGGGGATTCAGACATCCTTTCATCTTGGGAGATGCAAAACGAGCCTGCATTCAAGTCACTGCAGGGATATCCGGCCTTATTTCGCGTCAGGGCATCGCAGTGTCCATTCCACTTGAGGCCGCAAAATTAGGGTCCCTCTCACATACCTAGAGCTGAGAGAAGCCTCCTCTTGAGGTGCTTGTGGTAAGGTGGTATTCCTCTGGAGTCGAAGCCAGGGACTAACCTCTCATCTCGAGTTGATTTTTGGTCCATGGAGCTCTTTCGTGTGGCTACAGTGACCTCAGGATCCCTCTAGCCTTGAAACAGTGTTCTTGGGGTTTCTCTGGAGTGCCATCAAGGAAATCAAGGCTCCTTTCATGTTTGATGTGCAATACGGAATTGCTTTGAATGCAGTGCAGGGGAATCGGGCCTCATCTTGCGGCGAGGGGGAAGTCTCATGGTTTTTCTCGAGTTGCGGCGGGAACCTGGGGTATATTCTCGAGTTACGACGGGGATGGCCCTTCCACACACGTGTTTGTTCAGCCACCTCAGGACTCCTGCCTAGTTGCGAGGGACAACTCGGGATTCTCCTCGAGGCTTGGCACGGCAATTGGGACGCCTCTCCAGCTGAGGCGGGAGACCAAGGGTCCCTTTCCACGTGCCAAAGGAATCCTGGGACTCCTATCAAGTTTCACGAGGAGTCAGGCATCGTTTCCTTTGGAGGCACTGATCTCAGTGTACCTCTGGAGTTTTCAAAGTATGTGAGGCCTCTGGTCGCGATGAGGTGGGGAACTAGGTCTTTCTCTGTGGTCTGCACAGGGGATTCAGTCATCCTTTCGTCTTGGGAGATGCAAGACGAGCCTGCATTCAAGTCACTGCAGGGATATCCGGCCTTATTTCGAGTCAGCATATCACGGTGTCCATTCCACTTGAGGCCGCAAACTCAGGGTCCCTCTCACATACCTAGAGCTGAGAGAAGCCTACTCTTGAGGTGCTTGTGGTAAGGTGGTATTCCTCTGGAGTCGAAGCCAAGGACTAACCTCTCATCTCGAGTTGATTTTTGGTCCACGGAGCTCTTTCGTGTTTCTACAGTGACCTCAGGATCCCTCTAGCCTTGAAACAGTGTTCTTGGGGTTTCTCTGGAGTGCCATCAAGGAAATCAAGGCTCCTTTCATGTGTGATGTGCAAGACGGAATTGCTCTGCACGAAGTGCAGTGGAATCGGGCCTCATCTCGCGGCGAGGGGGAAGTCTCATGGATTTTCTCGAGTTGCGGCGGGAACCTGGGGTATATTCTCGAGTTACGACGGGGATGGCCCTTCCACCCACGTGTTTGTTCAGCGACGTCAGGACTCCTGCCTAGTTGCGAGGGACAACTCGGGATTCTCCTCGAGGCTTGCCAGAGCAATTGGGACGCCTCTCCAGCTGAGGCGGGAGACCAAGGGTCCCTTTCCACGTGCCACAGGAATCCTGGGACTCCTATCAAGTTTCAAGAGGAGTCAGGAATCGTCTCCTTTGGAGGCACTGATCTCCGCGTACCTCTGGAGTTTTCAAAGGATGTGAGGCCTCCGGTCGCCATGAGGTGGGGAACTAGGTCTTTCTCTGTGGTCTCCACAGGGGATTCAGTCATCCTTTCATCTTGGGAGATGCAATACGAGCCTGCATTCAAGTCACTGCAGGGATATCCGGCCTTATTTCGAGTCAGGGCATCGCGGTGTCCATTCCACTTGAGGCCGCAAACTCAGGGTCCCTCTCACATACCTAGAGCTGAGAGAAGCCTCCTCTTGAGGTGCTTGTGGTAAGTCGAAGCCAGGGACTAACCTCTCATCTCGAGTTGATTTTTGGGCCACGGAGCTCTTTCGTGTTGCTACAGTGACCTCAGGATCCCTCGAGCCTTGAAACAGTGTTCTTGGGGTTTCTCTGGAGTGCCATTAAGGAAAACAAGGCTCCTTTCATGTGTGATGTGCAACACGGAATTGCTCTGCATGCAGTGCAGGGGAATCAGGCCTCATCTCGCTGCGATGGGGAAGTCTCATGGTTTTTCTCGAGTTGCGGCGGGAACCTGGGGTATATTCTCGAGTTACGATGGGGATGGCCCTTCCACACACGTGTTTGTTCAGCGACGGCAGGACTCCTGACTAGTTGCGAGGGACAACTCGGGATTCTCCTCGAGGCTTGGCAGGGCAATTGGGACGCCTCTCCAGCTGAGGCGGGAGACCAAGTGTCCCTATCCACTTGCCACAGGAATCCTGGGACTCCTATCAAGTTTCACGAGGAGTCAGGCATCGTCTCCTTTGGAGGCACTGATCTCCGCGTACCTCTGGAGTTTTCAAAGGATGTGAGGCCTCCGGTCGCGATGAGGTGTGGAACTAGGTCTTTCTCTGTGGTCTCCACAGGGGATTCAGACATCCTTTCATCTTGGGAGATGCAAGACGAGCCTGCATTCAAGTCACTGCAGGGATATCCGGCCTTATTTCGAGTCAGCGTATCACGGTCTCCATTCCACTTGAGGCCGCAAACTCAGGGTCCCTCTCACATACCTAGAGCTGAGAGAAGCCTCCTCTTGAGGTGCTTGTGGTAAGGTGGTATTCCTCTGGAGTCGAAGCCAGGGACTAACCTCTCATCTCGAGTTGATTTTTGGTCCACGGAGCTCTTTCATGTTGCTACAGTGACCTCCGGATCCCTCTAGCCTTGAAACAGTGTTCTTGGGGTTTCTCTGGATTGCCATCAAGGAAATCAAGGCTCCTTTCATGTGTGATGTGCAACACGGAATTGCTCTGTACGCAGTGCAGGGGAATCGGGCCTCATCTCGCGGCGAGGGAGAAGTCTCATGGTTTTTCTCGAGTTGCGGCGGGAACCTGGGGTATATTCTCCAGTTACGACGGGAATGGCCCTTCCACACACGTGTTTGTTCAGCGACGTCAGGACTCCTGCCTAGTTGCGAGGGACAACTCGGGATTCTCCTCGAGGCTTGCCAGGGCAATTGGGACGCCTCTCCAGCTGAGGCGGGAGACCAAGGGTCCCTTTCCACGTGCCAAAGGAATCCTGGGACTCCTATCAAGTTTCACGAGGAGTCAGGCATCGTCTCCTTTGGAGGCACTGATCTCCGCGTAGCTCTGGAGTTTTCAAAGGATGTGAGGCCTCCGGTCGCCATGAGGTGGGGAACTAGGTCTTTCTCTGTGGTCTACACAGGTGATTCAGACATACTTTCGTCTTGGGAGATGCAAGACGAGCCTGCATTCAAGTCACTGCAGGGATATCCGGCCTTATTTCTAGTCAGGGCATCGCGGTGTCCATTCCACTTGAGGCCGCAAACTCAGGGTCCCTCTCACATACCTAGAGCTGAGAGAAGCCTCCTCTTGAGGTGCTTGTGGTAAGGTGGTATTCCTCTGGAGTCGAAGCCAGGGACTAACCTCTCATCTCGAGTTGATTTTTGGTCCACGGAGCTCTTTCTTGTTGCTACAGTGACCTCAGGATCCCTCTAGCCTGGAAACAGTGTTCTTCGGGTTTCTCTGGAGTGCCACTAAGGAAATCAAGCCTCCTTTCATGTGTGATGTGCAACACGGAATTGCTCTGCACGCAGTGCAGGGGAATCAGGCCTCATCTCGCGGCGAGGGGGAAGTCTCATGGTTTTTCTCGAGTTGCGGCGGGAACCTGGGGTATATTCTCGAGTTACGACGGGGATGGCCCTTCCACACACGTGTTTGTTCAGCGACGTCAGGACTCCTGCCTAGTTGCGAGGGACAACTCGGGATTCTCCTCGAGGCTTGGCAGGGCAATTGGGACGCCTCTCCAGCTGAGGCGGGAGACCAAGGGTCCCTTTCCACGTGCCAAAGGAATCCTGGGACTCCTATCAAGTTTCACGAGGAGTCAGGCATCGTCTCCTTTGGAGGCACTGATCTCCGCGTAGCTCTGGAGTTTTCAAAGGATGTGAGGCCTCCAGTCGCCATGAGGTGGGGAACTAGGTCTTTCTCTGTGGTCTCCACAGGGAATTCAGACATCCTTTCGTCCTGGGAGATGTAAGACGTGCCTACATTCAAGTCACTGCAGGGATATGCGGCCTTATTTCGAGTCAGGGCATCGCGGTGTCCATTCCACTTGAGGCCGCAAACTCAGGGTCCCTCTCACATACCTAGAGCTGAGAGAAGCCTCCTCTTGAGGTGCTTGTGATTAGGTGGTATTCCTCTGGAGTCGAAGCCAGGGACTAAACTCTCATCTCGAGTTGATTCTTGGTCCACGGAGCTCTTTCTTGTTCCTACAGTGACCTCAGGATCCCTCTAGCCTTGAAAGAGTGTTCTTGGGGTTTCTCTGGAGTGCCATCAAGGAAATCAAGGCTCCTGTCATGTGTGATGTGCAACACGGAATTGCTCTGCACGCAGTGCAGGGGAATCGGGCCTCATCTCGCGGCGAGGGGGAAGTCTCATGGTTTTTCTTGAGTTGCGGCGGGAACCTGGGGTATATTCTCGAGTTACGACGGGGATGGCCCTTCCACCCACGTGTTTGTTCATCGACGTCAGGACTCCTGCCTAGTTGCGAGGGAAAACTCGGGATTCACCTCGAGGCTTGGCAGGGCAATTAGGACGCCTCTGCAGCTGAGGCGGGAGACCAAGGGTCCCTTTCCATGTGCCACAGGAATCCTGGGACTCCTATAAAGTTTCACGAGGAGTCAGGCATCGTCTCCTTTGGAGGCACTGATCTCCGCGTACCTCTGGAGTTTTCAAAGGATGTGAGGCCTCCGGTCGCCATGAGGTGGGGAACTAGGTCTTTCTCTGTGGTCTCCAAAGGGGATTCAGACATCCTTTCATCTTGGGAGATGCAAGACGAGCCTGCATTCAAGTCACTGCAGGGATATCCGGCCTCATTTCACGTCAGGGCATCGCGGTGTCCATTCCACTTGAGGCCGCAAAATCAGGGTCCCTCTCACATACCTAGAGCTGAGAGAAGCCTCCTCTTGAGGTGCTTGTGGTAAGGTGGTATTCCTCTGGATTCGAAGCCAGGGACTAACCTCTGATCTCGGGTTGATTTTTGTTCCACGAAGCTCTTTCGTGTTGCTACAGTGACCTCAGGATCCCTCTAGCCTTGAAACAGTGTTCTTGGGTTTTCTTTGGAGTGCCATCAAGGAAATCAAGGCTCCTTTCATGTGTGATGTGCAACACGGAATTGCTCTGCACGCAATGCAGGGGAATCGGGCCTCATCTCGCGGCGAGGGGGAAGTCTCATGGTTTTTCTCGAGTTGCGGCGGGAACCTGGGGTATATTCTCGAGTTACGACGGGGATGGCCCTTCCACCCACGTGTTTTTTCAGCCACGTCAGGACTCCTGCCTAGTTGCGAGGGACAACTCGGGATTCTCCTCGAGGCTTTGCAGGGCAATTGGGATGCCTCTCCAGCTGAGGCGGGAGACCAAGGGTACCTTTCCATGTGCCACAGGATTCCTGGGACTCCTATAAAGTTTCACGAGGAGTCAGGCATCGTCTCCTTTGGAGGCACTGATCTCAGTGTACCTCTGGAGTTTTCAAAGTATGTGAGGCATCCGGTCGCGATGAGGTGCGGAACTAGGTCTTTCTCTATGGTCTGCACAGGGGATTCAGACATCCTTTCGTCTTGGGAGATGCAAGACGAGCCTGCATTCAAGTCACTGCAGGGATATCCGGCCTTATTTCGAGTCAGCGTATCACGGTGTCCATTCCACTTGAGGCCGCAAACTCAGGGTCCCTCTCACATACCTAGAGCTGAGAGAAGCCTCCTCTTGAGGTGCTTGTGGTAAGGTGGTATTCCTCTGGAGTCGAAGCCAGGGACTAACCTCTCATCTCGAGTTGATTTTTGGTCCAAGGAGCTCTTTCGTGTGGCTACAGTGACCTCAGGATCCCTCTAGCCTTAAAACAGTGTTCTTGGGGTTTCTCTGGAGTGCCGTCAAGGAAATCAAGGCTCCTTTCATGTTTGATGTGCAATACGGAATTGCTTTGAATGCAGTGCAGGGGAATCGGGCCTCGTCTCACGGCGAGGGGGAAGTCTCATGGTTTTTCTCGAATTGCGGCGGGAACCTGGGGTATATTCTCGAGTTACGATGGGGAAGGCCCTTCCACACACGTGTTTGTTCAGCGACGTCTGGACTCGTGCCTAGTTGCGAGGGACAACTCGGGATTCTCCTCGAGGCTTGGCAGGGCAATTGGGACGCCTCTCCAGCTGAGGCGGGAAACCAAGGGTCCCGTTCCACGTGCCACAGGAATCCTGGTACTCCTATCAAGTTTCACGAGGAGTCAGGCATCGTCTCCTTTGGAGGCACTGATCTCCGCGTCCCTCTGGAGTTTTCAAAGGATGTGAGGCCTCCGGTCGGGATGAGGTGGCGAACTAGATCTTTCTCTGTGGTCTCCACAGGGGATTCAGACATCCTTTCATCTTGGGAGATGCAAGACGAGCCTGCACTCAAGTCACTGCAGGCATATCCGGCCTATTTCGAGTCAGGGCATCGCGGTGTCCATTCCACTTGAGGCCGCAAACTCAGGGTCCCTCTCACATACCTAGAGCTGAGAGAAGCCTCCTCTTGAGGTGCTTGTGGTAAGGTGGTATTCCTCTGGAGTCGAAGCCAGGGACTAACCTTTCATCTCGAGTTGATTTGTGGTCCACGGAGATCTTTCGTGTTGCTGCAGTGACCTCAGCATCCTCTAGCCTTGAAACAGTGTTCTTGGGGTTTCTCTGGAGTGCCATCAAGGAAATCAAGGCTCCTTTCCTGTGTGATGTGCAACACGGCATTGCTCTGCACGCAGTGCAGGGGAATCGGGCCTCATTTCGCGGCGAGGGGGAAGTCTCATGGTTTTTCTCGAGTTGCGGCGGGAACCTGGGGTATATTCTGGAGTTACGACGGGGATGGCCCTTCCACACACGTGTTTGTTCAGCGACGTCAGGACTCCTGCCTAGTTGCGAGGGACAACTCGGAATTCTCCTCGAGGTTTGGCAAGGCAATTGGGACGCCTCTCCAGCTGTGCGGGAGACCCAGCGTCCCTTTCCACGTTCCACAGGAATCCTGGGACTCCTATCAAGTTTCACGAGGAGTCACGCATCGTCTCCTTTGGAGGTACTGATCTCCGCGTCCCTCTGGAGTTTTCAAGGATGTGAGGCTTCCGGTCGCGATGAGGTGGGGAACTAGGTCTTTCTCTGTGGTCTCCACAGTGCATTCAGACATCCTTTCGTCTTGGGAGATGCAAGACGAGCCTGCATTCAAGTCACTGCAGGCATATCCGGCGTTATTTCGAATCAGGGCATCGCGGTGTCCATTCAACTTGAGGTCGCAAATTCAGGGTCCCTCTCACATACCTAGAGCTCAGAGAAGCCTCCTCTTGAGGTGCTTGTGGTAAGGTGGTATTCCTCTGGAGTCGAAGCCAGGGACTAACCTCTCATCTCGAGTTGATTTTTCGTCGACTGAGCTCTTTCTTGTTGCTACAGTGACCTCAGGATCCCTCTAGCCTTGAAACAGTGTTCTTGGGGTTTCTCTGGAGTGCCATCAAGGAAATCAAGGCTCCTTTCCTGTGTGATGTGCAACACGGAATTTCTCTGCACGCAGTGCAGGGGAATCGGGCCTCATCTCGCGGCGAGGTGGAAGTCTCATGGTTTTACGCGAGTTGCGGCGGGAACCTGGGGTATATTCTCTAGTTACAACGGGGATGGCCCTTCCACACACGTGTTTGTTCAGCGACGTCAGGACTCGTGCCTAGTTGCGAGGGACAACTCGGGATTCTCCTCGAGGCTTGGCAGGGCAATTGGGACGCCTCTCCAGCTGAGGCGGGAGACCAAGGGTCCCTTTCCACGTGCCACAGGAATCCTGGGACTTCTATCAAGTTTGACGAGGAGTCAGGCATCGTCTCCTTTGGAGGCACTGATCTCAGTGTACCTCTGGAGTTTTCAAAGTATGTGAGGCCTCCGGTCGCGATGAGGTGGGGAACTAGGTCTTTCTCTGTGGTCTCCACAGGGGATTCAGACATCCTTTCGTCTTGGGAGATGCAAAACGAGCCTGCATTCAAGTCACTGCAAGGATATCCGGCCTTATTTCGAGTCAGGGCATCGCGGTGTCCATTCCACTTGAGGCCGCAAACTCAGGGTCCCACTCACATACCTAGAGCTGAGAGAAGCCTCCTCTTGAGGTGCTTGTGGTAAGGTCGTTTCCTCTGGCGTCGAAGCCAGGGACTAACCTCTCATCTCGAGTTGATTTTTGGTCCACGGAGCTCTTTCTTGTTGCTACAGTGATCTCAGGATCCCTCTAGCCTTGAAACAGTGTTCTTGGGGTTTCTCTGGAGTGCCATCAAGGAAATCAAGGCTCCTTTCATGTTTGATGTGCAACACGGAATTGCTCTGCACGCAGTGCAGGGGAATCGGGCCTCATCTCGCGGCGAGGGGGAAGTCTCATGGTTTTCCTCGAGTTGCGGCGGCAACCTGGGGTATATTCTCGAGTTACGACGGGGATGGCCCTTCCACCCAAGTGTTTGTTCAGCGACGTCAGGACTCCTGCCTAGTTGCGAGGGACAACTCGGGATTCTCCTCGAGGCTTAGCAGGGCAATTGGAACGCCTCTCCAGCTGAGGCGGGAGACCAAGCGTCCCTTTCCACGTGCCACAGGAATCCTGGGACTCCTAACAAGCTTCACGAGGAGTCAGGAATCATCTCCTTTGGAGGCACTGATCTCCGCGTACCTCTGGAGTTTTCAAAGGATGTGAGGCCTCCGGTCGCGATGAGGTGGGGAACTAGGTCTTTCTCTGTGGTCTCCACAGGGGATTCAGACATCATTTCGTCTTGGGAGATGCAAGACGAGCCTGCATTCAAGTCACTGCAGGGATATCCGGCCATATTTCGAGTCAGGGCATCGCGGTGTCCATTCCACTTGAGGCTGCAAACTCAGGGTCCCTCTCACATACCTAGAGCTGAGAGAAGCCTCCTCTTGAGGTGCTTGTGGTAAGGTGGTATTCCTCTGGAGTCGAAGCCAGGGAATACCCTCTTATCTCGAGTTGATTTTTGGTCCACAGAGCTCTTTCGTGTTGCTACAGTGACCTCAGGATCCCTCTAGCCTGGAAACAGTGTTCTTGGGGTTTCTCTGGAGTGCCATTCCGGAAATCAAGGCTCGTTTCATGTGTGATGTGCAACACGGAATTGCTCTGCACGCAGTGCAGGGGAATCGGGCCTCATCTCGCAGCGAGGGGGAAGTCTCATGGTTTTTCTCGAGTTGCGGCGGGAACCTGGGGTATATTCTCGAGTTACGACGGGGATGGCCCTTCCACCCACGTGTTTGTTCAACGACGTCAGGACTCCTGCCTAGTTGCGAAGGACAACTCGGGATTCTCCTCGAGGCTTGGCAGGGCAATTGGGACGCCTCTCCAGCTGAGGCGGGAGACCAAGGGTCCCTTTCCACGTGCCACAGGAATCCTGGGACTCCTATCAAGTTTCACGAGGAGTCAGGCATCGTCCCCTTTGGAGGCACTGATCTCAGTGTACCTCTGGAGTTTTCAAAGGATGTGAGGCCTCCGGTCGCGATGAGGTGGGGAACTAGGGCTTTCTCTGTGGTCTCCACAGGGGATTCAGACATCCTTTCGTCTTGGGAGATGCAAGACGAGCCTGCAGTCAAGGCACTGCAGGGATATCCGGCGTTATTTCGCGTCAGGGCATCGCAGTGTCCATTCCACTTGAGGCCGCAAACTCAGGGTCCCTCTCACATACCTAGAGCTGAGAGAAGCCTCCTCTTGAAGTGCTTGTGGTAAGGTGGTATTCTTCTGGAGTCGAAGCCAGGGACTAACCTCCCATCTCGAGTTGATTTTTGGTCCACGGAGCTCTTTCGTGTTGCTACAGTGACCTCAGGATCCCTCGAGCCTTGAAACAGTGTTCTTGGGGTTTCTCTGGAGTGCCATCAAGGAAATCAAGGCTCCTTTCATGTTTGATGTGCAATACGGAATTGCTTTGAATGCAGTGCAGGGGAATCGGGCCTCATCTTGCAGCGAGAGGGAAGTCTCATGGTTTTTCTCGAGTTGCGGCGGGAACCTGGGGTATATTCTCGAGTTACGACGGGGATGGACCTTCCACCCACGTGTTTGTTCAGCAACGTCAGGACTACTGCCTAGTTGCGAGGGACAACTCGGGATTCTCCTCGAGGCTTGGCAGGGCAATTGGGACGTCTCTCCAGCTGAGGCGGGAGACCAAGGATCCCGTTCCACGTGCCACAGGAATCCTGGGACTCCTATCAAGTTTCACGAGGAGTCAGGCGTCGTCTCCTTTGGAGGCACTGATCTCCGCGTACCTCTGGAGTTTTCAAAGTATGTGAGGTCTCCGGTCGCGATGAGGTGGGGAACTAGGTCTTTCTCTGTGGTCTCCACAGGGGATTCAGACATCCTTTCTTTTTTGGAGATGCAAGACCAGCCTGCATTCAAGTCACTGCAGGGACATCCGGCTTTATATCCAGTCAGGGCATCGCGGTGTCCATTCCACTTGAGGCCGCAAACTCAGGGTCCTTCTCACATACCTAGAGCTGAGAGAAGCCTCCTCTTGAGGTGCTTGTGGTAAGGTCATATTCCTCTGGAGTTGAAGCCAGGGACTAACCTCTCATCTCGAGTTGATTTTTGGTCCACGGAGCTCTTTCATGTAGCTACAGTGACCTCAGCATCCCTCTAGCCTTGAAACAGTGTTCTTGGGGTTTCTCTGGAGTGCCATCAAGGAAATCAAGGCTCCTTTCATGTGTGATGTGCAGCACGGAATTGCTCGGCACGCACTGCTGGGGAATCTGGCCTCATCTCGCGGCGAGGCGGACGTCTCATGGTTTTTCTCGAGTTGCGGCGGTAACCTGGGGTATATTCTCGAGTTACCACGGGGATGGCCCTTCCACACACGTGTTTGTTCAACGACGTCTGGACTCCTGCCTAGTTGCGAGGGACAACTCGGGATTCTCCTCGAGGCTTTCCAGGGCAATTGGGACGCCTCTCCAGCTGAGGCGGGAGACCAAGGGTCCCTTTCCACGTGCCACAGGTATCCTGGGACTCCTATCAAGTTTGACGAGGAGTCAGGTATCGTCTCCTCTGGAGGCACTGATCTCCGCGTATCTTTGGAGGTTTCAAAGGATGTGAGGCCTCCGGTCACGATGACGTGGGGAACTAGGTCTTTCTCTGTGGTCTCCACAGGGGATTCAGACATCCTTTCGTCTTGGGAGATGCAAGACGAGCCTGCCTTCAAGTCACTGCAGGGATATCCGGCCTTATTTCGAGTCAGGGCATCGCGGTGTCCATTCCACTTGAGGCCGCAAACTCAGCGTCCCTCTCACATACCTAGAGCTGAGAGAAGCCTCCTCTTGAGGTGCTTGTGGTAAGGTGGTATTCCTCTGGAGTCGAAGCCAGGGACTAACCTCTCATCTCGAGTTGATTTTTGGTCCACGGAGCTCTTTCGTGTTGCTACAGTGACCTCAGGATCCCTCTAGCCTTGAAACAGTGTTCTTGGGGTTTCTCTGGAGTGCCATCAAGGAAATCAAGGCTTCTTTCATGTTTGATGTGCAACACGGAATTGCTCTGCATGCAGTGCAGGGGAATCGGGCCTCATCTCGCGGCGAGGGGGAAGTCTCATGGTTTTTCTCGAGTTGCGGCGAGAACCTGGGGTATATTCTCGAGTTACGACGGGGATGGCCCTTCCACCCACGTGTTTGTTCAGCGACGGCAGGACTCCTTCCTAGTTGCGAGGGACAACTCGGGATTCTCCTCGAGGCTTGGCAGGGCAATTGGAACGCCTCTCCAGCTGAGGCGGGAGACCAAGGGTCCCTTTCCACGTGCCACAGGAATCCTGGGACTCCTATCAAGTTTCACGAGGAGTCAGGCATCGTCTGCTTTGGAGGCACTGATCTCCGCGTACCTCTGGAGTTTTCAAAGGATGTGAGGCCTCCGGTCGCGATGAGGTGGGGAACTAGGTCTTTCTCTGTGGTCTCCACAGGGGATTCAGACATCCTTTCATCTTGGGAGATGCAAGACGAGCCTGCATTCAAGTCACTGCAGGGATATCCGGCCTTATTTCGCGTAAGGGCATCGCAGTGTCCATTCCATCTGAGGCCGCAAAATTAGGGTCCCTCTCACATACCTAGAGCTGAGAGAAGCCTCGTCTTGAGGTGCTTGTGGTAAGGTGGTATTCCTCTGGAGTCGAAGCCAGGGACTAACCTCTCATCTCGAGTTGATTTTTGGTCCACGGAGCTCTTTTGTGTGGCTACAGTGACCTCAGGATCCCTCTAGCCTTGAAAGAGTGTTCTTGGGGTTTCTCTGGAGTGCCATCAAGGAAATCAAGGCTCCTTTCATGTTTGATGTGCAATACGGAATTGCTTTGAATGCAGTGCAGGGGAATCGGGCCTCATCTTGCGGCGAGGGGGTAGTCTCATGGTTTTTCTCGAGTTTCGGCGGGAACCTGGGGTATATTCTCGAGTTACGACGGGGATGGCCCTTCCCCACACGTGTTTGTTCAGCCACCTCAGGACTCCTGCCTAGTTGCGAGGGATAACTCGGGATTCTCCTCGAGGCTTGGCACGGCAATTGGGACGCCTCTCCAGCTGAGGCGGGAGACCAAGGGTCCCTTTCCACGTGCCACAGGATTCCTGGGACTCTTATCAAGTTTCACAAGGAGTCAGGCATCGTTTCCTTTGGAGGCACTGATCTCAGTGTACCTCTGGAGTTTTCAAAGTATGTGAGACCTCTGGTCGCGATGAGGTGGGAACTAGGTCTTTCTCTGTGGTCTGCACAGGGGATTCAGACATCCTTTCGTCTTGGGAGATGCAAGACGAGCCTGCATTCAAGTCACTGCAGGGATATCCGGCCTTATTTCGAGTCAGCGTATCACGGTGTCCATTCCACTTGAGGCCGCAAACTCAGGGTCCCTCTCACATACCTAGAGCTGAGAGAAGCCTCCTCTTGAGGTGCTTGTGGTAAGGTGGTATTCCTCTGGAGTCGAAGCCAAGGACTAACCTCTCATCTCGAGTTGATTTTTGGTCCACGGAGCTCTTTCGTGTTTCTACAGTGACCTCAGGATCCCTCAAACCTTGAAACAGTGTTCTTGTGATTTCTATGGAGTGCCATCAAGGAAATCAAGGCTCCTTTCATGTTTGATGTGCAACACGGAATTGCTCTGCACGCAGTGCAGGGGAATGGGACCTCATCTCGCGGCGAGGGGGAAGTCTCATGGTTTTTCTCGAGTTGCGGCGGGAACCTGGGGTATATTCTCGACTTACGACGGGGATGGCCCTTCCACACACGTGTTTGTTCATCGACGTCAGGACTCCTTCCTAGTTGCGAGGGACAACTCGGGATTCTCCTCGAGGCTTGGCAGGGCAATTGGAACGCCTCTCCAGCTGAGGCGGGAGACCAAGGGTCCCTTTCCACGTGCCACAGGAATCCTGGGACTCCTATCAAGTTTCACGAGGAGTCAGGCATCGTCTGCTTTGGAGGCACTGATCTCCGCGTACCTCTGGAGTTTTCAAAGGATGTGAGGACTCCGGTCGCGATGAGGTGGGGAACTAGGTCTTTCTCTGTGGTCTCCACAGGGGATTCAGACATCCTTTCATCTTGGGAGATGCAAGACGAGCCTGCATTCAAGTCACTGCAGGGATATCCGGCCTTATTTCGCGTCAGGGCATCGCAGTGTCCATTCCACTTGAGGCCGCAAAATTAGGGTCCCTCTCACATACCTAGAGCTGAGAGAAGCCTCCTCTTGAGGTGCTTGTGGTAAGGTGGTATTCCTCTGGAGTCGAAGCCAGGGACTAACCTCTCATCTCGAGTTGATTTTTGGTCCAAGGAGCTCTTTCGTGTGGCTACAGTGACCTCAGGATCCCTCTAGCCTTGAAACAGTGTTCTTGGGGATTCACTGGAGTGCCATCAAGGAAATCAAGGCTCCTTTCATGTTTGATGTGTAATACTGAATTGCTTTGAATGCAGTGCAGGGGAATCGGGCCTCATCTTGCGGCGAGGGGGAAGTCTCATGGTTTTTCTCGAGTTGCGGCGGGAACCTGGGGTATATTCTCGAGTTACGACGGGAAAAGCCCTTCCACCCACGTGTTTGTTCAGCGACGTCAGGACTCCTGCCTAGTTGCGAGGGACAACTCGGGATTCTCCTCGAGGCTTGCCAGGGCAATTGGGACGCCTCTCCACCTGAGGCGGGAGACCAAGGGTCCCTTTCCACGTGCCAAAGGAATCCTCGGACTCCTATCAAGTTTCACGAGGAGTCAGGCATTGTCTCCTTTGGAGGCACTGATCTCCGCGTACCTCTGGAGTTTTCAAAGGATGTGAGGCCTCCGGTCGCCATGAAGTGGGGAACTAGGTCTTTCTCTGTGGTCTTCACAGGGGATTCAGACAACCTTTCATCTTGGGAGATGCAAGACGAGCCTGCATTCAAGTCACTGCAGGGATATCCGGTCTTATTTCGCTTCAGGTCATCGCAGTGTCAATTCCACTTGAGGCCGCAAACTCAGGGTCCCTCTCACATACCTAGAGCTGAGAGAAGCCTCCTTTTGAGGTGCTTGTGGTAAGGTGGTATTCCTCTGGAGTCGAAGCCAGGGACTAACCTCGCATCTCGAGTTGATTTTTGGTCCACGGAGCTCTTTCGTGTTGCTGCAGTGACCTCAGAATCCCTCTAGCCTTGAAACAGTGTTCTTGGGGTTTCTCTGGAGTGCCATCAAGGAAATCAAGGCTTCTTTCATGTTTGATGTGCAACACGGAATTGCTCTGCATGGAGTGCAGGGGAATCGGGCCTCATCTCACGGCGAGGGGGAAGTCTCATGGTTTTTCTCGAGTTGCGGTGAGAACCTGGGGTATATTCTCGAGTTACGACGGCGATGGCCCTTCCACCCACGTGTTTATTCAGCGACGTCTGGACTCCTTCCTAGTTGCGAGGGACAACTCGGGATTCTCCTCGAGGCTTGGCAGGGCAATTGGAACGCCTCTCCAGCTGAGGCGGGAGACCAAGGGTCGCTTTCCACGTGCCATAGGAATCCTGGGACTCCTATCAAGTTTCACGAGGAGTCAGGCATCATCTCCTTTGGAGGCACTGATCTCCGCGTACCTCTGGAGTTTTCAAAGGATGTGAGGCCTCCGGTCGCGATGAGGTGGGGAACTAGGTCTTTCTCTGTGGTCTCCACAGGGGATTCAGACATCCTTTCGTCTTGGGAGATGCAAAACGAGCCTGCATTCAAGTCACTGCAGGGATATCCGGCCTTATTTCGCGTCAGGGCATCGCAGTGTCCATTCCACTTGAGGCCGCAAAATTAGGGTCCCTCTCACATACCTAGAGCTGAGAGAAGCCTCCTCTTGAGGTGCTTGTGGTAAGGTGGTATTCCTCTGGAGTCGAAGCCAGGGACTAACCTCTCATCTCGAGTTGATTTTTGGTCCATGGAGCTCTTTCGTGTGGCTACAGTGACCTCAGGATCCCTCTAGCCTTGAAACAGTGTTCTTGGGGTTTCTCTGGAGTGCCATCAAGGAAATCAAGGCTCCTTTCATGTTTGATGTGCAATACGGAATTGCTTTGAATGCAGTGCAGGGGAATCGGGCCTCATCTTGCGGCGAGGGGGAAGTCTCATGGTTTTTCTCGAGTTGCGGCGGGAACCTGGGGTATATTCTCGAGTTACGACGGGGATGGCCCTTCCACACACGTGTTTGTTCAGCCACCTCAGGACTCCTGCCTAGTTGCGAGGGACAACTCGGGATTCTCCTCGAGGCTTGGCACGGCAATTGGGACGCCTCTCCAGCTGAGGCGGGAGACCAAGGGTCCCTTTCCACGTGCCAAAGGAATCCTGGGACTCCTATCAAGTTTCACGAGGAGTCAGGCATCGTTTCCTTTGGAGGCACTGATCTCAGTGTACCTCTGGAGTTTTCAAAGTATGTGAGGCCTCTGGTCGCGATGAGGTGGGGAACTAGGTCTTTCTCTGTGGTCTGCACAGGGGATTCAGTCATCCTTTCGTCTTGGGAGATGCAAGACGAGCCTGCATTCAAGTCACTGCAGGGATATCCGGCCTTATTTCGAGTCAGCGTATCACGGTGTCCATTCCACTTGAGGCCGCAAACTCAGGGTCCCTCTCACATACCTAGAGCTGAGAGAAGCCTACTCTTGAGGTGCTTGTGGTAAGGTGGTATTCCTCTGGAGTCGAAGCCAAGGACTAACCTCTCATCTCGAGTTGATTTTTGGTCCACGGAGCTCTTTCGTGTTTCTACAGTGACCTCAGGATCCCACTAGCCTTGAAACAGTGTTCTTGGGGTTTCTCTGGAGTGCCATCAAGGAAATCAAGGCTCCTTTCATGTGTGATGTGCAAGACGGAATTGCTCTGCACGAAGTGCAGTGGAATCGGGCCTCATCTCGCGGCGAGGGGGAAGTCTCATGGATTTTCTCGAGTTGCGGCGGGAACCTGGGGTATATTCTCGAGTTACGACGGGGATGGCCCTTCCACCCACGTGTTTGTTCAGCGACGTCAGGACTCCTGCCTAGTTTCGAGGGACAACTCGGGATTCTCCTCGAGGCTTGCCAGAGCAATTGGGACGCCTCTCCAGCTGAGGCGGGAGACCAAGGGTCCCTTTCCACGTGCCACAGGAATCCTGGGACTCCTATCAAGTTTCAAGAGGAGTCAGGAATCGTCTCCTTTGGAGGCACTGATCTCCGCGTACCTCTGGAGTTTTCAAAGGATGTGAGGCCTCCGGTCGCCATGAGGTGGGGAACTAGGTCTTTCTCTGTGGTCTCCACAGGGGATTCAGTCATCCTTTCATCTTGGGAGATGCAATACGAGCCTGCATTCAAGTCACTGCAGGGATATCCGGCCTTATTTCGAGTCAGGGCATCGCGGTGTCCATTCCACTTGAGGCCGCAAACTCAGGGTCCCTCTCACATACCTAGAGCTGAGAGAAGCCTCCTCTTGAGGTGCTTGTGGTAAGTCGAAGCCAGGGACTAACCTCTCATCTCGAGTTGATTTTTGGGCCACGGAGCTCTTTCGTGTTGCTACAGTGACCTCAGGATCCCTCGAGCCTTGAAACAGTGTTCTTGGGGTTTCTCTGGAGTGCCATTAAGGAAAACAAGGCTCCTTTCATGTGTGATGTGCAACACGGAATTGCTCTGCATGCAGTGCAGGGGAATCAGGCCTCATCTCGCTGCGATGGGGAAGTCTCATGGTTTTTCTCGAGTTGCGGCGGGAACCTGGGGTATATTCTCGAGTTACGATGGGGATGGCCCTTCCACACACGTGTTTGTTCAGCGACGGCAGGACTCCTGACTAGTTGCGAGGGACAACTCGGGATTCTCCTCGAGGCTTGGCAGGGCAATTGGGACGCCTCTCCAGCTGAGGCGGGAGACCAAGTGTCCCTATCCACTTGCCACAGGAATCCTGGGACTCCTATCAAGTTTCACGAGGAGTCAGGCATCGTCTCCTTTGGAGGCACTGATCTCCGCGTACCTCTGGAGTTTTCAAAGGATGTGAGGCCTCCGGTCGCGATGAGGTGTGGAACTAGGTCTTTCTCTGTGGTCTCCACAGGGGATTCAGACATCCTTTCATCTTGGGAGATGCAAGACGAGCCTGCATTCAAGTCACTGCAGGGATATCCGGCCTTATTTCGAGTCAGCGTATCACGGTCTCCATTCCACTTGAGGCCGCAAACTCAGGGTCCCTCTCACATACCTAGAGCTGAGAGAAGCCTCCTCTTGAGGTGCTTGTGGTAAGGTGGTATTCCTCTGGAGTCGAAGCCAGGGACTAACCTCTCATCTCGAGTTGATTTTTGGTCCACGGAGCTCTTTCATGTTGCTACAGTGACCTCCGGATCCCTCTAGCCTTGAAACAGTGTTCTTGCGGTTTCTCTGGATTGCCATCAAGGAAATCAAGGCTCCTTTCATGTGTGATGTGCAACACGGAATTGCTCTGTACGCAGTGCAGGGGAATCGGGCCTCATCTCGCGGCGAGGGAGAAGTCTCATGGTTTTTCTCGAGTTGCGGCGGGAACCTGGGGTATATTCTCCAGTTACGACGGGAATGGCCCTTCCACACACGTGTTTGTTCAGCGACGTCAGGACTCCTGCCTAGTTGCGAGGGACAACTCGGGATTCTCCTCGAGGCTTGCCAGGGCAATTGGGACGCCTCTCCAGCTGAGGCGGGAGACCAAGGGTCCCTTTCCACGTGCCAAAGGAATCCTGGGACTCCTATCAAGTTTCACGAGGAGTCAGGCATTGTCTCCTTTGGAGGCACTGATCTCCGCGTAGCTCTGGAGTTTTCAAAGGATGTGAGGCCTCCGGTCGCCATGAGGTGGGGAACTAGGTCTTTCTCTGTGGTCTACACAGGTGATTCAGACATACTTTCGTCTTGGGAGATGCAAGACGAGCCTGCATTCAAGTCACTGCAGGGATATCCGGCCTTATTTCTAGTCAGGGCATCGCGGTGTCCATTCCACTTGAGGCCGCAAACTCAGGGTCCCTCTCACATACCTAGAGCTGAGAGAAGCCTCCTCTTGAGGTGCTTGTGGTAAGGTGGTATTCCTCTGGAGTCGAAGCCAGGGACTAACCTCTCATCTCGAGTTGATTTTTGGTCCACGGAGCTCTTTCTTGTTGCTACAGTGACCTCAGGATCCCTCTAGCCTGGAAACAGTGTTCTTCGGGTTTCTCTGGAGTGCCACTAAGGAAATCAAGCCTCCTTTCATGTGTGATGTGCAACACGGAATTGCTCTGCACGCAGTGCAGGGGAATCAGGCCTCATCTCGCGGCGAGGGGGAAGTCTCATGGTTTTTCTCGAGTTGCGGCGGGAACCTGGGGTATATTCTCGAGTTACGACGGGGATGGCCCTTCCACACACGTGTTTGTTCAGCGACGTCAGGACTCCTGCCTAGTTGCGAGGGACAACTCGGGATTCTCCTCGAGGCTTGGCAGGGCAATTGGGACGCCTCTCCAGCTGAGGCGGGAGACCAAGGGTCCCTTTCCACGTGCCAAAGGAATCCTGGGACTCCTATCAAGTTTCACGAGGAGTCAGGCATCGTCTCCTTTGGAGGCACTGATCTCCGCGTACCTCTGGAGTTTTCAAAGGATGTGAGGCCTCCAGTCGCCATGAGGTGGGGAACTAGGTCTTTCTCTGTGGTCTCCACAGGGAATTCAGACATCCTTTCGTCCTGGGAGATGTAAGACGTGCCTACATTCAAGTCACTGCAGGGATATGCGGCCTTATTTCGAGTCAGGGCATCGCGGTGTCCATTCCACTTGAGGCCGCAAACTCAGGGTCCCTCTCACATACCTAGAGCTGAGAGAAGCCTCCTCTTGAGGTGCTTGTGATTAGGTGGTATTCCTCTGGAGTCGAAGCCAGGGACTAAACTCTCATCTCGAGTTGATTCTTGGTCCACGGAGCTCTTTCTTGTTCCTACAGTGACCTCAGGATCCCTCTAGCCTTGAAAGAGTGTTCTTGGGGTTTCTCTGGAGTGCCATCAAGGAAATCAAGGCTCCTGTCATGTGTGATGTGCAACACGGAATTGCTCTGCACGCAGTGCAGGGGAATCGGGCCTCATCTCACGGCGAGGGGGAAGTCTCATGGTTTTTCTTGAGTTGCGGCGGGAACCTGGGGTATATTCTCGAGTTACGACGGGGATGGCCCTTCCACCCACGTGTTTGTTCATCGACGTCAGGACTCCTGCCTAGTTGCGAGGGAAAACTCGGGATTCACCTCGAGGCTTGGCAGGGCAATTGGGACGCCTCTGCAGCTGAGGCGGGAGACCAAGGGTCCCTTTCCATGTGCCACAGGAATCCTGGGACTCCTATAAAGTTTCACGAGGAGTCAGGCATCGTCTCCTTTGGAGGCACTGATCTCCGCGTACCTCTGGAGTTTTCAAAGGATGTGAGGCCTCCGGTCGCCATGAGGTGGGGAACTAGGTCTTTCTCTGTGGTCTCCAAAGGGGATTCAGACATCCTTTCATCTTGGGAGATGCAAGACGAGCCTGCATTCAAGTCACTGCAGGGATATCCGGCCTCATTTCACGTCAGGGCATCGCGGTGTCCATTCCACTTGAGGCCGCAAAATCAGGGTCCCTCTCACATACCTAGAGCTGAGAGAAGCCTCCTCTTGAGGTGCTTGTGGTAAGGTGGTATTCCTCTGGATTCGAAGCCAGGGACTAACCTCTGATCTCGGGTTGATTTTTGTTCCACGAAGCTCTTTCGTGTTGCTACAGTGACCTCAGGATCCCTCTAGCCTTGAAACAGTGTTCTTGGGTTTTCTTTGGAGTGCCATCAAGGAAATCAAGGCTCCTTTCATGTGTGATGTGCAACACGGAATTGCTCTGCACGCAATGCAGGGGAATCGGGCCTCATCTCGCGGCGAGGGGGAAGTCTCATGGTTTTTCTCGAGTTGCGGCGGGAACCTGGGGTATATTCTCGAGTTACGACGGGGATGGCCCTTCCACCCACGTGTTTTTTCAGCCACGTCAGGACTCCTGCCTAGTTGCGAGGGACAACTCGGGATTCTCCTCGAGGCTTTGCAGGGCAATTGGGATGCCTCTCCAGCTGAGGCGGGAGACCAAGGGTACCTTTCCATGTGCCACAGGATTCCTGGGACTCCTATAAAGTTTCACGAGGAGTCAGGCATCGTCTCCTTTGGAGGCACTGATCTCAGTGTACCTCTGGAGTTTTCAAAGTATGTGAGGCATCCGGTCGCGATGAGGTGCGGAACTAGGTCTTTCTCTATGGTCTGCACAGGGGATTCAGACATCCTTTCGTCTTGGGAGATGCAAGACGAGCCTGCATTCAAGTCACTGCAGGGATATCCGGCCTTATTTCGAGTCAGCGTATCACGGTGTCCATTCCACTTGAGGCCGCAAACTCAGGGTCCCTCTCACATACCTAGAGCTGAGAGAAGCCTCCTCTTGAGGTGCTTGTGGTAAGGTGGTATTCCTCTGGAGTCGAAGCCAGGGACTAACCTCTCATCTCGAGTTGATTTTTGGTCCAAGGAGCTCTTTCGTGTGGCTACAGTGACCTCAGGATCCCTCTAGCCTTAAAACAGTGTTCTTGGGGTTTCTCTGGAGTGCCGTCAAGGAAATCAAGGCTCCTTTCATGTTTGATGTGCAATACGGAATTGCTTTGAATGCAGTGCAGGGGAATCGGGCCTCATCTTGCGGCGAGGGGGAAGTCTCATGGTTTTTCTCGAGTTGCGACGGGAACCTGGGGTATATTCTCGAGTTACGACGGGGATGGCCCTTCCCCACACGTGTTAGTTCAGCGACGGCAGGACTCCTGCCTAATTGCGAGGGACAACTCGGGATTCTCCTCGAGGCTTGGCAGGGCAATAGGGACGCCTCTCCAGCTGAGGCGGGAGACCAAGGGTCCCTTTCCACGTACCACAGGAATCCTGGGACTCCTATCAAGTTTCACGAGGAGTCAGGCATCGTCTCCTTTGGAGGCACTGATCTCAGTGTACCTCTGGAGTTTTCAAAGTATGTGAGGCCTCCGGTCGCGATGAGGTGGGGAACCAGGTCTTTCTCTGTGGTCTGCACAGGGGATTCAGACATCCTTTCGTCTTGGGAGATGCAAGACGAGCCTGCATTCAAGTCACTGCAGGGATATCCGGCCTTATTTTGAGTCAGGGCATCGCGGTGTCCATTCGACTTGAGGCTGCAAACTCAGGGTCCCTCTCACATACCTAGAGCTGAGAGAAGCCTCCTCTTGAGGTGCTTGTGGTAAGGTGGTATTCCTCTGGAGTCGAAGCCAGGGACTAACCTCTCATCTCGAGTTGATTTTTGGTTCACGGAGCTCTTTCGTGTTGCTACAGTGACCTCAGGATCCCTGTAGCCTGGAAACAGTGTTCTTGGGTTTTCTCTGGAGTGCCATCAAGGAAATCAAGGCTCCTTTCATGTGTGATGTGCAACACGGAATTGCTCTGCACGCAGTGCAGGGAAATCGGGCCTCATCTCGCAGCGAGGGGGAAGTCTCATGGTTTTTCTCTAGTTGCGGCGGGAACCTGGGGTATATTCTCGAGTTACGACGGGGATGGCCCTTCCACCCACGTGTTTTTTCAGCCACGTCAGGACTCCTGCCTAGTTGCGAGGGACAACTCGGGATTCTCCTCGAGGCTTTGCAGGGCAATTGGGATGCCTCTCCAGCTGAGGCGGGAGACCAAGGGTCCCTTTCCATGTGCCACAGGATTCCTGGGACTCCTATCAAGTTTCACGAGGAGTCAGGCATCGTCTCCTTTGGAGGCACTGATCTCCGCGTACCTCTGGAGTTTTCAAAGGATGTGAGGCCTCTGGTCGCGATGAGGTGGGGAACTAGGTCTTTCTCTGTGGTCTCCACAGGGGATTCAGACATCCTTTCGTATTGGGAGATGCAAGACGAGCCTGCATTCAAGTCACTGCAGGGATATCCGGCCTTTTTTTGAGTCAGGGCATCGCGGTGTCCATTCGACTTGAGGCTGCAAACTCAGGGTCCCTCTCACATACCTAAAGCTGAGAGAAGCCTCCACTTGAGGTGCTTCTGGTAAGGTGGTATTCCTCTGGAGTCGAAGCCAGGGACTAACCCCTCATCTCGAGTTGATTTTTGGTCCACGGAGCTCTTTCGTGTTGCTACAGTGACTTCAGGATCCCTCTAGCCTTGAAACAGTGTTTTTGGGGATTCTCTGGAGGGCCATCAAGGAAATCAAGGCTCCTTTCATGTGTTGTGTGCAACACGCAATTGCTCTGCACCCAGTGCAGGGGAATGGGGCCTCATCTCGCGGCGAGGGGGAAGTCTCATGGTTTTTCTCGAGTTGCGGCGGGAACCTGGGGTTTATTCTCAAGTTAAGATGGGGATGGCCCTTCCACCCACGTGTTTGTTCAGCGACGTCAGGACTTCTGCCTAGTTGCGAGGGACAACTCGGGATTCTCCTCGAGGCTTGGCAGGGCAATTGGGACGCCTCTCCAGCTGAGGCGGGAGACCAAGGGTCTCTTTCCACGTGCCACAGGAATCCTGGAACTGCTATCAAGTTTCACGAGGAGTCAGGCATCGTCTCCTTTGGAGGCACTGATCTCCGCGTACCTCTGGAGTTTTCAAAGGATGTGAGGCCTCCGGTCGCCATGAGGTGGGTAACTAGGTCTTTCTCTGTGGTCTGCACAGGGGATTCAGACATCCTTTCGTCTTGGGAGATGCAAGACGAGCCTGCATTCTAGTAACTGCAGGGATATCCGGCCTTATTTCGAGTCAGGGCATAGCGGTGTCCATTCCACTTGAGGCTGCAAACTCAGGGTCCCTCTCACATACCTAGAGCTGAGAGAAGCCTCCTCTTGAGGTGCTTCTGGTAAGGTGGTATTCCTCTGGAGTCGAAGCCAGGGACTAACCTCTCATCTCGAGTTGATTTTTGGTCCACGGAGCTCTTTCGTGTGGCTACAGTGACCTCAGGATCCCTCTAACCTTGAAACAGTGTTCTTGGGGTTTCTCTGGAGTGCCATCAAGGAAATCAAGGCTCCTTTCATGTGTGATGGGCAACACGGAATTTCTCTGCACGCAGTTCAGGGGAATCGGGCCTCATCTCGCGGCGAGGGGGAAGTCTCATGGTTTTTCTCGAGTTGCGGCGGGAACCTGGGGTATATTCTCGAGTTACGACGGGGATGGCCCTTCCAGCCATGTGTTTGTTCAGCGACGTCAGGACTCCTGCCTAGTTGCGAGGGACAACTCGGGATTCTCCTCGAGGCTTGCCAGGGCAATTGCGACGCCTCTCCAGCTGAGGTGGGAGACCAAGGGTCCCTTTCCACGTGCCACAGGAATCCTGGGACTCCTATCAAGTTTCACGAGGAGTCAGGCATCGTCTCCTTTGGAGGCACTGATCTCCGCGTACCTATGGAGTTTTCTAAAGATGTGAGGCCTCCGGTCGCGATGAGGTAGGGAACTAGGTCTTTCTCTGTGGTCTCCACAGGGGATTCAGACATCCTTTCGTCTTGGGAGATGCAAGACGAGCCTGCATTCAAGTCACTGCAGGGATATCCGGCCTTATTTCGAGTCAGGGCATCGCGGTGTCCATTCCACTTGAGGCCGCAAACTCAGGGTCCCTCTCACATACCTAGAGCTGAGAGAAGCCTCCTCTTGAGGTGCTTGTGGTAAGGTGGTATTCCTCTGGAGTCGAAGCCAGGGACTAACCTCTCATCTCGAGTTGATTTTTGGTCCACGGAGCTCTTTCGTGTTGCTACAGTGACCTCAGGATCCCTCTAGCCTTGAAACAGTGTTCTTGGGGTTTCTCTGGAGTGCCATCAAGGAAATCAAGGCTCCTTTCATGTGTGATGTGCAAGACGGAATTGCTCTGCACGAAGTTCAGTGGAATCGGGCCTCATCTCGCGGCGAGAGGGAAGTCTCATGGTTTTTCTCGAGTGGCGGCGGGAACCTGGGGTATATTCTCGAGTTACGACGGGGATGGCCCTTCCACCCACGTGTTTGTTCAGCGACGTCAGGACTCCTGCCTAGTTGCGAGGGACAACTCGGGATTCTCCTCGAGGCTTGGCAGGGCAATTGGGACGCCTCTCCAGCTGAGGCGGGAGACCAAGGGTCCCTTTCCATGTGCCACAGGAATCCTGGGACTCCTATCAAGTTTCACGAGGAGTCAGGCATCGTCTCCTTTGGAGGCACTGATCTCCGCGTACCTCTGGAGTTTTCAAAGGATGTGAGGCCTCCGGTCGCGATGAGGTGGGGAACTAGGTCTTTCTCTGTGGTCTCCACAGGGGATTCAGACATCCTTTCGTATTGGGAGATGCAAGACGAGCCTGCATTCAAGTCACTGCAGGGATATCCGGCCTTATTTTGAGTCAGGGCATCGCGGTGTCCATTCGACTTGAGGCTGCAAACTCAGGGTCCCTCTCACATACCTAGAGCTGAGAGAAGCCTCCTCTTGAGGTGCTTGTGGTAAGGTGGTATTCCTCTGGAGTCGAAGCCAGGGACTAACCTCTCATCTCGAGTTGATTTTTGGTTCACGGAGCTCTTTCGTGTTGCTACAGTGACCTCAGGATCCCTGTAGCCTGGAAACAGTGTTCTTGGGTTTTCTCTGGAGTGCCATCAAGGAAATCAAGCCTCCTTTCATGTTTGATGTGCAACACGGAATTGCTCTGCACGCAGTGCAGGGAAATCGGGCCTCATCTCGCAGCGAGGGGGAAGTCTCATGGTTTTTCTCGAGTTGCGGCGGGAACCTGGGATATATTCTCGAGTAACGACGGGGATGGCACTTCCACCCACGTGTTTTTTCAGCCACGTCAGGACTCCTGCCTAGTTGCGAGGGACAACTCGGGATTCTCCTCGAGGCTTTGCAGGGCAATTGGGATGCCTCTCCAGCTGAGGCGGGAGACCAAGGGTCCCTTTCCATGTGCCACAGGATTCCTGGGACTCCTCTAAAGTTTCACGAGGAGTCAGGCATCGTCTCCTTTGGAGACACTGATCTCAGTGTACCTCTGGAGTTTTCAAAGTATGTGAGGCCTCTGGTCGCGATGAGGTGGGGAACTAGGTCTTTCTCTGTGGTCTCCACAGGGGATTCAGACATCCTTTCGTCTTGGGAGATGCAAGACGAGCCTGCATTCAAGTCACTGCAGGGATATCCGGCCTTATTTCGAGTCAGCGTATCACGGTCTCCATTCCACTTGAGGCCGCAAACTCAGGGTCCCTCTCACATACCTAGAGCTGAGAGAAGCCTCCTCTTGAGGTGCTTGTGGTAAGGTGGTATTCCTCTGGAGTCGAAGCCAAGGACTAACCTCTCATCTCGAGTTGATTTTTGGTCCACGGAGCTCTTTCGTGTTTCTACAGTGACCTCAGGATCCCTCAAACCTTGAAACAGTGTTCTTGGGATTTCTCTGGAGTGCCATCAAGGAAATCAAGGCTCCTTTCATGTTTGATGTGCAACACGGAATTGCTCTGCACGCAGTGCAGGGGAATGGGGCCTCATCTCGCGGCGAGGGGGAAGTCTCATGGTTTTTCTCGAGTTGCGGCGGGAACCTGGGGTATATTCTCGAGTTACGACGGGGATGGCCCTTCCACACACGTGTTTGTTCAGCGACGTCAGGACTCCTTCCTAGTTGCGAGGGACAACTCGGGATTCTCCTCGAGGCTTGGCAGGGCAATTGGAAAGCCTCTCCACCTGAGGCGGGAGACCAAGGGTCCCTTTCCACATGCCACAGGAATCCTGGGACTCCTATCAAGTTTCACGAGGAGTCAGGCATCGTCTGCTTTGGAGGCACTGATCTCCGCGTACCTCTGGAGTTTTCAAAGGATGTGAGGCCTCCGGTCGCGATGAGGTGGGGAACTAGGTCTTTCTCTGTGGTCTCCACAGGGGATTCAGACATCCTTTCATCTTGGGAGATGCAAGACGAGCCTGCATTCAAGTCACTGCAGGGATATCCGGCCTTATTTCGCGTCAGGGCATCGCAGTGTCCATTCCACTTGAGGCCGCAAAATTAGGGTCCCTCTCACATACCTAGAGCTGAGAGAAGCCTCCTCTTGAGGTGCTTGTGGTAAGGTGGTATTCCTCTGGAGTCGAAGCCAGGGACTAACCTCTCATCTCGAGTTGATTTTTGGTCCAAGAAGCTCTTTCGTGTGGCTACAGTGACCTCAGGATCCCTCTAGCCTTGAAACAGTGTTCTTGGCGTTTCTCTGGAGTGCCATCAAGGAAATCAAGGCTCCTTTCATGTTTGATGTGCAATACGGAATTGCTTTGAATGCAGTGCAGGGGAATCGGGCCTCATCTTGCGGCGAGGGGGAAGTCTCATGGTTTTTCTCGAGTTGCGACGGGAACCTGGGGTATATTCTCGAGTTACGACGGGGATGGCCCTTCCCCACACGTGTTTGTTCAGCCACGTCAGGACTCCTTCCTAGTTGCGAGGGACAACTCGGGATTCTCCTCGAGGCTTGGCAGGGCAATTGGGACGCCTCTCCAGCTGAGGCGGGAGACCAAGGGTCCCTTTCCACGTACCACAGGAATCCTGGGACTCCTATCAAGTTTCACGAGGAGTCAGGCATCGTCTCCTTTGGAGGCACTGATCTCAGTGTACCTCTGGAGTTTTCAAAGTATGTGAGGCCTCCGGTCGCGATGAGGTGGGGAACCAGGTCTTTCTCTGTGGTCTGCACAGGGGATTCAGACAACCTTTCGTCTTGGGAGATGCAAGACGAGCCTGCATTCAAGTCACTGCAGGGATATCCGGCCTTATTTCGAGTCAGTGCATCGCGGTGTCCATTCCACTTGAGGCCGCAAACTCAGGGTCCCTCTCACATACCTAGAGCTGAGAGAAGCCTCCTCTTGAGGTGCTTGTGGTAAGGTGGTATTCCTCTGGAGTCGAAGCCAGGGACTAACCTCTCATCTCGAGTTGATTTTTGGTCCACGGAGCTCTTTCTTGTTGCTACAGTGACCTCAGGATCCCTCTAGCCTTGAAACAGTGTTCTTGGGGTTTCTCTGGAATGCCATCAAGGAAATCAAGGCTCCTTTCATGTGTGATGTGCAAGACGGAATTGCTCTGCACGAAGTGCAGTGGAATCGGGCCTCATCTCGCGGCGAGAGGGAAGTCTCATGGTTTTTCTCGAGTGGCGGCGGGAACCTGGGGTATATTCTCGAGTTACGACGGGGATGGCCCTTCCACCCACGTGTTTGTTCAGCGACCTCAGGACTCCTGCCTAGTTGCGAGGGACAACTCGGGATTCTCCTCGAGGTTTGGCAGGGCAATTGGGACGCCTCCCCAGCTTAGGCGGGAGACCAAGGGTCCCTATCCACTTGCCACAGGAATCCTGGGACTCCTATCAAGTTTCACGAGGAGTCAGGAATCGTCTCCTTTGGAGGCACTGATCTCCGCGTACCTCTGGAGTTTTCAAAGGATGTGAGGCCTCCAGTCGCGATGAGGTGGGGAACTAGGTCTTTCTCTGTGGTCTCCACAGGGGATTCAGACATCCTTTCATCTTGGGAGATGCAAGTAGAGCCTGCATTCAAGTCACTGCAGGGATATCCGGCCTTATTTCGAGTCAGGGCATTGCAGTGTCCATTCCACTTGAGGCCGCAAAATCAGGGTCCCTCTCACATACCTAGAGCTGAGAGAAGCCTCCTCTTGAGGTGCTTGTGGTAAGGTGGTATTCCTCTGGAGTCGAAGCCAGGGACTAACCTCTCATCTCGAGTTGATTTTTGGTCCACGGAGCTCTTTCGTGTTGCTACAGTGACCTCAGGATCCCTCTAGCCTTGAAACAGTGTTCTTGGGGTTTCTCTGGAGTGCCATCAAGGAAATCAAGGCTCCTTTCTTGTGTGATGTGCAACACGGAATTGCTCTGTACGCAGTGCAGGGGAATCGGGCCTCATCTCGCGGCGAGGGGGAAGTCTCATGGTTTTTCTCGAGTTGCGGCGGGAACCTGGGGTATATTCTCGAGTTATGACGGGAATGGCCCTTCCACCCACGTGTTTGTCCAGCGACGTCAAGACTCCTGCCTAGTTGCGAGGGACAACTCGGGATTCTCCTCGAGGCTTGCCAGGGCAATTGGGACGCCTCTCCAGCTGAGGCGGGAGACCAAGGGTCCCTTTCCACGTGCCAAAGGAATCCTGGGACTCCTATCAAGTTTCACGAGGAGTCAGGCATTGTCTCCTTTGGAGGCACTGATCTCCGCGTACCTCTGGAGTTTTCAAAGGATGTGAGGCCTGCGGTCGCCATGAGGTGGGGAACTAGGTCTTTCTCTGTGGTCTACACAGGTGATTCAGACATCCTTTCGTCTTGGGAGATGCAAGATGAGCCTGCATTCAAGTCACTGCAGGGATATCCGGCCTTATTTCGAGTCAGGGCATCGCGGTGCCCATTCCAATTGAGGCCGCAAACTCAGGGTCCCTCTCACATACCTAGAGCTGAGAGAAGCCTCCTCTTGAGGTTCTTGTGGTAAGGTGGTATTCCTCTGGAGTCGAAGCCAGGGACTAACCTCTCATCTCGAGTTGATTTTTGTTCCACGGAGCTCTTTCTTGTTGCTACAGTTACCTCAGGATCCCTCTAGCCTTAAAAGAGTGTTCTTGGGGTTTCTCTGGAGTGCCATCAAGGAAATCAAGGCTCCTTTCATGTGTGATGTGCAACACGGAATTGCTCTGCATGCAGTGCAGGGGAATCGGGCCTCATCTCGTGGCGAGGGGGAAGTCTCATGGTTTTTCTCTAGTTGCGGCGGGAACCTGGGGTATATTCTCGAGTTACGACGGGGATGGCCCTTCCACACACGTGTTTGTTCAGCGACGTCAGGACTCCTGCCTAGTTCTGAGGGACAACTCGGGATTCTCCTCGAGGCTTGGCAGGGCAATTGGGACGCCTCTCCAGCTGAGGTGGGAGACCAAGTGTCCCTTTCCACGTGCCACAGGAATCCTGGGACTCCTATCAAGTTTCACGAGGAGTCAGGCATCGTCTCCTTTGGAGGCACTGATCTCCGCGTACCTCTGGAGTTTTCAAAGGATGTGAGGCCTCCGGTCGCCATGAGGTGGGGAACTAGGTCTTTCTCTGTGGTCTCCACAGGGGATTCAGACATCCTTTCGTCTTGGGAGATGTAAGACGTGCCTACATTCAAGTCACTGCAGGGATATGCGGCCTTATTTCGAGTCAGGGCATCGCGGTGTCCATTCCACTTGAGGCCGCAAACTCAGGGTCCCTCTCACATACCTAGAGCTGAGAGAAGCCTCCTCTTGAGGTGCTTGTGATTAGGTGGTATTCCTCTGGAGTCGAAGCCAGGGACTAAACTCTCATCTCGAGTTGATTCTTGGTCCACGGAGCTCTTTCTTGTTCCTACAGTGACATCAGGATCCCTCTAGCCTTGAAAGAGTGTTCTTGGGGTTTCTCTGGAGTGCCATCAAGGAAATCAAGGCTCCTTTCATGTGTGATGTGCAACACGGAATTGCTCTGCACTCAGTGCAGGGGAATCGGGCCTCATCTCGCGGCGAGGGGGAAGTCTCATGGTTTTTCTCGAGTTGCGGCGGGAACCTGGGGTATATTCTCGAGTTACGACGGGGATGGCCCTTCCACCCACGTGTTTGTTCAGCGACGGCAGGACTCCTGCCTAGTTGCGAGGGACAACTCGGGATTCTCCTCGAGGCTTGCCAGGGCAATTGGGACGCCTCTCCAGCTGAGGCGGGAGACCAAGGGTCCCTTTCCACGTGCCACAGGAATCCTGGGATTCCTATAAAGTTTCACGAGGAGTCAGGCATCGTCTCCTTTGGAGGCACTGATCTCCGCGTACCTCTGGAGTTTTCAAAGAATGTGAGGCCTCCGGTCGCCATGAGGTGGGGAACTAGGTCTTTCTCTGTGGTCTCCACAGGGGATTCAGACATCCTTTCATCTTGGGAGATACAAGACGAGCCTGCATTCAAGTCACTGCAGGGATATCCGGCCTTATTTCGAGTCAGGGCATCATGGTGTCCATTCCACTTGAGGCCGCAAACTCAGGGTCCCTCTCACATACCTATAGCTGAGAGAAGCCTCCTCTTGAGGTGCTTGTGGTAAGGTGGTATTCCTCTGGAGTCGAAGCCAGGGACTAACCTCTCATCTCGAGTTGATTTTTGGTCCACGGAGCTCTTTCGTGTTGCTACAGTGACCTCAGGATCCCTCTAGCCTTGAAACAGTGTTCTTGGGTTTTCTCTAGAGTGCCACCAAGGAAATCAAGGCTCCTTTCATGTGTGATGTGCAACACGGAATTGCTCTGCATGCAGTGCAGGGGAATCGGGCCTCATCTCGCGGCGAGGGGGAAGTCTCATGGTTTTTCTCGAGTTGCAGCGGGAACCTGGGGTATATTCTCGAGTTACGACGGGGATGGCCCTTCCACCCACGTGTTTGTTCAGCGACGTCAGGACTCCTGCCTAGTTGCGAGGGACAACTCGGGATTCTCCTCGAGGCTTGGCAGGGCAATTGGGACGCCTCTCCAGCTGAGGCGGGAGACCAAGGGTCCCTTTCCACGTGCCACAGGAATCCTGGGACTCCTATCAAGTTTCACGAGGAGTCAGGCATCGTCTCCTTTGGAGGCACTGATCTCCGCGTACCTCTGGAGTTTTCAAAGGATGTGAGGCCTCCGGTCGCGATGAGGTGGGGAACTAGGTCTTTCTCTGTGGTCTGCACAGGGGATTCAGACATCCTTTCGTCTTGTGAGATGCAAGGCGAGCCTGCATTCAAGTCACTGCACGGATATCCGGCCTTATTTCGAGTCAGGGCATTGTGGTGTCCATTCCCTTTAGGCCGCAAACTCAGGGTCCCTCTCACACACCTAGAGCTGAGAGAAGCCTCCTCTTGAGGTGCTTGTGGTAAGGTGGTATTCCTCTGGAGTCGAAGCCAGGGACTAACCTCTCATCTAGAGTTGATTTTTGGTCCACAGAGAGCTTACATGTTGCCACAGTGACGTCAGGATCCCTCTAGCCTTGAAATAGTGTTCTTGGGGTTTCTCTGGAGTGCCATGAAGGAAATCAAGGCTCCTTTCATGTGTAATGTGCAACACGGAATTGCTCTGCACGCAGTGCAGGGGAATCGGTCCTCATCTCCGGCGAGGGGGAACTCTCATGGTTTTTCTCGAGTTGCGGCGGGAACCTGGGGTATATTCTCGAGTTACGACGGGGATGGCCCTTCCACCCACGTGATTGTTCAGCGACGTCAGGACTCCTGCCTAGTTGCGAGGGACAACTCGGGATTCTCCTCGAGGCTTGGCAGTGCAATTGGGATGCCTCTCCAGCTGAGGCGGGAGACCAAGGGTCCCTTTCCACGTGCCACAGGAATCCTGGGACTCCTATAAATTTTCACGAGGAGTCAGGCATCGTCTCCTTTAGAGGCACTGATCTCCGCGTACCTCTGGAGTTTTCAAAGGATGTGAGGCCTCCGGTCGCGATGAGGTGGGGAACTAGGTCTTTCTCTGTGGTCTCCACAGGGGATTCAGACATCCTTTCGTCTTGGGAGATGCAAGACGAGCCTGCATTCAAGTCACTGCAGGGATATCCGGCCTTATTTCGAGTCAGGGCATCGCGGTGTCCATTCCAATTGAGGCCGCAAACTCAGGGTCCCTCTCACATACCTAGAGCTGAGAGAAGCCTCCTCTTGAGGTGCTTGTGGTAAGGTGGTATTCCTCTGGAGTCGAAGCCAGGGACTAACCTCTCATCTCGAGTTGATTTTTGGTCCACGGAGCTCTTTCTTGTTGCTACAGTTACCTCAGGATCCCTCTAGCCTGGAAACAGTGTTCTTGGGGTTTCTCTGGAGTGCCATAAAGGAAATCAAGGCTCCTTTCATGTGTGATGTGCAAGACGGAATTGCTCTGCACGAAGTGCAGTGGAATCGGGCCTCATCTCGCGGCGAGAGGGAAGTCTCATGGTTTTTCTCGAGTGGCGGCGGGAACCTGGGGTATATTCTCGAGTTACGACGGGGATGGCCCTTCCACCCACGTGTTTGTTCAGCGACGTCAGGACTCCTGCCTAGTTGCGAGGGACAACTCGGGATTCTCCTCGAGGCTTGGCAGGGCAATTGGGACGCCTCTCCAGCTGAGGCGGGAGACCAAGTGTCCCTTTCCATGTGCCACAGGAATCCTGGGACTCCTATCAAGTTTCACGAGGAGTCAGGCATCGTCTCCTTTGGAGGCACTGATCTCCGCGTACCTCTGGAGTTTTCAAAGGATGTGAGGCCTCCGGTCGCGATGAGGTGGGGAACTAGGTCTTTCTCTGTGGTCTCCACAGGGGATTCAGACATCCTTTCGTATTGGGAGATGCAAGACGAGCCTGCATTCAAGTCACTGCAGGAATATCCGGCCTTATTTTGAGTCAGGGCATCGCGGTGTCCATTCGACTTGAGGCTGCAAACTCAGGGTCCCTCTCACATACCTAGAGCTGAGAGAAGCCTCCTCTTGAGGTGCTTGTGGTAAGGTGGTATTCCTCTGGAGTCGAAGCCAGGGACTAACCTCTCATCTCGAGTTGATTTTTGGTTCACGGAGCTCTTTCGTGTTGCTACAGTGACCTCAGGATCCCTGTAGCCTGGAAACAGTGTTCTTGGGTTTTCTCTGGAGTGCCATCAAGGAAATCAAGCCTCCTTTCATGTTTGATGTGCAACACGGAATTGCTCTGCACGCAGTGCAGGGAAATCGGGCCTCATCTCGCAGCGAGGGGGAAGTCTCATGGTTTTTCTCGAGTTGCGGCGGGAACCTGGGATATATTCTCGAGTAACGACGGGGATGGCACTTCCACCCACGTGTTTGTTCAGCGACGTCAGGACTCCTGCCTAGTTGCGAGGGACAACTCGGGATTCTCCTCGAGGCTTTGCAGGGCAATTGGGATGCCTCTCCAGCTGAGGCGGGAGACCAAGGGTCCCTTTCCATGTGCCACAGGATTCCTGGGACTCCTATAAAGTTTCACGAGGAGTCAGGCATCGTCTCCTTTGGAGACACTGATCTCAGTGTACCTCTGGAGTTATCAAAGTATGTGAGGCCTCTGGTCGCGATGAGGTGGGGAACTAGGTCTTTCTCTGTGGTCTGCACAGGGGATTCAGACATCCTTTCGTCTTGGGAGATGCAAGACGAGCCTGCATTCAAGTCACTGCAGGGATATCCGGCCTTATTTCGAGTCAGCGTATCACGGTCTCCATTCCACTTGAGGCCGCAAACTCAGGGTCCCTCTCACATACCTAGAGCTGAGAGAAGCCTCCTCTTGAGGTGCTTGTGGTAAGGTGGTATTCCTCTGGAGTCGAAGCCAAGGACTAACCTCTCATCTCGAGTTAATTTTTGGTCCACGGAGCTCTTTCGTGTTTCTACAGTGACCTGAGGATCCCTCAAACCTTGAAACAGTGTTCTTGGGATTTCTCTGGAGTGCCATCAAGGAAATCAAGGCTCCTTTCATGTTTGATGTGCAACACGGAATTGCTCTGCACGCAGTGCAGGGGAATGGGGCCTCATCTCGCGGCGAGGGGGAAGTCTCATGGTTTTTCTCGAGTTGCGGCGGGAACCTGGGGTATATTCTCGACTTACGACGGGGATGGCCCTTCCACACACGTGTTTGTTCAGCGACGTCAGGACTCCTTCCTAGTTGCGAGGGACAACTCGGGATTCTCCTCGAGGCTTGGCAGGGCAATTCGAACGCCTCTCCACCTGAGGCGGGAGACCAAGGGTCCCTTTCCACATGCCACAGGAATCCTGGGACTCCTATCAAGTTTCACGAGGAGTCAGGCATCGTCTGCTTTGGAGGCACTGATCTCCGCGTACCTCTGGAGTTTTCAAAGGATGTGAGGCCTCCGGTCGCGATGAGGTGGGGAACTAGGTCTTTCTCTGTGGTCTCCACAGGGGATTCAGACATCCTTTCATCTTGGGAGATGCAAGACGAGCCTGCATTCAAGTCACTGCAGGGATATCCGGCCTTATTTCGCGTCAGGGCATCGCAGTGTCCATTCCACTTGAGGCCGCAAAATTAGGGTCCCTCTCACATACCTAGAGCTGAGAGAAGCCTCCTCTTGAGGTGCTTGTGGTAAGGTGGTATTCCTCTGGAGTCGAAGCCAGGGACTAACCTCTCATCTCGAGTTGATTTTTGGTCCAAGAAGCTGTTTCGTGTGGCTACAGTGACCTCAGGATCCCTCTAGCCTTGAAACAGTGTTCTTGGCGTTTCTCTGGAGTGCCATCAAGGAAATCAAGGCTCCTTTCATGTTTGATGTGCAATACGGAATTGCTTTGAATGCAGTGCAGGGGAATCGGGCCTCATCTTGCGGCGAGGGGGAAGTCTCATGGTTTTTCTCGAGTTGCGACGGGAACCTGGGGTATATTCTCGAGTTACGACGGGGATGGCCCTTCCCCACACGTGTTTGTTCAGCCACGTCAGGACTCCTTCCTAGTTGCGAGGGACAACTCGGGATTCTCCTCGAGGCTTGGCAGGGCAATTGGGACGCCTCTCCAGCTGAGGCGGGAGACCAAGGGTCCCTTTCCACGTACCACAGGAATCCTGGGACTCCTATCAAGTTTCACGAGGAGTCAGGCATCGTCTCCTTTGGAGGCACTGATCTCAGTGTACCTCTGGAGTTTTCAAAGTATGTGAGGCCTCCGGTCGCGATGAGGTGGGGAACCAGGTCTTTCTCTGTGGTCTGCACAGGGGATTCAGACAACCTTTCGTCTTGGGAGATGCAAGACGAGCCTGCATTCAAGTCACTGCAGGGATATCCGGCCTTATTTCGAGTCAGTGCATCGCGGTGTCCATTCCACTTGAGGCCGCAAACTCAGGGTCCCTCTCACATACCTAGAGCTGAGAGAAGCCTCCTCTTGAGGTGCTTGTGGTAAGGTGGTATTCCTCTGGAGTCGAAGCCAGGGACTAACCTCTCATCTCGAGTTGATTTTTGGTCCACGGAGCTCTTTTTTGTTGCTACAGTGACCTCAGGATCCCTCTAGCCTTGAAACAGTGTTCTTGGGGTTTCTCTGGAGTGCCATCAAGGAAATCAAGGCTCCTTTCATGTGTGATGTGCAAGACGGAATTGCTCTGCACGAAGTGCAGTGGAATCGGGCCTCATCTCGCGGCGAGAGGGAAGTCTCATGGTTTTTCTCGAGTGGCGGCGGGAACCTGGGGTATATTCTCGAGTTACGACGGGGATGGCCCTTCCACCCACGTGTTTGTTCAGCGACCTCAGGACTCCTGCCTAGTTGCGAGGGACAACTCGGGATTCTCCTCGAGGTTTGGCAGGGCAATTGGGACGCCTCCCCAGCTTAGGCGGGAGACCAAGGGTCCCTATCCACTTGCCACAGGAATCCTGGGACTCCTATCAAGTTTCACGAGGAGTCAGGAATCGTCTCCTTTGGAGGCTCTGATCTCCGCGTACCTCTGGAGTTTTCAAAGGATGTGAGGCCTCCGGTCGCGATGAGGTGGGGAACTAGGTCTTTCTCTGTGGTCTCCACAGGGGATTCAGACATCCTTTCATCTTGGGAGATGCAAGTAGAGCCTGCATTCAAGTCACTGCAGGGATATCCGGCCTTATTTCGAGTCAGGGCATTGCAGTGTCCATTCCACTTGAGGCCGCAAAATCAGGGTCCCTCTCACATACCTAGAGCTGAGAGAAGCCTACTCTTGAGGTGCTTGTGGTAAGGTGGTATTCCTCTGGAGTCGAAGCCAGGGACTAACCTCTCATCTCGAGTTGATTTTTGGTCCACGGAGCTCTTTCGTGTTGCTACAGTGACCTCAGGATCCCTCTAGCCTTGAAACAGTGTTCTTGGGGTTTCTCTGGAGTGCCATCAAGGAAATCAAGGCTACTTTCATGTGTGATGTGCAACACGGAATTGCTCTGTACGCAGTGCAGGGGAATCGGGCCTCATCTCGCGGCGAGGGGGAAGTCTCATGGTTTTTCTCGAGTTGCGGCGGGAACCTGGGGTATATTCTCGAGTTATGACGGGAATGGCCCTTCCACCCACGTGTTTGTCCAGCGACGTCAAGACTCCTGCCTAGTTGCGAGGGACAACTCGGGATTCTCCTCGAGGCTTGCCAGGGCAATTGGGACGCCTCTCCAGCTGAGGCGGGAGACCAAGGGTCCCTTTCCACGTGCCAAAGGAATCCAGGGACTCCTATCAAGTTTCACGAGGAGTCAGGCATTGTCTCCTTTGGAGGCACTGATCTCCGCGTACCTCTGGAGTTTTCAAAGGATGTGAGGCCTGCGGTCGCCATGAGGTGGGGAACTAGGTCTTTCTCTGTGGTCTACACAGGTGATTCAGACATCCTTTCGTCTTGGGAGATGCAAGATGAGCCTGCATTCAAGTCACTGCAGGGATATCCGGCCTTATTTCGAGTCAGGGCATTGTGTTGTCCATTCCAATTGAGGCCGCAAACTCAGGGTCCCTCTCACATACCTAGAGCTGAGAGAAGCCTCCTCTTGAGGTTCTTGTGGTAAGGTGGTATTCCTCTGGAGTCGAAGCCAGGGACTAACCTCTCATCTCGAGTTGATTTTTGTTCCACGGAGCTCTTTCTTGTTGCTACAGTTACCTCAGGATCCCTCTAGCCTTAAAAGAGTGTTCTTGGGGTTTCTCTGGAGTGCCATCAAGGAAATCAAGGCTCCTTTCATGTGTGATGTGCAACACGGAATTGCTCTGCATGCAGTGCAGGGGAATCGGGCCTCATCTCGCGGCGAGGGGGAAGTCTCATGGTTTTTCTCTAGTTGCGGCGGGAACCTGGGGTATATTCTCGAGTTACGACGGGGATGGCCCTTCCACACACGTGTTTGTTCAGCGACGTCAGGACTCCTGCCTAGTTCTGAGGGACAACTCGGGATTCTCCTCGAGGCTTGGCAGGGCAATTGGGGCGCCTCTCCAGCTGAGGCGGGAGACCAAGTGTCCCTTTCCACGTGCCACAGGAATCCTGGGACTCCTATCAAGTTTCACGAGGAGTCAGGCATCGTCTCCTTTGGAGGCACTGATCTCCGCGTACCTCTGGAGTTTTCAAAGGATGTGAGGCCTCCGGTCGCCATGAGGTGGGGAACTAGGTCTTTCTCTGTGGTCTGCACAGGGGATTCAGACATCCTTTCGTCTTGGGAGATGTAAGACGTGCCTACATTCAAGTCACTGCAGGGATATGCGGCCTTATTTCGAGTCAGGGCATCGCGGTGTCCATTCCACTTGAGGCCGCAAACTCAGGGTCCCTCTCACATACATAGAGCTGAGAGAAGCCTCCTCTTGAGGTGCTTGTGATTAGGTGGTATTCCTCTGGAGTCGAAGCCAGGGACTAAACTCTCATCTCGAGTTGATTCTTGGTCCACGGAGCTCTTTCTTGTTCCTACAGTGACATCAGGATCCCTCTAGCCTTGAAAGAGTGTTCTTGGGGTTTCTCTGGAGTGCCATCAAGGAAATCAAGGCTCCTTTCATGTGTGATGTGCAACACGGAATTGCTCTGCACTCAGTGCAGGGGAATCGGGCCTCATCTCGCGGCGAGGGGGAAGTCTCATGGTTTTTCTCGAGTTGCGGCGGGAACCTGGGGTATATTCTCGAGTTACGACGGGGATGGCCCTTCCACCCACGTGTTTGTTCAGCGACGGCAGGACTCCTGCCTAGTTGCGAGGGACAACTCGGGATTCTCCTCGAGGCTTGCCAGGGCAATTGGGACGCCTCTCCAGCTGAGGCGGGAGACCAAGGGTCCCTTTCCACGTGCCACAGGAATCCTGGGATTCCTATAAAGTTTCACGAGGAGTCAGGCATCGTCTCCTTTGGAGGCACTGATCTCCGCGTACCTCTGGAGTTTTCAAAGAATGTGAGGCCTCCGGTCGCCATGAGGTGGGGAACTAGGTCTTTCTCTGTGGTCTCCACAGGGGATTCAGACATCCTTTCATCTTGGGAGATACAAGACGAGCCTGCATTCAAGTCACTGCAGGGATATCCGGCCTTATTTCGAGTCAGGGCATCATGGTGTCCATTCCACATGAGGCCGCAAACTCAGGGTCCCTCTCACATACCTATAGCTGAGAGAAGCCTCCTCTTGAGGTGCTTGTGGTAAGGTGGTATTCCTCTGGAGTCGAAGCCAGGGACTAACCTCTCATCTCGAGTTGATTTTTGGTCCACGGAGCTCTTTCCTGTTACTACAGTGACCTCAGGATCCCTCTAGCCTTGAAACAGTGTTCTTGGGTTTTCTCTAGAGTGCCACCAAGGAAATCAAGGCTCCTTTCATGTGTGATGTGCAACACGGAATTGCTCTGCATGCAGTGCAGGGGAATCGGGCCTCATCTCGCGGCGAGGGGGAAGTCTCATGGTTTTTCTCGAGTTGCAGCGGGAACCTGGGGTATATTCTCGAGTTACGACGGGGATGGCCCTTCCACCCACGTGTTTGTTCAGCGACGTCAGGACTCCTGCCTAGTTGCGAGGGACAACTCGGGATTCTCCTCGAGGCTTGGCAGGGCAATTGGGACGCCTCTCCAGCTGAGGCGGGAGACCAAGGGTCCCTTTCCACGTGCCACAGGAATCCTGGGACTCCTATCAAGTTTCACGAGGAGTCAGGCATCGTCTCCTTTGGAGGCACTGATCTCCGCGTACCTCTGGAGTTTTCAAAGGATGTGAGGCCTCCGGTCGCGATGAGGTGGGGAACTAGGTCTTTCTCTGTGGTCTGCACAGGGGATTCAGACATCCTTTCGTCTTGTGAGATGCAAGGCGAGCCTGCATTCAAGTCACTGCACGGATATCCGGCCTTATTTCGAGTCAGGGCATTGTGGTGTCCATTCCCTTTAGGCCGCAACTCAGGGTCCCTCTCACACACCTAGAGCTGAGAGAAGCCTCCTCTTGAGGTGCTTGTGGTAAGGTGGTATTCCTCTGGAGTCGAAGCCAGGGACTAACCTCTCATCTAGAGTTGATTTTTGGTCCACAGAGAGCTTACATGTTGCCACAGTGACGTCAGGATCCCTCTAGCCTTGAAATAGTGTTCTTGGGGTTTCTCTGGAGTGCCATGAAGGAAATCAAGGCTCCTTTCATGTGTAATGTGCAACACGGAATTGCTCTGCACGCAGTGCAGGGGAATCGGTCCTCATCTCCGGCGAGGGGGAACTCTCATGGTTTTTCTCGAGTTGCGGCGGGAACCTGGGGTATATTCTCGAGTTACGACGGGGATGGCCCTTCCACCCACGTGATTGTTCAGCGACGTCAGGACTCCTGCCTAGTTGCGAGGGACAACTCGGGATTCTCCTCGAGGCTTGGCAGTGCAATTGGGATGCCTCTCCAGCTGAGGCGGGAGACCAAGGGTCCCTTTCCACGTGCCACAGGAATCCTGGGACTCCTATAAATTTTCACGAGGAGTCAGGCATCGTCTCCTTTAGAGGCACTGATCTCCGCGTACCTCTGGAGTTTTCAAAGGATGTGAGGCCTCCGGTCGCGATGAGGTGGGGAACTAGGTCTTTCTCTGTGGTCTCCACAGGGGATTCAGACATCCTTTCGTCTTGGGAGATGCAAGACGAGCCTGCATTCAAGTCACTGCAGGGATATCCGGCCTTATTTCGAGTCAGGGCATCGCGGTGTCCATTCCAATTGAGGCCGCAAACTCAGGGTCCCTCTCACATACCTAGAGCTGAGAGAAGCCTCCTCTTGAGGTGCTTGTGGTAAGGTGGTATTCCTCTGGAGTCGAAGCCAGGGACTAACCTCTCATCTCGAGTTGATTTTTGGTCCACGGAGCTCTTTCTTGTTGCTACAGTTACCTCAGGATCCCTCTAGCCTGGAAACAGTGTTCTTGGGGGTTCTCTGGAGTGCCACTAAGGAAATCAAGGCTCCTATCATGTGTGATGTGCAACACGGAATTACTCTGCACGCAGTGCAGGGGAATCGGGCCTCATCTCGCGGCGAGGGGGAAGTCTCATGGTTTTTCTCGAGTTGCGGCGGGAACCTGGGGTATATTCTCGAGTTACCACGGGGATGGCCCTTCCACACACGTGTTTGTTCAGCGACGTCAGGACTCCTGCCTAGTTGCGAGGGACAACTCGGGATTCTCCTCGAGGCTTGGCGGGGCAATTGGGACGCCTCTCCAGCTGAGGCGGGAGACCAACGGTCCCTTTCCACGTGCCACAGGAATCCTGGGACTCCTATCAAGTTTCACGAGGAGTCAGGCATCGTCTCCTTTGGAGGCACTGATCTCCGCGTACCTCTGGAGTTTTCAAAGGATGTGAGGCCTCCGGTCGCGATGAGGTGGGGAACTAGGTCTTTCTCTGTGGTCTCCACAGGGGATTCAGACATCCTTTCGTCTTGGGAGATGTAAGACGTGCCTACATTCAAGTCACTGCAGAGATATGCGGCCTTATTTCGAGTCAGGGCATCGCGGTGTCCATTCCACTTGAGGCCGCAAACTCAGGGTCCCTCTCACATACCTAGAGCTGAGAGAAGCCTCCTCTTGAGGTGCTTGTGATTAGGTTGTATTCCTCTGGAGTCGAAGCCAGGGACTAAACTCTCATCTCGAGTTGATTCTTGGTCCAGGGAGCTCTTTCTTGTTCCTACAGTGACATCAGGATCCCTCTAGCCTTGAAAGAGTGTTCTTGGGGTTTCTCTGGAGTGCCATCAAGGAAATCAAGGCTCCTTTCATGTGTGATGTGCAACACGGAATTGCTCTGCACGCAGTGCAGGGGAATCGGGCCTCATCTCGCGGCGAGGGGGAAGTCTCATGGTTTTTCTCGAGTTGCGGCGGGAACCTGGGGTATATTCTCGAGTTACGACGGGGATGGTCCTTCCACCCACGTGTTTGTTCAGCGACGTCAGGACTCCTGCCTAGTTGCGAGGGAAAACTCGGGATTCACCTCGAGGCTTGGCAGGGCAATTGGGACGCCTCTCCAGCTGAGGCGGGAGACCAAGGGTCCCTTTCCATGTGCCACAGGAATCCTGGGACTCCTATCAAGTTTCACGAGGAGTCAGGCATCGTCTCCTTTGGAGGCACTGATCTCCGCGTACCTCTGGAGTTTTCAAAGCATGTGAGGACTCCGGTCGCGATGAGGTGGGAAACTAGGTCTTTCTCTGTGGTCTCCACAGGGGATTCAGACATCCTTTCATCTTGGGAGATGCAAGTAGAGCCTGCATTCAAGTCACTGCAGGGATATCCGGCCTTATTTCGAGTCAGGGCATTGCAGTGTCCATTCCACTTGAGGCCGCAAAATCAGGGTCCCTCTCACATACCTAGAGCTGAGAGAAGCCTCCTCTTGAGGTGCTTGTGGTAAGGTGGTATTCCTCTGGAGTCGAAGCCAGGGACTAACCTCTCATCTCGAGTTGATTTTTGGTCCACGGAGCTCTTTCGTGTTGCTACAGTGACCTCAGGATCCCTCTAGCCTTGAAACAGTGTTCTTGGGGTTTCTCTGGAGTGCCATCAAGGAAATCAAGGCTCCTTTCATGTGTGATGTGCAACACGGAATTGCTCTGTACGCAGTGCAGGGGAATCGGGCCTCATCTCGCGGCGAGGGGGAAGTCTCATGGTTTTTCTCGAGTTGCGGCGGGAACCTGGGGTATATTCTCGAGTTATGACGGGAATGGCCCTTCCACCCACGTGTTTGTCCAGCGACGTCAAGACTCCTGCCTAGTTGCGAGGGACAACTCGGGATTCTCCTCGAGGCTTGCCAGGGCAATTGGGACGCCTCTCCAGCTGAGGCGGGAGACCAAGGGTCCCTTTCCACGTGCCAAAGGAATCCTGGGACTCCTATCAAGTTTCACGAGGAGTCAGGCATTGTCTCCTTTGGAGGCACTGATCTCCGCGTACCTCTGGAGTTTTCAAAGGATGTGAGGCCTGCGGTCGCCATGAGGTGGGGAACTAGGTCTTTCTCTGTGGTCTACACAGGTGATTCAGACATCCTTTCGTCTTGGGAGATGCAAGATGAGCCTGCATTCAAGTCACTGCAGGGATATCCGGCCTTATTTCGAGTCAGGGCATCGCGGTGTCCATTCCAATTGAGGCCGCAAACTCAGGGTCCCTCTCACATACCTAGAGCTGAGAGAAGCCTCCTCTTGAGGTTCTTGTGGTAAGGTGGTATTCCTCTGGAGTCGAAGCCAGGGACTAACCTCTCATCTCGAGTTGATTTTTGTTCCACGGAGCTCTTTCTTGTTGCTACAGTTACCTCAGGATCCCTCTAGCCTAAAAAGAGTGTTCTTGGGGTTTCTCTGGAGTGCCATCAAGGAAATCAAGGCTCCTTTCATGTGTGATGTGCAACACGGAATTGCTCTGCATGCAGTTCAGGGGAATCGGGCCTCATCTCGCGGCGAGGGGGAAGTCTCATGGTTTTTCTCTAGTTGCGGCGGGAACCTGGGGTATATTCTCGAGTTACGACGGGGATGGCCCTTCCACACACGTGTTTGTTCAGCGACGTCAGGACTCCTGCCTAGTTCTGAGGGACAACTCGGGATTCTCCTCGAGGCTTGGCAGGGCAATTGGGACGCCTCTCCAGCTGAGGCGGGAGACCAAGTGTCCCTTTCCACGTGCCACAGGAATCCTGGGACTCCTATCAAGTTTCACGAGGAGTCAGGCATCGTCTCCTTTGGAGGCACTGATCTCCGCGTACCTCTGGAGTTTTCAAAGGATGTGAGGCCTCCGGTCGCCATGAGGTGGGGAACTAGGTCTTTCTCTGTGGTCTGCACAGGGGATTCAGACATCCTTTCGTCTTGGGAGATGTAAGACGTGCCTACATTCAAGTCACTGCAGGGATATGCGGCCTTATTTCGAGTCAGGGCATCGCGGTGTCCATTCCACTTGAGGCCGCAAACTCAGGGTCCCTCTCACATACCTAGAGCTGAGAGAAGCCTCCTCTTGAGGTGCTTGTGATTAGGTGGTATTCCTCTGGAGTCGAAGCCAGGGACTAAACTTTCATCTCGAGTTGATTCTTGGTCCACGGAGCTCTTTCTTGTTCCTACAGTGACATCAGGATCACTCTAGACTTGAAAGAGTGTTCTTGGGGTTTCTCTGGAGTGCCATCAAGGAAATCAAGGCTCCTTTCATGTGTGATGTGCAACACGGAATTGCTCTGCACTCAGTGCAGGGGAATCGGGCCTCATCTCGCGGCGAGGGGGAAGTCTCATGGTTTTTCTCGAGTTGCGGCGGGAACCTGGGGTATATTCTCGAGTTACGACGGGGATGGCCCTTCCACCCACGTGTTTGTTCAGCGACGGCAGGACTCCTGCCTAGTTGCGAGGGACAACTCGGGATTCTCCTCGAGGCTTGCCAGGGCAATTGGGACGCCTCTCCAGCTGAGGCGGGAGACCAAGGGTCCCTTTCCACGTGCCACAGGAATCCTGGGATTCCTATAAAGTTTCACGAGGAGTCAGGCATCGTCTCCTTTGGAGGCACTGATCTCCGCGTACCTCTGGAGTTTTCAAAGAATGTGAGGCCTCCGGTCGCCATGAGGTGGGGAACTAGGTCTTTCTCTGTGGTCTCCACAGGGGATTCAGACATCCTTTCGTCTTGGGAGATGCAAGACGAGCCTGCATTCAAGTCACTGCAGGGATATCCGGCCTTATTTCGAGTCAGGGCATCGCGGTGTCCATTCCAATTGAGGCCGCAAACTCAGGGTCCCTCTCACATACCTAGAGCTGAGAGAAGCCTCCTCTTGAGGTGCTTGTGGTAAGGTGGTATTCCTCTGGAGTCGAAGCCAGGGACTAACCTCTCATCTCGAGTTGATTTTTGGTCCACGGAGCTCTTTCTTGTTGCTACAGTTACCTCAGGATCCCTCTAGCCTGGAAACAGTGTTCTTGGGGTTTCTCTGGAGTGCCACTAAGGAAATCAAGGCTCCTATCATGTGTGATGTGCAACACGGAATTACTCTGCACGCAGTGCAGGGGAATCGGGCCTCATCTCGCGGCGAGGGGGAAGTCTCATGGTTTTTCTCGAGTTGCGGCGGGAACCTGGGGTATATTCTCGAGTTACCACGGGGATGGCCCTTCCACACACGTGTTTGTTCAGCGACGTCAGGACTCCTGCCTAGTTGCGAGGGACAACTCGGGATTCTCCTCGAGGCTTGGCAGGGCAATTGGGACGCCTCTCCAGCTGAGGCGGGAGACCAAGGGTCCCTTTCCACGTGCCACAGGAATCCTGGGACTCCTATCAAGTTTCACGAGGAGTCAGGCATCGTCTCCTTTGGAGGCACTGATCTCCGCGTACCTCTGGAGTTTTCAAAGGATGTGAGGCCTCCGGTCGCGATGAGGTGGGGAACTAGGTCTTTCTCTGTGGTCTCCACAGGGGATTCAGACATCCTTTCGTCTTGGGAGATGTAAGACGTGCCTACATTCAAGTCACTGCAGAGATATGCGGCCTTATTTCGAGTCAGGGCATCGCGGTGTCCATTCCACTTGAGGCCGCAAACTCAGGGTCCCTCTCACATACCTAGAGCTGAGAGAAGCCTCCTCTTGAGGTGCTTGTGATTAGGTTGTATTCCTCTGGAGTCGAAGCCAGGGACTAAACTCTCATCTCGAGTTGATTCTTGGTCCAGGGAGCTCTTTCTTGTTCCTACAGTGACATCAGGATCCCTCTAGCCTTGAAAGAGTGTTCTTGGGGTTTCTCTGGAGTGCCATCAAGGAAATCAAGGCTCCTTTCATGTGTGATGTGCAACACGGAATTGCTCTGCACGCAGTGCAGGGGAATCGGGCCTCATCTCGCGGCGAGGGGGAAGTCTCATGGTTTTTCTCGAGTTGCGGCGGGAACCTGGGGTATATTCTCGAGTTACGACGGGGATGGTCCTTCCACCCACGTGTTTGTTCAGCGACGTCAGGACTCCTGCCTAGTTGCGAGGGAAAACTCGGGATTCACCTCGAGGCTTGGCAGGGCAATTGGGACGCCTCTCCAGCTGAGGCGGGAGACCAAGGGTCCCTTTCCATGTGCCACAGGAATCCTGGGACTCCTATCAAGTTTCACGAGGAGTCAGGCATCGTCTCCTTTGGAGGCACTGATCTCCGCGTACCTCTGGAGTTTTCAAAGCATGTGAGGCCTCCGGTCGCCATGAGGTGGGCAATTAGGTCTTTCTCTGTGGTCTCCAAAGGGGATTCAGACATCCTTTCATCTTGGGAGATGCAAGACGAGCCTGCATTCAAGTCACTGCAGGGATATCCGGCCTCATTTCACGTCAGGGCATCGCGGTGTCCATTGCACTTGAGGCCGCAAAATCAGGGTCCCTCTCATATACCTAGAGCTGAGAGAAGCCTCCTCTTGAGGTGCTTGTGGTAAGGTGGTATTCCTCTGGATTCGAAGCCAGGGACTAACCTCTCATCTCGAGTTGATTTTTGGTCCACGGAGCTCTTTCGTGCTGCTACAGTGACATCAGGATCCCTGTAGCCTTGAAACAGTGTTCTTTGGGTTTCTCTGGAGTGCCATCAAGGAAATCAAGGCTCCTTTCATGTGTGATGTGCAAGACGGAATTGCTCTTCATGCAGTGCATGGGAATCGGGCCTCATCTCGCGGCGAGGGGGAAGTCTCATGGTTTTTCTCGATTTGCGGCTGGACCCTAGGGTGTATTCTCGAGTTACGACGGGGATGGCCCTTCCACACACGTGTTTCTTCAGCGACGTCAGGACTCCTGCCTAGTTGCGAGGGACAACTCGGGATTCTCCTCGAGTCTTGCCAGGGCAATTGGGACGCCTCTCCAGCTGAGGCGGGAGACCAAGGGTCCCTTTCCACGTGCCACAGGAATCCTGGGATTCCTATAAAGTTTCACGAGGAGTCAGGCATCGTCTCCTTTGGAGGCACTGATCTCCGCGTACCTCTGGAGTTTTCAAAGAATGTGAGGCCTCCGGTCGCCATGAGGTGGGGAACTAGGTCTTTCTCTGTGGTCTCCACAGGGGATTTAGACATCCTTTCATCTTGGGAGATACAAGAAGAGCCTGCATTCAAGTCACTGCAGGGATATCCGGCCTTATTTCGAGTCAGGGCATCATGGTGTCCATTCCACTTGAGGCCGCAAACTCAGGGTCCCTCTCACATACCTAGAGCTGAGAGAAGCCTCCTCTTGAGGTGCTTGTGGTAAGGTGGTATTCCTCTGGAGTCGAAGCCAGGGACTAACCCCTCATCTCGAGTTGATTTTTGGTCCACGGAGCTCTTTCGTGTTGCTACAGTGACTTCAGGATCCCTCTAGCCTTGAAACAGTGTTCTTGGGGTTTCTCTGGAGTGCCATCAAGGAAATCAAGGCTCCTTTCATGTGTGATGAGCAACACGCAATTGCTCTGCACGCAGTGCAGGGGAATCGGGCCTCATCTCGCGGCGAGGGGGAAGTCTCATGGTTTTTCTCGAGTTGCGGCGGGAACCTGGGGTATATTCTCGAGTTAAGATGGGGATGGCCCTTCCACCCACGTGTTTGTTCAGCGACGTCAGGACTCCTGTATAGTTGCGAGGGACAACTCGGGATTCTCCTCGAGGCTTGGAAGGGCAATTGGGACGCCTCTCCAGCTGAGGTGGGAAACCAAGTGTCCCTTTCCACGTGCCACAGGAATCCTGGGACTCCTATCAAGTTTCACGAGGAGTCAGGCATCGTCTCCTTTGGAGGCTCTGACCTCCGCGTATCTCTGGAGTTTTCAAAGGATGTGAGGCCTCCGGTCGCGATGAGGTGGGGAACTACGTCTTTCTCTGTGGTCTCCACAAGCGATTCAGACAACCTTTCGTCTTGGGAGATGCAAGACGAGTCTGCATTCAAGTCACTGCAGGAATATCCGGCGTTATTTCGAGTCAGGGCATCGCGGTGTCCATTCCACTTGAGGCCGCAAACTCGGGGTCCCTCTCACATACCTAGAGCTGAGAGAAGCCTCTTCTTAAGGTGCTTGTGGTAAGGTGGTATTCCTCTGGAGTCGAAGCCAGGGACTAACCTCTCATCTCGAGTTGATTTTTGTTCCACAGAGAGCTTTCATGTTACCACAGTGACGTCAGGATCCCTCTAGCCTTGAAACAGTGTTCTTGGGGTTTCTCTGGAGTGCCATGAAGGAAATCAAGGCTCCTTTCATGTGTGATGTGCAACACGGAATTGATCTGCACGCAGTGCAGGGGAATCGGTCCTCATCTCGCGGCGAGGGGGAAGTCTCATGGTTTTTCTCGAGTTGCGGCGGGAACCTGGGGTATATTCTCGAGTTACCACGGGGATGGCCCTTCCACCCACGTGTTTGTTCAGCGACGTCAGGACTTCTGCCTAGTTGCGAGGGACAACTCGGGATTCTCCTCGAGGCTTGGCAGGGCAATTCGGACGCCTCTCCAGCTGAGGCGGGAGACCAAGGGTCCCTTTCCACGTGCCACAGGAATCCTGGGACTCCTATCAAGTTTCCCGAGGAGTCAGGCATCGTCTCCTTTGGAGGCACTGATCTCCGCGTACCTCTGGAGTTTTCAAAGGATGTGAGGCCTCCGGTCGCGATTAGGTGGGGAACTAGATCTTTCTCTGTGGTCTGCACAGGGGATTCAGACATCCTTTCGTCTTGGGAGATGCAAGACGAGCCTGCATTCAAGTCACTGCAGGGATATGCGGCCTTATTTCGAGTCAGGGCATCGCGGTGTTCATTCGACTTGAGGCTGCAAACTCAGGGTCCCTCTTACATACCTAAAGCTGAGAGAAGCCTCCTCTTGAGGTGCTTGTGATAAGGTGGTATTCCTCTGGAGTCGAAGCCAGGGACTAACCCCTCATCTCGAGTTGATTTTTGGGCCACGGAGCTCTTTCGCGTTGCTCCAGTGACCTCAGGATCCCTCTAGCCTTGAAACAGTGTTCTTGGGGTTTCTCTGGAGTGCCATCAAGGAAATCAAGGCTCCTTTCATGTGTGATTGCCACACGAAATTGCTCTGCACGCAGTGTAGGGGAATCGGGCCTCATCTCGCGACGAGGGGGAAGTCTCATGGTTTTTCTCGAGTTGCGGCGGGAACCTGGGGTATATTCTCGAGTTACGACGGGGATGGCCCTTCCACACACGTGTTTGTTCAGCGACGGCAGGACTCCTGCCTAGTTGCGAGGGACAACTCGGGATTCTCCTCGAGGCTTGGCAGGGCAATTGGGACGCCTCTCCAGCTGAGGCGGGAGACCAAGGGTCCCTTTCCACGTGCCACAGGAATCCTGGGACTCCTATCAAGTTTCACGAGTCAGACTTCGTCTCCTTTGGAGGCACTGATCTCCGCGTACCTCTGAAGTTTTCAAAGGATGCGAGGCCTCCGGTCGCGATGAGGTGGGGAACTAGGTCTTTCTCTGTGGTCTCCACAGGGGATTCAGACATCCTTTCGTCTTGGGAGATGCAAGACGAGCCTGCATTCAACTCACTGCAGGGATATCCAGCCTTATTTCGAGTCAGGGCATCGCGGTGTCCATTCCAATTGAGGCCGCAAACTCAGGGTCCCTCTCACATACATAGAGCTGAGAGAAGCCTCCTCTTGAGGTGCTTGTGGTAAGGTGGTATTCCTCTGGAGTCGAAGCAAGGGACTAACCTCTCATCTCGAGTGGATTCTTGGTGCACGGAGCTCTTTCGTGTTGCTACAGTGACTTCAGGTTCCCTCGAGCCTTGAAACAGTGTTCTTGGGGTTTCTCTGGAGTGCCATCAAGGAAATCAAGCCTCCTTTCATGTGTGATGTGCAACACGGAATTGCTCTGCATGCAGTGCAGGGGAATCGGGCCTCATCTCGCGGCGAGGGGGAAGTCTCATGGTTTTTCTCGAGTTGCGGCGGGAACCTGGGGTATATTCTCGAGTTACGACGGGGATGGACCTTCCACCCACGTGTTTGTTCAGCGACGTCAGGACTCCTGCCTAGTTGCGAGGGACAACTCGGGATTCTCCTCGAGGCGTGGCAGGGCAATTGGGACGCCTGTCCAGCTGAGGCGGGAGACCAAGGGTCCCTTTCCACGTGCCACAGGAATCCTGGGACTCCTATCAAGTTTCACGAGGAGTCAGGCATCGTCTCCTTTGGAAACACTGATCTCCGTATACTTCTGGAATTTTCAAAGGATGTGAGGCCTCCGGTCGTGATGAGGTGGGGATCTAGGTCTTTCTCTGTGGTCTGCACAGGTGATTCAGACATCCTTTCGTCTTGGGAGATGCAAGACGAGCCTGCATTCAAGTCACTGCAGGGATATTCGGCCTTATTTTGAGTCAGGGCATAGCGGTGTCCATTCCACTTGAGGCTGCAAACTCAGGGTCCCTCTCACATACCTAGAGCTGAGAGAAGCCTCCTCTTGAGGTGCTTGTGATAAGGTGGTATTCCTCTGGAGTTGAAGCCAGGGACTAACCCCTCATCTCGAGTTGATTTTTGGTCCACGGAGCTCTTTCGTGTTGCTACAGTGACCTCAGGATCCCTCTAGCCTTGAAACAGTGTTCGTGGGGTTTCTCTGGAGTGCCATCAAGGAAATCAAGGCTCCTTTCATGTCTGATGTGCAACACGGAATTGCTCTGCACGCAGTGCAGGATATCGGGCCTCATTTCACGGCGAGGGGGAAGTCTCATGGTTTTTCTCGAGTTGCGGCGGGAACCTGGGGTATATTCTCGAGTTACGTCGGCGATGGCCCTTCCACCCACGTGTTTGTTCAGTGACGTCAGGACTCCTGCCTAGTTGCGAGGGACAACTCGGGATTCTCCTCGAGGCTTGGCAGGGCAATTGGGACGCCTCTCCAGCTGAGGCGGGAGACCAAGGGTCCCTTTCCACGTGCCACAGGAATCCTGGGACTCCTATCAAGTTTCAGGAGGAGTCAGGCATCGTCTCCTTTGGAGGTACTGATCTCCGCGTACCTCTGGAATTTTCAAAGGATGTGAGGCCTCCGGTCGCGATGAGGTGGGGAACTAGGTCTTTCTCTGTGGTCTCCACAGGGGATTCAGACATCCTTTCGTCTTGGGAGATGCAAGACGAGCCGGCATTCAACTCACTGCAGGGATATCCGGCCTTATTTCGAGTCAGGGTATCGCGGTGTCCATTCCACTTGAGGCCGCAAACTCAGGGTCCCTCTCACATACCTAGAGCTGAGAGAAGCCTCCTGTTGAGATGCTTGTGGTAAGGTGGTATTCCTCTGGAGTCGAAGCCAGGGACTAACCTCTTATCTCGAGTTGATTTTTGGGCCACGGAGCTGTTCCGTGTGGCTACAGTGACCTCAGGATCCCTCTAGCCTTGAAACAGTGTTCTTGGGTTTTCTCTGGAGTGCCATCAAGGAAATCAAGGCTCCTTTCATGTGTGATGTGCAACAAGGAATGGCTCTGCACGCAGTGCAGGGGAATCGGGCCTCATCTCGTGGCGAGGGGGAAGTCTCATGGTTTTTCTCGAGTTGCGGCGGGAATCTGGGGTATATTCTCTAGTTACGACGGGGATGGCCCTCCCATGCACGTTTTTGTTCAGCCACGTCAGGACTCCTGCCTAGTTGCGAGGGACAACTCGGGATTCTCCTCAAGGATTGGTATGGCAATTTAAACGCCTCTCCAGCTGAGGCAGGAGACTAAGGGTCCCTTTCCACGTGCACAGGAATCCTGGGACTCCTATCAAGTTTCACGATGAGTCAGGAATCGTCTCCTTTGGAGGCACTTATCTCCGCATACCTCTGCAGTTTTCAAAGGATGTGAGGCCTCCGGTCGCGATGAGGTGGGGAACTAGGTCTTTCTCTGTGGTCTCCACAGGGGATTCAGACATCCTTTCGTCTTGGGAGATGCAAGACGAGCCTGCATTCAAGTCACTGCAGGGATATCCGGCTTAATTTCGAGTCAGGGTATCGCGGTGTCCATTCCACTTGAGGCCGCAAACTCAGGGTCCCTCTCACATACCTAGAGCTAAGAGAAGCCTCCTTTTGAGATGCTTGTGGTAAGGTGGTATTCCTCTGGAGTCGAAGCCAGGGACTAACCTCTTATCTCGAGTTGATTTCTGGTCCACGGATCTCTTCCGTGTTGCTACAGTGACCTCAGGATCCCTCTAGCCTTGAAACAGTGTTCTTGGGTTTTCTCTGTAGTGCCATGAAGGAAATCAAGGCTCCTTTCATGTGTGATGTGCAACACGGAATTGCTCTGCACGCAGTGCAGGGGAATCGGGCCTCATCTGGCGGCGAGGGGGAAGTCTCATGGTTTTTCTCGAGTTGCGGCGGGAACCTGGGGTATATTCTCGAATTAAAACGGGGATGGCCCTTCCACCCACGTGTTTGTTCAGCGACGTCAAGACTCCTGCCTAGTTGCGAGGGACAACTCGGGATTCTCCTCGAGGTTTGGTAGGGCAATTGGGACGCCTCCCCAGCTTAGGCGGGAGACCAAGGGTCCCTTTCCACGTGCCACAGGAATCCTGGGGCTCCTATCAAGTTTCACGAGGAGTCAGGCATCGTCTCCTTTGGAAGCACTGATCTCCGCATACCTCTGGAATTTTCAAAGGATGTGAGGCCTCCGGTCGTGATGAGGTGGGGATCTAGGTCTTTCTCTGTGGTCTGCACAGGGGATTCAGACATCCTTTCGTATTGGGAGATGCAAGACGAGCCTGCATTCAAGTCACTGCAGGGATATTCGGCCTTATTTTGAGTCAGGGCATAGCGGTGTCCATTCCACTTGAGGCTGCAAACTCAGCGTCCCTCTCACATACCTAGAGCTGAGAGAAGCCTCCTCTTGAGGTGCTTGTGATAAGGTGGTATTCCTCTGGAGTTGAAGCCAGGGACTAACCCCTCATCTCGAGTTGATTTTTGGTCCACGGAGCTCTTTCGTGTTGCTACAGTGACCTCAGGATCCCTCTAGCCTTGAAACAGTGTTCTTGGGGTTTCTCTGGAGTGCCATCAAGGAAATCAAGGCTCCTTTCATGTCTGATGTGCAACACGGAATTGCTCTGCACGCAGTGCAGGATATCGGGCCTCATCTCACGGCGAGGGGGAAGTCTCATGGTTTTTCTCGAGTTGCGGCGGGAACCTGGGGTATATTCTCGAGTTACGTCGGCGATGGCCCTTCCACCCACGTGTTTGTTCAGTGACGTCAGGACTCCTGCCTAGTTGCGAGGGACAACTCGGGATTCTCCTCGAGGCTTGGCAGGGCAATTGGGACGCCTGTCCAGCTGAGGCGGGAGACTAAGGGTCCCTTTCCACGTGCCACAGGAATCCTGGGACTCCTATCAAGTTTCACGAGTCAGGCATCGTCTCCTTTGGAGGCACTGATCTCCGCGTACCTCTGAAGTTTTCAAAGGATGTGAGGCCTCGGGTCGCGATGAGGTGGGGAACTAGGTCTTTCTCTGTGGTCTCCACAGGGGATTCAGACATCCTTTCGTCTTGGGAGATGCAAGACGAGCCTGCATTCAAGTCACTGCAGGGATATCCAGCCTTATTTCGAGTCAGGGCATCGCGGTGTCCATTCCACTTGAGGCCGCAAACTCAGGGTCCCTCTCACATACATAGAGCTGAGAGAAGCCTCCTCTTGAGGTGCTTGTGGTAAGGTGGTATTCCTCTGGATTCGAAGCCAGGGACTAACCTCTCATCTCGAGTTGATTTTTGGTCCACGGAGCTTTTTCGTGTTGCTACAGTAACCTCAGGTTCCCTCGAGCCTTGAAACAGTGTTCTTGGGGTTTCTCTGGAGTGCCATCAAGGAAATCAAGGCTCCTTTCATGTGTGATGTGCAAGACGGAATTGCTCTTCACGCAGTGCATGGGAATCGGGCCTCATCTCGCGGCGAGGGGGAAGTCTCATGGTTTTTCTCGATTTGCGGCTGGACCCTGGGGTGTATTCTCGAGTTACGACGGGGATGGCCCTTCCACACACGTGTTTCTTCAGCGACGTCAGGACTCCTGCCTAGTTGCGAGGGACAACTCGGGACTCTCCTCGAGTCTTGCCAGGGCAATTGGGACGCCTCTCCAGCTGAGGCGGGAGACCAAGGGTCCCTTTCCACGTGCCACAGGAATCCTGGGATTCCTATAAAGTTTCACGAGGAGTCAGGCATCGTCTCCTTTGGAGGCACTGATCTCCGCGTACCTCTGGAGTTTTCAAAGAATGTGAGGCCTCCGGTCGCCATGAGGTGGGGAACTAGGTCTTTCTCTGTGGTCTCCACAGGGGACTCAGACATCCTTTCATCTTGGGAGATACAAGAAGAGCCTGCATTCAAGTCACTGCAGGGATATCCGGCCTTATTTCGAGTCAGGGCATCATGGTGTCCAACCCACTTGAGGCCGCAAACTCAGGGTCCCTCTCACATACCTAGAGCTGAGAGAAGCCTCCTCTTGAGGTGCTTGTGGTAAGGTGGTATTCCTCTGGAGTCGAAGCCAGGGACTAACCTCTCATCTCGAGTTGATTTTTGGTCCACAGAGAGCTTACATGTTGCCACAGTGACGTCAGGATCCCTCTAGCCTTGAAACAGTGTTCTTGGGGTTTCTCTGAAGTGCCATCAAGGAAATCAAGGCTCCTTTCATGTGTGATGTGCAACACGGAATTGCTCTGCACGCAGTGCAGGGGAATCGGTCCTCATCTCGCGGCGAGGGGGAACTCTCATGGTTTTTCTCGAGTTGCGGCGGGAACCTGGGGTATATTCTCGAGTTACGACGGGGATGGCCCTTCCACCCACGTGATTGTTCAGCGACGTCAGGACTCCTGCCTAGTTGCGAGGGACAACTCGGGATTCTCCTCGAGGCTTGGCAGTGCAATTGGGATGCCTCTCCAGCGGAGGCGGGAGACCAAGGGTCCCTTTCCACGTGCCACAGGAATCCTGGGACGCCTATCAATTTTCACGAGGAGTCAGGCATCGTCTCCTTTAGAGGCACTGATCTACGCGTACCTCTGGAGTTTTCAAAGGATGTGAGGCCTCCAGTCGCGATGAGGTGGGGAACTAGGTCTTTCTCTGTGGTCTCCACAGGGGATTCAGACATCCTTTCGTCTTGGGAGATGCAAGACGAGCCTGCATTCAAGTCACTGCAGGGATATCCGACCTTATTTGAAGTCAGGGCAGCGCGGGGTCCATTCCACTTGAGGCCGCAAACTCAGGGTCCCTCTCACATACCTAGAGCTGAGAGAAGCCTCCTCTTGAGGTGCTTGTGATTAGGTGGTATTTCTCTGGAGTCGAAGCCAGGGACTAACCTCTGATCTCGGGTTGATTTTTGTTCCACGAAGCTCTTTCGTGTTGCTACAGTGACCTCAGGATCCCTCTAGCCTTGAAACAGTGTTCTTGGGTTTTCTCTAGAGTGCCACCAAGGAAATCAAGGCTCCTATCTTGTGTGATGGGCAACACGGAATTGCTCTGCATGCAGTGCAGGGGAATCGGGCCTCATCTCTCGGCGAGAGGGAAGTCTCATGGTTTTTCTCGAGTTGCGGCGGGAACCTGGGGTATATTCTCGAGTTACGACGGGGATGGCCCTTCCACCCACGTGTTTGTTCAGCGACGTCAGTACTCCTGCCTAGTTGCGAGGGACAATTCGGGATTCTCCTCGAGGCTTCGCAGGGCAATTGGGACGCCTCTCCAGCTGAGGCGGGAGACCAAGGGTCCCTTTCCACGTGCCACAGGAATCCTGGGACTCCTATCAAGTTTCACGAGGAGTCAGGCATCGTCTCCTTTGGAGGCACTGACCTCCGCGTACCTCTGGAGTTTTCAAAGGATGTGAGGCCTCCGGTCGCGATGAGGTGGGGAACTAGGTCTTTCTCTGTGGTCTTCACAAGGGATTCAGACAACCTTTCGTCTTGGGAGATGCAAGACGAGCCTGCATTCAAGTCACTGCAGGAATATCCGGCCTTATTTCGAGTCTGGGCATCGCGGTGTCCATTCCACTTGAGGCCGCAAACTCAAGGTCCCTCTCACATACATAGAGCTGAGATAAGCCTCTTCTTGAGGTGCTTGTGGTAAGGTGGTATTCCTCTGGAGTCGAAGCCAGGGACTAACCCCTCATCTCGAGTTGATTTTGGGCCACGGAGCTCTTTCGTGTTGCTACAGTGACCTCAGGATCCCTCTAGCCTTGAAGCAGTGTTCTTGGGGTTTCTCTGGAGTGCCATCAAGGAAATCAAGGCTCCTTTCATGTGTGATGTGCAACACGGAATTCCTCTGCACGCAGTGTAGGGGAATCGGGCCTCATCTCGCGACGAGGGGGAAGTCTCATGGTTTTTCTCGAGTTGCGGCGGGAACCTGGGGTATATTCTCGAGTTACGACGGGGATTGCCCTTCCACCCACGTGTTTGTTCAGCGACGTCTGGACTCCTGCCTAGTTGCGAAGGACAACTCGGGATTCTCCTCGAGGCTTGGCAGGGCAATTGGGACGCCTCTCCAGCTGAGGCGGGAGAACAAGGGTCCCTTTCCACGTGCCACAGGAATCCTGGGACTCCTATCAAGTTTCAGAGGACTCAGGCATCGTCTCCTTTGGAGGCACTGATCTCCGCGTACCTCTGGAGTTTTCAAAGGATGTGAGGCCTCCTGTTGCGATGAGGTGGGGAACTAGGTATTTCTCTGTGGTCTCCATAGGGGATTCAGACATCCTTTCGTCTTGGGAGATGCAAGACGAGCCTGCATTCAAGTCACTGCAGGGATATCCAGCCTTATTTCGAGTCAGGGCATCGCGGTGTCCATTCCACTTGAGGCCGCAAACTCAGGGTCCCTCTCACATACATAGAGCTGAGAGAAGCCTCATCTTGAGGTGCTTGTGGTAAGGTGGTATTCCTCTGGAATCGAAGCAAGGGACTAACCTCTCATCTTGAGTGGATTCTTGGTGCACGGAGCTCTTTCGTGTTGCTACAGTGACCTCAGGTTCCCTCGAGCCTTGAAACAGTGTTCTTGGGGTTTCTCTGGAGTGCCATCAAGGAAATCAAGGCTCCTTTCATGTGTGATGTGCAACACGGAATTGCTCTGCACGCAGTGCAGGGGAATCGGGCCTCATCTCACGGCGAGGGGGAAGTCTCATGGTTTTTCTCGAGTTGCGGCGGGAACCTGGGGTATATTCTCGAGTTACGATGGGGATGGACCTTCCACCCACGTGTTTGTTCAGCGACGTCAGGACTCCTGCCTAGTTGCGAGGGACAACTCGTGATTCTCCTCGAGGCGTTGCAGGGCAATTGGGACGCCTGTCCAGCTGAGGCGGGAGACCAAGGGTCCCTTTCCACGTGCCACAGGAATCCTGGGACTCCTAACAAGTTTCACGAGGAGTCAGGCATCGTCTCCTTTGGAAGCACTGATCTCCGCATACCTCTGGAATTTTCAAAGGATGTGAGGCCTCAGGTCGTGATGAGGTGGGGATCTAGGTCTTTCTCTGTGGTCTGCACAGGGGATTCAGACATCCTTTCGTCTTGGGAGATGCAAGACGAGCCTGCATTCAAGTCACTGCAGGGATATTCGGCCTTATTTTGAGTCAGGGCATAGCGGTGTCCATTCCACTTGAGGCTGCAAACTCAGGGTCCCTCTCACATACCTAGAGCTGAGAGATGCCTCCTCTTGAGGTGCTTGTGATAAGGTGGTATTCCTCTGGAGTTGAAGCCAGGGACTAACCCCTCATCTCGAGTTGATTTTTGGTCCACGGAGCTCTTTCGTGTTGCTACAGTGACCTCAGGATCCCTCTAGCCTTGAAACAGTGTTCTTGGGGTTTCTCTGGAGTGCCATCAAGGAAATCAAGGCTCCTTTCATGTCTGATGTGCAACACGGAATTGCTCTGCATGCAGTGCAGGATATCGGGCCTCATCTCACGGCGATGGGGAAGTCTCATGGTTTTTCACGAGTTGCGGCGGGAACCTGGGGTATATTCTCGAGTTACGTCGGCGATGGCCCTTCCACCCACGTGTTTGTTCAGTGACGTCAGGACTCCTGCCTAGTTGCGAGGGACAACTCGGGATTCTCCTCGAGGCTTGGCAGGGCAATTGGGACGCCTGTCCAGCTGAGGTGGGAGACCAAGGGTCCCTTTCCACGTGCCACAGGAATCCTGGGACTCCTATCAAGTTTCACGAGTCAGGCATCGTCTCCTTTGGAGGCACTGATCTCCGCGTACCTCTGAAGTTTTCAAAGGATGTGAGACCTCGGGTCGCGATGAGGTGGGGAACTAGGTCTTTCTCTGTGGTCTCCACAGGGGATTCAGACATCCTTTCGTCTTGGGAGATGCAAGACGAGCCTGCATTCAAGTCACTGCAGGGATATCCAGCCTTATTTCGAGTCAGGGCATCGCGGTGTCCATTCCACTTGAGGCCGCAAACTCAGGGTCCCTCTCACATACATAGAGCTGAGAGAAGCCTCCTCTTGAGGTGCTTGTGGTAAGGTGGTATTCCTCTGGAGACGAAGCCAGGGACTAACCTCTCATCTCGAGTTGATTTTTGGTCCACGGAGCTCTTTCGTGTTGCTACAGTGACCTCAGGTTCCCTCGAGCCTTGAAACAGTGTTCTTGGCGTTTCTCTGGAGTGCCATCAAGGAAATCAAGGCTCCTTTCATGTGTGATGTGCAACACGGAATTGCTCTGCACGCAGTGCAGGGGAATCGGGCCTCATCTCGTGGCGAGGGGGAAGTCTCATGGTTTTTCTCGAGTTGCGGCGGAAACCTGGGGTATATTCTCGAGTTACGACGGGGATGGCCCTTCCACCCACGTGTTTGTTCAGCGACGTCAGGACTCCTGCCTAGTTGCGAGGGACAACTCGGGATTCTCCTCGAGGCGTGGCAGGGCAATTGGGACGCCTCTCCAGCTGAGGCGGGAGACCAAGGGTCCCTTTCCACGTGCCACAGGAATCCTGGGACTCCTATCAATTTTCACGAGGAGTCAGGCATCGTCTCCTTTGGAGGCACTGATCTCCGCGTACCTCTGGAGTTTTCAAAGGATGTGAGGCCTCCGGTCGCGATGAGGTGGGGAACTAGATCTTTCTCTGTGGTCTTCACAGGGGATTCAGACATCCTTTCGTCTTGGGAGATGCAAGACGAGCCTGCATTCAAGTCACTGCAGGGATATCCGGCCTTATTTCGAGTCAGGGCATCGCGGTGTCCATTCGACTTGAGGCTGCAAACTCAGGGTCCCTCTGACATACCTAGAGCTGAGAGAAGCCTCCTCTTGAGGTGCTTGTGGTAAGGTGCTATTCCTCTGGAGTCGAAGCCAGGGACTAACCCCTCATCTCGAGTTGATTTTTGGGCCACGGAGTTCTTTCGTGTTGCTACAGTGACCTCAGGATCCCTCTAGCCTTGAAACAGTGTTCTTGGGGTTTCTCTGGAGTGCCATCAAGGAAATCAAGGCTCCTTTCATGTGTGATGTGCAACACGGAATTCCTCTGCACGCAGTGTAGGGGAATCGGGCCTCATCTCGCGACGAGGGGGAAGTCTCATGGTTTTTCTCGAGTTGCGGCGGGAACCTGGGGTATATTCTCGAGTTACGATGGGGATGGCCCTTCCACCCACGTGTTTGTTCAGCGACGTCTGGACTCCTGCCTAGTTGCGAGGGACAACTCGGGATTCTCCTCGAGGCTTGGCAGGGCAATTGGGACGCCTGTCCAGCTGAGGCGGGAGACCAAGGGTCCCTTTCCACGTGCCACAGGAATCCTGGGACTCCTATCAAGTTTCACGAGTCAGGCATCGTCTCCTTTGGAGGCACTGATCTCCGCGTACCTCTGAAGTTTTCAAAGGATGTGAGGCCTCCGGTCGCGATGAGGTGGGGAACTAGGTCTTTCTCTGTGGTCTCCACAGGGGATTCAGACATCCTTTCGTCTTGGGAGATGCAAGACGAGCCTGCATTCAAGTCACTGCAGGGATATCCAGCCTTATTTCGAGTCAGGGCATCGCGGTGTCCATTCCACTTGAGGCCGCAAACTCAGGGTCCCTCTCACATACATAGAGCTGAGAGAAGCCTCCTCTTGAGGTGCTTGTGGTAAGGTGGTATTCCTCTGGAGTCGAAGCCAGGGACTAACCTCTTATCTCGAGTTGATTTTTGGGCCACGGCGCTGTTCCGTGTGGCTACAGTGACCTCAGGATCCCTCTAGCCTTGAAACAGTGTTCTTGGGTTTTCTCTGGAGTGCCATCAAGGAAATCAAGGCTCCTTTCATGTGTGATGTGCAACACAGAATGGCTCTGCACGCAGTGCAGGGGAATAGGGCCTCATCTGGCGGCGAGGGGGAAGTCTCATGGTTTTTCTCGAGTTGCGGCGGGAACCTGGGGTATATTCTCGAGTTACGACGGGGATGGCCCTTCCACCCACGTGTTTGTTCAGCGACGTCAAGACTCCTGCCTAGTTGCGAGGGACAACTCGGGATTCTCCTCGAGGTTTGCTAGGGCAATTGGGACGCCTCCCCAGCTTAGGCGGGAGACCAAGGGTCCCTTTCCACGTGCCACCGGAATTCTGGGACTCCTATCAAATTTCACGAGGAGTCAGGCATCGTCTCCTTTGGAGGCACTGATCTCCGTGTACCTCTGGAGTTTTCAAAGGATGTGAGGCCTCGGGTCGCGATGAGGTGGGGAACTAGGTCTTTCTCTGTGGTCTCCACAGGGGATTCAGACATCCTTTCGTCTTGGGAGATGCAAGACGAGCCTGCATTCAAGTCACTGCAGGGATATCCAGCCTTATTTCGAGTCAGGGCATCGCGGTGTCCATTCCACTTGAGGCCGCAAACTCAGGGTCCCTCTCACATACATAGAGCTGAGAGAAGCCTCCTCTTGAGGTGCTTGTGGTAAGGTGGTATTCCTCTGGAGTCGAAGCCAGGGACTATCCTCTCATCTCGAGTGGATTCTTGGTGCACGGAGCTCTTTCGTGTTGCTACAGTAACCTCAGGTTCCCTCGAGCCTTGAAACAGTGTTCTTGGGGTTTCTCTGGAGTGCCATCAAGGAAATCAAGGCTCCTTTCATGTGTGATGTGCAACACGCAATTGCTCTGCACGCAGTGCAGGGGAATCGGGCCTCATCTGGCGGCGAGGGGGAAGTCTCATGGTTTTTCTCGAGTTGCGGCGGGAACCTGGGGTATATTCTCGAGTTACGTCGGCGATGGCCCTTCCACCCACGTGTTTGTTCAGTGACGTCAGGACTCCTGCCTAGTTGCGAGGGACAACTCGGGATTCTCCTCGAGGCGTGGCAGGGCAATTGGGACGCCTGTCCAGCTGAGGCGGGAGACCAAGGGTCCCTTTCCACGTGCCACAGGAATCCTGGGACTCCTATCAAGTTTCACGAGTCAGGCATCGTCTCCTTTGGAGGCACTGATCTCCGCGTACCTCTGAAGTTTTCAAAGGATGTGAGGCCTCGGGTCGCGATGAGGTGGGGAACTAGGTCTTTCTCTGTGGTCTCCACAGGGGATTCAGACATCCTTTCGTCTTGGGAGATGCAAGACGAGCCTGCATTCAACTCACTGCAGGGATATCCAGCCTTATTTCGAGTCAGGGCATCGCGGTGTCCATTCCACTTGAGGCCGCAAACTCAGGGTCCCTCTCACATACATAGAGCTGAGAGAAGCCTCCTCTTGAGGTGCTTGTGGTAAGGTGGTATTCCTCTGGAGTCGAAGCCAGGGACTAACCTCTCATCTCGAGTTGATTCTTGGTCCACGGAGCTCTTTCGTGTTGCTACAGTAACCTCAGGTTCCCTCGAGCCTTGAAACAGTGTTCTTGGGGTTTCTCTGGAGTGCCATCAAGGAAATCAAGGCTCCTTTCATGTGTGATGTGCAACACGGAATTGCTCTGCATGCAGTGCAGGGGAATCGGGCCTCATCTCGCGACGAGGGGGAAGTCTCATGGTTTTTCTCGAGTTGCGGCGGGAACCTGGGGTATATTCTCGAGTTACGACGGGGATGGCCCTTCCACACACGTGTTTGTTCAGCGACGTCAGGACTCCTGCCTAGTTGCGAGGGACAACTCGAGATTCTCCTCGAGGCTTGGCAGGGCAATTGGGACGCCTCTCCAGCTGAGGCGGGAGACCAAGGGTTTCTTTCCACGTGCCACAGGAATCCTGGGACTCCTATCAAGTTTCACGAGGAGTCAGGCATCGTCTCCTTTGGAGGCACTGATCTCCGCGTACCTCTGGAATTTTCAAAGGATGTGAGGCCTCCGGTCGCGATGAGGTGGGGAACTAGGTCTTTCTCTGTGGTCTCCACAGGGGATTCAGACATCCTTTCGTCTTGGGAGATGCAAGACGAGCCGGCATTCAAGTCACTGCAGGGATATCCGGCCTTATTTTGAGTCAGGGTATCGCGGTGTCCATTCCACTTGAGGCCGCAAACTCAGGGTCCCTCTCACATACCTAGAGCTGAGAGAAGCCTCCTCTTGAGATGCTTGTGGTAAGGTGGTATACCTCTGGAGTCGAAGCCAGGGACTAACCTCTTATCTCGAGTTGATTTTTGGGCCACGGAGCTGTTCCGTGTGGCTACAGTGACCTCAGGATCCCTCTAGCCTTGAAACAGTGTTCTTGGGTTTTCTCTGGAGTGCCATCAAGGAAATCAAGGCTCCTTTCATGTGTGATGTGCAACAAGAAATGGCTCTGCACGCAGTGCAGGGGAATCGGGCCTCATCTGGCGGCGAGGGGGAAGTCTCATGGTTTTTCTCGAGTTGCGGCGGGAACCTGGGGTATATTCTCGAGTTACGACGGGGATGGCCCTTCCACCCACGTGTTTGTTCAGCGACGTCAAGACTCCTGCCTAGTTGCGAGGGACAACTCGGGATTCTCCTCGAGGTTTGGTAGGGCAATTGGGACGCCTCCCCAGCTTAGGCGGGAGACCAAGGGTCCCTTTCCACGTGCCACAGGAATTCTGGGACTCCTATCAAATTTCACGAGGAGTCAGGCATCGTCTCCTTTGGAGGCACTGATCTCCGTGTATCTGGAGTTTTCAAAGGATGTGAGGCCTCCGGTCGCGATGAGGTGGGGAACTAGGTCTTTCTCTGTGGTCTCCACAGGGGATTCAGACATCTTTTCATCTTGGGAGATGCAAGACGTGCCTGCATTCAAGTCACTGCAGGGATATCCGGCCTTATTTCGAGTCAGGGCGTCGCGATGTCCATTCCACTTGAGGCCGCAAACTCAGGGTCCCTCTCACATACCTAGAGCTGAGAGAAGCCTCCTCTTGAGGTGCTTGTGGTAAGGTGGTATTCCTCTGGAGTCGAAGCCAGGGACTAACCTCTCATCTCGAGTTGATTTTTGGTCCACGGAGCTCTTTCGTGTTGCTGCAATGACCTCAGGATCCCTCTAGCCTTAAAACAGTGTTCTTGGGGTTTCTCTGGAGTGCCATCAAGGAAATCAAGGCTCCTTTCATGTGTGATGTGCAACACGGAATTGCTCTACACGCAGTGCAGGGGAATCGGGCCTCATCTCGTGGCGAGGGGGAAGTCTCATGGTTTTTTTCGAGTTGCGGCGGGAACCTGGGGTATATTCTCGAGTTACGACGGGGATGGCCCTTCCACCCACGTTTTTGTTCAGCCACGTCAGGACTCCTGCCTAGTTGCGAGGGACAACTCGGGATTCTCCTCAAGGATTGGTAGGGCAATTTGAACGCCTCCCCAGCTGAGGCGGGAGACCAAGGGTCCCTTTCCACGTGCACAGGAATCCTGGGACTCCTATCAAGTTTCACGAGGAGTCAGGCATCGTCTCCTTTGGAGGCACTGATCTCCGCATACCTCTGCAGTTTTCAAAGGATATGAGGCCTCCGGTCGCCATGAGGTGGGGAACTAGGTCTTTCTCTGTGGTCTCCACAGGGGATTCAGACATCCTTTCGTCTTGGGAGATGCAAGATGAGCCTGCATTCAAGTCACTGCAGGGATATCCGGCTTAATTTCGAGTCAGGGTATCGCGGTGTCCATTCCACTTGAGGCCGCAAATTCAGGGTCCCTCTCACATACCTAGAGCTAAGAGAAGCCTCCTCTTGAGATGCTTGTGGTAAGGTGGTATTCCTCTGGGGTCGAAGCCAGGGACTAACCTCTTATCTCGAGTTGATTTCTGGTCCACGGATCTCTTCTGTGTTGCTACAGTGACCTCAGGATCCCTCTAGCCTTGAAACAGTGTTCTTGGGGTTTCTCTGGAGTGCCATCAAGGAAATCAAGGCTCCTTTCATGTGTGATGTGCAACACGGAATTGCTCTGCACGCAGTGCAGGCGAATCGGGCCTCCTCTGGCGGCGAGGGGGAAGTCTCATGGTTTTTCTCGAGTTGCGGCGGGAACCTGGGGTATATTCTCGAGTTACGACGGGGATGGCCCTTCCACCCACGTGTTTGTTCAGCGTCGTCAAGACTCCTGCCTAGTTGCGAGGGACAACTCGGGATTCTCCTCGAGGTTTGGGAGGGCAATTGGGACGCCTCCCCAGCTTAGGCGGGAGACCAAGGGTCCCTTTCCACGTGCCACAGGAATCCTGGGACTCGTATCAAGTTTCACGAGGAGTCAGGCATCGTCTCCTTTGGAAGCACTGATCTCCGCATACCTCTGGAATTTTCAAAGGATGTGAGGCCTCCGGTCGTGATGAGGTGGGGATCTAGTTCTTTCTCTGTGGTCTGCACAGGGGATTCAGACATCCTTTCGTCTTGGGAGATGCAAGACGAGCCTGCATTCAAGTCACTGCAGGGATATTCGGCCTTATTTTGAGTCAGGGCATAGCGGTGTCCATTCCACTTGAGGCTGCAAACTCAGGGTCCCTCTCACATACCTAGAGCTGAGAGAAGCCTCCTCTTGAGGTGCTTGTGATAAGGTGGTATTCCTCTGGAGTTGAAGCCAGGGACTAACCCCTCATCTCGAGTTGATTTTTGGTCCTCGGAGCTCTTTCGTGTTGCTACAGTGACCTCAGGATCCCTCTAGCCTTGAAACAGTGTTCTTGGGGTTTCTCTGGAGTGCCATCAAGGAAATCAAGGCTCCTTTCATGTCTGATGTGCAACACGGAATTGCTCTGCACGCAGTGCAGGATATCGGGCCTCATCTCACGGCGAGGGGGAAGTCTCATGGTTTTTCTCGAGTTGCGGCGGGAACCTGGGGTATATTCTCGAGTTACGTTGGCGATGGCCCTTCCACCCACGTGTTTGTTCAGTGACGTCAGGACTCCTGCCTAGTTGCGAGGGACAACTCGGGATTCTCCTCGAGGCTTGGCAGGGCAATTGGGACGCCTGTCCAGCTGAGGCGGGAGACCAAGGGTCCCTTTCCACGTGCCACAGGAATCCTGGGACTCCTATCAAGTTTCACGAGTCAGGCATCGTCTCCTTTGGAGGCACTGATCTCCGCATACCTCTGAAGTTTTCAAAGGATGTGAGGCCTCGGGTCGCGATGAGGTGGGGAACTAGGTCTTTCTCTGTGGTCTCCACAGGGGATTCAGACATCCTTTCGTCTTGGGAGATGCAAGACGAGCCTGCATTCAAGTCACTGCAGGGATATCCAGCCTTATTTCGAGTCAGGGCATCGCGGTGTCCATTCCACTTGAGGCCGCAAACTCAGGGTCCCTCTCACATACATAGAGCTGAGAGAAGCCTCCTCTTGAGGTGCTTGTGGTAAGGTGGTATTCCTCTGGAGTCGAAGCCAGGGACTATCCTCTCATCTCGAGTGGATTCTTGGTGCACGGAGCTCTTTCGTGTTGCTACAGTAACCTCAGGTTCCCTCGAGCCTTGAAACAGTGTTCTTGGGGTTTCTCTGGAGTGCCATCAAGGAAATCAAGGCTCCTTTCATGTGTGATGTGCAACACGGAATTGCTCTGCACGCAGTGCAGGGGAATCGGGCCTCATCTGGCGGCGAGGGGGAAGTCTCATGTTTTTTCTCGAGTTGCGGCGGGAACCTGGGTTATATTCTCGAGTTACGTCGGCGATGGCCCTTCCACCCACGTGTTTGTTCAGTGACGTCAGGACTCCTGCCTAGTTGCGAGGGACAACTCGGGATTCTCCTCGAGGCTTGGCAGGGCAATTGGGACGCCTGTCCAGCTGAGGCGGGAGACCAAGGGTCCCTTTCCACGTGCCACAGGAATCCTGGGACTCCTATCAAGTTTCACGAGTCAGGCATCGTCTCCTTTGGAGGCACTGATCTCCGCGTACCTCTGAAGTTTTCAAAGGATGTGAGGCCTCGGGTCGCGATGAGGTGGGGAACTAGGTCTTTCTCTGTGGTCTCCACAGGGGATTCAGACATCCTTTCGTCTTGGGAGATGCAAGACGAGCCTGCATTCAAGTCACTGCAGGGATATCCAGCCTTATTTCGAGTCAGGGCATCGCGGTGTCCATTCCACTTGAGGCCGCAAACTCAGGGTCCCTCTCACATACCTAGAGCTGAGAGAAGCCTCCTCTTGAGATGCTTGTGGTAAGGTGGTATTCCTCTGGAGTCGAAGCCAGGGACTAACCTCTTATCTCGAGTTGATTTTTGGGCCACGGAGCTGTTCCGTGTGGCTACAGTGACCTCAGGATCCCTCTAGCCTTGAAACAGTGTTCTTGGGTTTTCTCTGGAGTGCCATCAAGGAAATCAAGGCTCCTTTCATGTGTGATGTGCAACAAGGAATGGCTCTGCACGCAGTGCAGGGGAATCGGGCCTCATCTGGCGGCGAGGGGGAAGTCTCATGGTTTTTCTCGAGTTGCGGCGGGAACCTGGGGTATATTCTCGAGTTACGACGGGGATGGCCCTTCCACCCACGTGTTTGTTCAGCGACGTCAAGACTCCTGCCTAGTTGCGAGGGACAACTCGGGATTCTCCTCGAGGTTTGGTAGGGCAATTGGGACGCCTCCCCAGCTTAGGCGGGAGACCAAGGGTCCCTTTCCACGTGCCACAGGAATTCTGGGACTCCTATCAAATTTCACGAGGAGTCAGGCATCGTCTCCTTTGGAGGCACTGATCTCCGTGTACCTCTGGAGTTTTCAAAGGATGTGAGGCCTCCGGTCGCGATGAGGTGGGGAACTAGGTCTTTCTCTGTGGTCTCCACAGGGGATTCAGACATCTTTTCATCTTGGGAGATGCAAGACGTGCCTGCATTCAAGTCACTGCAGGGATATCCGGCCTTATTTCGAGTCAGGGCGTCGCGGTGTCCATTCCACTTGAGGCCGCAAACTCAGGGTCCCTCTCACATACCTAGAGCTGAGAGAAGCCTCCTCTTGAGGTGCTTGTGGTAAGGTGGTATTCCTCTGGAGTCGAAGCCAGGGACTAACCTCTCATCTCAAGTTGATTTTTGGTCCACGGAGCTCTTTCGTGTTGCTGCAATGACCTCAGGATCCCTCTAGCCTTAAAACAGTGTTCTTGGGGTTTCTCTGGAGTGCCATCAAGGAAATCAAGGCTCCTTTCATGTGTGATGTGCAACACGGAATTGCTCTACACGCAGTGCAGGGGAATCGGGCCTCATCTCGTGGCGAGGGGGAAGTCTCATGGTTTTTCTCGAGTTGCGGCGGGAACCTGGGGTATATTCTCGAGTTACGACGGGGATGGCCCTTCCACCCACGTTTTTGTTCAGCCACATCAGGACTCCTGCCTAGTTGCGAGGGACAACTCGGGATTCTCCTCAAGGATTGGTAGGGCAATATGAACGCCTCCCCAGCTGAGGCGGGAGACCAAGGGTCCCTTTCCCCGTGCACAGGAATCCTGGGACTCTTATCAAGTTTCACGAGGAGTCAGGCATCGTCTCCTTTGGAGGCACTGATCTCCCCATACCTCTGCAGTTTTCAAAGGATATGAGGCCTCCGGTCGCCATGAGGTGGGGAACTAGGTCTTTCTCTGTGGTCTCCACAGGGGATTCAGACATCCTTTCGTCTTGGGAGATGCAAGACGAGCCTGCATTCAAGTCACTGCAGGGATATCCGGCTTAATTTCGAGTCGGGGTATCGCGGTGTCCATTCCACTTGAGGCCGCAAATTCAGGGTCCCTCTCACATACCTAGAGCTAAGAGAAGCCTCCTCTTGAGGTGCTTGTGGTAAGGTGGTATTCCTCTGGAGTCGAAGCCAGGGACTAACCTCTTATCTCGAGTTGATTTCTGGTCCACGGATCTCTTCCGTGTTGCTACAGTGACCTCAGGATCCCTCTAGCCTTGAAACAGTGTTCTTGGGTTTTCTCTGTAGTGCCATGAAGGAAATCAAGGCTCCTTTCATGTGTGATGTGCAACACGGAATTGCTCTGCACGCAGTGCAGGCGAATCGGGCCTCATCTGGCGGCGAGGGGGAAGTCTCATGGTTTTTCTCGAGTTGCGGCGGGAACCTGGGGTATATTCTCGAGTTACGACGGGGATGGCCCTTCCACCCCACGTGTTTGTTCAGCGTCGTCAAGACTCCTGCCTAGTTGCGACGGACAACTCGGGATTCTCCTCGAGGTTTGGTAGGGCAATTGGGACGCCTCCCCAGCTTAGGCGGGAGACCAAGGGTCCCTTTCCACGTGCCACAGGAATCCTGGGACTCGTATCAAGTTTCACGAGGAGTCAGGCATCGTCTCCTTTGGAAGCACTGATCTCCGCATACCTCTGGAATTTTCAAAGGATGTGAGGCCTCCGGTCGTGATGAGGTGGGGATCTAGGTCTTTCTCTGTGGTCTGCACAGGGGATTCAGACATCCTTTCGTCTTGGGAGATGCAAGACGAGCCTGCATTCAAGTCACTGCAGGGATATTCGGCCTTATTTTGAGTCAGGGCATAGCGGTGTCCATTCCACTTGAGGCTGCAAACTCAGGGTCCCTCTCACATACCTAGAGCTGAGAGAAGCCTCCTCTTGAGGTGCTTGTGATAAGGTGGTATTCCTCTGGAGTTGAAGCCAGGGACTAACCCCTCATCTCGAGTTGATTTTTGGTCCTCGGAGCTCTTTCGTGTTGCTACAGTGACCTCAGGATCCCTCTAGCCTTGAAACAGTGTTCTTGGGGTTTCTCTGGAGTGCCATCAAGGAAATCAAGGCTCCTTTCATGTCTGATGTGCAACACGGAATTGCTCTGCACGCAGTGCAGGATATCGGGCCTCATCTCACGGCGAGGGGGAAGTCTCATGGTTTTTCTCGAGTTGCGGCGGGAACCTGGGGTATATTCTCGAGTTACGTTGGCGATGGCCCTTCCACCCACGTGTTTGTTCAGTGACGTCAGGACTCCTGCCTAGTTGCGAGGGACAACTCGGGATTCTCCTCGAGGCTTGGCAGGGCAATTGGGACGCCTGTCCAGCTGAGGCGGGAGACCAAGGGTCCCTTTCCACGTGCCACAGGAATCCTGGGACTCCTATCAAGTTTCACGAGTCAGGCATCGTCTCCTTTGGAGGCACTGATCTCCGCATACCTCTGAAGTTTTCAAAGGATGTGAGGCCTCGGGTCGCGATGAGGTGGGGAACTAGGTCTTTCTCTGTGGTCTCCACAGGGGATTCAGACATCCTTTCGTCTTGGGAGATGCAAGACGAGCCTGCATTCAAGTCACTGCAGGGATATCCAGCCTTATTTCGAGTCAGGGCATCGCGGTGTCCATTCCACTTGAGGCCGCAAACTCAGGGTCCCTCTCACATACATAGAGCTGAGAGAAGCCTCCTCTTGAGGTGCTTGTGGTAAGGTGGTATTCCTCTGGAGTCGAAGCCAGGGACTATCCTCTCATCTCGAGTGGATTCTTGGTGCACGGAGCTCTTTCGTGTTGCTACAGTAACCTCAGGTTCCCTCGAGCCTTGAAACAGTGTTCTTGGGGTTTCTCTGGAGTGCCATCAAGGAAATCAAGGCTCCTTTCATGTGTGATGTGCAACACGGAATTGCTCTGCACGCAGTGCAGGGGAATCGGGCCTCATCTGGCGGCGAGGGGGAAGTCTCATGGTTTTTCTCGAGTTGCGGCGGGAACCTGGGTTATATTCTCGAGTTACGTCGGCGATGGCCCTTCCACCCACGTGTTTGTTCAGTGACGTCAGGACTCCTGCCTAGTTGCGAGGGACAACTCGGGATTCTCCTCGAGGCTTGGCAGGGCAATTGGGACGCCTGTCCAGCTGAGGCGGGAGACCAAGGGTCCCTTTCCACGTGCCACAGGAATCCTGGGACTCCTATCAAGTTTCACGAGTCAGGCATCGTCTCCTTTGGAGGCACTGATCTCCGCGTACCTCTGAAGTTTTCAAAGGATGTGAGGCCTCGGGTCGCGATGAGGTGGGGAACTAGGTCTTTCTCTGTGGTCTCCACAGGGGATTCAGACATCCTTTCGTCTTGGGAGATGCAAGACGAGCCTGCATTCAAGTCACTGCAGGGATATCCAGCCTTATTTCGAGTCAGGGCATCGCGGTGTCCATTCCACTTGAGGCCGCAAACTCAGGGTCCCTCTCACATACCTAGAGCTGAGAGAAGCCTCCTCTTGAGATGCTTGTGGTAAGGTGGTATTCCTCTGGAGTCGAAGCCAGGGACTAACCTCTTATCTCGAGTTGATTTTTGGGCCACGGAGCTGTTCCGTGTGGCTACAGTGACCTCAGGATCCCTCTAGCCTTGAAACAGTGTTCTTGGGTTTTCTCTGGAGTGCCATCAAGGAAATCAAGGCTCCTTTCATGTGTGATGTGCAACAAGGAATGGCTCTGCACGCAGTGCAGGGGAATCGGGCCTCATCTGGCGGCGAGGGGGAAGTCTCATGGTTTTTCTCGAGTTGCGGCGGGAACCTGGGGTATATTCTCGAGTTACGACGGGGATGGCCCTTCCACCCACGTGTTTGTTCAGCGACGTCAAGACTCCTGCCTAGTTGCGAGGGACAACTCGGGATTCTCCTCGAGGCTTGGCAGGGCAATTGGGACGCCTCTCCAGCTGAGGCGGGAGACCAAGGGTCCCTTTCCACGTGCCACAGGAATTCTGGGACTCCTATCAAATTTCACGAGGAGTCAGGCATCGTCTCCTTTGGAGGCACTGATCTCCGTGTACCTCTGGAGTTTTCAAAGGATGTGAGGCCTCCGGTCGCGATGAGGTGGGGAACTAGGTCTTTCTCTGTGGTCTCCACAGGGGATTCAGACATCTTTTCATCTTGGGAGATGCAAGACGTGCCTGCATTCAAGTCACTGCAGGGATATCCGGCCTTATTTCGAGTCAGGGCGTCGCGGTGTCCATTCCACTTGAGGCCGCAAACTCAGGGTCCCTCTCACATACCTAGAGCTGAGAGAAGCCTCCTCTTGAGGTGCTTGTGGTAAGGTGGTATTCCTCTGGAGTCGAAGCCAGGGACTAACCTCTCATCTCAAGTTGATTTTTGGTCCACGGAGCTCTTTCGTGTTGCTGCAATGACCTCAGGATCCCTCTAGCCTTAAAACAGTGTTCTTGGGGTTTCTCTGGAGTGCCATCAAGGAAATCAAGGCTCCTTTCATGTGTGATGTGCAACACGGAATTGCTCTACACGCAGTGCAGGGGAATCGGGCCTCATCTCGTGGCGAGGGGGAAGTCTCATGGTTTTTCTCGAGTTGCGGCGGGAACCTGGGGTATATTCTCGAGTTACGACGGGGATGGCCCTTCCACCCACGTTTTTGTTCAGCCACATCAGGACTCCTGCCTAGTTGCGAGGGACAACTCGGGATTCTCCTCAAGGATTGGTAGGGCAATATGAACGCCTCCCCAGCTGAGGCGGGAGACCAAGGGTCCCTTTCCCCGTGCACAGGAATCCTGGGACTCTTATCAAGTTTCACGAGGAGTCAGGCATCGTCTCCTTTGGAGGCACTGATCTCCCCATACCTCTGCAGTTTTCAAAGGATATGAGGCCTCCGGTCGCCATGAGGTGGGGAACTAGGTCTTTCTCTGTGGTCTCCACAGGGGATTCAGACATCCTTTCGTCTTGGGAGATGCAAGACGAGCCTGCATTCAAGTCACTGCAGGGATATCCGGCTTAATTTCGAGTCGGGGTATCGCGGTGTCCATTCCACTTGAGGCCGCAAATTCAGGGTCCCTCTCACATACCTAGAGCTAAGAGAAGCCTCCTCTTGAGGTGCTTGTGGTAAGGTGGTATTCCTCTGGAGTCGAAGCCAGGGACTAACCTCTTATCTCGAGTTGATTTCTGGTCCACGGATCTCTTCCGTGTTGCTACAGTGACCTCAGGATCCCTCTAGCCTTGAAACAGTGTTCTTGGGTTTTCTCTGTAGTGCCATGAAGGAAATCAAGGCTCCTTTCATGTGTGATGTGCAACACGGAATTGCTCTGCACGCAGTGCAGGCGAATCGGGCCTCATCTGGCGGCGAGGGGGAAGTCTCATGGTTTTTCTCGAGTTGCGGCGGGAACCTGGGGTATATTCTCGAGTTACGACGGGGATGGCCCTTCCACCCACGTGTTTGTTCAGCGTCGTCAAGACTCCTGCCTAGTTGCGACGGACAACTCGGGATTCTCCTCGAGGTTTGGTAGGGCAATTGGGACGCCTCCCCAGCTTAGGCGGGAGACCAAGGGTCCCTTTCCACGTGCCACAGGAATCCTGGGACTCGTATCAAGTTTCACGAGGAGTCAGGCATCGTCTCCTTTGGAAGCACTGATCTCCGCATACCTCTGGAATTTTCAAAGGATGTGAGGCCTCCGGTCGTGATGAGGTGGGGATCTAGGTCTTTCTCTGTGGTCTGCACAGGGGATTCAGACATCCTTTCGTCTTGGGAGATGCAAGACGAGCCTGCATTCAAGTCACTGCAGGGATATTCGGCCTTATTTTGAGTCAGGGCATAGCGGTGTCCATTCCACTTGAGGCTGCAAACTCAGGGTCCCTCTCACATACCTAGAGCTGAGAGAAGCCTCCTCTTGAGGTGCTTGTGATAAGGTGGTATTCCTCTGGAGTTGAAGCCAGGGACTAACCCCTCATCTCGAGTTGATTTTTGGTCCTCGGAGCTCTTTCGTGTTGCTACAGTGACCTCAGGATCCCTCTAGCCTTGAAACAGTGTTCTTGGGGTTTCTCTGGAGTGCCATCAAGGAAATCAAGGCTCCTTTCATGTCTGATGTGCAACACGGAATTGCTCTGCACGCAGTGCAGGATATCGGGCCTCATCTCACGGCGAGGGGGAAGTCTCATGGTTTTTCTCGAGTTGCGGCGGGAACCTGGGGTATATTCTCGAGTTACGTTGGCGATGGCCCTTCCACCCACGTGTTTGTTCAGTGACGTCAGGACTCCTGCCTAGTTGCGAGGGACAACTCGGGATTCTCCTCGAGGCTTGGCAGGGCAATTGGGACGCCTGTCCAGCTGAGGCGGGAGACCAAGGGTCCCTTTCCACGTGCCACAGGAATCCTGGGACTCCTATCAAGTTTCACGAGTCAGGCATCGTCTCCTTTGGAGGCACTGATCTCCGCATACCTCTGAAGTTTTCAAAGGATGTGAGGCCTCGGGTCGCGATGAGGTGGGGAACTAGGTCTTTCTCTGTGGTCTCCACAGGGGATTCAGACATCCTTTCGTCTTGGGAGATGCAAGACGAGCCTGCATTCAAGTCACTGCAGGGATATCCAGCCTTATTTCGAGTCAGGGCATCGCGGTGTCCATTCCACTTGAGGCCGCAAACTCAGGGTCCCTCTCACATACATAGAGCTGAGAGAAGCCTCCTCTTGAGGTGCTTGTGGTAAGGTGGTATTCCTCTGGAGTCGAAGCCAGGGACTATCCTCTCATCTCGAGTGGATTCTTGGTGCACGGAGCTCTTTCGTGTTGCTACAGTAACCTCAGGTTCCCTCGAGCCTTGAAACAGTGTTCTTGGGGTTTCTCTGGAGTGCCATCAAGGAAATCAAGGCTCCTTTCATGTGTGATGTGCAACACGGAATTGCTCTGCACGCAGTGCAGGGGAATCGGGCCTCATCTGGCGGCGAGGGGGAAGTCTCATGGTTTTTCTCGAGTTGCGGCGGGAACCTGGGGTATATTCTCGAGTTACGTCGGCGATGGCCCTTCCACCCACGTGTTTGTTCAGTGACGTCAGGACGCCTGCCTAGTTGCGAGGGACAACTCGGGATTCTCCTCGAGGCTTGGCAGGGTAATTGGGACGCCTGTCCAGCTGAGGCGGGAGACCAAGGGTCCCTTTCCACGTGCCACAGGAATCCTGGGACTCCTATCAAGTTTCACGAGTCAGGCATCGTCTCCTTTGGAGGCACTGATCTCCGCGTACCTCTGAAGTTTTCAAAGGATGTGAGGCCTCGGGTCGCGATGAGGTGGGGAACTAGGTCTTTCTCTGTGGTCTCCACAGGGGATTCAGACATCCTTTCGTCTTGGGAGATGCAAGACGAGCCTGCATTCAACTCACTGCAGGGATATCCAGCCTTATTTCGAGTCAGGGCATCGCGGTGTCCATTCCACTTGAGGCCGCAAACTCAGGGTCCCTCTCACATACCTAGAGCTGAGAGAAGCCTCCTCTTGAGATGCTTGTGGTAAGGTGGTATTCCTCTGGAGTCGAAGCCAGGGACTAACCTCTTATCTCGAGTTGATTTTTGGGCCACGGAGCTGTTCCGTGTGGCTACAGTGACCTCAGGATCCCTCTAGCTTTGAAACAGTGTTCTTGGGTTTTCTCTGGAGTGCCATCAAGGAAATCAAGGCTCCTTTCATGTGTGATGTGCAACAAGGAATGGCTCTGCACGCAGTGCAGGGGAATCGGGCCTCATCTGGCGGCGAGGGGGAAGTCTCATGGTTTTTCTCGAGTTGCGGCGGGAACCTGGGGTATATTCTCGAGTTACGACGGGGATGGCCCTTCCACCCACGTGTTTGTTCAGCGACGTCAAGACTCCTGCCTAGTGGCGAGGGACAACTCGGGATTCTCCTCGAGGTTTGGTAGGGCAATTGGGACGCCTCCCCAGCTTAGGCGGGAGACCAAGTGTCCCTTTCCACGTGCCACAGGAATTCTGGGACTCCTATCAAATTTCACGAGGAGTCAGGCATCGTCTCCTTTGGAGGCACTGATCTCCGTGTACCTCTGGAGTTTTCAAAGGATGTGAGGCCTCCGGTCGCGATGAGGTGGGGAACTAGGTCTTTCTCTGTGGTCTCCACAGGGGATTCAGACATCTTTTCATCTTGGGAGATGCAAGACGTGCCTGCATTCAAGTCACTGCAGGGATATCCGGCCTTATTTCGAGTCAGGGCGTCGCGGTGTCCATTCCACTTGAGGCCGCAAACTCAGGGTCCCTCTCACATACCTAGAGCTGAGAGAAGCCTCCTCTTGAGGTGCTTGTGGTAAGGTGGTATTCCTCTGGAGTCGAAGCCAGGGACTAACCTCTCATCTCAAGTTGATTTTTGGTCCACGGAGCTCTTTCGTGTTGCTGCAATGACCTCAGGATCCCTCTAGCCTTAAAACAGTGTTCTTGGGGTTTCTCTGGAGTGCCATCAAGGAAATCAAGGCTCCTTTCATGTGTGATGTGCAACACGGAATTGCTCTACACGCAGTGCAGGGGAATCGGGCCTCATCTCGTGGCGAGGGGGAAGTCTCATGGTTTTTCTCGAGTTGCGGCGGGAACCTGGGGTATATTCTCGAGTTACGACGGGGATGGCCCTTCCACCCACGTTTTTGTTCAGCCACATCAGGACTCCTGCCTAGTTGCGAGGGACAACTCGGGATTCTCCTCAAGGATTGGTAGGGCAATATGAACGCCTCCCCAGCTGAGGCGGGAGACCAAGGGTCCCTTTCCACGTGCACAGGAATCCTGGGACTCTTATCAAGTTTCACGAGGAGTCAGGCATCGTCTCCTTTGGAGGCACTGATCTCCCCATACCTCTGCAGTTTTCAAAGGTTATGAGGCCTCCGGTCGCCATGAGGTGGGGAACTAGGTCTTTCTCTGTGGTCTCCACAGGGGATTCAGACATCCTTTCGTCTTGGGAGATGCAAGACGAGCCTGCATTCAAGTCACTGCAGGGATATCCGGCTTAATTTCGAGTCGGGGTATCGCGGTGTCCATTCCACTTGAGGCCGCAAATTCAGGGTCCCTCTCACATACCTAGAGCTAAGAGAAGCCTCCTCTTGAGGTGCTTGTGGTAAGGTGGTATTCCTCTGGAGTCGAAGCCAGGGACTAACCTCTTATCTCGAGTTGATTTCTGGTCCACGGATCTCTTCCGTGTTGCTACAGTGACCTCAGGATCCCTCTAGCCTTGAAACAGTGTTCTTGGGTTTTCTCTGTAGTGCCATGAAGGAAATCAAGGCTCCTTTCATGTGTGATGTGCAACACGGAATTGCTCTGCACGCAGTGCAGGCGAATCGGGCCTCATCTGGCGGCGAGGGGGAAGTCTCATGGTTTTTCTCGAGTTGCGGCGGGAACCTGGGGTATATTCTCGAGTTACGACGGGGATGGCCCTTCCACCCACGTGTTTGTTCAGCGTCGTCAAGACTCCTGCCTAGTTGCGAGGGACAACTCGGGATTCTCCTCGAGGTTTGGTAGGGCAATTGTGACGCCTCCCCTGCTTAGGCGGGAGACCAAGGGTCCCTTTCCACGTGCCACAGGAATCCTGGGACTCCTATCAAGTTTCACGAGGAGTCAGGCATCGTCTCCTTTGGAAGCACTGATCTCCGCATACCTCTGGAATTTTCAAAGGATGTGAGGCCTCCGGTCGTGATGAGGTGGGGATCTAGGTCTTTCTCTGTGGTCTGCACAGGGGATTCAGACATCCTTTCGTCTTGGGAGATGCAAGACGAGTCTGCATTCAAGTCACTGCAGGGATATTCGGCCTTATTTTGAGTCAGGGCATAGCGGTGTCCATTCCACTTGAGGCTGCAAACTCAGGGTCCCTCTCACATACCTAGAGCTGAGAGAAGCCTCCTCTTGAGGTGCTTGTGATAAGGTGGTATTCCTCTGGAGTTGAAGCCAGGGACTAACCCCTCATCTCGAGTTGATTTTTGGTCCTCGGAGCTCTTTCGTTTTGCTACAGTGACCTCAGGATCCCTCTAGCCTTGAAACAGTGTTCTTGGGGTTTCTCTGGAGTGCCATCAAGGAAATCAAGGCTCCTTTCATGTCTGATGTGCAACACGGAATTGCTCTGCACGCAGTGCAGGATATCGGGCCTCATCTCACGGCGAGGGGGAAGTCTCATGGTTTTTCTCGAGTTGCGGCGGGAACCTGGGGTATATTCTCGAGTTACGTTGGCGATGGCCCTTCCACCCACGTGTTTGTTCAGTGACGTCAGGACTCCTGCCTAGTTGCGAGGGACAACTCGGGATTCTCCTCGAGGCTTGGCAGGGCAATTGGGACGCCTGTCCAGCTGAGGCGGGAGACCAAGGGTCCCTTTCCACGTGCCACAGGAATCCTGGGACTCCTATCAAGTTTCACGAGGAGTCAGGCATCGTCTCCTTTGGAAGCACTGATCTCCGCATACCTCTGGAATTTTCAAAGGATGTGAGGCCTCCGGTCGTGATGAGGTGGGGATCTAGGTCTTTCTCTGTGGTCTGCACAGGGGATTCAGACATCCTTTCGTCTTGGGAGATGCAAGACGAGTCTGCATTCAAGTCACTGCAGGGATATTCGGCCTTATTTTGAGTCAGGGCATAGCGGTGTCCATTCCACTTGAGGCTGCAAACTCAGGGTCCCTCTCACATACCTAGAGCTGAGAGAAGCCTCCTCTTGAGGTGCTTGTGATAAGGTGGTATTCCTCTGGAGTTGAAGCCAGGGACTAACCCCTCATCTCGAGTTGATTTTTGGTCCTCGGAGCTCTTTCGTGTTGCTACAGTGACCTCAGGATCCCTCTAGCCTTGAAACAGTGTTCTTGGGGTTTCTCTGGAGTGCCATCAAGGAAATCAAGGCTCCTTTCATGTCTGATGTGCAACACGGAATTGCTCTGCACGCAGTGCAGGATATCGGGCCTCATCTCACGGCGAGGGGGAAGTCTCATGGTTTTTCTCGAGTTGCGGCGGGAACCTGGGGTATATTCTCGAGTTACGTTGGCGATGGCCCTTCCACCCACGTGTTTGTTCAGTGACGTCAGGACTCCTGCCTAGTTGCGAGGGACAACTCGGGATTCTCCTCGAGGCTTGGCAGGGCAATTGGGACGCCTGTCCAGCTGAGGCGGGAGACCAAGGGTCCCTTTCCACGTGCCACAGGAATCCTGGGACTCCTATCAAGTTTCACGAGTCAGGCATCGTCTCCTTTGGAGGCACTGATCTCCGCATACCTCTGAAGTTTTCAAAGGATGTGAGGCCTCGGGTCGCGATGAGGTGGGGAACTAGGTCTTTCTCTGTGGTCTCCACAGGGGATTCAGACATCCTTTCATCTTGGGAGATGCAAGACGAGCCTGCATTCAAGTCACTGCAGGGATATCCAGCCTTATTTCGAGTCAGGGCATCGCGGTGTCCATTCCACTTGAGGCCGCAAACTCAGGGTCCCTCTCACATACATAGAGCTGAAAGAAGCCTCCTCTTGAGGTGCTTGTGGTAAGGTGGTATTCCTCTGGAGAGGAAGCCAGGGACTAATCTCTCATCTCGAGTTGATTCTTGGTGCACGGAGCTCTTTCGTGTTGCTACAGTGACCTCAGGTTCCCTCGAGCCTTGAAACAGTGTTCTTGGGGTTTCTCTGGAGTGCCATCAAGGAAATCAAGGCTCCTTTCATGTGTGATGTGCAACAAGGAATGGCTCTGCACGCAGTGCAGGGGAATCGGGCCTCATCTGGCGGCGAGGGGGAAGTCTCATGGTTTTTCTCGAGTTGCGGCGGGAACCTGGGGTATATTCTCGAGTTACGACGGGGATGGCCCTTCCACCCACGTGTTTGTTCAGCAACGTCAAGACTGCTGCCTAGTTGCGAGGGACAACTCGGGATTCTCCTCGAGGTTTGGTAGGGCAATTGGGACGCCTCCCCAGCTTAGGCGGGAGACCAAGGGTCCCTTTCCACGTGCCACAGGAATTCTGGGACTCCTATCAAATTTCACGAGGAGTCAGGCATCGTCTCCTTTGGAGGCACTGATCTCCGTGTACCTCTGGAGTTTTCAAAGGATGTGAGGCCTCCGGTCGCGATGAGGTGGGGAACTAGGTCTTTCTCTGTGGTCTCCACAGGGGATTCAGACATCTTTTCATCTTGGGAGATGCAAGACGTGCCTGCATTCAAGTCACTGCAGGGATATCCGGCCTTATTTCGAGTCAGGGCATCGCGGTGTCCATTCCACTTGAGGCCGCAAACTCAGGGTCCCTCTCACATACCTAGAGCTGAGAGAAGCCTCCTCTTGAGGTGCTTGTGGTAAGGTGGTATTCCTCTGGAGTCGAAGCCAGGGACTAACCTCTCATCTCGAGTTGATTTGTGGTCCACGGAGCTCTTTCGTGTTGCTGCAGTGACCTCAGGATCCCTCTAGCCTTATAACAGTGTTCTTGAGGTTTCTCTGGCGTGCCATCAAGGAAATCAAGGCTATTTTCATGTGTGATGTGCAACACGGAATTGCTCTACACGCAGTGCAGGGGAATCGGGCCTCATCTCGTGGCGAGGGGGAAGTCTCATGGTTTTTCTCGAGTTGCGGCGGGAATCTGGGGTATATTCTCGAGTTACGACGGGGATGGCCCTTCCACCCACGTTTTTGTTCAGCCACGTCAGGACTCCTGCCTAGTTGCGAGGGACAACTAGGGATTCTCCTCAAGGATTGGTATGGCAATTTGAACGCCTCTCCAGCTGAGGCGGGAGACCAAGGGTCCCTTTCCACGTGCACATGAATCCTGGGACTCCTATCAAGTTTCACGAGGAGTCAGGCATCGTCTCCTTTGGAGGCACTGATCTCCGCATACCTCTGCAGTTTTCAAAGGATATGAGGCCTCCGGTCGCCATGAGGTGGGGAACTAGGTCTTTCTCTGTGGTCTCCACAGGGGATTCACACATCCTTTCGTCTTGGGAGATGCAAGACGAGCCTGCATTCAAGTCACTGCAGGGATATCCGGCTTAATTTCGAGTCAGGGTATCGCGGTGTCCATTCCACTTGAGGCCGCAAACTCAGGGTCCCTCTCACATACATAGAGCTAAGAGAAGCCTCCTCTTGAGATGCTTGTGGTAAGGTGGTATTCCTCTGGAGTCGAAGCCAGGGACTAACCTCTTATCTCGAGTTGATTTCTTGTCCACGGATCTCTTCCGTGTTGCTACAGTGACCTCAGGATCCCTCTAGCCTTGAAACAGTGTTCTTGGTTTTTCTCTGGAGTGCCATGAAGGAAATCAAGGCTCCTTTCATGTGTGATGTGCAACACGGAATTGCTCTACACGCAGTGCAGGGGAATCGGGCCTCATCTCGTGGCGAGGGGGAAGTCTCATGGTTTTTCTTGAGTTGCGGCGGGAATCTGGGGTATATTCTCGAGTTACGACGGGGATGGCCCTTCCACCCACGTTTTTGTTCAGCCACGTCAGGACTCCTGCCTAGTTGCGAGGGACAACTCGGGATTCTCCTCGAGGCGTGGCAGGGCAATTGGGACGCCTCTCCAGCTGAGGCGGGAGACCAAGGGTCCCTTTCCACGTGCCACAGGAATCCTGGGACTCCTATCAAGTTTCAGGAGGAGTCAGGCATCATCTCCTTTGGAGGCACTGATCTCCGCGTACCTCTGGAATTTTCAAAGGATGTGAGGCCTCCGGTCGCGATGAGGTGGGGAACTAGGTCTTTCTCTGTGGTCTCCACAGGGGATTCAGACATCCTTTCGTCTTCGGAGATGCAAGACGAGCCGGCATTCAAGTCACTGCAGGGATATCCAGCCTTATTTCGAGTCAGGGCATCGCGGTGTCCATTCCACTTGAGGCCGCAAACTCAGGGTCCCTCTCACATACATAGAGCTGAGAGAAGCCTCCTCTTGAAGTGCTTGTGGTAAGGTGGTATTCCTCTGGAGTCGAAGCCAGGGACTAACCTCTTATCTCGAGTTGATTTTTGGGCCACGGAGCTGTTCCGTGTGGCTACAGTGACCTCAGGATCCCTCTAGCCTTGAAACAGTGTTCTTGGGTTTTCTCTGGAGTGCCATCAAGGAAATCAAGGCTCCTTTCATGTGTGATGTGCAACACAGAATGGCTCTGCACGCAGTGCAGGGGAATAGGGCCTCATCTGGCGGCGAGGGGGAAGTCTCATGGTTTTTCTCGAGTTGCGGCGGGAACCTGGGGTATATTCTCGAGTTACGACGGGGATGGCCCTTCCACCCACGTGTTTGTTCAGCGACGTCAAGACTCCTGCCTAGTTGCGAGGGACAACTCGGGATTCTCCTCGAGGTTTGCTAGGGCAATTGGGACGCCTCCCCAGCTTAGGCGGGAGACCAAGGGTCCCTTTCCACGTGCCACCGGAATTCTGGGACTCCTATCAAATTTCACGAGGAGTCAGGCATCGTCTCCTTTGGAGGCACTGATCTCCGTGTACCTCTGGAGTTTTCAAAGGATGTGAGGCCTCGGGTCGCGATGAGGTGGGGAACTAGGTCTTTCTCTGTGGTCTCCACAGGGGATTCAGACATCCTTTCGTCTTGGGAGATGCAAGACGAGCCTGCATTCAAGTCACTGCAGGGATATCCAGCCTTATTTCGAGTCAGGGCATCGCGGTGTCCATTCCACTTGAGGCCGCAAACTCAGGGTCCCTCTCACATACATAGAGCTGAGAGAAGCCTCATCTTGAGGTGCTTGTGGTAAGGTGGTATTCCTCTGGAGTCGAAGCCAGGGACTATCCTCTCATCTCGAGTGGATTCTTGGTGCACGGAGCTCTTTCGTGTTGCTACAGTAACCTCAGGTTCCCTCGAGCCTTGAAACAGTGTTCTTGGGGTTTCTCTGGAGTGCCATCAAGGAAATCAAGGCTCCTTTCATGTGTGATGTGCAACACGGAATTGCTCTGCACGCAGTGCAGGGGAATCGGGCCTCATCTCGCGGCGAGGGGGAAGTCTCATGGTTTTTCTCGAGTTGCGGCGGGAACCTGGGGTATATTCTCGAGTTACGTCGGCGATGGCCCTTCCACCCACGTGTTTGTTCAGTGACGTCAGGACTCCTGCCTAGTTGCGAGGGACAACTCGGGATTCTCCTCGAGGCTTGGCAGGGCAATTGGGACGCCTGTCCAGCTGAGGCGGGAGACCAAGGGTCCCTTTCCACGTGCCACAGGAATCCTGGGACTCCTATCAAGTTTCACGAGTCAGGCATCGTCTCCTTTGGAGGCACTGATCTCCGCGTACCTCTGAAGTTTTCAAAGGATGTGAGGCCTCCGGTCGCGATGAGGTGGGGAACTAGGTCTTTCTCTGTGGTCTCCACAGGGGATTCAGACATCCTTTCGTCTTGGGAGATGCAAGACGAGCCTGCATTCAACTCACTGCAGGGATATCCAGCCTTATTTCGAGTCAGGGCATCGCGGTGTCCATTCCACTTGAGGCCGCAAACTCAGGGTCCCTCTCACATACATAGAGCTGAGAGAAGCCTCCTCTTGAGGTGCTTGTGGTAAGATGGTATTCCTCTGGAGACGAAGCCAGGGACTAACCTCTCATCTCGAGTTGATTCTTGGTCCACGGAGCTCTTTCGTGTTGCTACAGTGACCTCAGGTTTCCTCGAGCCTTGAAACAGTGTTCTTGGGGTTTCTCTGGAGTGCCATCAAGGAAATCAAGGCTCCTTTCATGTGTGATGTGCAACACGGAATTGCTCTGCATGCAGTGCAGGGGAATCGGGCCTCATCTCGCGGCGAGGGGGAAGTCTCATGGTTTTTCTCGAGTTGCGGCGGGAACCTGGGGTATATTCTCGAGTTACGACGGGGATGGCCCTTCCACACACGTGTTTGTTCAGCGACGTCAGGACTCCTGCCTAGTTGCGAGGGACAACTCGGGATTCTCCTCGAGGCTTGGCAGGGCAATTGGGACGCCTCTCCAGCTGAGGCGGGAGACCAAGGGTTTCTTTCCACGTGCCACAGGAATCCTGGGACTCCTATCAAGTTTCAGGAGGAGTCAGGCATCGTCTCCTTTGGAGGCACTGATCTCCGCGTACCTCTGGAATTTTCAAAGGATGTGAGGCCTCCGGTCGCGATGAGGTGGGGAACTAGGTCTTTCTCTGTGGTCTCCACAGGGGATTCAGACATCCTTTCGTCTTGGGAGATGCAAGACGAGCCGGCATTCAAGTCACTGCAGGGATATCCGGCCTTATTTTGAGTCAGGGTATCGCGGTGTCCATTCCACTTGAGGCCGCAAACTCAGGGTCCCTCTCACATACCTAGAGCTGAGAGAAGCCTCCTCTTGAGATGCTTGTGGTAAGGTGGTATTCCTCTGGAGTCGAAGCCAGGGACTAACCTCTTATCTCGAGTTGATTTTTGGGCCACGGAGCTGTTCCGTGTGGCTACAGTGACCTCAGGATCCCTCTAGCCTTGAAACAGTGTTCTTGGGTTTTCTCTGGAGTGCCATCAAGGAAATCAAGGCTCCTTTCATGTGTGATGTGCAACAAGGAATGGCTCTGCACGCAGTGCAGGGGAATCGGGCCTCATCTGGCGGCGAGGGGGAAGTCTCATGGTTTTTCTCGAGTTGCGGCGGGAACCTGGGGTATATTCTCGAGTTACGACGGGGATGGCCCTTCCACCCACGTGTTTGTTCAGCGACGTCAAGACTCCTGCCTAGTTGCGAGGGACAACTCGGGATTCTCCTCGAGGTTTGGTAGGGCAATTGGGACGCCTCCCCAGCTTAGGCTGGAGACCAAGGGTCCCTTTCCACGTGCCACAGGAATTCTGGGACTCCTATCAAATTTCACGAGGAGTCAGGCATCGTCTCCTTTGGAGGCACTGATCTCCGTGTACCTCTGGAGTTTTCAAAGGATGTGAGGCCTCCGGTCGCGATGAGGTGGGGAACTAGGTCTTTCTCTGTGGTCTCCACAGGGGATTCAGACATCTTTTCATCTTGGGAGATGCAAGACGTGCCTGCATTCAAGTCATTGCAGGGATATCCGGCCTTATTTCGAGTCAGGGCGTCGCGGTGTCCATTCCACTTGAGGCCGCAAACTCAGGGTCCCTCTCACATACCTAGAGCTGAGAGAAGCCTCCTCTTGAGGTGCTTGTGGTAAGGTGGTATTCCTCTGGAGTCGAAGCCAGGGACTAACCTCTCATCTCGAGTTGATTTTTGGTCCACGGAGCTCTTTCGTGTTGCTGCAATGACCTCAGGATCCCTCTAGCCTTAAAACAGTGTTCTTGGGGTTTCTCTGGAGTGCCATCAAGGAAATCAAGGCTCCTTTCATGTGTGATGTGCAACACGGAATTGCTCTACACGCAGTGCAGGGGAATCGGGCCTCATCTCGTGGCGAGGGGGAAGTCTCATGGTTTTTCTCGAGTTGCGGCGGGAACCTGGGGTATATTCTCGAGTTACGACGGGGATGGCCCTTCCACCCACGTTTTTGTTCAGCCACGTCAGGACTCCTGCCTAGTTGCGAGGGACAACTCGGGATTCTCCTCAAGGATTGGTAGGGCAATTTGAACGCCTCCCCAGCTGAGGCGGGAGACCAAGGGTCCCTTTCCACGTGCACAGGAATCCTGGGACTCCTATCAAGTTTCACGAGGAGTCAGGCATCGTCTCCATTGGAGGCACTGATCTCCGCATACCTCTGCAGTTTTCAAAGGATATGAGGCCTCCGGTCGCCATGAGGTGGGGAACTAGGTCTTTCTCTGTGGTCTCCACAGGGGATTCAGACATCCTTTCGTCTTGGGAGATGCAAGATGAGCCTGCATTCAAGTCACTGCAGGGATATCCGGCTTAATTTCGAGTCAGGGTATTGCGGTGTCCATTCCACTTGAGGCCGCAAATTCAGGGTCCCTCTCACATACCTAGAGCTAAGAGAAGCCTCCTCTTGAGATGCTTGTGGTAAGGTGGTATTCCTCTGGGGTCGAAGCCAGGGACTAACCTCTTATCTCGAGTTGATTTCTGGTCCACGGATCTCTTCTGTGTTGCTACAGTGACCTCAGGATCCCTCTAGCCTTGAAACAGTGTTCTTGGGGTTTCTCTGGAGTGCCATCAAGGAAATCAAGGCTCCTTTCATGTGTGATGTGCAACACGGAATTGCTCTGCACGCAGTGCAGGCGAATCGGGCCTCATCTGGCGGCGAGGGGGAAGTCTCATGGTTTTTCTCGAGTTGCGGCGGGAACCTGGGGTATATTCTCGAGTTACGACGGGGATGGCCCTTCCACCCACGTGTTTGTTCAGCGTCGTCAAGACTCCTGCCTAGTTGCGAGGGACAACTCGGGATTCTCCTCGAGGTTTGGTAGGGCAATTGGGACGCCTCCCCAGCTTAGGCGGGAGACCAAGGGTCCCTTTCCACGTGCCACAGGAATCCTGGGACTCGTATCAAGTTTCACGAGGAGTCAGGCATCGTCTCCTTTGGAAGCACTGATCTCCGCATACCTCTGGAATTTTCAAAGGATGTGAGGCCTCCGGTCGTGATGAGGTGGGGATCTAGGTCTTTCTCTGTGGTCTGCACAGGGGATTCAGACATCCTTTCGTCTTGGGAGATGCAAGACGAGCCTGCATTCAAGTCACTGCAGGGATATTCGGCCTTATTTTGAGTCAGGGCATAGCGGTGTCCATTCCACTTGAGGTCGCACACTCAGGGTCCCTCTCACATACCTAGAGCTGAGAGAAGCCTCCTCTTGAGGTGCTTGTGATAAGGTGGTATTCCTCTGGAGTTGAAGCCAGGGACTAACCCCTCATCTCGAGTTGATTTTTGGTCCTCGGAGCTCTTTCGTGTTGCTACAGTGACCTCAGGATCCCTCTAGCCTTGAAACAGTGTTCTTGGGGTTTCTCTGGAGTGCCATCAAGGAAATCAAGGCTCCTTTCATGTCTGATGTGCAACACGGAATTGCTCTGCACGCAGTGCAGGATATCGGGCCTCATCTCACGGCGAGGGGGAAGTCTCATGGTTTTTCTCGAGTTGCGGCGGGAACCTGGGGTATATTCTCGAGTTACGTTGGCGATGGCCCTTCCACCCACGTGTTTGTTCAGTGACGTCAGGACTCCTGCCTAGTTGCGAGGGACAACTCGGGATTCTCCTCGAGGCTTGGCAGGGCAATTGGGACGCCTGTCCAGCTGAGGCGGGAGACCAAGGGTCCCTTTCCACGTGCCACAGGAATCCTGGGACTCCTATCAAGTTTCACGAGTCAGGCATCGTCTCCTTTGGAGGCACTGATCTCCGCATACCTCTGAAGTTTTCAAAGGATGTGAGGCCTCGGGTCGCGATGAGGTGGGGAACTAGGTCTTTCTCTGTGGTCTCCACAGGGGATTCAGACATCCTTTCGTCTTGGGAGATGCAAGACGAGCCTGCATTCAAGTCACTGCAGGGATATCCAGCCTTATTTCGAGTCAGGGCATCGCGGTGTCCATTCCACTTGAGGCCGCAAACTCAGGGTCCCTCTCACATACATAGAGCTGAGAGAAGCCTCCTCTTGAGGTGCTTGTGGTAAGGTGGTATTCCTCTGGAGTCGAAGCCAGGGACTATCCTCTCATCTCGAGTGGATTCTTGGTGCACGGAGCTCTTTCGTGTTGCTACAGTAACCTCAGGTTCCCTCGAGCCTTGAAACAGTGTTCTTGGGGTTTCTCTGGAGTGCCATCAAGGAAATCAAGGCTCCTTTCATGTGTGATGTGCAACACGGAATTGCTCTGCACGCAGTGCAGGGGAATCGGGCCTCATCTGGCGGCGAGGGGGAAGTCTCATGGTTTTTCTCGAGTTGCGGCGGGAACCTGGGGTATATTCTCGAGTTACGTCGGCGATGGCCCTTCCACCCACGTGTTTGTTCAGTGACGTCAGGACTCCTGCCTAGTTGCGAGGGACAACTCGGGATTCTCCTCGAGGCTTGGCAGGGCAATTGGGACGCCTGTCCAGCTGAGGCGGGAGACCAAGGGTCCCTTTCCACGTGCCACAGGAATCCTGGGACTCCTATCAAGTTTCACGAGTCAGGCATCGTCTCCTTTGGAGGCACTGATCTCCGCGTACCTCTGAAGTTTTCAAAGGATGTGAGGCCTCGGGTCGCGATGAGGTGGGGAACTAGGTCTTTCTCTGTGGTCTCCACAGGGGATTCAGACATCCTTTCGTCTTGGGAGATGCAAGACGAGCCTGCATTCAACTCACTGCAGGGATATCCAGCCTTATTTCGAGTCAGGGCATCGCGGTGTCCATTCCACTTGAGGCCGCAAACTCAGGGTCCCTCTCACATACCTAGAGCTGAGAGAAGCCTCCTCTTGAGATGCTTGTGGTAAGGTGGTATTCCTCTGGAGTCGAAGCCAGGGACTAACCTCTCATCTCGAGTTGATTTTTGGGCCACGGAGCTGTTCCGTGTGGCTACAGTGACCTCAGGATCCCTCTAGCCCTGAAACAGTGTTCTTGGGTTTTCTCTGGAGTGCCATCAAGGAAATCAAGGCTCCTTTCATGTGTGATGTGCAACAAGGAATGGCTCTGCACGCAGTGCAGGGGAATCGGGCCTCATCTGGCGGCGAGGGGGAAGTCTCATGGTTTTTCTCGAGTTGCGGCGGGAACCTGGGGTATATTCTCGAGTTACGACGGGGATGGCCCTTCCACCCACGTGTTTGTTCAGCGACGTCAAGACTCCTGCCTAGTTGCGAGGGACAACTCGGGATTCTCCTCGAGGTTTGGTAGGGCAATTGGGACGCCTCCCCAGCTTAGGCGGGAGACCAAGGGTCCCTTTCCACGTGCCACAGGAATTCTGGGACTCCTATCAAATTTCACGAGGAGTCAGGCATCGTCTCCTTTGGAGGCACTGATCTCCGTGTACCTCTGGAGTTTTCAAAGGATGTGAGGCCTCCGGTCGCGATGAGGTGGGGAACTAGGTCTTTCTCTGTGGTCTCCACAGGGGATTCAGACATCTTTTCATCTTGGGAGATGCAAGACGTGCCTGCATTCAAGTCACTGCAGGGATATCCGGCCTTATTTCGAGTCAGGGCGTCGCGGTGTCCATTCCACTTGAGGCCGCAAACTCAGGGTCCCTCTCACATACCTAGAGCTGAGAGAAGCCTCCTCTTGAGGTGCTTGTGGTAAGGTGGTATTCCTCTGGAGTCGAAGCCAGGGACTAACCTCTCATCTCAAGTTGATTTTTGGTCCACGGAGCTCTTTCGTGTTGCTGCAATGACCTCAGGATCCCTCTAGCCTTAAAACAGTGTTCTTAGGGTTTCTCTGGAGTGCCATCAAGGAAATCAAGGCTCCTTTCATGTGTGATGTGCAACACGGAATTGCTCTACACGCAGTGCAGGGGAATCGGGCCTCATCTCGTGGCGAGGGGGAAGTCTCATGGTTTTTCTCGAGTTGCGGCGGGAACCTGGGGTATATTCTCAAGTTACGACGGGGATGGCCCTTCCACCCACGTTTTTGTTCAGCCACATCAGGACTCCTGCCTAGTTGCGAGGGACAACTCGGGATTCTCCTCAAGGATTGGTAGGGCAATATGAACGCCTCCCCAGCTGAGGCGGGAGACCAAGGGTCCCTTTCCACGTGCACAGGAATCCTGGGACTCTTATCAAGTTTCACGAGGAGTCAGGCATCGTCTCCTTTGGAGGCACTGATCTCCCCATACCTTGCAGTTTTCAAAGGATATGAGGCCTCCGGTCGCCATGAGGTGGGGAACTAGGTCTTTCTCTGTGGTCTCCACAGGGGATTCAGACATCCTTTCGTCTTGGGAGATGCAAGACGAGCCTGCATTCAAGTCACTGCAGGGATATCCGGCTTAATTTCGAGTCGGGGTATCGCGGTGTCCATTCCACTTGAGGCCGCAAATTCAGGGTCCCTCTCACATACCTAGAGCTAAGAGAAGCCTCCTCTTGAGGTGCTTGTGGTAAGGTGGTATTCCTCTGGAGTCGAAGCCAGGGACTAACCTCTTATCTCGAGTTGATTTCTGGTCCACGGATCTCTTCCGTGTTTGTACAGTGACCTCAGGATCCCTCTAGCCTTGAAACAGTGTTCTTGGGTTTTCTCTGTAGTGCCATGAAGGAAATCAAGGCTCCTTTCATGTGTGATGTGCAACACGGAATTGCTCTGCACGCAGTGCAGGCGAATCGGGCCTCATCTGGCGGCGAGGTGGAAGTCTCATGGTTTTTCTCGAGTTGCGGCGGGAACCTGGGGTATATTCTCGAGTTACGACGGGGATGGCCCTTCCACCCACGTGTTTGTTCAGCGTCGTCAAGACTCCTGCCTAGTTGCGAGGGACAACTCGGGATTCTCCTCGAGGTTTGGTAGGGCAATTGTGACGCCTCCCCAGCTTAGGCGGGAGACCAAGGGTCCCTTTCCACGTGCCACAGGAATCCTGGGACTCCTATCAAGTTTCACGAGGAGTCAGGCATCGTCTCCTTTGGAAGCACTGATCTCCGCATACCTCGGGAATTTTCAAAGGATGTGAGGCCTCCGGTCGTGATGAGGTGGGGATCTAGGTCTTTCTCTGTGGTCTGCACAGGGGATTCAGACATCCTTTCGTCTTGGGAGATGCAAGACGAGCCTGCATTCAAGTCACTGCAGGGATATTCGGCCTTATTTTGAGTCAGGGCATAGCGGTGTCCATTCCACTTGAGGCTGCAAACTCAGGGTCCCTCTCACATACCTAGAGCTGAGAGAAGCCTCCTCTTGAGGTGCTTGTGATAAGGTGGTATTCCTCTGGAGTTGAAGCCAGGGACTAACCCCTCATCTCGAGTTGATTTTTGGTCCTCGGAGCTCTTTCGTGTTGCTACAGTGACCTCAGGTTCCCTCGAGCCTTGAAACAGTGTTCTTGGGGTTTCTCTGGAGTGCCATCAAGGAAATCAAGGCTCCTTTCATGTGTGATGTGCAACACGGAATTGCTCTGCACGCAGTGCAGGGGAATCGGGCCTCATCTCGCGGCGAGGGGGAAGTCTCATGGTTTTTCTCGAGTTGCGGCGGGAACCTGGGGTATATTCTCGAGTTACGACGGGGATGGACCTTCCACCCACGTGTTTGTTCAGCGACGTCAGGACTCCTGCCTAGTTGCGAGGGACAACTCGGGATTCTCCTCGAGGCGTGGCAGGGCAATTGGGACGCCTCTCCAGCTGAGGCGGGAGACCAAGGGTCCCTTTCCACGTGCCACAGGAATCCTGGGACTCCTATCAAGTTTCAGGAGGAGTCAGGCATCGTCTCCTTTGGAGGCACTGATCTCCGCGTACCTCTGGAATTTTCAAAGGATGTGAGGCCTCCGGTCGCGATGAGGTGGGGAACTAGGTCTTTCTCTGTGGTCTCTACAGGGGATTCAGACATCCTTTCGTCTTGGGAGATGCAAGACGAGCCGGCATTCAAGTCACTGCAGGGATATCCAGCCTTATTTCGAGTCAGGGTATCGCGGTGTCCATTCCACTTGAGGCCGCAAACTCAGGGTCCCTCTCACATACCTAGAGCTGAGAGAAGCCTCCTCTTGAGATGCTTGTGGTAAGGTGGTATTCCTCTGGAGTCGAAGCCAGGGACTAACCTCTTATCTCGAGTTGATTTTTGGGCCACGGAGCTGTTCCGTGTGGCTACAGTGACCTCAGGATCCCTCTAGCCTTGAAACAGTGTTCTTGGGTTTTCTCTGGAGTGCCATCAAGGAAATCAAGGCTCCTTTCATGTGTGATGTGCAACAAGGAATGGCTCTGCACGCAGTGCAGGGGAATCGGGCCTCATCTGGCGGCGAGGGGGAAGTCTCATGGTTTTTCTCGAGTTGCGGCGGGAACCTGGGGTATATTCTCGAGTTACGACGGGGATGGCCCTTTCACCCACGTGTTTGTTCAGCAACGTCAAGACTGCTGCCTAGTTGCGAGGGACAACTCGGGATTCTCCTCGAGGTTTGGTAGGGCAATTGGGACGCCTCCCCAGCTTAGGCGGGAGACCAAGGGTCCCTTTCCACGTGCCACAGGAATTCTGGGACTCCTATCAAATTTCACGAGGAGTCAGGCATCGTCTCCTTTGGAGGCACTGATCTCCGTGTACCTCTGGAGTTTTCAAAGGATGAGAGGCCTCCGGTCGCGATGAGGTGGGGAACTAGGTCTTTCTCTGTGGTCTCCACAGGGGATTCAGACATCTTTTCATCTTGGGAGATGCAAGACGTGCCTGCATTCAAGTCACTTCAGGGATATCCGGCCTTATTTCGAGTCAGGGCATCGCGGTGTCCATTCCACTTGAGGCCGCAAACTCAGGGTCCCTCTCACATACCTAGAGCTGAGAGAAGCCTCCTCTTGAGGTGCTTGTGGTAAGGTGGTATTCCTCTGGAGTCGAAGCCAGGGACTAACCTCTCATCTCGAGTTGATTTTTGGTCCACGGAGCTCTTTCGTGTTGCTGCAGTGACCTCAGGATCCCTCTAGCCTTAAAACAGTGTTCTTGAGGTTTCTCTGGAGTGCCATCAAGGAAATCAAGGCTATGTTCATGTGTGATGTGCAACACGGAATTGCTCTACACGCAGTGCAGGGGAATCGGGCCTCATCTCGTGGCGAGGGGGAAGTCTCATGGTTTTTCTCGAGTTGCGGCGGGAATCTGGGGTATATTCTCGAGTTACGACGGGGATGGCCCTTCCACCCACGTTTTTGTTCAGCCACGTCAGGACTCCTGCCTAGTTGCGAGGGACAACTCGGGATTCTCCTCAAGGATTGGTATGGCAATTTGAACGCCTCTCCAGCTGAGGCGGGAGACCAAGGGTCCCTTTCCACGTGCACATGAATCCTGGGACTCCTATCAAGTTTCACGAGGAGTCAGGCATCGTCTCCTTTGGAGGCACTGATCTCCGCATACCTCTGCAGTTTTCAAAGGATATGAGGCCTCCGGTCGCCATGAGGTGGGGAACTAGGTCTTTCTCTGTGGTCTCCACAGGGGATTCACACATCCTTTCGTCTTGGGAGATGCAAGACGAGCCTGCATTCAAGTCACTGCAGGGATATCCGGCTTAATTTCGAGTCAGGGTATCGCGGTGTCCATTCCACTTGAGGCCGCAAACTCAGGGTCCCTCTCACATACATAGAGCTAAGAGAAGCCTCCTCTTGAGATGCTTGTGGTAAGGTGGTATTCCTCTGGAGTCGAAGCCAGGGACTAACCTCTTATCTCGAGTTGATTTCTGGTCCACGGATCTCTTCCGTGTTGCTACAGTGACCTCAGGATCCCTATAGCCTTGAAACAGTGTTCTTGGGTTTTCTCTGGAGTGCCATGAAGGAAATCAAGGCTCCTTTCATGTGTGATGTGCAACACGGAATTGCTCTGCACGCAGTGCAGGCGAATCGGGCCTCATCTGGCGGCGAGGGGGAAGTCTCATGGTTTTTCTCGAGTTGCGGCGGGAACCTGGGGTATATTCTCGAGTTACGACGGGGATGGACCTTCCACCCACGTGTTTGTTCAGCGACGTCAAGACTCCTGCCTAGTTGCGAGGGACAACTCGGGATTCTCCTCGAGGCGTGGCAGCGCAATTGGGACGCCTGTCCAGCTGAGGCGGGAGACCAAGGGTTCCTTTCCACGTGCCACAGGAATCCTGGGACTCCTATCAAGTTTCACGAGGAGTCAGGCATCGTCTCCTTTGGAAGCACTGATCTCCGCATACCTCTGGAATTTTCAAAGGATGTGAGGCCTCCGGTCGTGATGATGTGGGGATCTAGGTCTTTCTCTGTGGTCTGCACAGGGGATTCAGACATCCTTTCGTCTTGGGAGATGCAAGACGAGCCTGCATTCAAGTCACTGCAGGGATATTCGGCCTTATTTTGAGTCAGGGCATAGCGGTGTCCATTCCACTTGAGGCTGCAAACTCAGGGTCCCTCTCACATACCTAGAGCTGAGAGAAGCCTCCTCTTGAGGTGCTTGTGATAAGGTGGTATTCCTCTGGAGTTGAAGCCAGGGACTAACCCCTCATCTCGAGTTGATTTTTGGTCCACGGAGCTCTTTCGTGTTGCTACAGTGACCTCAGGATCCCTCTAGCCTTGAAACAGTGTTCTTGGGGTTTCTCTGGAGTGCCATCAAGGAAATCAAGGCTCCTTTCATGTCTGATGTGCAACACGGAATTGCTCTGCACGCAGTGCAAGATATCGGGCCTCATGTCGCGGCGAGGGGGAAGTCTCATGGTTTTTCTCGAGTTGCGGCGGGAACCTGGGGTATATTCTCGAGTTACGTCGGCGATGGCCCTTCCACCCACGTGTTTGTTCAGTGACGTCAGGACTCCTGCCTAGTTGCGAGGGACAACTCGGGATTCTCCTCGAGGTTTGGCAGGGCAATTGGGACGCCTGTCCAGCTGAGGCGGGAGACCAAGGGTCCCTTTCCACGTGCCACAGGAATCCTGGGACTCCTATCAAGTTTCACGAGTCAGGCATCGTCTCCTTTGGAGGAACTGATCTCCGCGTACCTCTGAAGTTTTCAAAGGATGTGAGGCCTCGGGTCGCGATGAGGTGGGGAAGTAGGTCTTTCTCTGTGGTCTCCACAGGGGATTCAGACATCCTTTCGTCTTGGGAGATGCAAGACGAGCCTGCATTCAAGTCACTGCAGGGATATCCGGCCTTATTTCGAGTCAGGGCATCGCGGTGTCCATTCCATTTGAGGCCGCAAACTCAGGGTCCCTCTCACATACATAGAGCTGAGAGAAGCCTCCTCTTGAGGTGCTTGTGGTAAGGTGGTATTCCTCTGGAGAAGAAGCCAGGGACTAACCTCTCATCTCGAGTTGATTCTTGGTGCACGGAGCTCTTTCGTGTTGCTACAGTGACCTCAGGTTCCCTCGAGCCTTGAAACAGTGTTCTTGGGGTTTCTCTGGAGTGCCATCAAGGAAATCAAGGCTCCTTTCATGTGTGATGTGCAACACGGAATTGCTCTGCACGCAGTGCAGGGGAATCGGGCCTCATCTCGCGGCGAGGGGGAAGTCTCATGGTTTTTCTCGAGTTGCGGCGGGAACCTGGGGTATATTCTCGAGTTACGACGGGGATGGACCTTCCACCCACGTTTTGTTCAGCGACGTCAGGACTCCTGCCTAGTTGCGAGGGACAACTCGGGATTCTCCTCGAGGAGTGGCAGGGCAATTGGGACGCCTCTCCAGCTGAGGCGGGAGACCAAGGGTCCCTTTCCACGTGCCACAGGAATCCTGGGACTCCTATCAAGTTTCAGGAGGAGTCAGGCATCGTCTCCTTTGGAGGCACTGATCTCCGCGTACCTCTGGAATTTTCAAAGGATGTGAGGCCTCCGGTCGCGATGAGGTGGGGAACTAGGTCTTTCTCTGTGGTCTCCACAGGGGATTCAGACATCCTTTCGTCTTGGGAGATGCAAGACGAGCCGGCATTCAAGTCACTGCAGGGATATCCGGCCTTATTTCGAGTCAGGGTATCGCGGTGTCCATTCCACTTGAGGCCGGAAACTCAGGGTCCCTCTCACATACCTAGAGCTCAGAGAAGCCTCCTCTTGAGATGCTTGTGGTAAGGTGGTATTCCTCTGGAGTCGAAGCCAGGGACTAACCTCTTATCTCGAGTTGATTTTTGGGCCACGGATCTGTTCCGTGTGGCTACAGTGACCTCAGGATCCCTCTAGCCTTGAAACAGTGTTCTTGGGTTTTCTCTGGAGTGCCATCAAGGAAATCAAGGCTCCTTTCATGTGTGATGTGCAACAAGGAATGGCTCTGCACGCAGTGCAGGGGAATCGGGCCTCATCTGGCGGCGAGGGGGAAGTCTCATGGTTTTTCTCGAGTTGCGGCGGTAACCTGGGGTATATTCTCGAGTTACGACTGGGATGGCCCTTCCACCCACGTGTTTGTTCAGCGACGTCAAGACTCCTGCCTAGTTGCGAGGGACAACTCGGGATTCTCCTCGAGGTTTGGTAGGGCATTTGGGACGCCTCCCCAGCATAGGCGGGAGACCAAGGGTCCCTTTCCACGTGCCACAGGAATTCTGGGACTCCTATCAAATTTCACGAGGAGTCAGGCATCGTCTCCTTTGGAGGCACTGATCTCCGTGTACCTCTTGAGTTTTCAAAGGATGTGAGGCCTCCGGTCGCGATGAGGTGGGGAACTAGGTCTTTCTCTGTGGTCTCCACAGGGGATTCAGACATGTTTTCATCTTGGGAGATGCAAGACGTGCCTGCATTCAAGTCACTGCAGGGATATCCGGCCTTATTTCGAGTCAGGGCATCGCGGTGTCCATTCCACTTGAGGCCGCAAACTCAGGGTCCCTCTCACATACCTAGAGCTGAGAGAAGCCTCCTCTTGAGGTGCTTGTGGTAAGGTGGTATTCCTCTGGAGTCGAAGCCAGGGACTAACCTCTCATCTCGAGTTGATTTTTTGTCCACGGAGCTCTTTCGTGTTGCTGCAGTGACCTCAGGATCCCTCTAGCCTTACAACAGTGTTCTTGGGGTTTCTCTGGAGTGCCATCAAGGAAATCAAGGCTCCTTTCATGTGTGATGTGCAACACGGAATTGCTCTACACGCAGTGCAGGGGAATCGGGCTCATCTCGTGGCGAGGGGGAAGTCTCATGGTTTTTCTTGAGTTGCGGCGGGAATCTGGGGTATATTCTCGAGTTACGACGGGGATGGCCCTTCCACCCACGTTTTTGTTCAGCCACGTCAGGACTCCTGCCTAGTTGCGAGGGACAACTTGGGATTCTCCTCGAGGCGTGGCAGGGCAATTGGGACGCCTCTCCAGCTGAGGCGGGAGACCAAGGGTCCCTTTCCACGTGCCACAGGAATCCTGGGACTCCTATCAAGTTTCAGGAGGAGTCAGGCATCGTCTCCTTTGGAGGCACTGATCTCCGCGTACCTCTGGAATTTTCAAAGGATGTGAGGCCTCCGGTCGCGATGAGGTGGGGAACTAGGTCTTTCTCTGTGGTCTCCACAGGGGATTCAGACATCCTTTCGTCTTGGGAGATGCAAGACGAGCCGGCATTCAAGTCACTGCAGGGATATCCGGCCTTATTTCGAGTCAGGGTATCGCGGTGTCCATTCCACTTGAGGCCGGAAACTCAGGGTCCCTCTCACATACCTAGAGCTGAGAGAAGCCTCCTCTTGAGATGCTTGTGGTAAGGTGGTATTCCTCTGGAGTCGAAGCCAGGGACTAACCTCTTATCTCGAGTTGATTTCTGGTCCACGGATCTCTTCCGTGTTGCTACAGTGACCTCAGGATCCCTCTAGCCTTGAAACAGTGTTCTTGGGGTTTCTCTTGAGTGCCATGAAGGAAATCAAGGCTCCTTTCATGTGTGATGTGCAACACGGAATTGCTCTGCACGCAGTGCAGGCGAATCGGGCCTCATCTGGCGGCGAGGGGAAAGTCTCATGGTTTTTCTCGAGTTGCGGCGGGAACCTGGGGTATATTCTCGAGTTACGACGGGGATGGCCCTTCCACCCACGTGTTTGTTCAGCGACGTCAAGACTCCTGCCTAGTTGCGAGGGACAACTCGGGATTCTCCTCGAAGTTTGGTAGGGCAATTGGGACGCCTCCCCAGCTTAGGCGGGAGACCAAGGGTCCCTTTCCACGTGCCACAGGAATCCTGGGACTCCTATCAAGTTTCACGAGGACTCAGACATCGTCTCCTTTGGAAGCACTGATCTCCACATACCTCTGGAATTTTCAAAGGATGTGAGGCCTCCGGTCGTGATGAGGTGGGGATCTAGGTCTTTCTCTGTGGTCTCCACAGGGGATTCAGACATCCTTTCGTCTTGGGAGATGCAAGACGAGCCTGCATTCAAGTCACTGCAGGGATATTCGGCCTTATTTTGAGTCAAGGCATAGCGGTGTCCATTCCACTTGAGGCTGCAAACTCAGGGTCCCTCTCACATACCTAGAGCTGAGAGAAGCCTCCTCTTGAGGTGCTTGTGATAAGGTGGTATTCCTCTGGAGTTGAAGCCAGGGACTAACCCCTCATCTCGAGTTGATTTTTGGTCCACGGAGCTCTTTCGTGTTGCTACAGTGACCTCAGGATCCCTCTAGCCTTGAAACAGTGTTCTTGGGGTTTCTCTGGAGTGCCATCAAGGAAATCAAGGCTCCTTTCATGTCTGATGTGCAACACGGAATTGCTCTGCACGCAGTGCAGGATATCGGGCCTCATCTCACGGCGAGGGGGAAGTCTCATGGTTTTTCTCGAGTTGCGGCGGGAACCTGGGCTATATTCTCGAGTTACGTCAGCGATGGCCCTTCCACCCACGTGTTTGTTCAGTGACGTCAGGACTCCTGCCTATTTGCGAGGGACAACTCGGGATTCTCCTCGAGGCTTGGCAGGGCAATTGGGACGCCTGTCCAGCTGAGGCGGGAGACCAAGGGTCCCTTTCCACGTGCCACAGGAATCCTGGGACTCCTATCAAGTTTCACGAGTCAGGCATCGTCTCCTTTGGAGGCACTGATCTCCGCGTACCTCTGGAGTTTTCAAAGGATGTGAGGCCTCCGGTCGCGATGAGTTGGGGAACTAGGTCTTTCTCTGTGGTCTCCACAGGGGATTCAGACATCTTTTCTTCTTGGGAGATGCATGACGTGCCTGCATTCAAGTCACTGCAGGGATATCTGGCCTTATTTCGAGTCAGGGCATCGCGGTGTCCATTCCACTTGAGGCCGCAAACTCAGGGTCCCTCTCACATACCTAGAGCTGAGAGAAGCCTCCTCTTGAGGTGCTTGTGGTAAGGTGGTATTCCTCTGGAGTCGAAGCCAGGGACTAACCTCTCATCTCGAGTTGATATTTGGTCCACGGAGCTCTTTCGTGTTGCTGCAGTGACCTCAGGATCCCTCTAGCCTTAAAACAGTGTTCTTGGGGTTTCTCTGGAGTGCCATCAAGGAAATCAAGGCTCCTTTCATGTGTGATGTGCAACACGGAATTGCTCTACACGCAGTGCAGGGGAATCGGGCCTCATCTCGTGGCGAGGGGGAAGTCTCATGGTTTTTCTCGAGTTGCGGCGGGAATCTGGGGTATATTCTCGAGTTACGACGGGGATGGCCCTTCCACCCACGTTTTTGTTCAGCCACGTCAGGACTCCTGCCTAGTTGCGAGGGACAACTCGGGATTCTCCTCAAGGATTGGTATGGCAATTTGAACGCCTCTCCAGCTGAGGCGGGAGACCAAGGGTCCCTTTCCACGTGCACAGGAATCCTAGGACTCCTATCAAGTTTCACGAGGAGTCAGGCATCGTCTCCTTTGGAGGCACTGATCTCCGCATACCTCTGCAGTTTTCAAAGGATATGAGGCCTCCGGTCGCGATGAGGTGGGGAACTAGGTCTTTCTCTGTGGTCTCCACAGGGGATTCAGACATCCTTTCGTCTTGGGAGCTGCAAGACGAGCCTGCATTTAAGTCACTGCAGGGATATCCGGCTTAATTTCGAGTCAGGGTATCGCGGTGTCCATTCCACTTGAGGCCGCAAACTCAGGGTCCCTCTCACATACCTAGAGCTAAGAGAAGCCTCCTCTTGAGATGCTTGTGGTAAGGTGGTATTCCTCTGGAGTCGAAGCCAGGGACTAACCTCTTATCTCGAGTTGATTTCTGGTCCACGGATCTCTTCCGTGTTGCTACAGTGACCTCAGGATCCCTCTAGCCTTGAAACAGTGTTCTTGGGTTTTCTCTGGAGTGCCATGAAGGAAATCAAGGCTCCTTTCATGTGTGATGTGCAACACGGAATTGCTCTGCACGCAGTGCAGGGGAATCGGGCCTCATCTGGCGGCGAGGGGGAAGTCTCATGGTTTTTCTCGAGTTGCGGCGGGAACCTGGGGTATATTCTCGAGTTACGACGGGGATAGCCCTTCCACACACGTGTTTGTTCAGCGACGTCAAGACTCCTGCCTAGTTGCGAAGGACAACTCGGGATTCTCCTCGAGGTTTGGTAGGGCAATTTGGACGCCTCCCCAGCTTAGGCGGGAGACCAAGGGTCCCTTTCCACGTGCCACAGGAATCCTGGGACTCCTATCAAGTTTCACGAGGAGTCAGGCATCGTCTCCTTTGGAAGCGCTGATCTCCGCATACCTCTGGAATTTTCAAAGGATGTGAGGCCTCCGGTCGTGATGAGGTGGGGATCTAGGTCTTTCTCTGTGGTCTGCACAGGGGATTCAGACATCCTTTCGTCTTGGGAGATGCAAGATGAGCCTGCATTCAAGTCACTGCAGGGATATCCGGCCTTATTTCGAGTCAGGGCATCGCGGTGCCCATTCCACTTGAGGCCGCAAAATCAGGGTCCCTCTCACATACCTAGAGCTGAGAGAAGCCTCCTCTTGAGGTGCTTGTGGTAAGGTGGTATTCCTCTGGAGTCGAAGCCAGGGACTAACCTCTCATCTCGAGTTGATTTTTGGTCCACGGAGCTATTTCGTGTTGCTACAGTGACCTCAGGATCCCTCTAGCCTTGAAACAGTGTTCTTGGGGTTTCTCTGGAGTGCCATCAAGGAAATCAAGGCTCCTTTCATGTGTGATGTGCAACACGGAATTGCTCTGCACGCAGTACAGGGGAATCGGGCCTCATCTCACGGCGAGGGGGAAGTCTCATGGTTTTTCTCGAGTTGCGGCGGGAACCTGGGGTATATTCTCGAGTTACGACGGGGATGGCCCTTCCCCCTACGTGTTCGTTCAGCCACGTCAGGACTCCTGCCTAGTTGCGAGGGACAACTCGGGATTCTCCTCGAGGCTTGGCAGGGCAATTGGGACGCCTCTCCAGCTGAGGCGGGAGACCAAGGGTCCCTTTCCACGTGCCAAAGGAATCCTGGGACTCCTATCAAGTTTCACGAGGAGACAGGCATCGTCTCTTTTGGAGGCACTGTTCTCCGCGTACCTCTGGAGTTTTCAAAGGATGTGAGGCCTCCGGTCGCGATGAGGTGGGGAACTAGGTCTTTCTCTGTCGTCTCCACAGGGGATTCAGACATCCTTTCATCTTTGGAGATGCAAGACGAGCCTGCCTTCCAGTCACTGCGGGGATATCCGGCCTTATTTCGAGTAAGTGCATCGCGGTGTCCATTCCACTTGAGGCCGCAAACTCAGGGTCCCTCTCACATACCTAGAGCTGAGAGAAGCCTTCTCTTGAGGTGCTTGTGGTAAGGTGGTATTCCTCTGGAGTCGAAGTTAGGGACTACCCTCTCATCTCGAGTTGATTTTTGGTCCACGGAGCTCTTTCGTGTTGCTACAGTGACCTCAGGATCCTTCTTGCCTTGACAGAGTGTTCTTGGGGTTTCTCTGGAGTGCCATCAAGGAAATCAAGGCTCCTTTCATGTGTGATGTGCAACACGGAATTGCTCTGCACCCAATGCAGGTGAATCGGGCCTCATCTCGGGGCGAGGGGGAAGTCTCATGGTTTTTCTCGAGTTGCGGTGGAAACCTGGGGTATATTCTCGAGTTACGATGAGGATCGCCCTTGCACCCGCGTGTTTGTTCAGCGACGTCAGGACTCCTGCCTAATTGCGAGGGACAACTCGGGATTCTCCTCGAGGTTTGGCAGGGCAATTGCGACACCTCTCCAGCTGAGGCGGGAGACCAAGGGTCCCTTTCCACGTGCCACAGGAATCCTGGGACTCCTATTAAGTTTCAGGAGGAGTCAGGCATCGTCTCCTTGGAGGCACTGATCTCCACGTACCTCTGGAGTTTTCAAAGGATGTGAGGCCTCCGGTCGCGATGAGGTGGGGAACTAGGTCTTTCTCTGTGGTCTCCACAGGGGATTCAGACATCCTTTCATCTTGGGAGATGCAAGACAAGCCTGCATTCAAGTCACTGCAGGGATATCCAGCCTTATTTCGAGTCAGGGCATCGCGGTGCCCATTCCACTTGAGGCCGCAAACTCAGGGTCCCTCTCACATACCTAGAGCTGAGAGAAGCCTCCTCTTGAGGTACTTGTGGTGAGGTAATATTCCTCTGGAGTCGAAGCCAGGGACTAACCTCTCATCTCGACTTGATTTTTGATCCACGGAGCTCTTTCGTGTTGCTACAGTGACCTCAGGATCCCTCTAGCCTTGAAACAGTGTTCTTGGGGTTTGTCTGGAGTGCCATCAAGGAAATCAAGGCTCCTTTCATGTGTGATGTGCAACACGGAATTCCTCTGCACACAGTGCAGGGGAATCGGGCCTCACTCGCGGCGAGGGGGAAGTCTCATGGTTTTTCTCGAGTTGCGGCGGGAACCTGGGGTATATTCTCGAGTTACGACGGGGATGGCCTTTCCACCCACGTGTTTGTTCAGCGACGTCAGGACTCCTGCCTATTTGCGAGGGACAACTCGGGATTCTCCTCGAGGCGTGGCAGGGCAATTGGGACGCCTTTCCAGCTGAGGCGGGAGACCAAGGGTCCCTTTCCACGTGCCACAGGAATCCTGGGACTCCTATCAAGTTTCACGAGGACTCAGACATCGTCTCCTTTGGAAGCACTGATCTCCACATACCTCTGGAATTTTCAAAGGATGTGAGGCCTCCGGTCGTGATGAGGTGGGGATCTAGGTCTTTCTCTGTGGTCTCCACAGGGGATTCAGACATCCTTTTGTCTTGGGAGATGCAAGACGAGCCTGCATTCAAGTCACTGCAGGGATATTCGGCCTTATTTTGAGTCAAGGCATAGCGGTGTCCATTCCACTTGAGGCTGCAAACTCAGGGTCCCTCTCACATACCTAGAGCTGAGAGAAGCCTCCTCTTGAGGTGCTTGTGATAAGGTGGTATTCCTCTGGAGTTGAAGCCAGGGACTAACCCCTCATCTCGAGTTGATTTTTGGTCCACGGAGCTCTTTCGTGTTGCTACAGTGACCTCAGGATCCCTCTAGCCTTGAAACAGTGTTCTTGGGGTTTCTCTGGAGTGCCATCAAGGAAATCAAGGCTCCTTTCATGTCTGATGTGCAACACGGAATTGCTCTGCACGCAGTGCAGGATATCGGGCCTCATCTCACGGCGAGGGGGAAGTCTCATGGTTTTTCTCGAGTTGCGGCGGGAACCTGGGCTATATTCTCGAGTTACGTCAGCTATGGCCCTTCCACCCACGTGTTTGTTCAGTGACGTCAGGACTCCTGCCTATTTGCGAGGGACAACTCGGGATTCTCCTCGAGGCTTGGCAGGGCAATTGGGACGCCTGTCCAGCTGAGGCGGGAGACCAAGGGTCCCTTTCCACGTGCCACAGGAATCCTGGGACTCCTATCAAGTTTCACGAGTCAGGCATCGTCTCCTTTGGAGGCACTGATCTCCGCGTACCTCTGGAGTTTTCAAAGGATGTGAGGCCTCCGGTCGCGATGAGTTGGGGAACTAGGTCTTTCTCTGTGGTCTCCACAGGGGATTCAGACATCTTTTCATCTTGGGAGATGCATGACGTGCCTGCATTCAAGTCACTGCAGGGATATCCGGCCTTATTTCGAGTCAGGGCATCGCGGTGTCCATTCCACTTGAGGCCGCAAACTCAGGGTCCCTCTCACATACCTAGAGCTGAGAGAAGCCTCCTCTTGAGGTGCTTGTGGTAAGGTGGTATTCCTCTGGAGTCGAAGCCAGGGACTAACCTCTCATCTCGAGTTGATATTTGGTCCACGGAGCTCTTTCGTGTTGCTGCAGTGACCTCAGGATCCCTCTAGCCTTAAAACAGTGTTCTTGGGGTTTCTCTGGAGTGCCATCAAGGAAATCAAGGCTCCTTTCATGTGTGATGTGCAACACGGAATTGCTCTACACGCAGTGCAGGGGAATCGGGCCTCATCTCGTGGCGAGGGGGAAGTCTCATGGTTTTTCTCGAGTTGCGGCGGGAATCTGGGGTATATTCTCGAGTTACGACGGGGATGGCCCTTCCACCCACGTTTTTGTTCAGCCACGTCAGGACTCCTGCCTAGTTGCGAGGGACAACTCGGGATTCTCCTCAAGGATTGGTATGGCAATTTGAACGCCTCTCCAGCTGAGGCGGGAGACCAAGGGTCCCTTTCCACGTGCACAGGAATCCTAGGACTCCTATCAAGTTTCACGAGGAGTCAGGCATCGTCTCCTTTGGAGGCACTGATCTCCGCATACCTCTGCAGTTTTCAAAGGATATGAGGCCTCCGGTCGCGATGAGGTGGGGAACTAGGTCTTTCTCTGTGGTCTCCACAGGGGATTCAGACATCCTTTCGTCTTGGGAGATGCAAGACGAGCCTGCATTTAAGTCACTGCAGGGATATCCGGCTTAATTTCGAGTCAGGGTATCGCGGTGTCCATTCCACTTGAGGCCGCAAACTCAGGGTCCCTCTCACATACCTAGAGCTAAGAGAAGCCTCCTCTTGAGATGCTTGTGGTAAGGTGGTATTCCTCTGGAGTCGAAGCCAGGGACTAACCTCTTATCTCGAGTTGATTTCTGGTCCACGGATCTCTTCCGTGTTGCTACAGTGACCTCAGGATCCCTCTAGCCTTGAAACAGTGTTCTTGGGTTTTCTCTGGAGTGCCATGAAGGAAATCAAGGCTCCTTTCATGTGTGATGTGCAACACGGAATTGCTCTGCACGCAGTGCAGGGGAATCGGGCCTCATCTGGCGGCGAGGGGGAAGTCTCATGGTTTTTCTCGAGTTGCGGCGGGAACCTGGGGTATATTCTCGAGTTACGACGGGGATAGCCCTTCCACACACGTGTTTGTTCAGCGACGTCAAGACTCCTGCCTAGTTGCGAAGGACAACTCGGGATTCTCCTCGAGGTTTGGTAGGGCAATTGGGACGCCTCCCCAGCTTAGGCGGGAGACCAAGGGTCCCTTTCCACGTGCCACAGGAATCCTGGGACTCCTATCAAGTTTCACGAGGAGTCAGGCATCGTCTCCTTTGGAAGCGCTGATCTCCGCATACCTCTGGAATTTTCAAAGGATGTGAGGCCTCCGGTCGTGATGAGGTGGGGATCTAGGTCTTTCTCTGTGGTCTGCACAGGGGATTCAGACATCCTTTCGTCTTGGGAGATGCAAGATGAGCCTGCATTCAAGTCACTGCAGGGATATCCGGCCTTATTTCGAGTCAGGGCATCGCGGTGCCCATTCCACTTGAGGCCGCAAAATCAGGGTCCCTCTCACATACCTAGAGCTGAGAGAAGCCTCCTCTTGAGGTGCTTGTGGTAAGGTGGTATTCCTCTGGAGTCGAAGCCAGGGACTAACCTCTCATCTCGAGTTGATTTTTGGTCCACGGAGCTATTTCGTGTTGCTACAGTGACCTCAGGATCCCTCTAGCCTTGAAACAGTGTTCTTGGGGTTTCTCTGGAGTGCCATCAAGGAAATCAAGGCTCCTTTCATGTGTGATGTGCAACACGGAATTGCTCTGCACGCAGTACAGGGGAATCGGGCCTCATCTCACGGCGAGGGGGAAGTCTCATGGTTTTTCTCGAGTTGCGGCGGGAACCTGGGGTATATTCTCGAGTTACGACGGGGATGGCCCTTCCCCCTACGTGTTCGTTCAGCCACGTCAGGACTCCTTCCTAGTTGCGAGGGACAACTCGGGATTCTCCTCGAGGCTTGGCAGGGCAATTGGGACGCCTCTCCAGCTGAGGCGGGAGACCAAGGGTCCCTTTCCACGTGCCAAAGGAATCCTGGGACTCCTATCAAGTTTCACGAGGAGACAGGCATCGTCTCTTTTGGAGGCACTGTTCTCCGCGTACCTCTGGAGTTTTCAAAGGATGTGAGGCCTCCGGTCGCGATGAGGTGGGGAACTAGGTCTTTCTCTGTCGTCTCCACAGGGGATTCAGACATCCTTTCATCTTTGGAGATGCAAGACGAGCCTGCCTTCCAGTCACTGCGGGGATATCCGGCCTTATTTCGAGTAAGGGCATCGCGGTGTCCATTCCACTTGAGGCCGCAAACTCAGGGTCCCTCTCACAACCTAGAGCTGAGAGAAGCCTTCTCTTGAGGTGCTTGTGGTAAGGTGGTATTCCTCTGGAGTCGAAGTTAGGGACTACCCTCTCATCTCGAGTTGATTTTTGGTCCACGGAGCTCTTTCGTGTTGCTACAGTGACCTCAGGATCCTTCTTGCCTTGACAGAGTGTTCTTGGGGTTTCTCTGGAGTGCCATCAAGGAAATCAAGGCTCCTTTCATGTGTGATGTGCAACACGGAATTGCTCTGCACCCAGTGCAGGTGAATCGGGCCTCATCTCGGGGCGAGGGGGAAGTCTCATGGTTTTTCTCGAGTTGCGGTGGAAACCTGGGGTATATTCTCGAGTTACGATGAGGATCGCCCTTGCACCCGCGTGTTTGTTCAGCGACGTCAGGACTCCTGCCTAATTGCGAGGGACAACTCGGGATTCTCCTCGAGGTTTGGCAGGGCAATTGCGACACCTCTCCAGCTGAGGCGGGAGACCAAGGGTCCCTTTCCACGTGCCACAGGAATCCTGGGACTCCTATTAAGTTTCAGGAGGAGTCAGGCATCGTCTCCTTGGAGGCACTGATCTCCACGTACCTCTGGAGTTTTCAAAGGATGTGAGGCCTCCGGTCGCGATGAGGTGGGGAACTAGGTCTTTCTCTGTGGTCTCCACAGGGGATTCAGACATCCTTTCATCTTGGGAGATGCAAGACGAGCCTGCATTCAAGTCACTGCAGGGATATCCAGCCTTATTTCGAGTCAGGGCATCGCGGTGCCCATTCCACTTGAGGCCGCAAACTCAGGGTCCCTCTCACATACCTAGAGCTGAGAGAAGCCTCCTCTTGAGGTACTTGTGGTGAGGTAATATTCCTCTGGAGTCGAAGCCAGGGACTAACCTCTCATCTCGACTTGATTTTTGATCCACGGAGCTCTTTCGTGTTGCTACAGTGACCTCAGGATCCCTCTAGCCTTGAAACAGTGTTCTTGGGGTTTGTCTGGAGTGCCATCAAGGAAATCAAGGCTCCTTTCATGTGTGATGTGCAACACGGAATTCCTCTGCACACAGTGCAGGGGAATCGGGCCTCACTCGCGGCGAGGGGGAAGTCTCATGGTTTTTCTCGAGTTGCGGCGGGAACCTGGGGTATATTCTCGAGTTACGACGGGGATGGCCTTTCCACCCACGTGTTTTTTCAGCGACGTCAGGACTCCTGCCTAGTTGCGAGGGACAACTCGGGATTCTCCTCCAGGCGTGGCAGGGCAATTGGGACGCCTTTCCAGCTGAGGCGGGAGACCAAGGGTCCCTTTCCACGTGCCACAGGAATCCTGGGACTCCTATCAAGTTTCACGAGGACTCAGACATCGTCTCCTTTGGAAGCACTGATCTCCACATACCTCTGGAATTTTCAAAGGATGTGAGGCCTCCGGTCGTGATGAGGTGGGGATCTAGGTCTTTCTCTGTGGTCTCCACAGGGGATTCAGACATCCTTTCGTCTTGGGAGATGCAAGACGAGCCTGCATTCAAGTCACTGCAGGGATATTCGGCCTTATTTTGAGTCAAGGCATAGCGGTGTCCATTCCACTTGAGGCTGCAAACTCAGGGTCCCTCTCACATACCTAGAGCTGAGAGAAGCCTCCTCTTGAGGTGCTTGTGATAAGGTGGTATTCCTCTGGAGTTGAAGCCAGGGACTAACCCCTCATCTCGAGTTGATTTTTGGTCCACGGAGCTCTTTCGTGTTGCTACAGTGACCTCAGGATCCCTCTAGCCTTGAAACAGTGTTCTTGGGGTTTCTCTGGAGTGCCATCAAGGAAATCAAGGCTCCTTTCATGTCTGATGTGCAACACGGAATTGCTCTGCACGCAGTGCAGGATATCGGGCCTCATCTCACGGCGAGGGGGAAGTCTCATGGTTTTTCTCGAGTTGCGGCGGGAACCTGGGCTATATTCTCGAGTTACGTCAGCGATGGCCCTTCCACCCACGTGTTTGTTCAGTGACGTCAGGACTCCTGCCTATTTGCGAGGGACAACTCGGGATTCTCCTCGAGGCTTGGCAGGGCAATTGGGACGCCTGTCCAGCTGAGGCGGGAGACCAAGGGTCCCTTTCCACGTGCCACAGGAATCCTGGGACTCCTATCAAGTTTCACGAGTCAGGCATCGTCTCCTTTGGAGGCACTGATCTCCGCGTACCTCTGGAGTTTTCAAAGGATGTGAGGCCTCCGGTCGCGATGAGTTGGGGAACTAGGTCTTTCTCTGTGGTCTCCACAGGGGATTCAGACATCTTTTCATCTTGGGAGATGCATGACGTGCCTGCATTCAAGTCACTGCAGGGATATCCGGCCTTATTTCGAGTCAGGGCATCGCGGTGTCCATTCCACTTGAGGCCGCAAACTCAGGGTCCCTCTCACATACCTAGAGCTGAGAGAAGCCTCCTCTTGAGGTGCTTGTGGTAAGGTGGTATTCCTCTGGAGTCGAAGCCAGGGACTAACCTCTCATCTCGAGTTGATATTTGGTCCACGGAGCTCTTTCGTGTTGCTGCAGTGACCTCAGGATCCCTCTAGCCTTAAAACAGTGTTCTTGGGGTTTCTCTGGAGTGCCATCAAGGAAATCAAGGCTCCTTTCATGTGTGATGTGCAACACGGAATTGCTCTACACGCAGTGCAGGGGAATCGGGCCTCATCTCGTGGCGAGGGGGAAGTCTCATGGTTTTTCTCGAGTTGCGGCGGGAATCTGGGGTATATTCTCGAGTTACGACGGGGATGGCCCTTCCACCCACGTTTTTGTTCAGCCACGTCAGGACTCCTGCCTAGTTGCGAGGGACAACTCGGGATTCTCCTCAAGGATTGGTATGGCAATTTGAACGCCTCTCCAGCTGAGGCGGGAGACCAAGGGTCCCTTTCCACGTGCACAGGAATCCTAGGACTCCTATCAAGTTTCACGAGGAGTCAGGCATCGTCTCCTTTGGAGGCACTGATCTCCGCATACCTCTGCAGTTTTCAAAGGATATGAGGCCTCCGGTCGCGATGAGGTGGGGAACTAGGTCTTTCTCTGTGGTCTCCACAGGGGATTCAGACATCCTTTCGTCTTGGGAGATGCAAGACGAGCCTGCATTTAAGTCACTGCAGGGATATCCGGCTTAATTTCGAGTCAGGGTATCGCGGTGTCCATTCCACTTGAGGCCGCAAACTCAGGGTCCCTCTCACATACCTAGAGCTAAGAGAAGCCTCCTCTTGAGATGCTTGTGGTAAGGTGGTATTCCTCTGGAGTCGAAGCCAGGGACTAACCTCTTATCTCGAGTTGATTTCTGGTCCACGGATCTCTTCCGTGTTGCTACAGTGACCTCAGGATCCCTCTAGCCTTGAAACAGTGTTCTTGGGTTTTCTCTGGAGTGCCATGAAGGAAATCAAGGCTCCTTTCATGTGTGATGTGCAACACGGAATTGCTCTGCACGCAGTGCAGGGGAATCGGGCCTCATCTGGCGGCGAGGGGGAAGTCTCATGGTTTTTCTCGAGTTGCGGCGGGAACCTGGGGTATATTCTCGAGTTACGACGGGGATAGCCCTTCCACACACGTGTTTGTTCAGCGACGTCAAGACTCCTGCCTAGTTGCGAAGGACAACTCGGGATTCTCCTCGAGGTTTGGTAGGGCAATTGGGACGCCTCCCCAGCTTAGGCGGGAGACCAAGGGTCCCTTTCCACGTGCCACAGGAATCCTGGGACTCCTATCAAGTTTCACGAGGAGTCAGGCATCGTCTCCTTTGGAAGCGCTGATCTCCGCATACCTCTGGAATTTTCAAAGGATGTGAGGCCTCCGGTCGTGATGAGGTGGGGATCTAGGTCTTTCTCTGTGGTCTGCACAGGGGATTCAGACATCCTTTCGTCTTGGGAGATGCAAGATGAGCCTGCATTCAAGTCACTGCAGGGATATCCGGCCTTATTTCGAGTCAGGGCATCGCGGTGCCCATTCCACTTGAGGCCGCAAAATCAGGGTCCCTCTCACATACCTAGAGCTGAGAGAAGCCTCCTCTTGAGGTGCTTGTGGTAAGGTGGTATTCCTCTGGAGTCGAAGCCAGGGACTAACCTCTCATCTCGAGTTGATTTTTGGTCCACGGAGCTATTTCGTGTTGCTACAGTGACCTCAGGATCCCTCTAGCCTTGAAACAGTGTTCTTGGGGTTTCTCTGGAGTGCCATCAAGGAAATCAAGGCTCCTTTCATGTGTGATGTGCAACACGGAATTGCTCTGCACGCAGTACAGGGGAATCGGGCCTCATCTCACGGCGAGGGGGAAGTCTCATGGTTTTTCTCGAGTTGCGGCGGGAACCTGGGGTATATTCTCGAGTTACGACGGGGATGGCCCTTCCCCCTACGTGTTCGTTCAGCCACGTCAGGACTCCTGCCTAGTTGCGAGGGACAACTCGGGATTCTCCTCGAGGCTTGGCAGGGCAATTGGGACGCCTCTCCAGCTGAGGCGGGAGACCAAGGGTCCCTTTCCACGTGCCAAAGGAATCCTGGGACTCCTATCAAGTTTCACGAGGAGACAGGCATCGTCTCTTTTGGAGGCACTGTTCTCCGCGTACCTCTGGAGTTTTCAAAGGATGTGAGGCCTCCGGTCGCGATGAGGTGGGGAACTAGGTCTTTCTCTGTCGTCTCCACAGGGGATTCAGACATCCTTTCATCTTTGGAGATGCAAGACGAGCCTGCCTTCCAGTCACTGCGGGGATATCCGGCCTTATTTCGAGTAAGGGCATCGCGGTGTCCATTCCACTTGAGGCCGCAAACTCAGGGTCCCTCTCACAACCTAGAGCTGAGAGAAGCCTTCTCTTGAGGTGCTTGTGGTAAGGTGGTATTCCTCTGGAGTCGAAGTTAGGGACTACCCTCTCATCTCGAGTTGATTTTTGGTCCACGGAGCTCTTTCGTGTTGCTACAGTGACCTCAGGATCCTTCTTGCCTTGACAGAGTGTTCTTGGGGTTTCTCTGGAGTGCCATCAAGGAAATCAAGGCTCCTTTCATGTGTGATGTGCAACACGGAATTGCTCTGCACCCAGTGCAGGTGAATCGGGCCTCATCTCGGGGCGAGGGGGAAGTCTCATGGTTTTTCTCGAGTTGCGGTGGAAACCTGGGGTATATTCTCGAGTTACGATGAGGATCGCCCTTGCACCCGCGTGTTTGTTCAGCGACGTCAGGACTCCTGCCTAATTGCGAGGGACAACTCGGGATTCTCCTCGAGGTTTGGCAGGGCAATTGCGACACCTCTCCAGCTGAGGCGGGAGACCAAGGGTCCCTTTCCACGTGCCACAGGAATCCTGGGACTCCTATTAAGTTTCAGGAGGAGTCAGGCATCGTCTCCTTGGAGGCACTGATCTCCACGTACCTCTGGAGTTTTCAAAGGATGTGAGGCCTCCGGTCGCGATGAGGTGGGGAACTAGGTCTTTCTCTGTGGTCTCCACAGGGGATTCAGACATCCTTTCATCTTGGGAGATGCAAGACGAGCCTGCATTCAAGTCACTGCAGGGATATCCAGCCTTATTTCGAGTCAGGGGCATCGCGGTGCCCATTCCACTTGAGGCCGCAAACTCAGGGTCCCTCTCACATACCTAGAGCTGAGAGAAGCCTCCTCTTGAGGTACTTGTGGTGAGGTAATATTCCTCTGGAGTCGAAGCCAGGGACTAACCTCTCATCTCGACTTGATTTTTGATCCACGGAGCTCTTTCGTGTTGCTACAGTGACCTCAGGATCCCTCTAGCCTTGAAACAGTGTTCTTGGGGTTTGTCTGGAGTGCCATCAAGGAAATCAAGGCTCCTTTCATGTGTGATGTGCAACACGGAATTCCTCTGCACACAGTGCAGGGGAATCGGGCCTCACTCGCGGCGAGGGGGAAGTCTCATGGTTTTTCTCGAGTTGCGGCGGGAACCTGGGGTATATTCTCGAGTTACGACGGGGATGGCCTTTCCACCCACGTGTTTTTTCAGCGACGTCAGGACTCCTGCCTAGTTGCGAGGGACAACTCGGGATTCTCCTCGAGGCGTGGCAGGGCAATTGGGACGCCTTTCCAGCTGAGGCGGGAGACCAAGGGTCCCTTTCCACGTGCCACAGGAATCCTGGGACTCCTATCAAGTTTCACGAGGACTCAGACATCGTCTCCTTTGGAAGCACTGATCTCCACATACCTCTGGAATTTTCAAAGGATGTGAGGCCTCCGGTCGTGATGAGGTGGGGATCTAGGTCTTTCTCTGTGGTCTCCACAGGGGATTCAGACATCCTTTCGTCTTGGGAGATGCAAGACGAGCCTGCATTCAAGTCACTGCAGGGATATTCGGCCTTATTTTGAGTCAAGGCATAGCGGTGTCCATTCCACTTGAGGCTGCAAACTCAGGGTCCCTCTCACATACCTAGAGCTGAGAGAAGCCTCCTCTTGAGGTGCTTGTGATAAGGTGGTATTCCTCTGGAGTTGAAGCCAGGGACTAACCCCTCATCTCGAGTTGATTTTTGGTCCACGGAGCTCTTTCGTGTTGCTACAGTGACCTCAGGATCCCTCTAGCCTTGAAACAGTGTTCTTGGGGTTTCTCTGGAGTGCCATCAAGGAAATCAAGGCTCCTTTCATGTCTGATGTGCAACACGGAATTGCTCTGCACGCAGTGCAGGATATCGGGCCTCATCTCACGGCGAGGGGGAAGTCTCATGGTTTTTCTCGAGTTGCGGCGGGAACCTGGGCTATATTCTCGAGTTACGTCAGCGATGGCCCTTCCACCCACGTGTTTGTTCAGTGACGTCAGGACTCCTGCCTATTTGCGAGGGACAACTCGGGATTCTCCTCGAGGCTTGGCAGGGCAATTGGGACGCCTGTCCAGCTGAGGCGGGAGACCAAGGGTCCCTTTCCACGTGCCACAGGAATCCTGGGACTCCTATCAAGTTTCACGAGTCAGGCATCGTCTCCTTTGGAGGCACTGATCTCCGCGTACCTCTGGAGTTTTCAAAGGATGTGAGGCCTCCGGTCGCGATGAGTTGGGGAACTAGGTCTTTCTCTGTGGTCTCCACAGGGGATTCAGACATCTTTTCATCTTGGGAGATGCATGACGTGCCTGCATTCAAGTCACTGCAGGGATATCCGGCCTTATTTCGAGTCAGGGCATCGCGGTGTCCATTCCACTTGAGGCCGCAAACTCAGGGTCCCTCTCACATACCTAGAGCTGAGAGAAGCCTCCTCTTGAGGTGCTTGTGGTAAGGTGGTATTCCTCTGGAGTCGAAGCCAGGGACTAACCTCTCATCTCGAGTTGATATTTGGTCCACGGAGCTCTTTCGTGTTGCTGCAGTGACCTCAGGATCCCTCTAGCCTTAAAACAGTGTTCTTGGGGTTTCTCTGGAGTGCCATCAAGGAAATCAAGGCTCCTTTCATGTGTGATGTGCAACACGGAATTGCTCTACACGCAGTGCAGGGGAATCGGGCCTCATCTCGTGGCGAGGGGGAAGTCTCATGGTTTTTCTCGAGTTGCGGCGGGAATCTGGGGTATATTCTCGAGTTACGACGGGGATGGCCCTTCCACCCACGTTTTTGTTCAGCCACGTCAGGACTCCTGCCTAGTTGCGAGGGACAACTCGGGATTCTCCTCAAGGATTGGTATGGCAATTTGAACGCCTCTCCAGCTGAGGCGGGAGACCAAGGGTCCCTTTCCACGTGCACAGGAATCCTAGGACTCCTATCAAGTTTCACGAGGAGTCAGGCATCGTCTCCTTTGGAGGCACTGATCTCCGCATACCTCTGCAGTTTTCAAAGGATATGAGGCCTCCGGTCGCGATGAGGTGGGGAACTAGGTCTTTCTCTGTGGTCTCCACAGGGGATTCAGACATCCTTTCGTCTTGGGAGATGCAAGACGAGCCTGCATTTAAGTCACTGCAGGGATATCCGGCTTAATTTCGAGTCAGGGTATCGCGGTGTCCATTCCACTTGAGGCCGCAAACTCAGGGTCCCTCTCACATACCTAGAGCTAAGAGAAGCCTCCTCTTGAGATGCTTGTGGTAAGGTGGTATTCCTCTGGAGTCGAAGCCAGGGACTAACCTCTTATCTCGAGTTGATTTCTGGTCCACGGATCTCTTCCGTGTTGCTACAGTGACCTCAGGATCCCTCTAGCCTTGAAACAGTGTTCTTGGGTTTTCTCTGGAGTGCCATGAAGGAAATCAAGGCTCCTATCATGTGTGATGTGCAACACGGAATTGCTCTGCACGCAGTGCAGGCGAATCGGGCCTCATCTGGCGGCGAGGGGGAAGTCTCATGGTTTTTCTCGAGTTGCGGCGGGAACCTGGGGTATATTCTCGAGTTACGACGGGGATAGCCCTTCCACACACGTGTTTGTTCAGCGACGTCAAGACTCCTGCCTAGTTGCGAAGGACAACTCGGGATTCTCCTCGAGGTTTGGTAGGGCAATTGGGACGCCTCCCCAGCTTAGGCGGGAGACCAAGGGTCCCTTTCCACGTGCCACAGGAATCCTGGGACTCCTATCAAGTTTCACGAGGAGTCAGGCATCGTCTACTTTGGAAGCGCTGATCTCCGCATACCTCTGGAATTTTCAAAGGATGTGAGGCCTCCGGTCGTGATGAGGTGGGGATCTAGGTCTTTCTCTGTGGTCTGCACAGGGGATTCAGACATCCTTTCGTCTTGGGAGATGCAAGACGAGCCTGCATTCAAGTCACTGCAGGGATATCCGGCCTTATTTCGAGTCAGGGCATCGCGGTGTCCATTCCACTTGAGGCCGCAAAATCAGGGTCCCTCTCACATACCTAGAGCTGAGAGAAGCCTCCTCTTGAGGTGCTTGTGGTAAGGTGGTATTCCTCTGGAGTCGAAGCCAGGGACTAACCTCTCATCTCGAGTTGATTTTTGGTCCACGGAGCTATTTCGTGTTGCTACAGTGACCTCAGGATCCCTCTAGCCTTGAAACAGTGTTCTTGGGGTTTCTCTGGAGTGCCATGAAGGAAATCAAGGCTCCTTTCATGTGTGATGTGCAACACGGAATTGCTCTGCACGCAGTACAGGGGAATCGGGCCTCATCTCACGGCGAGGGGGAAGTCTCATGGTTTTTCTCGAGTTGCGGCGGGAACCTGGGGTATATTCTCGAGTTACGACGGGGATGGCCCTTCCCCCTACGTGTTCGTTCAGCCACGTCAGGACTCCTGCCTAGTTGCGAGGGACAACTCGGGATTCTCCTCGAGGCTTGGCAGGGCAATTGGGACGCCTCTCCAGCTGAGGCGGGAGACCAAGGGTCCCTTTCCACGTGCCAAAGGAATCCTGGGACTCCTATCAAGTTTCACGAGGAGACAGGCATCGTCTCTTTTGGAGGCACTGTTCTCCGCGTACCTCTGGAGTTTTCAAAGGATGTGAGGCCTCCGGTCGCGATGAGGTGGGGAACTAGGTCTTTCTCTGTCGTCTCCACAGGGGATTCAGACATCCTTTCATCTTTGGAGATGCAAGACGAGCCTGCCTTCCAGTCACTGCGGGGATATCCGGCCTTATTTCGAGTAAGGGCATCGCGGTGTCCATTCCACTTGAGGCCGCAAACTCAGGGTCCCTCTCACATACCTAGAGCTGAGAGAAGCCTTCTCTTGAGGTGCTTGTGGTAAGGTGGTATTCCTCTGGAGTCGAAGTTAGGGACTACCCTCTCATCTCGAGTTGATTTTTGGTCCACGGAGCTCTTTCGTGTTGCTACAGTGACCTCAGGATCCTTCTTGCCTTGACAGAGTGTTCTTGGGGTTTCTCTGAAGTGCCATCAAGGAAATCAAGGCTCCTTTCTTGTGTGATGTGCAACACGGAATTGCTCTGCACCCAGTGCAGGTGAATCGGGCCTCATCTCGGGGCGAGGGGGAAGTCTCATGGTTTTTCTCGAGTTGCGGTGGAAACCTGGGGTATATTCTCGAGTTACGATGAGGATCGCCCTTGCACCCGCGTGTTTGTTCAGCGACGTCAGGACTCCTGCCTAATTGCGAGGGACAACTCGGGATTCTCCTCGAGGTTTGGCAGGGCAATTGCGACACCTCTCCAGCTGAGGTGGGAGACCAAGGGTCCCTTTCCACGTGCCACAGGAATCCTGGGACTCCTATTAAGTTTCAGGAGGAGTCAGGCATCGTCTCCTTGGAGGCACTGATCTCCACGTACCTCTGGAGTTTTCAAAGGATGTGAGGCCTCCGGTCGCGATGAGGTGGGGAACTAGGTCTTTCTCTGTGGTCTCCACAGGGGATTCAGACATCCTTTCATCTTGGGAGATGCAAGACGAGCCTGCATTCAAGTCACTGCAGGGATATCCAGCCTTATTTCGAGTCAGGGCATCGCGGTGCCCATTCCACTTGAGGCCGCAAACTCAGGGTCCCTCTCACATACCTAGAGCTGAGAGAAGCCTCCTCTTGAGGTACTTGTGGTGAGGTAATATTCCTCTGGAGTCGAAGCCAGGGACTAACCTCTCATCTCGACTTGATTTTTGATCCACGGAGCTCTTTCGTGTTGCTACAGTGACCTCAGGATCCCTCTAGCCTTGAAACAGTGTTCTTGGGGTTTGTCTGGAGTGCCATCAAGGAAATCAAGGCTCCTTTCATGTGTGATGTGCAACACGGAATTGCTCTGCACACAGTGCAGGGGAATCGGGCCTCACTCGCGGCGAGGGGGAAGTCTCATGGTTTTTCTCGAGTTGCGGCGGGAACCTGGGGTATATTCTCGAGTTACGACGGGGATGGCCATTCCACACACGTGTTGGTTCAGCGACGACAGGACTCCTGCCTAGTTGCGAGGGACAACTCGGGATTCTCCTCGAGGCTTGGCAGGGTAGTTGGGACGCCTCTCCAGCTGAGGCGGGAGACCAAGGGTCCCTTTCCACGTGCCACAGGAATCCTGGGACTCCTATCAAGTTTCAGGAGGAGTCAGGCATCGTCTCCTTTGGAGGAACTGATCTCCGCGTACCTCTGAAGTTTTCAAAGGATGTGAGGCCTCCGGTCGCGATGAGGTGGGGAACTAGGTCTTTCTCTGTGGTCTCCACAGGGGATTCAGACATCCTTTCGTCTTGGGAGATGTAAGACGAGCCTGCATTCAAGTCACTGCAGGGATATCCAGCCTTATTTCGAGTCAGGGCATCGCGGTGTCCATTCCACTTGAGGCCGCAAACTCAGGGTCCCTCTCACATACCTAGAGCTGAGAGAAGCCTCCTCTTGAGGTGCTTATGGTAAGGTGGTATTCCTCTGGAGTCGAAGCCAGGGACTAACCTCTCATCTCGAGTTGATTTTTGGTCCACGGAGCTCTTTATTGTTGTTGCAGTGACCTCAGGATCACTCTAGCCTTGAAACAGTGTTCTTGGGGTTTCTCTGGAGTGCCATCAAGGAAATCAAGGCTCCTTTCATGTGTGATGTGCAACACGGAATTGCTGTGCACGCAGTGCAGGGGAACCGGGCCTCATCTCGCGGCAACCGGGAAGTCTCATTGTTTTTCTCGAGTTGCGGAGGGAACCTGGGGTATATTCTCGAGTTACGACGGGGATGGCCCTTCCACACACGTGTTTGTTCAGCGACATCAGGACTCCTGCCTAGTTGCGAGGGACAACTCGGGAATCTCCTCGAGGCTTGGCAGGGCAATTGGGACTCCTCTCCAGCTGAGGCGGGAGACCAAGGGTCCCTTTCCACGTGCCACAGGAATCCTGGGACTCCAATCAAGTTTCACGAGGAGTCAGGCATCGTCTCCTTTGGAGGCACTGATCTCCGCGTACCTCTGGAGTTTTCAAAGGATGTGAGGCCTCCGGTCGCGATGAGGTGGGGAACTAGGTCTTTCTCCGTGGTCTCCACAGGGGATTCAGACATCCTTTCATCTTGGGAGATGCAAGACGAGCCTGCATTCAAGTCACTGCAAGAATATCCGGCCTTATATCGAGTCAGGGCATCGCGGTGTGCATTCCACTTGAGGCCGCAAACTCAGGGTCCCTCTCACATACCTAGTGCTGAGAGAGGCCTCCTCTTGAGGTGCTTGTGGTAAGGTGGTATTCCTCTGGAGTCGAAGCCAGGGACTAACCTCTCATCTCGAGTTGATTTTTGGTCCACGGAGCTCTTTCCTGTTGCTACAGTGACCTCAGGTTCCCTCGAGCCTTGAAACAGTGTTCTTGCGGTTTCTCTGGAGTGCCATCAAGGAAATCAAGGCTCCTTTCATGTGTGATGTGCAACACGGAATTGCTCTGCACGCAGTGCAGGTGAATCGGGCCTCATCTCCGGGCGAGGGGGAAGGCTCATGCTTTTTCTCGAGTTGCGGCGGGAACCTGGGGTATATTCTCGAGTTACGACGGGGATGGCCCTTCCACCCGCCTGTTTGTTCAGCGACGTCAGGACTCCTGCCTAGTTGCGAGGGGCAACTCAGGATTCTCCTCGAGGCTTGGCAGGGCAATTGGGACGCCTCTCCAGCTGAGACGGGAGACCAAGTGTCCCTTTCCATGTGCCACAGTAATCCTGGGAATCCTATCAAGTTTCACGGGGAGTCAGGCATCGTCTCCATTGGAGGCACGGATCTCCGCGTACCTCTGGAGTTTTCGAAGGATGTGAGGCCTCCGGTCGCAATGAGGTGGGGAACTAAGTTTTCTCTGTGGTCTCCACAGGGGATTCAGACATCCTTTCGTCTTGTGAGATGCAAGACGAGCCTGCATTCAACTCACTGCAGGGATATCCGGCCTTATTTCGAGTCAGGGCATCGCGGTGTCCATTCGACTTGAGGCCGCAAACTCAGGGTCCCTCTCACATACCTAGAGCTGAGAGAAGCCTCCTCTTGAGGTGCTTGTGGTAAGGTGGTATTCCTCTGAAGTCGAAGCCAGGGACTAACCTCTCATCTCGAGTTGATTTTTGGTCCACGGAGCTATTTCGTGTTGCTACAGTGACCTCAGGATCCCTCTAGCCTTGAAACAGTGTTCTTGGGGTTTCTCTGGAGTGCCATCAAGGAAATCAAGGCTCCTTTCATGTGTGATGTGCAACACGGAATTGCTGTGCACGCAGTGCAGGGGAACCGGGCCTCATCTCGCGGCAACCGGGAAGTCTCATTGTTTTTCTCGAGTTGCGGAGGGAACCTGGGGTATATTCTCGAGTTACGACGGGGATGGCCCTTCCACACACGTGTTTGTTCAGCGACATCAGGACTCCTGCCTAGTTGCGAGGGACAACTCGGGAATCTCCTCGAGGCTTGGCAGGGCAATTGGGACTCCTCTCCAGCTGAGGCGGGAGACCAAGGGTCCCTTTCCACGTGCCACAGGAATCCTGGGACTCCAATCAAGCTTCACGAGGAGTCAGGCATCGTCTCATTTGGAGGCACTGATCTCCGCGTACCTCTGGAGTTTTCAAAGGATGTGAGGCCTCCGGTCGCGATGAGGTGGGGAACTAGGTCTTTCTCCGTGGTCTCCACAGGGGATTCAGACATCCTTTCATCTTGGGAGATGCAAGACGAGCCTGCATTCAAGTCACTGCAAGAATATCCGGCCTTATATCGAGTCAGGGCATCGCGGTGTGCATTCCACTTGAGGCCGCAAACTCAGGGTCCCTCTCACATACCTAGTGCTGAGAGAGGCCTCCTCTTGAGGTGCTTGTGGTAAGGTGGTATTCCTCTGGAGTCGAAGCCAGGGACTAACCTCTCATCTCGAGTTGATTTTTGGTCCACGGAGCTCTTTCCTGTTGCTACAGTGACCTCAGGTTCCCTCGAGCCTTGAAACAGTGTTCTTGCGGTTTCTCTGGAGTGCCATCAAGGAAATCAAGGCTCCTTTCATGTGTGATGTGCAACACGGAATTGCTCTGCACGCAGTGCAGGTGAATCGGGCCTCATCTCCGGGCGAGGGGGAAGTCTCATGCTTTTTCTCGAGTTGCGGCGGGAACCTGGGGTATATTCTCGAGTTACGACGGGGATGGCCCTTCCACCCGCCTGTTTGTTCAGCGTCGTCAGGACTCCTGCCTAGTTGCGAGGGGCAACTCAGGATTCTCCTCGAGGCTTGGCAGGGCAATTGGGACGCCTCTCCAGCTGAGACGGGAGACGAAGTGTCCCTTTCCACGTGCCACAGTAATCCTGGGAATCCTATCAAGTTTCACGGGGAGTCAGGCATCGTCTCCATTGGAGGCACGGATCTCCGCGTACCTCTGGAGTTTTCGAAGGATGTGAGGCCTCCGGTCGCAATGAGGTGGGGAACTAAGTTTTCTCTGTGGTCTCCACAGGGGATTCAGACATCCTTTCGTCTTGTGAGATGCAAGACGAGCCTGCATTCAACTCACTGCAGGGATATCCGGCCTTATTTCGAGTCAGGGCATCGCGGTGTCCATTCGACTTGAGGCCGCAAACTCAGGGTCCCTCTCACATACCTAGAGCTGAGAGAAGCCTCCTCTTGAGGTGCTTGTGGTAAGGTGGTATTCCTCTGAAGTCGAAGCCAGGGACTAACCTCTCATCTCGAGTTGATTTTTGGTCCACGGAGCTATTTCGTGTTGCTACAGTGACCTCAGGATCCCTCTAGCCTTGAAACAGTGTTCTTGGGGTTTCTCTGGAGTGCCATCAAGGAAATCAAGGCTCCTTTCATGTGTGATGTGCAACACGGAATTGCTCTGCACGCAGTACAGGGGAATCGGGCCTCATCTCACGGCGAGGGGGAAGTCTCATGGTTTTTCTCGAGTTGCGGCAGGAACCTGGGGTATATTCTCGAGTTACGACGGGGATGGCCCTTCCCCCTACGTGTTCGTTCAGCCACGTCAGGACTCCTGCCTAGTTGCGAGGGACAACTCGGGATTCTCCTCGAGGCTTGGCAGGGCAATTGGGACGCCTCTCCAGCTGAGGCGGGAGACCAAGGGTCCCTTTCCACGTGCCAAAGGAATCCTGGGACTCCTATCAAGTTTCACGAGGAGACAGGCATCGTCTCTTTTGGAGGCACTGTTCTCCGCGTACCTCTGGAGTTTTCAAAGGATGTGAGGCCTCCGGTCGCGATGAGGTGGGGAACTAGGTCTTTCTCTGTCGTCTCCACAGGGGATTCAGACATCCTTTCATCTTTGGAGATGCAAGACGAGCCTGCCTTCCAGTCACTGCGGGGATATCCGGCCTTATTTCGAGTAAGGGCATCGCGGTGTCCATTCCACTTGAGGCCGCAAACTCAGGGTCCCTCTCACATACCTAGAGCTGAGAGAAGCCTTCTCTTGAGGTGCTTGTGGTAAGGTGGTATTCCTCTGGAGTCGAAGTTAGGGACTACCCTCTCATCTCGAGTTGATTTTTGGTCCACGGAGCTCTTTCGTGTTGCTACAGTGACCTCAGGATCCTTCTTGCCTTGACAGAGTGTTCTTGGGGTTTCTCTGGAGTGCCATCAAGGAAATCAAGGCTCCTTTCATGTGTGATGTGCAACACGGAATTGCTCTGCACCCAGTGCAGGTGAATCGGGCCTCATCTCGGGGCGAGGGGGAAGTCTCATGGTTTTTCTCGAGTTGCGGTGGAAACCTGGGGTATATTCTCGAGTTACGATGAGGATCGCCCTTGCACCCGCGTGTTTGTTCAGCGACGTCAGGACTCCTGCCTAATTGCGAGGGACAACTCGGGATTCTCCTCGAGGTTTGGCAGGGCAATTGCGACACCTCTCCAGCTGAGGCGGGAGACCAAGGGTCCCTTTCCACGTGCCACAGGAATCCTGGGACTCCTATTAAGTTTCAGGAGGAGTCAGGCATCGTCTCCTTGGAGGCACTGATCTCCACGTACCTCTGGAGTTTTCAAAGGATGTGAGGCCTCCGGTCGCGATGAGGTGGGGAACTAGGTCTTTCTCTGTGGTCTCCACAGGGGATTCAGACATCCTTTCATCTTGGGAGATGCAAGACGAGCCTGCATTCAAGTCACTGCAGGGATATCCAGCCTTATTTCGAGTCAGGGCATCGCGGTGCCCATTCCACTTGAGGCCGCAAACTCAGGGTCCCTCTCACATACCTAGAGCTGAGAGAAGCCTCCTCTTGAGGTGCTTATGGTAAGGTGGTATTCCTCTGGAGTCGAAGCCAGGGACTAACCTCTCATCTCGAGTTGATTTTTGGTCCACGGAGCTCTTTATTGTTGTTGCAGTGACCTCAGGATCACTCTAGCCTTGAAACAGTGTTCTTGGGGTTTCTCTGGAGTGCCATCAAGGAAATCAAGGCTCCTTTCATGTGTGATGTGCAACACGGAATTGCTGTGCACGCAGTGCAGGGGAACCGGGCCTCATCTCGCGGCAACCGGGAAGTCTCATTGTTTTTCTCGAGTTGCGGAGGGAACCTGGGGTATATTCTCGAGTTACGACGGGGATGGCCCTTCCACACACGTGTTTGTTCAGCGACATCAGGACTCCTGCCTAGTTGCGAGGGACAACTCGGGAATCTCCTCGAGGCTTGGCAGGGCAATTGGGACTCCTCTCCAGCTGAGGCGGGAGACCAAGGGTCCCTTTCCACGTGCCACAGGAATCCTGGGACTCCAATCAAGTTTCACGAGGAGTCAGGCATCGTCTCCTTTGGAGGCACTGATCTCCGCGTACCTCTGGAGTTTTCAAAGGATGTGAGGCCTCCGGTCGCGATGAGGTGGGGAACTAGGTCTTTCTCCGTGGTCTCCACAGGGGATTCAGACATCCTTTCATCTTGGGAGATGCAAGACGAGCCTGCATTCAAGTCACTGCAAGAATATCCGGCCTTATATCGAGTCAGAGCATCGCGGTGTGCATTCCACTTGAGGCCGCAAACTCAGGGTCCCTCTCACATACCTAGTGCTGAGAGAGGCCTCCTCTTGAGGTGCTTGTGGTAAGGTGGTATTCCTCTGGAGTCGAAGCCAGGGACTAACCTCTCATCTCGAGTTGATTTTTGGTCCACGGAGCTCTTTCCTGTTGCTACAGTGACCTCAGGTTCCCTCGAGCCTTGAAACAGTGTTCTTGCGGTTTCTCTGGAGTGCCATCAAGGAAATCAAGGCTCCTTTCATGTGTGATGTGCAACACGGAATTGCTCTGCACGCAGTGCAGGTGAATCGGGCCTCATCTCCGGGCGAGGGGGAAGTCTCATGCTTTTTCTCGAGTTGCGGCGGGAACCTGGGGTATATTCTCGAGTTACGACGGGGATGGCCCTTCCACCCGCCTGTTTGTTCAGCGACGTCAGGACTCCTGCCTAGTTGCGAGGGGCAACTCAGGATTCTCCTCGAGGCTTAGCAGGGCAATTGGGACGCCTCTCCAGCTGAGACGGGAGACCAAGTGTCCCTTTCCACGTGCCACAGTAATCCTGGGAATCCTATCAAGTTTCACGGGGAGTCAGGCATCGTCTCCATTGGAGGCACGGATCTCCGCGTACCTCTGGAGTTTTCGAAGGATGTGAGGCCTCCGGTCGCAATGAGGTGGGGAACTAAGTTTTCTCTGTGGTCTCCACAGGGGATTCAGACATCCTTTCGTCTTGTGAGATGCAAGACGAGCCTGCATTCAACTCACTGCAGGGATATCCGGCCTTATTTCGAGTCAGGGCATCGCGGTGTCCATTCGACTTGAGGCCGCAAACTCAGGGTCCCTCTCACATACCTAGAGCTGAGAGAAGCCTCCTCTTGAGGTGCTTGTGGTAAGGTGGTATTCCTCTGAAGTCGAAGCCAGGGACTAACCTCTCATCTCGAGTTGATTATTGGTCTCCGGAGCTCTTTAGTGTGGCTAGAGTGACCTCAAGATCCCTCTAGCTGTGAAACAGTGTTCTTTGGGTTTCTCTGCAGTGCCATCAAGGAAATCAAGGCTCCTTTCATGTGTGATGTGCAACACGGAATTGCTCTGCACGCAGTGCAGGGGAATCGGGCCTCATCTCGCGGCGAGGGGGAAGTCTCATGGTTTTTCTCGAGTTGCGGCGGGAACCTGGGTATATTCTCGAGTTACGACGGGGATGGCCCTTCCACACACGTGTTTGGTCAGCGACGTCAGGACTGTGCCTAGTTGCAAGGGACAACTCGGGATTCTCCTTGAGGCTTGGTATGGCAATTGGGACGCCTCTCTAGCTGAGGGGGGAGACCAAGTGTCCCTTTCCACGTGCCACAGGAATCCTGGGACTCCTATCAAGTTTCACGAGGAGTCAGGCATCGTCTCCTTTGGAGGCACTGATCTCCGCGTACCTCTGGAGTTTTCAAAGGATGTGAGGCCTCCGGTCGCGATGAGGTGGGGAACTAGGTCTTTCTCTGTGGTCTCCACAGGGGATTCAGACATCCTTTCGTCTTGGGAGATGCAAGACGAGCCTGCATTCAAGTCACTGCAGGGATATCCGGCCTTATTTCGAGTCAGGGCATCACCGTGTCCATTCCACTTGAGGCCACAAACTCAGGGTCCCTCTCACATACCTAGAGCTGAGAGAAGCCTCCTCTTGAGGTGCTTGTGGTGAGGTGGTATTCCTCTGGAGTCGAAGCCAGGGACTAACGTCTCATCTCGAGTTGATTTTTCGTCCATGGAGCTCTTTCTTGTTGTTACAGTGACCTCAGGATCCCTCTAGCCTTGAAACAGTGTTCTTGGGGTTTCTCTGGAGTGCCATCAAGGAAATCAAGGCTCCTTTCATGTGTGATGTGCAACACGGAATTGCTCTGCACGCAGTGCAGGGGAATCGTGCCTCATCTCGCGGCGAGGGGGAAGTCTCATGGTTTTTCTCGAGTTGCGGCGGGAACCTGGGGTATATTCTCGAGTTACGACGGGGATGGCCCTTCCACCCACGTGTTTGTTCAGCCACGTCAGGACTCCTGCCTAGTTGCGAGGGACAACTCGGGATTCTCCTCGAGGCTTGGCAGGGCAATTGGGACGCCTCTCCAGCTGAGGCGGGAGACCAAGGGTCCCTTTCCACGTGCCACAGGAATCCTGGGACTCCTATCAAGTTTCACGAGGAGTCAGGCATCGTCTGCTTTGGAGGCACTAATCTCCGTGTACCTCTGGAGTTTTCAAAGGATGTGAGGCCTCCGGTCGCGATGAGGTGGGATACTAGGTCTTTCTCTGTGGTCTCCACAGGGGATTCAGACATCCTTTCGTCTTGGGAGATGCAAAACGAGCCTGCATTCAAGTCACTGCAGTTATATCCGGCCTTATTTTGCGTCAAAGCATCGCGGTGTCCATTCCACTTGAGGTCGCAAACTCAGGGTCCCTCTCACATACCTAGAGCTGAGAGAAGCCTCCTCTTGAGGTGCTTGTGGTAAGCTGTTATTCCTCTGGAGTCGAAGCCAGGGACTAACCTCTCATCTCGAGTTGATTTTTGGTCCACGGAGCTCTTTCGTGTTGCTACAGTGACCTCAGGATCCCTCTAGCCTTGAAACAGTGTTCTTGGGGTTTCTCTGGAGTGCCATCAAGGAAATCAAGGCTCCTTTCTTGTTTGATGTGCAACACGGAATTGCTCTGCACACAGTGGTGGGGAATCTGGCCTCATCTCGCGCGAGGGGGAAGAGTCATGGTTTTTCTCGAGTTGCGGTGGGAACCTGGGGTATATTCTCGAGTTACGACGGGGATGGCCCTTCCACACACGTGTTTCTTCAGCGACGTCAGGACTTCTGCCTAGTTGCGAGGGACAACTCGGGATTCTCCTCGAGGCTTGGCAGGGCAATTGGGACGCCTCTTCAGCTGAGGCGGGAGACCAAGTGTCCCTTTCCACGTGCCACAGTAATCCTGGGAATCCTATCAAGTTTCACGAGGAGTCCGGAATCGTCTCCTTTGGAGGCACTGATCTCCGCATAATTCTGGAGTTTTCAAAGGATGTGAGGCCTTCGGTCGCAATGAGGTGGGGAACTAGGTCTTTCTCTGTGATCTCCACAGGGGATTCAGACATCCTTTCGTCTGGGGAGATGCAAGACGAACCTGCATTCAAGTCACTGCAGAGATATCCGGCCTTATATCGAGTCAGTGCATCGCGGTGTCCATTCCACTTGAGGGCGGAAAATCAGGGTCCCTCTCACATACCTAGAGCTGAGAGAAGCCTGCTCCTGTTGTGCTTGTGGTAAGGTGGTATTCCTCTGGAGTCGAAGCCAGGGACTAAAGTCTCATCTCGAGTTGATTTTTCGTCCACGGAGCTCTTTCGTGTTGTTACAGTGACCTCAGGATCCCTCTAGCCTTGAAACAGTGTTCTTGGTGTTTCTCTGGAGTGCCATCAAGGAAATGAAGGCTCCTTTCATGTGTGATGTGCAACACGGAATTGCTCTCCACGCCGTGCAGGGGAATCGGGCCTCATCTCGCGGCGAGGGGAAGTCTCATGGTTTTTCTCGAGTTGCGGCGGGACCTGGGGTATATTCTCGAGTTACGACGGGGATGGCCCTTCCACCCACGTGTTTGTTCAGCCACGGCAGGACTCCTGCCTAGTTGCGAGGGACAACTCGGGATTCTCCTCGAGGCTTGGCAGGGCAATTGGGACGCCTCTCCAGCTGAGGCGGGAGACCAAGGGTCCCTTTCCACGTGCCAAAGGAATCCTGGGACTCCTATCAAGTTTCACGAGGAGACAGGCATCGTCTCTTTTGGAGGCACTGTTCTCCGCGTACCTCTGGAGTTTTCAAAGGATGTGAGGCCTCCGGTCGCGATGAGGTGGGGAACTAGGTCTTTCTCTGTCGTCTCCACAGGGGATTCAGACATCCTTTCATCTTTGGAGATGCAAGACGAGCCTGCCTTCCAGTCACTGCGGGGATATCCGGCCTTATTTCGAGTAAGGGCATCGCGGTGTCCATTCCACTTGAGGCCGCAAACTCAGGGTCCCTCTCACATACCTAGAGCTGAGAGAAGCCTTCTCTTGAGGTGCTTGTGGTAAGGTGGTATTCCTCTGGAGTCGAAGTTAGGGACTACCCTCTCATCTCGAGTTGATTTTTGGTCCACGGAGCTCTTTCGTGTTGCTACAGTGACCTCAGGATCCTTCTTGCCTTGACAGAGTGTTCTTGGGGTTTCTCTGAAGTGCCATCAAGGAAATCAAGGCTCCTTTCTTTTGTGATGTGCAACACGGAATTGCTCTGCACCCAGTGCAGGTGAATCGGGCCTCATCTCGGGGCGAGGGGGAAGTCTCATGGTTTTTCTCGAGTTGCGGTGGAAACCTGGGGTATATTCTCGAGTTACGATGAGGATCGCCCTTGCACCCGCGTGTTTGTTCAGCGACGTCAGGACTCCTGCCTAATTGCGAGGGACAACTCGGGATTCTCCTCGAGGTTTGGCAGGGCAATTGCGACACCTCTCCAGCTGAGGTGGGAGACCAAGGGTCCCTTTCCACGTGCCACAGGAATCCTGGGACTCCTATTAAGTTTCAGGAGGAGTCAGGCATCGTCTCCTTGGAGGCACTGATCTCCACGTACCTCTGGAGTTTTCAAAGGATGTGAGGCCTCCGGTCGCGATGAGGTGGGGAACTAGGTCTTTCTCTGTGGTCTCCACAGGGGATTCAGACATCCTTTCATCTTGGGAGATGCAAGACGAGCCTGCATTCAAGTCACTGCAGGGATATCCAGCCTTATTTCGAGTCAGGGCATCGCGGTGCCCATTCCACTTGAGGCCGCAAACTCAGGGTCCCTCTCACATACCTAGAGCTGAGAGAAGCCTCCTCTTGAGGTACTTGTGGTGAGGTAATATTCCTCTGGAGTCGAAGCCAGGGACTAACCTCTCATCTCGACTTGATTTTTGATCCACGGAGCTCTTTCGTGTTGCTACAGTGACCTCAGGATCCCTCTAGCCTTGAAACAGTGTTCTTGGGGTTTGTCTGGAGTGCCATCAAGGAAATCAAGGCTCCTTTCATGTGTGATGTGCAACACGGAATTGCTCTGCACACAGTGCAGGGGAATCGGGCCTCACTCGCGGCGAGGGGGAAGTCTCATGGTTTTTCTCGAGTTGCGGCGGGAACCTGGGGTATATTCTCGAGTTACGACGGGGATGGCCATTCCACACACGTGTTGGTTCAGCGACGACAGGACTCCTGCCTAGTTGCGAGGGACAACTCGGGATTCTCCTCGAGGCTTGGCAGGGTAGTTGGGACGCCTCTCCAGCTGAGGCGGGAGACCAAGGGTCCCTTTCCACGTGCCACAGGAATCCTGGGACTCCTATCAAGTTTCAGGAGGAGTCAGGCATCGTCTCCTTTGGAGGAACTGATCTCCGCGTACCTCTGAAGTTTTCAAAGGATGTGAGGCCTCCGGTCGCGATGAGGTGGGGAACTAGGTCTTTCTCTGTGGTCTCCACAGGGGATTCAGACATCCTTTCGTCTTGGGAGATGTAAGACGAGCCTGCATTCAAGTCACTGCAGGGATATCCAGCCTTATTTCGAGTCAGGGCATCGCGGTGTCCATTCCACTTGAGGCCGCAAACTCAGGGTCCCTCTCACATACCTAGAGCTGAGAGAAGCCTCCTCTTGAGGTGCTTATGGTAAGGTGGTATTCCTCTGGAGTCGAAGCCAGGGACTAACCTCTCATCTCGAGTTGATTTTTGGTCCACGGAGCTCTTTATTGTTGTTGCAGTGACCTCAGGATCACTCTAGCCTTGAAACAGTGTTCTTGGGGTTTCTCTGGAGTGCCATCAAGGAAATCAAGGCTCCTTTCATGTGTGATGTGCAACACGGAATTGCTGTGCACGCAGTGCAGGGGAACCGGGCCTCATCTCGCGGCAACCGGGAAGTCTCATTGTTTTTCTCGAGTTGCGGAGGGAACCTGGGGTATATTCTCGAGTTACGACGGGGATGGCCCTTCCACACACGTGTTTGTTCAGCGACATCAGGACTCCTGCCTAGTTGCGAGGGACAACTCGGGAATCTCCTCGAGGCTTGGCAGGGCAATTGGGACTCCTCTCCAGCTGAGGCGGGAGACCAAGGGTCCCTTTCCACGTGCCACAGGAATCCTGGGACTCCAATCAAGTTTCACGAGGAGTCAGGCATCGTCTCCTTTGGAGGCACTGATCTCCGCGTACCTCTGGAGTTTTCAAAGGATGTGAGGCCTCCGGTCGCGATGAGGTGGGGAACTAGGTCTTTCTCCGTGGTCTCCACAGGGGATTCAGACATCCTTTCATCTTGGGAGATGCAAGACGAGCCTGCATTCAAGTCACTGCAAGAATATCCGGCCTTATATCGAGTCAGGGCATCGCGGTGTGCATTCCACTTGAGGCCGCAAACTCAGGGTCCCTCTCACATACCTAGTGCTGAGAGAGGCCTCCTCTTGAGGTGCTTGTGGTAAGGTGGTATTCCTCTGGAGTCGAAGCCAGGGACTAACCTCTCATCTCGAGTTGATTTTTGGTCCACGGAGCTCTTTCCTGTTGCTACAGTGACCTCAGGTTCCCTCGAGCCTTGAAACAGTGTTCTTGCGGTTTCTCTGGAGTGCCATCAAGGAAATCAAGGCTCCTTTCATGTGTGATGTGCAACACGGAATTGCTCTGCACGCAGTGCAGGTGAATCGGGCCTCATCTCCGGGCGAGGGGGAAGGCTCATGCTTTTTCTCGAGTTGCGGCGGGAACCTGGGGTATATTCTCGAGTTACGACGGGGATGGCCCTTCCACCCGCCTGTTTGTTCAGCGACGTCAGGACTCCTGCCTAGTTGCGAGGGGCAACTCAGGATTCTACTCGAGGCTTGGCAGGGCAATTGGGACGCCTCTCCAGCTGAGACGGGAGACCAAGTGTCCCTTTCCATGTGCCACAGTAATCCTGGGAATCCTATCAAGTTTCACGGGGAGTCAGGCATCGTCTCCATTGGAGGCACGGATCTCCGCGTACCTCTGGAGTTTTCGAAGGATGTGAGGCCTCCGGTCGCAATGAGGTGGGGAACTAAGTTTTCTCTGTGGTCTCCACAGGGGATTCAGACATCCTTTCGTCTTGTGAGATGCAAGACGAGCCTGCATTCAACTCACTGCAGGGATATCCGGCCTTATTTCGAGTCAGGGCATCGCGGTGTCCATTCGACTTGAGGCCGCAAACTCAGGGTCCCTCTCACATACCTAGAGCTGAGAGAAGCCTCCTCTTGAGGTGCTTGTGGTAAGGTGGTATTCCTCTGAAGTCGAAGCCAGGGACTAACCTCTCATCTCGAGTTGATTTTTGGTCCACGGAGCTATTTCGTGTTGCTACAGTGACCTCAGGATCCCTCTAGCCTTGAAACAGTGTTCTTGGGGTTTCTCTGGAGTGCCATCAAGGAAATCAAGGCTCCTTTCATGTGTGATGTGCAACACGGAATTGCTGTGCACGCAGTGCAGGGGAACCGGGCCTCATCTCGCGGCAACCGGGAAGTCTCATTGTTTTTCTCGAGTTGCGGAGGGAACCTGGGGTATATTCTCGAGTTACGACGGGGATGGCCCTTCCACACACGTGTTTGTTCAGCGACATCAGGACTCCTGCCTAGTTGCGAGGGACAACTCGGGAATCTCCTCGAGGCTTGGCAGGGCAATTGGGACTCCTCTCCAGCTGAGGCGGGAGACCAAGGGTCCCTTTCCACGTGCCACAGGAATCCTGGGACTCCAATCAAGCTTCACGAGGAGTCAGGCATCGTCTCCTTTGGAGGCACTGATCTCCGCGTACCTCTGGAGTTTTCAAAGGATGTGAGGCCTCCGGTCGCGATGAGGTGGGGAACTAGGTCTTTCTCCGTGGTCTCCACAGGGGATTCAGACATCCTTTCATCTTGGGGAGATGCAAGACGAGCCTGCATTCAAGTCACTGCAAGAATATCCGGCCTTATATCGAGTCAGGGCATCGCGGTGTGCATTCCACTTGATGGCCGCAAACTCAGGGTCCCTCTCACATACCTAGTGCTGAGAGAGGCCTCCTCTTGAGGTGCTTGTGGTAAGGTGGTATTCCTCTGGAGTCGAAGCCAGGACTAACCTCTCTCTCGAGTTGATTTTTGGTCCACGGAGCTCTTTCCTGTTGCTACAGTGACCTCAGGTTCCCTCGAGCCTTGAAACAGTGTTCTTGCGGTTTCTCTGGAGTGCCATCAAGGAAATCAAGGCTCCTTTCATGTGTGATGTGCAACACGGAATTGCTCTGCACGGCAGTGCAGGTGAATCGGGCCTCATCTCCGGGCGAGGGGGAAGTCTCATGCTTTTTCTCGAGTTGCGGCGGGAACCTGGGGGTATATTCTCGAGTTACGACGGGGATGGCCCTTCCACCCGCCTGTTTGTTCAGCGTCGTCAGGGACTCCTGCCTAGTTGCGAGGGGCAACTCAGGATTCTCCTCGAGGCTTGGCAGGGCAATTGGGACGCCTCTCCAGCTGAGACGGGAGACCAAGTGTCCCTTTCCACGTGCCACAGTAATCCTGGGAATCCTATCAAGTTTCACGGGAGTCAGGCATCGTCTCCATTGGAGGCACGGATCTCCGCGTACCTCTGGAGTTTTCGAAGGATGTGAGGCCTGCCGGTCGCAATGAGGTGGGGAACTAAGTTTTCTCTGTGGTCTCCACAGGGGATTCAGACATCCTTTCGTCTTGTGAGATGCAAGACGAGCCTGCATTCAACTCACTGCAGGGATATCCGGCCTTATTTCGAGTCAGGGCATCGCGGTGTCCATTTCGACTTGAGGCCGCAAAACTCAGGGTCCCTCTCACATACCTAGAGCTGAGAGAAGCCTCCTCTTGAGGTGCTTGTGGTAAGGTGGTATTCCTCTGAAGTCGAAGCCAGGGACTAACCTCTCATCTCGAGTTGATTTTTGGTCCACGGAGCTCTTTCGTGTTGCTACAGTGACCTCAGGATCCCTCTAGCCTTGAAACAGTGTTCTTGGGGTTTCTCTGGAGTGCCATCAAGGAAATCAAGGCTCCTTTCATGTGTGATGTGCAACACGGAATTGCTCTGCACGCAGTACAGGGGAATCGGGCCTCATCTCACGGCGAGGGGGAAGTCTCATGGTTTTTCTCGAGTTGCGGCAGGAACCTGGGGTATATTCTCGAGTTACGACGGGGATGGCCCTTCCCCCTACGTGTTCGTTCAGCCACGTCAGGACTCCTGCCTAGTTGCGAGGGACAACTCGGGATTCTCCTCGAGGCTTGGGCAGGGCAATTGGGACGCCTCTCCAGCTGAGGCGGGAGACCAAGGGTCCCTTTCCACGTGCCAAAGGAATCCTGGGACTCCTATCAAGTTTCACGAGGAGACAGGCATCGTCTCTTTTGGAGGCCACCTGTTCTCCGCGTACCTCTGGAGTTTTCAAATGGATGTGAGGCCTCCGGTCGCGATGAGGTGGGGAACTAGGTCTTTCTCTGTCGTCTCCACAGGGGATTCAGACATCCTTTCATCTTTGGAGATGCAAGACGAGCCTGCCTTCCAGTCACTGCGGGGATATCCGGCCTTATATTTCGAGTAAGGGCATCGCGGTGTCCATTCCACTTGAGGCCGCAAACTCAGGGTCCCTCTCACATACCTAGAGCTGAGAGAAGCCTTCTCTTGAGGTGCTTGTGGTAAGGTGGTATTCCTCTGGAGTCGAAGTTAGGGACTACCCTCTCATCTCGGAGTTGATTTTTGGTCCACGGAGCTCTTTCGTGTTGCTACAGTGACCTCAGGATCCTTCTTGCCTTGACAGAGTGTTCTTGGGGTTCTCTGGAGTGCCATCAAGGAAATCAAGGCTCCTTTCATGTGTGATGTGCAACACGGAAATTGCTCTGCACCCAGTGCAGGTGAATCGGGCCTCATCTCGGGGCGAGGGGGAAGTCTCATGGTTTTTCTCGAGTTGCGGTGGAAACCTGGGGTATATTCTCGAGTTACGATGAGGATCGCCCTTGCACCCGCGTGTTTGTTCAGCGACGTCAGGACTCCTGCCTAATTGCGAGGGACAACTCGGGATTCTCCTCGAGGTTTGGCAGGGCAATTGCGACACCTCTCCAGCTGAGGCGGGAGACCAAGGGTCCCCTTTCCACGTGCCACAGGAATCCTGGGACTCCTATTAAGTTTCAGGAGGAGTCAGGGCATCGTCTCCTTGGAGGCACTGATCTCCACGTACCTCTGGAGTTTTCAAAGGATGTGAGGCCTCCGGTCGCGATGAGGTGGGGAACTAGGTCTTTCTCTGTGGTCTCCACAGGGGATTCAGACATCCTTGGGAGATGCAAGACGAGCCTGCATTCAAGTCACTGCAGGGATATCCAGCCTTATTTCGAGTCAGGGCATCGCGGTGCCCATTCCACTTGAGGCCGCAAACTCAGGGTCCCTCTCACATACCTAGAGCTGAGAGAAGCCTCCTCTTGAGGTGCTTATGGTAAGGTGGTATTCCTCTGGAGTCGAAGCCAGGGACTAACCTCTCATCTCGAGTTGATTTTTGGTCCACGGAGCTCTTTATTGTTGTTGCAGTGACCTCAGGATCACTCTAGCCTTGAAACAGTGTTCTTGGGGTTTCTCTGGAGTGCCATCAAGGAAATCAAGGCTCCTTTCATGTGTGATGTGCAACACGGAATTGCTGTGCACGCAGTGCAGGGGAACCGGGCCTCATCTCGCGGCAACCGGGAAGTCTCATTGTTTTTCTCGAGTTGCGGAGGGAACCTGGGGTATATTCTCGAGTTACGACGGGGATGGCCCTTCCACACACGTGTTTGTTCAGCGACATCAGGACTCCTGCCTAGTTGCGAGGGACAACTCGGGAATCTCCTCGAGGCTTGGCAGGGCAATTGGGACTCCTCTCCAGCTGAGGCGGGAGACCAAGGGTCCCTTTCCACGTGCCACAGGAATCCTGGGACTCCAATCAAGTTTCACGAGGAGTCAGGCATCGTCTCCTTTGGAGGCACTGATCTCCGCGTACCTCTGGAGTTTTCAAAGGATGTGAGGCCTCCGGTCGCGATGAGGTGGGGAACTAGGTCTTTCTCCGTGGTCTCCACAGGGGATTCAGACATCCTTTCATCTTGGGAGATGCAAGACGAGCCTGCATTCAAGTCACTGCAAGAATATCCGGCCTTATATCGAGTCAGAGCATCGCGGTGTGCATTCCACTTGAGGCCGCAAACTCAGGGTCCCTCTCACATACCTAGTGCTGAGAGAGGCCTCCTCTTGAGGTGCTTGTGGTAAGGTGGTATTCCTCTGGAGTCGAAGCCAGGGACTAACCTCTCATCTCGAGTTGATTTTTGGTCCACGGAGCTCTTTCCTGTTGCTACAGTGACCTCAGGTTCCCTCGAGCCTTGAAACAGTGTTCTTGCGGTTTCTCTGGAGTGCCATCAAGGAAATCAAGGCTCCTTTCATGTGTGATGTGCAACACGGAATTGCTCTGCACGCAGTGCAGGTGAATCGGGCCTCATCTCCGGGCGAGGGGGAAGTCTCATGCTTTTTCTCGAGTTGCGGCGGGAACCTGGGGTATATTCTCGAGTTACGACGGGGATGGCCCTTCCACCCGCCTGTTTGTTCAGCGACGTCAGGACTCCTGCCTAGTTGCGAGGGGCAACTCAGGATTCTCCTCGAGGCTTAGCAGGGCAATTGGGACGCCTCTCCAGCTGAGACGGGAGACCAAGTGTCCCTTTCCACGTGCCACAGTAATCCTGGGAATCCTATCAAGTTTCACGGGGAGTCAGGCATCGTCTCCATTGGAGGCACGGATCTCCGCGTACCTCTGGAGTTTTCGAAGGATGTGAGGCCTCCGGTCGCAATGAGGTGGGGAACTAAGTTTTCTCTGTGGTCTCCACAGGGGATTCAGACATCCTTTCGTCTTGTGAGATGCAAGACGAGCCTGCATTCAACTCACTGCAGGGATATCCGGCCTTATTTCGAGTCAGGGCATCGCGGTGTCCATTCGACTTGAGGCCGCAAACTCAGGGTCCCTCTCACATACCTAGAGCTGAGAGAAGCCTCCTCTTGAGGTGCTTGTGGTAAGGTGGTATTCCTCTGAAGTCGAAGCCAGGGACTAACCTCTCATCTCGAGTTGATTATTGGTCTCCGGAGCTCTTTAGTGTGGCTAGAGTGACCTCAAGATCCCTCTAGCTGTGAAACAGTGTTCTTTGGGTTTCTCTGCAGTGCCATCAAGGAAATCAAGGCTCCTTTCATGTGTGATGTGCAACACGGAATTGCTCTGCACGCAGTGCAGGGGAATCGGGCCTCATCTCGCGGCGAGGGGGAAGTCTCATGGTTTTTCTCGAGTTGCGGCGGGAACCTGGGTATATTCTCGAGTTACGACGGGGATGGCCCTTCCACACACGTGTTTGGTCAGCGACGTCAGGACTGTGCCTAGTTGCAAGGGACAACTCGGGATTCTCCTTGAGGCTTGGTATGGCAATTGGGACGCCTCTCTAGCTGAGGGGGGAGACCAAGTGTCCCTTTCCACGTGCCACAGGAATCCTGGGACTCCTATCAAGTTTCACGAGGAGTCAGGCATCGTCTCCTTTGGAGGCACTGATCTCCGCGTACCTCTGGAGTTTTCAAAGGATGTGAGGCCTCCGGTCGCGATGAGGTGGGGAACTAGGTCTTTCTCTGTGGTCTCCACAGGGGATTCAGACATCCTTTCGTCTTGGGAGATGCAAGACGAGCCTGCATTCAAGTCACTGCAGGGATATCCGGCCTTATTTCGAGTCAGGGCATCACCGTGTCCATTCCACTTGAGGCCACAAACTCAGGGTCCCTCTCACATACCTAGAGCTGAGAGAAGCCTCCTCTTGAGGTGCTTGTGGTGAGGTGGTATTCCTCTGGAGTCGAAGCCAGGGACTAACGTCTCATCTCGAGTTGATTTTTCGTCCATGGAGCTCTTTCTTGTTGTTACAGTGACCTCAGGATCCCTCTAGCCTTGAAACAGTGTTCTTGGGGTTTCTCTGGAGTGCCATCAAGGAAATCAAGGCTCCTTTCATGTGTGATGTGCAACACGGAATTGCTCTGCACGCAGTGCAGGGGAATCGTGCCTCATCTCGCGGCGAGGGGGAAGTCTCATGGTTTTTCTCGAGTTGCGGCGGGAACCTGGGGTATATTCTCGAGTTACGACGGGGATGGCCCTTCCACCCACGTGTTTGTTCAGCCACGTCAGGACTCCTGCCTAGTTGCGAGGGACAACTCGGGATTCTCCTCGAGGCTTGGCAGGGCAATTGGGACACCTCTCCAGCTGAGGCGGGAGACCAAGGGTCCCTTTCCACGTGCCACAGGAATCCTGGGACTCCTATCAAGTTTCACGAGGAGTCAGGCATCGTCTGCTTTGGAGGCACTAATCTCCGTGTACCTCTGGAGTTTTCAAAGGATGTGAGGCCTCCGGTCGCGATGAGGTGGGATACTAGGTCTTTCTCTGTGGTCTCCACAGGGGATTCAGACATCCTTTCGTCTTGGGAGATGCAAAATGAGCCTGCATTCAAGTCACTGCAGTTATATCCGGCCTTATTTTGCGTCAAAGCATCGCGGTGTCCATTCCACTTGAGGTCGCAAACTCAGGGTCCCTCTCACATACCTAGAGCTGAGAGAAGCCTCCTCTTGAGGTGCTTGTGGTAAGCTGTTATTCCTCTGGAGTCGAAGCCAGGGACTAACCTCTCATCTCGAGTTGATTTTTGGTCCACGGAGCTCTTTCGTGTTGCTACAGTGACCTCAGGATCCCTCTAGCCTTGAAACAGTGTTCTTGGGGTTTCTCTGGAGTGCCATCAAGGAAATCAAGGCTCCTTTCTTGTTTGATGTGCAACACGGAATTGCTCTGCACACAGTGGTGGGGAATCTGGCCTCATCTCGCGCGAGGGGGAAGAGTCATGGTTTTTCTCGAGTTGCGGTGGGAACCTGGGGTATATTCTCGAGTTACGACGGGGATGGCCCTTCCACACACGTGTTTCTTCAGCGACGTCAGGACTTCTGCCTAGTTGCGAGGGACAACTCGGGATTCTCCTCGAGGCTTGGCAGGGCAATTGGGACGCCTCTTCAGCTGAGGCGGGAGACCAAGTGTCCCTTTCCACGTGCCACAGTAATCCTGGGAATCCTATCAAGTTTCACGAGGAGTCCGGAATCGTCTCCTTTGGAGGCACTGATCTCCGCATAATTCTGGAGTTTTCAAAGGATGTGAGGCCTTCGGTCGCAATGAGGTGGGGAACTAGGTCTTTCTCTGTGATCTCCACAGGGGATTCAGACATCCTTTCGTCTGGGGAGATGCAAGACGAACCTGCATTCAAGTCACTGCAGAGATATCCGGCCTTATATCGAGTCAGTGCATCGCGGTGTCCATTCCACTTGAGGGCGGAAAATCAGGGTCCCTCTCACATACCTAGAGCTGAGAGAAGCCTGCTCCTGTTGTGCTTGTGGTAAGGTGGTATTCCTCTGGAGTCGAAGCCAGGGACTAAAGTCTCATCTCGAGTTGATTTTTCGTCCACGGAGCTCTTTCGTGTTGTTACAGTGACCTCAGGATCCCTCTAGCCTTGAAACAGTGTTCTTGGTGTTTCTCTGGAGTGCCATCAAGGAAATGAAGGCTCCTTTCATGTGTGATGTGCAACACGGAATTGCTCTCCACGCCGTGCAGGGGAATCGGGCCTCATCTCGCGGCGAGGGGAAGTCTCATGGTTTTTCTCGAGTTGCGGCGGGACCTGGGGTATATTCTCGAGTTACGACGGGGATGGCCCTTCCACCCACGTGTTTGTTCAGCCACGGCAGGACTCCTGCCTAGTTGCGAGGGACAACTCGGGATTCTCCTCGAGGCTTGCCAGGGCAATTGGGACGCCTCTCCAGCTGAGGCGGGAGACCAAGGGTCCCTTTCCACGTGCCACAGGAATCCTGGGACTCCTATCAAGTTTCACGAGGAGTCAGGCATCGTCTCCTTTGGAGGCACTGATCTCCGTGTACCTCTGGCGTTTTCAAAGGATGTGAGGCCTCCGGTCGCGATGAGGTGGGGAACTAGGTCTTTTTCTGTGGTCTCCACAGGGGATTCAGACATCCTTTCATCTTGAGAGATGCAAGACGAGCCTGCATTCAAGTCACTGCAGGGATATCCGGCCTTATTTCGCGTCAGGACATCACAGTGTCCATTCCACTTGAGGCCGCAAAATCAGGGTCCCTCTCACATACCTAGAGCTGAGAGAAGCCTCCTCTTGAGGTGCTTGTGGTAAGGTGGTATTCCTCTGGAGTCGAAGCCAGGGACTAACCTCTCATCTCGAGTTGATTTTTGGTCCACGGAGCTCTTTTGTGTTGCTACAGTGACCTCAGGTTCCCTCTAGCCTTGAAACAGTGTTCTTGGGGTTTCTCTGGAGTGCCATCAAGGAAATCAAGGCTCCTTTCATGTGTGATGTGCAACACGGAATTGCTCTGCACGCAGTGCAGGCGAATCGGGCCTCATTTTGCGGCGAGGGGGAAGTCTCATGGTTTTTCTCGAGTTGCGGCGGGAACCTGGGGTATATTCTCGAGTTACGACGGGGATGGCCCTTTCACACACGTGTTTGTTCGGCGTCGTCAGGACTCCTGCCTAGTTGCAAGGGACAAATCGGGATTCTCCTTAAGGCTTGGCAGGAGAATTGGGATGCCTCTCCAGCTGAGGGGGGAGACCAAGGGTCCCTTTCCACGTGCCACAGGAATCCTGGGACTCCTATCAAGTTTCACGAGGAGTCAGGCATCGTCTCCTTTGGAGGCACTGATCTCCGCGTACCTCTGGAGTTTTCAAAGGATGTGAGCCCTCCGGTCGCGATGAGGTGGGGAACTAGGTCTTTCTCCGTGGTCTCCACAGGGGATTCAGACATCCTTTCATCTTGGGAGATGCAAGACGAGCCTGCATTCAAGTCACTGCAAGAATATCCGGCCTTATATCGAGTCAGAGCATCGCGGTGTGCATTCCACTTGAGGCCGCAAACTCAGGGTCCCTCTCACATACCTAGTGCTGAGAGAGGCCTCCTCTTGAGGTGCTTGTGGTAAGGTGGTATTCCTCTGGAGTCGAAGCCAGGGACTAACCTCTCATCTCGAGTTGATTTTTGGTCCACGGAGCTCTTTCCTGTTGCTACAGTGACCTCAGGTTCCCTCGAGCCTTGAAACAGTGTTCTTGCGGTTTCTCTGGAGTGCCATCAAGGAAATCAAGGCTCCTTTCATGTGTGATGTGCAACACGGAATTGCTCTGCACGCAGTGCAGGTGAATCGGGCCTCATCTCCGGGCGAGGGGGAAGTCTCATGCTTTTTCTCGAGTTGCGGCGGGAACCTGGGGTATATTCTCGAGTTACGACGGGGATGGCCCTTCCACCCGCCTGTTTGTTCAGCGACGTCAGGACTCCTGCCTAGTTGCGAGGGGCAACTCAGGATTCTCCTCGAGGCTTAGCAGGGCAATTGGGACGCCTCTCCAGCTGAGACGGGAGACCAAGTGTCCCTTTCCACGTGCCACAGTAATCCTGGGAATCCTATCAAGTTTCACGGGGAGTCAGGCATCGTCTCCATTGGAGGCACGGATCTCCGCGTACCTCTGGAGTTTTCGAAGGATGTGAGGCCTCCGGTCGCAATGAGGTGGGGAACTAAGTTTTCTCTGTGGTCTCCACAGGGGATTCAGACATCCTTTCGTCTTGTGAGATGCAAGACGAGCCTGCATTCAACTCACTGCAGGGATATCCGGCCTTATTTCGAGTCAGGGCATCGCGGTGTCCATTCGACTTGAGGCCGCAAACTCAGGGTCCCTCTCACATACCTAGAGCTGAGAGAAGCCTCCTCTTGAGGTGCTTGTGGTAAGGTGGTATTCCTCTGAAGTCGAAGCCAGGGACTAACCTCTCATCTCGAGTTGATTATTGGTCTCCGGAGCTCTTTAGTGTGGCTAGAGTGACCTCAAGATCCCTCTAGCTGTGAAACAGTGTTCTTTGGGTTTCTCTGCAGTGCCATCAAGGAAATCAAGGCTCCTTTCATGTGTGATGTGCAACACGGAATTGCTCTGCACGCAGTGCAGGGGAATCGGGCCTCATCTCGCGGCGAGGGGGAAGTCTCATGGTTTTTCTCGAGTTGCGGCGGGAACCTGGGTATATTCTCGAGTTACGACGGGGATGGCCCTTCCACACACGTGTTTGGTCAGCGACGTCAGGACTGTGCCTAGTTGCAAGGGACAACTCGGGATTCTCCTTGAGGCTTGGTATGGCAATTGGGACGCCTCTCTAGCTGAGGGGGGAGACCAAGTGTCCCTTTCCACGTGCCACAGGAATCCTGGGACTCCTATCAAGTTTCACGAGGAGTCAGGCATCGTCTCCTTTGGAGGCACTGATCTCCGCGTACCTCTGGAGTTTTCAAAGGATGTGAGGCCTCCGGTCGCGATGAGGTGGGGAACTAGGTCTTTCTCTGTGGTCTCCACAGGGGATTCAGACATCCTTTCGTCTTGGGAGATGCAAGACGAGCCTGCATTCAAGTCACTGCAGGGATATCCGGCCTTATTTCGAGTCAGGGCATCACCGTGTCCATTCCACTTGAGGCCACAAACTCAGGGTCCCTCTCACATACCTAGAGCTGAGAGAAGCCTCCTCTTGAGGTGCTTGTGGTGAGGTGGTATTCCTCTGGAGTCGAAGCCAGGGACTAACGTCTCATCTCGAGTTGATTTTTCGTCCATGGAGCTCTTTCTTGTTGTTACAGTGACCTCAGGATCCCTCTAGCCTTGAAACAGTGTTCTTGGGGTTTCTCTGGAGTGCCATCAAGGAAATCAAGGCTCCTTTCATGTGTGATGTGCAACACGGAATTGCTCTGCACGCAGTGCAGGGGAATCGTGCCTCATCTCGCGGCGAGGGGGAAGTCTCATGGTTTTTCTCGAGTTGCGGCGGGAACCTGGGGTATATTCTCGAGTTACGACGGGGATGGCCCTTCCACCCACGTGTTTGTTCAGCCACGTCAGGACTCCTGCCTAGTTGCGAGGGACAACTCGGGATTCTCCTCGAGGCTTGGCAGGGCAATTGGGACACCTCTCCAGCTGAGGCGGGAGACCAAGGGTCCCTTTCCACGTGCCACAGGAATCCTGGGACTCCTATCAAGTTTCACGAGGAGTCAGGCATCGTCTGCTTTGGAGGCACTAATCTCCGTGTACCTCTGGAGTTTTCAAAGGATGTGAGGCCTCCGGTCGCGATGAGGTGGGATACTAGGTCTTTCTCTGTGGTCTCCACAGGGGATTCAGACATCCTTTCGTCTTGGGAGATGCAAAACGAGCCTGCATTCAAGTCACTGCAGTTATATCCGGCCTTATTTTGCGTCAAAGCATCGCGGTGTCCATTCCACTTGAGGTCGCAAACTCAGGGTCCCTCTCACATACCTAGAGCTGAGAGAAGCCTCCTCTTGAGGTGCTTGTGGTAAGCTGTTATTCCTCTGGAGTCGAAGCCAGGGACTAACCTCTCATCTCGAGTTGATTTTTGGTCCACGGAGCTCTTTCGTGTTGCTACAGTGACCTCAGGATCCCTCTAGCCTTGAAACAGTGTTCTTGGGGTTTCTCTGGAGTGCCATCAAGGAAATCAAGGCTCCTTTCTTGTTTGATGTGCAACACGGAATTGCTCTGCACACAGTGGTGGGGAATCTGGCCTCATCTCGCGCGAGGGGGAAGAGTCATGGTTTTTCTCGAGTTGCGGTGGGAACCTGGGGTATATTCTCGAGTTACGACGGGGATGGCCCTTCCACACACGTGTTTCTTCAGCGACGTCAGGACTTCTGCCTAGTTGCGAGGGACAACTCGGGATTCTCCTCGAGGCTTGGCAGGGCAATTGGGACGCCTCTTCAGCTGAGGCGGGAGACCAAGTGTCCCTTTCCACGTGCCACAGTAATCCTGGGAATCCTATCAAGTTTCACGAGGAGTCCGGAATCGTCTCCTTTGGAGGCACTGATCTCCGCATAATTCTGGAGTTTTCAAAGGATGTGAGGCCTTCGGTCGCAATGAGGTGGGGAACTAGGTCTTTCTCTGTGATCTCCACAGGGGATTCAGACATCCTTTCGTCTGGGGAGATGCAAGACGAACCTGCATTCAAGTCACTGCAGAGATATCCGGCCTTATATCGAGTCAGTGCATCGCGGTGTCCATTCCACTTGAGGGCGGAAAATCAGGGTCCCTCTCACATACCTAGAGCTGAGAGAAGCCTGCTCCTGTTGTGCTTGTGGTAAGGTGGTATTCCTCTGGAGTCGAAGCCAGGGACTAAAGTCTCATCTCGAGTTGATTTTTCGTCCACGGAGCTCTTTCGTGTTGTTACAGTGACCTCAGGATCCCTCTAGCCTTGAAACAGTGTTCTTGGTGTTTCTCTGGAGTGCCATCAAGGAAATGAAGGCTCCTTTCATGTGTGATGTGCAACACGGAATTGCTCTCCACGCCGTGCAGGGGAATCGGGCCTCATCTCGCGGCGAGGGGAAGTCTCATGGTTTTTCTCGAGTTGCGGCGGGACCTGGGGTATATTCTCGAGTTACGACGGGGATGGCCCTTCCACCCACGTGTTTGTTCAGCCACGGCAGGACTCCTGCCTAGTTGCGAGGACAACTCGGGATTCTCCTCGAGGCTTGCCAGGGCAATTGGGACGCCTCTCCAGCTGAGGCGGGAGACCAAGGGTCCCTTTCCACGTGCCACAGGAATCCTGGGACTCCTATCAAGTTTCACGAGGAGTCAGGCATCGTCTCCTTTGGAGGCACTGATCTCCGTGTACCTCTGGCGTTTTCAAAGGATGTGAGGCCTCCGGTCGCGATGAGGTGGGGAACTAGGTCTTTTTCTGTGGTCTCCACAGGGGATTCAGACATCCTTTCATCTTGAGAGATGCAAGACGAGCCTGCATTCAAGTCACTGCAGGGATATCCGGCCTTATTTCGCGTCAGGACATCACAGTGTCCATTCCACTTGAGGCCGCAAAATCAGGGTCCCTCTCACATACCTAGAGCTGAGAGAAGCCTCCTCTTGAGGTGCTTGTGGTAAGGTGGTATTCCTCTGGAGTCGAAGCCAGGGACTAACCTCTCATCTCGAGTTGATTTTTGGTCCACGGAGCTCTTTTGTGTTGCTACAGTGACCTCAGGTTCCCTCTAGCCTTGAAACAGTGTTCTTGGGGTTTCTCTGGAGTGCCATCAAGGAAATCAAGGCTCCTTTCATGTGTGATGTGCAACACGGAATTGCTCTGCACGCAGTGCAGGCGAATCGGGCCTCATTTTGCGGCGAGGGGGAAGTCTCATGGTTTTTCTCGAGTTGCGGCGGGAACCTGGGGTATATTCTCGAGTTACGACGGGGATGGCCCTTTCACACACGTGTTTGTTCGGCGTCGTCAGGACTCCTGCCTAGTTGCAAGGGACAAATCGGGATTCTCCTTAAGGCTTGGCAGGAGAATTGGGATGCCTCTCCAGCTGAGGGGGGAGACCAAGGGTCCCTTTCCACGTGCCACAGGAATCCTGGGACTCCTATCAAGTTTCACGAGGAGTCAGGCATCGTCTCCTTTGGAGGCACTGATCTCCGCGTACCTCTGGAGTTTTCAAAGGATGTGAGGCCTCCGGTCGCGATGAGGTGGGGAACTAGGTCTTTCTCTGTGGTCTCCACAGGGGATTCAGACATCCGTTCGTCTTCGGAGATGCAAGACGAGCCTGCACTCAACTCACTGCAGGGATATCCAGCCTTATTTCGAGTCAGGGCATCGCCGTGTCCATTCCACTTGAGGCCACAAACTCAGGGTCCCTGTCACATACCTAGAGCTGAGAGAAGGCTCCTCTTGAGGTGCTTGTGGTAAGGTGGTATTCCTCTGGAGTCGAAGCCAGGGACTAACCTCTCATCTCGAGTTGATTTTTCATCCACGGAGCTCTTTCGTGTTGTTACAGTGACCTCAGGATCCCTCTAGCCTTGAAACAGTGTTCTTGGAGTTTCTCTGGAGTGCCATCAAGGAAATCAAGGCTCCTTTCATGTGTGATGTGCAACACGGAATTGCTCTGCACGCAGTGCAGGGGAATCGGGCCTCATCTCGCGGCGAGGGGGAAGTCTCATGGTTTTTCTCGAGTTGCGGCGGGAACCTGGGGTATATTCTCGAGTTACGACGGGGATGGCCCTTCCACCCACGTGTTTGTTCAGCGACGTCAGGACTCCTGCCTAGTTCCGAGGGACAACTCGGGATTCTCCTCGAGGCTTGGCAGGGCAATTGGGACGCCTCTCCAGCTGAGGCGGGAGACCAAGGGTCCCTTTCCACGTGCCACAGGAATCCTGGGACTCCTATCAAGTTTCACGAGAAGTCAGGCATCGTCTCCTTTGGAGGCACTGATCTCCGCGTACCTCTGGAGTTTTCAAAGCATGTGATGCCTCTGGTCGCGATGAGGTGGGGAACTAGGTCTTTTTCTGTGATCTCCACAGGGGATTCAGACATCCTTTCGTCTTGGGAGATGCAAGACGAGTCTGCATTCAAGTCACTGCAGGGATATCCGGCCTTATATCGAGTCAGGGCATCGCGGTGTCCATTCCACTTGAGGCCGCAAACTCAGGGTCCCTCTCACATACCTAGAGCTGAGAGGAGCCTGCTCCTGTGGTGCTTGTGGTAAGGTGGTATTCCTCTGGAGTCGAAGCCAGGGACTAACCTCTCATCTCGAGTTGATTTTTTGTCCACGGAGCTCTTTCGTGTTGCTACAGTGACCTCAGGATCCCTCTAGCCTTGAAACAGTGTTCTTGGGATTTCTCTGGAGTGCCATCAAGGAAATCAAGACCCCTTTCATGTGTGATGTGCAACACGGAATTGCTCTGCACGCAGTGCAGGGGAATCGGGCCTCATTTTGCGGCGAGGGGGAAGTCTCATGGTTTTTCTCGAGTTGCGGCGGGAACCTGGGGTATATTCTCGAGTTACGACGGGGATGGCCCTTCCACACACGTGTTTGTTCAGCAACGTCACGACTCCTGCCTAGTTGCGAGGGACAACTCGGGATTCTCCTCGAGGCTTGGCAGGGCAATTGGGACTCCTCTCCAGCTGAGGCGGAGGACGAAGGGTCTGTTTCCACGTGCCATAGCAATCCTGGGACTCCTATCAAGTTTCACGAGGAGTCAGGCATCGTCTCCTTTGGAGGCACTGATCTCCGCGTAATTCTGGAGTTTTCAAAGGATGTGAGGCCTCCGGTCGCGATGAGGTGGGGAACTAGGTCTTTCTCTGTGGTCTCCACAGGGGATTCAGACATCCGTTCGTCTTCGGAGATGCAAGACGAGCCTGCACTCAACTCACTGCAGGGATATCCAGCCTTATTTCGAGTCAGGGCATCGCCGTGTCCATTCCACTTGAGGCCACAAACTCAGGGTCCCTGTCACATACCTAGAGCTGAGAGAAGGCTCCTCTTGAGGTGCTTGTGGTAAGGTGGTATTCCTCTGGAGTCGAGGCCAGGGACTAACCTCTCATCTCGAGTTAATTTTTCATCCACGGAGCTCTTTCGTGTTGTTACAGTGACCTCAGGATCCCTCTAGCCTTGAAACAGTGTTCTTGGGGTTTCTCTGGAGTGCAATCAAGGAAATAAAGGCTCATTTCATGTGTGATGTGCAACACGGAATTGCTCTGCACGCAGTGCAGGGGAATCGGGCCTCATTTTGCGGCGAGGGGGAAGTCTCATGGTTTTTCTTGAGTTGCGGCGGGAACCTGGGGTATATTCTCGAGTTACGACGGGGATGGCCCTTCCACCCACGTGTTTGTTCAGCGACGTCAGGACTCCTGCCTAGTTGCGAGGGACAACTCGGGATTCTCCTCGAGGCTTGGCAGGGCAATTGGGTGGCCTCTCCAGCTGAGGCGGGAGACCAAGGGGCCCTTTCCACGTGCCACAGCAATCCTGGGACTCCTATCAAGTTTCACGAGAAGTCAGGCATCGTCTCCTTTGGAGGCACTGATCTCCGCGTACCTCTGGAGTTTTCAAAGCATGTGATGCCTCTGGTCGCGATGAGGTGGGGAACTAGGTCTTTTTCTGTAATCTCCACAGGGGATTCAGACATCCTTTCGTTTTGGGAGATGCAAGACGAGTCTGCATTCAAGTCACTGCAGGGATATCCGGCCTTATTTCGAGTCAGGGCATCGCGGTGTCCATTCCACTTGAGGCCGCAAACTCAGGGTCCCTCTCACATACCTAGAGCTGAGAGAAGCCTGCTCCTGTAGGGCTTGTGGTAAGGTGGTATTCCTCTGGATTCGAAGCCAGGGACTAACCTCTCATCTCGAGTTGATTTTTCGTCCACGGAGATCTTTTGTGGTGCTACAGTGACCTCAGGATCCCTCTAGCCTTGAAACAGTGTTCTTGGGGTTTCTCTGGAGTGCCATCAAGGAAATAAAGGCTCATTTCATTTGTGATGTGCAACACGGAATTGCTCTGCACGCAGTGCAGGGGAATCAGGCGTCATCTCGCGGCGAGGGGGAAGTCTCATGGTTTTTCTCGAGTTGCGGCGGTAACCTGGGGTATATTCTCGAGTGACGACGGGGATGGCCCTTCCACACTCGGGTTTGTTCAGCCACGGCAGGACTCCTGCCTAGTTGCGAGGGACAACTCGGGATTCTCCTCGAGGCTTGGCAGGGCAATTGGGACGCCTCTCCAGCTGAGGCGGGAGACCAAGGGGCCCTTTCCACCAGCCGCAGGAATCCTGGGACTGCTATCAAGTTTCACGAGGAGTCAGGCATCGTCTCCCTTGGAGGCACTGATCTCCGCGTACCTCTGGAGTTTTCAAAGCATGTGATGCCTCTGGTCGCGATGAGGTGGGGAACTAGGTCTTTTTCTGTGATCTCCACAGGGAATTCAGACATCCTTTCGTCTTGGGAGATGCAAGACGAGCCTGCATTCAAGTCACTGCAGGGATATCCGGCCTTATATCGAGTCAGGGCATCGCGGTGTCCATTCCACTTGAGGCCGCAAACTCAGGGTCCCTCTCACATACCTAGAGCTGAGAGAAGCCTGCTCCTGTGGTGCTTGTGGTAAGGTGGTATTCCTCTGGAGTCGAAGCCAGGGACTAACTTCTCATCTCGAGTTCATTTTTTGTCCACGGAGATCTTTCTTGTTGCTACAGTGACCTCAGGATCCCTCTAGCCTTGAAACAATGTTCTTGGGGTTTCTCTGGAGTGCCATCAAGGAAATCAAGGCTCCTTTCATGTGTGATGTGCAACACGGAATTGCTCTGCACGCAGTGCAGGGGAATCGGGCCTCATTTTGCGGCGAGGGGGAAGTCTCATGGTTTTTCTCGAGTTGCGGCGGGAACCTGGGGTATATTCTCGAGTTACGACGGGGATGGCCCTTCCACCCACGTGTTTGTTCAGCGACGTCAGGACTGTGCCTAGTTGCAAGGGACAACTCGGGATTCTCCTTGAGGCTTGGCAGGGCAATTGGGACGCCTCTCCAGCTGAAGCGGGAGAACAAGGGTCCCTTTCCACGAGCCACAGGAATCCTGGGACTCCTATCAAGTTTCACGAGGAGTCAGGCATCGTCTCCTTTGGAGGCACTGATCTCCGCATAATTCTGGAGTTTTCAAAGGATGTGAGGCCTCCGGTCGCGATGAGGTGGGGAACTAGTTCTTTCTCTGTGGTTTCCACAGGGGATTCAGACATCCTTTCGTCTTGGGAGATGCAAGACGAGCCTGCATTCAAGCCACTGCAGGGATATCCGGCCTTATTTCGAGTCAGGGAATCGCGGTGTCCATTCCAATTGAGGCCGCAAACTCAGGGTCCCTCTCACATACCTAGAGCTGAGAGAAGCCTCCTCTTGAGGTGCTTGTGGTAAGGTGGTATTCCTCTGGAGTCGAAGCCAGGGACTAACCTCCCATCTCCAGTTGATTTTTGGTCCACGGAGCTCTTTCGTGTTGCTACAGTGACCTCAGGATCCCTCTAGCCTTGAAACAGTGTTCTTGGGGTTTCTCTGGAGTGCCATCAAGGAAATCAAACCTCCTTTCATGTGTGATGTGCAACACGGAATTGCTCTGCACGCAGTGCAGGGGAATAGGGCCTCATCTCGCGGCGAGGGGGAAGTCTCATGGTTTTTCTCGAGTTGCGGCGGGAACCTGGGGTATATTGTCGAGTTACGACGGGGATGGCCCTTTCACACACGTGTTTGTTCAGTGACGGCAGGACTCCTGCCTAGTTGCGAGGGACCTCTCGGGATTCTCCTCGAGGCTTGGCAGGGCAATTGGGACGCCTTTCCAGCTGAGGCGGGAGACCAAGGGTCCCTTTCCACGTGCCACAGGAATCCTGGGACTCCTTTCAAGTTTCACGAGGAGTCAGGCATCGTCCCCTTTGGAGGCACTGATCTCCGCGTACCTCTGGAGTTTTCAAAGGATATGAGGCCTCCGGTCACGATGAGGTGGGGAACTAGGTCTTTCTCTGTAGTCTCCACAGGGGATTCAGACGTCCTTTCATCTTGGGAGATGCAAGACGAGCCTGCATTCAAGTCACTGCAGGGATATCCGGCCTTATTTCGCGTCAGGGCATCGCATTGTCCATTCCACTTGAGGCCGCAAACTCAGGGTCCCTCTCACATACCTAGAGCTGAGAGAAGCCTCCTCTTGAGGTGCTTGTGGTAAGGTGGTATTCCTCTGGAGTCGAAGCCAGGGACTAACTTCTCATCTCGAGTTGATTTTTGGTCCACGGAGCTCTTTCCTGTGGCTACAGTGACCTCAGGATCCCTCTATCCTTGAAACAGTGTTCTTGGGGTTTCTCTGGAGTGCCATCAAGGAAATCAAGGATACTTTCATGTGTGATGTGCAAGACGGAATTATTCTGCCCGCAGTGCAGGGGAATCGGGCCTCATCTCGCGGCGAGGGGGAAGTCTCATGGTTTTTCACGAGTTGCGGCGGGAACCTGGGGTATATTCTCGAGTTACGACGGGGATGGCCCTTCCACCCACGTGTTTGTTCAGCGACGTCAGACTCCTGCCTAGTTGCGAGGGACAACTCGGTACTCTCCTCGAGGCTTTGCAGGGCAATTGGGACGCCTCTCCAGCTGAGGCGGGAGACCAAGGGTCCCTTTCCACGTGCCACAGGAATCCTGGGACTCCTATCAAGTTTCACGAGGAGTCAGGCATCGTCTCCTTTGGAGGCCCTGATCTCCGCGTACCTCTGGACTTTTTAAGGATGTGAGGCCTCCGGTCGCGATGAGGTGGGGAACTAGGTCTTTTTCTGTGGTCTCCACAGGGGATTCAGACTTCCTTTCGTCTTGGGAGATGCAAGACGAGCCTGCATTCAAGGCACTGCAGGGATATCCGGCCTGATTTTGCGTCAGGGCATCGCGGTGTCCATTCCACTTGAGGCCGCAAAATCAGGGTCCCTCTCACATACCTAGAGCTGAGAGAAGCCTCCTCTTGAGGTGCTTGTGGTAACGTGGTATTCCTGTGGAGTCGAAGCCAGGGACTAACCTCTCATCTCGAGTTGATTTTTGGTCCACGGAGCTCTTTCGTGTTGCTACAGTGACCTCATGATCCCTCTAGCCTTGAAACAGTGTTCTTGGGGTTTCTTTGGAGTGCCATCAAGGAAATCAAGGCTCCTTTCATTTGTGATGTGCAACACGGAATTGCTCTGCACGCAGTACAGGGGATTCGGGCCTCATCTCGCGGCGAAGGGGAAGTCTCATGGTTTTTCTCGAGGTGCGATTGGAACCTGGGGTATATTCTCGAATTACGACGGGGATGGCCCATCCACACACGTGTTTCTTCAGCGACGGCAGGACTCCTGCCTAGTTGCGTGGGACAACTCGGGATTCTCCTCGAGGCTTGACAGGGCAATTGGAACGCCTCTCCAGCTGAGGCGGGAGACCAAGGGTCCCTTTCCACGTGCCACAGGAATCCTGGGACTCCTATCAAGTTTCACGAGGAGTCAGGCATCGTCTCCTTTGGAGGCACTGATCTCCACGTACCTCTGGAGTTTTCAAAGGATGTGAGGCCTCCGGTCGCGATGAGGTGGGGAACTAGTTCTTTCTCTGTGGTCTCCACAGGGGATTCAGACATCCTTTCGTCTTGGGAGATGCAAGACGAGCCTGCATTCAAGTCACTGCAGAGATATTCGTCCTTATTTCGCGTCAGGGCATCGCAGTGTCCATTCCACTTGAGGACGCAAAATCAAGGTCCCTCTCACATACCTAGAGCTGAGAGAAGCCTCCTCTTGAGGTGCTTGTGGTAAGGTGGTATTCCTCTGGAGTCGAAGCCAGGGACTAAGCTCTCATCTCGAGTTGATTTTTGGTCAACGGAGCTCTTTCGTGTTGCTACAGTGACCTCAGGATCCCTTTAGCCTTGAATCAGTGTTCTTGGGGTTTCTCTGGACTGCCATCAAGGAAATCAAGGCTCCTTTCATGTGTGATGTGCAACACGGAATTGCTCTGCATGCAGTGCAGGGGAATCGGGCCTTATCTCACGGCGAGGGGGAAGTCTCATGGTTTTTCTCGAGTTGCGGCGGGAACCTGGGGTATATTCTCGAGTTACGACGGGGATGAACTTCCACCCACGTGTTTGTTCAGCGACGTCAGGACTCCTTCCTAGTTGTGAGGGACAACTCGGGATTCTCCTTGAGGCTTGGCAGGGCAATTGGGACGCCTCTCCAGCTGAGGCAGGAGACCAAGGGTCCCTTTCCAAGTGCCACAGGAATCCTGGGACTCCTATCAAGTTTCACGAGGAGTCATGAATCGTCTCCTTTGGAGGCACTGATCTCCGCGTACCTCTGGATTTTTCAAAGGATGTGAGGCCACCAGTCGCCATGAGTTGGGGAACTAGGTCTTTCTCTGTGGTCTCCACAGGGGATTCAGACATCCTTTCGTCTTGGGAGATGCAAGACGAGCCTGCATTCAAGTCACTGCAGGGATATCCGGCCTTATTTCGAGTCAGGGCATCGCGGTGTCCATTCCACTTGAGGCCGCAAACTCAGGGTCCCTCTCACATACCTAGAGCTGAGAGAAGCCTCCTCTTGAGGTGCTTGTGGTAAGGTGGTATTCCTCTGGAGTCGAAGCCAGGGACTAACCTCTCATCTCGAGTTGATTTTTGGTCCACGGAGCACTTTCGTGTTGCTACAGTGAACTCAGGATCCCTCTAGCCTTGAAACAGTGTTCTTGGTGTTTCTCTGGAGTGCCATCAAGGAATTCAAGGCTCCTTTCATGTGTGATGTGCAACACGGAATTGCTCTGCACTCAGTGCAGGGGAATCGGGCTTCATCTCGCGGCGAGGGGGAAGTCTCATGGTTTTTCTCGAGTTGCGGCGGGAACCTGGGGTATATTCTCGAGTTACGACGGGGATGGCCCTTCCACACACGTGTTTGTTCAGCGACGTCAGGACTCCTGCCTAGTTGTGAGGGACAACTCGGGATTCTCCTCGAGGCTTGGCAGGGCAATTGGGACGCCTCTCCAGCTGAGGCGGGAGACCAAGTTTCCCTTTCCATGTGCCACAGGAATCCTGGGCCTCGTATCAAGTTTCACGAGGAGTCAGGTATCGTCTAATTTGGAGGCACTGATCTCCGCGTACCTCTGGAGTTTTCAAAGGATGTGAGGCCTCCAGTCGCCATGAAGTGGGGAACTAGGTCTTCCTCTGTGGTCTCCACAGGGGATTCAGACATCCTTTCGTCTTGGGAGATGGAAGGCGAGCCTGCATTCAAGTCACGGCAGGGATATCCGGCCTTATTTCGAGTCAGGGCATCGCGGTGTCCATTCCACTTGTGGCCCCAAACTCAGGGTCCCTCTCACATACCTAGAGCTGAGAGAAGCCTCCTCTTGAGGTGCTTGTGGTAAGGTGGTATTCCTCTGGAGTCGAATCCAGGGACTAACCTCTCATCTCGAGTTGATTTGTGGTGCACGGAGCTCTTTCTTGTTGCTACAGTGACCTCAGGATCCCTCTAGCCTTGAAACAGTGTTCTTGGGGTTTCTCTGGAGTGCCATCAAGGAAATCAAGGCTCCTTTCATGTGTGATGTGCAACACGGAATTGCTCTGCACGCAGTGCAGGGGAATCGGGCTTCATCTCGCGGCGAGGGGGAAGTCTCATGGTTTTTCTCGAGTTGCGGCGGGAACCTGGGTATATTCTCGAGTTATGACGGGGATGGCCCTTCCACCCACGTGTTTGTTCAGCGACGTCAGGACTCCTGCCTAGTTGCGAGGGAAAACTCGGGATTCTCCTCGAGGCTTGGCAGGGCAATTGGGACGCCTCTCCAGCTGAGGCGGGAGACCAAGGGTCCCTTTCCACGTGCCACAGGAATCCTGGGACTCCTATCAAGTTTCACGAGGAGTCAGGCATCGTCTCCTTTGGAAGCACTGATCTCCGCATACCTCTGGAATTTTCAAAGGATGTGAGGCCTCCGGTCGCGATGAGGTGGGGATCTAGGTCTTTCTTTGTGGTCTGCACAGGGGATTCAGTCATCCTTTCGTCTTGGGAGATGCAAGACGAGCCTGCATTCAAGTCACTGCAGGGATATCCGGCCTTATTTCGAGTCAGGGCATCGCGGTCTCCATTCCACTTGAGGCCGCAAACTCAGGGTCCCTCTCACATACCTAGAGCTGAGAGAAGCCTCCTCTTGAGGTGCTTTTGGTAAGGTGGTATTCCTCTGGAGTCGAAGCCAGGGACTAACCTCTCATCTCGAGTTGATTTTTGGTCCACGGAGCTCTTTCGTGTTACTACACTGACCTCATGATCCCTCTAGCCTTGAAACAGTGTTCTTGGGGTTTCTCTGGAGTGCCATCAAGGAAATCAAGGCTCCTTTCATGTTTGATGTGCAATACGGAAATGCTTTGAATGCAGTGCAGGGGAATCGGGCCTCATCTTGCGGCGAGGGGGAAGTCTCATGGTTTTTCTCGAGTTGCGGCGGGAACCTGGGGTATATTCTCGAGTTACGACGGGGATGGTCCTTCCACCCACGTGTTTGTTCAGCGACGTAAGGACTCCTGCCTAGTTGCGAGGGACAACTCGGGATTCTCCTCGAGGCTTGGCAGGGCAATTGGGACGCCTCTCCAGCTGAGGCGGGAGACGAAGTGTCCCTTTCCACCTGCCACAGGAATCTTGGGACTCCTATCAAGTTTCACGAGGAGTCAGGCATCGTCTCCTTTGGAGGCACTGATCTCAGTGTACCTCTGGAGTTTTCAAAGTATGTGAGGCCTCCGGTCGCGATGAGGTGGGGAACTAGGTCTTTCTCTGTGGCCTCCACAGGGGATTCAGACATCCTTTCATCTTGGGAGATGCAAGACGAGCCTGCATTCAAGTCACTGCAGTGATATCCGGCGTTAATTCGCGTCAGGGCATCGCAGTGTCCATTCCACTTGAGGCCGCAAACTCAGGGTCCCTCTCACATACCTAGAGCTGAGAGGAGCCTCCTCTTGAGGTGCTTGTGGTAACGTGGTATTCCTCTGGTGTCGAAACCAGGGACTAACCTCTCATCTCGAGTTGATTCTTGGTCCACGGAGCTCTTTCTTGTTGCTACAGTGACCTCAGATCCCTCTAGCCTTGAAAGAGTGTTCTTGGGGTTTCTCTGGAGTGCCATCAAGGAAATCAAGGCTCGTTTCATGTGTGATGTGCAACACGGAATTGCTCTGCACGCAGTGCAGGGGAATCGGGCCTCATCTCGCGGCGAGGGGGAAGTCTCATGGTTTTTCTCGAGTTGCGGCGGGAACCTGGGGTATATTCTCGAGTTACGACGGGGATGGCCCTTCCACCCACGTGTTTGATCAGTGACGGCAGGACTCGTGCCTAGTTGCGAGGGACAACTCGGGATTCTCCTCGAGGCTTGGCAGGGCAATTGGGACGCCTCTCCAGCTGAGGCGGGAGACCAAGGGTCCCGTTCCACGTGCCACAGGAATCCTGGGACTCCTATCAAGTTTCTCGAGGAGTCAGGTATCGTCTCCTTTGGAGGCATTGATCTCCGCGTACCTCTGGAGTTTTCAAAGGATGTGAGGCCTCCGGTCGCGATGAGGTGGGGAACTAGGTCTTTCTCTGTGGTCTCTACAGGGGATTCAGACATCCTTTCGTATTGGGAGATGCAAGACGAGCCTGCATTCAAGTCACTGCAGGGATATTCGGCCTTATTTCGAGTCAGGGCATCGAGGTGTCCATTCCAATTGAGGCCCCAAACTCAGGGTCCCTCTCACATACCTAGAGCTGAGAGAAGCCTCCTCTTGAGGTGCTTGTGGTAAAGTGGTATTCCTCTGGAGTTGAAGCCAGGGACTAACCTCTCATCTCCAGTTGATTTGTGGTCCACGGAGCTCTTTCGTGTTGCTACAGTGACCTCAGGATCTCTCTATCCTTGAAACAGTGTTCTTGGGGTTTCTCTGGAGTGCCATCAAGGAAATGAAGGCTCCTTTCATGTGTGATGTGCAAAACGGAATTGCTCTGCACGCAGTGCAGGGGAATCGGGCCTCATCTCACGGCGAGGGGGAAGTCTCATGGTTTTTCTCGAGTTGCGGCGGGAACCTGGGGTATATTCTCGAGTTACGACGGGGATGGCCCTTCCACCCACGTGTTTGTTCAGCGACGGCAGGACTCCTGCCTAGTTGCGAGGGACAACTCGGGATTCTCCTCGAGGCTTGGCAGGGCAATTAGGACGCCTCTCCAGCTGAGGCGGGAGACCAAGGGTCCCTTTCCACGTGCCACAGGAATCCTGGGACTCCTATCAATTTTCACGAGGAGTCAGGCATCTTCTGCCTTGGAGGCACTGATCTCCGCGTACGTCTGGAGTTTTCAAAGGATGTGAGGCCTCCTGTCGCGATGAGGTGTGGAACTAGGTCTTTCTCTGTGGTCTCCACAGGGGATTCAGACATCCTTTCGTTTTGGGAGATGCAAGACGAGCCTGTATTCAAGGCACTGCAGGGATATCCGGCCTTATTTCGCGTCAGGGCATCGCAGTGTCCATTCCACTTGAGGCCGCACACTCAGGGTCCCTCTCACATACCTAGAGCTGAGAGAAGCCTCCTCTTGACGTGCTTGTGGTAAGGTGGTATTCCTCTGGAGTCGAAGCCAGGGACTAACCTCTCATCTCGAGTTGATTTTTGGTCCACGGAGCTCTTTCTTGTGGCTACAGTGACCTCAGGATCCCTCTAGCCTTGAAACAGTGTTCTTGGGGTTTCTCTGGAGTGCCATCAAAGTAATCAAGGCTCCTTTCATGTATGATGTGCAACACGGAATTGCTCTGCACGCAGTGCAGGGGAATCGGGCCTCATCTCTCGGCGAGGGGGAAGTCTCATGGTTTTTCTCGAGTTGCGGCAGGAACCTGGGGTATATTCTCGAGTTACGACGGGGATGGCCCTTCCACACACGTGTTTGTTCAGCTACGTCAGGACTCCTGCCTCGTTGCGAGGTACAACTCGGGATTCTCCTCGAGGCTTTGCAGGGCAATTGGGACGCCTCTCCAGCTGAGGCGGGAGACCAAGGGTCCCTTTCCACGTGCCAAAGGAATCCTGGGCCTCGTATCAAGTTTCACGAGGAGTCAAGTATCGTCTTCTTTGGAGGCACTGATCTCCGCGTACCTCTGGAGTTTTCAAAGGATGTGAGGCCTCCGGTCGCCATGAAGTGGGGAACTAGGTCTTCCTCTGTGGTCTCCACAGGGGATTCAGACATCCTTTCGTCTTGGGAGATGCAAGACGAGCCTGCATTCAAGTCACTGCAGGGATATCCGGCCTTATTTTGAGTCAGGGCATCGCGGTGTCCATTCACTTGAGGCCGCAAACTCAGGGTCCCTCTCACATACCTAGAGCTGAGAGAAGCCTCCTCTTGAGGTGCTTGTGGTAAGGTGGTATTCCTCTGGAGTCGAAGCCAGGGACTAACCTCTCATCTCGAGTTGATTTTTGGTCCACGGAGCTCTTTCTTGTGGCTACAGTGACCTCAGGATCCCTCTAGCCTTGAAACAGTGTTCTTGGGGTTTCTCTGGAGTGCCATCAAGGAAATCAAGGCTCCTTTCATGTGTGATGTGCAACACGGAATTGCTCTGCACGCAGTGCAGGGGAATCGGGCCACATCTCGCGGCGAGGGGGAAGTCTCATGGTTTTTCTCGAGTTGCGGCGGGAACCTGGGCTATATTCTCGAGTTACGACGGGGATGGCCCTTCCACACACGTGTTTTTTCAGCGACGTCAGGACTCCTGCCTAGTTGCGAGGGACAACTCGGGATTCTCCTCGAGGCTTGGCAGGGCAATTGGGACGCCTCTCCAGCTGAGGCGGGAGACCAAGGGTCCCTTTCCACGTGCCACAGGAATCCTGGGACTCCTATCAAGTTTCACGAGGAGTCAGGCATCGTCTCCTTTGGAGGCACTGATCTCAGTGTACCTCTGGAATTTTCAAAGTATGTGAGGCCTCCGGTCGCGATGAAGTGGGGATCTAGGTCTTTCTCTCTGTTCCCCACAGGGGATTCAGACATTTTTTCGTCTTGGGAGATGCAAGACGAGCCTGCATTCAAGTCCCTGCAGGGATATCCGGCCTTATTTTGAGTCAGGGCATTGCGGTGTCCACTCACTTGAGGCTGCTAACTCAGGGTCCCTCTCACATACCTAGAGCTGAGAGAAGCCTCCTCTTGAGGTGCTTGTGATTAGGTGGTATTCCTCTGGAGTCGAAGCCAGGGACTAACCTCTCATCTCGAGTTGATTTTTGGTCCACGGAGCTCTTTCGTGTTGCTACAGTGACCTCAGGATCCCTCTAGCCTTGAAATAGTGTTTTTGGGGTTTCTTTGGAGTGCCATCAAGGAAATCAAGGCTCCTTTCATGTTTGATGTGCAATATGGAATTGCTTTGAATGCAGTGCAGGGGAATCGGGCCTCATCTTGCGGCGAGGGGGAAGTCTCATGGTTTTTCTCGAGTTGCGGCGGGAACCTAGGGTATATTCTCGAGTTACAACGGGGATGGCCCTTCCACCCACGTGTTTGTTCAGCGACGTCAGGACTCCTACCTAGTTGCGAGGGACAACTCGGGATTCTCCTCGAGGCTTGGCAGGGCAATTGGGACGCCTCTCCAGCTGAGGCGGGAGAACAAGGGTCCCGTTCCACGTGCCACAGAAATCCTGGGACTCCTATCAAGTTTCACGAGGAGTCAGGCGTCGTCTCCTTTGGAGGCACTGATCTCCGCGTACCTCTGGAGTTTTCAAAGTATGTGAGGCCTCCGGTCGCGATGAGGTGGGGAACTAGGTCTTTCTCTGTGGTCTCCACAGGGGATTCAGACATCCTTTCATCTTGGGAGATGCAAGACCAGCCTGCATTCAAGTCACTGCAGGGACATCCGGCTTTATTTCCAGTCAGGGCATCGCGGTGTCCATTCCACTTGAGGCCGCAAACTCAGGGTCCCTCTCACATACCTAGAGCTGAGAGAAGCCTCCTCTTGAGGTGCTTGTGGTAAGGTGGTTTCCTCTGGAGTTGAAGCCAGGGACTAACCTCTCATCTCGAGTTGATTTCTGGTCCACGGAGCTCTTTCGTGTAGCTACAGTGACCTCAGGATCCCTCTAGCCTTGAAACAGTGTTCTTGGGGTTTCTCTGGAGTGCCATCAAGGAAATCAAGGCTTCTTTCATGTGTGATGTGCAGCACGGAATTGCTCTGCACGCACTGCAGGGGAATCTGGCCTCATCTCGCGGCGAGGGGGACGTCTCATGGTTTTTCTCGAGTTGCGGCGGGAACCTGGGGTATATTCTCGAGTTATGACGGGGATGGCCCTTCCACACACGTGTTTGTTCAGCGATGTCAGGACTCCTGCCTAGTTGCGAGGGACAACTCGGGATTCTCCTTGAGGCTTGGCAGGGCAATTGGCACGCCTCTCCAGCTGAGGCGGGAGACCTAGGGTCCCTTTCCACGTGCCACAGGAATCCTGGGACTCCTATCAAGTTTCACGAGGAGTCAGGCATCGTCCCTTTTGGAGGCACTAATCTCCGCGTACCTCTGGAGTTTTCAAAGGATGTGAGGCCTCCGGTCGCGATGAGGTGGGGAACTAGGTCTTTCTCTCTGGTCCCCACAGGGGATTCAGACATCCTTTCGTCTTGGGAGATGCAAGACGAGCCTGCATTCAAGTCACTGCAGGGATATCCGGCCTTATTTTGAGTCAGGGCATCGCGGTGTCCATTCACTTGAGGCCGCAAACTCAGGGTTCCTCTCACACACCTAGAGCTGAGAGAAGCCTCCTCTTGAGGTGCTTGTGGTAAGGTGGTATTCCTCTGGAGTCGAAGCCAGGGACTAACCTCTTATCTCGAGTTGATTTTTGGTCCACGGAGCTCTTTCTTGTGGCTACAGTGACCTCAGGATCCCTCTAGCCTTGAAACAGTGTTCTTGGGGTTTCTCTGGAGTGCCATCAAAGAAATCAAGGCTCCTTTCATGTGTGATGTGCAACACGGAATTGCTCTGCAGGCAGTGCAGGGGAATCGGGCCTCATCTCGCGGCGAGGGGGAAGTCTCATGGTTTTTCTCGAGTTGCGGCGGGAACCTGGGGTATATTCTCGAGTTACGACGGGGATGGCCCTTCCACACACGTGTTTTTTCAGCGACGTCAGGACTCCTGCCTAGTTGCGAGGGACAACTCGGGATTCTCCTCGAGGCTTGGCAGGGCAATTGGGACGCCTCTCCAGCTGAGGCGGGAGACCAAGTGTCCCTTTCCACGTTCCACAGGAATCCTGGGACTCCTATCAAGTTTCACGAGGAGTCAGGCATCGTCTCCTTTTGAGGCACTGATCTCGGTGTACCTCTGGAATTTTCAAAGTATGTGAGGCCTCCGGTCGCGATGAAGTGGGGATCTAGGTCTTTCTCTGTGGTCTCCACAGGGGATTCAGAGATCCTTTCATCTTGGGAGATGCAAGACAAGCCTGCATTCAAGTCACTACAGGGATATGCGGCTTTATGTCGAGTCAGGGCGTCGCGGTGTCCATTCCACTTGAGGCCACAAACTCAGGGTCCCTCTCACATACCTAGAGCTGAGAGAAGCCTCCTCTTGAGGTGCTTGTGGTAAGGTTGTATTCCTCTGGAGTCGAAGCCAGGGACTAACCTCTCATCTCGAGTTGATTTTTGGTCCACGGAGCTCTTTCGTGTAGCTACAGTGACCTTAGGATCCCTCTAGCTTTGAAACAGTGTTCTTGGGGTTTCTCTGGAGTGCCATCAAGGAAATCAAGGCTCCTTTCATGTGTGATGTGCAATACGGAATTGCTCGGCACGCACTGCAGGGGAATCTGGCCTCATCTCGCGGCGACGGGGACGTCTCATGGTTTTTCTCGAGTTGCGGCGGGAACCTGGGGTATATTCTCGAGTTACGACGGGGATGGCCCTTCCACACACGTGTTTGTTCAGCAACGTCAGGACTCCTACCTAGTTGCGAGGGACAACTTGGGATGCTCCTCGAGACTTGGCAGGGCAATTGGGACGCCTCTCCAGCTGAGGCGGGAGACCAAGGGTCCCTTTCCACGTGCCACAGGAATCCTGGGACTCCTATCAAGTTTCACGAGGAGTCAGGCATCGGCTCCTTTGGAGGCACTGATCTCCGCGTACCTCTGGAGTTTTCAAAGGATGTGAGGCCTCCGGTCGCGATGAGGTGGGGAACTAGGTCTTTCTCTCTGTTCCCCACAGGGGATTCAGACATTTTTTCGTCTTGGGAGATCAAGACGAGCCTGCATTCAAGTCCCTGCAGGGATATCCGGCCTTATTTTGAGTCAGGGCATCGCGGTGTCGACTCACTTGAGGCCGCTAACTCAGGGTCCCTCTCACATACCTAGAGCTGAGAGAAGCCTCCTCTTGAGGTGCTTGTGGTAAGGTGGTATTCCTCTGGAGTCGAAGCCAGGGACTAACCTCTCATCTCGAGTTGATTTTTGGTCCACGGAGCTCTTTCGTGTTGCTACAGTGACCTCAGGATCCCTCTAGCCTTGAAATAGTGTTGTTGGGGTTTCTTTGGAGTGCCATCAAGGAAATCAAGGCTCCTTTCATGTTTGATGTGCAATATGGAATTGCTTTGAATGCAGTGCAGGGGAATCGGGCCTCATCTCGCGGCAAGGGGGAAGTCTCATGGCTTTTCTCGAGTTACGGCGGGAACCTGGGGTATATTCTCGAGTTACGACGGGGATGGCCCTTCCACCCACGTGTTTGTTCAGCGACGACAGGACTCCTGCCTAGTTGCGAGGGACAACTCGGGATTCTAATCGAGGCTTGGCAGGGCAATTGGGACGCCTCTCCAGCTGAGGCGGGAGACCAAGGGTCCCTTTCCACGTGCCACAGGAATCCTGGGACTCCTATCAAGTTTCACGAAGAGTCAGGAATCGTCTCCTTTGGAGGCACTGATCTCAGTGTACCTCTGGAGTTTTCAAAGGATGTGAGGCCTCCGGTCGCGACGAGATGGGGAACTAGGTCTTTCTCTGTGGTCTCCACAGGGGATTCAGACATCCTGTCGTCTTCGGAGATGCAAGACGAGCCTGCATTCAAGTCACTGCAGGGATATCCGGTCTTATTTTAAGTCAGGGCATCGCGGTGTCCATTCCACTTGAGGCCGCAACTTCAGGGTCCCTCTCACATACCTAGAGCTGAGAGAAGCCTCCTCTTGAGGTGCTTGTGGTAAGGTGGTATTCCTCTGGAGTCGAAGCCAGGGACTAACGTCTCATCTCGAGTTGATTTTTGGCCCACGGAGCTCTTTCTTGTGGCTACAGTGACCTCAGGATCCCTCCAGCTTTGAAACAGTGTTCTTGGGGTTTCTCTGGAGTGCCATCAAGGAAATCAAGGCTCCTTTCATGTGTGATGTGCCACACGGAATTGCTCTGCATGCAGTGCAGGGGAATCGGGCCTCATCTCGCGGCGAGGGGGAAGTCTCATGGTTTTTCTCGAGTTGCGGCGGGAACCTGGGGTATATTCTCGAGTTAAGACGGGGATGGCCCTTCCACACACGTGGGTGTTTAGCGACGTCAGGATTCCTGCTTAGTTGCGAGGGACAACTCGGGATTCTCCTCGAGGCCTGGCAGGGCAATTGGGACGCCTCTCCAGCTGAGGCGGGAGACCAAGGGACCCTTTCCAAATGCCAGAGGAATCCTGGGACTCCTATCAAGTTTCACGAGGAGTCAGGCAACGTCTCCTTTGGAGGCACTGATCTCCGCGTACCTCTGGAGTTTTCAAATAATGTGAGGCCTCCGGTCGCGATGAGGTGGGGAACTAGGTCTTTCTCTGTGGTCTCCACAGGGGATTCAGACATCCTTTCGTCTTGGGAGATGCAAGACGAGCCTGCATTCAAGTCACTGCAGGGATATCCGGCCTAATTTCATGTCAGGGCATCGCAGTGTCCATTCCACTTGAGGCCGCAAAATTACGGTCCCTCTCACATACCTAGAGCTGAGAGAAGCCTCCTCTTGAGGTGCTTGTGGTAAGGTGGTATTCCTCTGGAGTCGAAGCCAGGGACTAACCTCTCATCTCGAGTTGATTTTTGGTCCACGGAGCTCTTTCGTGTTGCTACAGTGACCTCAGGATGCCTCTAGCCTTGAAACAGTGTTCTTGGGGTGTCTCTGGAGTGCCATCAAGGAAATCAAGGCTCCTTTCCTGTGTGCTGTGCAGCACGGAATTGCTCTGCACGCACTGCAGGGGAATCTGGCCTCATCTCGCGGCGAGGGCGACGTCTCATGGTTTTTCTCGTGTTGCGGCGGGAACCTGCTGTATATTCTCGAGTTACGACAGGAATGGCCCTTCCACACACGTGTTTGTTCAGCGACGTCAGGACTCCTGCCTAGTTGCGAGGGACAACTCGGGATTCTCCTCGAGGCTTGGCAGGGCAATTGGGACGCCTCTCCAGCTGAGGCGGGGGACCAAGGGTCCCTTTCCACGTGCCACAGGAATCCTGGGACTCCTATCAAGTTTCACGAGGAGTCAGGCATCGTCTCCTTTGGAGGCACTGATCTCCGCGTACCTCTGGAGTTTTCAAAAGATTTGAGGCCTCCGGTCGCGATGAGGTGGGGAACTAGGTCTTTCTCTGTGGTCTTCACAGGGGATTCAGACATCCTTTCGTCTTGGGAGATGCAAGACGAGCGTGCATTCAAGTCACTGCAGGGATATCCGGCCTTATTTCGAGTCAGGGCATCGCGGTGTCCATTCCACTTGAGGCCGCAAACTCAGGGTCCCTCTCACATACCTAGAGCTGAGAGAAGCCTCCTCTTGAGGTGCTTGTGGTAAGGTGGTATTCCTCTGGAGTCGAAGCCAGGGACTAACCTCTCATCTCGAGTTGATTTTTGGTCCACGGAGCTCTTTCGTGTTTCTACAGTGACCTCAGGATCCCTCTAGCCTTGAAACACTGCTCTTGGGGTTTCTCTGGAGTGCCATAAAGGAAATCAAGGCTCCTTTCATGTGTGATGTGCAGCACGGAATTGCTCTGCACGCAGTGCAGGGGAATCGGGCCTTATCTCATGGTGAGGGGGAAGTCTCATGGTTTTTCTCGAGTTGCGGTGAGAACCTGGGGTATATTCTCGAGTTACGACGGGGATGGCCCTTCCATCCACGTGTTTATTCAGCGACGTCAGGACTCCTTCCTAGTTGCGAGGGACAACTCGGGATTCTCCTCGAGGCTTGGCAGGGCAATTGAGACGCCTCTCCAGCTAAGGCGGGAGACCAAGGGTCCCTTTCCACGTGCCACAGGAATCCTGGGACTCCTATCAAGTTTCATGAGGAGTCAGGAATCGTCTACTTTGGAGGCACTGATCTCCGCGTACCTCTGGAGTTTTCAAAGGATGTGAGGCCTCCGGTCGCGATGAGGTGGGAAACTAGGTCTTTCTCTGTGGTCTCCACGGGGGATTCAGACATCCTTTCGTCTTGTGAGATGCAAGACGAGCCTGCATTTAAGTCACTGCAGGGATATCCGGCCTTATTTTGAGTCAGGGCATCGCGGTGTCCATTCCACTTGAGGCCGCAAACTCAGGGTCCCTCTCACATACCTAGAGCTGAGAGAAGCCTCCTCTTGAGGTGCTTGTGGTAAGGTGGTTTCCTCTGGAGTCGAAGCCAGGGACTAACCTCTCATCTCGAGTTGATTTTTGTCCATGGAGCTCTTTCGTGTTGCTACAGTGACCTTAGGATCCCTCTAGCCTTGAAACAGTGTTCTGGGGTTTCTCTGGAGTGCCATCAAGGAAATCAAGGCTCCTTTCATGTGTGATGTGCAATACGGAATTGCTCTGCACGCACTGCAGGGGAATCTGGCCTCATCTCGCGGCGAGGGGGACGTCTCATGGTTTTTCTCGAGTTGCGGCGGGAACCTGGGGTATATTCTCGAGTTATGACGGGGATGGCCCTTCCACACACGTGTTTGTTCAGCGATGTCAGGACTCCTGCCTAGTTGCGAGGGACAACTCGGGATTCTCCTTGAGGCTTGGCAGGGCAATTGGCACGCCTCTCCAGCTGAGGCGGGAGACCTAGGGTCCCTTTCCACGTGCCACAGGAATCCTGGGACTCCTATCAAGTTTCACGAGGAGTCAGGCATCGTCCCTTTTGGAGGCACTGATCTCCGCGTACCTCTGGAGTTTTCAAAGGATGTGAGGCCTCCGGTCGCGATGAGGTGGGGAACTAGGTCTTTCTCTCTGGTCCCCACAGGGGATTCAGACATCCTTTCGTCTTGGGAGATGCAAGACGAGCCTGCATTTAAGTCACTGCAGAGATATCCGGCCTTATTTTGAGTCAGGGCATCGCGGTGTCCATTCACTTGAGGCCGCAAACTCAGGGTTCCTCTCACACACCTAGAGCTGAGAGAAGCCTCCTCTTGAGGTGCTTGTGGTAAGGTGGTATTCCTCTGGAGTCGAAGCCAGGGACTAACCTCTTATCTCGAGTTGATTTTTGGTCCACGGAGCTCTTTCTTGTGGCTACAGTGACCTCAGGATCCCTCTAGCCTTGAAACAGTGTTCTTGGGGTTTCTCTGGAGTGCCATCAAAGAAATCAAGGCTCCTTTCATGTGTGATGTGCAACACGGAATTGCTCTGCAGGCAGTGCAGGGGAATCGGGCCTCATTTTGCAGCGAGGCGGAAGGCTCATGGTTTTTCTCGAGTTGCGGCGGGAACCTGGGGTATATTCTCGAGTTACGACGGGGATGGCCCTTCCACACACGTGTTTTTTCAGCGATGTCAGGACTCCTGCCTAGTTGCGAGGGACAACTCGGGATTCTCCTCGAGGCTTGGCAGGGCAATTGGGACGCCTCTCCAGCTGAGGCGGGAGACCAAGGGTCCCTTTCCACGTTCCACAGGAATCCTGGGACTCCTATCAAGTTTCACGAGGAGTCAGGCATCGTCTCCTTTTGAGGCACTGATCTCAGTGTACCTCTGGAATTTTCAAAGTATGTGAGGCCTCCGGTCGCGATGAAGTGGGGATCTAGGTCTTTCTCTGTGGTCTCCACAGGGGATTCAGACATCCTTTCATCTTGGGAGATGCAAGACAAGCCTGCATTCAAGTCACTGCAGGGATATGCGGCCTTATTTCGAGTCAGGGCATCGCGGTGTCCATTCCACTTGAGGCCACAAACTCAGGGTCCCTCTCACATACCTAGAGCTGAGAGAAGCCTCCTCTTGAGGTGCTTGTGGTAAGGTGGTATTCCTCTGGAGTCGAAGCCAGGGACTAACCTCTCATCTCGAGTTGATTTTTGGTCCACGGAGCTCTTTCGTGTGGCTACAGTGACCTTAGGATCCCTCTAGCTTTGAAACAGTGTTCTTGGGGTTTCTCTGGAGTGCCATCAAGAAAATCAAGGCTCCTTTCATGTGTGATGTGCAATACGGAATTGCTCGGCACGCACTGCAGGGGAATCTGGCCTCATCTCGCGGCGACGGGGACGTCTCATGGTTTTTCTCGAGTTGCGGCGGGAACCTGTGGTATATTCTCGAGTTACGACGGGGATGGCCCTTCCACACACGTGTTTGTTCAGCAACGTCAGGACTCCTGCCTAGTTGCGAGGGACAACTTGGGATGCTCCTCGAGACTTGGCAGGGCAATTGGGACGCCTCTCCAGCTGAGGCGGGAGACCAAGGGTCCCTTTCCACGTGCCACAGGAATCCTGGGACTCCTATCAAGTTTCACGAGGAGTCAGGCATCGGCTCCTTTGGAGGCACTGATCTCCGCGTACCTCTGGAGTTTTCAAAGGATGTGAGGCCTCCGGTCGCGATGAGGTGGGGAACTAGGTCTTTCTCTCTGTTCCCCACAGGGGATTCAGACATTTTTTCGTCTTGGGAGATCAAGACGAGCCTGCATTCAAGTCCCTGCAGGGATATCCGGCCTTATTTTGAGTCAGGGCATCGCGGTGTCGACTCACTTGAGGCCGCTAACTCAGGGTCCCTCTCACATACCTAGAGCTGAGAGAAGCCTCCTCTTGAGGTGCTTGTGGTAAGGTGGTATTCCTCTGGAGTCGAAGCCAGGGACTAACCTCTCATCTCGAGTTGATTTTTGGTCCACGGAGCTCTTTCGTGTTGCTACAGTGACCTCAGGATCCCTCTAGCCTTGAAATAGTGTTGTTGGGGTTTCTTTGGAGTGCCATCAAGGAAATCAAGGCTCCTTTCATGTTTGATGTGCAATATGGAATTGCTTTGAATGCAGTGCAGGGGAATCGGGCCTCATTTTGCCGCGAGTGGGAAGTCTCATGGCTTTTCTCGAGTTGCGGCGGGAACCTGGGGTATATTCTCGAGTTACGACGAGGATGGCCCTTCCACCCACGTGTTTGTTCAGCGACGACAGGACTCCTGCCTAGTTGCGAGGGACAACTCGGGATTCTAATCGAGGCTTGGCAGGGCAATTGGGACGCCTCTCCAGCTGAGGCGGGAGACCAAGGGTCCCTTTCCACGTGCCACAGGAATCCTGGGACTCCTATCAAGTTTCACGAAGAGTCAGGCATCGTCTCCTTTGGAGGCACTGATCTCAGTGTACCTCTGGAGTTTTCAAAGGATGTGAGGCCTCCGGTCGCGACGAGATGGGGAACTAGGTCTTTCTCTGTGGTCTCCACAGGGGATTCAGACATCCTGTCGTCTTCGGAGATGCAAGACGAGCCTGCATTCAAGTCACTGCAGGGATATCCGGTCTTATTTTGAGTCAGGGCATCGCGGTGTCCATTCCACTTGAGGCCGAAACTTCAGGGTCCCTCTCACATACCTAGAGCTGAGAGAAGCCTCCTCTTGAGGTGCTTGTGGTAAGGTGGTATTCCTCTGGAGTCGAAGCCAGGGACTAACCTCTCATCTCGAGTTGATTTTTGGCCCACGGAGCTCTTTCTTGTGGCTACAGTGACCTCAGGATCCCTCCAGCTTTGAAACAGTGTTCTTGGGGTTTCTCTGGAGTGCCATCAAGGAAATCAAGGCTCCTTTCATGTGTGATGTGCCACACGGAATTGCTCTGCATGCAGTGCAGGGGAATCGGGCCTCATCTCGCGGCGAGGGGGAAGTCTCATGGTTTTTCTCGAGTTGCGGCGGGAACCTGGGGTATATTCTCGAGTTAAGACGGGGATGGCCCTTCCACACACGTGGGTGTTTAGCGACGTCCGGATTCCTGCTTAGTTGCGAGGGACAACTCGGGATTCTCCTCGAGGCCTGGCAGGGCAACTGGGACGCCTCTCCAGCTGAGGCGGGAGACCAAGGGACCCTTTCCAAATGCCAGAGGAATCCTGGGACTCCTATCAAGTTTCACGAGGAGTCAGGCAACGTCTCCTTTGGAGGCACTGATCTCCGCGTACCTCTGGAGTTTTCAAATAATGTGAGGCCTCCGGTCGCGATGAGGTGGCGAACTAGGTCTTTCTCTGTGGTCTCCACAGGGGATTCAGACATCCTTTCGTCTTGGGAGATGCAAGACGAGCCTGCATTCAAGTCACTGCAGGGATATCCGGCCTTATTTCATGTCAGGGCATCGCAGTGTCCATTCCACTTGAGGCCGCAAAATTACGGTCCCTCTCACATACCTAGAGCTGAGAGAAGCCTCCTCTTGAGGTGCTTTTGGTAAGGTGGTATTCCTCTGGAGTCGAAGCCAGGGACTAACCTCTCATCTCGAGTTGATTTTTGGTCCACGGAGCTCTTTCGTGTTGCTACAGTGACCTCAGGATGCCTCTAGCCTTGAAACAGTGTTCTTGGGGTGTCTCTGGAGTGCCATCAAGGAAATCAAGGCTCCTTTCCTGTGTGCTGTGCAGCACGGAATTGCTCTGCACGCACTGCAGGGGAATCTGGCCTCATCTCGCGGCGAGGGCGACGTCTCATGGTTTTTCTCGTGTTGCGGCGGGAACCTGCTGTATATTCTCGAGTTACGACAGGAATGGCCCTTCCACACACGTGTTTGTTCAGCGACGTCAGGACTCCTGCCTAGTTGCGAGGGACAACTCGGGATTCTCCTCGAGGCTTGGCAGGGGAATTGGGACGCCTCTCCAGCTGAGGCGGGGGACCAAGGGTCCCTTTCCACGTGCCACAGGAATCCTGGGACTCCTATCAAGTTTCACGAGGAGTCAGGCATCGTCTCCTTTGGAGGCACTGATCTCCGCGTACCTCTGGAGTTTTCAAAAGATTTAAGGCCTCCGGTCGCGATGAGGTGGGGAACTAGGTCTTTCTCTGTGGTCTTCACAGGGGATTCAGACATCCTTTCGTCTTGGGAGATGCAAGACGAGCGTGCATTCAAGTCACTGCAAGGATATCCGGCCTTATTTCGAGTCAGGGCATCGCGGTGTCCATTCCACTTGAGGCCGCAAACTCAGGGTCCCTCTCACATACCTAGAGCTGAGAGAAGCCTCCTCTTGAGGTGCTTGTGGTAAGGTGGTATTCCTCTGGAGTCGAAGCCAGGGACTAACCTCTCATCTCGAGTTGATTTTTGGTCCACGGAGCTCTTTCGTATTTCTACAGTGACCTCAGGATCCCTCTAGCCTTGAAACACTGCTCTTGGGGTTTCTCTGGAGTGCCATAAAGGAAATCAAGGCTCCTTTCATGTGTGATGTGCAGCACGGAATTGCTCTGCACGCAGTGCAGGGGAATCGGGCCTTATCTCATGGTGAGGGGGAAGTCTCATGGTTTTTCTCGAGTTGCGGTGAGAACCTGGGGTATATTCTCGAGTTACGACGGGGATGGCCCTTCCATCCACGTGTTTATTCAGCGACGTCAGGACTCCTTCCTAGTTGCGAGGGACAACTCGGGATTCTCCTCGAGGCTTGGCAGGGCAATTGAGACGCCTCTCCAGCTAAGGCGGGAGACCAAGGGTCCCTTTCCACGTGCCACAGGAATCCTGGGACTCCTATCAAGTTTCATGAGGAGTCAGGAATCGTCTACTTTGGAGGCACTGATCTCCGCGTACCTCTGGAGTTTTCAAAGGATGTGAGGCCTCCGGTCGCGATGAGGTGGGAAACTAGGTCTTTCTCTGTGGTCTCCACGGGGGATTCAGACATCCTTTCGTCTTGTGAGATGCAAGACGAGCCTGCATTTAAGTCACTGCAGGGATATCCGGCCTTATTTTGAGTCAGGGCATCGCGGTGTCCATTCCACTTGAGGCCGCAAACTCAGGGTCCCTCTCACATACCTAGAGCTGAGAGAAGCCTCCTCTTGAGGTGCTTGTGGTAAGGTGGTTTCCTCTGGAGTCGAAGCCAGGGACTAACCTCTCATCTCGAGTTGATTTTTGGTCCACGGAGCTCTTTCGTGTTGCTACAGTGACCTCAGGATCCCTCTAGCCTTGAAATAGTGTTGTTGGGGTTTCTTTGGAGTGCCATCAAGGAAATCAAGGCTCCTTTCATGTTTGATGTGCAATATGTAATTGCTTTGAATGCAGTGCAGGGGAATCGGGCCTCATCTCGCGGCAAGGGGGGAGTCTCATGGCTTTTCTCGAGTTGCGGCGGGAACCTGGGGTATATTCTCGAGTTACGACGGGGATGGCCCTTCCACCCACGTGTTTGTTCAACGACGTCAGGACTCCTGCCTAGTTGTGAGGGACAACTCGGGATTCTCCTCGAGGCTTGGCAGGGCAATTGGGACGCCTCTCCAGCTGAGGCGGGAGACCAAGGGTCCCTTTCCACGTGCCACAGGAATCCTGAGACTCCTATTAAGTTTCACGAAGAGTCAGGCATCGTCTCCTTTGGAGGCACTGATCTCAGTGTACCTCTGGAGTTTTCAAAGGATGTGAGGCCTCCGGTCGCGATGAGATGGGGAACTAGGTCTTTCTCTGTGGTCTCCACAGGGGATTCAGACATCCTGTCGTCTTCGGAGATGCAAGACGAGCCTGCATTCAAGTCACTGCAGGGATATTCGGCCTTATTTTGAGTCAGGGCATCGCGGTGTCCATTCCACTTGAGGCCGCAAACTCAGGGTCCCTCTCACATACCTAGAGCTGAGAGAAGCCTCCTCTTGAGGTGCTTGTGGTAAGGTGGTATTCCTCTGGAGTCGAAGCCAGGGACTAACCTCTCATCTCGAGTTGATTTTTGGCCCACGGAGCTCTTTCTTGTGGCTACAGTGACCTCAGGATCCCTCTAACCTTGAAACAGTGTTCTTGGGGTTTCTCTGGAGTGCCATCAAGGAAATCAAGGCTCCTTTCATGTGTGATGTGCCACACGGAATTGCTCTGCTTGCAGTGCAGGGGAATCGGGCCTCATCTTGCGGCGAGGGGGAAGTCTCATGGTTTTTCTCGAGTTGCGGCGGGAACCTGGGGTATATTCTCGAGTTACAACGGGGATGGCCCTTCCACACACGTGTGTGTTTAGCGACGTCAGGACTCCTGCTTAGTTGCGAGGGACAACTCGGGATTCTCCTCGAGGCCTGGCAGGGCAATTGGGACGCCTCTCCAGCTGAGGCGGGAGACCAAGGGACCCTTTCCAAATGCCAGAGGAATCCTGGGACTCCTATCAAGTTTCACGAGGAGTCAGGCATCGTCTCCTTTGGAGGCACTGATCTCCGTGTACCTCTGGAGTTTTCAAAGGATGTGAGGCCTCCGGTCGCGATGAGGTGGGGAACTAGTTCTTTCTCTGTGGTCTTCACAGGGGATTCAGACATCCTTTCATCTTGGGAGATGCAAGACGAGCCTGCATTCAAGTCACTGCAGGGATATCCGGCCTTATTTCGAGTCAGGGCGTCGCGGTGTCCATTTCACTTGAGGTCACAAAATCGGGGTCCCTCTCACATACCTAGAGCTGAGAGAAGCCTCCTCTTGAGGTGCTTGTGGTAAGGTGGTATTCCTCTGGAGTCGAAGCCAGGGACTACCCTCTCATCTCGAGTTGATTTTTGGTCCACGGAGCTCTTTCGTGTTGCTACAGTGACCTCAGTATCCCTCTAGCCTTGAAGCAGTGTTCTTGGGGTTTCTCTTGAGTGCCATCAAGGAAATCAAGGCTCCTTTCATGTGTGATGTGCAACACGGAATTGCTCTGCACGCAGTGCAGGGGAATCGGGCCTCATCTCGCGGCGAGGGGGACGTCTCATGGTTTTTCTCGAGTTGCAGCGGGAACCTGGGGTATATTCTCGAGTTACGACGGGGATTGACCTTCCACACACGTGTTTGTTCAGCGACGTCAGGACTCCTGCCTAGTTGCGAGGGACAACTCGGGATTCTCCTCGAGGCTTGGGAGGGCAATTGGGACGCCTCTCCAGCTGAGACGGGAGACCAAGGGTCCCTTTCCTCGTACCACAGGAATCCAGGGACTCCTATCAATTTTCACGAGGAGTCAGGCATCGTCTCCTTTAGAGGCACTGATCTCCGCGTACCTCTGGAGTTTTCAAAGGATGTGAGGCCTCCGGTCGCCATGAGATGGGGAACTAGGTCTTTCTCTGTGGTCTCCACAGGGGATTCAGACATCCTTTCATTTTCGGAGATGCAAGACGAGCCTGCATTCAAGTCACTGCAGGGGTATCCGGCCTTATTTCGAGTCAGGGCATCGCGGTGTCCATTCCACTTGAGGCCGCAAACTCAGGGTCCCTCTCACATACCTAGAGCTGACAGAAGCCTCCTCTTGAGGTGCTTGTGGTAAGGTGGTATTCCTCTGGAGTCGAAGCCAGGGACTAACCTTTCATCTCGAGTTGATTTTTGGTCCACGGAGCTCTTTCGTGTTGCTACAGTGACCTCAGGATCCCTCTAGCCTTGATACAGTGTTCTTGGGGTTTCTCTGGAGTGCCATCAAGGAAATCAAGGCTTCTTTCATGTTTGATGTGCAACACGGAATTGCTCTGCATGCAGTGCAGGGGAATCGGGCCTCATCTCGCGGCGAGGGGGAAGTCTCATGGTTTTTCTCGAGTTGCGGCGGGAACCTGGAGTATATTCTCGAGTTACGTCGGGAATGGCCCTTCCACACACATGTTTGTTCAGTGACGTCAGGACTCCTGCCTAGTTGCGAAGGACAACTCGGGATTCTCCTCGAGGCTTGGCAGGGCAATTGGGACGCCTCTCCAGCTGATGCGGGAGACCAAGGGTCCCTTTCCACGTGCCACAGGAATCCTGGGACTCCTATCAAGTTTCACGAGGAGTCAGGCATCGTCTCCTTTGGAGGCACTGATCTCCGTGTACCTCTGGAGTTTTCAAAGGATGTGAGGCCTCCGGTCGCGATGAGGTGGGGAACTAGGTCTTTCTCTGTGGTCTTCACAGGGGATTCAGACATCCTTTCGTCTTGGGAGATGCAAGACGAGCCTGCATTCAAGTCACTGCAGGGATATCCGGCCTTATTTCGAGTCAGGGCGTCGCGGTGTCCATTTCACTTGAGGCCACAAAATCGGGGTCCCTCTCACATACCTAGAGCTGAGAGAAGCCTCCTCTTGAGGTGCTTGTGGTAAGGTGGTATTCCTCTGGAGTCGAAGCCAGGGACTACCCTCTCATCTCGAGTTGATTTTTGGTCCACGGAGCTCTTTCGTGTTGCTACAGTGACCTCAGTATCCCTCTAGCCTTGAAAGAGTGTTCTTGGGGTTTCTCTTGAGTGCCATGAAGGAAATCAAGGCTCCTTTCATGTGTGATGTGCAACACGGAATTGCTCTGCACGCAGTGCAGGGGAATCGGGCCTCATCTCGCGGCGAGGGGGACGTCTCATGGTTTTTCTCGAGTTGCAGCGGGAACCTGGGGTATATTCTCGAGTTACGACGGGGATTGACCTTCCACACACGTGTTTGTTCAGCGACGTCAGGACTCCTGCCTAGTTACGAGGGACAACTCGGGATTCTCCTCGAGGCTTGGGAGGGCAATTGGGACGCCTCTCCAGCTGAGGCGGGAGACCAAGGGTCCCTTTCCACGTGCCACAGGAATCCTGGGACTCCTATCAATTTTCACGAGGAGTCAGGCATCGTCTCCTTTGGAGGCACTGATCTCCGCGTACCTCTGGAGTTTTCAAAGGATGTGAGGCCTCCGGTCGCCATGAGGTGGGGAACTAGTTCTTTCTCTGTGGTCTCCACAGGGGATTCAGACATCCTTTCATTTTCGGAGATGCAAGACGAGCCTGCATTCAAGTCACTGCAGGGGTATCCGGCCTTATTTCGAGTCAGGGCATCGCGGTGTCCATTCCACTTGAGGCCACAAAATCAGGGTCCCTCTCACAGAGCTAGAGCTGAGAGAAGCCTCTTCTTGTGGTGCTTGTGGTAAGGTGGTATTCCTCTGGAGTCGAAGCCAGGGACTACCCTCTCATCTCGAGTTGATTTTTGGTCCACGGAGCTCTTTCGTGTTGCTACAGTGACCTCAGGATCCCTCTATCCTTGAAACAGTGTTCTTGGGGTTTCTCTGGAGTGCCATCAAGGAAATCAAGGCTCCTTTCATGTGTGATGTGCAACACGGAATTGCTCTGCACGCAGTGCAGGGGAATCGGGCCTCATTTTGCGGCGAGTGGGAAGTCTCATGGTTTTTCTCGAGTTGCGGCGGGAACCTGGGGTATATTCTCGAGTTACGACGGGGATGGTCCTTCCACCCACCTGTTTGTTCAGCGACGTCAGGACTCCTGCCTAGTTGCGAAGGACAACTCGGGATTCTCCTCGAGGCTTGGCAGGGCAATTGGAACGCCTCTCCAGGTGAGGCGGGAGACCAAGGGTCCCTTTCCACGTGCCACAGGAATCCTGGGACTCCTGTCAAGTTTCACGAGGAGTCAGGAATCGTCTCCTTTGGAGGCACTGATCTCCGCGTACCTCTGGAGTTTTCAAAGGATGTGAGGCCTCTGGTCGCGATGAGGTCGGGAACTAGGTCTTTCTCTGTCGTCTCCACAGGGGATTCAGACATCCTTTCGTCTTGGGAGATGCAAGATGAGCGTGCATTCAAGTCACTGCAAGGATATCCGGCCTTATTTCGAGTCAGGGCATCGCGGTGTCCATTCCACTTGAGGCCGCAAACTCAGGGTCCCTCTCACATACCTAGAGCTGAGAGAAGCCTCCTCTTGAGGTGCTTGTGGTAAGGTGGTATTCCTCTGGAGTCGAAGCCAGGGACTAACCTCTCATCTCGAGTTGATTTTTGGTCCACGGAGCTCTTTCGTGTTTCTACAGTGACCTCAGGATCCCTCTAGCCTTGAAACAGTGTTCTTGGGGTATCTCTGGAGTGCCATCAAGGAAATCAAGGCTCCTTTCATGTGTGATGTGCAACACGGAATTGCTCTGCACGCAGTGAAGGGGAATCGGGCCTCATCTCGCGACGAGGGGGAAGTCTAATGGTTTTTCTCGAGTTGCGGCGGGAACCTGGGGTATATTCTCGAGTTACGACGGGGATGGCCCTTCCAGCCACGTGTTTGTTCAGCGACGTCAGGACTCCTGCCTAGTTGCAAGGGACAACTCGGGATTCTCCTCGCGGTTTGGCAGGGCAACTGGGATGCCTCTCCAGCTGAGGCGGGAGACCAAGGGTCCCTTTTCACGTGCCACAGGAATCCTGGGACTCCTATCAAGTTTCACGAGGAGTCAGGCATCGTCTCCTTTGGAGGCACTGATCTCCGCGTACCTCTGGAGTTTTCAAAGGATGTGAGGCCTCCGGTCGCGATGAGGTGGGGAACTAGGTCTTTCTCTGTGGTCTCCACAGGGGATTCAGACATCCTTTCGTCTTGGGAGATGCAAGACGAGCCTGCATTCAAGTCAGTGCAGGGATATCCGGCCTTATGTCGAGTCAGAGCGTCGCGGTGTCCATTCCACTTGAGGCCACAAACTCAGGGTCCCTCTCACATACCTAGAGTTGAGAGAAGCCTCCTCTTGAGGTGCTTGTGGTAAGGTGGTGTTCCTCTGGAGTCGAAGCCAGGGACTACCCTCTTATCTCGAGTTGATTTTTGGTCCACAGAGCTCTTTCGTGTTGCTAGAGTGACCTCAGGATCCCTCTAGCCTTGAAAGAGTGTTCTTGGGGTTTCTCTGGAGTGCCATCAAGGAAATCAAGGCTCCTTTCATGTGTGATGTGCAACACGGAATTGCTCTGCACGCAGTGCAGGGGAATCGGGCCTCATCTCGCGGCGAGGGGGAAGTCTCATGGTTTTTCTCGAGTTGCAGCGGGAACCTGGGGTATATTCTCGAGTTACGACGGGGATGGACCTTCCACACACGTGTTTGTTCAGCGACGGCAGGACTCCTGCCTAGTTGCGAGGGACAACTCGGGATTCTCCTCGAGGCTTGGGAGGGCAACTGGGACGCCTCTCCAGCTGAGGCGGGAGACCAAGGGTCCCTTTCCACGTGCCACAGGAATCCTGGGACTCCTATCAATTTTCACGAGGAGTCAGGCATCGTCTCCTTTGGAGGCACTGATCTCCCCGTACCTCTGGAGTTTTCAAAGGATGTGAGGCCTCCGGTCGCGATGAGGTGGGGAACTAGGTCTTTCTCTGTGGTCTCCACAGGGGATTCAGACATCCTTTCGTCTTGGGAGATGCAAGACGAGCCTGCATTCAAGTCACTGCAGGAATATGCGGCCTTAATTCGAGTCAGGGAATTGCGGTGTCCATTCCACTTGAGGCCGCAAACTCAGTGTCCCTCTCACATACCTAGAGCTGAGAGAAGCCTCCTCTTGAGGTGCTTGTGGTAAGGTGGTATTCCTCTGGAGTCGAAGCCAGGGACTAACCTTTCATCTCGAGTTGATTTTTGGTCCACGGAGCTCTTTCGTGTTGCTGCAGTGACCTCAGGATCCCTCTAGCCTTGAAACAGTGTTCTTGGGGTTTCTCTGGAGTGCCATCAAGGAAATCAAGGCTTCTTTCATGTTTGATGTGCAACACGGAATTGCTCTGCATGCAGTGCAGGGGAATCGGGCCTCTTCTCACGGCGAGGGGGAAGTCTCATGGTTTTTCTCGAGTTGCGGCGAGAACCTGGGGTATATTCTCGAGTTACGACGGCGATGGCCCTTCCACCCACGTGTTTATTCAGCGACGTCAGGACTCCTTCCTAGTTGCGAGGGACAACTCGGGATTCTCCTCGAGGCTTGGCAGGGCAATTGGGACGCCTCTCCAGCTGAGGCGGGAGACCAAGGGTCCCTTTCCACGTGCCACAGGAATCCTGGGACTCCTATCAAGTTTCAAGAGGAGTCAGGCATCGTCTGCTTTGGAGGCACTGATCTCCGCGTACCTCTGGAGTTTTCAAAGGATGTGAGGCCTCCGGTCGCGATGAGGTGAGGAACTAGTTCTTTCTCTGTGGTCTTCACAGGGGATTCAGACATCCTTTCGTCTTGGGAGATGCAAGACGAGCCTGCATTCAAGTCACTGCAGGGATATCCGGCCTTATTTCGAGTCAGGGCGTCGCGGTGTCCATTTCACTTGAGGCCACAAAATCGGGGTCCCTCTCACATACCTAGAGCTGAGAGAAGCCTCCTCTTGAGGTGCTTGTGGTAAGGTGGTATTCCTCTGGAGTCGAAGCCAGGGACTACCCTCTCATCTCGAGTTGATTTTTGGTCCACGGAGCTCTTTCGTGTGGCTACAGTGACCTCAGGATCCCTCTAGCCTGGAAACAGTATTCTTGGGGTTTCTCTGGAGTGCCATCAAGGAAATCAAGGCTCCTTTCATGTGTGATGTGCAACACGGAATTGCTCTGCACGCAGTGAAGGGGAATCGGGCCTCATTTTGCCGCGAGTGGGAAGTCTCATGGTTTTTCTCGAGTTGCGGCGGGAACCTGGGGTATATTCTCGAGTTACGACGGGGATGGTCCTTCCACCCACCTGTTTGTTCAGCGACGTCAGGACTCCTGCCTAGTTGCGAAGGACAACTCGGGATTTTCCTCGAGGCTTGGCAGGGCAATTGGAACGCCTCTCCAGGTGAGGCGGGAATCCAAGGGTCCCTTTCCACGTGCCACAGGAATCCTGGGACTCCTGTCAAGTTTCACGAGGAGTCAGGAATCGTCTCCTTTGGAGGCACTGATCTCCGCGTACCTCTGGAGTTTTGAAAGGATGTGAGGCCTCTGGTCGCGATGAGGTCGGGAACTAGGTCTTTCTCTGTCGTCTCCACAGGGGATTCAGACATACTTTCGACTTGGGAGATGCAAGATGAGCGTGCATTCAAGTCACTGCAAGGATATCCGGCCTTATTTCGAGTCAGGGCATCGCGGTGTCCATTCCACTTGAGGCCGCAAACTCAGGGTCCCTCTCACATACCTAGAGCTGAGAGAAGCCTCCTCTTGAGGTGCTTGTGGTAAGGTGGTATTCCTCTGGAGTCGAAGCCAGGGACTAACCTCTCATCTCGAGTTGATTTTTGGTCCACGGAGCTCTTTCGTGTTTCTACAGTGACCTCAGGATACATCTAGCCTTGAAACAGTGTTCTTGGGGTTTCTCTGGAGTGCCATCAAGGAAATCAAGGCTCCTTTCATGTGTGATGTGCAACACGGAATTGCTCTGCACGCAGTGAAGGGGAATCGGGCCTCATCTCGTGACGAGGGGGAAGTCTAATGGTTTTTCTCGAGTTGCGGCTGGAAAATGGGGTATATTCTCGAGTTACGACGGGGATGGCCCTTCCAGCCACGTGTTTGTTCAGCGACGTCAGGACTCCTGCCTATTTGCGAGGGACAACTCGGGATTCTCCTCGCGGTTTGGCAGGGCAACTGGGATGCCTCTCCAGCTGAGGCGGGAGACCAAGGGTCCCTTTCCACGTGCCACAGGAATCCTGGGACTCCTATCAAGTTTCACGAGGAGTCAGGCATCGTCTCCTTTGGAGGCACTGATCTCCGCGTACCTCTGGAGTTTTCAAAGGATGTGAGGCCTCTGGTCGCGATGAGGTCGGGAACTAGGTCTTTCTCTGTGGTCTCCACAGGGGATTCAGACATCCTTTCTTCTTGGGAGATGCAAGACGAGCCTGCATTCAAGTCACTGCAGGGATATCCAGCCTTATTTCGAGTCAGGCCATTGCGGTGTCCATTCGAATTGAGGCCGCAAACTCAGGGTACCTCTCACATACCTAGAGCTAAGAGAAGCCTCCTCTTGAGGTGCTTGTGGTAAGGTGGTATTCTTCTGGAGTTGAAGCCATGGACTAACCTCTCATCTCCAGTTGATTTTTGGTCCACCGAGCTCTTTCTTGTTGCTACAGTGACCTCAGGATCCCTCTAGCCTTGAAAGAGTGTTCTTGGGGTTTCTCTGGAGTGCCATCAAGGAAATCAAGGCTCCTTTCATGTGTGATGTGCAACACGGAATTGCTCTGCATGCAGTGCAGGGGAATCGGGCCTCATCTCGCGGCGAGGGGGAAGTCTCATGGTTTTTCTCGAGTTGCGGCGGGAACCTGGGGTATATTCTCGAGTTACGACGGGGATGGCCCTTCCACGCACGTGTTTGTTCAGCGACGTCAGGACTCCTGCCTAGTTGCAAGGGATAACTCGGGATTCTCCTCGAGGCTTGGCAGGGCAATTGGAACGCCTCTCCAGCTGAGGCGGGAGACCAAGTGTCCCTTTTCACGTGCCACAGGAATTCTGAGACTCCTATCAGGTTTCACGAGGAGTCAGGCATCGTCTCCTTCGGAGGCACTGATCTCCGCGTACCTCTGGAGTTTTCAAAGGATGTGAGGCCTCCGGTCGCGATGAGGTGGGGAACTAGGTCTTTCTCTGTCGTCTCCACAGGGGATTCAGACATCCTTTCGTCTTGGGAGATGCAAGATGAGCGTGCATTCAAGTCACTGCAAGGATATCCGGCCTTATTTCGAGTCAGGGCATCGCGGTGTCCATTCCACTTGAGGCCGCAAACTCAGGGTCCCTCTCACATACCTAGAGCTGAGAGAAGCCTCCTCTTGAGGTGCTTGTGGTAAGGTGGTATTCCTCTGGAGTCGAAGCCAGGGACTAACCTCTCATCTCGAGTTGATTTTTGGTCCACGTAGCTCTTTCGTGTTTCTACAGTGACCTCAGGATCCCTCTAGCCTTGAAACAGTGTTCTTGGGGTTTCTCTGGAGTGCCATCAAGGAAATCAAGGCTCCTTTCATGTGTGATGTGCAACACGGAATTGCTCTGCACGCAGTGCAGGGGAATCGGGCCTCATCTCGTGGCAAGGGGGAAGTCACATGGTTTTTCTCGAGTTGCGGCGGGACCTTGGGGTATATTCTCGAGTTACCACGGGGATGGCCCTTCCACCCACGTGTTTGTTCAACGACGTCTGGACTCCTGCCTAGTTGTGAGGGACAACTCGGGATTCTCCTCGAGGCTTGGCAGGGCAATTGGGACGCCTCTCCAGCTGAGGCGGGAGACCAAGGGTCCCTTTCCACGTGCCACAGGTATCCTGGGACTCCTATCAAGTTTCACGAGGAGTCAGGTATCGTCTCCTTTGGAGGCACTGATCTCCGCGTACCTCTGAAGTTTTCAAAGGATGTGAGGCCTCCGGTCACGATGAGGTGGGGAACTAGGTCTTTCTCTGTGGTCTCCACAGGGGATTCAGACATCCTTTCATCTTCGGAGATGCAAGACGAGCCTGCCTTCAGGTCACTGCAGGGATATCTGGCCTTATTTCGAGTCAGGGATTCGCGGTGTCCATTCCAATTGAGGCCGCAAACTCAGGGTCCCTCTCACATACCTAGAGCTGAGAGAAGCCTCCTCTTGAGGTGCTTGTGGTAAGGTGGTATTCCTCTGGAGTCGAAGCCAGGGACTAACCTCTCATCTCGAGTTGATTTTTGGTCCACGGAGCTCTTTCGTGTTGCTACAGTGACCTCAGGATCCCTCTAGCCTTGAAACAGTGTTCTTGGGGTTTCTCTGGAGTGCCATCAAGGAAATCAAGGCTCCTTTCTTGTGTGATGTGCAACACGGAATTGCTCTGCACGCAGTGCAGGGGAATCGGGCCTCATCTCGCGGTGAGGGGGAAGTCTCATGGTTTTTCTCGAGTTGCGGCGGGAACCTGGAGTATATTCTCGAGTTACGACGGGAATGGCCCTTCCACACACATGTTTGTTCAGTGACGTCAGGACTCCTGCCTAGTTGCGAAGGACAACTCGGGATTCTCCTCGAGGCTTGGCAGGGCAATTGGGACGCCTCTCCAGGTGACGCGGGAGACCAAGGGTCCCTTTCCACGTGCCACAGGAATCCTGGGACTCCTATCAAGTTTCACGAGGAGTCAGGCATCGTCTCCTTTAGAGGCACTGATCTCCGCATACCTCTGGAGTTTTCAAAGGATGTGAGGCCTCCGGTCTCGATGAGGTGGGGAACTAGGTCTTTCTCTGTGGTCTCCACAGGGGATTCAGACATCCTTTCGTCTTGGGAGATGCAAGACGAGCCTGCATTCAAGTCACTGCAGGGATATCCGGCCTTATTTCGAGTCAGGGCGTCGCGGTGTCCATTTCACTTGAGGCCACAAAATCAGGGTCCCTCTCACAAAGCTAGAGCTGAGGGAAGCCTCCTCTTGAGGTGCTTGTGGTAAGGTGGTATTCCTCTGGAGTCGAAGCCAGGGACTAACCTCTGATCTCGAGTTGATTTTTGGTCCACGGAGCTCTTTCGTGTTGCTACAGTGACCTCAGGATCCCTCGAGCCTTGAAACACTGCTCTTGGGGTTTCTCTGGAGTGCCATCAAGGAAATCAAGGCTCCTTTCATGTTTGATGTGCAATACGGAATTGCTTTGAATGCAGTGCAGGGGAATCGGGCCTCATCTTGCGGCGAGGGGTAAGTCTCATGGTTTTTCTCGAGTTGCGGCGGGATCCTGGGGTATATTCTCGAGTTACGACGGGGATGGCCCTTCCACTCACGTGTTTGTTCAGCGACGTCAGGACACCTGCCTAGTTGCGAGGGACAACTCGGGATTCTCCTCGAGGCTTGGCAGGGCAATTGGGACGCCTCTCCAGCTGAGGCGGGAGACCAAGTGTCCCTTTCCACGTGCCACAGGAATCCTGGGACTCCTATCAATTTTCACGAGGAGTCAGGCATCGTCTCCTTTGGAGGCACTGATCTCAGTGTACCTCTGGAGTTTTCAAAGGATGTGAGGCCTCCGGTCGCGATGAGGTGGGGAACTAGGTCTTTCTCTGTGGTCTCCACAGGGGATTCAGACATCCTTTCGTCTTGGGAGATGCAAGACGAGCCTGCATTCAAGTCACTGCAGGGATATCCGGCCTTATTTCGAGTCAGGGCGTCGCGGTGTCCATTCCACTTGAGGCCGCAAACTCCGGGTCCCTCTCACATACCTAGAGCTGAGAGAAGCCTCCTCTTGAGGTGCTTGTGGTAAGGTGGTATTCCTCTGGAGTCGAAGCCAGGGACTAACCTCTCATCTCGAGGTGATTTTTGGTCCACGGAGCTCTTTCGTGTTGCTACAGTGACCTCAGGATCCCTCTAGCCTTGAAAGAGTGTTCTTGGGGTTTCTCTGGAGTGCCATCAAGGAAATCAAGGCTCCTTTCATGTGTGATGTGCAACACGGAATTGCTCTGCACGCAGTGCAGGGGAATCGGGCCTCATCTTGCGGCGAGGGGGAAGTCTCATGGTTTTTCTCGAGTTGCGGCGGGAACCTGGGGTATATTCTCAAGTTACGACGGGGATGGCCCTTCCACACACGTGTTTGTTCAGCGACGTCAGGACTCCTGCCTAGTTGCGAGGGAAAACTCGGGATTCTCCTCGAGGCTTGGCAGGGCCATTGGGACGCCTCTCCAGCTGAGGCGGGAGACCAAGGGTCCCTTTCCACGTGCCACAGGAATCCTGGGACTCGTATCAAGTTTCACGAGGAGTCAGGCATCGTCTCCTTTGGAGGCACTGATCTCCGCGTACCTCTGGAGTTTTCAAAGGATGTGAGGCCTCCGGTCGCCATGAAGTGGGGAACTAGGTCTTTCTCTGTGGTCTTCACAGGGGATTCAGACAACCTTTCATCTTGGGAGATGCAAGACGAGCCTGCATTCAAGTCACTGCAGGGATATCCGGTCTTATTTCGCTTCAGGGCATCGCAGTGTCCATTCCACTTGAGGCCGCAAACTCAGGGTCCCTCTCACATACCTAGAGCTGAGAGAAGCCTCCTTTTGAGGTGCTTGTGGTAAGTTGGTATTCCTCTGGAGTCGAAGCCAGGGACTAACCTCTCATCTCGAGTTGATTTTTGGTCCACGGAGCTCTTTCGTGTTGCTGCAGTGACCTCAGAATCCCTCTAGCCTTGAAACAGTGTTCTTGGGGTTTCTTTGGAGTGCCATCAAGGAAATCAAGGCTCCTTTCATGAGTGATGTGCAAGACGGAATTGCTCTGCATGCAGTGCAGGGGAATCGGGCCTCATCTCTTGGCGAGGGGGAACTCTCATTGTTTTTCTCGAGTTGCGGCGAGAACCTGGGGTATATTCTCGAGTTACGACGGCGATGGCCCTTCCACCCACCTGTTTATTCAGCGACGTCTGGACTCCTGCCTAGTTGCGAGGGACAACTCGGGATTCTCCTCGAGGCTTGGCAGGGCAATTGGGACGCCTCTCCAGCTGAGGCGGGAGACCAAGGCTCCCTTTCCACGTGCCACAGGAATCCTGGGACTCCTATCAAGTTTCAGGAGGAGTCAGGCATCGTCTCCTTTGGAGGCACTGATCTCCGTGTACCTCTGGAGTTTTCAAAGGATGTGAGGCCTCCGGTCGCGATGAGGTGGGGAACTAGGTCTTTCTCTGTGGTCTCCACAGGGGATTCAGACATCCTTTCGTCTTCAGAGCTGCAAGACGAGCCTGCATTCAAGTCACTGCAGGGATATCCGGCCTTATTTCGAGTCAGGGTATCACGGTGACCATTCCACTTGAGGCCGCAATCTCAGGGTACGTTTCACATACCTAGAGCTGAGAGAAGCCTCCTCTTGAGGTGCTTGTGGTAAGGTGGTATTCCTCTGGAGTCGAAGCCAGGGACTAACCTCTCATCTCAAGTTGATTTTTGGTCCACGGAGCTCTTTCGTGTTGCTGCAGGGACCTCAGGATCCCTCTAGCCTTGAAACAGTGTTCTTGGGGTTTCTCTGGAGTGCCATCAAGGAAATCAAGGCTTCTTTCATGTTTGATGTGCAACACGGAATTGCTCTGCATGCAGTGCAGGGGAATCGGGCCTCATCTCACGGCGAGGGGGAAGTCTCATGGTTTTTCTCGAGTTGCGGCGAGAACCTGGGGTATATTCTCGAGTTATGACGGCGATGGCCCTTCCACCCACGTGTTTATTCAGCAACGTCAGGACTCCTTCCTAGTTGCGAGGGACAATTCGGGATTCTCCTCGAGGCTTGGCAGGGCAATTGGGACGCCTCTCCAGCTGAGGCGGGAGACGAAGTGTCCCTTTCCACGTGCCACAGGAATCCTGGGACTCCTATCAAGTTTCACGAGGCGTCAGGCATCGTCTCCTTTGGAGGCACTGATCTCCGCGTACCTCTGGAGTTTTCAAAGGATGTGAGGCCTTTGGTCGCGATGAGGTGGGGAACTAGGTCTTTCTCTGTGGTCTCCACAGGGGATTCAGACATCCTTTCGTCTTGGGAGATGCAAGACGAGCCTGCATTCAAGTCACTGCAGGGGTATCCGGCCTTATTTCGAGTCAGGGCATCGCGGTGTCCATTCCACTTGAGGCCGCAAACTCAGGGTGCCTCTCACATACCTAGAGCTGAGAGAAGCCTCCTCTTGAGGTGCTTGTGGTAAGGTGGTATTCTTCTGGAGTTGAAGTCAGGGACTAACCTCTCATCTCCAGTTGATTTTTGGTCCACGCAGCTCTTTCTTGTGGCTACAGTGACCTCAGGATCCCTCTAGCCTTGAAACAGTGTTCTTGGGGTTTCTCTGGAGTGCCATCAAGGAAATCAAGGCTCCTTTCATGTGTGATGTGCAACACGGAATTGCTCTGCACGCAGTACAGGGGAATCGGTCCTCATCTCGCAGCGAGGGGGAATTCTCATGGTTTTTCTCGAGTTGCGGCGGGAACCTGGGGTATATTCTCGAGTTACGACGGGGATGGCCCTTCCACCCACGTGTTTGTTCAGCGACGTCAGGACTCCTGCCTAGTTGCGAGGGACAACTCGGGATTCTCCTCGAGGCTTGGCAGGGCAATTGGGACGCCTCTCCAGCTGAGGCGGGATACCAAGGGTCCCTTTCCACGTGCCACAGGAATCCTGGGACTCCTATCAAGTTTCACGAGGAGTCAGGCATCGTCTCCTTTGGAGGCACTGATCTCAGTGAACCTCTGGAATTTTCAAAGTATGTGAGGCCTTCGGTCGCGATGAGGTGGGGAACTAGGTCTTTCTCTGTGGTCTCCACAGGGGATTCAGACATCCTTTCGTCTTGGGAGATGCAAGACGAGCCAGCATTCAAGTCACTGCAGGGATATCCGGCCTTATTTCGAGTCAGGGCATCGCGGTGTCCATTCCACTTGAGGCCTCAAACTCCGGGTCCCTCTCACATGCCTAGAGCTGAGAGAAGCCTCCTCTTGAGGTGCTTGTGGTAAGGTGGTATTCCTCTGGAGTCGAAGCCAGGGACTACCCTCTCATCTCGAGTTGATTTTTGGTCCACGGAGCTCTTTCGTGTTGCTACAGTGACCTCAGGATCCTTCTAGCCTTGAAACAGTGTTCTTGGGATTTCTCTGGAGTGCCATCAAGGAAATCAAGGCTCCTTTCATGTTTGATGTGCAACACGGAATTGCTCTGCACGCAGTGCAGGGGAATCGGGCCTCATCTCGCGGCGAGGGGGAAGTCTCATGGTTTTTCTCGAGTTGCGGCGGGAACCTTGGGTATATTCTCGAGTTACGACGGGGATGGCCCTTCCACACACGTGTTTGTTCAACGACGTCAGGACTCCTGCCTAGTTGCGAGGGACAACTCGAGATTCTCCTCGAGGCTTGCCAGGGCAATTGGGACGCCTCTCCAGCTGAGGCGGGAGACCAAGGTTCCCTTTCCACGTGCAACAGGAATCCTGGGACTCTTATCAAATTTCACGAGGAGTCAGGCATCGTCTCCTTTGGAGGCACTGATCTCCGTGTACCTCTGGAGTTTTCAAAGGATGTGAGGCGTCCGGTCGCGATGAGGTGGGGAACTAGGTCTTTCTCTGTGGTCTCCACAGGGGATTCAGACATACTTTCGACTTGGGAGATGCAAGACGAGCCTGCATTCAAGTCACTGAAGGGATAACCGGCCTTATTTCGAGTTAGGGCATCGCAGTGTCCATTCCACTTGAGGCTGCAAACTCAGGGTCCCTCTCACATACCTAGAGCTGAGAGAAGCCTCCTCTTGAGGTGCTTGTGGTAAGGTGGTATTCCTCTGGAGTCGAAGCCAGGGACTAACCTCTCATCTCGAGTTGATTTTTGGTCCACGGAGCTCTTTCGTGTTGGTACAGTGACCTCAGGATCCCTCTAGCCTTGAAACAGTGTTCTTGGGGTTTCTCTGGAGTGCCATCAAGGAAATCAAGGCTCCTTTCATGTGTGATGTGCAACACGGAATTGCTCTGCACGCAGTGCAGGGGAATCGGGCCTCATCTTGCGGCGAGGGGGAAGTCTCATGGTTTTTCTCGAGTTGCGGCGAGAACCTGGGGTATATTCTCGAGTTACGACGGGGATGGCCCTTCCACCCACGTGTTTGTTCAGCGACGTCAGGACTCCTGCCTAGTTGCGAGGGACAACTCGGGATTCTCCTCGAGGCTTGGCAGGGCATTTGGGACGCCTCTCCAGCTGAGGCGGGAGACCAAGGGTCCCTTTCCACGTGCCACAGGAATCCTGGGACTCCTATCAAGTTTCACGAGGAGTCAGGCATCGTCTCCTTTGTAGGCACTGATCTCCACGTACCTCTGGAGTTTTCAAAGGATGTGAGCCCTCCGGTCGCGATGAGGTGGGGAACTAGGTCTTTCTCTGTGGTCTGCACAGGGGATTCAGACATCCTTTCATCTTGGGAGATGCAAGACGAGCCTGCATTCAAGTCACTGCAGGGATATCCGGCCTTATTTCGAGTCAGCGTATCACGGTGTCCATTCCACTTGATGCCGCAAACTCAGGGTCCCTCTCACATACCTAGAGCTGAGAGAAGCCTCCTCTTGAGGTGCTTGTGGTAAGGTGGTATTCCTCTGGAGTCGAAGCCAGGGACTAACCTCTCATCTAGAGTTGATTTTTGGTCCACGGAGCTCTTTCGTGTTGCTACAGTGACCTCAGGATCCCTCTAGCCTTGAAACAGTGTTCTTGGGGTTTCTCTGGAGTGCCACCAAGGAAATCAAGGCTCCTTTCTTGTGTGATGTGCAACACGGAAATGCTCTGCACGCAGTGCAGGGGAATCGGGCCTCATCTCGCGGTGAGGGGGAAGTCTCATGGTTTTTCTCGAGTTGCGGCGGGAACCTGGAGTATATTCTCGAGTTACGACGGGAATGGCCCTTCCACACACATGTTTGTTCAGTGACGTCAGGACTCCTGCCTAGTTGCGAAGGACAACTCGGGATTCTCCTCGAGGCTTGGCAGGGCAATTGGGACGCCTCTCCAGGTGACGCGGGAGACCAAGGGTCCCTTTCCACGTGCCACAGGAATCCTGGGAATCCTATCAAGTTTCACGAGGACTCAGGCATCGTCTCCTTTAGAGGCACTGATCTCCGCATACCTCTGGAGTTTTCAAAGGATGTGAGGCCTCCGGTCGCGATGAGGTGGGGAACTAGGTCTTTCTCTGTGGTCTCCACAGGGGATTCAGACATCCTTTCGTCTTGGGAGATGCAAGACGAGCCTGCATTCAAGTCACTGCAGGGATATCCGGCCTTATTTCGAGTCAGGGCATCGCGGTGTCCATTCCACTTGAGGCCGCAAACTCAGGGTCCCTCTCACATACCTAGAGCTGAGAGAAGCCTCCTCTTGAGGTGCTTGTGGTAAGGTGGTATTTCTCTGGAGTCGAAGTCAGGGACTAACCTCTCATCTCGAGGTGATTTTTGGTCCACGGAGCTCTTTCGTGTTGCTACAGTGACCTCAGGATCCCTCTAGCCTTGAAAGAGTGTTCTTGGGGTTTCTCTGGAGTGCCATCAAGGAAATCAAGGCTCCTTTCATGTGTGATGTGCAACACGGAATTGCTCTGCACGCAGTGCAGGGGAATCGGGCCTCATCTTGCGGCGAGGGGGAAGTCTCATGGTTTTTCTCGATTTGCGGCGGGAACCTGGGGTATATTCTCAAGTTATGACGGGGATGGCCCTTCCACACACGTGTTTGTTCAGCGACGTCAGGACTCCTGCCTAGTTGCGAGGGAAAACTCGGGATTCTCCTCGAGGCTTGGCAGGGCCATTGGGACGCCTCTCCAGCTGAGGCGGTAGACCAAGTGTCCCTTTCCACGTGCCACAGGAATCCTGGGACTCGTATCAAGTTTCACGAGGAGTCAGGCATCGTCTCCTTTGGAGGCCCTGATCTCCGCGTACCTCTGGAGTTTTCAAAGGATGTGAGGCCTCCGGTCGCCATGAAGTGGGGAACTAGGTCTTTCTCTGTGGTCTTCACAGGGGATTCAGACAACCTTTCATCTTGGGAGATGCAAGACGAGCCTGCATTCAAGTCACTGCAGGGATATCCGGTCTTATTTCGCTTCAGGGCATCGCAGTGTCCATTCCACTTGAGGCCGCAATCTCAGGGTCCCTCTCACATACCTAGAGCTGAGAGAAGCCTCCTTTTGAGGTGCTTGTGGTAAGTTGGTATTCCTCTGGAGTCGAAGCCAGGGACTAACCTCTCATCTCGAGTTGATTTTTGGTCCACGGAGCTCTTTCGTGTTGCTGCAGTGACCTCAGAATCCCTCTAGCCTTGAAACAGTGTTCTTGGGGTTTCTTTGGAGTGCCATCAAGGAAATCAAGGCTCCTTTCATGTGTGATGTGCAAGACGGAATTGCTCTGCATGCAGTGCAGGGGAATCGGGCCTCATCTCTCGGCGAGGGGGAACTCTCATTGTTTTTCTCGAGTTGCGGCAAGAACCTGGGGTATATTCTCGAGTTACGACGGCGATGGCCCTTCCACCCACCTGTTTATTCAGCGACGTCTGGACTCCTGCCTAGTTGCGAGGGACAACTCGGGATTCTCCTCGAGGCTTGGCAGGGCAATTAGGACGCCTCTCCAGCTGAGGCGGGAGACCAAGGGTCCCTTTCCACGTGCCACAGGAATCCTGGGACTCCTATCAAGTTTCACGAGGAGTCAGGCATCGTCTCCTTTGGAGGCACTGATCTCCGCGTACCTCTGGAGTTTTCAAAGGATGTGAGGCCTCCGGTCGCGATGAGGTGGGGAACTAGGTCTTTCTCTGTGGTCTCCACAGGGGATTCAGACATCCTTTCGTCTTCAGAGCTGCAAGACGAGCCTGCATTCAAGTCACTGCAGGGATATCCGGCCTTATTTCGAGTCAGGGTATCACGGTGTCCATTCCACTTGAGGCCGCAAACTCAGGGTACGTTTCACATACCTAGAGCTGAGAGAAGCCTCCTCTTGAGGTGCTTGTGGTAAGGTGGTATTCCTCTGGAGTCGAAGCCAGGGACTAACCTCTCATCTCAAGTTGATTTTTGGTCCACGGAGCTCTTTCGTTTTGCAAAAGTGACCTCAGGATCCCTTTAGCCTTGAAACAGTGTTCTTGGGTTTTCTCTGAGGTGCCATCAAGGAAATCAAGGCTCCTTTCATGTTTGATGTGCAACATGGAATTGCTCTGCATGCAGTGCAGGGGAATCGGGCCTTATCTCACGGCGAGGGGGAAGTCTCATGGTTTTTCTCGAGTTGCGGCGGGAACCTGGGGTATATTCTCGAGTTACGACGGGGATGGCCCTTCCACCCACGTGTTTGTTCAGCGACGGCAGGACTCCTGCCTAGTTGCGAGGGACAACTCGGGATTCTCCTCGAGGCTTGGCAGGGCAATTGGGACGCCTCTCCAGCTGAGGCGGGAGGCCAAGTGTCCCTTTCCACGTGCCACAGGAATCCTGGGACTCCTATCAAGTTTCACGAGGAGTCAGGCGTCGTCTCCTTTGGAAGCACTGATCTCCGCGTACCTCTGGAGTTTTCAAAGGATGTGAGGCTTCCGGGCGCCATGAAGTGGGGAACTAGGTCTTTCTCTGTGGTCTCCACAGGGGATTCAGACATCCTTTCATCTTGGGAGATGCAAGACGAGCCTGCATTCAAGTCACTGCAGGGATATCCGGCCTTATTTCGCGTCAGGGCATCGCAGTGTCCATTCCACTTGAGGCCGCAAACTCAGGGTCCCTCTCACATACCTAGAGCTGAGAGAAGCCTCCTCTTGAGGTGCTTGTGGTAAGGTGGTATTCCTCTGGAGTCGAAGCCAGGGACTAACCTCTCATCTCGAGTTGATTTTTGGTCCACGGAGCTCTTTCGTGTTGCTGCAGGGACCTCAGGATCCCTCTAGCCTTGAAACAGTGTTCTTGGGGTTTCTCTGGAATGCCATCAAGGAAATCAAGGCTTCTTTCATGTTTGATGTGCAACACGGAATTGCTCTGCATGCAGTGCAGGGATTTCGGGCCTCATCTCACGGCGAGGGGGAAGTCTCATGGTTTTTCTCGAGTTGCGGCGAGAACCTGGGGTATATTCTCGAGTTATGACGGCGATGGCCCTTCCACCCACGTGTTTATTCAGCAACGTCAGGACTCCTTCCTAGTTGCGAGGGACAACTCGGGATTCTCCTCGAGGCTTGGCAGGGCAATTGGGACGCCTCTCCAGCTGAGGCGGGAGACCAAGGGTCCCTTTCCACGTGCCACAGGAATCCTGGGACTCCTATCAAGTTTCACGAGGAGTCAGGCATCGTCTCCTTTGGAGGCACTGATCTCCGCGTACCTCTGGAGTTTTCAAAGGATGTGAGGCCTTTGGTCGCGATGAGGTGGGGAACTAGGTCTTTCTCTGTGGTCTCCACAGGGGATTCAGACATCCTTTCGTCTTGAGAGATGCAAGACGAGCCTGCATTCAAGTCACTGCAGGGGTATCCGGCCTTATTTCGAGTCAGGGCATCGCGGTGTCCATTCCACTTGAGGCCGCAAACTCAGGGTGCCTCTCACATACCTAGAGCTGAGAGAAGCCTCCTCTTGAGGTGCTTGTGGTAAGGTGGTATTCTTCTGGAGTTGAAGTCAGGGACTAACCTCTCATCTCCAGTTGATTTTTGGTCCACGCAGCTCTTTCTTGTTGCTACAGTGACCTCAGGATCCCTCTAGCCTTGAAACTGTGTTCTTGGGGTTTCTCTGGAGTGCCATCAAGGAAATCAAGGCTCCTTTCATGTGTGATGTGCAACACGGAATTGCTCTGCACGCAGTACAGGGGAATCGGGCCTCATCTCGCAGCGAGGGGGAATTCTCATGGTTTTTCTCGAGTTGCGGCGGGAACCTGGGGTATATTCTCGAGTTACGACGGGGATGGCCCTTCCACCCACGTGTTTGTTCAGCGACGTCAGGACTCCTGCCTAGTTGCGAGGGACAACTCGGGATTCTCCTCGAGGCTTGGCAGGGCAATTGGGACGCCTCTCCAGCTGAGGCGGGATACCAAGGGTCCCTTTCCACGTGCCACAGGAATCCTGGGACTCCTATCAAGTTTCACGAGGAGTCAGGCATCGTCTCCTTTGGAGGCACTGATCTCAGTGTACCTCTGGATTTTTCAAGTATGTGAGGCCTCCGGTCGCGATGAGGTGGGGAACTAGGTCTTTCTCTGTGGTCTCCACAGGGGATTCAGACATCCTTTCGTCTTGGGAGATGCAAGACGAGCCTGCATTCAAGTCACTGCAGGGATATCCGGCCTTATTTCGAGTCAGGGCATCGCGGTGTCCATTCCACTTGAGGCCGCAAACTCCGGGTCCCTCTCACATACCTAGAGCTGAGAGAAGCCTCCTCTTGAGGTGCTTGTGGTAAGGTGGTATTCCTCTGGAGTGGAAGCCAGGGACTACCCTCTCATCTCGAGTTGATTTTTGGTCCACGGAGCTCTTTCGTGTTGCTACAGTGACCTCAGGATCCCTCTAGCCTTGAAACAGTGTTCTTGGGATTTCTCTGGAGTGCCATCAAGGAAATCAAGGCTCCTTTCATGTTTGATGTGCAACACGGAATTGCTCTGCACGCAGTGCAGGGGAATCGGGCCTCATCTCGCGGCGAGGGGGAAGTCTCATGGTTTTTCTCGAGTTGCGGCGGGAACCTTGGGTATATTCTCGAGTTACGCCGGGGATGGCCCTTCCACACACGTGTTTGTTCAACGACGTCAGGACTCCTGCCTAGTTGCGAGGGACAACTCGGGATTCTCCTCGAGGCTTGCCAGGGCAATTGGGACGCCTCTCCAGCTGAGGCGGGAGACCAAGTTTCCCTTTCCACGTGCAACAGGAATCCTGGGACTCTTATCAAATTTTACGAGGAGTCAGGCATCGTCTCCTTTGGAGGCACTAATCTCCGTGTACCTCTGGAGTTTTCAAAGGATGTGAGGCCTCCGGTCGCGATGAGGTGGGGAACTAGGTCTTTCTCTGTGGTCTCCACAGGGGATTCAGACATACTTTCGACTTGGGAGATGCAAGACGAGCCTGCATTCAAGTCACTGAAGGGATAACCGGCCTTATTTCGAGTTAGGGCATCGCAGTGTCCATTCCACTTGAGGCTGCAAACTCAGGGTCCCTCTCACATACCTAGAGCTGAGAGAAGCCTCCTCTTGAGGTGCTTGTGGTAAGGTGGTATTCCTCTGGAGTCGAAGCCAGGGACTAACCTCTCATCTCGAGTTGATTTTTGGTCCACGGAGCTCTTTCGTGTTGGTACAGTGACCTCAGGATCCCTCTAGCCTTGAAACAGTGTTCTTGGGGTTTCTCTGGAGTGCCATCAAGGAAATCAAGGCTCCTTTCATGTGTGATGTGCAAGACGGAATTACTCTGCATGCAGTGCAGGGGAATCGGGCCTCATCTCTCGGCGAGGGGGAACTCTCATTGTTTTTCTCGAGTTGCGGCGAGAACCTGGGGTATATTCTCGAGTTACGACGGCGATGGCCCTTCCACCCACCTGTTTATTCAGCGACGTCTGGACTCCTGCCTAGTTGCGAGGGACAACTCGAGATTCTCCTCGAGGCTTGGCAGGGCAATTAGGACGCCTCTCCAGCTGAGGCGGGAGACCAAGGGTCCCTTTCCACGTGCCACAGGAATCCTGGGACTCCTATCAAGTTTCAGGAGGAGTCAGGCATCGTCTCCTTTGGAGGCACTGATCTCCGCGTACCTCTGGAGTTTTCAAAGGATGTGAGGCCTCCGGTCGCGATGAGGTGGGGAACTAGGTCTTTCTCTGTGGTCTCCACAGGGGATTCAGACATCCTTTCGTCTTCAGAGCTGCAAGACGAGCCTGCATTCAAGTCACTGCAGGGATATCCGGCCTTATTTCGAGTCAGGGTATCACGGTGTCCATTCCACTTGAGGCCGCAAACTCAGGGTACGTTTCACATACCTAGAGCTGAGAGAAGCCTCCTCTTGAGGTGCTTGTGGTAAGGTGGTATTCCTCTGGAGTCGAAGTCAGGGACTAACCTCTCATCTCAAGTTGATTTTTGGTCCACGGAGCTCTTTCGTTTTGCAAAAGTGACCTCAGGATCCCTTTAGCCTTGAAACAGTGTTGTTGGGTTTTCTCTGGAGTGCCATCAAGGAAATCAAGGCTCCTTTCATGTTTGATGTGCAACATGGAATTGCTCTGCATGCAGTGCAGGGGAATCGGGCCTTATCTCACGGCGAGGGGGAAGTCTCATGGTTTTTCTCGAGTTGCGGCGGGAACCTGGGGTATATTCTCGAGTTACGACGGGGATGGCCCTTCCACCCACGTGTTTGTTCAGCGACGTCAGGACTCCTGCCTAGTTGCGAGGGACAACTCGGGATTCTCCTCGAGGCTTGGCAGGGCAATTGGGACGCCTCTCCAGCTGAGGCGGGAGACCAAGTGTCCCTTTCCACGTGCCACAGGAATCCTGGGACTCCTATCAAGTTTCACGAGGAGTCAGGCGTCGTCTCCTTTGGAAGCACTGATCTCCGCGTACCTCTGGAGTTTTCAAAGGATGTGAGGCTTCCGGGCGCCATGAAGTGGGGAACTAGGTCTTTCTCTGTGGTCTCCACAGGGGATTCAGACATCCTTTCGTCTTGGGAGATGCAAGACGAGCCTGCATTCAAGTCACTGCAGGGGTATCCGGCCTTATTTCGAGTCAGGGCATCGCGGTGTCCATTCCACTTGAGGCCGCAAACTCAGGGTGCCTCTCACATACCTAGAGCTGAGAGAAGCCTCCTCTTGAGGTGCTTGTGGTAAGGTGGTATTCTTCTGGAGTTGAAGTCAGGGACTAACCTCTCATCTCCATTTGATTTTTGGTCCACGCAACTCTTTCTTGTTGCTACAGTGACCTCAGGATCCCTCTAGCCTTGAAACAGTGTTCTTGGGGTTTCTCTGGAGTGCCATCAAGGAAATCAAGGCTCCTTTCATGTGTGATGTGCAACACGGAATTGCTCTGCACGCAGTACAGGGGAATCGGGCCTCATCTCGCAGCGAGGGGGAATTCTCATGGTTTTTCTCGAGTTGCGGCGGGAACCTGGGGTATATTCTCGAGTTACGACGGGGATGGCCCTTCCACCCACGTGTTTGTTCAGCGACGTCAGGACTCCTGCCTAGTTGCGAGGGACAACTCGGGATTCTCCTCGAGGCTTGGCAGGGCAATTGGGACGCCTCTCCAGCTGAGGCGGGATACCAAGGGTCCCTTTCCACGTGCCACAGGAATCCTGGGACTCCTATCAAGTTTCACGAGGAGTCAGGCATCGTCTCCTTTGGAGGCACTGATCTCAGTGTACCTCTGGATTTTTCAAAGTATGTGAGGCCTCCGGTCGCGATGAGGTGGGGAACTAGGTCTTTCTCTGTGGTCTCCACAGGGGATTCAGACATCCTTTCGTCTTGGGAGATGCAAGACGAGCCTGCATTCAAGACACTGCAGGGATATCCGGCCTTATTTCGAGTCAGGGCATCGCGGTGTCCATTCCACTTGAGGCCGCAAACTCAGGGTCCCTCTCACATAACAAGAGCTGAGAGAAGCCTCCTCTTGAGGTGCTTGTGGTAAGGTGATATTTCTCTGGAGTCGAAGCCAGGGACTAACCTCTCATCTCGAGTGGATTTTTTGGTCCACGGAGCTCTTTCGTGTTGCTGCAGTGACCTCAGGATCCCTCTAGCCTTGAAACAGTGTTCTTGGGGTTTCTCTGGAGTGCCATCAAGGAAATCAAGGCTTCTTTCATGTTTGATGTGCAACACGGAATTGCTCTGCATGCAGTGCAGGGTTATCGGGCCTCATCTCACGGCGAGGGGGAAGTCTCATGGTTTTTCTCGAGTTGCGGCGAGAACCTGGGGTATATTCTCGAGTTATGACGGCGATGGCCCTTCCACCCACGTGTTTATTCAGCAACGTCAGGACTCCTTCCTAGTTGCGAGGGACAACTCGGGATTCTCCTCGAGGCTTGGCAGGGCAATTGGGACGCCTCTCCAGCTGAGGCGGGAGACCAAGGGTCCCTTTCCACGTGCCACAGGAATCCTGGGACTCCTATCAAGTTTCACGAGGAGTCAGGCATCGTCTCCTTTGGAGGCACTGATCTCCGCGTACCTCTGGAGTTTTCAAAGGATGTGAGGCCTTTGGTCGCGATGAGGTGGGGAACTAGGTCTTTCTCTGTGGTCTCCACAGGGGATTCAGACATCCTTTCGTCTTGGGAGATGCAAGACGAGCCTGCATTCAAGTCACTGCAGGGGTATCCGGCCTTATTTCGAGTCAGGGCATCGCGGTGTCCATTCCACTTGAGGCCGCAAACTCAGGGTGCCTCTCACATACCTAGAGCTGAGAGAAGCCTCCTCTTGAGGTGCTTGTGGTAAGGTGGTATTCTTCTGGAGTTGAAGTCAGGGACTAACCTCTCATCTCCAGTTGATTTTTGGTCCACGCAGCTCTTTCTTGTGGCTACAGTGACCTCAGGATCCCTCTAGCCTTGAAACAGTGTTCTTGGGGTTTCTCTGGAGTGCCATCAAGGAAATCAAGGCTCCTTTCATGTGTGATGTGCAACACGGAATTGCTCTGCACGCAGTACAGGGGAATCGGGCCTCATCTCGCAGCGAGGGGGAATTCTCATGGTTTTTCTCGAGTTGCCGCGGGAACCTGGGGTATATTCTCGAGTTACGACGGGGATGGCCCTTCCACCCACGTGTTTGTTCAGCGACGGCAGGACTCCTGCCTAGTTGCGAGGGACAACTCGGGATTCTCCTCGAGGCTTGGCAGGGCAATTGGGACGCCTCTCCAGCTGAGGCGGGATACCAAGGGTCCCTTTCCACGTGCCACAGGAATCCTGGGACTCCTATCAAGTTTCACGAGGAGTCAGGCATCGTCTCCTTTGGAGGCACTGATCTCAGTGTACCTCTGGATTTTTCAAAGTATGTGAGGCCTCCGGTCGCGATGAGGTGGGGAACTAGGTCTTTCTCTGTGGTCTCCACAGGGGATTCAGACATCCTTTCGTCTTGGGAGATGCAAGACGAGCCTGCATTCAAGTCACTGCAGGGATATCCGGCCTTATTTCGAGTCAGGGCATCGCGGTGTCCATTCCACTTGAGGCCTCAAACTCCGGGTCCCTCTCACATACCTAGAGCTGAGAGAAGCCTCCTCTTGAGGTGATTGTGGTAAGGTGGTATTCCTCTGGAGTCGAAGCCAGGGACTACCCTCTCATCTCGAGTTGATTTTTGGTCCACGGAGCTCTTTCGTGTTGCTACAGTGACCTCAGGATCCCTCTAGCCTTGAAACAGTGTTCTTGGGATTTCTCTGGAGTGCCATCAAGGAAATCAAGGCTCCTTTCATGTTTGATGTGCAACACGGAATTGCTCTGCACGCAGTGCAGGGGAATCGGGCCTCATCTCGCGGCGAGGGGGAAGTCTCATGGTTTTTCTCGAGTTGCGGCGGGAACCTTGGGTATATTCTCGAGTTACGACGGGGATGGCCCTTCCACACACGTGTTTGTTCAACGACGTCAGGACTCCTGCCTAGTTGCGAGGGACAACTCGAGATTCTCCTCGAGGCTTGCCAGGGCAATTGGGACGCCTCTCCAGCTGAGGCGGGAGACCAAGGTTCCCTTTCCACGTGCAACAGGAATCCTGGGACTCTTATCAAATTTCACGAGGAGTCAGGCATCGTCTCCTTTGGAGGCACTGATCTCCGTGTACCTCTAGAGTTTTCAAAGGATGTGAGGCCTCCGGTCGCGATGAGGTGGGGAACTAGGTCTTTCTCTGTGGTCTCCACAGGGGATTCAGACATACTTTCGACTTGGGAGATGCAAGACGAGCCTGCATTCAAGTCACTGAAGGGATAACCGGCCTTATTTCGAGTTAGGGCATCGCAGTGTCCATTCCACTTGAGGCTGCAAACTCAGGGTCCCTCTCACATACCTAGAGCTGAGAGAAGCCTAATCTTGAGGTGCTTGTGGTAAGGTGGTATTCCTCTGGAGTCGAAGCCAGGGACTAACCTCTCATCTCGAGTTGATTTTTGGTCCACGGAGCTCTTTCGTGTTGCTACAGTGACCTCAGGATCCCTCTAGCCTTGAAACAGTGTTCTTGGGGTTTCTCTGGAGTGCCATCAAGGAAATCAAGGCTCCTTTCATGTGTGATGTGCAACACGGAATTGCTCTGCACGCAGTGCAGGGGAATCGGGCCTCATCTTGCGGCGAGGGGGAAGTCTCATGGTTTTTCTCGAGTTGCGGCGAGAACCTGGGGTATATTCTCGAGTTACGACGGGGATGGCCCTTCCACCCACGTGTTTGTTCAGCGACGTCAGGACTCCTGCCTAGTTGCGAGGGACAACTCGGGATTCTCCTCGAGGCTTGGCAGGGCATTTGGGACGCCTCTCCAGCTGAGGCGGGAGACCAAGGGTCCCTTTCCACATGCCACAGGAATCCTGGGACTCCTATCAAGTTTCACGAGGAGTCAGGCATCGTCTCCTTTGTAGGCACTGATCTCCGCGTACCTCTGGAGTTTTCAAAGGATGTGAGGCCTCCGGTCGCGATGAGGTGGGGAACTAGGTCTTTCTCTGTGGTCTGCACAGGGGATTCAGACATCCTTTCATCTTGGGAGATGCAAGACGAGCCTGCATTCAAGTCACTGCAGGGATATCCGGCCTTATTTCGAGTCAGCGTATCACGGTGTCCATTCCACTTGAGGCCGCAAACTCAGGGTCCCTCTCACATACCTAGAGCTGAGAGAAGCCTCCTCTTGAGGTGCTTGTGGTAAGGTGGTATTCCTCTGGAGTCGAAGCCAGGGACTAACCTCTCATCTAGAGTTGATTTTTGGTCCACGGAGCTCTTTCGTGTTGCTACAGTGACCTCAGGATCCCTCTAGCCTTGAAACAGTGTTCTTGGGGTTTCTCTGGAGTGCCACCAAGGAAATCAAGGCTCCTTTCTTGTGTGATGTGCAACACGGAAATGCTCTGCACGCAGTGCAGGGGAATCGGGCCTCATCTCGCGGTGAGGGGGAAGTCTCATGGTTTTTCTCGAGTTGCGGTGGGAACCTGGAGTATATTCTCGAGTTACGACGGGAATGGCCCTTCCACACACATGTTTGTTCAGTGACGTCGGGACTCCTGCCTAGTTGCGAAGGACAACTCGGGATTCTCCTCGAGGCTTGGCAGGGCAATTGGGACGCCTCTCCAGGTGACGCGGGAGACCAAGGGTCCCTTTCCACGTGCCACAGGAATCCTGGGACTCCTATCAAGTTTCACGAGGAGTCAGGCATCGTCTCCTTTGGAGGCACTGATCTCCGCGTACCTCTGGAGTTTTCAAAGGATGTGAGGCCTTTGGTCGCGATGAGGTGGGGAACTAGGTCTTTCTCTGTGGTCTCCACAGGGGATTCAGACATCCTTTCGTCTTGGGAGATGCAAGACGAGCCTGCATTCAAGTCACTGCAGGGGTATCCGGCCTTATTTCGAGTCAGGGCATCGCGGTGTCCATTCCACTTGAGGCCGCAAACTCAGGGTGCCTCTCACATACCTAGAGCTGAGAGAAGCCTCCTCTTGAGGTGCTTGTGGTAAGGTGGTATTCTTCTGGAGTTGAAGTCAGGGACTAACCTCTCATCTCCAGTTGATTTTTGGTCCACGCAGCTCTTTCTTGTGGCTACAGTGACCTCAGGATCCCTCTAGCCTTGAAACAGTGTTCTTGGGGTTTCTCTGGAGTGCCATCAAGGAAATCAAGGCTCCTTTCATGTGTGATGTGCAACACGGAATTGCTCTGCACGCAGTACAGGGGAATCGGGCCTCATCTCGCAGCGAGGGGGAATTCTCATGGTTTTTCTCGAGTTGCGGCGGGAACCTGGGGTATATTCTCGAGTTACGACGGGGATGGCCCTTCCACCCACGTGTTTGTTCAGCGACGGCAGGACTCCTGCCTAGTTGCGAGGGACAACTCGGGATTCTCCTCGAGGCTTGGCAGGGCAATTGGGACGCCTCTCCAGCTGAGGCGGGATACCAAGGGTCCCTTTCCACGTGCCACAGGAATCCTGGGACTCCTATCAAGTTTCACGAGGAGTCAGGCATCGTCTCCTTTGGAGGCACTGATCTCAGTGTACCTCTGGATTTTTCAAAGTATGTGAGGCCTCCGGTCGCGATGAGGTGGGGAACTAGGTCTTTCTCTGTGGTCTCCACAGGGGATTCAGACATCCTTTCGTCTTGGGAGATGCAAGACGAGCCTGCATTCAAGTCACTGCAGGGATATCCGGCCTTATTTCGAGTCAGGGCATCGCGGTGTCCATTCCACTTGAGGCCGCAAACTCAGGGTCCCTCTCACATACCTAGAGCTGAGAGAAGCCTCCTCTTGAGGTGCTTGTGGTAAGGTGGTATTCCTCTGGAGTCGAAGCCAGGGACTACCCTCTCATCTCGAGTTGATTTTTGGTCCACGGAGCTCTTTCTTGTTGCTACAGTGACCTCAGGATCCCTCTAGCCTTGAAACAGTGTTCTTGGGATTTCTCTGGAGTGCCATCAAGGAAATCAAGGCTCCTTTCATGTTTGATGTGCAACACGGAATTGCTCTGCACGCAGTGCAGGGGAATCGGGCCTCATCTCGCGGCGAGGGGGAAGTCTCATGGTTTTTCTCGAGTTGCGGCGGGAACCTTGGGTATATTCTCGAGTTACGACGGGGATGGCCCTTCCACACACGTGTTTGTTCAACGACGTCAGGACTCCTGCCTAGTTGCGAGGGACAACTCGAGATTCTCCTCGAGGCTTGCCAGGGCAATTGGGACGCCTCTCCAGCTGAGGCGGGAGACCAAGGTTCCCTTTCCACGTGCAACAGGAATCCTGGGACTCTTATCAAATTTCACGAGGAGTCAGGCATCGTCTCCTTTGGAGGCACTGATCTCCGTGTACCTCTGGAGTTTTCAAAGGATGTGAGGCCTCCGGTCGCGATGAGGTGGGGAACTAGGTCTTTCTCTGTGGTCTCCACAGGGGATTCAGACATACTTTCGACTTGGGAGATGCAAGACGAGCCTGCATTCAAGTCACTGAAGGGATAACCGGCCTTATTTCGAGTTAGGGCATCGCAGTGTCCATTCCACTTGAGGCTGCAAACTCAGGGTCCCTCTCACATACCTAGAGCTGAGAGAAGCCTAATCTTGAGGTGCTTGTGGTAAGGTGGTATTCCTCTGGAGTCGAAGCCAGGGACTAACCTCTCATCTCGAGTTGATTTTTGGTCCACGGAGCTCTTTCGTGTTGGTACAGTGACCTCAGGATCCCTCTAGCCTTGAAACAGTGTTCTTGGGGTTTCTCTGGAGTGCCATCAAGGAAATCAAGGCTCCTTTCATGTGTGATGTGCAACACGGAATTGCTCTGCACGCAGTGCAGGGGAATCGGGCCTCATCTTGCGGCGAGGGGGAAGTCTCATGGTTTTTCTCGAGTTGCGGCGAGAACCTGGGGTATATTCTCGAGTTACGACGGGGATGGCCCTTCCACCCACGTGTTTGTTCAGCGACGTCAGGACTCCTGCCTAGTTGCGAGGGACAACTCGGGATTCTCCTCGAGGCTTGGCAGGGCATTTGGGACGCCTCTCCAGCTGAGGCGGGAGACCAAGGGTCCCTTTCCACATGCCACAGGAATCCTGGGACTCCTATCAAGTTTCACGAGGAGTCAGGCATCGTCTCCTTTGTAGGCACTGATCTCCACGTACCTCTGGAGTTTTCAAAGGATGTGAGGCCTCCGGTCGCGATGAGGTGGGGAACTAGGTCTTTCTCTGTGGTCTCCACAGGGGATTCAGACATCCTTTCGTCTTGGGAGATGCAAGACGAGCCTGCATTCAAGTCACTGCAGGGATATCCGGCCTTATTTCGAGTCAGGGCATCGCGGTGTCCATTCCACTTGAGGCCGCAAACTCAGGGTCCCTCTCACATACCTAGAGCTGAGAGAAGCCTCCTCTTGAGGTGCTTGTGGTAAGGTGGTATTTCTCTGGAGTCGAAGTCAGGGACTAACCTCTCATCTCGAGGTGATTTTTGGTCCACGGAGCTCTTTCGTGTTGCTACAGTGACCTCAGGATCCCTCTAGCCTTGAAAGAGTGTTCTTGGGGTTTCTCTGGAGTGCCATCAAGGAAATCAAGGCTCCTTTCATGTGTGATGTGCAACACGGAATTGCTCTGCACGCAGTGCAGGGGAATCGGGCCTCATCTCGCGGCGAGGGGGAAGTCTCATGGTTTTTCTCGAGTTGCGGCGGGAACCTGGGGTATATTCTCGAGTTACGACGGGGATGGCCCTTCCACACACGTGTTTGTTCAGCGACGGCAGGACTCCTGCCTAGTTGCGAGGGACAACTCGGGATTCTCCTCGAGGCTTGCCAGGGCAATTGGGACGCCTCTCCAGCTGAGGTGGGAGACCAAGGGTCCCTTTCCACGTGCCACAGGAATCCTGGGACTCCTATCAAGTTTCAGGAGGAGTCAGGCATCGTCTCCTTTGGAGGCACTGATCTCCGCGTACCTCTGGAGTTTTCAAAGGATGTGAGGCCTCCGGTCGCTATGACGTGGGGAACTAGGTCTTTCTCTGTGGTCTCCACAGGGGATTCAGACATCCTTTCGTCTTGGGAGATGCAAGACGAGCCTGCATTCAAGTCACTGCAGGGATATCCGGCCTTATTTCGAGTCAGGGCATCGCGGTGTCCATTCCACTTGAGGCCGCAAACTCAGGGTCCCTCTCACATACCTAGAGCTGAGAGAAGCCTCCTCTTGAGGTGCTTGTGGTAAGGTGGTATTCCTCTGGAGTCGAAGCCAGGGACTAACCTCTCATCTCGAGTTGATTTTTGGTACACGGAGCTCTTTCGTTTCGCTACAGTGACCTCAGGATCCCTCTAGCCTTGAAACAGTGTTCTTGGGGTTTCTCTGGAGTGCCATCAAGGAAATCAAGGCTCCTTTCATGTGTGATGTGCAACACGGAATTGCTCTGCAGGCAGTGCAGGGGAATCGGGCCTCATCTCGCGGCGAGGGGGAAGTCTCATGGTTTTTCTCGAGTTGCGGCGGGAACCTGGGGTATATTCTCGAGTTATGACGGGGATGGCCCTTCCACACACGTGTTTGTTCAGCGACGGCAGGACTCCTGCCTAGTTGGGAGGGACAACTCGGGATTCTCCTCGAGGCTTGGCAGGGCAATTGGGACGCCTCTCCAGCTGAGGTGGGAGACCAAGTGTCCCTTTCCACGTGCCACAGGAATCCTGGGACTCCTATAAAGTTTCACGAGGAGTCAGGCATCGTCTCCTTTGGAGGCACTGATCTCCGCGTACCTCTGGAGTTTTCAAAGGATGTGAGGCCTCCGGTCGCGATGAGGTGGGGAACTAGGTCTTTCTCTGTGGTCTCCACTGGGGATTCAGACATCCTTTCGTCTTGGGAGATGTAATACGAGCCTGCATTCAAGTCACTACAGGGATATGCAGCCTTATTTCAAGTCAGGGCATCGCGGTGTCCATTCCACTTGAGGCCGCAAACTCAGGGTCCCTCTCACATACCTAGAGCTGAGAGAAGCCTCCTCTTGAGGTGCTTGTGGTTAGGTGGTATTCCTCTGGAGTCGAAGCCAGGGACTAACCTCTGATCTCGGGTTGATTTTTGTTCCACGAAGCTCTTTCGTGTTGCTACAGTGACCTCAGGGTCCCTCGAGCCTTGAAACAGTGTTCTTGGGTTTTCTCTGGAGTGCCATCAAGGAAATCAAGGCTCCTTTCATGTGTGATGTGCAACACGGAATTGCTCTGCACGAAGTGCAGGGGAATCGGGCCTCATCTCGCGGTGAGGGGGAAGTCTCATGGTTTTTCTCGAGTTGCGGCGGGAACCTGGGGTATATTCTCGAGTTACGACGGGGATGGCCCTTCCACACACGTGTTTGTTCAGCGACGGCAGGACTCCTGCCTAGTTGCGAGGTACAACTCGGGATTCTCCTCGAGGCTTGGCAGGGCAATTGGAACGCCTCTACAGCTGAGGCAGGAGACCAAGGGTCCCTTTCCACGTGCCACAGGAATCCTGGGACTCCTATCAAGTTTCACGAGGAGTCAGGCATCGTCTCCTTTGGAGGCACTGATCTCCGCGTACCTCTGGAGTTTTCAAAGGATGTGAGGCCTCCGGTCGCGATGAGGTGGGGAACTAGGTCTTTCTCTGTGGTCTCCACAGGGGATTCAGACATCCTTTCATCTTGGGAGATGCAAGACGAGCCTGCATTCAAGTCACTGCAGTGATATCCGGCCTTATTTCGCGTCAGGGCATCGCAGTGTCCATTCCACTTGAGGCCGCAAACTCAGGGTCCCTCTCACATACCTAGAGCTGAGAGAAGCCTCCTCTCGATGTGCTTGTGGTAAGGTGGTATTCCTCTGGAGTCGAAGCCAGGGTCTAACCTCTCATCTCGAGTTGATTCTTGGTCCACGGAGCTCTTTCGTGTTGCTACAGTGACCTCAGGATCCCTATAGCCTTGAAACAGTGTTCTTGGGATTTCTCTGGAGTGCCGTCAAGGCAATCAAGGCTCCTTTCATGTGTGATGTGCAACACGGAATTGCTCTGCACGCACTGCAGGATATCGGGCCTCATTTTGCGGCGAGGGGGAAGTCTCATGGTTTTTCTCGAGTTGCGGTGGGAACCTGGGGTATATTCTCGAGTTACGACGGGAATGGCCCTTCCACCCACGTGTTTGTTCAGCGACGTCAGGATCCCTGCCTAGTTGCGAGGGACAACTCGGGATTCTCCTCGAGGCTTGGCAGGGAAATTGGGACGCCTCTCCAGCTGAGGCGGGAGACCAAGTGTCCCTTTCCACGTGCCACAGGAATCCTGGGACTCCTATCAAGTTTCACGAGGAGTCAGGCATCGTCTCCTTTGGGGGCACTGATCTCAGTGTACCTCTGGAGTTTTCAAAGGATGTGAGCCCTCCGGTCGCGATGAGGTGGGGAACTAGGTCTTTCTCTGTGGTCTCCACAGGGGATTCAGACATCCTTTCATCTTGGGAGATGCAAGACGAGCCTGCATTCAAGTCACTGCAGGGACATCCGGCTTTATTTCCAGTCAGGGCATCGCGGTGTCCATTCCACTTGAGGCCGCAAACTCAGGGTCCCTCTCACATACCTAGAGCTGAGAGAAGCCTCCTCTTGAGGTGCTTGTGGTAAGGTGGTATTCCTCTGGAGTCGAAGCCAGGGCCTAACCTCTCATCTCGAGTTGATTTTTGGTCCACGGAGCTATTTCGTGTTGCTACAGTGACCTCAGGATCCCTCTAGCCTTGAAACAGTGTTCTTGGGGTTTCTCTGGAGTGCCATCAAGGAAATCAAGGCTCCTTTCATGTGTGATGTGCAACACGGAATTGCTCTGCAGGCAGTGCAGTGGAATCGGGCCTCATCTCGCGGCGAGGGGGAAGTCTCATGGTTTTTCTCGAGTTGCGGCGGGAACCTGGGGTATATTCTCGAGTTACGACGGGGATGGCCCTTCCACACACGTGTTTGTTCAGCGACGTCAGGACTCCTGCCTAGTTGCTAGGGACAACTCGGGATTCTCCTCGAGGCTTGCCAGGGCAATTGGGACGCCTCTCCAGCTGAGGCGGGAGACCAAGGGTCCCTTTCCACGTGCCACAGGAATCCTGGGACTCCTATAAAGTTTCACGAGGAGTCAGGCATCGTCTCCTTTGGAGGCACTGATCTTCGCGTACCTCTGGAGTTTTCAAAGGATGTGAGGCCTCCGGTCGCGATGAGGTGGGGAACTAGGTCTTTCTCTGTGGTCTCCACAGGGGATTCCGACATACTTTCGTCTTGGGAGATGTAAGACGAGCCTGCATTCAAGTCACTGCAGGGATATGCGGCCATATTTCGAGTCAGGGCATCGTGGTGTCCATTCCACTTGAGGCCGCAAACTCAGGGTCCCTCTCACATACCTAGAGCTGAGAGAAGCCTCCTCTTGAGGTGCTTGTGGTAAGGTGGTATTCCTCTGGAGTCGAAGCCAGGGACTAACCTCTCATCTCGAGTTGATTTTTGGTCCACGGAGCTCTTTCGTGTTGCTGCAGTGACCTCCGGATCCCTCTAGCCTTGAAACAGTGTTCTTGGGGTTTCTCTGGAGTGCCATCAAGGAAATCAAGGCTCCTTTCATGTGTGATGTGCAACACGGAATTGCTCTGCACGCAGTGCAGGAGAATCGGGCCTCATCTCGCGGCGAGGGGGAAGTCTCATGGTTTTTCTCGAGTTGCGGCGGGAACCTGGGGTATATTCTCGAGTTACGACGGGGATGGCCCTTCCACCCACGTGTTTGTTCAACGACGTCAGGACTCCTGCCTAGTTGCGAGGGACAACTCGGGATTCTCCTCGAGGCTTGGCAGGGCAATTGGGACGCCTCTCCAGCTGATGCGGGAGACCAAGGGTCCCTTTCCACGTGCCACAGGAATCCTGGGACTCCTATCAAGTTTCACGAGGAGTCAGGCATCGTCTCCTTTGGAGGCACTGATCTCCCGTACCTCTGGAGTTTTCAAAGGATGTGAGGCCTCCGGTCGCCATGAGGTGGGGAACTAGGTCTTTCTCTGTGGTCTCCACAGGGGATTCAGACATCCTTTCGTCTTGGGAGATGTAAGACGAGCCTGCATTCAAGTCACTGCAGGGCAATCCGGCCTTATTTCGAGTCAGGGCATCGCGGTGTCCATTCCACTTGTGGCCGCAAACTCAGGGTCCCTCTCACATACCTAGAGCTGAGAGAAGCCTCCTCTTGAGGTGCTTGTGGTTAGGTGGTATTCCTCTGGAGTCGAAGCCAGGGACTAACCTCTCATCTCGAGTTGATTTTTGGTCCACGGAGCTCTTTCGTGTTGCTACAGTGACCTCAGGATCCCTCTAGCCTTGAAACAGTGTTCTTGGGGTTTCTCTGGAGTGCCATCAAGGAAATCAAGGCTCCTTTCATGTGTGATGTGCAACACGGAATTGCTCTGCACGCAGTGCAGGGGTATCGGGCCTCATTTCGCGGCGAGGGGGAAGTCTCATGGTTTTTCTCGAGTTGCGGCGGGAACCTGGGGTATATTCTCGAGTTACGACGGGAATGGCCCTTCCACACACGTGTTTCTTCAGCGACGTCAGGACTCCTGCCTAGTTGCGAGGGACAACTCGGGATTCTCCTCGAGGCTTGGCAGGGCAATTGGGACGCCTCTCCAGCTGAGGCAGGAGACCAAGGGTCCCTTTCCATGTGCCACAGGAATCCTGGGACTCCTATAAAGTTTCACGAGGAGTCAGGCATCTTCTCCTTTGGAGGCACTGATCTCCGCGTACCTCTGGAGTTTTCAAAGGATGTGAGGCCTCCGGTCGCTATGAGGTGGGGAACTAGGTCTTTCTCTGTGGTCTCCACAGGGGATTCAGACATCCTTTCGTCTTGGGAGATGCAAGACGAGCCTGCATTTAAGTCACTGCAGGCATATCCGGCCTTATTTCGAGTCAGGGCATCGCGGTGTCCATTCCACTTGAGGCCGCAAACTCAGGGTCCCTCTCACATACCTAGAGCTGAGAGAAGCCTCCTCTTGAGGTGCTTGTGGTAAGGTGGTATTCCTCTGGAGTCGAAGCCAGGGACTAACCTCTCATCTCGAGTTGATTTTTGGTCCACGGAGCTCTTTCGTGTGGCTACAGTGACCTCAGGATCCCTCTAGCCTTGAAACAGTGTTCTTGGGGTTTCTCTGGAGTGCCATCAAGGAAATCAAGGCTCCTTTCATGTGTGATGTGCAACACGGAATTTCTCTGCACGCAGTGCAGGCGAATCGGGCCTCATCTCGCGGCGAGGGGGAAGTCTCATGGTTTTTCTCGAGTTGCGGCGTTAACCTGGGGTATATTCTCGAGTTACGACGGGGATGGCCCTTCCACACACGTGTTTGTTCAGCGACGTCAGGACTCCTGCCTAGTTGCGAGGGACAACTCGGGATTCTCCTCGAGGCTTGCCAGGGCAATTGGGACGCCTCTCCAGCTGAGGTGGGAGACCAAGGGTCCCTTTCCACGTGCCACAGGAATCCTGGGACTCCTATCAAGTTTCACGAGGAGTCAGGCATCGTCTCCTTTGGAGGCACTGATCTCCGCGTACCTCTGGAGTTTTCAAAGGATGTGAGGCCTCCGGTCGCGATGAGGTGGGGAACTAGGTCTTTCTCTGTGGTCTCCACAGGGGATTCAGACATCCTTTCTTCTTGGGAGATGCAAGGCGAGCCTGCATTCAAGTCACTGCAGGGATATCCGGCCTTATTTCGAGTCAGGGCATCGCGGTGTCCATTCCACTTGAGGCCGCAAACTCAGGGTCCCTCTCACATACCTAGAGCTGAGAGAAGCCTCCTCTTGAGGTGCTTGTGGTAAGGTGGTATTCCTCTGGAGTCGAAGCCAGGGACTAACCTCTCATCTCGAGTTGATTTTTGGTCCACGGAACTCTTTCGTTTCGCTACAGTGACCTCAGGATCCCTCTAGCCTTGAAACAGTGTTCTTGGGGTTTCTCTGGAGTGCCATCAAGGAAATCAAGGCTCCTTTCATGTTTGATGTGCAACACGGAATTGCTCTGCAGGCAGTGCAGGGGAATCGGGCCTCATCTCGCGGCGAGGGGGAAGTCTCATGGTTTTTCTCGAGTTGCGGCGGGAACCTGGGGTATATTCTCGAGTTACGACGGGGATGGCCCTTCCACACACGTGTTTGTTCAGCGACGGCAGGACTCCTGCCTAGTTGCGAGGGACAACTCGGGATTCTACTCGAGGCTTGCCAGGGCAATTGGGACGCCTCTCCAGCTGAGGTGGGAGACCAAGTGTCCCTTTCCACGTGCCACAGGAATCCTGGGACTCCTATAAAGTTTCACGAGGAGTCAGGCATCGTCTCCTTTGGAGGCACTGATCTCCGCGTACCTCTGGAGTTTTCAAAGGATGTGAGGCCTCCGGTCGCGATGAGGTGGGGAACTAGGTCTTTCTCTGTGGTCTCCACAGGGGATTCAGACATCCTTTCATCTTGGGAGATGCAAGACGATCCTGCATTCAAGTCACTGCAGTAATATCCGGCCTTATTTCACGTCAGGGCATCGCGGTGTCCATTCCACTTGAGGCCGCAAACTCAGGGTCCCTCTCACATACCTAGAGCTGAGAGAAGCCTCCTCTTGAGGTGCTTGTGGTAAGGTGGTATTCCTCTGGAGTCGAAGCCAGGGACTAACCTCTCATCTCGAGTTGATTTTTGGTCCACGGAGCTCTTTCGTGTTGCTACAGTGACCTCCGGATCCCTCTAGCCTTGAAACAGTCTTCTTGGGGTTTCTCTGGAGTGCCATCAAGGAAATCAAGGCTCCTTTCCTGTGTGATGTGCAACACGGAATTTCTCTGCACGCAGTGCAGGCGAATCGGGCCTCATCTCGCGGCGAGGGGGAAGTCTCATGGTTTTTCTCGAGTTGCGGCGTTAACCTGGGGTATATTCTCGAGTTACGACGGGGATGGCCCTTCCACACACGTGTTTGTTCAGCGACGTCAGGACTCCTGCCTAGTTGCGAGGGACAACTCGGGATTCTCCTCGAGGCTTGCCAGGGCAATTGGGACGCCTCTCCAGCTGAGGTGGGAGACCAAGGGTCCCTTTCCACGTGCCACAGGAATCCTGGGACTCCTATCAAGTTTCACGAGGAGTCAGGCATCGTCTCCTTTGGAGGCACTGATCTCCGCGTACCTCTGGAGTTTTCAAAGGATGTGAGGCTTCCGGTCGCGATTAGGTGGGGAACTAGGTCTTTCTCTGTGGTCTCCACAGGGGATTCAGACATCCTTTCTTCTTGGGAGATGCAAGGCGAGCGTGCATTCAAGTCACTGCAGGGATATCCGGCCTTATTTCGAGTCAGGGCATCGCGGTGTCCATTCCACTTGAGGCCGCAAACTCAGGGTCCCTCTCACATACCTAGAGCTGAGAGAAGCCTCCTCTTGAGGTGCTTGTGGTAAGGTGGTATTCCTCTGGAGTCGAAGCCAGGGACTAACCTCTTATCTCGAGTTGATTTTTGGTCCACGGAACTCTTTCGTTTCGCTACAGTGACCGCAGGATCCCTCTAGCCTTGAAACAGTGTTCTTGGGGTTTCTCTGGAGTGCCATCAAGGAAATCAAGGCTCCTTTCATGTTTGATGTGCAACACGGAATTGCTCTGCAGGCAGTGCAGGGGAATCGGGCCTCATCTCGCGGCGAGGGGGAAGTCTCATGGTTTTTCTCGAGTTGCGGCGGGAACCTGGGGTATATTCTCGAGTTACGACGGGGATGGCCCTTCCACACACGTGTTTGTTCAGCGACGGCAGGACTCCTGCCTAGTTGCGAGGGACAACTCGGGATTCTACTCGAGGCTTGCCAGGGCAATTGGGACGCCTCTCCAGCTGAGGTGGGAGACCAAGTGTCCCTTTCCACGTGCCACAGGAATCCTGGGACTCCTATAAAGTTTCACGAGGAGTCAGGCATCGTCTCCTTTGGAGGCACTGATCTCCGCGTACCTCTGGAGTTTTCAAAGGATGTGAGGCCTCCGGTCGCGATGAGGTGGGGAACTAGGTCTTTCTCTGTGGTCTCCACAGGGGATTCAGACATCCTTTCATCTTGGGAGATGCAAGATGATCCTGCATTCAAGTCACTGCAGTAATATCCGGCCTTATTTCACGTCAGGGCATCGCGGTGTCCATTCCACTTGAGGCCGCAAACTCAGGGTCCCTCTCACATACCTAGAGCTGAGAGAAGCCTCCTCTTGAGGTGCTTGTGGTAAGGTGGTATTCCTCTGGAGTCGAAGCCAGGGACTAACCTCTCATCTCGAGTTGATTTTTGGTCCACGGAGCTCTTTCGTGTTGCTACAGTGACCTCCGGATCCCTCTAGCCTTGAAACAGTCTTCTTGGGGTTTCTCTGGAGTGCCATCAAGGAAATCAAGGCTCCTTTCCTGTGTGATGTGCAACACGGAATTGCTCTGTACGCAGTGCAGGGTAATCGGGCCTCATCTCGCGGAGAGGGGGAAGTCTCATGGTTTTTCTCGAGTTGCGGCGGGAACCTGGGGTATATTCTCGAGTTACGACGGGAATGGCCCTTCCACACACGTGTTTGTTCAGCGACGTCAGGACTCCTGCCTAGTTGCGAGGGACAACTCGGGATTCTCCTCGAGGCTTGCCAGTGCAATTGGGACGCCTCTCCACCTGAGGCGGGAGACCAAGGGTCCCTTTCCACGTGCCAAAGGAATCCTGGGACTCCTATCAAGTTTCACGAGGAGTCAGGCATTGTCTCCTTTGGAGGCACTGATCTCCGCGTACCTCTGGAGTTTTCAAAGGATGTGAGGCCTCCAGTCGCCATGAGGTGGTTAACTAGTTCTTTCTCTGTGGTCTACACAGGTGATTCAGACATACTTTCGTCTTGGGAGATGCAAGACGAACCTGCATTCAAGTCACTGCAGGGATATGCGGCCTTATTTCGAGTCAGGGCATCGCGGTGTCCATTCCACTTGAGGCCGCAAACTCAGGGTCCCTCTCACATACCTAGAGCTGAGAGAAGCCTCCACTTGAGGTGCTTGTGATTAGGTGGTATTCCTCTGGAGTCGAAGCCAGGGACTAACCTCTCATCTCGAGTTGATTCTTGGTCCACGGAGCTCTTTCTTGTTCCTACAGTGACCTCAGGATCCCTCTAGCCTTGAAACAGTGTTCTTGGGGTTTCTCTGGAGTGCCATCAAGGAAATCAAGGCTCCTTTCATGTGAGATGTGCAACACGGAATTGCTCTGCACGCAGTGCAGGGGAATCGGGCCTCATATCGCGGCGAGGGGGAAATCTCATGGTTTTTCTCGAGTTGCGGCGGGAACCTGGGGTATATTCTCGAGTTACGACGGGGATGGCCCTTCCACCCACGTGTTTGTTCAGCGACGTCAGGACTCCTGCCTAGTTGCGAGGGAAAACTCGGGATTCACCTCGAGGCTTGGCAGGGCAATTGGGACGCCTCTCCAGCTGAGGCGGGAGACCAAGGGTCCCTTTACATGTGCCACAGGAATCCTGGGACTCCTATCAAGTTTCACGAGGAGTCAGGCATCGTCTCCTTTGGAGGCACTGATCTCGGCGAACCTCTGTAGTTTTCAAAGGATGTGAGGCCTCCGGTAGCGATGAGGTGGGGAACTAGGTCTTTCTCTGTGGTCTCCACAGGGGATTCAGACATCCTTTCGTCTTGGGAGATGCAAGACGAGCCTGCATTCAAGTCACTGCAGGGATATCCGGCCTTATTTCGAGTCAGGGCATCGCGGTGTCCATTCCACTTGAGGCCGCAAACTCAGGGTCCCTCTCACATACCTAGAGCTGAGAGAAGCCTCCTCTTGAGGTGCTTGTGGTAAGGTGGTATTCCTCTGGAGTCGAAGCCAGGGTCTAACCTCTCATCTCGAGTTGATTCTTGGTCCACGGAGCTCTTTCGTGTTGCTACAGTGACCTCAGGATCCCTATAGACTTGAAACAGTGTTCTTGGGGTTTCTCTGGAGTGCCGTCAAGGCAATCAAGGCTCCTTTCATGTGTGATGTGCAACACGGAATTGCTCTGCACGCAGTGCAGGATATCGGGCCTCATTTTGCGGCGAGGGGGAAGTCTCATGGTTTTTCTCGAGTTGCGGTGGGAACCTGGGGTATACTCTCGAGTTACGACGGGGATGGCCCTTCCACCCACGTGTTTGTTCAGCGACGGCAGGACTCCTGCCTAGTTGCGAGGGACAACTCGGGATTCTCCTCGAGGCTTGGCAGGGCAATTGGGACGCCTCTCCAGCTGAGGCGGGAGAACAAGTGTCCCTTTGCACGTGCCACAGGAATCCTGGGACTCCTATCAAGTTTCACGAGGACTCAGGCATCGTCTCCTTTGGAGGCACTGATCTCCGCGTACCTCTGGAGTTTTCAAAGGATGTGAGGCCTCCGGTCGCGATGAGGTTGGGAACTAGGTCTTTTTCTGTGGTCTCCACAGGTGATTCAGACATCCTTTCGTCTGGGGAGATGCAAGACGAGCCTGCATTCAAGTCACTGCAGGGATATCCGGCCTTATTTCGAGTCAGGGCCTCGCGGTGTGCATTCTACTTGAGGCCGCCAACTAAGGGTCCCTCTCACATACCTAGAGCTGAGAGAAGCCTGCTCCTGTGGTGCTTGTGGTAAGGTGGTATTCCTCTGGAGACGAAGCCAGGGACTAACCTTTCATCTCGAGTTGATTTTTTGTCCACGGAGGTCTTTCTTGTTGCTACAGTGACCTCAGGATCCGTCTAGCCTTGAAACAGTGTTCTTGGGGTTTCTCTGGAGTGCCATCAAGGAAATCAAGGCTCCTTTCATGTGTGATGTGCAACACGGAATTGCTCTGCACGCAGTGCAGGGGAATCGGGCCTCATCTCACGGCGAGGGGAAGTCTCATGGTTTTTCTCGAGTTGCGGCGGGAACCTGGGGTATATTCTCGAGTTACGACGGGGATGGCCCTTCCACCCACGTGTTTGTTCAGCCACGGCAGGACTCCTGCCTAGTTGCGAGGGACAACTCGGGATTCTCCTCGAGGCTTGGCAGGGCATTTGGGACGCCTCTCCAGCTGAGGCGGGAGACCAAGGGTCCCTTTCCACGTGCCACAGGAATCCTGGGACTCCTATCAAGTTTCACGAGGAGTCAGGCATCGTCTCCTTTGGAGGCACTGATCTCCGTGTACCTCTGGAGTTTTCAAAGGATGTGAGGCCTCCAGTCGCCATGAGGTGGGGAACTAGGTCTTTCTCTGTGGTCTCCACAGGGGATTCAGACATCCTTTCATCTTGGGAGATGCAAGACGAGCCTGCATTCAAGTCACTGCAGGGATATCCGGCCTTATTTCGAGTCAGGGCATCGTGGTGTGCATTCCACTTGAGGCCGCAAAATCAGGGTCCCTCTCACATACCTAGAGCTGAGAGAAGCAACCTCCTGTAGTGGTTGTGGTAAGGTGGTATTCCTCTGGAGTCGAAGCCAGGGACTAACCTCTCATCTCGAGTTGATTTTTCGTCCACGGAGATCTTTTGTGTTGCTACAGTGACCTCAGGATCCCTCTAGCCTTGAAACAGTGTTCTTGGGGTTTCTCTGGAGTGCCATCAAGGAAATCAAGGCTCTTTTCATGTGTGATGTGCAACACGGAATTGCTCAGCACGCAGTGCTGGGGAATCGGGCCTCATCTCTCGGCGATGGGGAAGTCTCATGGTTTTTCTCGAGTTGCGGGGGGAACCTGGGGTATATTCTCGAATTACGACGGGGATGGCCCTTCCACACACGTGTTTGTTCAGCGACGTCAGGTCTCCTGCCTAGTTGCAAGGGACAAATCGGGATTCTCCTTGAGGCTTGGCAGGACAATTGGGATGCCTCGCCAGCTGAGGGGGGAGACCAAGGGGCCCTTTCCAACAGCCGCAGGAATCCTGGGACTCCTATCAAGTTTCACGAGGAGTCAGGCATCGTCTCCTTTGGAGGCACTGATCTCCGCGTACCTCTGGAGTTTTCAAAGCATGTGATGCCTCTGGTCGCGATGAGGTGGGGAACTAGGTCTTTTTCTGTGATCTCCACAGGGAATTCAACATTCCTTTGGTTTTGAGAGATGCAAGACGAGTCTGCATTCAAGTCACTGCAGGGATATCCGGCCTTATATCGAGTCAGGGCATCACGGTGTCCATTCCACTTGAGGCCGCAAACTCAGGGTCCCTCTCACATACCTAGAGCTGAGAGAAGCCTGCTCCTGTGATGCTTGTGGTAAGGTGGTATTCCTCTGGAGTCGAAGCCAGGGACTAACCTCTCATCTCGAGTTGATTTTTTGGTCCACGGAGCTCTTTCGTGTTGCTACAGTGACCTCAGGATCCCTCTAGCCTTGAAACAGTGTTCTTGGGGTTTCTCTGGAGTGCCATCAAGGAAATCAAGGCTCCTTTCATGTGTGATGTGCAACACGGAATTGCTCTGCACGCAGTGCAGGGGAATCGGGCCTCATTTTGCGGCGAGGGGGAAGTCTCATGGTTTTTCTCGAGTTGCGGCGGGAACCTGGGGTATATTCTCGAGTTACAACGGGGATGGCCCTTCCACACACGTGTTTATTCAGCGACGTCAGGACTCCCGCCTAGTTGCGAGGGACAAATCGGGATTCTCCTTAAGGCTTGGCAGGAGAATTGGGATGCCTCTCCAGCTGAGGGGGGAGACCAAGTGTCCCTTTCCACGTGCCACAGGAATCCTGGGACTCCTATCAAGTTTCACGAGGAGTCAGGCATCGTCTCCTTTGGAGGCACTGATCTCCGCGTTCCTCTGGAGTTTTCAAAGGATGTGAGGCCTCCGGTCGCGATGAGGTGGGGAACTAGGTCTTTCTCTGTGGTCTCCAGAGGGGATTCAGACATCCTTTCATCTTGGGAGATGCAAGACGAGCCTGCATTCAAGTCACTGCAGGGATATCCGGCCTTATTTCGAGTCAGGGCATCACGGTGTCCATTCCACATGAGGCCACAAACTCAGGGTCCCTGTCACATAACTAGAGCTGAGAGAAGCCTCCTCTTGAGGTGCTTGTGGTAAGGTGGTATTCCTCTGGAGTCGAAGCCAGGGACTAACCTCTCATCTCGAGTTGATTTTTGGTCCACGGATCTCTTTTGTGTTGCTACAGTGACCTCAGGATCCCTCTAGGCTTGAAACAGTGTTCTTGGGGTTTCTCTGGAGTGCCATCAAGGAAATCAAGGCTCCTTTCATGTGTGATGTGCAACACGGAATTGCTCTGCACGCAGTGCAGGGGAATCGGGCCTCATCTCACGGCGAGGGGGAAGTCTCATGGTTTTTCTCGAGTTGCGGCAGGAACCTGGGGTATATTCTCGAGTTACGACGGGGATCGCCCTTCCACCCACGTGTTTGTTCAGCCACGTCAGGACTCCTGCCTAGTTGCAAGGGCCAACTCGGGATTCTCCTTGAGGCTTGGCAGGGCAATTGGGACGCCTCTCCAGCTGAGGGGGGAGACCAAGGGTCCCTTTCCACGTGCCACAGGAATCCTGGGACTCCTATCAAGTTTCACGAGGAGTCAGGCATCGTCTCCTTTGGAGGCACTGATCTCCGCGTACCTCTGGAATTTTCAAAGAATGTGAGGCCTCCGGTCGCGATGAGGTGGGGAACTAGGTCTTTCTCTGTGGTCTCCACAGGGGATTCAGACATCCTTTCGTCTTGGGAGATGCAAAACGAGCCTGCATTTAAGTCACTGCAGGGATATCCGGCCTTATTTTGAGTCAGGGCATCGCAGTGTCCATTCCACTTGATACCGCAAACTCAGGGTCCCTCTCACATACCTAGAGCTGAGAGAAGCCTCCTCTTGAGGTGCTTGTGGTAAGGTGGTATTCCTCTGGAGTCGAAGCCCGGGACTAACCTCTCATCTCGAGTTGATTTTTGGTCGACGGAGCTCTTTCGTGTTGCTACAGTGACCTCAGGATCCCTCTAGCCTTGAAACAGTGTTCTTGGGGTTTCTCTGGAGTGCCATCAAGGAAATCAAGGCTCCTTTCATGTGTGATGTGCAACACGGAATTGCTCTACACGCAGTGCAGGGGAATCGGGCCTCATCTCGCGGCAAGGGGGAAGTCTCATGGTTTTTCTCGAGTTGCGGCGGGAACCTGGGGTATACTCTCGAGTTACGACCGGGATGGCCAGTCCAACCACGTGTTTGTTCAGCGACGTCAGGACTCCTGCCTAGTTGCGAGGGACATCTCGGGATTCTCCTCGAGGCATGGCAGGGCAATTGGGACGCCTCTCCAGCTGAGGTGGGAGACCAAGGGTCCCTTTCCACGTGCCACAGGAATCCTGGGACTCCTATCAAGTTTCACGAGGAGTCAGGCATCGTCTCCTTTGGAGGCACTGATCTCCGCGTACCTCTGGAGTTTTCAAAGGATGAGAGGCCTCCGGTCGCGATGAGGTGGGGAACTAGGTCTTTCTCTGTGGTCTCCACTGGGGATTCAGACATCCTTTCGTCTTGGGAGATGTAATACGAGCCTGCATTCAAGTCACTACAGGGATATGCAGCCTTATTTCGAGTCAGGGCATCGCGGTGTCCATTCCACTTGAGGCCGCAAACTCAGGGTCCCTCTCACATACCTAGAGCTGAGAGAAGCCTCCTCTTGAGGTGCTTGTGGTAAGGTGGTATTCCTCTGGAGTCGAAGCCAGGGACTAACCTCTCATCTAAAATTGATTTTTGGTCCACGGAGCTCTTTCGTGTTGCTACAGTGACCTCAGGTTCCCTCTAGCCTTGAAACAGAGTTCTTGGGGTTTCTCTGGAGTGCCATCAAGGAAATCAAGGCTCCTTTCATGTGTGATGTGCAACACGGAATTGCTCTGCACGCAGTGCAGGGGAATCGGGCCTCATCTCGCGGCGAGGGGGAAGTCTCATGGTTTTTCTCGAGTTGCGGCGGGAACCTGGGGTATATTCTCGAGTTACGACTGGGATGGCCCTTCCACCCACGTGTTTGTTCAGCCACGTCAGGACTCCTGCCTAGTTGTGAGGGAGAATTCGGGATTCTCCTCGAGGCTTGGCTGGGCAATTGGGACGCCTCTCCAGCTGAGGCGGAGGACCAAGTGTCCCTTTCCACGTGCCACAGGAATCTTAGGACTCCTATCAAGTTTCACGAGGAGTCAGGCATCGTCTCCTTTGGAGGCACTGATCTCCGCGTACCTCTGGAGTTTTCAAAGGATGTGAGGCCTCCGGTCGCGATGAGGTGGGGAACTAGGTCTTTTTCTGTGGTCTCCACAGGGGTTCAGACATCCTTTCGTCTTGGGAGATGCAAGACGAGCCTGCATTCAAGTCACTGCAGGGATATCCGGCCTTATTTCGAGTCAGGGCATCGCGGTGTCCATTCCACTTGAGGCCGCAAAATCAGGGTCCCTCTCACATACCTAGAGCTGAGAGAAGCCTCCTCTTGAGGTGCTTGTGGTAAGGTGGTATTCCTCTGGAGTCGAAGCCAGGGACTAACCTCTCATCTCGAGTTGATTTTTGGTCCACGGAGTTCTTTCGTGTTGCTACAGTGACCTCAGGATCCCTCTAGCCTTGAAACAGTGTTCTTGGGGTTTCTCTGGAGTGCCATCAAGGAAATCAAGGCTCATTTCATGTGTGATGTGCAACACGGAATTGATCTGCACGCAGTGCAGGGGAATCAGGCGTCATCTCGCAGCGAGGGGGAAGACTCATGGTTTTTCTCGAGTTGCGGTGGGAACCTGGGGTATACTCTCGAGTTACGACGGGGATGGCCCTTCCACCCACGTGTTTGTTCAGCGACGTCAGGACTCCTGCCTAGTTGCGAGGGACAATTTGGGATTCTCCTCGAGGCTTGGCAGGGCAATTGGGACGCCTCTCCAGCTGAGGCGGGAGACCAAGGGTCCCTTTCCACCAGCCACAGGAATCCTGGGACTCCTATCAAGTTTCACGAGGAGTCAGGCATCGTCTCCTTTGGAGGCACTGATCTCCGCGTACCTCTGGAGTTTTCAAAGGATGTGAGGCCTCCGGTCGCGATGAGGTGGGGAACTACGTCTTTCTCTGTGGTCTCCACAGGGGATTCAGACATCCTTTCATCTTGGGAGATGCAAGACGAGCCTGCATTCAAGTCACTGCAGTGATATACGGCCTTATTTCGCGTCAGGGCATCGCAGTGTCCATTCGACTTGAGGCCGCAAACTCAGGGTCCCTCTCACATACCTAGAGCTGAGAGAAGCCTCCTCTTGAGGTGCTTGTGGTAAGGTGGTATTCCTCTGGAGTCGAAGCTAGGGACTAACCTCTCATCTCGAGTTGATTTTTGGTCCACGGAACTCTTTCGTGTTGCTACAGTGACCTCAGGATCCCTCTAGCCTTGAAACAGTGTTCTTGGGGTTTCTCTGGAGTGCCAGCAAGGAAATCAAGGCTCCTTTCATGTGTGATGTGCAACACGGAATTGCTCTGCAGGCAGTGCAGGGGAATCGGGCCTCATCTCGCGGCGAGGGGGAAGTCTCATGGTTTTTCTCGAGTTGCGGCGGGAACCTGGGGTATATTCTCGAGTTACGACGGGGATGGCCCTTCCACCCACGTGTTTGTTCAGCCACGTCAGGACTCCTGCCTAGTTGTGAGGGAGAATTCGGGATTCTCCTCGAGGCTTGGCTGGGCAATTGGGACGCCTCTCCAGCTGAGGCGGAGGACCAAGTGTCCCTTTCCACGTGCCACAGGAATCTTAGGACTCCTATCAAGTTTCACGAGGAGTCAGGCATCGTCTCCTTTGGAGGCACTGATCTCCGCGTACCTCTGGAGTTTTCAAAGGATGTGAGGCCTCCGGTCGCGATGAGGTGGGGAACTAGGTCTTTTTCTGTGGTCTCCACAGGGGTTCAGACATCCTTTCGTCTTGGGGGATGCAAGACGAGCCTGCATTCAAGTCACTGCAGGGATATCCGGCCTTATTTCGAGTCAGGGCATCGCGGTGTCCATTCCACTTGAGGCCGCAAAATCAGGGTCCCTCTCACATACCTAGAGCTGAGAGAAGCCTCCTCTTGAGGTGCTTGTGGTAAGGTGGTATTCCTCTGGAGTCGAAGCCAGGGACTAACCTCTCATCTCGAGTTGATTTTTGGTCCACGGAGCTCTTTCGTGTTGCTACAGTGACCTCAGGATCCCTCTAGCCTTGAAACAGTGTTCTTGGGGTTTCTCTGGAGTGCCATCAAGGAAATCAAGGCTCCTTTCATGTGTGATGTGCAACACGGAATTGCTCTCCAGGCAGTGCAGGGGAATCGGGCCTCATCTCGCGGCGAGGGGGAAGTCTCATGGTTTTTCTCGAGTTGCGGCGGGAACCTGGGGTATATTCTCGAGTTACGACGGGGATGGCCCTTCCACACACGTGTTTGTTCAGCGACGGCAGGACTCCTGCCTAGTTGCGAGGGACAACTCGGGATTCTCCTCGAGGCTTGCCAGGGCAATTGGGACGCCTCTCCAGCTGAGGTGGGAGACCAAGTGTCCCTTTCCACGTGCCACAGGAATCCTGGGACTCCTATCAAGTTTCACGAGGAGTCAGGCATCGTCTCCTTTGGAGGCACTGATCTCCGCGTACCTCTGGAGTTTTCAAAGGATGTGAGGCCTCTTGTCGCGATGAGGTGGGGAACTATGTCTTTCTCTGTGGTCTCCACAGGGGATTCAGACATCCTTTCGACTTTGGAGATGTAATACGAGCCTGCATTCAAGTCACTGCAGGGATATGCAGCCTTATTTCGAGTCAGGGCATCGCGGTGTCCATTCCACTTGAGGCCGCAAACTCAGGGTCCCTCTCACATACCTAGAGCTGAGAGAAGCCTCCTCTTGAGGTGCTTGTGGTAAGGTGGTATTCCTCTGGAGTCGAAGCCAGGGACTAACCTCTGATCTCGGGTTGATTTTTGTTCCACGAAGCTCTTTCGTGTTGCTACAGTGACCTCAGGATCCCTCTAGCCTTGAAACAGTGTTCTTGGGTTTTCTCTGGGGTGCCATCAAGGAAATCAAGGCTCCTTTCATGTGTGATGTGCAACACGGAATTGCTCTGCACGCAGTGCAGGGGAATCGGGCCTCATCTCGCGGTGAGGGGGAAGTCTCATGGTTTTCCTCGAGTTGCGGCGGGAACCTGGGGTATATTCTCGAGTTACGACGGGGATGGCCCTTCCACACACGTGTTTGTTCAGCGACGGCAGGACTCCTGCCTAGTTGCGAGGGACAACTCGGGATTCTCCTCGAGGCTTGGCAGGGCAATTGGGACGCCTCTCCAGCTGAGGCAGGAGACCAAGGGTCCCTTTCCACGTGCCACAGGAATCCTGGGACTCCTATGAAGTTCACGAGGAGTCAGGCATCGTCTCCTTTGGAGGCACTGATTTCCGCGTACCTCTGGAGTTTTCAAAGGATGTGAGGCCTCCGGTCGCGATGAGGTGGGGAACTAGGTCTTTCTCTGTGGTCTCCACAGGGGATTCAGACATCCTTTGATCTTGGGAGATGCAAGACGAGCCTGCATTCAAGTCACTGCAGTGATATCCGGCCTTATTTCGCGTCAGGGCATCGCGGTGTCCATTCCACTTGAGGCCGCAAACTCAGGGTCCCTCTCACATAGCTAGAGCTGAGAGAAGCCTCCTCTTGAGGTGCTTGTGGTAAGGTGGTATTCCTCTGGAGTCGAAGCCAGGGACTAACCTCTCATCTCGAGTTGATTTTTGGTTCACGGAGCTCTTTCGTGTTGCTACAGTGACCTCCGGATCCCTCTAGCCTTGAAACAGTCTTCTTGGGGTTTCTCTGGAGTGCCATCAAGGAAATCAAGGCTCCTTTCCTGTGTGATGTGCAACACGGAATTGCTCTGTACGCAGTGCAGGGGAATCGGGCCTCATCTCGCGGAGAGGGGGAAGTCTCATGGTTTTTCTCGAGTTGCGGCGGGAACCTGGGGTATATTCTCGAGTTACGACGGGAATGGCCCTTCCACACACGTGTTTGTTCAGCGACGTCAGGACTCCTGCCTAGTTGCGAGGGACAACTCGGGATTCTCCTCGAGGCTTGCCAGTGCAATTGGGACGCCTCTCCAGCTGAGGCGGGAGACCAAGGGTCCCTTTCCACGTGCCAAAGGAATCCTGGGACTCCTATCAAGTTTCACGAGGAGTCAGGCATTGTCTCCTTTGGAGGCACTGATCTCAGTGTACCTCTGGAGTTTTCAAAGGATGTGAGGCCTCCAGTCGCCATGAGGTGGGGAACTAGTTCTTTCTCTGTGGTCTACACAGGTGATTCAGACATCCTTTCGTCTTGGGAGATGCAAGACGAACCTGCATTCAAGTCACTGCAGGGATATGCGGACTTATTTCGAGTCAGGGCATCGCGGTGTCCATTCCACTTGAGGCCGCAAACTCAGGGTCCCTCTCACATACCTAGAGCTGAGAGAAGCCTCCACTTGAGGTGCTTGTGATTAGGTGGTATTCCTCTGGAGTCGAAGCCAGGGACTAACCTCTCATCTCGAGTTGATTCTTCGTCCACGGAGCTCTTTCTTTTTCCTACAGTGACCTCAGGATCCCTCTAGCCTTGAAACAGTGTTCTTGGGGTTTCTCTGGAGTGCCATCAAGGAAATCAAGGCTCCTTTCATGTGAGATGTGCAACACGGAATTGCTCTGCACGCAGTGCAGGGGAATCGGGCCTCATATCGCGGCGAGGGGGAAATCTCATGGTTTTTCTCGAGTTGCGGCGGGAACCTGGGGTATATTCTCGAGTTACGACGGGGATGGCCCTTCCACCCACGTGTTTGTTCAGCGACGTCAGGACTCCTGCCTAGTTGCGAGGGAAAACTCGGGATTCACCTCGAGGCTTGGCAGGGCAATTGGGACGCCTCTCCAGCTGAGGCGGGAGACCAAGGGTCCCTTTACATGTGCCACAGGAATCCTGGGACTCCTATCAAGTTTCACGAGGAGTCAGGCATCGTCTCCTTTGGAGGCACTGATCTCGGCGAACCTCTGTAGTTTTCAAAGGATGTGAGGCCTCCGGTAGCGATGAGGTTGGGAACTAGGTCTTTCTCTGTGGTCTCCACAGGGGATTCAGACATCCTTTCGTCTTGGGAGATGCAAGACGAGCCTGCATTCAAGTCACTGCAGGGATATCCGGCTTTATTTCGAGTCAGGGCATCGCGGTGTCCATTCCACTTGAGGCCGCAAACTCAGGGTCCCTCTCACATACCTAGAGCTGAGAGAAGCCTCCTCTTGAGGTGCTTGTGGTAAGGTGGTATTCCTCTGGAGTCGAAGCCAGGGTCTAACCTCTCATCTCGAGTTGATTCTTGGTTCACGGAGCTCTTTCGTGTTGCTACAGTGACCTCAGGATCCCTATAGACTTGAAACAGTGTTCTTGGGGTTTCTCTGGAGTGCCGTCAAGGCAATCAAGGCTCCTTTCATGTGTGATGTGCAACACGGAATTGCTCTGCACGCAGTGCAGAATATCGGGCCTCATTTTGCGGCGAGGGGGAAGTCTCATGGTTTTTCTCGAGTTGCGGTGGGAACCTGGGGTATACTCTCGAGTTACGACGGGGATGGCCCATCCACCCACGTGTTTGTTCAGCGACGTCAGGACTCCTGCCTAGTTGCGAGGGACAACTCGGGATTCTCCTCGAGGCTTGGCAGGGCAATTGGAACGCCTCTCCAGCTGAGGCGGGAGAACAAGGGTCCCGTTCCACGTGCCACAGTAATCCTGGGACTCCTATCAAGTTTCACGAGGACTCAGGCATCGTCTCCTTTGGAGGCACTGATCGCCGCGTACCTCTGGAGTTTTCAAAGGATGTGAGGCCTCCGGTCGCGATGAGGTGGGGAACTAGGTCTTTTTCTGTGGTCTCCACAGGGGATTCAGACATCCTTTCGTCTGGGGAGATGCAAGACGAGCCTGCATTCAAGTCACTGCAGTGATATCCGGCCTTATTTCGAGTCAGGGCCTCGCGGTGTGCATTTCACTTGAGGCCGCAAACTAAGGGTCCCTCTCACATACTTAGAGCTGAGAGAAGCCTGCTCCTGTGGTGCTTGTGGTAAGGTGGTATTCCTCTGGAGTCGAAGCCAGGGACTAACCTTTCATCTCGAGTTGATTTTTTGTCCACGGAGATCTTTCTTGTTGCTACAGTGACCTCAGGATCCGTCTAGCCTTGAAACAGTGTTCTTGGGGTTTCTCTGGAGTGCCATCAAGGAAATCAAGGCTCCTTTCATGTGTGATGTGCAACACGGAATTGCTCTGCACGCAGTGCAGGGGAATCGGGCCTCATCTCGCGGCGAGGGGAAGTCTCATGGTTTTTCTCGAGTTGCGGCGGGAACCTGGGGTATATTCTCGAGTTACGACGGGGATGGCCCTTCCACCCACGTGTTTGTTCAGCCACGGCAGGACTCCTGCCTAGTTGCGAGGGACAACTCGGGATTCTCCTCGAGGCTTGGCAGGGCATTTGGGACGCCTCTCCAGCTGAGGCGGGAGACCAAGGGTCCCTTTCCACGTGCCACAGGAATCCTGGGACTCCTATCAAGTTTCACGAGGAGTCAGGCATCGTCTCCTTTGGAGGCACTGATCTCCGCGTACCTCTGGAGTTTTCAAAGCATGTGATGCCTCTGGTCGCGATGAGGTGGGGAACTAGGTCTTTTTCTGTGATCTCCACAGGGAATTCAACATTCCTTTGGTTTTGGGAGATGCAAGACGAGTCTGCATTCAAGTCACTGCAGGGATATCCGGCCTTATATCGAGTCAGGGCATCACGGTGTCCATTCCACTTGAGGCCGCAAACTCAGGGTCCCTCTCACATACCTAGAGCTGAGAGAAGCCTGCTCCTGTGATGCTTGTGGTAAGGTGGTATTCCTCTGGAGTCGAAGCCAGGGACTAACCTCTCATATCGAGTTGATTTTTGGTCCACGGAGCTCTTTCGTGTTGCTACAGTGACCTCAGGATCCCTCTAGCCTTGAAACAGTGTTCTTGGGGTTTCTCTGGAGTGCCATCAAGGAAATCAAGGCTCCTTTCATGTGTGATGTGCAACACGGAATTGCTCTGCACGCAGTACAGGGGAATCGGGCCTCATTTTGCGGCGAGGGGGAAGTCTCATGGTTTTTCTCGAGTTGCGGCGGGAACCTGGGGTATATTCTCGAGTTACGACGGGGATGGCCCTTCCACACACGTGTTTATTCAGCGACGTCAGGACTCCCGCCTATTTGCGAGGGACAAATCGGGATTCTCCTTAAGGCTTGGCAGAATTGGGATGCCTCTCCAGCTGAGGGGGGAGACCAAGTGTCCCTTTCCACGTGCCACAGGAATCCTGGGATTCCTATCAAGTTTCACGAGGAGTCAGGCATCGTCTCCTTTGGAGGCACTGATCTCCGCGTTCCTCTGGAGTTTTCAAAGGATGTGAGGCCTCCAGTCGCGATGAGGTGGGGAACTAGGTCTTTCTCTGTGGTCTCCAGAGGGGATTCAGACATCCTTTCATCTTGGGAGATGCAAGACGAGCCTGCATTCAAGTCACTGCAGGGATATCCGGCCTTATTTCGAGTCAGGGCATCGCGGTGTCCATTCCACATGAGGCCACAAACTCAGGGTCCTTGTCACATACCTAGAGCTGAGAGAAGCCTCCTCTTGAGGTGCTTGTGGTAAGGTGGTATTCCTCTGGAATCGAAGCCAGGGACTAACCTCTCATCTCGAGTTGATTTTTGGTCCACGGAGCTCTTTTGTGTTGCTACAGTGACCTCAGGATCCCTCTAGGCTTGAAACAGTGTTCTTGGGGTTTCTCTGGAGTGCCATCAAGGAAATCAAGGCTCCTTTCATGTGTGATGTGCAACACGGAATTGCTCTGCACGCAGTGCAGGGGAATCGGGCCTTATCTCACGGCGAGGGGGAAGTCTCATGGTTTTTCTCGAGTTGCGGCAGGAACCTGGGGTATATTCTCGAGTTACGACGGGGATGGCCCTTCCACCCACGTGTTTGTTCAGCCACGTCAGGACTCCTGCCTAGTTGCAAGGGCCAACTCGGGATTCTCCTTGAGGCTTGGCAGGGCAATTGGGACGCCTCTCCAGCTGAGGGGGGAGACCAAGGGTCCCTTTCCACGTGCCACAGGAATCCTGGGACTCCTATCAAGTTTCACGAGGAGTCAGGCATCGTCTCCTTTGGAGGCACTGATCTCCGCGTACCTCTGGAATTTTCAAAGAATGTGAGGCCTCCGGTCGCGATGAGGTGGGGAACTAGGTCTTTCTCTGTGGTCTCCACAGGGGATTCAGACATCCTTTCGTCTTGGGAGATGCAAAACGAGCCTGCATTTAAGTCACTGCCGGGATATCCGGCCTTATTTTGAGTCAGGGCATCGCAGTGTCCATTCCACTTGAGGCCGCAAACTCAGGGTCCCTCTCACATACTTAGAGCTGAGAGAAGCCTCCTCTTGAGGTGCTTGTGGTAAGGTGGTATTCCTCTGGAGTCGAAGCCCGGGACTAACCTCTCATCTCGAGTTGATTTTTGGTCCACGGAGCTCTTTCGTGTTGCTACAGTGACCTCAGGATCCCTCTAGCCTTGAAACAGTGTTCTTGGGGTTTCTCTGGAGTGCCATCAAGGAAATCAAGGCTCCTTTCATGTGTGATGTGCAACACGGAATTGCTCTGCATGCAGTGCAGGGGAATCGGGCCTCATCTCGCGGCGAGGGGGAAGTCTCATGGTTTTTCTCGAGTTGCGGCGGGAACCTGGGGTATACTCTCGAGTTACGACCGGGATGGCCCTTCCACCCACGTGTTTGTTCAGCGACGTCAGGACTCCTGCCTAGTTGCGAGGGACATCTCGGGATTCTCCTCGAGGCATGGCAGGGCAATTGGGACGCCTCTCCAGCTGAGGCGGGAGACCAAGGGTCCCTTTCCACGTGCCACAGGAATCCTGGGACTCTTATCAAGTTTCACGAGGAGTCAGGCATCGTCTCCTTTGGAGGCACTGATCTCCGCATACCTCTAGAGTTTTCAAAGGATGTGAGGCCTCCGGTCGCCATGAGGTGGGGAACTAGGTCTTTCTCTGTGGTCTCCACAGGGGATTCAGACATCCTTTCGTCTTGGGAGATGCAAGACGAGCCTGCATTCAAGTCACTGCATGGATATCCGACCTTATTTCGAGTCAGGGCATCGCGGTGTCCATTCCACTTGAGGCCGCAAACTCAGGGTCCCTCTCACATACCTAGAGCTGAGAGAAGCCTCCTCTTGAGGTGCTTGTGGTAAGGTGGTATTCCTCTGGAGTCGAAGCCAGGGACTAACCTCTCATCTCGAGTTGATTTTTGGTCCACGGAGCTCTTTCGTGTTGCTACAGTGACCTCAGGATCCCTCTAGCCTTGAAACAGTGTTCTTGGGGTTTCTCTGGAGTGCCATCCAGGAAATCAAGGCTCATTTCATGTGTGATGTGCAACACGGAATTGCTCTGCACGCAGTGCAGGGGAATCAGGCATCATCTCGCGGCGAGGGGGAAGACTCATGGTTTTTCTCGAGTTGCGGCGGGAACCTGGGGTATATTCTCGAGTTACGACGGGGATGGCCATTCCACCCACGTGTTTGTTCAGCGACGTCAGGACTCCTGCCTAGTTGCGAGGGACAATTTGGGATTCTCCTCGAGGCTTGGCAGGGCAATTGGGACGCCTCTCCAGCTGAGGCGGGAGACCAAGGGTCCCTTTCCACCAGCCACAGGAATCCTGGGACTCCTATCAAGTTTCACGAGGAGTCAGGCATCGTCTCCTTTGGAGGCACTGATCTCCGCGTACCTCTGGAGTTTTCAAAGCATGTGATGCTTCTGTTCGCGATGAGGTGGGGAACTAGGTCTTTTTCTGTGATCTCCACAGGGAATTCAGACATCCTTTCGTCTTGGGAGATGCAAGACGAGTCTGCATTCAAGTCACTGCAGGGATATCCGGCCTTATATCGAGTCAGGGCATCGCGGTGTCCATTCCACTTGAGGCCGCAAACTCAGGGTTCCTCTCACATACCTAGAGCTGAGAGAAGCCTGCTCCTGTGGTGCTTGTGGTAAGGTGGTATTCCTCTGGAGTCGAAGCCAGTGACTAACTTCTCATCTCGAGTTCATTTTTTGTCCACGGAGCTCTTTTGTGTTGCTACAGTGACCTCAGGATTCCTCTAGCCTTGAAACAGTGTTCTTGGGGTTTCTCTGGAGTGCCGTCAAGGAAATCAAGGCTCCTTTCATGTGTGATGTGCAACACGGAATTGCTCTGCACGCAGTGCAGGGGAATCGGGCCTCATCTCGCGGCGAGGGGGAAGTCTCATGGTTTTTCTCGAGTTGCGGCGGGAACCTGGGGTATATTCTCGAGTTACGACGGGGATGGCCCTTCCACCCACGTGTTTGTTCAGCGACGTCAGAACTGTGCCTAGTTGCAAGGGACAACTCGGGATTCTCCTTGAGGCTTGGCAGGGCAATTGGGACGCCTCTCCAGCTGAGGTGGGAGACCAAGTGTCCCTTTCCACGTGCCACAGGAATCCTGGGACTCCTATCAAGTTTCACGAGGAGTCAGGCATCGTCTCCTTTGGAGGCACTGATCTCCGCGTACCTCTGGAGTTTTCAAAGGATGTGAGGCCTCCGGTCGCGATGAGGTGGGGAACTAGGTCTTTCTCTGTGGTCTCCACAGGGGATTCAGACATCCTTTCGTCTTGGGAGATGCAAGACGAGCCTGCATTCAACTCACTGCAGGGATATCCAGCCTTATTTCGAGTCAGGGCATCGCCGTGTCCATTCCACTTGAGGCCACAAATTCAGGGTACCTGTCACATACCTAGAGCTGAGAGAAGCCTCCTCTTGAGGTGCTTGTGGTAAGGTGGTATTCCTCTGGAGTCGAAGCCAGGAACTAACCTCTCATCTCGAGTTGATTTTTGGTCCATGGAGCTCTTTTGTGTTGCTACAGTGACCTCAGGTTCCCTCTAGCCTTGAAATAGTGTTTTTGGGGTTTCTCTGGAGTGCCATCAAGGAAATCAAGGCTCCTTTCATGTGTGATGTGCAACACGGAATTGCTCTGCACGCAGTACAGGGGAATCGGGCATCATCTCGCGGCGAGGGGGAAGTCTCATGGTTTTTCTCGAGTTGCGGCGGGAACCTGGGGTATATTCTCGAGTTACGACGGGGATGGCCCTTCCACACACGTGTTTGTTCAGCGACGTCAGGACTCCTGCCTTGTTGCGAGGGACAATTTGGGATTCTCCTCGAGGCTTGGCAGGGCAATTGGGACGCCTCTCCAGCTGAGGCGGGAGACCAAGGGTCCCTTTCCACCAGCCACAGGAATCCTGGGACTCCTATCAAGTTTCACGAGGAGTCAGGCATCGTCTCCTTTGGAGGCACTGATCTCCGCGTACCTCTGGAATTTTCAAAGAATGTGGGGCCTCCGGTCGTGATGAGGTGGGGAACTAGGTCTTTCTCTGTGGTCTCCACAGGGGATTCAGACATCCTTTCGTCTTGGGAGATGCAAAACGAGCCTGCATTTAAGTCACTGCAGGGATATCCGGCCTTATTTTGAGTTAGGGCATCGCAGTGTCCATTCCACTTGAGACCGCAAACTCAGGGTCCCTCTCACATACCTAGAGCTGAGAGAAGCCTCCTCTTGAGGTGCTTGTGGTAAGGTGGTATTCCTCTGGAGTCGAAGCCAGGGACTAACCTCTCATCTCGAGTGGATTTTTGGTCCACGGAGCTCTTTCCTGTTGCTACAGTGACCTCAGGATCCCTCTAGCCTTGAAACAGTGTTCTTGGGGTTTCTCTGGAGTGCCATCAAGGAAATCAAGGCTCCTTTCATGTGTGATGTGCAACACGGAATTGCTCTGCACGCAGTGCAGGGGAATCGGGCCTCATCTCGCGGCGAGGGGGAAGTCTCATGGTTTTTCTCGAGTTGCGGCGGGAACCTGGGGTATACTCTCGAGTTACGACCGGGATGGCCCGTCCAACCACGTGTTTGTTCAGCGACGTCAGGACTCCTGCCTAGTTGCGAGGGACATCTCGGGATTCTCCTCGAGGCATGGCAGGGAAATTGGGACGCCTCTCCATCTGAGGCGGGAGACCAAGGGTCCCTTTCCACGTGCCACAGGAATCTTAGGACTCCTATCAAGTTTCACGAGGAGTCAGGCATCGTCTCCTTTGGAGGCACTGATCTCCGCGTACCTCTGGAGTTTTGAAAGGATGTGAGGCCTCCGGTCGCGATGAGGTGGGGAACTAGGTCTTTTTCTGTGGTCTCCACAGGGGTTCAGACATCCTTTCGTCTTGGGAGATGCAAGACGAGCCTGCATTCAAGTCACTGCAGGGATATCCGGCCTTATTTCGAGTCAGGGCATCGCGGTGTCCATTCCACTTGAGGCCGCAAAATCAGGGTCCCTCTCACATACCAAGAGCTGAGAGAAGCCTCCTCTTGAGGTGCTTGTGGTAAGGTGGTATTCCTCTGGAGTCGAAGCCAGGGACTAACCTCTCATCTCGAGTTGATTTTTGGTCCACGGAGCTCTTTCGTGTTGCTACAGTGACCTCAGGATCCCTCTAGCCTTGAAACAGTGTTCTTGGGGTTTCTCTGGAGTGCCATCAAGGAAATCAAGGCTCATTTCATGTGTGATGTGCAACACGGAATTGCTCTGCACGCAGTGCAGGGGAATCAGGCATCATCTCGCGGCGAGGGGGAAGACTCATGGTTTTTCTCGAGTTGCGGTGGGAACCTGGGGTATATTCTCGAGTTACGACGGGGATGGCCCTTCCACCCACGTGTTTGTTCAGCGACGTCAGGACTCCTGCCTTGTTGCGAGGGACAATTTGGGATTCTCCTCGAGGCTTGGCAGGGCAATTGGGACGCCTCTCCAGCTGAGGCGGGAGACCAAGGGTCCCTTTCCACCAGCCACAGGAATCCTGGGACTCCTATCAAGTTTCACGAGGAGTCAGGCATCGTCTCCTTTGGAGGCACTGATCTCCGCGTACCTCTGGAGTTTTCAAAGCATGTGATGCCTCTGTTCGCGATGAGGTGGGGAACTAGGTCTTTTTCTGTGATCTCCACAGGGAATTCAGACATCCTTTCGTCTTGGGAGATGCAAGACGAGTCTGCATTCAAGTCACTGCAGGGATATCCGGCCTTATATCGAGTCAGGGCATTGCGGTGTCCATTCCACTTGAGGCCGCAAACTCAGGGTTCCTCTCACATACCTAGAGATGAGAGAAGCCTGCTCCTGTGGTGCTTGTGGTAAGGTGGTATTCCTCTGGAGTCGAAGCCAGTGACTAACTTCTCATCTCGAGTTCATTTTTTGTCCACGGAGCTCTTTTGTGTTGCTACAGTGACCTCAGGATCCCTCTAGCCTTGAAACAGTGTTCTTGGGGTTTCTCTGGAGTGCCGTCAAGGAAATCAAGGCTCCTTTCATGTGTGATGTGCAACACGGAATTGCTCTGCACGCAGTGCAGGGGAATCGGGCCTCATTTTGCGGCGAGGGGGAAGTCTCATGGTTTTTCTCGAGTTGCGGCGGGAACCTGGGGTATATTCTCGAGTTACGACGGGGATGGCCCTTCCACCCACGTGTTTGTTCAGCGACGTCAGAACTGTGCCTAGTTGCAAGGGACAACTCGGGATTCTCCTTGAGGCTTGGCAGGGCAATTGGGACGCCTCTCCAGCTGAGGTGGGAGACCAAGTGTCCCTTTCCACGTGCCACAGGAATCCTGGGACTCCTATCAAGTTTCACGAGGAGTCAGGCATCGTCTCCTTTGGAGGCACTGATCTCCGCGTACCTCTGGAGTTTTCAAAGGATGTGAGGCCTCCGGTCGCGATGAGGTGGGGAACTAGGTCTTTCTCTGTGGTCTCCACAGGGGATTCAGACATCCTTTCGTCTTGGGAGATGCAAGACGAGCCTGCATTCAAGTCACTGCAGGGATATCCAGCCTTATTTCGAGTCAGGGCATCGCCGTGTCCATTCCACTTGAGGCCACAAATTCAGGGTACCTGTCACATACCTAGAGCTGAGAGAAGCCTCCTCTTGAGGTGCTTGTGGTAAGGTGGTATTCCTCTGGAGTCGAAGCCAGGAACTAACCTCTCATCTCGAGTTGATTTTTGGTCCACGGAGCTCTTTTGTGTTGCTACAGTGACCTCAGGTTCTCTCTAGCCTTGAAATAGTGTTTTTGGGGTTTCTCTGGAGTGCCATCAAGGAAATCAAGGCTCCTTTCATGTGTGATGTGCAACACGGAATTGCTCTGCACGCAGTACAGGGGAATCGGGCATCATCTCGCGGCGAGGGGGAAGTCTCATGGTTTTTCTCGAGTTGCGGCGGGAACCTGGGGTATATTCTCGAGTTACGACGGGGATGGCCCTTCCACACACGTGTTTGTCAGCGACGACAGGACTCCTGCCTAGTTGCGAGGGACAACTAGGAATTCTCCTCGAGGCTTGGCAGGGCAATTGGGACGCCTCTCCAGCTGAGGCGGGAGACCAATGGGCCCTTTCCACCAGCCGCAGGAATCCTGGGACTGCTATCAAGTTTCACGAGGAGTCAGGCATCGTCTCCTTTGGAGGCACTGATCTCCGCGTACCTCTGGAGTTTTCAAAGCATGTGATGCCTCTGGTCGCGATGAGGTGGGGAACTAGGTCTTTTTCTGTGATCTCCACAGGGAATTCAGACATCCTTTCGTCTTGGGAGATGCAAGACGAGTCTGCATTCAAGTCACTGCAGGGATATCCGGCCTTATATCGAGTCAGGGCATCGCAGTGTCCATTCCACTTGAGGCCGCAAACTCAGGGTCCCTCTCACATACCTAGAGCTGAGAGAAGCCTGCTCCTGTGGTGCTTGTGGTAAGGTGGTATTCCTCTGGAGTCGAAGCCAGGGACTAACCTCTCATCTCGAGTTGACTTTTGGTCCACGGAGCTCTTTCGTGTTGCTACAGTGACCTCAGGATCCCTCTAGCCTTGAAACAGTGTTCTTGGGGTTTCTCTGGAGTGCCATCAAGGAAATCAAGGCTCCTTTAATGTGTGATGTGCAACACGGAATTGCTCTGCACGCAGTGCAGGGGCATCGGGCCTCATTTGGCGGCGAGGGGGAAGTCTCATGGTTTTTCTCGAGTTGCGGCGGGAACCTGGGGTATATTCTCGAGTTACGACGGGGATGGCCGTTCCACCCACGTGTTTATTCAGCGACGTCAGGACTCCCGCCTAGTTGCGAGAGACAAATTGGGATTCTCCTTAAGGCTTGGCAGGAGAATTGGGATGCCTCTCCAGCTGAGGGGGGAGACCAAGTGTCCCTTTCCACGTGCCACAGGAATCCTGGGACTCCTATCAAGTTTCACGAGGAGTCAGGCATCGTCTCCTTTGGAGGCACTGATCTCCGCATACCTCTAGAGTTTTCAAAGGATGTGAGGCCTCCGGTCGCGATGAGGTGGGGAACTAGGTCTTTCTCTGTGGTCTCCACAGGGGATTCAGACATCCTTTCGTCTTGGGAGATGCAAGACGAGCCTGCATTTAAGTCACTGCATGGATATCCGACCTTATTTCGAGTCAGGGCATCGCGGTGTCCATTCCACTTGAGGCCGCAAACTCAGGGTCCCTCTCACATACCTAGAGCTGAGAGAAGCCTCCTCTTGAGGTGCTTGTGGTAAGGTGGTATTCCTCTGGAGTCGAAGCCAGGGACTAACCTCTCATCTCAAATTGATTTTTGGTCCACGGAGCTCTTTCGTGTTGCTACAGTGACCTCAGGTTCCCTCTAGCCTTGAAACAGTGTTCTTGGGGTTTCTCTGGAGTGCCATCAAGGAAATCAAGGCTCCTTTTATGTGTGATGTGCAACACGGAATTGCTCTGCACGCAGTGCAGGGGAATCGGGCCTCATCTCGCGGCGAGGGGGAAGTCTCATGGTTTTTCTCGTGTTGCGGCGGGAACCTGGGGTATATTCTCGAGTTACAACGGGGATGGCCCTTCCACACACGTGTTTGTTCAGCGACGGCAGGACTCCTGCCTAGTTGTGAGGGAGAATTCCGGATTCTGCTCGAGGCTTGGCAGGGCAATTGGGACGCCTCTCCAGCTGAGGCGGGACACCAAGTGTCTCTTTCCACGTGCCACAGGAATCCTCGGACTCCTATCAAGTTTCACGAGGAGTCAGGCATCGTCTCCTTTGGAGGCACTGATCTCTGCGTACCTCTGGAGTTTTCAAAGGGTGTGAGGCCTCCGTTCGCGATGAGGTGGGGAACTAGGTATTTCTTTTTGGTCTCCACAGGGGATTCGGACATCCTTTCATCTTGGGAGATGCAAGACGAGCCTGCATTCAAGTCACTGCAGGGATATCCGGCCTTATATCGAGTCAGGGCATTGCGGTGTCCATTCCCCTTGAGGCCGCAAAATCAGGGTCCCTCTCACATACCTAGAGCTGAGAGAAGCCTCCTCTTGAGGTGCTTGTGGTAAGGTGGTGTTCCTCTGGAGTCGAAGCCAGGGACTAACCTCTCATCTCGAGTTGATTTTTGGTCCACGGAGCTCTTTTGTGTTGCTACAGTGACCTCAGGTTCCGTCTAGCCTTGAAACAGTGTTCTTGGGGTTTCTCTGGAGTGCCATCAAGGAAATCAAGGCTCCTTTCATGTGTGATGTGCAACACGGAGTTGCTCTGCACGCAGTGCAGGGGAATCGGGCCTCATCTCGCGGCGAGGGGGAAGTCTCATGGTTTTTCTCGAGTTGCGGCGGGAACCTGGGGTATATTCTCGAGTTACGACGGGGATGGCCCTTCCACACACGTGTTTGTTCAGCGACGGCAGGACTCCTGCCTAGTTGCGAGGGACAACACGGGATTCTGCTCGAGGCTTGGCAGGGCAATTGGGACGCCTCTCCAGCTGAGGCGGGAGACCAAGTGTCCCTATCCACTTGACAAAGGAATCCTGGGACTCCTATCAAGTTTCACGAGGAGTCAGGCAGCGTCTCCTTTGGAGGCCCTGATCTCCATGTACCTCTGGAGTTTTCAAAGGATGTGAGGCCTCCGGTCGCGATGAGGTGGGGAACTAGGTCTTTTTCTGTGGTCTCCACAGGGGATTCAGACATCCTTTCGTCTTGGGAGATGCAAGACGAGCCTGCATTCAAGTCACTGCAGGGATATCCAGCCTTATTTCGAGTCAGGGCATCGTGGTGTGCATTCCATTTGACGCCGCAAACTCAGGGTCTCTCTCACATACCTAGAGCTGAGAGAAGCCTCCTCTTGAGGTGCTTGTGGTAAGGTGGTGTTCCTCTGGAGTCGAAGCCAGGGACTAACCTCTCATCTCGAGTTGATTTGTGGTCCACGGAGCTCTTTTGTGTTGCTACAGTGACCTCAGGTTCCCTCTAGCCTTGAAACAGTGTTCTTGGGGTTTCTCTGGAGTGCCATCAAGGAAATCAAGGCTCCTTTCATGTGTGATGTGCAACACGGAGTTGCTCTGCACGCAGTGCAGGGGAATCGGTCCTCATCTCGCGGCGAGGGGGAAGTCTCATGGTTTTTCTCGAGTTGCGGCGGGAACCTGGGGTATATTCTCGAGTTACGACGGGGATGGCCCTTCCACACACGTGTTTGTTCAGGGACGGCAGGACTCCTGCCTAGTTGCGAGGGACAACACGGGATTCTGCTCGAGGCTTGGCAGGGCAATTGGGACGCCTCTCCAGCTGAGGCGGGAGACCAAGTGTCCCTATCCACTTGCCACAGGAATCCTGGGACTCCTATCAAGTTTCACGAGGAGTCAGGCATCGTCTCCTTTGGAGGCCCTGATCTCCGCGTACCTCTGGAGTTTTCAAAGAATGTGAGGCCTCCGGTCGCAATGAGGTGGGGAACTAGGTCTTTCTCTGTGGTCTCCACAGGGGATTCAGACATCCTTTCGTCTTGGGAGATGCAAAACGAGCCTGCATTTAAGTCACTGCAGGGATATCCGGCCTTATTTTGAGTCAGGGCATCCCAGTGTCCATTCCTCTTGAGACCGCAAACTCAGGGTCCCTCTCACATACCTAGAGCTGAGAGAAGCCTCCTCTTGAGGTGCTTGTGGTAAGGTGGTATTCCTCTGGAGTCGAAGCCAGGGACTAACCTCTTATCTCGAGTTGATTTTTGGTCCACGGAGCTCTTTCGTGTTGCTACAGTGACATCAGGATCCCTCTAGCCTTGAAACAGTGTTCTTGGGGTTTCTCTGGAGTGCCATCAAGGAAATCAAGGCTCCTTTCATGTGTGATGTGCAACACGGAGTTGCTCTGCACGCATTGCAGGGGAATCGGGCCTCATCTCGCGGCGAGGGGAAAGTCTCATGGTTTTTATCGAGTTGCGGCGGGAACCTGGGGTATACTCTCGAGTTACGACCGGGATGGCCCGTCCAACCACGTGTTTGTTCAGCGACGTCAGGACTCCTGCCTAGTTGCGAGGGACAACTCGGGATTCTCCTCGAGGCTTGGCAGGGCAATTGGGACGCCTCTAAAGCTGAGGCGGGAGACCAAGGGTCCCTTTCCACGTGCCACAGGAATCCTCGGACTCCTATCAAGTTTCATAAGGAGTCAGGCATCGTCTCATTTGGAGGCCCTGATCTCCGCGTACCTCTGGAGTTTTCAAAGGATGTGAGGCCTCCGGTCGCGATGAGGTGGGGAATTAGGTCTTTCTCTGTGGTCTCCACAGGGGAATCGGACATCCTTTCATCTTGGGAGATGCAAGACGAGCCTGCATTCAAGTCACTGCAGGGATATCCGGCCTTATTTCGAGTCAGGGCATCGCGGTGTCCATTCCACTTGAGGCCGCAAACTCAGGGTCCCTGTCACATACCTAGAGCTGAGAGAAGCCTCCTCTTGAGGTGCTTGTGGTAAGGTGGTATTCCTCTGGAGTCGAAGCCAGGGACTAACGTCTCATCTCGAGTTGATTTTTGGTCCACGGAGCTCTTTCGTGTTTCTACAGTGACATCAGGATCCCTCTAGCCTTGAAACAATGTTCTTGGGGTTTCTCTGGAGTGCCATCAAGGAAATCAAGGCTCCTTTCATGTGTGATGTGCAACACGGATTTGCTCTGCACGCAGTGCAGGGGAATCGGGCCTCATCTCGCGGCGAGGGGGAAGTCTCATGGTTTTTCTCGAGTTGCGGCGGGAACCTGGGGTACACTCTCGAGTTACGACCAGGATGGCCCGTCCAACCACGCGTTTGTTCAGCGACGTCAGGACTCCTTCCTAGTTGCCTGGGACATCTCGGGATTCTCCTCGAGGCTTGGCAGGGCAATTGGGACGCCTCCCCAGCTGAGGCGGGAGACCAAGGGTCCCTTTCCACGTGCCACAAGAATCCTGGGACTCCTATCAAGTTTCACGAGGAGTCAGGCATCGTCTCCTTTGGAGGCACTGATCTCCGCATATCTCTAGAGTTTTCAAAGGATGTGAGGCGTCCGGTCGCGATGAGGTGGGGAACTAGGTCTTTCTCTGTGGTCTCCACAGGGGATTCAGACATCCTTTCGTCTTGGGAGATGCAAGACGAGCCTGCATTCAAGTCACTGCATGGATATCCGACCTTATTTCGAGTCAGGGCATCGCGGTGTCCATTCCACTTGAGGCCGCAAACTCAGGGTCCCTCTCACATACCTAGAGCTGAGAGAAGCCTCCTCTTGAGGTGCTTGTGGTTAGGTGGTATTCCTCTGGAGTCGAAGCCAGGGACGAACCTCTCATCTCGAGTTGATTTTTGGTCCACGGAGCTCTTTCGTGTTGCTACAGTGACCTCAGGATCCCTCTAGCCTTGAAACAGTGTTCTTGGGGTTTCTCTGGAGTGCCATCAAGGAAATCAAGGCTCATTTCATGTGTGATGTGCAACACGGAATTGCTCTGCACGCAGTGCAGGGGAATCAGGCCTCATCTCGCGGCGAAGGGGAAGTCTCATGGTTTTTCTCGAGTTGCGGCGGGAACCTGGGGTATACTCTCGAGTTACGACGGGGATGGCCCTTCCACCCACGTGTTTGTTCAGCGACGGCAGGACTCCTGCCTAGTTGTGAGGGAGAATTCGGGATTCTCCTCGAGGCTTGGCAGGGCAATTGGGACGCCTCTCCAGCTGAGGCGGGAGACCAAGGGTCCCTTTCCACCAGCCACAGGAATCCTGGGACTCCTATCAAGTTTCACGAGGAGTCAGGCATCGTCTCCTTTGGAGGCACTGATCTCCGCATACCTCTAGAGTTTTCAAAGAATGTGAGGCCTCTGGTCGCGATGAGGTGAGGAACTAGGTCTTTCTCTGTGGTCTCCACAGGGGATTCAGACATCCTTTCGTCTTGGGAGATGCAAGACGAGCCTGCATTCAAGTCACTGCAGGGATATCCGAACTTATTTCGAGTCAGGGCATCGCGGTGTCCATTCCACTTGAGGCCGCAAACTCAGGGTCCCTCTCACATACCTAGAGCTGAGAGAAGCCTCCTCTTGAGGTGCTTGTGGTAAGGTGGTATTCCTCTGGAGTCGAAGCCAGGGACTAACCTCTCATCTCGAGTTGATTTTTGGTCCACGGAGCTCTTTCGTGTTGCTACAGTGATCTCAGGATCCCTCTAGCCTTGAAACAGTGTTCTTGGGGTTTCTCTGGAGTGCCATCAAGGAAATCAAGGCTCCTTTCATGTGTGATGTGCAACACGGAATTGCTCTGCACGCATTACAGGGGAATCGGGCCTCATCTCGCGGCGAGGGGGAAGTCTCATGGTTTTTCTCGATTTGCGGCGGGAATCTGGGGTATACTCTCGAGTTACGACCGGGATGGCCCGTCCAACCACGTGTTTGTTCAGCGACATCAGGACTCCTGCCTAGTTGCGAGGGACAACTCGGGATTCTCCTCGAGGCTTGGCAGGGCAATTGGGACGCCTATCCAGCTGAGGCGGGAGACCAAGGGTCCCTTTCCACGTGCCACAGGAATCCTGGGACTCCTATCAAGTTTCACGAGGAGTCAGGCATCGTCTCCTTTGGAGGCACTGATCTCCGCATACCTCTAGAGTTTTCAAAGAATGTGAGGCCTCCGGTCGCGATGAAGTGAGGAACTAGGTCTTTCTCTGTGGTCTCCACAGGGGATTCAGACATCCTTTCGTCTTGGGAGATGCAAGACGAGCCTGCATTCAAGTCACTGCAGGGATATCCGAACTTATTTCGAGTCAGGGCATCGCGGTGTCCATTCCACTTGAGGCCGCAAACTCAGGGTCCCTCTCACATACCTAGAGCTGAGCGAAGCCTCCTCTTGAGGTGCTTGTGGTAAGGTGGTATTCCTCTGGAGTCGAATCCAGGGACTAACCTCTCATCTCGAGTTGATTTGTGGTCCACGGAGCTCTTTCGTGTTGCTACAGTGACCTCAGGATCCCTCTAGCCTTGAAACAGTGTTCTTGGGGTTTCTCTGGAGTGCCATCAAGGAAATCAAGGCTCCTTTCATGTGTGATGTGCAACAAGGAATTGCGCTGCACGCAGTTCAGGGGAATCGGGCCTCATCTCGCGGTGAGGGGGAAGTCTCATGGTTTTTCTCGAGTTGCGGCGGGAACCTGGGGTATCTTCTCGAGTTACGACGGGGATGGCCCTTCCAGCCACGTGTTTGTTCAGCGACGGCAGGACTCCTGCCTTGTTGCGAGGGAAAACTCGGGATTCTCCTCGAGGCTTGGCAGGGCAATTGGGACGCCTCTCCAGCTGAGGCGGGAGACCAAGGGTCCCTTTCCACGTGCCACAGGAATCCTGGGACTCCTATCAAGTTTCACGAGGAGTCAGGCATCGTCTCCCTTGGAGGCACTGATCTCTGTGTACCTCTGGAGTTTTCAAAGGATGTGAGGCCTCCGGTCGCGATGAGGTGGGGAACTAGGTCTTTCTCTGTGGTCTCCACAGGGGAATCAGACATCCTTTCGTCTTGGGAGATGCAAGACGAGCCTGCATTCAAGTCACTGCAGGGATATCCGGCGTTACTTCGCCTCAGGGCATCGCAGTGTCCATTCCACTTCAGGCCGCAAACTCAGGGTCCCTCTCACATACCTAGAGCTGAGAGAAGCCTCCTCTTGAGGTGCTTGTGGTAAGGTGGTATTCCTCTGGTGTCGAAGCCAGGGACTAATCTCTCATCTCGAGTTGATTTTTGGTCCACGGAGCTCTTTCGTGTTGCTACAGTGACCTCAGGATCCCTCTAGCCTTGAAACAGTGTTCTTGGGGTTTCTCTGGAGTGCCATCAAGAAAATCAAGGATCCTTTCATGTTTGATGTGCAATACGGAATTGCTTTGAATGCAGTGCAGGGGAATCGGGCCTCATCTCGCGGCGAGGGGGAAGTCTCATGGTTTTTCTCGAGTTTCGGCGGGAACCTGGGGTATATTCTCGAGTTACGACGGGGATGGCCCTTCCACATACGTGTTTGTTCAGCGACGGCAGGACTCCTGCCTAGTTGCGAGGGACAACTCGGGATTCTCCTCGAGGCTTGGCAGGGCAATTGGGACGCCTCTCCAGCTGAGGCGGGTGACCAAGTGTCCCTTTCCACGTGCCACAGGAATCCTGGGACTCCTATCAAGTTTCACGAGGAGTCAGGCATCGTCTCCCTTGGAGGCACTGATCTCCGCGTACGTCTGGAGTTTTCAAAGGTTGTGAGGCCTCCGTTCGCGATGAGGTGGGGAACTAGGTCTTTCTCTGTGGTCTCCACAGGGGATTCAAACATCCTTCATCTTGGGAGATGCCAGACGAGCCGGCATTCAAGTCACTGTAGAGATATCTGGCCTTATTTCGACTCAGGGCATCGCGGTGTCCATTCCACTTGAGGCCGTAAACTCAGGGTCCCTCTCACATACCTAGAGCTGAGAGAAGCCTCCTCTTGAGGTGCTTGTGGTAAGGTGGTATTCCTCTGGAGTCGAAGCCAGGGACTAACCTCTCATCTCGAGTTGATTTTTGGTCCACGAAGCTCTTCCGTGTTGCTACAGTGACCTCAGGATCCCTCTAGCCTTGAAACAATGTTCTTGGGGTTTCTCTGGAGTGCCATCAAGGAAATCAAGGCTCCTTTCATGTGTGATGTGCAACACGGAATTGCTCTGCACGCAGTGCAGGGGAATCGGGCCTCATCTCGCGGCGAGGGGGAAGTCTTATGGCTTTTCTCAAGTTGCGGCGGGAACCTGGGGTATATTCTCGAGTTACGACGAGGATGGCCCTTCCACCCTCGTGTTTGGTCAGCGACGCCAGGACTCCTGCCTAGTTGCGAGGGAAAACTTGGGATTCTCCTCGAGGCTTGGCAGGGCAATTGGGACGCCTGTCCAGCTGAGGCGGGAGACCAAGGGTCCCTTTCCACGTGCCACAGGAATCCTTGGACTCCTATCAAGTTTCACGAGGAGTCAGGCATCGGCTCCTTTGGAGGCACTGATCTCCGCGTACGTCTGGAGTTTTCAAAGGATGTGAGGCCTCCGGTCGTGATGAGATGGGGAACTAGGTCTTTCTCTGTGGTCTCCACAGGGGATTCAGACATACTTTCGACTTGGGAGATGCAAGACGAGCCTGCATTCACGTCACTGCAGGGATATCCGGCCTTATTTCGAGTCAGGGCATCGCGGTGTCCATTCCACTTGAGGCCGCAAACTCAGGGTCCCTCTCACATACCTCGAGCTGAGAGAAGCCTCCTCTTGAGGTGCTTGTGGTAAGGTGGTATTCCTCTGGAGTCGAAGCCAGGGACTAACACCTCATCTCGAGTTGATTTTTGGTCCACGGAGCTCTTTCGTGTGGCTACAGTGACCTCAGGATCCCTCTAGCCTTGAAACAGTGTTCTTGGGGTTTCTCTGGAGTGCCATCAAGGAAATCAAGGCTCCTTTCATGTGTGATGTGCAACTCGGAATTGCTCTGTACGCAGTGCAGGGGAATCGGGCCTCATCTCACGTCGAGGGGGAAGTCTCATGGTTTTTCTCGAGTTGCGGTGGGAACCTGGGGTATATTCTCGAGTTACGACGGGGATGGCCCTTCCACCCACGTGTTTGTTCAGCGACGTCAGGACTCCTGCCTAGTTGCGAGGGACAACTCGGGATTCTCCTCGAGGCTTGGCAGGGCAATTGGAACGCCTCTCCACCTGAGGCGGGAGACCAAGCGTCCCTTTCCACTTGCCACAGGAATCCTGGGACTCCTATCAAGTTTCACGAGGAGTCAGGCATCGTATGCTTTGGAGGCACTGATCTCCGCGTACCTCTGGAGTTTTCAAAGGATGTGAGGCCTCCGGTCGCGATGAGGTGGGGAACTAGGTCTTTCTCTGTGGTCTCCACAGGGGATTCAGACATCCTTTCGTCTTGGGAGATGCAAGACGAGCCTGCATTCAAGTCACTGCAGGGATATCCGGCCTTATTTCGAGTCAGGGCATCGCGTTTTCCATTCCACTTGAGGCCGCAAACTCAGGGTCCCTCTCACATACCTAGAGCTGAGAGAAGCCTCCTCTTGAGGTGCTTGTGGTAAGGTGGTATTCCTCTGGAGTCGAAGACAGGGACTACCCTCTTACCTCCAGTTGATTTTTGGTCCACAGAGTTCTTTCGTGTTGCTACAGTGACCTCAGGATCCCTCTAGCCTTGAAACAGTGTTCTTGGGGTTTCTCTGGAGTGCCATCAAGGAAATCAAGGCTCGTTTCATGTGTGATGTGCAACACGGAATTGCTCTGCACGCAGTGCAGGGGAATCGGGCCTCATCTCGCGGCGAGGGGGAAGTCTCATGGTTTTTCTCGAGTTGCGGCGGGAACCTGGGGTATATTCTCGAGTTACGACGGGGATGGCCCTTCCACCCACGTGTTTGTTCGACGTCAGGACTCCTGCCTAGTTGCGAAGGACAACTCGGGATTCTCCTCGAGGCTTGGCAGGGCAATTGGGACGCCTCTCCAGCTGAGGCGGGAGACCAAGGGTCCCTTTCCACGTGCCACAGGAATCCTGGGACTCCTATCAAGTTTCACGAGGAGTCAGGCATCGTCTCCTTTGGAGGCACTGATCTCAGTGTACCTCTGGAATTTTCAAACTATGTGAGGCCTCCGGTCGCGATGAGGTGGGGAACTAGGTCTTTCTCTGTGGTCTCCACAGGGGATTCAGACATCCTTTCGTCTTGGGAGATGCAAAACGAGCCTGCATTCAAGTCACTGCAAGGATATCCGGCCTTATTTCCAGTCAGGGCATCGCGGTGTCCATTCCACTTGAGGCCGCAAACTCAGGGTCCCTCTCACATACCTAGAGCTGAGAGAAGCCTCCTCTTGAGGTGCTTGTGGTAAGGTGGTTTCCTCTGGCGTCGAAGCCAGGGACTAACCTCTCATCTCGAGTTGATTTTTGGTCCACGGAGCTCTTTCGTGTAGCTACAGTGACCTCAGGATCCCTCTAGCCTTGAAACAGTGTTCTTGGGGTTTCTCTGGAGTGCCATCAAGGAAATCAAGGCTCCTTTCATGTTTGATGTGCAACACGGAACTGCTCTGCACGCAGTGCAGGGGAATCGGGCCTCATCTCGCAGCGAGGGGGAAGTCTCATGGTTTTCCTCGAGTTGCGGCGGGAACCTGGGGTATATTCTCGAGTTACGACGGGAATGGCCCTTCCACCCACGTGTTTGTTCAGCGACGTCAGGACTCCTGCCTAGTTGCGAGGGACAACTCGGGATTCTCCTCGAGGCTTAGCAGTGCAATTGGAACGCCTCTCCAGCTGAGGCGGGAGACCAAGCGTCCCTTTCCACGTGCCACAGGAATCCTGGGACTCCTATCAAGTTTCACGAGGAGTCAGGAATCGTCTCCTTTGGAGGCACTGATCTCCGCGTACCTCTGGAGTTTTCAAAGGATGTGAGGCCTCCGGTCGCGATGAGGTGGGGAACTAGGTCTTTCTCTGTGGTCTCCACAGGGGATTCAGACATCCTTTCGTCTTGGGAGATGCAAGACGAGCCTGCATTCAAGTCACTGCAGGGATATCCGGCCTTATTTCGAGTCAGGGCATCGCGGTGTCCATTCCACTTGAGGCCGCAAACTCAGGGTCCCTCTCACATACCTAGAGCTGAGAGAAGCCTCCTCTTGAGGTGCTTGTGGTAAGGTGGTATTCCTCTGGAGTCGAAGCCAGGGAATACCCTCTTACCTCGAGTTGATTTTTGGTCCACAGAGCTCTTTCGTGTTGCTACAGTGACCTCAGGATCCCTCTAGCCTTGAAACAGTGTTCTTGGGGTTTCTCTGGAGTGCCATCAAGGAAATCAAGGTTCGTTTCATGTGTGATGTGCAACACGGAATTGCTCTGCATGCAGTGCAGGGGAATCGGGCCTCATCTCACGGCGAGGGGGAAGTCTCATGGTTTTTCTCGAGTTGCGGCGGGAACCTGGGGTATATTCTCGAGTTACGACGGGGATGGCCCTTCAACCCACGTGTTTGTTCAGCAACGTCAGGACTCCTGCCTAGTTGCGAGGGACAACTCGGGATTCTCCTCGAGGCATGGCAGGGCAATTGGGACGTCTCTCCAGCTGAGGCGGGAGACCAAGGGTCCCGTTCCACGTGCCACAGGAATCCTGGGACTCCTATCAAGTTTCACGAGGAGTCAGGCGTCGTCTCCTTTGGAGGCACTGATCTCCGCGTACCTCTGGAGTTTTCAAAGGATGTGAGGCCTCCGGTCGCGATGAGGTTGGGAACTAGGTCATTCTCTGTGGTCTCCACAGGGGATTCAGACATCCTTTCATCTTGGGAGATGCAAGACCAGCCTGCATTCACGTCACTGCAGGGATATCCGGCCTTATATCGAGTCAGGGCATCGCGGTGTCCATTCCACTTGAGGCCGCAAAATCAGGGTCCCTCTCACATACCTAGAGCTGAGAGAAGCCTCCTCTTGAGGTGCTTGTGGTTAGGTGGTATTCCTCTGGAGTCGAAGCCAGGGACTAACCTCTCATCTCGAGTTGATTTTTGGTCCACGGAGCTCTTTCGTGTTGCTACAGTGACCTCAGGATCCCTCTAGCCTTGAAACAGTGTTCTTGGGGTTTCTCTGGAGTGCCATCAAGGAAATCAAGGCTCATTTCATGTGTGATGTGCAACACGGAATTGCTCTGCACGCAGTGCAGGGGAATCAGGCCTCATCTCGCGGCGAAGGGGAAGTCTCATGGTTTTTCTCGAGTTGCGGCGGGAACCTGGGGTATATTCTCGAGTTACGACGGGGATGGCACTTCCACCCACGTGTTTGTTCAGCGACGGCAGGACTCCTGCCTAGTTGTGAGGGAGAATTCGGGATTCTCCTCGAGGCTTGGCAGGGCAATTGGGACGCCTCTCCAGCTGAGGCGGGAGACCAAGGGTCCCTTTCCACGTGCCACAGGAATCCTGGGACTCCTATCAAGTTTCACGAGGAGTCAGGCATCGTCTCCTTTGGAGGCACTGATCTCCGCATACCTCTAGAGTTTTCAAAGAATGTGAGGCCTCCGGTCGCGATGAGGTGAGGAACTAGGTCTTTCTCTGTGGTCTCCACAGGGGATTCCGACATCCTTTCGTCTTGGGAGATGCAAGACGAGCCTGCATTCAAGTCACTGCAGGGATATCCGAACTTATTTCGAGTCAGGGCATCGCGGTGTCCATTCCACTTGAGGCCGCAAACTCAGGGTCCCTCTCACATACCTAGAGCTGAGAGAAGCCTCCTCTTGAGGTGCTTGTGGTAAGGTGGTATTCCTCTGGAGTCGAAGCCAGGGACTAACCTCTCATCTCGAGTTGATTTTTGGTCCACGGAGCTCTTTCGTGTTGCTACAGTGATCTCAGGATCCCTCTAGCCTTGAAACAGTGTTCTTGGGGTTTCTCTGGAGTGCCATCAAGGAAATCAAGGCTCCTTTCATGTGTGATGTGCAACACGGAATTGCTCTGCACGCAGTTCAGGGGAATCGGCCTCATCTCGCGGTGAGGGGGAAGTCTCATGGTTTTTCTCGAGTTGCGGCGGGAACCTGGGGTATCTTCTCGAGTTAAGACGGGGATGGCCCTTCCAGCCACGTGTTTGTTCAGCGACGGCAGGACTCCTGCCTTGTTGCGAGGGAAAATTCGGGATTCTCCTCGAGGCTTGGCAGGGCAATTGGGACGCCTCTCCAGCTGAGGCGGGAGACCAAGGGTCCCTTTCCACGTGCCACAGGAATCCTGGGACTCCTATCAAGTTTCACGAGGAGTCAGGCACCGTCTCCTTTGGAGGCACTGATCTCCACGTACGTCTGAAGTTTTCAAAGGATGTGAGGCCTCCGGTCGCGATGAGGTGGGGAACTTGGTCTTTCTCTGTGGTCTCCACAGGGGAATCAGACATCCTTTCGTCTTGGGAGATGCAAGACGAGCCTGCATTCAAGTCACTGCAGGGATATCCGGCCTTATTTCGAGTCAGGGCATCGCGGTTTCCATTCCACTTGAGGCCGCAAACTCAGGGTCCCTCTCACATACCTAGAGCTGAGAGAAGCCTCCTCTTGAGGTGCTTGTGGTAAGGTGGTATTCCTCTGGAGTCGAAGACAGGGACTACCCTCTTACCTCGAGTTGATTTTTGGTCCACAGAGTTCTTTCGTGTTGCTACAGTGACCTCAGGATCCCTCTAGCCTTGAAACAGTGTTCTTGGGGTTTCTCTGGAGGGCCATCAAGGAAATCAAGGCTCGTTTCATGTGTGATGTGCAACACGGAATTGCTCTGCACGCAGTGCAGGGGAATCGGGCCTCATCTCGCAGCGAGGGGGAAGTCTCATGGTTTTTCTCGAGTTGCGGCGGGAACCTGGGGTATATTCTCGAGTTACGACGGGGATGGCCCTTCCACCCACGTGTTTGTTCGACGTCAGGACTCCTGCCTAGTTGCGAAGGACAACTCGGGATTCTCCTCGAGGCTTGGCAGGGCAATTGGGACGCCTCTCCAGCTGAGGCGGGAGACCAAGAGTCCCTTTCCACGTGCCACAGGAATCCTGGGACTCCTATCAAGTTTCACGAGGAGTCAGGCATCGTCTCCTTTGGAGGCACTGATCTCAGTGTACCTCTGGACTTTTCAAACTATGTGAGGCCTCCGGTCGCGATGAGGTGGGGAACTAGGTCTTTCTCTGTGGTCTCCACAGGGGATTCAGACATCCTTTCGTCTTGGGAGATGCAAAACGAGCCTGCATTCAAGTCACTGCAAGGATATCCGGCCTTATTTCCAGTCAGGGCATCGCGGTGTCCATTCCACTTGAGGCCGCAAACTCAGGGTCCCTCTCACATACCTAGAGCTGAGAGAAGCCTCCTCTTGAGGTGCTTGTGGTAAGGTGGTTTCCTCTGGCGTCGAAGCCAGGGACTAACCTCTCATCTCGAGTTGATTTTTGGTCCACGGAGCTCTTTATGTAGCTACAGTGACCTCAGGATCCCTCTGGCCTTGAAACAGTGTTCTTGGGGTTTCTCTGGAGTGCCATCAAGGAAATCAAGGCTCCTTTCATGTTTGATGTGCAACACGGAATTGCTCTGCACGCAGTGCAGGGGAATCGGGCCTCATCTCGCAGCGAGGGGGAAGTCTCATGGTTTTCCTCGAGTTGCGGCGGGAACCTGGGGTATATTCTCGAGTTACGACGGGAATGGCCCTTCCACCCACGTGTTTGCTCAGCGACGTCAGGACTCCTGCCTAGTTGCGAGGGACAACTCGGGATTCTCCTCGAGGCTTAGCAGTGCAATTGGAACGCCTCTCCAGCTGAGGCGGGAGACCAAGCGTCCCTTTCCACGTGCCACAGGAATCCTGGGACTCCTATCAAGTTTCACGAGTAGTCAGGAATCGTCTCCTTTGGAAGCACTGATCTCCGCGTACCTCTGGAGTTTTCAAAGGATGTGAGGCCTCCGGTCGCGATGAGGTGGGGAACTAGGTCTTTCTCTGTGGTCTCCACAGGGGATTCAGACATCCTTTCGTCTTGGGAGATGCAAGACGAGCCTGGATTCAAGTCACTGCAGGGATATCCGGCCTTATTTCGAGTCAGGGCATCGCGGTGTCCTTTCCACTTGAGGCCGCAAACTCAGGGTCCCTCTCACATACCTAGAGCTGAGAGAAGCCTCCTCTTGAGGTGCTTGTGGTAAGGTGGTTTCCTCTGGAGTCGAAGCCAGGGACTAACCTCTCATCTCGAGTTGATTTTTGGTCCACGGAGCTCTTTCGTGTAGCTACAGTGACCTCAGGATCCCTCTAGCCTTGAAACAGTGTTCTTGGGGTTTCTCTGCAGTGCCATCAAGGAAATCAAGGCTCCTTTCATGTTTGATGTGCAATACGGAATTGCTTTGAATGCAGTGCAGGGGAATCGGGCCTCATCTTGCGGCGAGGGGGAAGTCTCATGGTTTTTCTCGAGTTGCGGCGGGAACCTGGGGTATATTCTCGAGTTACGACGGGGATGGCCCTTCAACCCACGTGTTTGTTCAGCAACGTCAGGACTCCTGCCTAGTTGCGAGGGACAACTCGGGATTCTCCTCGAGGCATGGCAGGGCAATTGGGACGTCTCTCCAGCTGAGGCGGGAGACCAAGGGTCCCTTTCCACGTGCCACAGGAATCCTGGGACTCCTATCAAGTTTCACGAGGAGTCAGGCGTCGTCTCCTTTGGAGGCACTGATCTCCGCGTACCTCTGGAGTTTTCAAAGGATGTGAGGCCTCCGGTCGCGATGAGGTGGGAACTAGGTCTTTCTCTGTGGTCTCCACAGGGGATTCAGACATCCTTTCATCTTGGGAGATGCAAGACCAGCCTGCATTCAAGTCACTGCAGGGACATCCGGCTTTATTTCCAGTCAGGGCATCGCGGTGTATATTCCACTTGAGGCCGCAATCTCAGGGTCCCTCTCACATACCTAGAGCTGAGAGAAGCCTCCTCTTGAGGTGCTTGTGGTAAGGTGGTTTCCTCTGGAGTTGAAGCCAGGGACTAACCTCTCATCTCGAGTTGATTTTTGGTCCACGGAGCTCTTTCGTGTAGCTACAGTGACCTCAGGATCCCTCTAGCCTTGAAACAGTGTTCTTGGGGTTTCTCTGGAGTGCCATCAAGGAATTCAAGGCTTCTTTCATGTGTGATGTACAGCACGGAATTGCTCTGCACGCACTGCAGGGGAATCGGGCCTCATCTCACGGCGAGGGGGAAGTCTCATGGTTTTTCTCGAGTTGCGGCGGGAACCTGGGGTATATTCTCGAGTTACGACGGGGATGGGCCTTCCACACACGTGTTTGTTCAGCGACGTCAGGACTCCTGCCTAGTTGCGAGGGACAACTCGGGATTCTCCTTGAGGCTTGGCAGGGCAATTGGGACGCCTCTCCAGCTGAGGTGGGAGACCAAGGGTCCCTTTCCACGTGCCACAGGAATCCTGGGACTCCTATCAAGTTTCACGAGGAGTCAGGCATCGTCCCTTTTGGAGGCACTGATCTCCGCGTACCTCTGGAGTTTTCAAAGGATGTGAGGCCTCCGGTCGCGATCAGGTGGGCAACTAGGTTTTTCTCTCTGTTCCCCACAGGGGATTCAGACATCCTTTCGTCTTGGCAGATGCAAGACGAGCCTGCATTCAAGTCACTGCAGGGATATCCGGCCTTATTTTGAGTCAGGGCATCGCGGTGTCCATTCACTTGAGGCCGCAAACTCAGGGTCCCTCTCACATACCTAGAGCTGAGAGAAGCCTCCTCTTGAGGTGCTTGTGGTAAGATGGTTTCCTCTGGAGTCGAAGCCAGGGACTAACCTCTCATCTCGAGTTGATTTTTGGTCCATGGAGCTCTTTCGTGTAGCTACAGTGACCTCAGGATCCCTCTAGCCTTGAAACAGTGTTCTTGGGGTTTCTCTGGAGTGCCATCAAGGAAATCAAGGCTCGTTTCATGTGTGATGTGCAACACGGAATTGCTCTGCACGCAGTGCAGGGGAATCGGGCCTCATCTCGCAGCGAGGGGGACGTCTCATGGTTTTTCTCGAGTTGCGGCGGGAACCTGGGGTATATTCTCGAGTTACGCCGGGGATGGCCCTTCCACCCACGTGTTTGTTCGACGTCAGGACTCCTGCCTAGTTGCGAAGGACAACTCGGGATTCTCCTCGAGGCTTGGCAGGGCAATTGGGACGCCTCTCCAGCTGAGGCGGGAGACCAAGGGTCCCTTTCCACGTGCCACAGGAATCCTGGGACTCCTATCAAGTTTCACGAGGAGTCAGGCATCGTCTCCTTTGGAGGCACTGATCTCAGTGTACCTCTGGACTTTTCAAACTATATGAGGCCTCCGGTCGCGATGAGGTGGGGAACTAGGTCTTTCTCTGTGGTCTCCACAGGGGATTCAGACATCCTTTCGTCTTGGGAGATGCAAAACGAGCCTGCATTCAAGTCACTGCAAGGATATTCGGCCTTATTTCCAGTCAGGGCATCGCGGTGTCCATTCCACTTGAGGCCGCAAACTCAGGGTCCCTCTCACATACCTAGAGCTGAGAGAAGCCTCCTCTTGAGGTGCTTGTGGTAAGGTGGTTTCCTTTGGCGTCGAAGCCAGGGACTAACCTCTCATCTCGAGTTGATTTTTGGTCCACGGAGCTCTTTCGTGTAGCTACAGTGACCTCAGGATCCCTCTAGCCTTGAAACAGTGTTCTTGGGGTTTCTCTGGAGTGCCATCAAGGAAATCAAGGCTCCTTTCATGTTTGATGTGCAACACGGAATTGCTCTGCACGCAGTGCAGGGGAATCGGGCCTCATCTCGCAGCGAGGGGGAAGTCTCATGGTTTTCCTCGAGTTGCGGCGGGAACCTGGGGTATATTCTCGAGTTACGACGGGAATGGCCCTTCCACCCACGTGTTTGTTCAGCGACGTCAGGACTCCTGCCTAGTTGCGAGGGACAACTCGGGATTCTCCTCGAGGCTTAGCAGTGCAATTGGAACGCCTCTCCAGCTGAGGCGGGAGACCAAGCGTCCCTTTCCACGTGCCACAGGAATCCTGGGACTCCTATCAAGTTTCACGAGGAGTCAGGAATCGTCTCCTTTGGAGGCACTGATCTCCGCGTACCTCTGGAGTTTTCAAAGGATGTGAGGCCTCCGGTCGCGATGAGGTGGGGAACTAGGTCTTTCTCTGTGGTCTCCACAGGGGATTCAGACATCCTTTCGTCTTGGGAGATGCAAGACGAGCCTGCATTCAAGTCACTGCAGGGATATCCGGCCTTATTTCGAGTCAGGGCATCGCGGTGTCCATTCCACTTGAGGCCGCAAACTCAGGGTCCCTCTCACATACCTAGAGCTGAGAGAAGCCTCCTCTTGAGGTGCTTGTGGTAAGGGGGTTTCCTCTGGAGTCGAAGCCAGGGACTAACCTCTCATCTCGAGTTGATTTTTGGTCCACGGAGCTCTTTCCTGTTGCTACAGTGACCTCAGGATCCCTCTAGCCTTGAAACAGTGTTCTTGGGGTTTCTCTGGAGTGCCATCAAGGAAATCAAGGCTCCTTTCATGTGTGATGTGCCACACGGAATTACTCTGCACGCAGTGCAGGGGAATCGGGCCTCATCTCGCGGTGAGGGGGAAGTCTCATGGTTTTTCTCGAGTTGCGGCGGGAACCTGGGGTATATTCTCGAGTTACGACGGGGATGGCCCTTCCACACACGTGTGTGTTTAGCGACGTCAGGACTCCTGCTTAGTTGCGAGGGACAACTCGGGATTCTCCTCGAGGCTTGGCAGGGCAATTGGGACGCCTCTCCAGCTGAGGCGGGAGACCAAGGGACCCTTTCCAAATGCCAGAGGAATCCTGGGACTCCTATCAAGTTTCACGAGGAGTCAGGCAACGTCTCCTTTGGAGGCACTGATCTCCGCGTACCTCTGGAGTTTTCAAATAATGTGAGGCCTCTGGTCGCGATGAGGTGGGGAACTAGGTCTTTCTCTGTGGTCTCCACAGGGGATTCAGACATCCTTTGGTCTTGGGAGATGCAAGACGAGCCTGCATTCAAGTCACTGCAGGGATATCCGGCCTTATTTCGAGTCAGGGCATCGCGGTGTCCATTCCACTTGAGGCCGCAAACTCAGGGTCCCTCTCACATACCTAGAGCTGAGAGAAGCCTCCTCTTGAGATGCTTGTGGTAAGGTGGTTTTCCTCTGGAATTGAAGCCAGGGACTAACCTCTCATCTCGAGTTGATTTTTGGTCCATGGAGCTCTTTCGTGTTGCTACAGTGACCTCAGGATCCCTCTAGCCTTGAAACAGTGTTCTTGGGTTTTTTCTGGAGTGCCATCAAGGAAATGAAGGCTCCTTTCATGTGTGATGTGCAAGACGGAATTGCTCTGCACGCAGTACAGGGGAATCGGGCCTCATCTCGCGGCGAGGGGGAAGTCTCATGGTTTTTCTCGAGTTGCGGCGGGAACCTGGGGTATATTCTCGAGTTACGACGGGGATGGCCCTTCCACCCACGTGTTTGTTCAGCCACGTCAGGACTCCTGCCTAGTTGGGAGGGACAACTCGGGATTCTCCTCGAGGCTTGGCAGGGCAATTGGAACGCCTCTCCAGCTGAGGCGGGAGACCAAGGGTCCCTTTCCACGTGCCACAAGAATCCTGGGACTCCTATCAAGTTTCACGAGGAGTCAGGCATCGTCTCCTTTGGAGGCACTGATCTCCGCGTACCTCTGGAGTTTTCAAAGGATGTGAGGCCTCCGGTCGCGATGAGGTGAGGAACTAGGTCTTTCTCTGTGGTCTCCACAGGGGATTCAGACATCCTTTCATCTTGGGAGATGCAAGACGAGCCTGCATTCAAGTCACTGCAGGGATATCCGGCCTTATTTCACGTCAGGGCATCGCAGTGTCCATTCCACTTGAGGCCGCAAAATTACGGTCCCTCTCACATACCTAGAGCTGAGAGAAGCCTCCTCTTGAGGTGCTTGTGGTAAGGTGGTATTCTTCTGGAGTTGAAGCCAGGGACTAACCTCTCACCTCCAGTTGATTTTTGGTCCTCGGAGCTCTTTCTTGTTGCTACAGTGACCTCAGGATCCCTCTAGCCTTGAAAGAGTGTTCTTGGGGTTTCTCTGGAGTGCCATCAAGGAAATCAAGGCTCGTTTCATGTGTGATGTGCAACACGGAATTGCTCTGCACGCAGTGCAGGGGAATCGGGCCTCATCTCGCGGCGAGGGGGAAGTCTCATGGTTTTTCTCGAGTTGCGGCGGGAACCTGGGGTTTATTCTCGAGTTACGACGGGGATGGCCCTTCCACCCACGTGTTTGTTCAGCGACGTCAGGACTCCTGCCTAGTTGCGAGGGACAACTCGGGATTCTCCTCGAGGCTTAGGAGGGCAATTGGGACGCCTCTCCAGCTGAGGCGGGAGACCAAGCGTCCCTTTCCACGTGCCACAGGAATCCTGGGACTCGTATCAAGTTTCACGAGGAGTCAGGCATCGTCTCCTTTGGAGGCACTGATCTCCGCGTACCTCTGGAGTTTTCAAAGGATGTGAGGCCTCCGGTCGCCATCAAGTGGGGAACTAGGTCTTTCCCTGTGGTCTTCACAGGGGATTCAGACAACCTTTCATCTTGGGAGATGCAAGACGAGCCTGCATTCAAGTCACTGCAGGGATATCCGGTCTTATTTCGCTTCAGGGCATCGCAGTGTCCATTCCACTTGAGGCGGCAAACTCAGGGTCCCTCTCACATACCTAGAGCTGAGAGAAGCCTCCTCTTGAGGTGCTTGTGGTAACGTGGTATTCCTCTGGAGTCGAAGCCAGGGACTAACCTCTCATCTCGAGTTGATTTTTGGCCCACGGAGCACTTTCGTGTTTCTACAGTGACCTCAGGATCCCTCTAGCCTTGAAACAGTGTTCTTGGGGTTTCTCTGGAGTGCCATCAAGGAAATCAAGGCTCCTTTCTTGTGTGATGTGCAACATGGAATTGCTCTGCACGCAGTGCAGGGGAATCGGGCCTCATCTCGCGGTGAGGCGAAATCTCATGGTTTTTCTCGAGTTGCGGCGGGAACCTGGAATATATTCTCGAGTTACGACGGGAATGGCCCTTCCACACACATGTTTGTTCAGTGACGTCAGGACTCCTGCCTAGTTGCGAGGGACAACTCGGGATTCTCCTCGAGGCTTGGCAGGGCAATTGGGACGCCTCTCCAGCTGACGCGGGAGACCAAGGGTCCCTTTCCACGTGCCACAGGAATCCTGGGACTCCTATCAAGTTTCACGAGGAGTCAGGCATCGTCTCCTTTGGAGGCACTGATCTCCGCGTACCTCTGGAGTTTTCAAAGGATGTGAGGCCTCCGGTCGCGATGAGGTCGGGAACTAGGTCTTTCTTTGTGGTCTCCACAGGGGATTCAGACATTCTTTCGTCTTGGGAGATGCAAGACGAGCCTGCATTCAAGTCACTGCAGGGATATCCTGCCTTATATCGAGTCAGGGCGTCGCGGTGTCCATTTCATTGAGGCCACAAAATCAGGGTCCCTCTCACATACCTAGAGCTGAGAGAAGCCTCCTCTTGAGTTGCTTGTGGTAAGGTGGTATTCCTCTGGAGTCGAAGCCAGGGACTAAGCTCTCATCTCGAGTTGATTTTTGGTCCACGGAGCTCTTTCGTGTTGCTACAGTGACCTCAGGATCCCTCTAGCCTTGAAACAGTGTTCTTGGGGTTTCTCTGGAGTGCCATCAAGGAAATCAAGGCTCCTTTCATGTGTGATGTGCAGCACGGAATTGCTCTGCACGCAGTGCAGGGGAATCGGGCCTCATTTTGTGGCGAGGGGGAAGTCTCATGGTTTTTCTCGAGTTGCGGCGGGAACCTGGGGTATATTCTCGAGGTACGACGGGGATGGTCCTTCCACCCACGTGTTTGTTCAGCGACGTCAGGACTCCTGCCTAGTTGCGAGGGACAACTCGGGATTCTCCTCGAGGCTTGGCAGGGCAATTGGAACGCCTCTCCAGGTGAGGCGGGAGACCAAGGGTCCCTTTCCACGTGCCACAGGAATCCTGGGACTCCTATCAAGTTTCACGAGGAGTCAGGAATCGTCTCCTTTGGAGGCACTGATCTCCGCGTACCTCTGGAGTTTTCAAAGGATGTGAGGCCTCCGGTCGCGATGAGGTGGGGAACTAGGTCTTTCTCTGTGGTCTCCACAGGGGTTTCAGACATCCTTTCGTCTTGGAAGATGCAAGACGAGCCTACATTCAAGTCACTGCAGGGATATCCGGCCTTATTTCGAGTCAGGCCATTGCGGTGTCCATTCGACTTGAGGCCGCAAACTCAGGGTGCCTCTCACATACCTAGAGCTAAGAGAAGCCTCCTCTTGAGGTGCTTGTGGTAAGGTGGTATTCTTCTGGAGTTGAAGCCAGGGAATAACCTCTCATCTCCAGTTGATTTTTGGTCCACGGAGCTCTTTCTTGTTGCTACAGTGACCTCAGGATCCCTCTAGCCTTGAAACAGTGTTCTTGGGGTTTCTCTGGAGTGCCATCAAGGAAATCAAGGCTCCTTTCATGTGTGATGTGCAACACGGAATTGCTCTGCACGCAGTGCAGGGGAATCGGGCCTCATCTCGCGGCGAGGGGGAAGTCTCATGGTTTTTCTCGAGTTGCGGCGGGAACCTGGGGTATATTCTCGAGTTACGACGGGGATGGCCCTTCCACCCACGTGTTTGTTCAGCGACGTCAGGACTCCTGCCTAGTTGCGAGGGACAACTCGGGATTCTCCTCGAGGCTTGGCAGGGCAATTAGGACGCCTCTCCAGCTGAGGCGGGAGACCAAGGGTCCCTTTCCACGTGCCACAGGAATCCTGGGACTCGTATCAAGTTTCACGAAGAGTCAGGCATCGTCTCCTTTGGAGGCACTGATCTCCACGTACCTCTGGAGTTTTCAAAGGATGTGAGGCCTCCGGTCGCGATGAGGTGGGGAACTAGGTCTTTCTCTGTGATCTCCACAGGGGATTCAGACATCCTTTCGTCTTGGGAGATGCAAGACGAGCCTGCATTCAAGTCACTGCAGGGATATTCTTACTTATTTCGCGTCAGGGCATCGCAGTGTCCATTCCACTTGAGGCCGCAAACTCAGCGTCCCTCTCACATACCTAGAGCTGAGAGAAGCCTCCTCTTGAGGTGCTTGTGGTAAGGTGGTATTCCTCTGGAGTCGAAGCCAGGGACTAAGCTCTCATCTCGAGTTGATTTTTGGTCCTCGGAGCTCTTTCTTGTTGCTACAGTGACCTCAGAATCCCTCTAGACTTGAAACAGTGTTCTTGGGGTTTCTCTGGAGTGCCATCAAGGAAATGAAGGCTCCTTTCATGTGTGATGTGCAAGACGGAATTGCTCTGCATGCAGTACAGGGGAATCGGGCCTCATCTCGCGGCGAGGGGGAAGTCTCATGGTTTTTCTCGAGTTGCGGCGGGAACCTGGGGTATATTCTCGAGTTACGACGGGGATGGCCCTTCCACCCACGTGTTTGTTCAGCCACGTCAGGACTCCTGCCTAGTTGGGAGGGACAACTCGGGATTCTCCTCGAGGCTTGGCAGGGCAATTGGAACGCCTCTCCAGCTGAGGCGGGAGACCAAGGGTCCCTGTCCACGTGCCACAAGAATCCTGGGACTCCTATCAAGTTTCCCGAGGAGTCAGGCATCGTCTCCTTTGGAGGCACTGATCTCCGCGTACCTCTGGAGTTTTCAAAGGATGTGAGGCCTCCGGTCGCGATGAGGTGAGGAACTAGGTCTTTCTCTGTGGTCTCCACAGGGGATTCAGACATCCTTTCATCTTGGGAGATGCAAGACGAGCCTGCATTCAAGTCACTGCAGGGATATCCGGCCTTATTTCACGTCAGGGCATCGCAGTGTCCATTCCACTTGAGGCCGCAAAATTACGGTCCCTCTCACATACCTCGAGCTGAGAGAAGCCTCCTCTTGGGGTGCTTGTGGTAAGGTGGTATTCTTCTGGAGTCGAAGCCAGGGACTAACCTCTCACCTCCAGTTGATTTTTGGTCCTCGGAGCTCTTTCTTGTTGCTACAGTGACCTCAGGATCCCTCTAGCCTTGAAAGAGTGTTCTTGGGGTTTCTCTGGAGTGCCATCAAGGAAATCAAGGCTCGTTTCATGTGTGATGTGCAGCACGGAATTGCTCTGCACGCAGTGCAGGGGAATCGGGCCTCATCTCGCGGCGAGGGGGAAGTCTCATGGTTTTTCTCGAGTTGCGGCGGGAACCTGGGGTTTATTCTCGAGTTACGACGGGGATGGCCCTTCCACCCACGTGTTTGTTCAGCGACGTCAGGACTCCTGCCTAGTTGCGAGGGACAACTCGGGATTCTCCTCGAGGCTTGGCAGGGCAATTAGGACGCCTCTCCAGCTGAGGCGGGAGACCAAGCGTCCCTTTCCACGTGCCACAGGAATCCTGGGACTCGTATCAAGTTTCACGAGGAGTCAGGCATCGTCTCCTTTGGAGGCACTGATCTCCACGTACCTCTGGAGTTTTCAAAGGATGTGAGGCCTCCGGTCGCCATCAAGTGGGGAACTAGGTCTTTCCCTGTGGTCTCCACAGGGGATTCAGACATCCTTTCATCTTGGGAGATGCAAGACGAGCCTGCATTCAAGTCACTGCAGGGATATCCGGTCTTATTTCGCTTCAGGGCATCGCAGTGTCCATTCCACTTGAGGCGGCAAACTCAGGGTCCCTCTCACATACCTAGAGCTGAGAGAAGCCTCCTCTTGAGGTGCTTGTGGTAACGTGGTATTCCTCTGGAGTCGAAGCCAGGGACTAACCTCTCATCTCGAGTTGATTTTTGGTCCATGGAGCACTTTCGTGTTTCTACAGTGACCTCAGGATCCCTCTAGCCTTGAAACAGTGTTCTTGGGGTTTCTCTGGAGTGCCATCAAGGAAATCACGGCTCCTTTCTTGTGTGATGTGCAACATGGAATTGCTCTGCACGCAGTGCAGGGGAATCGGGCCTCATCTCGCGGTGAGGCGAAATCTCATGGTTTTTCTCGAGTTGCGGCGGGAACCTGGGGTATATTCTCGAGTTACGACGGGAATGGCCCTTCCACACACATGTTTGTTCAGTAACGTCAGGACTCCTGCCTAGTTGGGAAGGACAACTCGGGATTCTCCTCGAGGCTTGGCAGGGCAATTGGGACGCCTCTCCAGCTGACGCGGGAGACCAAGGGTCCCTTTCCACGTGCCACAGGAATCCTGGGACTCCTATCAAGTTTCACGAGGAGTCAGGCATCGTCTCCTTTGGAGGCACTGATCTCCGCGTACCTCTGGAGTTTTCAAAGGATGTGAGGCCTCCGGTCGCGATGAGGTCGGGAACTAGGTCTTTCTTTGTGGTCTCCACAGGGGATTCAGACATTCTTTCGTCTTGGGAGATGCAAGACGAGCCTGCATTCAAGTCACTGCAGGGATATCCTGCCTTATATCGAGTCAGGGCGTCGCGGTGTCCATTTCATTGAGGCCACAAAATCAGGGTCCCTCTCACATACCTAGAGCTGAGAGAAGCCTCCTCTTGAGGTGCTTGTGGTAAGGTGGTATTCCTCTGGAGTCGAAGCCAGGGACTAAGCTCTCATCTCGAGTTGATTTTTTGTCCACGGAGCTCTTTCGTGTTGCTACAGTGACCTCAGGATCCCTCTAGCCTTGAAACAGTGTTCTTGGGGTTTCTCTGGATTGCCATCAAGGAAATCAAGGCTCCTTTCATGTGTGATGTGCAGCACGGAATTGCTCTGCACGCAGTGCAGGGGAATCGGGCCTCATTTTGTGGCGAGGGGGAAGTCTCATGGTTTTTCTCGAGTTGCGGCGGGAACCTGGGGTATATTCTCGAGGTACGACGGGGATGGTCCTTCCACCCACGTGTTTGTTCAGCGACGTCAGGACTCCTGCCTAGTTGCGAGGGACAACTCGGGATTCTCCTCGAGGCTTGGCAGGGCAATTGGAACGCCTCTCCAGGTGAGGCGGGAGACCAAGGGTCCCTTTCCACGTGCCACAGGAATCCTGGGACTCCTATCAAGTTTCACAAGGAGTCAGGAATCGTCTCCTTTGGAGGCACTGATCTCCGCGTACCTCTGGAGTTTTCAAAGGATGTGAGGCCTCCGGTCGCGATGAGGTGGGGAACTAGGTCTTTCTCTGTGGTCTCCACAGGGGTTTCAGACATCCTTTCGTCTTGGAAGATGCAAGACGAGCCTACATTCAAGTCACTGCAGGGATATCCGGCCTTATTTCGAGTCAGGCCATCGCGGTGTCCATTCGACTTGAGGCCGCAAACTCAGGGTGCCTCTCACATACCTAGAGCTAAGAGAAGCCTCCTCTTGCGGTGCTTGTGGTAAGGTGGTATTCTTCTGGAGTTGAAGCCAGGGACTAACCTCTCATCTCCAGTTGATTTTTGGTCCACGGAGCTCTTTCTTGTTGCTACAGTGACCTCAGGATCCCTCTAGCCTTGAAACAGTGTTCTTGGGGTTTCTCTGGAGTGCCATCAAGGAAATCAAGGCTCCTTTCATGTGTGATGTGCAACACGGAATTGCTCTGCACGAAGTGCAGGGGAATCGGGCCTCATCTCGCGGCGAGGGGGGAGTCTCATGGTTTTTCTCGAGTTGCGGCGGGAACCTGGGGTATATTCTCGAGTTACGACGGGGATGGCCCTTCCACCCACGTGTTTTTTCAGCGACGTCAGGACTCCTGCCTAGTTGCGAGGGACAACTCGGGATTCTCCTCGAGTCTTGGCAGGGCAATTAGGACGCCTCTCCAGCTGAGGCGGGAGACCAAGGGTCCCTTTCCACGTGCCACAGGAATCCTGGGACTCGTATCAAGTTTCACGAAGAGTCAGGCATCGTCTCCTTTGGAGGCACTGATCTCCACGTACCTCTGGAGTTTTCAAAGGATGTGAGGCCTCCGGTCGCGATGAGGTGGGGAACTAGGTCTTTCTCTGTGATCTCCACAGGGGATTCAGACATCCTTTCGTCTTGGGAGATGCAAGACGAGCCTGCATTCAAGTCACTGCAGGGATATTCTTCCTTATTTCGCGTCAGGGCATCGCAGTGTCCATTCCACTTGAGGCCGCAAACTCAGCGTTTCTCTCACATACCTAGAGCTGAGAGAAGCCTCCTCTTGAGGTGCTTGTGGTAAGGTGGTATTCCTCTGGAGTCGAAGCCAGGGACTAAGCTCTCATCTCGAGTTGATTTTTGGTCCACGGAGCTCTTTTGTGTTGCTACAGTGACCTCAGGATCCCTCTAGCCTTGAAACAGTGTTCTTGGGGTTTCTCTGGAGTGCCATCAAGGAAATCAAGGCTTCTTTCATGTGTGATGTACAGCATGGAATTGCTCTGCACACAGTGCAGGGGAATCGGGCCTCACTCGCGGCGAGGGGGAAGTCTCATGGTTTTTCTCGAGTTGCGGCGGGAACCTGGGGTATATTCTCGAGTTACGAAGGGGATGGCCATTCCACACACGTGTTTGTTCAGCGACGACAGGACTCCTGCCTAGTTGCGAGGGACAACTCGGGATTCTCCTCGAGGCTTGGCAGGGCAGTTGGGACGCCTCTCCAGCTAAGGCGGGAGACCAAGGGTCCCTTTCCACGTGCCACAGGAATCCTGGGACTCCTATCAAGTTTCAGGAGGAGTCAGGCATCGTCTCCTTTGGAGGAATTGATCTCCGCGTACCTCTGAAGTTTTCAAAGGATGTGAGGCCTCCGGTCGTGATGAGGTGGGGAACTAGGTCTTTCTCTGTGGTCTCCACAGGGGATTCAGACATCCTTTCATCTTGGGAGATGCAAGACGAGCCTGCATTCAAGTCACTGCAGGGATATCCGGCCTTATTTCGAGTCAGGGCATCGCGGTGTCCATTCGACTTGAGGCTGCAAACTCAGGGTCCCTCTCACATACCTAGAGCTGAGAGAAGCCTCCTCTTGAGGTGCTTGTGGTAAGGTGGTATTCCTCTGGAGTCGAAGCCAGGGACTAACCCCTCATCTCGAGTTGATTTGTGGTCCACGGAACTCTTTCGTGTTGCTACAGTGACCTCAGGATCCCTCTAGCCTTGAAACAGTGTTCTTGGGGTTTCTCTGGAGTGCCATCAAGGAAATCAAGGCTCCTTTCATGTGTGATGTGCAACACGGAATTGCTCTGCACGCAGTGCAGGGGAATCGGGCCTCATTTCGCAGCGAGGGGGAAGTCTCATGGTTTTTCTCGAGTTGCGGCGGTAACCTGGGGTATATTCTCGAGTTACGACGGGGATGGCCCCTCCACCCACGTGTTTGTTCAGCGACGTCAGGACTCCTGCCTAGTTGCGAGGGACAACTCGGGATTCTCCTCGAGGCTTTGCAGGGCAATTGGGACGCCTCTCCAGCTGAGGCGGGAGACCAAGGGTCCCTTTCCACGTGCCACAGGAATCCTGGGACTCCTATTAAGTTTCAGGAGGAGTCAGGCATCGTCTCCTTGGAGGCACTGATCTCCACGTACCTCTGGAGTTTTCAAAGGATGTGAGGCCTCCGGTCGCGATGAAGTGGGGAACTAGGTCTTTCTCTGTAGTCTCCACAGGGTATTCAGACATCCTTTCATCTTGGGAGATGCAAGAAGAGCCTGCATTCAAGTCACTGCAGGGATATCCAACCTTATTTCGAGTCAGGGCATCGAGGTGCCCATTCCACTTTAGGCCGCAAACTCAGGGTCCCTCTCACATACCTAGAGCTGAGAGAAGCCTCCTCTTGAGGTACTTGTAGTGAGGTAATATTCCTCTGGAGACGAAGCCAGGGACTAACCTCTCATCTCGACTTGATTTTTGGTCCACGGAGCTCTTTCATGTTGCTGCAGTGACCTCAGGATCCCTCTAGCCTTGAAACAGTGTTCTTGGGGTTTGTCTGGAGTGGCATCAAGGAAATCAAGGCTCCTTTCATGTGTGATGTGCAACACGGAATTGCTCTGCACGCAGTGCAGGGGAATCGGGCGTCATCTCTCGGCGAGGAGGTAGTCTCATGGTTTTTCTGGAGTTGCGGCGGGAACCTGGGGTATATTCTCGAGTTACGACGGGGTTGGCCCTTTCACCCACGTGTTTGTTAAGCGACGGCAGGACTCCTGCCTAGTTGCGAGGTACAACTCGGGATTCTCCTCGAGGCTTGGCAGGGAAATTGGGACACCTCTCCAGCTGAGGCGGGAGACCAAGGGTCCCTTTCAACGTGCCACAGGAATCCTGGGCCTCGTATCAAGTTTCACGAGGAGTCAGGTATCGTCTTCTTTGGAGGCACTGATCTCCGCGTACCTCTGGAGTTTTCAAAGGATGTGAGGCCTCCGGTCGCGATGAGGTGGGGAACTAGGTCTTTATCTGTGGTCTCCACAGGGGATTCAGACATCCTTTCGTCTTGGGAGATGCAAGACGAGCCTGCATTCAAGTCACTGCAGGGATATCCGGCCTTATTTCGAGTCAGGGCATCGCGGTGTCCATTCCACTTGAGGCCGCAAACTCAGGGTCCCTCTCACATACCTAGAGCTGAGAGAAGCCTCCTCTTGAGGTGCTTGTGGTAAGGGGGTTTCCTCTGGAGTCGAAGCCAGGGACTAACCTCTCATCTCGAGTTGATTTTTGGTCCACGGAGCTCTTTCATGTAGCTACAGTGACCTCAGGATCCCTCTAGCCTTGAAACAGTGTTCTTGGGGTTTCTCTGCAGTGCCATCAAGGAAATCAAGGCTCCTTTCATGTGTGATGTGCCACACGGAATTGCTCTGCACGCAGTGCAGGGGAATCGGGCCTCATCTTGCGGTGAGGGGGAAGTCTCATGGTTTTTCTCGAGTTGCGGCGGGAACCTGGGGTATATTCTCGAGTTACGACGGGGATGGCCCTTCCACACACGTGTGTGTTTAGCGACGTCAGGACTCCTGCTTAGTTGCGAGGGACAACTCGGGATTCTCCTCGAGGCTTGGCAGGGCATTTGGGACGCCTCTCCAGCTGAGGCGGGAGACCAAGGGACCCTTTCCAAATGCCAGAGGAATCCTGGGACTCCTATCAAGTTTCACGAGGAGTCAGGCAACGTCTCCTTTGGAGGCACTGATCTCCGCGTACCTCTGTAGTTTTCAAATAATGTGAGGCCTCCGGTCGCGATGAGGTGGGGAACTAGGTCTTTCTCTGTGGTCTCCACAGGGGATTCAGACATCCTTTGGTCTTGGGAGATGCAAGACGAGCCTGCATTCAAGTCACTGCAGGGATATCCGGCCTTATTTCGAGTCAGGGCATCGCGGTGTCCATTCCACTTGAGGCCGCAAACTCAGGGTCCCTCTCACATACCTAGAGCTGAGAGAAGCCTCCTCTTGAGGTGCTTGTGGTAAGGTGGTATTCCTCTGGAGTCGAAGCCAGGGACTAACCTCTCATCTCGAGTTGATTTTTGGTCCACGGAGCTCTTTCGGTTTCTACAGTGACCTCAGGATCCCTCTAGCCTTGAAACACTGCTCTTGGGGTTTCTCTGGAGTGCCATCAAGGAAATCAAGGCTCCTTTCATGTGTGATGTGCAACACGGAATTGCTCTGCACGCAGTGCAGGGGAATCGGGCCTCATCTCACGGTGAAGGGGAAGTCTCATGGTTTTTCTCGAGTTGTGGCGGGAACCTGGGGTATATTCTCGAGTTACCACGGGGATGGCCCTTCCACACACGTGTTTGTTCAGCGACGTCAGGACTCCTGCCTAGTTGCGAGGGACAACTCGGGATTCTCCTCGAGGATTGGCAGGGCAATTGGGACGCCTCTCCAGCTGAGGCGGGAGACCAAGGGTCCCTTTCCACGTGCCACAGGAATACTGGGACTCCTATCAATTTTCACGAGGAGTCAGGCATCGTCTCCTTTGGAGGCACTGATCTCCGCGTAGCTCTGGAGTTTTCAAAGGATGTGAGGCCTCCGGTCGCGATGAGGTGGGGAACTAGGTCTTTCTCTGTGGTCTCCACAGGGGATTCAGACATCCTTTCGTCTTGGGAGATGCAAGACGAGCCTGCATTCAAGTCACTGCAGGAATATGCGGCCTTAATTCGAGTAAGGGAATCGCGGTGTCCATTCCACTTGAGGCCGCAAACTCAGGGTCCCTCTCACATACCTAGAGCTGAGAGAAGCCTCCTCTTGAGGTGCTTGTGGTAAGGTGGTATTCCTCTGGAGTCGAAGCCAGTGACTAACTTCTCATCTCGAGTTCATTTTTTGTCCACGGAGATCTTTCTTGTTGCTACAGTGACCTCAGGATCCCTCTAGCCTTGAAACAGTGTTCTTGGGGTTTCTCTGGAGTGCCATCAAGGAAATCAAGGCTCCTTTCATGTGTGATGTGCAACACGGAATTGCTCTGCACGCAGTGCAGGGGAATCGGGCCTCATTTTACGGCGAGGGGGAAGTCTCATGGTTTTTCTCGAGTTGCGGCGGGAACCTGGGGTATATTCTCGAGTTACGACGGGGATGGCCCTTCCACCCACGTGTTTGTTCAGCGACGTCAGGACTCCTGCCTAGTTGCGAGGGACAACTTGGGATGCTCCTCGAGACTTGGCAGGGCAATTGGGACGCCTCTCCAGCTGAGGCGGCAGACCAAGGGTCCCTTTCCACGTGCCACAGGAATCCTGGGACTCCTATCAAGTTTCACGAGAAGACAGGCATCGGCTCCTTAGGAGGCACTAATCTCCGCGTACCTCTGGACTTTTCAAAGGATGTGAGGCCTCCGATAGCGATGAGGTGGGAAACTAGGTCTTTCTCTGTGGTCTCCACAGGGGATTCAGACATCCTTTCATGTTGGGAGATGCAAGACGAGCCTGCATTCAAGTCACTGCAGGGATATGCGGCCTTAATTCGAGTCAGGGAATCGCGGTGTCCATTCCACTTGAGGCCGCAAACTCAGGGTCCCTCTCACATACCTAGAGCTGCGAGAAGCCTCCTCTTGAGGTGATTGTGGTAAGGTGGTATTCCTCTGGAGCTGAAGCCCGGGACTAACCTATCATCTCGAGTTGATTTTTGGTCCACGGAGCTCTTTCATGTTGCTACAGTGACCTCAGGATACCTCTAGCCATGAAACAGTGTTCTTGGGGTTTCTCTGGAGTGCCATCAAGGAAATCAAGGCTTCTTTCATGTTTCATGTGCAACACGGAATTGCTCTGCAGGCAGTGCAGGGGAATCGGGCCTCATCTAACGGCGAGGGGGAAGTCTCATGGTTTTTCTCGAGTTGCGGCGAGAACCTGGGGTATATTCTCGAGTTACGACAGGGATGGCCCTTCCACCCACGTGTTTATTCAGCGACGTCAGGACTCCTTCCTAGTTGCGAGGGACAACTCGGGATTCTCCTCGAGGCTTGGCAGGGCAATTGGAACGCTTCTCCAGCTGAGCTTGAGACCAAGGGTCCCTTTCCACGTGACACAGGAATCCTGGGACTCCTATCAAGTTTCATGAGGAGTCAGGCATCGTCTTCCTTGGAGGCACTGATTTCCGCGTACCTCTGGAGTTTTCAAGGGATGTGAGGCCTCCGGTCGCGATGAGGTGGGGAACTAGGTCTTCCTCTGTCGTCTCCACAAGGGATTCAGACATCCTTTCATCTTGGGAGATGCAAGACGAGCGTGCATTCAAGTCACTGCAAGGATATCCGGCCTTATTTCGAATCAGGGCATCGCGGTGTCCATTCCACTTGAGGCCGCAAACTCAGGGTCCCTCTCACATACATAGAGCTGAGAGAAGCCTCCTCTTGAGGTGCTTGTCGTAAGGTGGTATTCCTCTGGAGTCGAAGCCAGGGACTAACCTCTCATCTCGAGTTGATTTTTGGTCCACGGAGCTCTTTCGTGTTGCTACAGTGGACTCAGGATCCCTCTAGCCTTGAAACACTGCTCTTGGGGTTTCTCTGGAGTGCCATTAAGGAAATCAAGGCTCCTTTCATGTGTGATGTGCAACACGGAATTGCTCTGCACGCAGTGCAGGGGAATCGGGCCTCATCTCGCGGCAAGGGGGAAGTCTCATGGTTTTTCTCGAGTTGCAGCGGGAACCTGGGGTATATTCTCGAGTTACAACGGGGATGGCCCTTCCACACACGTGTTTGTTCAACGACGTCAGGACTCCTGCCTAGTTGCGAGGGACAACTCGGGATTCTCCTCGAGGATTGGCAGGGCAATTGGGACGCCTCTCCAGCTGAGGCGGGAGACCAAGGGTCCCTTTCCACGTGCCACAGGAATCCTGGGACTCCTATCAAGTTTCACGAGGAGTCAGGTATCGTCTCCTTTGGAGGCACTGATCTCCGCGCACCTCTGGAGTTTTCAAAGGATGTGAGGCCTCCGGTCACGATGAGGTGGCGAACTAGGTCTTTCTCTGTGGTCTCCACAGGGGATTCAGACATCCTTTCGTCTTCGGAGATGCAAGACGAGCCTGCATTCAAGTCACTGCAGGGATATCCGGCCTTATTTCGAGTCAGGGCATCGCGGTGTCCATTCCACTTGTGGCCGCAAACTCAGGGTCCCTCTCAAATACCTAGAGCTGAGAGAAGCCTCCTCTTGAGGTGCTTGTGGTAAGGTGGTATTCCTCTGGAGTCGAAGCCAGGGACTAACCTCTCATCTCGAGTTGATTTTTGGTCCACAGAGCTCTTTCGTGTTGCTACAGTGACCTCAGGATCCCTCTAGCCTTGAAAGAGTGTTCTTGGGGTTTCTCTGGAGTGCCATCAAGGAAATCAAGGCTCCTTTCATGTGTGATGTGCAACACGGAATTGCTCTGCACGCATTGCAGGGGAATCGGGCCTCATCTCGCGGCGAGGGGCAAGTCTCATGGTTTTTCTCGAGTTGCGGCGGGAACCTGGGGTATATTCTCGAGTTACGACGGGGATGGCCCTTCCAACCACGTGTTTGTTCAGCGACGTCAGGACTCCTGCCTAGTTGCAAGGGACAACTCGGGATTCTCCTCGAGGTTTGGTAGGGCAACTGGGATGCATCTCCACCTGAGGCGGGAGACCAAGTGTCCCTTTCCACGTGCCACAGGAATCCTGGGACTCCTATCAAGTTTCACGAGGAGTCAGGCATCGTCTCCTTTGGAGGCACTGAGCTCCGCGTACCTCTGGAGTTTTCAAAGGATGTGAGGCCTCCGGTCGCGATGAGGTGGGGAACTAGGTCTTTCTCTGTGGTCTCCACAGGGGATTCAGACATCCTTTCGTCTTGGGAGATGCAAGACGAGCCTGCATTCAAGTCAGTGCAGGGATATCCGGCCTTATGTCGAGTCAGGGCGTTTCGGTGTCCATTCCACTTGAGGCCACAAATTCAGGGTCCCTCTCACATACCTAGAGCTGAGAGAAGCCTCCTCTTGAGGTGCTTGTGGTAAGGTGGTATTCCTCTGGAGTCGAAGCCAGGGACTACCCTCTTATCTCGAGTTGATTTTTGGTCCACAGAGCTCGTTCGTGTTGCTACAGTGACCTCAGGATCCCTCTAGCCTTGAAAGAGTGTTCTTGGGGTTTCTCTGGAGTGCCATCAAGGAAATCAAGGCTCCTTTCATGTGTGATGTGCAACACGGAATTGTTCTGCACGCAGTGCAGGGGAATCGGGCCTCATCTCGCGGCGAGGGGGACGTCTCATGGCTTTTCTCGAGTTGCAGCGGGAACCTGGGGTATATTCTCGAGTTACGACGGGGATGGACCTTCCACACACGTGTTTGTTCAGCGACGTCAGGACTCCTGCCTAGTTGCGAGGGACAACTCGGGATTCTCCTCGAGGCTTAGCAGTGCAATTGGAACGCCTCTCCAGCTGAGGCGGGAGACCAAGCGTCCCTTTCCACGTGCCACAGGAATCCTGGGACTCCTATCAAGTTTCACGAGGAGTCAGGAATCGTCTCCTTTGGAGGCACTGATCTCCGCGTACCTCTGGAGTTTTCAAAGGATGTGAGGCCTCCGGTCGCGATGAGGTGGGGAACTAGGTCTTTCTCTGTGGTCTCCACAGGGGATTCAGACATCCTTTCGTCTTGGGAGATGCAAGACGAGCCTGCATTCAAGTCACTGCAGGGATATCCGGCCTTATTTCGAGTCAGGGCATCGCGGTGTCCATTCCACTTGAGGCCGCAAACTCAGGGTCCCTCTCACATACCTAGAGCTGAGAGAAGCCTCCTCTTGAGGTGCTTGTGGTAAGGTGGTATTCCTCTGGAGTCGAAGCCAGGGAATACCCTCTTACCTCGAGTTGATTTTTGGTCCAGGGAGCTCTTTCGTGTTGCTACAGTGACCTCAGGATCCCTCTAGCCTTGAAACAGTGTTCTTGGGGTTTCTCTGGAGTGCCATCAAGGAAATCAAGGCTCGTTTCATGTGTGATGTGCAACACGGAATTGCTCTGCATGCAGTGCAGGGGAATCGGGCCTCATCTCACGGCGAGGGGGAAGTCTCATGGTTTTTCTCGAGTTGCGGCGGGAACCTGGGGTATATTCTCGAGTTACGACGGGGATGGCCCTTCCACCCACGTGTTTATTCAGCGACGGCAGGACTCCTTCCTAGTTGCGAGGGACAACTCGGGATTCTCCTCGAGGCTTGGCAGGGCAATTGGGACGCCTCTCCAGCTGAGGCGGGAGACCAAGCGTCCCTTTCCACGTGCCACAGGAATCCTGGGACTCCTATCAAGTTTCACGAGGAGTCAGGAATCGTCTCCTTTGGAAGCACTGATCTCTGCGTACCTCTGGAGTTTTCAAAGGATGTGAGGCCTCCGGTCGCGGTGAGGTGGGGAACTAGGTCTTTCTCTGTGGTCTCCACAGGGGATTCAGATATCCTTTCGTCTTGGGAGATGCAAGACGAGCCTGGATTCAAGTCACTGCAGGGATATCCGGCCTTATTTCGAGTCAGGGCATCGCGGTGTCCTTTCCACTTGAGGCCGCAAACTCAGGGTCCCTCTCACATACCTAGAGCTGAGAGAAGCCTCCTCTTGAGGTGCTTGTGGTAAGGTGGTTTCCTCTGGCGTCGAAGCCAGGGACTAACCTCTCATCTCGAGTTGATTTTTGGTCCACGGAGCTCTTTCGTGTAGCTACAGTGACCTCAGGATCCCTCTAGCCTTGAAACAGTGTTCTTGGGGTTTCTCTGCAGTGCCATCAAGGAAATCAAGGCTCCTTTCATGTTTGATGTGCAATACGGAATTGCTTTGAATGCAGTGCAGGGGAATCGGGCCTCATCTTGCGGCGAGGGGGAAGTCTCATGGTTTTTCTCGAGTTGCGGCGGGAACCTGGGGTATATTCTCGAGTTACGACGGGGATGGCCCTTCAACCCACGTGTTTGTTCAGCAACGTCAGGACTCCTGCCTAGTTGCGAGGGACAACTCGGGATTCTCCTCGAGGCATGGCAGGGCAATTGGGACGTCTCTCCAGCTGAGGCGGGAGACCAAGGGTCCCGTTCCACGTGCCACAGGAATCCTGGGACTCCTATCAAGTTTCACGAGGAGTCAGGCGTCGTCTCCTTTGGAGGCACTGATCTCCGCGTACCTCTGGAGTTTTCAAAGGATGTGAGGCCTCCGGTCGCGATGAGGTGGTGAACTAGGTCTTTCTCTGTGGTCTCCACAGGGGATTCAGACATCCTTTCGTCTTGGGAGATGCAAGACGAGCCTGCATTCAAGTCACTGCAGGGATATCCGGCTTATTTTGAGTCAGGGCATCGCGATGTCCATTCACTTGAGGCCGCAATCTCAGGGTCCCTCTCACATACCTAGAGCTGAGAGAAGCCTCCTATTGAGGTGCTTGTGGTAAGGTGGTATTCCTCTGGAGTCGAAGCCAGGGACTAACCTCTCATCTCGAGTTGATTTTTGGTCCACGGAGCTCTTTCGTGTGGCTACAGTGACCTCAGGATCCCTCTAGCCTTGAAACAGTGTTCTTGGGGTTTCTCTGGAGTGCCATCAAGGAAATCAAGGATACTTTCATGTGTGATGTGCAACACGGAATTGCTCTGCACGCAGTGCAGGGGAATCGGGCCTCATCTCGCGGCGAGGGGGAATTCTCATGGTTTTTCTCGAGTTGCGGCGGGAACCTGGGGTATATTCTCGAGTTACGACGGGGATGGCCCTTCCACCCACGTGTTTGTTCAGCGACGTCAGGACTCCTGCCTAGTTGCGAGGGACAACTCGGGATTCTCCTCGAGGCTTGGCAGGGCAATTGGGACGCCTCTCCAGCTGAGGCGGGAGACCAAGTGTCCCTTTCCACGTGCCACAGGAATCCTGGGACTCCTATCAAGTTTCACGAGGAGTCAGGAATCGTCTCCTTTGGAGGCACTGATCTCCGCGTACCTCTGGAGTTTTCAAAGGATGTGAGGCCTCCGGTCGCGATGAGGTGGGGAACTAGGTCTTTCTCTGTGGTCTCCACAGGGGATTCAGACATCCTTTCGTCTTGGGAGATGCAAGACGAGCCTGCATTCAAGTCACTGCAGGGATATCCGGCCTTATTTCGAGTCAGGGCATCGCGGTGTCCATTCCACTTGAGGCCGCAAACTCAGGGTCCCTCTCACATACCTAGAGCTGAGAGAAGCCTCCTCTTGAGGTGCTTGTGGTAAGGTGGTATTCCTCTGGAGTCGAAGCCAGGGAATACCCTCTTACCTCGAGTTGATTTTTGGTCCAGGGAGCTCTTTCGTGTTGCTACAGTGACCTCAGGATCCCTCTAGCCTTGAAACAGTGTTCTTGGGGTTTCTCTGGAGTGCCATCAAGGAAATCAAGGCTCGTTTCATGTGTGATGTGCAACACGGAATTGCTCTGCATGCAGTGCAGGGGAATCGGGCCTCATCTCACGGCGAGGGGGAAGTCTCATGGTTTTTCTCGAGTTGCGGCGGGAACCTGGGGTATATTCTCGAGTTACGACGGGGATGGCCCTTCCACCCACGTGTTTATTCAGCGACGGCAGGACTCCTTCCTAGTTGCGAGGGACAACTCGGGATTCTCCTCGAGGCTTGGCAGGGCAATTGGGACGCCTCTCCAGCTGAGGCGGGAGACCAAGCGTCCCTTTCCACGTGCCACAGGAATCCTGGGACTCCTATCAAGTTTCACGAGGAGTCAGGAATCGTCTCCTTTGGAAGCACTGATCTCTGCGTACCTCTGGAGTTTTCAAAGGATGTGAGGCCTCCGGTCGCGGTGAGGTGGGGAACTAGGTCTTTCTCTGTGGTCTCCACAGGGGATTCAGATATCCTTTCGTCTTGGGAGATGCAAGACGAGCCTGGATTCAAGTCACTGCAGGGATATCCGGCCTTATTTCGAGTCAGGGCATCGCGGTGTCCTTTCCACTTGAGGCCGCAAACTCAGGGTCCCTCTCACATACCTAGAGCTGAGAGAAGCCTCCTCTTGAGGTGCTTGTGGTAAGGTGGTTTCCTCTGGCGTCGAAGCCAGGGACTAACCTCTCATCTCGAGTTGATTTTTGGTCCACGGAGCTCTTTCGTGTAGCTACAGTGACCTCAGGATCCCTCTAGCCTTGAAACAGTGTTCTTGGGGTTTCTCTGCAGTGCCATCAAGGAAATCAAGGCTCCTTTCATGTTTGATGTGCAATACGGAATTGCTTTGAATGCAGTGCAGGGGAATCGGGCCTCATCTTGCGGCGAGGGGGAAGTCTCATGGTTTTTCTCGAGTTGCGGCGGGAACCTGGGGTATATTCTCGAGTTACGACGGGGATGGCCCTTCAACCCACGTGTTTGTTCAGCAACGTCAGGACTCCTGCCTAGTTGCGAGGGACAACTCGGGATTCTCCTCGAGGCATGGCAGGGCAATTGGGACGTCTCTCCAGCTGAGGCGGGAGACCAAGGGTCCCGTTCCACGTGCCACAGGAATCCTGGGACTCCTATCAAGTTTCACGAGGAGTCAGGCGTCGTCTCCTTTGGAGGCACTGATCTCCGCGTACCTCTGGAGTTTTCAAAGGATGTGAGGCCTCCGGTCGCGATGAGGTGGTGAACTAGGTCTTTCTCTGTGGTCTCCACAGGGGATTCAGACATCCTTTCGTCTTGGGAGATGCAAGACGAGCCTGCATTCAAGTCACTGCAGGGATATCCGGCTTATTTTGAGTCAGGGCATCGCGATGTCCATTCACTTGAGGCCGCAATCTCAGGGTCCCTCTCACATACCTAGAGCTGAGAGAAGCCTCCTATTGAGGTGCTTGTGGTAAGGTGGTATTCCTCTGGAGTCGAAGCCAGGGACTAACCTCTCATCTCGAGTTGATTTTTGGTCCACGGAGCTCTTTCGTGTGGCTACAGTGACCTCAGGATCCCTCTAGCCTTGAAACAGTGTTCTTGGGGTTTCTCTGGAGTGCCATCAAGGAAATCAAGGATACTTTCATGTGTGATGTGCAACACGGAATTGCTCTGCACGCAGTGCAGGGGAATCGGGCCTCATCTCGCGGCGAGGGGGAATTCTCATGGTTTTTCTCGAGTTGCGGCGGGAACCTGGGGTATATTCTCGAGTTACGACGGGGATGGCCCTTCCACCCACGTGTTTGTTCAGCGACGTCAGGACTCCTGCCTAGTTGCGAGGGACAACTCGGGATTCTCCTCGAGGCTTGGCAGGGCAATTGGGACGCCTCTCCAGCTGAGGCGGGAGACCAAGTGTCCCTTTCCACGTGCCACAGGAATCCTGGGACTCCTATCAAATTTCACGAGGAGTCAGGCATCGTCTCCTTTGGAGGCACTGATCTCAGTGTACCTCTGGAATTTTCAAAGTTTGTGAGGCCTCCGGTCGCGATGAAGTGGGGATCTAGGTCTTTCTCTGTGGTCTCCACAGGGGATTCAGACATCCTTTCATCTTGGGAGATGCAAGACGAGCCTGCATTCAAGTCACTGCAGGGATATGCGGAATTATTTCGAGTCAGGGCATTGCGGTGTCCATTCCATTTGAGGTCACAAACTCAGGGTCCCTCTCACATACCTAGAGCTGAGAGAAGCCTCCTCTTGAGGTGCTTGTGGTAAGATGGTTTCCTCTGGAGTCGAAGCCAGGGACTAACCTCTCATCTCGAGTTGATGTTTGTTCCATGGAGCTCTTTCGTGTAGCTACAGTGACCTCAGGATCCCTCTAGCCTTGAAACAGTGTTCTTGGGGTTTCTCTGGAGTGCCATCAAGGAAATCAAGGCTCCTTTCATGTGTGATGTGCAGCACGGAATTGCTCTGCACGCACTGCAGGGGAATCTGGCCTTATCTCACGGCGAGGGGGACGTCTCATGGTTTTTCTCGAGTTGCGGCGGGAACCTGGGGTATATTCTCGAGTTACGACGGGGATGGCCCTTTCACACACGTGTTTGTTCAGCGACGCCAGGACTCCTGCCTAGTTGCGAGGGACAACTCGGGATTCTCCTCGAGACTTGGCAGGGCAATTGGGACGCCTCTCCAGCTGAGGCGGGAGACCAAGGGTCCCTTTCCACGTGCCACAGGAATCCTGGGACTCCTATCAAGTTTCACGAGGAGTCAGGCATCGGCTCCTTTGGAGGCACTGATCTCCGCGTACCTCTGGAGTTTTCAAAGGATGTGAGGCCTCCGGTCGCGATGAGGTGGGGAACTAGGTCTTTCTCTCTGGTCCCCACAGGGGATTCAGACATCCTTTCGTCTTGGGAGATGCAAGACGAGCCTTCAATCAAGTCACTGCAGGGATATCCGGCCTTATTTTGAGTCAGGGCATCGCGGTGTCCATTCACTTGAGGCCGCAAACTCAGGGTCCCTCTCACATACCTAGAGCTGAGAGAAGCCTCCTCTTGAGGTGCTTGTGGTAAGGTGGTATTCCTCTGGAGTCGAAGCCAGGGACTAACCTCTCATCTCGAGTTGATTTTTGGTCCACGGAGCTCTTTCGTGTGGCTACAGTGACCTCAGGATCCCTCTAGGCTTGAAACAGTATTCTTGGGGTTTCTCTGGAGTGCCATCAAGGAAATCAAGGCTCCTTTCATGTGTGATGTGCAACACGGAATTGCTCTGCATGCAGTGCAGGGGAATCGGGCCTCATCTCGCGGCGAGGGGGAAGTCTCATGGTTTTTCTCGAGTTGCGGTGGGAACCTGGGGTATATTCTCGAGTTACGACGGGGATGGCCCTTCCACACACGTGTTTGTTCAGCGACGTCAAGACTCCTGCCTAGTTGCGAGGGACAACTCGGGATTCTCCTCGAGGCTTAGCAGTGCAATTGGAACGCCTCTCCAGCTGAGGCGGGAGACCAAGCGTCCCTTTCCACGTGCCACAGGAATCCTGGGACTCCTATCAAGTTTCACGAGGAGTCAGGAATCGTCTCCTTTGGAGGCACTGATCTCCGCGTACCTCTGGAGTTTTCAAAGGATGTGAGGCTTCCGGTCGCGATGAGGTGGGGAACTAGGTCTTTCTCTGTGGTCTCCACAGGGGATTCAGACATCCTTTCGTCTTGGGAGATGCAAGACGAGCCTGCATTCAAGTCACTGCAGGGATATCCGGCCTTATTTCGAGTCAGGGCATCGCGGTGTCCATTCCACTTGAGGCCGCAAACTCAGGGTCCCTCTCACATACCTAGAGCTGAGAGAAGCCTCCTCTTGAGGTGCTTGTGGTAAGGTGGTATTCCTCTGGAGTCGAAGCCAGGGAATACCCTCTTACCTCGAGTTGATTTTTGGTCCAGGGAGCTCTTTCGTGTTGCTACAGTGACCTCAGGATCCCTCTAGCCTTGAAACAGTGTTCTTGGGGTTTCTCTGGAGTGCCATCAAGGAAATCAAGGCTCGTTTCATGTGTGATGTGCAACACGGAATTGCTCTGCATGCAGTGCAGGGGAATCGGGCCTCATCTCACGGCGAGGGGGAAGTCTCATGGTTTTTCTCGAGTTGCGGCGGGAACCTGGGGTATATTCTCGAGTTACGACGGGGATGGCCCTTCCACCCACGTGTTTATTCAGCGACGGCAGGACTCCTTCCTAGTTGCGAGGGACAACTCGGGATTCTCCTCGAGGCTTGGCAGGGCAATTGGGACGCCTCTCCAGCTGAGGCGGGAGACCAAGCGTCCCTTTCCACGTGCCACAGGAATCCTGGGACTCCTATCAAGTTTCACGAGGAGTCAGGAATCGTCTCCTTTGGAAGCACTGATCTCTGCGTACCTCTGGAGTTTTCAAAGGATGTGAGGCCTCCGGTCGCGGTGAGGTGGGGAACTAGGTCTTTCTCTGTGGTCTCCACAGGGGATTCAGATATCCTTTCGTCTTGGGAGATGCAAGACGAGCCTGGATTCAAGTCACTGCAGGGATATCCGGCCTTATTTCGAGTCAGGGCATCGCGGTGTCCTTTCCACTTGAGGCCGCAAACTCAGGGTCCCTCTCACATACCTAGAGCTGAGAGAAGCCTCCTCTTGAGGTGCTTGTCGTAAGGTGGTTTCCTCTGGCGTCGAAGCCAGGGACTAACCTCTCATCTCGAGTTGATTTTTGGTCCACGGAGCTCTTTCGTGTAGCTACAGTGACCTCAGGATCCCTCTAGCCTTGAAACAGTGTTCTTGGGGTTTCTCTGCAGTGCCATCAAGGAAATCAAGGCTCCTTTCATGTTTGATGTGCAATACGGAATTGCTTTGAATGCAGTGCAGGGGAATCGGGCCTCATCTTGCGGCGAGGGGGAAGTCTCATGGTTTTTCTCGAGTTGCGGCGGGAACCTGGGGTATATTCTCGAGTTACGACGGGGATGGCCCTTCAACCCACGTGTTTGTTCAGCAACGTCAGGACTCCTGCCTAGTTGCGAGGGACAACTCGGGATTCTCCTCGAGGCATGGCAGGGCAATTGGGACGTCTCTCCAGCTGAGGCGGGAGACCAAGGGTCCCGTTCCACGTGCCACAGGAATCCTGGGACTCCTATCAAGTTTCACGAGGAGTCAGGCGTCGTCTCCTTTGGAGGCACTGATCTCCGCGTACCTCTGGAGTTTTCAAAGGATGTGAGGCCTCCGGTCGCCATGAGGTGGTGAACTAGGTCTTTCTCTGTGGTCTCCACAGGGGATTCAGACATCCTTTCGTCTTGGGAGATGCAAGACGAGCCTGCATTCAAGTCACTGCAGGGATATCCGGCCTTATTTTGAGTCAGGGGATCGCGATGTCCATTCACTTGAGGCCGCAATCTCAGGGTCCCTCTCACATACCTAGAGCTGAGAGAAGCCTCCTCTTGAGGTGCTTGTGGTAAGGTGGTATTCCTCTGGAGTCGAAGCCAGGGACTAACCTCTCATCTCGAGTTGATTTTTGGTCCACGGAGCTCTTTCGTGTGGCTACAGTGACCTCAGGATCCCTCTAGCCTTGAAACAGTGTTCTTGGGGTTTCTCTGGAGTGCCATCAAGGAAATCAAGGATACTTTCATGTGTGATGTGCAACACGGAATTGCTCTGCACGCAGTGCAGGGGAATCGGGCCTCATCTCGCGGCGAGGGGGAATTCTCATGGTTTTTCTCGAGTTGCGGCGGGAACCTGGGGTATATTCTCGAGTTACGACGGGGATGGCCCTTCCACCCACGTGTTTGTTCAGCGACGTCAGGACTCCTGCCTAGTTGCGAGGGACAACTCGGGATTCTCCTCGAGGCTTGGCAGGGCAATTGGGACGCCTCTCCAGCTGAGGCGGGAGACCAAGTGTCCCTTTCCACGTGCCACAGGAATCCTGGGACTCCTATCAAGTTTCACGAGGAGTCAGGCATCGTCTCCTTTGGAGGCACTGATCTCAGTGTACCTCTGGAATTTTCAAAGTTTGTGAGGCCTCCGGTCGCGATGAAGTGGGGATCTAGGTCTTTCTCTGTGGTCTCCACAGGGGATTCAGACATCCTTTCATCTTGGGAGATGCAAGACGAGCCTGCATTCAAGTCACTGCAGGGATATGCGGAATTATTTCGAGTCAGGGCATTGCGGTGTCCATTCCACTTGAGGTCACAAACTCAGGGTCCCTCTCACATACCTAGAGCTGAGAGAAGCCTCCTCTTGAGGTGCTTGTGGTAAGATGGTTTCCTCTGGAGTCGAAGCCAGGGACTAACCTCTCATCTCGAGTTGATGTTTGTTCCATGGAGCTCTTTCGTGTAGCTACAGTGACCTCAGGATCCCTCTAGCCTTGAAACAGTGTTCTTGGGGTTTCTCTGGAGTGCCATCAAGGAAATCAAGGCTCCTTTCATGTGTGATGTGCAGCACGGAATTGCTCTGCACGCACTGCAGGGGAATCTGGCCTTATCTCACGGCGAGGGGGACGTCTCATGGTTTTTCTCGAGTTGCGGCGGGAACCTGGGGTATATTCTCGAGTTACGACGGGGATGGCCCTTTCACACACGTGTTTGTTCAGCGACGCCAGGACTCCTGCCTAGTTGCGAGGGACAACTCGGGATTCTCCTCGAGACTTGGCAGGGCAATTGGGACGCCTCTCCAGCTGAGGCGGGAGACCAAGGGTCCCTTTCCACGTGCCACAGGAATCCTGGGACTCCTATCAAGTTTCACGAGGAGTCAGGCATCGGCTCCTTTGGAGGCACTGATCTCCGCGTACCTCTGGAGTTTTCAAAGGATGTGAGGCCTCCGGTCGCGATGAGGTGGGGAACTAGGTCTTTCTCTCTGGTCCCCACAGGGGATTCAGACATCCTTTCGTCTTGGGAGATGCAAGACGAGCCTTCAATCAAGTCACTGCAGGGATATCCGGCCTTATTTTGAGTCAGGGCATCGCGGTGTCCATTCACTTGAGGCCGCAAACTCAGGGTCCCTCTCACATACCTAGAGCTGAGAGAAGCCTCCTCTTGAGGTGCTTGTGGTAAGGTGGTATTCCTCTGGAGTCGAAGCCAGGGACTAACCTCTCATCTCGAGTTGATTTTTGGTCCACGGAGCTCTTTCGTGTGGCTACAGTGACCTCAGGATCCCTCTAGCCTTGAAACAGTATTCTTGGGGTTTCTCTGGAGTGCCATCAAGGAAATCAAGGCTCCTTTCATGTGTGATGTGCAACACGGAATTGCTCTGCATGCAGTGCAGGGGAATCGGGCCTCATCTCGCGGCGAGGGGGAAGTCTCATGGTTTTTCTCGAGTTGCGGTGGGAACCTGGGGTATATTCTCGAGTTACGACGGGGATGGCCCTTCCACACACGTGTTTGTTCAGCGACGTCAAGACTCCTGCCTAGTTGCGAGGGACAACTCGGGATTCTCCTCGAGGCTTGGCAGGGCAATTGGGACGCCTCTCCAGCTGAGGCGGGAGACCAAGGGTCCCTTTCCACGTGCCACAGGAATCCTGGGACTCCTATCAAGTTTCACGAGGAGTCAGGCATCGTCTCCTTTGGAGGCACTGATCTCAGTGTACCTCTGGAATTTTCAAAGTATGTGAGGCCTCCGGTCGCGATGAAGTGGGGATCTAGGTCTTTCTCTGTGGTCTCCACAGGGGATTCAGACATCCTTTCATCTTGGGAGATGCAAGACGAGCCTGCATTCAAGTCACTGCAGGGATATGCGGCCTTATTTCGAGTCAGGGCATCGCGGTGTCCATTCCACTTGAGGCTGCAAACTCAGGGTCCCTCTCACATACCTAGAGCTGAGAGAAGCCTCCTCTTGAGGTGCTTGTGGTAAGGGGGTATTCTTCTGGAGTTGAAGCCAGGGACTAACCTCTCACCTCCAGTTGATTTTTGGTCCTCGGAGCTCTTTCTTGTTGCTACAGTGACCTCAGGATCCCTCTAGCCTTGAAAGAGTGTTCTTGGGGTTTCTCTGGAGTGCCATCAAGGAAATCAAGGCTCGTTTCATGTGTGATGTGCAACACGGAATTGCTCTGCACGCAGTGCAGGGGAATCGGGCCTCATCTCGCGGCGAGGGGGAAGTCTCATGGTTTTTCTCGAGTTGCGGCGGGAACCTGGGGTTTATTCTCGAGTTACGACGGGGATGGCCCTTCCACCCACGTGTTTGTTCAGCGACGTCAGGACTCCTGTCTAGTTGCGAGGGACAACTCGGGATTCTCCTCGAGGCTTGGCAGGGCAATTAGGACGCCTCTCCAGCTGAGGCGGGAGACCAAGCGTCCCTTTCCACGTGCCACAGGAATCCTGGGACTCGTATCAAGTTTCACGAGGAGTCAGGCATCGTCTCCTTTGGAGGCACTGATCTCCGCGTACCTCTGGAGTTTTCAAAGGATGTGAGGCCTCCGGTCGCCATCAAGTGGGGAACTAGGTCTTTCCCTGTGGTCTTCACAGGGGATTCAGACAACCTTTCATCTTGGGAGATGCAAGACGAGCCTGCATTCAAGTCACTGCAGGGATATCCGGTCTTATTTCGCTTCAGGGCATAGCAGTGTCCATTCCACTTGAGGCGGCAAACTCAGGGTCCCTCTCACATACCTAGAGCTGAGAGAAGCCTCCTCTTGAGGTGCTTGTGGTAACGTGGTATTCCTCTGGAGTCGAAGCCAGGGACTAACCTCTCATCTCGAGTTGATTTTTGGTCCACGGAGCACTTTCGTGTTTCTACAGTGACCTCAGGATCCCTCTAGCCTTGAAACAGTGTTCTTGGGGTTTCTCTGGAGTGCCATCAAGGAAATCAAGGCTCCTTTCTTGTGTGATGTGCAACATGGAATTGCTCTGCACGCAGTGCAGGGGAATCGGGCCTCATCTCGCGGTGAGGCGAAATCTCATGGTTTTTCTCGAGTTGCGGCGGGAACCTGGAATATATTCTCGAGTTACGACGGGAATGGCCCTTCCACACACGTGTTTGTTCAACGACGTCTGGACTCCTGCCTAGTTGCGAGGGACAACTCGGGATTCTCCTCGAGGCTTGGCAGGGCAATTGGGACGCCTCTCCAGCTGACGCGGGAGACCAAGGGTCCCTTTCCACGTGCCACAGGAATCCTGGGACTCCTATCAAGTTTCACGAGGAGTCAGGCATCGTCTCCTTTGGAGGCACTGATCTCCGCGTACCTCTGGAGTTTTCAAAGGATGTGAGGCCTCCGGTCGCGATGAGGTCGGGAACTAGGTCTTTCTTTGTGGTCTCCACAGGGGATTCAGACATTCTTTCGTCTTGGGAGATGCAAGACGAGCCTGCATTCAAGTCACTGCAGGGATATCCTGCCTTATATCGAGTCAGGGCGTCGCGGTGTCCATTTCATTGAGGCCACAAAATCAGGGTCCCTCTCACATACCTAGAGCTGAGAGAAGCCTCCTCTTGAGGTGCTTGTGGTAAGGTGGTATTCCTCTGGAGTCGAAGCCAGGGACTAAGCTCTCATCTCGAGTTGATTTTTGGTCCACGGAGCTCTTTCGTGTTGCTACAGTGACCTCAGGATCCCTCTAGCCTTGAAACAGTGTTCTTGGGGTTTCTCTGGAGTGCCATCAAGGAAATCAAGGCTCCTTTCATGTGTGATGTGCAGCACGGAATTGCTCTGCACGCAGTGCAGGGGAATCGGGCCTCATTTTGTGGCGAGGGGGAAGTCTCATGGTTTTTCTCGAGTTGCGGCGGGAACCTGGGGTATATTCTCGAGGTACGACGGGGATGGTCCTTCCACCCACGTGTTTGTTCAGCGACGTCAGGACTCCTGCCTAGTTGCGAGGGACAACTCGGGATTCTCCTCGAGGCTTGGCAGGGCAATTGGAACGCCTCTCCAGGTGAGGCGGGAGACCAAGGGTCCCTTTCCACGTGCCACAGGAATCCTGGGACTCCTATCAAGTTTCACGAGGAGTCAGGAATCGTCTCCTTTGGAGGCACTGATCTCCGCGTACCTCTGGAGTTTTCAAAGGATGTGAGGCCTCCGGTCGCGATGAGGTGGGGAACTAGGTCTTTCTCTGTGGTCTCCACAGGGGTTTCAGACATCCTTTCGTCTTGGAAGATGCAAGACGAGCCTACATTCAAGTCACTGCAGGGATATCCGGCCTTATTTCGAGTCAGGCCATTGCGGTGTCCATTCGACTTGAGGCCGCAAACTCAGGGTGCCTCTCACATACCTAGAGCTAAGAGAAGCCTCCTCTTGAGGTGCTTGTGGTAAGGTGGTATTCTTCTGGAGTTGAAGCCAGGGACTAACCTCTCATCTCCAGTTGATTTTTCGTCCACGGAGCTCTTTCTTGTTGCTACAGTGACCTCAGGATCCCTCTAGCCTTGAAACAGTGTTCTTGGGGTTTCTCTGGAGTGCCATCAAGGAAATCAAGGCTCCTTTCATGTGTGATGTGCAACACGGAATTGGTCTGCACGCAGTGCAGGGGAATCGGGCCTCATCTCGCGGCGAGGGGGAAGTCTCATGGTTTTTCTCGAGTTGCGGCGGGAACCTGGGGTATATTCTCGAGTTACGACGGGGATGGCCCTTCCACCCACGTGTTTGTTCAGCGACGTCAGGACTCCTGCCTAGTTGCGAGGGACAACTCGGGATTCTCCTCGAGGCTTGGCAGGGCAATTAGGACGCCTCTCCAGCTGAGGCGGGAGACCAAGGGTCCCTTTCCACGTGCCACAGGAATCCTGGGACTCGTATCAAGTTTCACGAAGAGTCAGGCATCGTCTCCTTTGGAGGCACTGATCTCCACGTACCTCTGGAGTTTTCAAAGGATGTGAGGCCTCCGGTCGCGATGAGGTGGGGAACTAGGTCTTTCTCTGTGATCTCCACAGGGGATTCAGACATCCTTTCGTCTTGGGAGATGCAAGACGAGCCTGCATTCAAGTCACTGCAGGGATATTCTTACTTATTTCGCGTCAGGGCATCGCAGTGTCCATTCCACTTGAGGCCGCAAACTCAGCGTCCCTCTCACATACCTAGAGCTGAGAGAAGCCTCCTCTTGAGGTGCTTGTGGTAAGGTGGTATTCCTCTGGAGTCGAAGCCAGGGACTAAGCTCTCATCTCGAGTTGATTTTTGGTCCTCGGAGCTCTTTCTTGTTGCTACAGTGACCTCAGGATCCCTCTAGACTTGAAACAGTGTTCTTGGGGTTTTTCTGGAGTGCCATCAAGGAAATGAAGGCTCCTTTCATGTGTGATGTGCAAGACGGAATTGCTCTGCACGCAGTACAGGGGAATCGGGCCTCATCTCGCGGCGAGGGGGAAGTCTCATGGTTTTTCTCGAGTTGCGGCGGGAACCTGGGGTATATTCTCGAGTTACGACGGGGATGGCCCTTCCACCCACGTGATTGTTCAGCCACGTCAGGACTCCTGCCTAGTTGGGAGGGACAACTCGGGATTCTCCTCGAGGCTTGGCAGGGCAATTGGAACGCCTCTCCAGCTGAGGCGGGAGACCAAGGGTCCCTGTCCACGTGCCACAAGAATCCTGGGACTCCTATCAAGTTTCACGAGGAGTCAGGCATCGTCTCCTTTGGAGGCACTGATCTCCGCGTACCTCTGGAGTTTTCAAAGGATGTGAGGCCTCCGGTCGCGATGAGGTGAGGAACTAGGTCTTTCTCTGTGGTCTCCACAGGGGATTCAGACATCCTTTCATCTTGGGAGATGCAAGACGAGCCTGCATTCAAGTCACTGCAGGGATATCCGGCCTTATTTCACGTCAGGGCATCGCAGTGTCCATTCCACTTGAGGCCGCAAAATTACGGTCCCTCTCACATACCTAGAGCTGAGAGAAGCCTCCTCTTGGGGTGCTTGTGGTAAGGTGGTATTCTTCTGGAGTTGAAGCCAGGGACTAACCTCTCACCTCCAGTTGATTTTTGGTCCTCGGAGCTCTTTCTTGTTGCTACAGTGACCTCAGGATCCCTCTAGCCTTGAAAGAGTGTTCTTGGGGTTTCTCTGGAGTGCCATCAAGGAAATCAAGGCTCGTTTCATGTGTGATGTGCAGCACGGAATTGCTCTGCACGCAGTGCAGGGGAATCGGGCCTCATCTCGCGGCGAGGGGGAAGTCTCATGGTTTTTCTCGAGTTGCGGCGGGAACCTGGGGTTTATTCTCGAGTTACGACGGGGATGGCCCTTCCACCCACGTGTTTGTTCAGCGACGTCAGGACTCCTGCCTAGTTGCGAGGGACAACTCGGGATTCTCCTCGAGGCTTGGCAGGGCAATTAGGACGCCTCTCCAGCTGAGGCGGGAGACCAAGCGTCCCTTTCCACGTGCCACAGGAATCCTGGGACTCGTATCAAGTTTCACGAGGAGTCAGGCATCGTCTCCTTTGGAGGCACTGATCTCCACGTACCTCTGGACTTTTCAAAGGATGTGAGGCCTCCGGTCGCCATCAAGTGGGGAACTAGGTCTTTCCCTGTGGTCTTCACAGGGGATTCAGACATCCTTTCATCTTGGGAGATGCAAGACGAGCCTGCATTCAAGTCACTGCAGGGATATCCGGTCTTATTTCGCTTCAGGGCATCGCAGTGTCCATTCCACTTGAGGCGGCAAACTCAGGGTCCCTCTCACATACCTAGAGCTGAGAGAAGCCTCCTCTTGAGGTGCTTGTGGTAACGTGGTATTCCTCTGGAGTCGAAGCCAGGGACTAACCTCTCATCTCGAGTTGATTTTTGGTCCACGGAGCACTTTCGTGTTTCTACAGTGACCTCAGGATCCCTCTAGCCTTGAAACAGTGTTCTTGGGGTTTCTCTGGAGTGCCATCAAGGAAATCAAGGCTCCTTTCTTGTGTGATGTGCAACATGGAATTGCTCTGCACGCAGTGCAGGGGAATCGGGCCTCATCTCGCGGTGAGGCGAAATCTCATGGTTTTTCTCGAGTTGCGGCGGGAACCTGGAGTATATTCTCGAGTTACGACGGGAATGGCCCTTCCACACACATGTTTGTTCAGTGACGTCAGGACTCCTGCCTAGTTGGGAAGGACAACTCGGGATTCTCCTCGAGGCTTGGCAGGGCAATTGGGACGCCTCTCCAGCTGACGCGGGAGACCAAGGGTCCCTTTCCACGTGCCACAGGAATCCTGGGACTCCTATCAAGTTTCACGAGGAGTCAGGCATCGTCTCCTTTGGAGGCACTGATCTCCGCGTACCTCTGGAGTTTTCAAAGGATGTGAGGCCTCCGGTCGCGATGAGGTCGGGAACTAGGTCTTTCTTTGTGGTCTCCACAGGGGATTCAGACATTCTTTCGTCTTGGGAGATGCAAGACGAGCCTGCATTCAAGTCACTGCAGGGATATCCTGCCTTATATCGAGTCAGGGCGTCGCGGTGTCCATTTCATTGAGGCCACAAAATCAGGGTCCCTCTCACATACCTAGAGCTGAGAGAAGCCTCCTCTTGAGGTGCTTGTGGTAAGGTGGTATTCCTCTGGAGTCGAAGCCAGGGACTAAGCTCTCATCTCGAGTTGATTTTTGGTCCACGGAGCTCTTTCGTGTTGCTACAGTGACCTCAGGATCCCTCTAGCCTTGAAACAGTGTTCTTGGGGTTTCTCTGGAGTGCCATCAAGGAAATCAAGGCTCCTTTCATGTGTGATGTGCAGCACGGAATTGCTCTGCACGCAGTGCAGGGGAATCGGGCCTCATTTTGTGGCGAGGGGGAAGTCTCATGGTTTTTCTCGAGTTGCGGCGGGAACCTGGGGTATATTCTCGAGTTACGAAGGGGATGGCCATTCCACACACGTGTTTGTTCAGCGACGACAGGACTCCTGCCTAGTTGCGAGGGACAACTCGGGATTCTCCTCGAGGCTTGGCAGGGCAGTTGGGACGCCTCTCCAGCTAAGGCGGGAGACCAAGGGTCCCTTTCCACGTGCCACAGGAATCCTGGGACTCCTATCAAGTTTCAGGAGGAGTCAGGCATCGTCTCCTTTGGAGGAATTGATCTCCGCGTACCTCTGAAGTTTTCAAAGGATGTGAGGCCTCCGGTCGTGATGAGGTGGGGAACTAGGTCTTTCTCTGTGGTCTCCACAGGGGATTCAGACATCCTTTCATCTTGGGAGATGCAAGACGAGCCTGCATTCAAGTCACTGCAGGGATATCCGGCCTTATTTCGAGTCAGGGCATCGCGGTGTCCATTCGACTTGAGGCTGCAAACTCAGGGTCCCTCTCACATACCTAGAGCTGAGAGAAGCCTCCTCTTGAGGTGCTTGTGGTAAGGTGGTATTCCTCTGGAGTCGAAGCCAGGGACTAACCCCTCATCTCGAGTTGATTTGTGGTCCACGGAACTCTTTCGTGTTGCTACAGTGACCTCAGGATCCCTCTAGCCTTGAAACAGTGTTCTTGGGGTTTCTCTGGAGTGCCATCAAGGAAATCAAGGCTCCTTTCATGTGTGATGTGCAACACGGAATTGCTCTGCACGCAGTGCAGGGGAATCGGGCCTCATTTTGCAGCGAGGGGGAAGTCTCATGGTTTTTCTCGAGTTGCGGCGGTAACCTGGGGTATATTCTCGAGTTACGACGGGGATGGCCCCTCCACCCACGTGTTTGTTCAGCGACGTCAGGACTCCTGCCTAGTTGCGAGGGACAACTCGGGATTCTCCTCGAGGCTTTGCAGGGCAATTGGGACGCCTCTCCAGCTGAGGCGGGAGACCAAGGGTCCCTTTCCACGTGCCACAGGAATCCTGGGACTCCTATTAAGTTTCAGGAGGAGTCAGGCATCGTCTCCTTGGAGGCACTGATCTCCACGTACCTCTGGAGTTTTCAAAGGATGTGAGGCCTCCGGTCGCGATGAAGTGGGGAACTAGGTCTTTCTCTGTAGTCTCCACAGGGTATTCAGACATCCTTTCATCTTGGGAGATGCAAGAAGAGCCTGCATTCAAGTCACTGCAGGGATATCCAACCTTATTTCGAGTCAGGGCATCGAGGTGCCCATTCCACTTTAGGCCGCAAACTCAGGGTCCCTCTCACATACCTAGAGCTGAGAGAAGCCTCCTCTTGAGGTACTTGTAGTGAGGTAATATTCCTCTGGAGTCGAAGCCAGGGACTAACCTCTCTTCTCGACTTGATTTTTGGTCCACGGAGCTCTTTCATGTTGCTGCAGTGACCTCAGGATCCCTCTAGCCTTGAAACAGTGTTCTTGGGGTTTGTCTGGAGTGGCATCAAGGAAATCAAGGCTCCTTTCATGTGTGATGTGCAACACGGAATTGCTCTGCACGCAGTGCAGGGGAATCGGGCGTCATCTCTCGGCGAGGAGGTAGTCTCATGGTTTTTCTGGAGTTGCGGCGGGAACCTGGGGTATATTCTCGAGTTACGACGGGGTTGGCCCTTTCACCCACGTGTTTGTTAAGCGACGGCAGGACTCCTGCCTAGTTGCGAGGTACAACTCGGGATTCTCCTCGAGGCTTGGCAGGGAAATTGGGACACCTCTCCAGCTGAGGCGGGAGACCAAGGGTCCCTTTCAACGTGCCACAGGAATCCTGGGCCTCGTATCAAGTTTCACGAGGAGTCAGGTATCGTCTTCTTTGGAGGCACTGATCTCCGCGTACCTCTGGAGTTTTCAAAGGATGTGAGGTCTCCGGTCGCGATGAGGTGGGGAACTAGGTCTTTATCTGTGGTCTCCACAGGGGATTCAGACATCCTTTCGTCTTGGGAGATGCAAGACGAGCCTGCATTCAAGTCACTGCAGGGATATCCGGCCTTTTTTCGAGTCAGGGCATCGCGGTGTCCATTCCACTTGAGGCCGCAAACTCAGGGTCCCTCTCACATACCTAGAGCTGAGAGAAGCCTCCTCTTGAGGTGCTTGTGGTAAGGGGGTTTCCTCTGGAGTCGAAGCCAGGGACTAACCTCTCATCTCGAGTTGATTTTTGGTCCACGGAGCTCTTTCGTGTAGCTACAGTGACCTCAGGATCCCTCTAGCCTTGAAACAGTGTTCTTGGGGTTTCTCTGCAGTGCCATCAAGGAAATCAAGGCTCCTTTCATGTGTGATGTGCCACACGGAATTGCTCTGCACGCAGTGCAGGGGAATCGGGCCTCATCTTGCGGTGAGGGGGAAGTCTCATGGTTTTTCTCGAGTTGCGGCGGGAACCTGGGGTATATTCTCGAGTTACAACGGGGATGGCCCTTCCACACACGTGTGTGTTTAGCGACGTCAGGACTCCTGCTTAGTTGCGAGGGACAACTCGGGATTCTCCTCGAGGCTTGGCAGGGCATTTGGGACGCCTCTCCAGCTGAGGCGGGAGACCAAGGGACCCTTTCCAAATGCCAGAGGAATCCTGGGACTCCTATCAAGTTTCACGAGGAGTCAGGCAACGTCTCCTTTGGAGGCACTGATCTCCGCGTACCTCTGTAGTTTTCAAATGATGTGAGGCCTCCGGTCGCGATGAGGTGGGGAACTAGGTCTTTCTCTGTGGTCTCCACAGGGGATTCAGACATCCTTTGGTCTTGGGAGATGCAAGACGAGCCTGCATTCAAGTCACTGCAGGGATATCCGGCCTTATTTCGAGTCAGGGCATCGCGGTGTCCATTCCACTTGAGGCCGCAAACTCAGGGTCCCTCTCACATACCTAGAGCTGAGAGAAGCCTCCTCTTGAGGTGCTTGTGGTAAGGTGGTATTCCTCTGGAGTCGAAGCCAGGGACTAACCTCTCATCTCGAGTTGATTTTTGGTCCACGGAGCTCTTTCGGTTTCTACAGTGACCTCAGGATCCCTCTAGCCTTGAAACACTGCTCTTGGGGTTTCTCTGGAGTGCCATCAAGGAAATCAAGGCTCCTTTCATGTGTGATGTGCAACACGGAATTGCTCTGCACGCAGTGCAGGGGAATCGGGCCTCATCTCACGGTGAAGGGGAAGTCTCATGGTTTTTCTCGAGTTGTGGCGGGAACCTGGGGTATATTCTCGAGTTACCACGGGGATGGCCCTTCCACACACGTGTTTGTTCAGCGACGTCAGGACTCCTGCCTAGTTGCGAGGGACAACTCGGGATTCTCCTCGAGGATTGGCAGGGCAATTGGGACGCCTCTCCAGCTGAGGCGGGAGACCAAGGGTCCCTTTCCACGTGCCACAGGAATCCTGGGACTCCTATCAATTTTCACGAGGAGTCAGGCATCGTCTCCTTTGGAGGCACTGATCTCCGCGTAGCTCTGGAGTTTTCAAAGGATGTGAGGCCTCCGGTCGCGATGAGGTGGGGAACTAGGTCTTTCTCTGTGGTCTCCACAGGGGATTCAGACATCCTTTCGTCTTGGGAGATGCAAGACGAGCCTGCATTCAAGTCACTGCAGGAATATGCGGCCTTAATTCGAGTAAGGGAATCGCGGTGTCCATTCCACTTGAGGCCGCAAACTCAGGGTCCCTCTCACATACCTAGAGCTGAGAGAAGCCTCCTCTTGAGGTGCTTGTGGTAAGGTGGTATTCCTCTGGAGTCGAAGCCAGTGACTAACTTCTCATCTCGAGTTCATTTTTTGTCCACGGAGATCTTTCTTGTTGCTACAGTGACCTCAGGATCCCTCTAGCCTTGAAACAGTGTTCTTGGGGTTTCTCTGGAGTGCCATCAAGGAAATCAAGGCTCCTTTCATGTGTGATGTGCAACACGGAATTGCTCTGCACGCAGTGCAGGGGAATCGGGCCTCATTTTGCGGCGAGGGGGAAGTCTCATGGTTTTTCTCGAGTTGCGGCGGGAACCTGGGGTATATTCTCGAGTTACGACGGGGATGGCCCTTCCACCCACGTGTTTGTTCAGCGACGTCAGGACTCCTGCCTAGTTGCGAGGGACAACTTGGGATGCTCCTCGAGACTTGGCAGGGCAATTGGGACGCCTCTCCAGCTGAGGCGGCAGACCAAGGGTCCCTTTCCACGTGCCACAGGAATCCTGGGACTCCTATCAAGTTTCACGAGAAGACAGGCATCGGCTCCTTAGGAGGCACTAATCTCCGCGTACCTCTGGACTTTTCAAAGGATGTGAGGCCTCCGATAGCGATGAGGTGGGAAACTAGGTCTTTCTCTGTGGTCTCCACAGGGGATTCAGACATCCTTTCATGTTGGGAGATGCAAGACGAGCCTGCATTCAAGTCACTGCAGGGATATGCGGCCTTAATTCGAGTCAGGGAATCGCGGTGTCCATTCCACTTGAGGCCGCAAACTCAGGGTCCCTCTCACATACCTAGAGCTGCGAGAAGCCTCCTCTTGAGGTGATTGTGGTAAGGTGGTATTCCTCTGGAGCTGAAGACCGGGACTAACCTCTCATCTCGAGTTGATTTTTGGTCCACGGAGCTCTTTCCTGTTGCTACAGTGACCTCAGGATACCTCTAGCCATGAAACAGTGTTCTTGGGGTTTCTCTGGAGTGCCATCAAGGAAATCAAGGCTTCTTTCATGTTTCATGTGCAACACGGAATTGCTCTGCAGGCAGTGCAGGGGAATCGGGCCTCATCTAACGGCGAGGGGGAAGTCTCATGGTTTTTCTCGAGTTGCGGCGAGAACCTGGGGTATATTCTCGAGTTACGACAGGGATGGCCCTTCCACCCACGTGTTTATTCAGCGACGTCAGGACTCCTTCCTAGTTGCGAGGGACAACTCGGGATTCTCCTCGAGGCTTGGCAGGGCAATTGGAACGCTTCTCCAGCTGAGCTTGAGACCAAGGGTCCCTTTCCACGTGACACAGGAATCCTGGGACTCCTATCAAGTTTCATGAGGAGTCAGGCATCGTCTTCCTTGGAGGCACTGATTTCCGCGTACCTCTGGAGTTTTCAAGGGATGTGAGGCCTCCGGTCGCGATGAGGTGGGGAACTAGGTCTTCCTCTGTCGTCTCCACAAGGGATTCAGACATCCTTTCATCTTGGGAGATGCAAGACGAGCGTGCATTCAAGTCACTGCAAGGATATCCGGCCTTATTTCGAGTCAGGGCATCGCGGTGTCCATTCCACTTGAGGCCGCAAAATCAGGGTCCCTCTCACATACATAGAGCTGAGAGAAGCCTCCTCTTGAGGTGCTTGTCGTAAGGTGGTATTCCTCTGGAGTCGAAGCCAGGGACTAACCTCTCATCTCGAGTTGATTTTTGGTCCACGGAGCTCTTTCGTGTTGCTACAGTGGACTCAGGATCCCTCTAGCCTTGAAACACTGCTCTTGGGGTTTCTCTGGAGTGCCATTAAGGAAATCAAGGCTCCTTTCATGTGTGATGTGCAACACGGAATTGCTCTGCACGCAGTGCAGGGGAATCGGGCCTCATCTCGCGGCAAGGGGGAAGTCTCATGGTTTTTCTCGAGTTGCAGCGGGAACCTGGGGTATATTCTCGAGTTACAACGGGGATGGCCCTTCCACCCACGTGTTTGTTCAACGACGTCAGGACTCCTGCCTAGTTGCGAGGGACAACTCGGGATTCTCCTCGAGGATTGGCAGGGCAATTGGGACGCCTCTCCAGCTGAGGCGGGAGACCAAGGGTCCCTTTCCACGTGCCACAGGAATCCTGGGACTCCTATCAAGTTTCACGAGGAGTCAGGTATCGTCTCCTTTGGAGGCACTGATCTCCGCGCACCTCTGGAGTTTTCAAAGGATGTGAGGCCTCCGGTCACGATGAGGTGGCGAACTAGGTCTTTCTCTGTGGTCTCCACAGGGGATTCAGACATCCTTTCGTCTTCGGAGATGCAAGACGAGCCTGCATTCAAGTCACTGCAGGGATATCCGGCCTTATTTCGAGTCAGGGCATCGCGGTGTCCATTCCACTTGTGGCCGCAAACTCAGGGTCCCTCTCAAATACCTAGAGCTGAGAGAAGCCTCCTCTTGAGGTGCTTGTGGTAAGGTGGTATTCCTCTGGAGTCGAAGCCAGGGACTAACCTCTCATCTCGAGTTGATTTTTGGTCCACAGAGCTCTTTCGTGTTGCTACAGTGACCTCAGGATCCCTCTAGCCTTGAAAGAGTGTTCTTGGGGTTTCTCTGGAGTGCCATCAAGGAAATCAAGGCTCCTTTCATGTGTGATGTGCAACACGGAATTGCTCTGCACGCAGTGCAGGGGAATCGGGCCTCATCTCGCGGCGAGGGGCAAGTCTCATGGTTTTTCTCGAGTTGCGGCGGGAACCTGGGGTATATTCTCGAGTTACGACGGGGATGGCCCTTCCAGCCACGTGTTTGTTCAGCGACGTCAGGACTCCTGCCTAGTTGCAAGGGACAACTCGGGATTCTCCTCGAGGTTTGGTAGGGCAACTGGGATGCATCTCCAGCTGAGGCGGGAGACCAAGTGTCCCTTTCCACGTGCCACAGGAATCCTGGGACTCCTATCAAGTTTCACGAGGAGTCAGGCATCGTCTCCTTTGGAGGCACTGAGCTCCGCGTACCTCTGGAGTTTTCAAAGGATGTGAGGCCTCCGGTCGCGATGAGGTGGGGAACTAGGTCTTTCTCTGTGGTCTCCACAGGGGATTCAGACATCCTTTCCTCTTGGGAGATGCAAGACGAGCCTGCATTCAAGTCAGTGCAGGGATATCCGGCCTTATGTCGAGTCAGGGCGTTTCGGTGTCCATTCCACTTGAGGCCACAAATTCAGGGTCCCTCTCACATACCTAGAGCTGAGAGAAGCCTCCTCTTGAGGTGCTTGTGGTAAGGTGGTATTCCTCTGGAGTCGAAGCCAGGGACTACCCTCTTATCTCGAGTTGATTTTTGGTCCACAGAGCTCGTTCGTTGTGCTACAGTGACCTCAGGATCCCTCTAGCCTTGAAGCAGTGTTCTTGGGTTTTCTCTGGAGTGCCATCAAGGAAATCAAGGCTCCTTTCATGTGTGATGTGCAACACAGAATGGCTCTGCACGCAGTGCAGGGGAATAGGGCCACATCAGGCGGCAAAGGGGAAGTCTCATGGTTTTTCTCGAGTTGCGGCGGGAACCTGGGGTATATTCTCGAGTTACGACGGCGATGGCCCTTCCACACACGTGTTTGTTCAGCGACGTCAAGACTCCTGCCTAGTTGCGAGGGACAACTCGGGATTCTCCTCGAGGTTTGGTAGGGCAATTGGGACGCCTCCCCAGCTTAGGCGGGAGACCAAGGGTCCCTTTCCACGTGCCACAGGAATTCTGGGACTGCTATCAAGTTTCACGAGGAGTCAGGCATCGTCTCCTTTGGAGGCACTTATCTCCGCGTACCTCTGGAGTTTTCAAAGGATGTGAGGCCTCCGGTCGCGATGAGGTGGGGAACTAGGTCTTTCTCTGTGGTCTCCACAGGGGATTCAGACATCTTTTCATCTTGGGAGATGCAAGACGTGCCTGCATTCAAGTCACTGCAGGGATATCCGGCCTTATTTCGAGTCAGGGCATCGCGGTGTCCATTCCACTTGAGGCCGCAAAATCAGGGTCCCTCTCACATACCTAGAGCTGAGAGAAGCCTCCTCTTGAGGTGCTTGTGGTAAGGTGGTATTCCTCTGGAGTCGAAGCCGGGGACTAACCTCTCATCTCGAGTTGATTTTTGGTCCACGGAGCTCTTTCGTGTTGCTGCAGTGACCTCAGGATCCCTCTAGCCTTAAAACAGTGTTCTTGGGTTTTCTCTGGAGTGCCATCAAGGAAATCAAGGCTCCTTTCATGTGTGATGTGCAACACGGAATTGCTCTGCACGCAGTGTAGGGGAATCGGGCCTCATCTCGTGGCGAGGGGGAAGTCTCATGGTTTTTCTCGAGTTGCGGCGGGAACCTGGGGTATATTCTCGAGTTACGACTGGGATGGCCCTTCCACCCACGTGTTTGTTCAGCGACGTCAGGACTCCTGCCTAGTTGCGAGGGATAACTCGGGATTCTCCTCGAGGCTTGGCAGGGCAATTGGGACGCCTCTCCAGCTGAGGCGGGAGACCAAGGGTCCCTTTCCACGTGCCACAGGAATCCTGGGACTCCTATCAAGTTTCACGAGGAGTCAGGCATCGTCTTCTTTGGAGGCACTGATCTCCGCGTACCTCTGTAGTTTTCAAAGGATGTGAGGCCTCCGGTCGCGATGAGGTGGGGAACTAGGTCTTTCTCTGTGGTCTCCACAGGGGATTCAGACATCCTTTCGTCTTGGGAGATGCAAGACGAGCCTGCATTCAAGTCACTGCAGGGATATCCGGCCTTATATCGAGTCAGGTCATCGCGGTGTGCATTCCACTTGAGGCCGCAAACTCAGGGTCCCTCTCACATACCTAGAGCTGAGAGAAGCCTCCTCTCGATGTGCTTGTGGTAAGGTGGTATTCCTCTGGAGTCGAAGCCAGGGTCTAACCTCTCATCTCAAGTTGATTCGTGGTCCACGGAGCTCTTTCGTGTTGCTACAGTGACCTCAGGATCCCTATAGCCTTGAAACACTGCTCTTGGGGTTTCTCTGGAGTGCCATCAAGGAAATCAAGGCTCCTTTCATGTGTGATGTGCAACACGGAATTGCTCTGCACGCAGTGCAGGGGAATCGGGTCTCATCTCGTGCAAGGGGGAAGTCTCATGGTTTTTCTCGAGTTGCGGCGGGACCTTGGGGTATATTCTCGAGTTACCACGGGGATGGCCCTTCCACCCACGTGTTTGTTCAGCGACGTCTGTACTCCTGCCTAGTTGCGAGGGACAATTCGGGATTCTCCTCGAGGCTTGCCAGGGCAATTGGGACGCCTCTCCAGCTGAGGCGGGAGACCAAGGGTCCCTTTCCACGTGCCACAGGTATCCTGGGACTCCTATCAAGTTTGACGAGGAGTCAGGTATCGTCTCCTCTGGATGCACTGATCTCCGCGTATCTTTGGAGGTTTCAAAGGATGTGAGGCCTCCGGTCACGATGAGGTGGGGAACTAGGTCTTTCTCTGTGGTCTCCACAGGGGATTCAGACATCCTTTCGTCTTGGGAGATGCAAGACGTGCCTGCCTTCAAGTCACTGCAGGGATATCCGGCCTTATTTCGAGTCAGGGCATCGCGGTGTCCATTCCACTTGAGGCCGCAAACTCAGGGTCCCTCTCACATACCTAGAGCTGAGAGAAGCCTCCTCTTGAGGTGCTTGTGGTAAGGTGGTATTCTTCTGGAGTTGAAGCAAGGGACTAACCTCTCATTTCCAGTTGATTTTTGGTCCACGCAGCTCTTTCTTGTTGCTACAGTGACCTCAGGATCCCTCTAGCCTTGAAACAGTGTTCTTGGGGTTTCTCTGGACTGCCATTAAGGAAATCAAGGCTTCTTTCATGTGTGATGTGCAACACGGAATTGCTCTGCACGCAGTGCAGGGGAATCGGGCCTCATCTCGCGGCGAGGGGGAATTCTCATGGTTTTTCTCGAGTTGCGGCGGGAACCTGGGGTATATTCTCGATTTACGACGGGGATGGCCCTTCCACCCACGTGTTTGTTCAGCGACGTCAGGACTCCTGCCTAGTTGTGAGGGACAACTCGGGATTCTCCTCGAGGCTTGGCAGGGCAGTTAGGACGCCTCTACAGCTGAGGCGGGAGACCAAGGGTCCCTTTCCACGTGCCACAGGAATCCTGGGCCTCCTAACAAGTTTCACGAGGAGTCAGGCATCGTCTCCTTTGGAGGCACTGATCTCCGCGTACCTCTGGAATTTTGAAAGGATGTGAGGCCTCTGGTCGCCATGAAGTGGGGAACTAGGTCTTTCTCTGTGGTCTCCACAGGGGATTCAGACATCCTTTCGTCTTGCGAGATGCAAGACGAGCCTGCATTCAAGTCACTGCAGGGATATCCAGCCTTATTTCGCGTCAGGGCATCGCAGTGTCCATTCCACTTGAGGCCAAAAACTCAGCGTCCCTCTCACATACCTAGAGCTGAGAGAAGCCTCCTCTTGAGGTGCTTGTGGTAAGGTGGTATTCCTCTGGATTCGAAGCCAGGGACTAACCTCTCATCTCGAGTTGATTTTTGGTCCACGGAGCTCTTTCGTGTTGCTACAGTGACCTCAGGATCCCTCTAGCCTTGAAACAGTGTTCTTGGGGTTTCTCTGGAGTGCCATCAAGGAAATCAAGGCTTCTTTCATGTTTGATGTGCAACACGGAATTGCTCTGCATGCAGTGCAGGGGAATCGGGCCTCATCTCGCGGCGAGGGGGAAGTCTCATAGTTTTTCTCGAGTTGCGGCGAGAACCTGGGGTATATTCTCGAGTTACAACGGGGATGGCCCTTCCACCCACGTGTTTATTCAGCGACGTCAGGACTCCTTCCTAGTTGCGAGGGACAACTCGGGATTCTCCTCGAGGCTTGGCAGGGCAATTGGAACGCCACTCCAGCGGAGGCGGGAGATCAAGTGTCCCTTTCCACGTGCCACAGGAATCCTGGGACTCCTATCAAGTTTCACGAGGAGTCAGGCATCGTCTGCTTTGGAGGCACTGATCTCCGCGTACCTCTGGAGTTTTCAAAGGATGTGAGGCCTCCGGTCGCGATGAGGTGGGGAACTAGGTCTTTCTCTGTGGTCTCCACAGGGGATTCAGACATCCTTTCGTCTTGGAAGATGCAAGACGAGCCTACATTCAAGTCACTTCAGGGATATCCGGCCTTATTTCGAGTCAGGCCATCGCGGTGTCCATTCGACTTGAGGCCGCAAACTCAGGGTGCCTCTCACATACCTAGAGCTAAGAGAAGCCTCCTCTTGAGGTGCTTGTGGTAAGGTGGTATTCTTCTGGAGTTGAAGCCAGGGACAAACCTCTCATCTCCAGTTGATTTTTGGTCCACGGAGCTCTTTCTTGTTGCTACAGTGACCTCAGGATCCCTCTAGCTGTGAAACAGTGTTCTTGGGGTTTCTCTGGAGTGCCATCAAGGAAATCAAGGCTCCTTTCATGTGTGATGTGCAACACGGAATTGCCCTGCACGCAGTGCAGGGGAATCGGGCCTCATCTCGCGGCGAGGGGGAAGTCTCATGGTTTTTCTCGAGTTGCGGCGGGAACCTGGGGTATATTCTCGAGTTACGACGGGGATGGCCCTTCCACCCACGTGTTTGTTCAGCGACGTCAGGACTCCTGCCTAGTAGCGAGGGACAACTCGGGATTCTCCTCGAGGCTTGGCAGGGCAATTAGGACGCCTCTCCAGCTGAGGCGGGAGACCAAGGGTCCCTTTCCACGTGCCACAGGAATCCTGGGACTCGTATCAAGTTCACGAAGAGTCAGGCATCGTCTCCTTTGGAGGCACTGATCTCCACGTACCTCTGGAGTTTTCAAAGGATGTGAGGCCTCCGGTCGCCATGAAGTGGGGAACTAGGTCTTTCTCTGTGATCTCCACAGGGGATTCAGACATCCTTTCGTCTTGGAAGATGCAAGACGAGCCTGCATTCAAGTCACTGCAGGGATATTCTTCCTTATTTCGCGTCAGGGCATCGCAGTGTCCATTCCACTTGAGGCCGCAAACTCAGCGTCCCTCTCACATACCTAGAGCTGAGAGAAGCCTCCTCTTGAGGTGCTTGTGGTAAGGTGGTATTCCTCTGGAGTCGAAGCCAGGGACTAAGCTCTCATCTCGAGTTGATTTTTGGTCCACGGAGCTCTTTCGTGTTGCTACAGTGACCTCAGGATCCCTCTAGCCTTGAAACAGTGTTCTTGGTGTTTCTCTGGAGTGCCATCAAGGAAATCAAGGCTTCTTTCATGTTTGATGTGCAACACGGAATTGCTCTGCATGCAGTGCAGGGGAATCGGGCCTCATCTCACGGCGAGGGGGAAGTCTCATGGTTTTTCTCGAGTTGCGGCGGGAACCTGGGGTATATTCTCGAGTTACGACGGGAATGGCCCTTCCACTCACTTGTTTGTTCAGTGACATCAGCACTCGTTCCTAGTTGCGAAGGACCACTCGGGATTCTCCTCGAGGCTTGGCAGGGCAATTGGGACGCCTCTTCAGCTGAGGCGGGAGACCAAGGGTCCCTTTCCACGTGCCACAGGAATCCTGGGACTCGTATCAAGTTTCTCGAGGAGTCAGGCATCGTCTCCTTTGGAGGCACTGATCTCCGCGTACCTCTGGAGTTTTCAAAGGATGTGAGGCCTCCGGTCGCGATGAGGTGGGGAACTAGGTCTTTCTCTGTGGTCTCCACAGGGGATTCAGACATCCTTTCATCTTGGGAGATGCAAGACGAGCCTGCATTTAAGTCACTGCAGGGGTATCCGGCCTTATTTCGAGTCAGGGCATCGCGGTGTCCATTCCACTTGAGGCCGCAATCTCAGGGTCCCTCTCATACACCTAGAGCTGAGAGAAGCCTCCTCTTGAGGTGCTTGTCGTAAGGTGGTATTCCTCTGGAGTCGAAGCCAGGGACTAACCTCTCATCTCGAGTTGATTTTTGGTCCACGGAGCTCTTTCGTGTTGCTACAGTGGACTCAGGATCCCTCTAGCCTTGAAACACTGCTCTTGGGGTTTCTCTGGAGTGCCATTAAGGAAATCAAGGCTCCTTTCATGTGTGATGTGCAACACGGAATTGCTCTGCACGCAGTGCAGGGGAATCGGGCCTCATCTCGCGGCAAGGGGGAAGTCTCATGGTTTTTCTCGAGTTGCAGCGGGAACCTGGGGTATATTCTCGAGTTACAACGGGGATGGCCCTTCCACACACGTGTTTGTTCAACGACGTCAGGACTCCTGCCTAGTTGCGAGGGACAACTCGGGATTCTCCTCGAGGATTGGCAGGGCAATTGGGACGCCTCTCCAGCTGAGGCGGGAGACCAAGGGTCCCTTTCAACGTGCCACAGGAATCCTGGGACTCCTATCAAGTTTCACGAGGAGTCAGGTATCGTCTCCTTTGGAGGCACTGATCTCCGCGCACCTCTGGAGTTTTCAAAGGATGTGAGGCCTCCGGTCACGATGAGGTGGCGAACTAGGTCTTTCTCTGTGGTCTCCACAGGGGATTCAGACATCCTTTCGTCTTCGGAGATGCAAGACGAGCCTGCATTCAAGTCACTGCAGGGATATCCGGCCTTATTTCGAGTCAGGGCATCGCGGTGTCCATTCCACTTGTGGCCGCAAACTCAGGGTCCCTCTCAAATACCTAGAGCTGAGAGAAGCCTCCTCTTGAGGTGCTTGTGGTAAGGTGGTATTCCTCTGGAGTCGAAGCCAGGGACTAACCTCTCATCTCGAGTTGATTTTTGGTCCACAGAGCTCTTTCGTGTTGCTACAGTGACCTCAGGATCCCTCTAGCCTTGAAAGAGTGTTCTTGGGGTTTCTCTGGAGTGCCATCAAGGAAATCGAGGCTCCTTTCATGTGTGATGTGCAACACGGAATTGCTCTGCACGCAGTGCAGGGGGAATCGGGCCTCATCTCGCGGCGAGGGGCAAGTCTCATGGTTTTTCTCGAGTTGCGGCGGGAACCTGGGGTATATTCTCGAGTTACGACGGGGATGGCCCTTCCAGCCACGTGTTTGTTCAGCGACGTCAGGACTCCTGCCTAGTTGCAAGGGACAACTCGGGATTCTCCTCGAGGTTTGGTAGGGCAACTGGGATGCATCTCCAGCTGAGGCGGGAGACCAAGTGTCCCTTTCCACGTGCCACAGGAATCCTGGGACTCCTATCAAGTTTCACGAGGAGTCAGGCATCGTCTCCTTTGGAGGCACTGAGCTCCGCGTACCTCTGGAGTTTTCAAAGGATGTGAGGCCTCCGGTCGCGATGAGGTGGGGAACTAGGTCTTTCTCTGTGGTCTCCACAGGGGATTCAGACATCCTTTCCTCTTGGGAGATGCAAGACGAGCCTGCATTCAAGTCAGTGCAGGGATATCCGGCCTTATGTCGAGTCAGGGCGTTTCGGTGTCCATTCCACTTGAGGCTACAAATTCAGGGTCCCTCTCACATACCTAGAGCTGAGAGAAGCCTCCTCTTGAGGTGCTTGTGGTAAGGTGGTATTCCTCTGGAGTCGAAGCCAGGGACTACCCTCTTATCTCGAGTTGATTTTTGGTCCACAGAGCTCGTTCGTTGTGCTACAGTGACCTCAGGATCCCTCTAGCCTTGAAGCAGTGTTCTTGGGTTTTCTCTGGAGTGCCATCAAGGAAATCAAGGCTCCTTTCATGTGTGATGTGCAACACAGAATGGCTCTGCACGCAGTGCAGGGGAATAGGGCCACATCAGGCGGCAAAGGGGAAGTCTCATGGTTTTTCTCGAGTTGCGGCGGGAACCTGGGGTATATTCTCGAGTTACGACGGCGATGGCCCTTCCACACACGTGTTTGTTCAGCGACGTCAAGACTCCTGCCTAGTTGCGAGGGACAACTCGGGATTCTCCTCGAGGTTTGGTAGGGCAATTGGGACGCCTCCCCAGCTTAGGCGGGAGACCAAGGGTCCCTTTCCACGTGCCACAGGAATTCTGGGACTGCTATCAAGTTTCACGAGGAGTCAGGCATCGTCTCCTTTGGAGGCACTTATCTCCGCGTACCTCTGGAGTTTTCAAAGGATGTGAGGCCTCCGGTCGCGATGAGGTGGGGAACTAGGTCTTTCTCTGTGGTCTCCACAGGGGATTCAGACATCTTTTCATCTTGGGAGATGCAAGACGTGCCTGCATTCAAGTCACTGCAGGGATATCCGGCCTTATTTCGAGTCAGGGCATCGCGGTGTCCATTCCACTTGAGGCCGCAAAATCAGGGTCCCTCTCACATACCTAGAGCTGAGAGAAGCCTCCTCTTGAGGTGCTTGTGGTAAGGTGGTATTCCTCTGGAGTCGAAGCCGGGGACTAACCTCTCATCTCGAGTTGATTTTTGGTCCACGGAGCTCTTTCGTGTTGCTGCAGTGACCTCAGGATCCCTCTAGCCTTAAAACAGTGTTCTTGGGTTTTCTCTGGAGTGCCATCAAGGAAATCAAGGCTCCTTTCATGTGTGATGTGCAACACGGAATTGCTCTGCACGCAGTGTAGGGGAATCGGGCCTCATCTCGTGGCGAGGGGGAAGTCTCATGGTTTTTCTCGAGTTGCGGCGGGAACCTGGGGTATATTCTCGAGTTACGACTGGGATGGCCCTTCCACCCACGTGTTTGTTCAGCGACGTCAGGACTCCTGCCTAGTTGCGAGGGATAACTCGGGATTCTCCTCGAGGCTTGGCAGGGCAATTGGGACGCCTCTCCAGCTGAGGCGGGAGACCAAGGGTCCCTTTCCACGTGCCACAGGAATCCTGGGACTCCTATCAAGTTTCACGAGGAGTCAGGCATCGTCTTCTTTGGAGGCACTGATCTCCGCGTACCTCTGTAGTTTTCAAAGGATGTGAGGCCTCCGGTCGCGATGAGGTGGGGAACTAGGTCTTTCTCTGTGGTCTCCACAGGGGATTCAGACATCCTTTCGTCTTGGGAGATGCAAGACGAGCCTGCATTCAAGTCACTGCAGGGATATCCGGCCTTATATCGAGTCAGGTCATCGCGGTGTGCATTCCACTTGAGGCCGCAAACTCAGGGTCCCTCTCACATACCTAGAGCTGAGAGAAGCCTCCTCTCGATGTGCTTGTGGTAAGGTGGTATTCCTCTGGAGTCGAAGCCAGGGTCTAACCTCTCATCTCAAGTTGATTCGTGGTCCACGGAGCTCTTTCGTGTTGCTACAGTGACCTCAGGATCCCTATAGCCTTGAAACACTGCTCTTGGGGTTTCTCTGGAGTGCCATCAAGGAAATCAAGGCTCCTTTCATGTGTGATGTGCAACACGGAATTGCTCTGCACGCAGTGCAGGGGAATCGGGTCTCATCTCGTGCAAGGGGGAAGTCTCATGGTTTTTCTCGAGTTGCGGCGGGACCTTGGGGTATATTCTCGAGTTACCACGGGGATGGCCCTTCCACCCACGTGTTTGTTCAGCGACGTCTGTACTCCTGCCTAGTTGCGAGGGACAATTCGGGATTCTCCTCGAGGCTTGCCAGGGCAATTGGGACGCCTCTCCAGCTGAGGCGGGAGACCAAGGGTCCCTTTCCACGTGCCACAGGTATCCTGGGACTCCTATCAAGTTTGACGAGGAGTCAGGTATCGTCTCCTCTGGATGCACTGATCTCCGCGTATCTTTGGAGGTTTCAAAGGATGTGAGGCCTCCGGTCACGATGAGGTGGGGAACTAGGTCTTTCTCTGTGGTCTCCACAGGGGATTCAGACATCCTTTCGTCTTGGGAGATGCAAGACGTGCCTGCCTTCAAGTCACTGCAGGGATATCCGGCCTTATTTCGAGTCAGGGCATCGCGGTGTCCATTCCACTTGAGGCCGCAAACTCAGGGTCCCTCTCACATACCTAGAGCTGAGAGAAGCCTCCTCTTGAGGTGCTTGTGGTAAGGTGGTATTCTTCTGGAGTTGAAGCAAGGGACTAACCTCTCATTTCCAGTTGATTTTTGGTCCACGCAGCTCTTTCTTGTTGCTACAGTGACCTCAGGATCCCTCTAGCCTTGAAACAGTGTTCTTGGGGTTTCTCTGGACTGCCATTAAGGAAATCAAGGCTTCTTTCATGTGTGATGTGCAACACGGAATTGCTCTGCACGCAGTGCAGGGGAATCGGGCCTCATCTCGCGGCGAGGGGGAATTCTCATGGTTTTTCTCGAGTTGCGGCGGGAACCTGGGGTATATTCTCGATTTACGACGGGGATGGCCCTTCCACCCACGTGTTTGTTCAGCGACGTCAGGACTCCTGCCTAGTTGTGAGGGACAACTCGGGATTCTCCTCGAGGCTTGGCAGGGCAGTTAGGACGCCTCTACAGCTGAGGCGGGAGACCAAGGGTCCCTTTCCACGTGCCACAGGAATCCTGGGCCTCCTAACAAGTTTCACGAGGAGTCAGGCATCGTCTCCTTTGGAGGCACTGATCTCCGCGTACCTCTGGAATTTTGAAAGGATGTGAGGCCTCTGGTCGCCATGAAGTGGGGAACTAGGTCTTTCTCTGTGGTCTCCACAGGGGATTCAGACATCCTTTCGTCTTGCGAGATGCAAGACGAGCCTGCATTCAAGTCACTGCAGGGATATCCAGCCTTATTTCGCGTCAGGGCATCGCAGTGTCCATTCCACTTGAGGCCAAAAACTCAGCGTCCCTCTCACATACCTAGAGCTGAGAGAAGCCTCCTCTTGAGGTGCTTGTGGTAAGGTGGTATTCCTCTGGATTCGAAGCCAGGGACTAACCTCTCATCTCGAGTTGATTTTTGGTCCACGGAGCTCTTTCGTGTTGCTACAGTGACCTCAGGATCCCTCTAGCCTTGAAACAGTGTTCTTGGGGTTTCTCTGGAGTGCCATCAAGGAAATCAAGGCTTCTTTCATGTTTGATGTGCAACACGGAATTGCTCTGCATGCAGTGCAGGGGAATCGGGCCTCATCTCGCGGCGAGGGGGAAGTCTCATAGTTTTTCTCGAGTTGCGGCGAGAACCTGGGGTATATTCTCGAGTTACAACGGGGATGGCCCTTCCACCCACGTGTTTATTCAGCGACGTCAGGACTCCTTCCTAGTTGCGAGGGACAACTCGGGATTCTCCTCGAGGCTTGGCAGGGCAATTGGAACGCCACTCCAGCTGAGGCGGGAGATCAAGTGTCCCTTTCCACGTGCCACAGGAATCCTGGGACTCCTATCAAGTTTCACGAGGAGTCAGGCATCGTCTGCTTTGGAGGCACTGATCTCCGCGTACCTCTGGAGTTTTCAAAGGATGTGAGGCCTCCGGTCGCGATGAGGTGGGGAACTAGGTCTTTCTCTGTGGTCTCCACAGGGGATTCAGACATCCTTTCGTCTTGGAAGATGCAAGACGAGCCTACATTCAAGTCACTTCAGGGATATCCGGCCTTATTTCGAGTCAGGCCATCGCGGTGTCCATTCGACTTGAGGCCGCAAACTCAGGGTGCCTCTCACATACCTAGAGCTAAGAGAAGCCTCCTCTTGAGGTGCTTGTGGTAAGGTGGTATTCTTCTGGAGTTGAAGCCAGGGACAAACCTCTCATCTCCAGTTGATTTTTGGTCCACGGAGCTCTTTCTTGTTGCTACAGTGACCTCAGGATCCCTCTAGCTGTGAAACAGTGTTCTTGGGGTTTCTCTGGAGTGCCATCAAGGAAATCAAGGCTCCTTTCATGTGTGATGTGCAACACGGAATTGCTCTGCACGCAGTGCAGGGGAATCGGGCCTCATCTCGCGGCGAGGGGGAAGTCTCATGGTTTTTCTCGAGTTGCGGCGGGAACCTGGGGTATATTCTCGAGTTACGACGGGGATGGCCCTTCCACCCACGTGTTTGTTCAGCGACGTCAGGACTCCTGCCTAGTAGCGAGGGACAACTCGGGATTCTCCTCGAGGCTTGGCAGGGCAATTAGGACGCCTCTCCAGCTGAGGCGGGAGACCAAGGGTCCCTTTCCACGTGCCACAGGAATCCTGGGACTCGTATCAAGTTCACGAAGAGTCAGGCATCGTCTCCTTTGGAGGCACTGATATCCACGTACCTCTGGAGTTTTCAAAGGATGTGAGGCCTCCGGTCGCCATGAAGTGGGGAACTAGGTCTTTCTCTGTGATCTCCACAGGGGATTCAGACATCCTTTCGTCTTGGAAGATGCAAGACGAGCCTGCATTCAAGTCACTGCAGGGATATTCTTCCTTATTTCGCCTCAGGGCATCGCAGTGTCCATTCCACTTGAGGCCGCAAACTCAGCGTCCCTCTCACATACCTAGAGCTGAGAGAAGCCTCCTCTTGAGGTGCTTGTGGTAAGGTGGTATTCCTCTGGAGTCGAAGCCAGGGACTAAGCTCTCATCTCGAGTTGATTTTTGGTCCACGGAGCTCTTTCGTGTTGCTACAGTGACCTCAGGATCCCTCTAGCCTTGAAACAGTGTTCTTGGTGTTTCTCTGGAGTGCCATCAAGGAAATCAAGGCTTCTTTCATGTTTGATGTGCAACACGGAATTGCTCTGCATGCAGTGCAGGGGAATCGGGCCTCATCTCACGGCGAGGGGGAAGTCTCATGGTTTTTCTCGAGTTGCGGCGGGAACCTGGGGTATATTCTCGAGTTACGACGGGAATGGCCCTTCCACTCACTTGTTTGTTCAGTGACATCAGCACTCGTTCCTAGTTGCGAAGGACCACTCGGGATTCTCCTCGAGGCTTGGCAGGGCAATTGGGACGCCTCTTCAGCTGAGGCGGGAGACCAAGGGTCCCTTTCCACGTGCCACAGGAATCCTGGGACTCGTATCAAGTTTCTCGAGGAGTCAGGCATCGTCTCCTTTGGAGGCACTGATCTCCGCGTACCTCTGGAGTTTTCAAAGGATGTGAGGCCTCCGGTCGCGATGAGGTGGGGAACTAGGTCTTTCTCTGTGGTCTCCACAGGGGATTCAGACATCCTTTCATCTTGGGAGATGCAAGACGAGCCTGCATTTAAGTCACTGCAGGGGTATCCGGCCTTATTTCGAGTCAGGGCATCGCGGTGTCCATTCCACTTGAGGCCGCAATCTCAGGGTCCCTCTCATACACCTAGAGCTGAGAGAAGCCTCCTCTTGAGGTGCTTGTGGTAAGGTGGTATTCCTCTGGATTCGAAGCCAGGGACTAACCTCTCATCTCGAGTTGATTTTTGGTCCACAGAGCTCTTTCGTGTTGCTACAGTGACCTCAGGATCCCTCTAGCCTTGAAACACTGCTCTTGGGGTTTCTCTGGAGTGCCATCAAGGAAATCAAGGCTCCTTTCATGTGTGATGTGCAACACGGAATTGCTCTGCACGCAGTGCAGGGGAATCGGGCCTCATCTCGTGCAAGGGGGAAGTCTCATGGTTTTTCTCGAGTTGCGGCGGGACCTTGGGGTATATTCTCGAGTTACCACGGGGATGGCCCTTCCACACACGTGTTTGTTCAACGACGTCTGGACTCCTGCCTAGTTGCGAGGGACAACTCGGGATTCTCCTCGAGGCTTGCCAGGGCAATTGGGACGCCTCTCCAGCTGAGGCGGGAGACCAAGGGTCCCTTTCCACGTGCCACAGGTATCCTGGACTCCTATCAAGTTTGACGAGGAGTCAGGTATCGTCTCCTCTGGATGCACTGATCTCCGCGTATCTTTGGAGGTTTCAAAGGATGTGAGGCCTCCGGTCACGATGAGGTGGGGAACTAGGTCTTTCTCTGTGGTCTCCACAGGGGATTCAGTCATCCTTTCGTCTTGGGAGATGCAGGACGAGCCTGCCTTCAAGTCACTGCAGGGATATCCGGCCTTATTTCGAGTCAGGGCATCGCGGTGTCCATTCCACTTGAGGCCGCAAACTCAGGGTCCCTCTCACATACCTAGAGCTGAGAGAAGCCTCCTCTTGAGGTGCTTGTGGTAAGGTGGTATTCTTCTGGAGTTGAAGCAAGGGACTAACCTCTCATTTCCAGTTGATTTTTGGTCCACGCAGCTCTTTCTTGTTGCTACAGTGACCTCAGGATCCCTCTAGCCTTGAAACAGTGTTCTTGGGGTTTCTCTGGAGTGCCATTAAGGAAATCAAGGCTCCTTTCATGTGTGATGTGCAACACGGAATTGCTCTGCACGCAGTGCAGGGGAATCGGGCCTCATCTCGCGGCGAGGGGGAATTCTCATGGTTTTTCTCGAGTTGCGGCGGGAACCTGGGGTATATTCTCGATTTAAGACGGGGATGGCCCTTCCACCCACGTGTTTGTTCAGCGACGGCAGGACTCCTGCCTAGTTGTGAGGGACAACTCGGGATTCTCCTCGAGGCTTGGCAGGGCAATTAGGACGCCTCTACAGCTGAGGCGGGAGACCAAGGGTCCCTTTCCACGTGCCACAGGAATCCTGGGACTCCTATCAAGTTTCACGAGGAGTCAGGCATCGTCTCCGTTGGAGGCACTGATCTCCGCGTACCTCTGGAGTTTTGAAAGGATGTGAGGCCTCTGGTCGCCATGAAGTGGGGAACTAGGTCTTTCTCTGTGGTCTCCACAGGGGATTCAGACATCCTTTCGTCTTGCGAGATGCAAGACGAGCCTGCATTCAAGTCACTGCAGGGATATCCAGCCTTATTTCGCGTCAGGGCATCGTAGTGTCCATTCCACTTGAGGCCACAAACTCAGCGTCCCTCTCACATACCTAGAGCTGAGAGAAGCCTCCTCTTGAGGTGCTTGTGGTAAGGTGGTATTCCTCTGGAGTCGAAGCCAGGGACTAACCTCTCCTCTCGAGTTGATTTTTGGTCCACGGAGCTCTTTCGTGTTGCTACAGTGACCTCAGGATCCCTCTAGCCTTGAAACAGTGTTCTTGGGGTTTCTCTGGAGTGCCATCAAGGAAATCAAGGCTTCTTTCATGTTTGATGTGCAACACGGAATTGCTCTGCATGCAGTGCAGGGGAATAGGGCCTCATCTCGCGGCGAGGGGGAAGTCTCATAGTTTTTCTCGAGTTGCGGCGAGAACCTGGGGTATATTCTCGAGTTACAACGGGGATGGCCCTTCCACCCACGTGTTTATTCAGCGACGTCAGGACTCCTTCCTAGTTGCGAGGGACAACTCGGGATTCTCCTCGAGGCTTGGCAGGGCAATTGGAACGCCACTCCAGCTGAGGCGGGAGATCAAGTGTCCCTTTCCACGTGCCACAGGAATCCTGGGACTCGTATCAAGTTTCACGAGGAGTCAGGCATCGTCTGCTTTGGAGGCACTGATCTCCGCGTACCTCTGGAGTTTTCAAAGGATGTGAGGCCTCCGGTCGCGATGAGGTGGGGAACTAGGTCTTTCTCTGTGGTCTCCACAGGGGATTCAGACATCCTTTCATCTTGGGAGATGCAAGACGAGCCTGCATTCAAGTCACTGCAGGGATATCCGGCCTTATTTCGCTTCAGGGCATCGCAGTGTCCATTCCACTTGAGGCAGCAAACTCAGGGTCCCTCTCACATACCTAGAGCTGAGAGAAGCCTCCTCTTGAGGTGCTTGTGGTAACGTGGTATTCCTCTGGAGTCGAAGCCAGGGACTAACCTCTCATCTCGAGTTGATTTTTGGTCCACGGAGCACTTTCGTGTTTCTACAGTGACCTCAGGATCCCTCTAGCCTTGAAACAGTGTTCTTGAGGTTTCTCTGGAGTGCCATCAAGGAAATCAAGGCTCCTTTCTTGTGTGATGTGCAACATGGAATTGCTCTGCACGCAGTGCAGGGGAATCGGGCCTCATCTCACGGTGAGGGGGAAATCTCATGGTTTTTCTCGAGTTGCGGCGGGAACCTGGAGTATATTCTCGAGTTACGACGGGAATGGCCCTTCCACACACATGTTTGTTCAGTGACGTCAGGACTCCTGCCTAGTTGCGAAGGACAACTCGGGATTCTCCTCGAGGCTTGGCAGGGCAATTGGGACGCCTCTCCAGCTGACGCGGGAGACCAAGGGTCCCTTTCCACGTGCCACAGGAATCCTGGGACTCCTATCAAGTTTCACGAGGAGTCAGGCATCGTCTCCTTTGGAGGCACTGATCTCCGCGTACCTCTGGAGTTTTCAAAGGATGTGAGGCCTCCGGTCGCGATGAGGTGGGGAACTAGGTCTTTCTCTGTGGTCTCCACAGGGGATTCAGACATCCTTTCGTCTTGGGAGATGCAAGACGAGCCTGCATTCAAGTCACTGCAGGGATATCCTGCCTTATTTCGAGTCAGGGCGTCGTGGTGTCCATTTCACTTGAGGCCACAAAATCAGGGTCCCTCTCACATACCTAGAGCTGAGAGAAGCCTCCTCTTGAGGTGCTTGTATTAAGGTGGTATTCCTCTGGAGTCGAAGCCAGGGACTACCCTCTCATCTCGAGTTGATTTTTTGTCCACGGAGCTCTTTCGTGTTGCTACAGTGACCTCAGAATCCCTCTAGCCTTGATACAGTGTTCTTGGGGTTTCTCTGGAGTGCCATCAAGGAAATCAAGGCTCCTTTCATGTGTGATGTGCAACTCGGAATTGCTCTGCACGCAGTGCAGGGGAATCGGGCATCATTTTGTGGCGAGGGGGAAGTCTCATGGTTTTTCTCGAGTTGCGGCGGGAACCTGGGTATATTCTCGAGGTACGACGGGGATGGTCCTTCCACCCACGTGTTTGTTCAGCGACGTCAGGACTCCTGCCTAGTCGCGAGGGACAACTCGGGATTCTCCTCGAGGCTTGGCAGGGCAATTGGAACGCCTCTCCAGGTGAGGCGGGAGACCAAGGGTCCCTTTCCACGTGCCACAGGAATCCTGAGACTCCTATCAAGTTTCACGAGGAGTCAGGAATCGTCTCCTTTGGAGGCACTGATCTCCGCGTACCTCTGGAGTTTTCAAAGGATGTGAGGCCTCCGGTCGCGATGAGGTGGGGAACTTGGTCTTTCTCTGTGGTCTCCACAGGGGATTCAGACATCCTTTCGTCTTGGAAGATGCAAGACGAGCCTACATTCAAGTCACTTCAGGGATATCCGGCCTTATTTCGAGTCAGGCCATCGCGGTGTCCATTCGACTTGAGGCCGCAAACTCAGGGTGCCTCTCACATACCTAGAGCTAAGAGAAGCCTCCTCTTGAGGTGCTTGTGGTAAGGTGGTATTCTTCTGGAGTTGAAGCCAGGGACAAACCTCTCATCTCCAGTTGATTTTTGGTCCACGGAGCTCTTTCTTGTTGCTACAGTGACCTCAGGATCCCTCTAGCTGTGAAACAGTGTTCTTGGGGTTTCTCTGGAGTGCCATCAAGGAAATCAAGGCTCCTTTCATGTGTGATGTGCAACACGGAATTGCTCTGCACGCAGTGCAGGGGAATCGGGCCTCATCTCGCAGCGAGGGGGAAGTCTCATGGTTTTTCTCGAGTTGCGGCGGGAACCTGGGGTATATTCTCGAGTTACGACGGGGATGGCCCTTCCACCCACGTGTTTGTTCAGCGACGTCAGGACTCCTGCCTAGTTGCGAGGGACAACTCGGGATTCTCCTCGAGGCTTGGCAGGGCAATTAGGACGCCTCTCCAGCTGAGGCGGGAGACCAAGGGTCCCTTTCCACGTGCCACAGGAATCCTGGGACTCGTATCAAGTTTCACGAAGAGTCAGGAATCGTCTCCTTTGGAGGCACTGCTCTCCACGTACCTCTGGAGTTTTCAAAGGATGTGAGGCCTCCGGTCGCCATGAAGTGGGGAACTAGGTCTTTCTCTGTGATCTCCACAGGGGATTCAGACATCCTTTCGTGTTGGAAGATGCAAGACGAGCCTGCATTCAAGTCACTGCAGGGATATTCTTCCTTATTTCGCGTCAGGGCATCGCAGTGTCCATTCCACTTGAGGCCGCAAACTCAGCGTCCCTCTCACATACCTAGAGCTGAGAGAAGCCTCCTCTTGAGGTGCTTGTGGTAAGGTGGTATTCCTCTGGAGTCGAAGCCAGGGACTAACCTCTCATCTCGAGTTGATTTTTGGTCCACGGAGCTCTTTCGTGTTGCTACAGTGACCTCAGGATCCCTCTAGCCTTGAAAGAGTGTTCTTGGGGTTTCTCTGGAGTGCCATCAAGGAAATCAAGGCTTCTTTCATGTTTGATGTGCAACACGGAATTGCTCTGCATGCAGTGCAGGGGAATCGGGCCTCATCTCGCGGCGAGGGGGAAGTCTCATGGTTTTTCTCGAGTTGCGGCGAGAACTTGGGGTATATTCTCGAGTTACGACGGGGATGGCCCTTCCACCCACGTGTTTATTCAGCGACGTCATGACTCCTTCCTAGTTGCGAGGGACAACTCGGGATTCTCCTCGAGGCTTGGTAGGGCAATTGGAACGCCTCTCCAGCTGAGGCGGGAGGCCAAGGGTCCCTTTCCACGTGCCACAGGAATCCTGGGACTCCTATCAAGTTTCACGAGGAGTCAGGCATCGTCTCCTTTGAAGGCACTGATCTTCGCGTACCTCTGGAGTTTTCAAAGGATGTGAGGCCTCCGGTCGCGATGAGGTGGGGAACTAGCTCTTTCTCTGTGGTCTCCACAGGGGATTCAGACATCCTTTCGTCTTGGGAGATGCAAGACGAGCCTGCATTCAAGTCACTGCAGAGATATCTGGCCTTATTTCGAGTCAGGTCATCGCGGTGTCCATTCCACTTGAGGCCGCAAACTCAGGGTCCCTCTCACAGAGGTAGAGCTGAGAGAAGCCTCCTCTTGAGGTGCTTGTGGTAAGGTGGTATTCCTCTGGAGTCGAATCCAGGGAATAACCTCTCATCTCGAGTTGATTTTTGGTCCACGGAGTTCTTTCGTGTTTCTACAGTGACCTCAGGATCCCTCTAGCCTTGAAACAGGGTTCTTGGGGTTTCTCTGGAGTGCCATCAAGGAAATCAAGGCTCCTTTCATGTGTGATGTGCAACACGAAATTGCTCTGCACGCAGTGCAGGGGAATCGGGCCTCATTTCGCGGTAAGGGGGAAGTCTCATGGTTTTTCTCGAATTGCGGCGGGAACCTGGAGTATATTCTCGAGTTACGACGGGAATGGCCCTTCCACTCACTTGTTTGTTCAGTGACATCAGCACTCGTTCCTAGTTGCGAAGGACCACTCGGGATTCTCCTCGAGGCTTGGCAGGACAATTGGGACGCCTCTCCAGGTGAGGCGGGAGACCAAGGGTCCCTTTCCACGTGCCACAGGAATCCTGAGACTCCTATCAAGTTTCACGAGGAGTCAGGAATCGTCTCCTTTGGAGGCACTGATCTCCGCGTACCTCTGGAGTTTTCAAAGGATGTGAGGCCTCCGGTCGCGATGAGGTGGGGAACTTGGTCTTTCTCTGTGGTCTCCACAGGGGATTCAGACATCCTTTCGTCTTGGAAGATGCAAGACGAGCCTACATTCAAGTCACTTCAGGGATATCCGGCCTTATTTCGAGTCAGGCCATCGCGGTGTCCATTCGACTTGAGGCCGCAAACTCAGGGTGCCTCTCACATACCTAGAGCTAAGAGAAGCCTCCTCTTGAGGTGCTTGTGGTAAGGTGGTATTCTTCTGGAGTTGAAGCCAGGGACAAACCTCTCATCTCCAGTTGATTTTTGGTCCACGGAGCTCTTTCTTGTTGCTACAGTGACCTCAGGATCCCTCTAGCTGTGAAACAGTGTTCTTGGGGTTTCTCTGGAGTGCCATGAAGGAAATCAAGGCTCCTTTCATGTGTGATGTGCAACACGGAATTGCTCTGCACGCAGTGCAGGGGAATCGGGCCTCATCTCGCAGCGAGGGGGAAGTCTCATGGTTTTTCTCGAGTTGCGGCGGGAACCTGGGGTATATTCTCGAGTTACGACGGGGATGGCCCTTCCACCCACGTGTTTGTTCAGCGACGTCAGGACTCCTGCCTAGTTGCGAGGGACAACTCGGGATTCTCCTCGAGGCTTGGCAGGGCAATTAGGACGCCTCTCCAGCTGAGGCGGGAGACCAAGGGTCCCTTTCCACGTGCCACAGGAATCCTGGGACTCGTATCAAGTTTCACGAAGAGTCAGGCATCGTCTCCTTTGGAGGCACTGCTCTCCACGTACCTCTGGAGTTTTCAAAGGATGTGAGGCCTCCGGTCGCCATGAAGTGGGGAACTAGGTCTTTCTCTGTGATCTCCACAGGGGATTCAGACATCCTTTCGTGTTGGAAGATGCAAGACGAGCCTGCATTCAAGTCACTGCAGGGATATTCTTCCTTATTTCGCGTCAGGGCATCGCAGTGTCCATTCCACTTGAGGCCGCAAACTCAGCGTCCCTCTCACATACCTAGAGCTGAGAGAAGCCTCCTCTTGAGGTGCTTGTGGTAAGGTGGTATTCCTCTGGAGTCGAAGCCAGGGACTAACCTCTCATCTCGAGTTGATTTTTGGTCCACGGAGCTCTTTCGTGTTGCTACAGTGACCTCAGGATCCCTCTAGCCTTGAAACAGTGTTCTTGGGGTTTCTCTGGAGTGCCATCAAGGAAATCAAGGCTCCTTTCATGTTTGATGTGCAACACGGAATTGCTCTGCACGCAGTGCAGGGGAATCGGGCCTCATCTCGCGGCGAGGGGGAAGTCTCATGGTTTTTATCGAGTTGCGGCGGGAACCTGGGCTATATTCTCGAGTTACGACGGGGAAGGCCCTTCCACCCACGTGTTTGTTCAGCGACGTCAGGACTCCTGCCTCGTTGCGAGGGACAAATCGGGATTCTCCTCGAGGCTTGGCAGGGCAATTGGGACGCCTCTCCAGCTGAGGCGGGAGACGAAGAGTCCCTTTCCACGTGCCACAGGAATCCTGGGACTCCTATCAAGTTTCACGAGGACTCAGACATCGTCTCCTTTGGAGGCACTGATCTCCGCGTACCTCTGGAGTTTTCAAAGGATGTGAGGCCTCCGGTCGCGATGAGGTGGGGAACTAGGTCTTTCTCTGTGGTCTCCACAGGGGATTCAGACATCCTTTCGTCTTGGGAGATGCAAGACGAGCCTGCATTCAAGTCACTGCAGGGATATCCGGCCTTATTTCAAGTCAGGGCATCGCGGTGTCCATTCCACTTGAGGCCGCAAAATCAGGGTCCCTCTCACATACCTAGAGCTGAGAGAAGCCTCCTCTTGAGGTGCTTGTGGTAAGGTGGTATTCCTCTGGAGTCGAAGCCAGGGACTAACCCCTCATCTCGAGTTGATTTTTGGTCCATGGAGCTCTTTCGTGTTGCTACAGTGACCTCAGGATCCCTCTAGCCTTGAAACAGTGTTCTTGGGGTTTCTCTGGAGTGCCATCAAGGAAATCAAGGCTCCTTTCATGTGTGATGTGCAACACGGAATTGCTCTGCACACAGTGCAGGGGAATCGGGCCTCATCTCGCGGCGAGGGGGAAGTCTCATGGTTTTTCTCGAGTTGCGGCGGGAACTTGGGGTATATTCTCGAGTTATAACGGGGATGGCCCTTCCACACACGTGTTTGTTCAGCGACGTCAGGACTCCTGCCTAGTTGCGAGGGACAACTCGGGATTCTCCTCGAGGCTTGGCAGGGCAATTGGGACGCCTCTCCATCTGAGGCGGGAGACCAAGGGTCCCTTTCCACGTGCCACAGGAATCCTGGGACTCCTATCAAGTTTCACGAGGAGTCAGGCATTGTCTCCTTTGGAGGCACTGATCTCCGTGTAACTCTGAAGTTTTCAAAGGATGTGAGGCCTCCGGTCGTGATGAGGTGGGGAACTAGGTCTTTTTCTGTGTTCTCCACAGGGGATTCAGACACCCTTTCATCTTGGGAGATGCAAGACGTGCCTGCATTCATGTCACTGCAGGGATATCCGGCCTTATTTCGAGTCAGGGCATCGCGGTGTCCATTCCACTTGAGGCCGCAAACTCAGGGTCCCTCTCACATACCTAGAGCTGAGAGAAGCCTCCTCTTGAGGTGCTTGTGGTAAGGTGGTATTCCTCTGGAGTCGAAGCCAGGGACTAACCTCTCATCTCGAGTTGATTTTTGGTCCACGGAGCTCTTTTGTGTGGCTACAGTGACCTCAGGATCCCTCCAGCCTTGGAACAGTGTTCTTGGGGTTTCTCTGGAGTGACATCAAGGAAATCAAGGCTCCTTTCATGTGTGATGTGCAACACGGAATTGCTCTGCATGCAGGGCAGGGGAATCGGGCCTCATCTCGGGGCGATGGGGAAGTCTCATGGTTTTTCTCGAGTTGCGGCGGGAACCTGGGGTATATTCTCGAGTTACGACGGGGATAGCCCTTCCACCCACGTGTTTGTTCAGCGACGTCAGGAATCCTGCCTAGTTGCGAGGGACAACTCGGGATTCTCCTCGAGGCTTGGCAGGGAAATTGGGACGCCTCTCCAGCTGAGGCGGGAGACCAAGGGTCCCTTTCCACGTGCCACAGGAATCCTGGGACTCCTATCAAGTTTCACGAGGAGTCAGGCATCGTCTCCTTTGGAGGCACTGATCTCCGCGTACCTCTGGAGTTTTCAAAGGATGTGAGGCCTCCGGTCGCGATGAGGTGGGGAACTAGGTCTTTCTCTGTGGTCTCCACAGGGGATTCAGACATCCTTTCGTCTTGGGAGATGCAAGACGAGCCTGCATTCAAGTCACTGCAGGGATATGCGGCCTTATTTCGCGTCAGGACATCGCAGTGTCCATTCCACCTGAGGCCGCAAAATCAGGGTCCCTCTCACATACCTAGAGCAGAGAGAAGCCTCCTCTTGAGGTGCTTGTGGTAAGGTGGTATTCCTCTGGAGTCGAAGCCAGGGACTAACCTCTCATCTCGAGTTGATTTTTGGCCCACGGAGCTCTTTCGTGTGGCTACAGTGACCTCAGGATCCCTCTAGCCTTGAAACAGTGTTCTTGGGGTTTCTCTGGAGTGCCATCAAGGAAATCAAGGCTCCTTACATGTTTGATGTGCAACACGGAATTGCTCTGCATGCAGTACAGGGGAATCGGGCCTCATCTCGCGGCGAGGGGGAAGTCTCATGGTTTTTCTCGAGTTGCGGCGGGAACCTGGGGTATATTCTCGAGTTACGACGGGGATGGCCCTTCCACCCACGTGTTTGTTCAGCGACGTCAGGACTCCTGCCTAGTTGCGAGGGACAACTCGGGATTCTCCTCGAGGCTTGGCAGGGCAATTGGGACGCCTCTCCAGCTGAGGCGGGAGACGAAGGGTCCCTTTCCACGTGCCACAGGAATCCTGGGACTCCTATCAAGTTTCACGAGGAGTCAGGCATCGTCTCCTTTGGAGGCACTGATCTCCGCGTACCTCTGGAGTTTTCAAATGATGTGAGGCCTCCGGTCGCAATGAGGTGGGGAACTAGGTCTTTCTCTGTGGTCTCCACAGGGGATTCAGACATCCTTTCGTCTTGGGAGATGCAAGACGAGCCTGCATTCAAGTCACTGCAGGGATATCCGGCCTTATTTCAAGTCAGGGCATCGCGGTGTCCATTCCACTTGAGGCCGCAAAATCAGGGTCCCTCTCACATACTTAGAGCTGAGAGAAGCCTCCTCTTGAGGTGCTTGTGGTAAGGTGGTGTTCCTCTGGAGCGAAGCCAGGGACTAACCTCTCATCTCGAGTTGATTTTTGGTCCACGGAGCTCTTTCGTGTGGCTACAGTGACCTCAGGATCCCTCTAGCCTTCAAACAGTGTTCTTGGGGTTTCTCTGCAGTGCCATCAAGGAAATCAAGGCTCCTTTCATGTGTGATGTGCAACACGAAATTGCTCTGCACGCAGTGCAGGGGAATCGGGCCTCATCTCGGGGCGAGGGGGAAGTCTCATGGTTTTTCTCGAGTTGCGGCGGGAACCTGGGGTATATTCTCGAGTTACGACGGGGATGGCCCTTCCACACACGTGTTTGTTCAGCGACGTCAGGACTCCTGCCTAGTTGCGAGGGACAACTCGGATTCTCCTCGAGGCTTGGCAGGGCAATTGGGACGCCTCTCCAGCTGAGGCAGGAGACCAAGGGTCCCTTTCCACGTGCCACAGGAATCCTGGGACTCCTATCAAGTTTCACGAGGAGTCAGGCATCGTCTCCTTTGGAGGCACTGATCTCCGCGTACCTCTGGAGTTTTCAAAGGATGTGAGGCCTCCGGTCGCGATGAGGTGGGGAACTAGGTCTTTCTCTGTGGTCTCCACAGGGGATTCAGACATCCTTTCATCTTGGGAGATGCAAGACGAGCCTGCATTCAAGTCACTGCAGGGATATCCGGCCTTATTTCTAGTCAGGGCATCGGGGTGTCCATTCCACTTGAGGCCGCAAACTCAGGGTCCCTCTCACATACCTAGAGCTGAGAAAAGCCTCCTCTTGAAGTGCTTGTGGTAAGGTGGTATTCCTCTGGAGTCGAAGCCAGGGACTAACCTCTCATCTCGAGTTGATTTTTGGTCCACGGAGCTCTTTTTTGTTGCTACAGTGACCTCAGGATCCCTCTAGCCTTGAAACAGAGTTCTTGGGGTTTCTCTGGAGTGCCATCAAGGAAATCAAGGCTCCTTCCATGTGTGATGTGCAACACGGAATTGCTCTGCACGCAGTGCAGGGGAATCGGGCCTCATCTCGCGGCGAGGGCGAAGTCTCATGCTTTTTCTCGAGTTGCGGCAGGAACCTGGGGTATATTCTCGAGTTACGACGGGGATGGACCTTCCACACACGTGTTTGTTCAGCGACGTCAGGACCCCTGCCTAGTTGCAAGGGACAATTCGGGATTCTCCTCGAGGCTTGGCAGGGCAATTGGGACGCCTCTCCAGCTGAGGTGGGAGACCAAGGGTCCCTTTCCACGTGCCACAGGAATCCTGGGACTCCTATCAAGTTTCACGAGGAGTCAGGCATCGTCTCCTTTGGAGGCACTGATCTCCGCGTACCTCTGGAGTTTTCAAAGGATGTGAGGCCTCCGGTCGCGATGAGGTGGGGAACTAGGTCTTTCTCTGTGGTCTCCACAGGGGATTCAGACATCCTTTCGTCTTGGGAGATGCAAGAGGAGCCTGCATTCAAGTCACTGCAGGGATATCCGGCCTTATTACGAGGCAGGGCATCGCGGTGTCCATTCCACTTGAGGCCGCAAACTCAGGGTCCCTCTCACATACCTAGAACTGAGAGAAGCCTCCTCTTGAGGTGCTTGTGGTAAGGTGGTATTCCTCTGGAGTCGAACTCAGGGACTAACCTCTCATCTCGAGTTGATTTTTGGTCCACGGAGCTCTTTCGTGTTGCTACAGTGACCTCAGGATCCCTCTAGCCTTGAAACAGTGTTCTTGGGGTTTCTCTGGAGTGCCATCAAGGAAATCAAGGCTCCTTTCATGTGTGATGTGCAACACGGAATTGCTCTGCACGCAGTGCAGATGAATCGAGCCTCATCACGCGGCGAGGGGAAAGTCTCATGGTTTTTCTCGAGTTGCGGCGGGAACCTGGGCTATATTATCGAGTTACGATGGGGATGGCCCTTCCACCCACGTGTTTGTTCAGCGACGTCAGGACTCCTGCCTAGTTGCGAGGGACAACTCGGGATTCTCCTCGAGGCTTGGCAGGGCAATTGGGACGCCTCTCCAGCTGAGGCGGGAGACGAAGGATCCCTTTCCACGTGCCACAGGAATCCTGGGACTCCTATCAAGTTTCAGAGGAGTCAGGCATCGTCTCCTTTGGAGGCACTGATCTCTGCGTACCTCTGGAGTTTTCAAAGGATGTGAGGCCTCCGGTCACGATGAGGTGGGGAACTAGGTCTTTCTCTGTGGTCTCTACAGGGGATTCAGACATCCTTTCGTCTTGGGAGATGCAAGACGAGCCTGCATTCAAGTCACTTCAGGGATATCCGGCCTTATTCCGAGTCAGGGCATCGCGGTGTCCATTCCACTTGAAGCCGCAAACTCAGGGTCCCTCTCACATACCTAGAGCTGAGAGAAGCCTCCACTTGAGGTGCTTGTGGTAAGGTGGTATTCCTCTGGAGTCGAAGCCAGGGAATAACCCTTCATCTTGAGTTGATTTTTGGGCCACGGAGCTCTTTCGTGTTGCTACAGTGACTTCAGGATCCCTCTAGCCTTGAAACAGTGTTCTTGGGGTTTCTCTGGAGTGCCATCAAGGAAATCAAGGCTCCTTTCATGTGTGATGAGCAACACGGAATTGCTCTGCACGTAGTGCATGGGAATCGGGACTCATCTCGCGGCGAGGGGGAAGTCTCATGGTTTTTCTCGTGTGGCGGCGGGAACCTGGGGTATATTCTCGAGTTACGACGGGAATGGCCCTTCCACACATGTGTTTGTTCAGCGACGTCAGGACTTCTGCCTAGTTGCGAGGGACAACTCGGGATTCTCCTGAAGGCTTGGCAGGGCAATTGGGATGCCTCTCCAGCTGAGGCGGGAGACCAAGGGTCCCTTTCCACGTGCCACAGGAATCCTGGGACTCCTATCAAGTTTCACGAGGAGTCAGGCATCGTCTCCTTTGGAGGCACTGATCTCCACGTACCTCTGGAGTTTTCAAAGGATGTGAGGCCTCCGGTCGCGATGAGGTGGGGAACTAGGTCTTTCTCTGTGGTCTCCACAGGGGATTCAGACATCCTTTCATCTTGGGAGATGCAAGACGAGCCAGCATTCAAGTCACTGCAGGGATATCCGGCCTTATTTCGAGTCAGGGCATCGCGGTGTCCATTCCACTTGAGGCCGCAAACTCAGGGTCCTTCTCACATACCTAGAGCTGAGAGAAGCCTGCTCCTGTGGTGCTTGTGGTAAGGTGGTATTCCTCTGGAGTCGAAGCCAGGGACTAACCTCTCATCTCGAGTTGATTTTTGGTCCACGGAGCTCTTTCGTGTTGTCTCAGTGACCTCAGGATCCCTCTAGGCTGGAAACAGTGTTCTTGGGGTTTCTCTGGATTGCCATGAAGGAAATCAAGGCTCCTTTCATGTGTGATGTGCAACACGGAATTGCTCTGCACACAGTGTAGGGGAATCGAGGCTCATCTCGCGGCGAGGGGGAAGTCTCATGGTTTTTGTCCAGTTGCGGCGGGAACCTGGGCTATATTATCGAGTTACGATGGGGATGGCCCTTCCACCCACGTGTTTGTTCAGCGACGTCAGGACTCCTGCCTAGTTGCGAGGGACAACTCGGGATTCTCCTCGAGGCTTGGCAGGGCAATTGGGATGCCTCTCCAGCTGAGGTGGGAGAGCAAGGGTCCTTTTCCACGTGCCACAGGAATCCTGGGACTCCTATCAAGTTTCACGAGGAGTCAGGCATCGTCTCATTTGGAGGCACTGATCTCCGCGTACCTCTGGAGTTTTCAAAGGATGTGAGGCCTCCGGTCGCGATGAGGTGGGGAACTAGGTCTTTCTCTGTGGTCTCCACAGGGGATTCAGACATCCTTTCATCTTGGGAGATGCAAGACGAGCCAGCATTCAAGTCACTGCAGGGATATCCGGCCTTATTTCGAGTCAGGGCATCGCGGTGTCCATTCCACTTGAGGCCGCAAACTCAGGGTCCCTCTCACATACCTAGAGCTGAGAGAACCCTCCTCTTGAGGTGCTTGTGGTAAGTTGGTATTCCTCTGGAGTCGAAGTCAGGGACTAACCTCTCATCTCGAGTTGATTTTTGGTCCACGGAGCTCTTTTGTGTTGCTACAGTGACCTCAGAATCCCTCTAGCCTTGAAACTGTGTTCTTGGGGTTTCTCTGGAGTGCCATCAAGGAAATCAAGGCTCCTTTCATGTGTGATGTGCAACACGGAATTGCTCTGCACGCAGTGCAGGGGAATCGGGCCTCATCTCGCGGCGAGGGGGAAGTCTCATGGTTTTTCTCGAGTTGCGGCGGGAACCTGGGGTATATTCTCGAGTTACAACGGGGATGGCCCTTCCACACACTTGTTTGTTCAGCAACGTCAGGACCCCTGCCTAATTGCAAGGGACAATTCAGGATTCTCCTCGAGGCTTGGCATGGCAATTGGGACGCCTCTCCAGCTGAGGTGGGAGACCAAGCGTCCCTTTCCACATGCCACAGAAATCCTGGGACTCCTATCAAGTTTCACGAGGAGTCAGGCAACGTCTCCTTTGGAGGCACTAATCTCCGCGTACCTCTGGAGTTTTCAAAGGATGTGAGGCCTCCCGTCGCGATGAGGTGGGGAACTAGGTCTTTCTCTGTGGTCTTCACAGGGGATTCAGTCATCCTTTCGTCTTGGGAGATGCAAGACTAGCTTGCATTCAAGTCACTGCAGGGATATCCGGCCTTATTTCCAGTCAGGGCATCGCGGTGTCCATTCCACTTGAGGCCGCTAACTCAGGGTCCCTCTCACATACCTAGAGCTGAGAGAAGCCTCCTCTTGAGGTGCTTGTGGTAAGGTGGTATTCCTCTGGATTCGAAGCCAGGGACTAACCTCTCATCTCGAGTTGATTTTTGGTCCACGGAGCTCTTTCGTGTGGCTACAGTGACCTCAGGATCCCTCTAGCCTTGAAACAGTGTTCTTGGGGTTCCTCTAGGGTGCCATCAAGGAAATCAAGGCTCCTTTCATGTGTGATGTACAACACGGAATTGCTCTGCACGCAGTGCAGGGGAATCGGGCCTCATCTATCGGCGAGGGGGAAGTCTCATGGTTTTTCTCGAGTTGCGGCGGGAACCTGGGGTGTATTCTCGAGCTACGACGGGGATGCCCCTTCCACCCACGTGTTTGTTCAGCGACGTCAGGACTCCTGCCTAGTTGCGAGGGACAACTCGGGATTCTCCTCGAGGCTTGGCAGGGCAATTGGGACGCCTCTCCAGCTGATGCGGGAGACCAAGGGTCCCTTTCCAGGTGCCACAGGAATCCTGGGACTCCTATCAAGTTTCACGAGGAGTCAGGCATCGTCTCCTTTGGAGGCACTGATCTCCGCGTACCTCTGGAGTTTTCAAAGGATGTGAGGCCTCCGGTCACGATGAGGTGGGGAACTAGGTCTTTCTCTGTGGTCTCCACAGGGGATTCAGACATCCTTTCGTCTTGGGAGATGCAAGACGAGCCTGCATTCAAGTCACTGCAGGGATATCCAGCCTTATTTCGAGTCAGGGCATCGCGGTGTCCATTCCACTTGAGGCCGCAAACTCAGGGTCCCACTCACATACCTAGAGCTGAGCGAAGCCTCCTCTTGAGGTGCTTGTGGTAAGGTGGTATTTCTCTGGAGTCGAAGTCAGGGACTAACCTCTCATCTTGAGTTAATTCTTGGTCCACGGAGCTCTTTCGTGTTGCTACAGTGACCTCAGGATCCCTCTAGCCTTGAAACAGTGTTCTTGGGGTTTCTCTGGAGTGCCATCAAGGAAATCAAGGCTCCTTTCATGTGTGATGTGCAACTCGGAATTGCTCTGCATGCAGTGCAGGGGAATCGGGCCTCATCTCGGGGCGAGGGGGAAGTCTCATGGTTTTTCTCGAGTTGCGGCGGGAACCTGGGGTATATTCTCGAGTTACGATGGAGATGGCCCTTCCACCCACGTGTTTGTTCAGCGACGGCAGGACTCCTGCCTAGTTGCGAGGGACAACTCGGAATTCTTCTCGAGGCTTGGCAGGGCAATTGGGACGCCTCTCCAGCTGAGGCGGGAGACCAAGGGTCCCTTTCAACGTGCCACAGGAATCCTGTAACTCCTATCAAGTTTCACGAGGAGTCAGGCATCGTCTCCTTTGGAGGCACTGATCTCCGCGTACCTCTGTAGTTTTCAAAGGATGTGAGGCCTCAGGTCGCGATGAGGTGGGGAACTAAGTCTTTCTCTGTGGTCTCCACAGGGGATTCAGACATCCTTTCGTCTTGGGAGATGCAAGACGAGCCTGCATTCAAGTCACTGCAGGGATATCCGGCCTTATTTCGCGTCAGGGCATCGCGGTGTCCATGCCACTTGAGGCCGCAAACTCAGGGTCCCACTCACATACCTAGAGCTGAGAGAAGCCTCCTCTTGAGGTGCTTGTGGTAAGGTCGTATTCCTCTGGAGTCGAAGCCAGGGACTAACCTCTCATCTTGAGTTGATTTTTGGGCATGGAGCTCTTTCGTGTTGCTACAGTGACCTCAGGATCCCTCTAGCCTTGAAACAGTGTTCTTGGGGTTTCTCTGGAGTGTCATCAAGGAAATCAAGGCTCCTTTCTTGTGTGATGTGCAACACGGAATTGCTCTGCATGCAGTGCAGGGGAATCGGGCCTCATCTCGGGGCGAGGGGGAAATCTCATGGTTTTTCTCGAGTTGCGGCGGGAACCTGGGGTGTATTCTCGAGTTACGACGGGGATGGCCCTTCCACCCACGTGTTTGTTCAGCGACGTCAGGACTCCTGCCTAGTTGCGAGGGACAACTCGGGATTCTCCTCGAGGCTTGGCAGGGCAATTGGGACGCCTCTCCAGCTGAGGCGGGAGACCAAGGGTCCCTTTCAACGTGCCACAGGAATCCTGTAACTCCTATCAAGTTTCACGAGGAGTCAGGCATCGTCTCCTTTGGAGGCACTGATCTCCGCGTACCTCTGTAGTTTTCAAAGGATGTGAGGCCTCAGGTCGCAATGAGGTGGGGAACTAGGTCTTTCTCTGTGGTCTCCACAGGGGATTCAGACATCCTTTCGTCTTTAGAGATGCAAGACGAGCCTGCATTCAAGTCACTGCAGGGATATCCGGCCTTATTTCGCGTCAGGGCATCGCAGTGTCCATTCCACTTGAGGCTGCAAAATTAGGGTCCCTCTCACATACCTAGAGCTGAGAGAAGCCTCCTCTTGAGGTGCTTGTGGTAAGGTGGTATTCCTCTGGAGTCGAAGCCAGGGACTAACCTCTCATCTCGAGTTGATTTTTGGACCACAGAGCTCTTTCGTGTGGCTACAGTGACCTCAGGATCCCTCGAGTCTTGAAACAGTGTTCTTGGGGTTCCTCTGGAGTGCCATCAAGGAAATCAAGGCTCCTTTCATGTGTGATGTGCAACACGGAATTGCTCTGCACGCAGTGCAGGGGAATCGGGCCTCATCTCGCGGCGAGGGGGAAGTCTCATGGTTTTTCTCGAGTTGCGGCGGGAACCTGGGGTGTATTCTCGAGTTATGATGGAGATGGCCCTTCCACCCACGTGTTTGTTCAGCGACATCAGGACTCCTGCCTAGTTGCGAGGGACAACTCGGGATTCTTCTCGAGGATTGGCAGGGCAATTGGGACGCCTCTCCAGCTGAGGCGGGAGACCAAGGGTCCCTTTCCACGTGCCACAGGAATCCTGTAACTCCTATCAAGTTTCACGAGGAGTCAGGCATCGTCTCCTTTGGAGGCACTGATCTCCGCGTACCTCTGGAGTTTTCAAAGGATGTGAGGCCTCAGGTCGCGATGAGGTGGGGAACTAGGTCTTTCTCTGTGGTCTCCACAGGGGATTCAGACATCGTTTCGTCTTGGGAGATGCAAGACGAGCCTGCATTCAAGTCACTGCAGGGATATCCGGCCTTATGTCCAGTCAGGGCATCGCGGTGTCCATTCCACTTGAGGCCGCAAACTCAGGGTCCCTCTCACATACCTAGAGCTGAGAGAAGCCTCCTCTTGAGGTGCTTGTGGGAAGGTGGTATTCCTCTGGAGTCGAAGCCAGGGACTAACCTCTCATCTCGAGTTGATTTTTGGTCCACGGAGCTCTTTCGTGTGGCTACAGTGACCTCAGGATCCCTCTAGCCTTGAAACAGTGTTCTTGGGGTTTCTCTGGAGTGCCATCAAGGAAATCAAGGCTCCTTTCATGTGTGATGTGCAACACGGAATTGCTCTGCACGCAGTGCAGGGGAATCGGGCCTCATCTCGCGGCGAGGGGGAAGTCTCATGGTTTTTCTCGAGTTGCGGCGGGAACCTGGGGTATATTCTCGAGTTACGACGGGGATGGCCCTTCCACCCACGTGTTTGTTCAGCCACGTCAGGACTCCTGCCTAGTTGCGAGGGACAACTCGGGATTCTCCTCGAGGCTTGGCAGGGCAATTGGGACGCCTCTCCAGCTGATGCGGGAGACCAAGGGTCCCTTTCCAGGTGCCACAGGAATCCTGGGACTCCTATCAAGTTTCACGAGGAGTCAGGCATCGTCTCCTTTGGAGGCACTGATCTCCGCGTACCTCTGGAGTTTTCAAAGGATGTGAGGCCTCCGGTCACGATGAGGTGGGGAACTAGGTCTTTCTCTGTGGTCTCCACAGGGGATTCAGACATCCTTTCGTCTTGGGAGATGCAAGACGAGCCTGCATTCAAGTCACTGCAGGGATATCCAGCCTTATTTCGAGTCAGGGCATCGCGGTGTCCATTCCACTTGAGGCCGCAAACTCAGGGTCCCACTCACATACCTAGAGCTGAGAGAAGCCTCCTCTTGAGGTGCTTGTGGTAAGGTGGTATTTCTCTGGAGTCGAAGTCAGGGACTAACCTCTCATCTTGAGTTAATTCTTGGTCCACGGAGCTCTTTCGTGTTGCTACAGTGACCTCAGGATCCCTCTAGCCTTGAAACAGTGTTCTTGGGGTTTCTCTGGAGTGCCATCAAGGAAATCAAGGCTTCTTTCATGTTTGATGTGCAACTCGGAATTGCTCTGCATGCAGTGCAGGGGAATCGGGCCTCATCTCGGGGCGAGGGGGAAGTCTCATGGTTTTTCTCGAGTTGCGGCGGGAACCTGGGGTATATTCTCGAGTTACGATGGAGATGGCCCTTCCACCCACGTGTTTGTTCAGCGACGGCAGGACTCCTGCCTAGTTGCGAGGGACAACTCGGAATTCTTCTCGAGGCTTGGCAGGGCAATTGGGACGCCTCTCCAGCTGAGGCGGGAGACCAAGGGTCCCTTTCAACGTGCCACAGGAATCCTGTAACTCCCATCAAGTTTCACGAGGAGTCAGGCATCGTCTCCTTTGGAGGCACTGATCTCCGCGTACCTCTGTAGTTTTCAAAGGATGTGAGGCCTCAGGTCGCGATGAGGTGGGGAACTAAGTCTTTCTCTGTGGTCTCCACAGGGGATTCAGACATCCTTTCGTCTTGGGAGATGCAAGACGAGCCTGCATTCAAGTCACTGCAGGGATATCCGGCCTTATTTCGCGTCAGGGCATCGCGGTGTCCATGCCACTTGAGGCCGCAAACTCAGGGTCCCACTCACATACCTAGAGCTGAGAGAAGCCTCCTCTTGAGGTGCTTGTGGTAAGGTCGTATTCCTCTGGAGTCGAAGCCAGGGACTAACCTCTCATCTTGAGTTGATTTTTGGGCATGGAGCTCTTTCGTGTTGCTACAGTGACCTCAGGATCCCTCTAGCCTTGAAACAGTGTTCTTGGGGTTTCTCTGGAGTGTCATCAAGGAAATCAAGGCTCCTTTCTTGTGTGATGTGCAACACGGAATTGCTCTGCATGCAGTGTGGGGGAATCGGGCCTCATCTCGGGGCGAGGGGGAAATCTCATGGTTTTTCTCGAGTTGCGGCGGGAACCTGGGGTGTATTCTCGAGTTACGACGGGGATGGCCCTTCCACCCACGTGTTTGTTCAGCGACGTCAGGACTCCTGCCTAGTTGCGAGGGACAACTCGGGATTCTCCTCGAGGCTTGGCAGGGCAATTGGGACGCCTCTCCAGCTGAGGCGGGAGACCAAGGGTCCCTTTCAACGTGCCACAGTAATCCTGTAACTCCTATCAAGTTTCACGAGGAGTCAGGCATCGTCTCCTTTGGAGGCACTGATCTCCGCGTACCTCTGTAGTTTTCAAAGGATGTGAGGCCTCAGGTCGCAATGAGGTGGGGAACTAGGTCTTTCTCTGTGGTCTCCACAGGGGATTCAGACATCCTTTCGTCTTTGGAGATGCAAGACGAGCCTGCATTCAAGTCACTGCAGGGATATCCGGCCTTATTTCGCGTCAGGGCATCGCAGTGTCCATTCCACTTGAGGCTGCAAAATTAGGGTCCCTCTCACATACCTAGAGCTGAGAGAAGCCTCCTCTTGAGGTGCTTGTGGTAAGGTGGTATTCCTCTGGAGTCGAAGCCAGGGACTAACCTCTCATCTCGAGTTGATTTTTGGTCCACAGAGCTCTTTCGTGTGGCTACAGTGACCTCAGGATCCCTCGAGTCTTGAAACAGTGTTCTTGGGGTTCCTCTGGAGTGCCATCAAGGAAATCAAGGCTCCTTTCATGTGTGATGTGCAACACGGAATTGCTCTGCACGCAGTGCAGGGGAATCGGGCCTCATCTCGCGGCGAGGGGGAAGTCTCATGGTTTTTCTCGAGTTGCGGCGGGAACCTGGGGTGTATTCTCGAGCTACGACGTGGATGCCCCTTCCAACCACGTGTTTGTTCAGCGACGTCAGGACTCCAGCCTAGTTGCGAGGGACAACTCGGGATCCTCCTCAAGGCTTGGCAGGGCAATTGGGACGCCTCTCCAGCTGAGGCGGGAGACCAAGGGTCCCTTTCCACGTGCCACAGGAATCCTGGGACTCCTATCAAGTTTCACGAGGAGTCAGGCATCGTCTCCTTTGGAGGCACTGATCTCCGCGTACCTCTGGAGTTTTCAAAGGATGTGAGGCCTCCGGTCGCGATGAGGTGGGGAACTAGGTCTTTCTCTGTGGTCTCCACAGGGGATTCAGACATCCTTTCGTCTTGGGAGATGCAAGACGAGCCTGCATTCAAGTCACTGCAGGGATATCCAGCCTTATTTCGAGTCAGGGCATCGCGGTGTCCATTCCACTTTAGGCCGCAAACTCAGGGTCCCACTCACATACCTAGAGCTGAGAGAAGCCTCCTCTTGAGGTGCTTGTGGTAAGGTGGTATTTCTCTGGAGTCAAAGTCAGGGACTAACCTCTCATCTTGAGTTAATTCTTGGTCCACGGAGCTCTTTCGTGTTGCTACAGTGACCTCAGGATCCCTCTACCCTTGAAACAGTGTTCTTGGGGTTTCTCTGGAGTGCCATCAAGGAAATCAAGGCTCCTTCCATGTGTGATGTGCAACTCGGAATTGCTCTGCATGCAGTGCAGGGGAATCGGGCCTCATCTCGGGGCGAGGGGGAAGTCTCATGGATTTTCTCGAGTTGCGGCGGGAACCTGGGGTATATTCTCGAGTTATGATGGAGATGGCCCTTCCACCCACGTGTTTGTTCAGCGACATCAGGACTCCTGCCTAGTTGCGAGGGACAACTCGGGATTCTTCTCGAGGCTTGGCAGGGCAATTGGGACGCCTCTCCAGCTGAGGCGGGAGACCAAGGGTCCCTTTCCACGTGCCACAGGAATCCTGTAACTCCTATCAAGTTTCACGAGGAGTCAGGCATCGTCTCCTTTGGAGGCACTGATCTCCGCGTACCTCTGGAGTTTTCAAAGGATGTGAGGCCTCAGGTCGCGATGAGGTGGGGAACTAGGTCTTTCTCTGTGGTCTCCACAGGGGATTCAGACATCCTTTCGTCTTGGGAGATGCAAGACGAGCCTGCATTCAAGTCACTGCAGGGATATCCGGCCTTATTTCGCGTCAGGGCATCGCGGTGTCCATGCCACTTGAGGCCGCAAACTCAGGGTCCCACTCACATACCTAGAGCTGAGAGAAGCCTTCTCTTGAGGTGCTTGTGGTAAGGTCATATTCCTCTGGAGTCGAAGCCAGGGACTAACCTCTCATCTTGAGTTGATTTTTGGGCATGGAGCTCTTTCGTGTTGCTACAGTGACCTCAGGATCCCTCTAGCCTTGAAACAGTGTTCTTGGGGTTTCTCTGGAGTGCCATCAAGGAAATCAAGGCTCCTTTCTTGTGTGATGTGTAACACGGAATTGCTCTGCATGCAGTGTGGGGGAATCGGGCCTCATCTCGGGGCGAGGGGGAAGTCTCATGATTTTTCTCGAGTTGCGGCGGGAACCTGGGGTGTATTCTCGAGTTACGACGGGGATGGCCCTTCCACCCACGTGTTTGCTCAGCGACGTCAGGACTCCTGCCTAGTTGCGAGGGACAACTCGGGATTCTCCTCGAGGCTTGGCAGGGCAATTGGGACGCCTCTCCAGCTGAGGCGGGAGACCAAGGGTCCCTTTCTACGTGCCACAGGAATCCTGTAACTCCTATCAAGTTTCACGAGGAGTCAGGCATCGTCTCCTTTGGAGGCACTGATCTCCGCGTACCTCTGTAGTTTTCAAAGGATGTGAGGTCTCAGGTCGCGATGAGGTGGGGAACTAGGTCTTTCTCTGTGGTCTCCACAGGGGATTCAGACATCGTTTCGTCTTTGGAGATGCAAGACGAGCCTGCATTCAAGTCACTGCAGGGATATCCGGCCTTATGTCCAGTCAGGGCATCGCGGTGTCCATTCCACTTGAGGCCGCAAACTCAGGGTCCCTCTCACATACCTAGAGCTGAGAGAAGCCTCCTCTGGAGGTGCTTGTGGGAAGGTGGTATTCCTCTGGAGTCGAAGCCAGGGACTAACCTCTCATCTCGAGTTGATTTTTGGTCCACGGAGCTCTTTCGTGTGGCTACAGTGACCTCAGGATCCCTCTAGCCTTGAAACAGTGTTCTTGGGGTTTCTCTGGAGTGCCATCAAGGAAATCAAGGCTCCTTTCATGTGTGATGTGCAACACGGAATTGCTCTGCACGCAGTGCAGGGGAATCGGGCCTCATCTCGCGGCGAGGGGGAAGTCTCATGGTTTTTCTCGAGTTGCGGCGGGAACCTGGGGTATATTCTCGAGTTACGACGGGGATGGCCCTTCCACCCATGTGTTTGTTCAGCGACGTCAGGACTCCTGCCTAGTTGCGAGGGACAACTCGGGATTCTCCTCGAGGCTTGGCAGGGCAATTGGGACGCCTCTCCAGCTGAGGTGGGAGACCAAAGGTCCCTTTCCACGTGCCACAGGAATCCTGTAACTCCTATCAAGTTTCACGAGGAGTCAGGCATCGTCTCCTTTGGAGGCACTGATCTCCGCGTACCTCTGGAGTTTTCAAAGGATGTGAGGCCTCCGGTCGCGATGAGGTGGGGAACTAGGTCTTTCTCTGTGGTCTCCACAGGGGATTCAGACATCCTTTCGTCTTGGGAGATGCAAGACGAGCCTGCATTCAAGTCACTGCAGGGATATCCGGCCTTATTTCCAGTCAGGGAATCGCGGTGTCCATTCCACTTGAGGCCGCAAACTCAGGGTCCCTCTCACATACTTAGAGCTGAGAGAAGCCTCCTCTTGAGGTGCTTGTGGTAAGGTGTTATTCCTCTGGAATCGAAGCCAGGGACTAACCTCTCATCTCGAGTTGATTTTTGGTCCACGGAGCTCTTTCGTGTGGCAACAGTGACCTCAGGACCCCTCTAGCCTTAAAACAGTGTTCTTGGGGTTTCTCTGCAGTGCCATCAAGGAAATCAAGGCTCCTTTCATGTGTGATGTGCAACACGAAATTGCTCTGCACGCAGTGCAGGGGAATCGGGCCTCATCTCGCGGCGAGGGGGAAGTCTCATGGTTTTTCTCGAGTTGCGGCGGGAACCTGGGGTATATTCTCGAGTTACGACGGGGATGGCCCTTCCACCCACGTGTTTGTTCAGCGACGTCAGGACTCCTGCCTAGTTGCGAGGGACAACTCGGGATTCTCCTCGAGGCTTGGCAGGGCAATTGGGACGCCTCTCCAGCTGAGGCAGGAGACCAAGAGTCCCTTTCCACGTGCCACAGGAATCCTGGGACTCCTATCAAGTTTCACGAGGAGTCAGGCATCGTCTCCTTTGGAGGCACTGATCTCCGCGTACCTCTGGAGTTTTCAAAGGATGTGAGGCCTCCGGTTGCGATGAGGTGGGGAACTAGGTCTTTCTCTGTGGTCTCCACAGGGGATTCAGACATCCTTTCATCTTGGGAGATGCAAGACGAGCCTGCATTCAAGTCACTGCATGGATATTCGGCCTTATTTCGCGTCAGGACATCGCGGTGTCCATTCCACTTGAGGCCGCAAACTCAGGGTCCCTCTCACATACCTAGAGCTGAGAGAAGCCTCCTCTTGAGGTGCTTGTGGTAAGGCGGTATTCCTCTGGAGTCGAAGCCAGGGACTAACCTCTCATCTCGAGTTGATTTTTGGTCCACGGAGCTCGTTCGTGTTGCTACAGTGACCTCAGGATTCTTCTAGCCTTGAAACAGTGTTCTTGGGGTTTCTCTGGAGTGCCATCAAGGAAATCAAGGCTCCTTTCATGTGTGATGTGCAACTCGGAATTGCTCTGCATGCAGTGCAGGGAAACGGGCCTCATCTCGTGGCGAGGGGGAAGTCTCATGGTTTTGCTCGAGTTGCGGCGGGTACCTGGGGCATATTCTCGAGTTACGATGGGGATGGCCCTTCCACCCACGTGTTTGTTCAGCGACATCAGGACTCCTGCCTAGTTGCGAGGGACAAGTCGGGATTCTCCTCGAGGATTGGCAGGGCAATTGGGACACCTCTCCAGCTGAGGCGGGAGACCAAGGGTCCCTTTCAACGTGCCACAGGAATCCTGTAACTCCTATCAAGTTTCACAAGGAGTCAGGCATCGTCTCATTTGGAGGCACTGATCTCCGCGTACCTCTGGAGTTTTCAAAGGATGTGAGGCCTCAGGTCGCGATGAGGTGGGGAACTAGGTCTTTCTCTGTGGTCTCCACAGGGGATTCAGACATCCTTTCGTCTTGGGAGATGCAAGACGAGCCTGCATTCAAGTCACTGCAGGGATATCCGGCCTTATTTCGAGTCAGGGCATCGCGGTGTCCATTCCACTTGAGGCTGCAAAATCAGGGTCCCTCTCACATACCTAGAGCTGAGAGAAGCCTCCTCTTGAGGTGTTTGTGGTAAGGTGGTATTCCTCTGGAGTCGAAGCCAGGGACTAACTTCTCATCTCGAGTTGATTTTTGGTCCACGGAGCTCTTTCGTGTGGCTACAGTGACCTCAGGATCCCTCTAGCCTTGAAACAGTGTTCTTGGGGTTTCTCTGGAGTGCCATCAAGGAAATCAAGGCTCCTTTCATGTGTGATGTGCAACACGGAATTGCTCTGCACGCAGTGCAGGGGAATCGGGCCTCATCTCGGGGCGAGGGGAAAGTCTCATGGTTTTTCTCGAGTTGCGGTGGGAACCTGGGGTATATTCTCGAGTTACGACAGGGATGGCCCTTCCACCCACGTGTTTGTTCAGCGACGTCAGGACTCCTGCCTAGTTGCGAGGGATAACTCGGGATTCTCCTCGAGGCTTGGCAGGGCAATTGGGACGCCTCTCCAGCTGAGGCGGGAGACCAAGTGTCCCTTTCCATGTGCCACAGGAATCCTGGGACTCCTATCAAGTTTAACGATGAGTCAGGCATCGTCTTCTTTGGAGGCACTGATCTCCGCGTACCTCTGGAGTTTTCAAAGGATGTGAGGCCTCCGGTCGCGATGAGGTGGGGAACTAGATCCTTCTCTGAGGTCTCCACAGGGGATTCAGACATCCTTTCGTCTTGGGAAATGCAAGACGAGCCTGCCTTCAAGTCACTGCAGGGATATCCGGCCTTATTTCGAGTCAGGGCATCGCGGTGTCCATTCCACTTGAGGCTGCAAACTCAAGGTCCCTCTCACATACCTAGAGCTGAGAGAAGCCTCCTCCTGAGGTGCTTGTGGTAAGGTGGTATTCCTCTGGAGTCGAAGCCAGGGACTAACCTCTCATCTCGAGTTGATTTTTGGGCCACGGAGCTCTTTCGTGTTGCTACAGTGACCTCAGGATCCCTCTAGCTTTGAAACAGTGTTCTTGGGGTTTCTCTGGAGTGCCATCAACGAAATCAAGGCTCCTTTCATGTGAGATGTGCATCACGGAATTGCTCTGCACGCAGTGCAGGGGAATCGGGCCTCATCTCGCGGGGAGGGGGAAGTCTCATGGTTTTTCTCGAGTTGCGGCGGGAACCTGGGGTATATTCTCGAGTTACGACGGGGATGGCCCTTCCACACGCGTGTTTGTTCAGCCACGGCAGGACTCCTGCCTAGTTGCGAGGGACAACTCGGGATTCTCCTCGAGGCTTGGCAGGGCAATTGGGACGCCTCTCCAGCTGAGGCGGGAGACCAAGGTTCCCTTTCCACGTGCCACAGGAATCCTGGGACTCCTATCAAGTTTCACGAGGAGTCAGGCATCGTCTCCTTTGGAGGCACTTATCTCCGCGTACCTCTGGAGTTTTCAAAGGATGTGAGACCTCCGGTCGCGATGAGGTGGGGAACTAGGTCTTTCTCTGTGGTCTCCACAGGGGATTCAGACATCCTTTCATCTTGGGAGATGCAAGACGAGCCTGCATTCAAGTCACTGCAGGGATATCCGGCCTTATTTCGAGTCAGGGCATCGCGGTGTCCTTTCCACTTGAGGCCGCAAAATCAGGGTCCCTCTCACATACCTAGAGCTGAGAGAAGCCTCCTCTTGAGGTGCTTGTGGTAAGGTGGTATTCCTCTGGAGTCGAAGCCAGGGACTAACCTCTCATCTCGAGTTGATTTTTGGTCCACGGAGATCTTTTGTGTGGCTACAGTGACCTCAGGATCCCTCTAGCCTTGAAACAGTGTTCTTGGGGTTTCTCTGGAGTGCCATCAAGGAAATCAAGGCTCCTTTCATGTGTGATGTGCAACACGGAATTGCTCTGCACGCAGTGCAGGGGAATCGGGGCTCATCTCGCGGCGAGGGGGAAGTCTCATGGTTTTTCTCGAGTTGCGGCGGGAAACTGGGGTATATTCTCGAGTTACGACGGGGATGGCCCTTCCACCCACGTGTTTGTTCTGCGACGTCAGGACTCCTGCCTAGTTGCGAGGGAAAACTCGGGATTCTCCTCGAGGCTTGGCAGGGCAATTGGGACGCCTCTCCAGCTGAGGCGGGAGACCAAGGGTCCCTTTCCACGTGCCACAGGAATCCTGGGACTCCTATCAAGTTTCATGAGGAGTCAGGCATCGTCTCTTTTGGAGGCACTAATCTCCGCATACCTCTGAAGTTTTCAAAGGATGTGAGGCCTCCGGTCGCGATGAGGTGGGGAACTAGGTCTTTCTCTGTGGTCTCCACATGGGATTCAGACATCCTTTCGTCTTGGGAGATGCAAGACGAGCCTGCATTCAAGTCACTGCAGGGATATCCGGCCTTATTTCGAGTCAGGGCATCGCGGTGTCCATTCCACTTGAGGCCGCAAACTCAGGGTCCCTCTCACATACCTAGAGCTGAGAGAAGCCTCCTCTTGAGGTGCTTGTGGTAAGGTGGTATTCCTCTGGAGTCGAAGCCAGGGACTAACCTCTCATCTCGAGTTGATTTTTGGGCCACGGAGCTCTTTTGTGTTGCTACAGTGACCTCAGGATCCCTCCAGCCTTGAAACAGTGTTCTTGGGGTTTCTCTGGAGTGCCATCAAGGAAATCAAGTCTCCTTTCATGTTTGATGTGCAACACGGAATTGCTCTGCACGCAGTGCAGGGAAATCGGGCCTCATCTCGGGGCGAGGGGGAAGTCTCATTGTTTTTCTCGAGTTGCGGCGGGAACCTGGGGTATATTCTCGAGTTACGACGGGGATGGCCCTTCCACCCACGTGTTTGTTCAGCGACGTCAGGACTCCTGCCTAGTTGCGAGGGACAACTCAGGATTCTCCTCGAGGCTTGGCAGGGCAATTGGGATGCCTCTCCAGCTGAGGCTGGAGACCAAGGGTCGCTTTCCACGTGCCACAGGAATCCTAGGACTCCTATCAAGTTTCACGAGGAGTCAGGCATCGTCTCCTTTGGAGGCACTGATCTCCGCGTACCTCTGGAGTTTTCAAAGGATGTGAGGGCTCCAGGCGCGATGAGGTGGGGAACTAGGTCATTCTCTGTGGTCTCCACAGGGGATTCAGACATCCTTTCGTCTTTTGAGATGCAAGACGAGCCTGCATTCAAGTCACTGCAGGGATATCCGGCCTTATTTCTAGTCAGGGCATCTTGGTATCCATTCCACTTGAGGCCGCAAACTCAGGGTCCCTCTCACATAGCTAGAGCTGAGAGAAGTCTCCTCTTGAGGTGCTTGCACTGAGGTGGTATTCCTCTGGAGTGGAGGCCAGGGACTAACCTCTCATCTCGAGTTGATTTTTGGTCCACAGAGCTCTTTCGTGTTGCTACAGTGACCTCAGGATCCCTCTAGCCTTGAAACAGTGTTCTTGGGGTTTCTCTGGAGTGCCATCAAGGAAATCAAGGCTCCTTTCATGTGTGATGTGCAACACGGAATTGCTCTGCACGCAGTGCAGGGGAATCGGGGTTCATCTCGTGGCGAGGGGGAAGTCTCATGGTTTTTCTCGAGAAGCGGCGGGAACCTGGGGTATATTCTCGAGTTACGACGGGGATGGCCCTTCCACACACGTGTTTCTTCAGCGACGTCAGGACTTCTGCCTAGTTGCGAGGGACAACTCGGGATTCTCCTAGAGGCTTGGCAGGGCAATTGGGACGCCTCTCCAGCTGAGGCGGGAGACCAAGGGTCCCTTTCCACGTGCCACAGGAATCCTGGGACTCCTATCAAGTTTCAGGAGGAGTCAGGCATCGTCTCCTTTGGAGGCACTGATCTCCGTGTACCTCTGGAGTTTTCAAAGGATGTGAGGCCTCCAGGCGCGGTGAGGTGGGGAACTAGGTCTTTCTCTGTGGTCTCCACAGGGGATTCAGACATCCTTTCGTCTTGGGAGATGCAAGACGAGCCTGCATTCAAGTCACTGCAGGGATATCCGGCCTTATTTCGAGTCAGGGCATCACGGTGTCCATTCCACTTGAGGCCGCAAACTCAGGGTCCCTCTCACATACCTAGAGCTAAGAGAAGCCTCCTCTTGAGGTGCTTGTGGTAAGGTGGTATTCCTCTGGAGTCGAAGCCAGGGACTAACCTCTCATCTCGAGTTGATTTTTGGTCCACGGAGCTCTTTCGTGTGGCTACAGTGACCTCAGGATCCCTCTAGCCTTGAAACAGTGTTCTTGGGGTTTCTCTGGAGTGCCATCAAGGAAATCAAGTCTCCTTTCATGTTTGATGTGCAACACGGAATTGCTCTGCATGCAGTACAGGGGAATCGGGCCTCATCTCGCGGGGAGGGGGAAGTCTCATGGTTTTTCTCGAGTTGCGGCGGGAACCTGGGGTATATTCTCGAGTTACGACGGGGATGGCCCTTCCACCCACGTGTTTGTTCTGCGACGTCAGGACTCCTGCCTAGTTGCGAGGGACAACTCGGGATTCTCCTCGAGGCTTGGCAGGGCAATTGGGACGCCTCTCCAGCTGAGGTGGGAGACCAAGGGTCCCTTTCCAAGTGCCACAGGAATCCTGGAACTCCTATCAAGTTTCACGAGGAGTCAGGCATCGACTCTTTTGGAGGCACTGATCTCCGCATACCTCTGAAGTTTTCAAAGGATGTGAGGCCTCCCGTCGCGATGAGGTGGGGAACTAGGTCTTTCTCTGTGGTCTCCACAGGGGATTCAGACATCCTTTCGTCTTGGGAGATGCAAGACGAGCCTGCATTCAAGTCACTGCAGGGATATCCGGCCTTATTTCGAGTCAGGGCATCGCGGTGTCCATTCCACTTGAGGCCGCAAACTCAGGGTCCCTCTCACATACCTAGAGCTGAGAGAAGCCTCCTCTTGAGGTGCTTGTGGTAAGGTGGTATTCCTCTGGAGTCGAAGCCAGGGACTAACCTCTCATCTCGAGTTGATTTGTGGTCCACGGAGCTCTTTCGTGTTGCTACAGTGACCTCAGGATCCCTCTAGCCTTGAAACAGTGTTCTTGGGGTTTCTCTGGAGTGCCACCAAGGAAATCAAGGCTCCTTTCAAGTTTGATGTGCAACACGGAATTGCTCTGCATGTAATGCAGGGGAATCGGGCCTCATCTCGCGGCGAGGGGGAAGTCTCATGGTTTTTCTCGAGTTGCGGCGGAAACCTGGGCTATATTCTCGAGTTACGATGGGGATGGCCCTTCCACCCACGTGTTTGTTCAGCGACGTCAGGACTCCTGCCTAGTTGCGAGGGACAACTCGGGATTCTCCTCGAGGCTTGGCAGGGCAATTGGGACGCCTCTGCAGCTGAGGAGGGAGACCAAGGGTCCCTTTCCACGTGCCACAGGAATCCTGGGACTCGTATCAAGTTTCATGAGGAGTCAGGCATCGTCTTCTTTGGAGGCACTGATCTCCGTGTACCTCTGGAGTTTTCAAAGGATGTGAGGCCTATAGGCGCGATGAGTTGGGGAACTAGGTCTTTCTCTGTGGTCTCCACAGGGGATTCAGACATCCTTTCATCTTGGGACATGCAAGACGAGCCTGCATTCAAGTCACTGCAGGGATATCCGGCCTTATTTCGAGTCAGGGCATCGCGGTGTCCATTCCACCTGAGGCCGCAAACTCAGGGTTCCTCTCACATACCTAGAGCTGAGAGAAGCCTCCTATTGAGGTGCTTGTGGTAAGGTGATATTCCTCTGGAGTCGAAGCCAGGGACTAACCTCTCATCTCGAGTTGATTTTTGGTCCACGGAGCTCTTTCGTGTTGCTACAGTAACCTCAGGATCCCTCTAGCCTTGAAACAGTGTTCTTGGGGTTTCTCTGGAGTGCCATCAAGGAAATCAAGGCTCCTTTCATGTGTGATGTGCAACACGGAATTGCTCTGCACGCAGTGCAGGGGAATCAGGCCTCATCTCTTGGCGAGGGGGAAGTCTCATGGTTTTTCTCGAGTTGCCGCGGGAACCTGGGGTATGTTCTCGAGTTACGACGGGGATGGCCCTTCCACCCACGTGTTTGTTCAGCGACGGCAGGACTCCTGCCTAGTTTTGAGGGACAACTCGGGATTCTCCTCGAGGCTTGGCAGGGCAAATGGGACGCCTCTCCAGGTGAGGCGGGAGACCACGGGTCCCTTTCCACGTGCCACAGGAATCCTGGGACTCCTATCAAGTTTCACAAGGAGTCAGGCATCGTCTCCTTTGGAGGCACTGATCTCCGCGTACCTCTGGAGTTTTCAAAGGATGTGAGGCCTCCGGTCTTGATGAGGTGGGGAACTAGGTCATTCTCTGTGGTCTCCACAGGGGATTCAGACATCCTTTCGTCTTGGGAGATGCAAGACGAGCCTGCATTCAAGTCACTGCAGGGATATCCGGCCTTATTTCTAGTCAGGGCATCGCGGTGTCCATTCCACTTGAGGCCGCAAACTCAGGGTCCCTCTCACATAGCTAGAGCTGAGAGAAGGCTCCTCTTGAGGTGCTTGCACTGAGGTGGTATTCCTCTGGAGTGGAGGCCAGGGACTAACCTGTCATCTCGAGTTGATTTTTGGTCCACAGAGCTCTTTCGTGTTGCTACAGTGACCTCAGGATCCCTCTAGCCTTGAAACAGTGTTCTTGGGGTTTCTCTGGAGTGCCATCAAGGAAATCAAGGCTCCTTTCATGTGTGATGTGCAACACGGAATTGCTCTGCACGCAGTGCAGGGGAATCGGGCCTCATCTCGCGGGGAGGGGGAAGTCTCATGGTTTTTCTCGAGTTGCGGCGGGAACCTGGGGTATATTCTCGAGTTACGACAGGGATGGCCCTTCCACACACGTGTTTGTTCAGCGACGTCAGGACTCCTGCCTAGTTGCGAGGGACAACTCGGGATTCTCCTCGAGGCTTGGCAGGGCAATTGGAACGCCTCTCCAGCTGAGGCGGGAGACCAAGGGTCCCTTTCCACGTGCCACAGGAATCCTGGGACTCCTATCAAGTTTCATGAGGAGTCAGGCATCGTCTCCTTTGGAGGCACTGATCTCCGCGTACCTCTGGAGTTTTCAAAGGATGTGAGGCCTCCGGTCGCGATGAGGTGGGGAACTAGGTCTTTCTCTGTGGTCTCCACAGGGGATTCAGACATCCTTTCGTCTTGGGAGATGCAAGACGAGCCTGCATTCAAGTCACTGCAGGGATATCCGGCCTTATTTCGCGTCAGAGCATCGCAGTGTCCATTCCACTTGAGGCCGCAAAATCAGGGTCCCTCTCACATACCTAGAGCTGAGAGAAGCCTCCTCTTGAGGTGCTTGTGGTAAGGTGGTATTCCTCTGGAGTCGAGGCCAGGGACTAACCTTTCATCTCGATTTGATTTTTGGTCCACGGAGCTCTTTTGTGTTGCTACAGTGACCTCAGGATCCCTCTAGCCTTGAAAGAGTGTTCTTGGGGTTTCTCTGGAGTGCCATCAAGGAAATCAAGGCTCCTTTCATGTGTGATGTGCAACACGGAATTGCTCTGCACGCAGTACAGAGGAATCGGGCCTCATCTCGCGGCGAGGGGGAAGTCTCATGGTTTTTCTCGAGTTGCAGCGGGAACCTGGGGTATATTCTCGAGTTACGACGGGGATGGCCCTTCCAACCACGTGTTTGTTCAGCGACGTCAGGACTCCTGCCTAGTTGCGAGGGACAACTCGGGATTCTCCTCGAGGTTTGGCAGGGCAACTGGGACGCCTCTCCAGCTGAGGCGGGAGACCAAGGGTCCCTTTCCACGTGCCACAGGAATCCTGGGACTCCTATCAAGTTTCACGAGGAGTCAGGCATCGTCTCCTTTGGAGGCACTGATCTCCGCGTACCTCTGGAGTTTTCAAAGGATGTGAGGCCTCCGGTCGCGATGAGGTGGGGAACTAGGTCTTTCTCTGTGGTCTCCACAGGGGATTCAGACATCCTTTCATCTTGGGAGATGCAAGACGAGCCGGCATTCAAGTCACTGCAGGGATATCCAGCCTTATTTCGCGTCAGGGCATCGCAGTGTCCATTCCACTTGAGGCCGCAAAATCAGGGTCCCTCTCACATACCTAGAGCTGACAGAAGCCTCCTCTTGAGGTGCTTGTGGTAAGGTGGTATTCCTCTGGAGTCGAAGCCAGGGAGTAACCTCTCATCTCGAGTTTATTTTTTGGCCATGGAGCTCTTTCGTGTGGCTACAGTGACCTCAGGATCCCTCTAGCCTTGAAACAGTGTTCTTGGGGTTTCTCTGGAGTGCCATCAAGGAAATCAAGGCTCCTTTCATGTGAGATGTGCAACACGGAATTGCTCTGCACACATTGCAGGGGAATCGGGCCTCATCTCGAGGCGAGGGGGAAGTCTCATGGTTTTTCTCGAGTTGCAGCGGGAACCTGGGGTATATTCTCGAGTTACGACGGGGATGGCCCTTCCACACACGTGTTTGTTCAGCGACGGCAGAACTCCTGCCTAGTTGCGAGGGAAAACTCGGGATTCTCCTCGAGGCTTGGCAGGGCAATTGGGACGCCTCTCCAGCTGAGGCGGGAGACCAAGGGTCCCTTTCCACGTGCCACAGGAATCCTGGGACTCGTATCAAGTTTCATGAGGAGTCAGGCATCGTCTCCTTTGGAGGCACTGATCTCCGTGTACCTCTGGAGTTTTCAAAGGATGTGAGGCCTCCAGGCGCGATGAGGTGGGGAAAGAGGTCTTTCTCTGTGGTCTCCACAGGGGATTCAGACATCCTTTCGTCTTGGGAGATGCAAGACGAGCCTGCATTCAAGTCACTGCAGGGATATCCGGCCTTATTTCGAGTCAGGGCATACGGTGTCCATTCCACTTGAGGCCGCAAACTCAGGGTCCCTCTCACATAGCTAGAGCTGAGAGAAGTCTCCTCTTGAGGTGCTTGCACTGAAGTGGTATTCCTCTGGAGTGGAATTCAGGGACTAACCTCTCATCTCGAGTTGATTTTTGGGCCTCGGAGCTGTTTTGTGTTGCTACAGTGACCTCAGGATCCCTCTAGCCTTGAAACAGTGTTCTTGGGGTTTCTCTGGAGTGCCATGAAGGAAATCAAGGCTTCTTTCATGTGTGATGTGCAACACGGAATTGCTCTGCATGCAGTGCAGGGGAATCGGGCCTCATCTAGCGGCGAGGGGGAAGTCTCATGGTTTTTCTGGAGTTGCGGCGGGAACCAGGGGTATATTCTCGAGTTACGACGGGGATGGCCCTTCCACCCACGTGTTTGTTCAGCGACGTCAGTACTCCTGCCTAGTTGTGAGGGACAACTCGGCATTCTCCTCGAGGCTTGGCAGGGCAATTGGGACGCCTCTCCAGCTGAGACGGGAGACCAAGGGTCCCTTTCCACGTGCCACAGGAATCCTGGGACTCGTATCAAGTTTCATGAGGAGTCAGGCATCGTCTCCTTTGGAGGCACTGATCTCCGTGTACCTCTGGAGTTTTCAAAGGATGTGAGGCCTCCAGGCGCGGTGAGGTGGGGAACTAGGTCTTTCTCTGTGGTCTCCACAGGGGATTCAGACATCCTTTCGTCTTGGGAGATGCAAGACGAGCCTGCATTCAAGTCACTGCAGGGATATCCGGCCTTATTTCGAGTCAGGGCATCACGGTGTCCATTCCACTTGAGGCCGCAAACTCAGGGTCCCTCTCACATACCTAGAGCTGAGAGAAGCCTCCTCTTGAGGTCCTTGTGGTAAGGTGGTATTCCTCTGGAGTCGAAGCCAGGGACTAACCTCTCATCTCGAGTTGATTTTTGGTCCACGGAGCTCTTTCGTGTGGCTACAGTGACCTCAGGATCCCTCTAGCCTTGAAACAGTGTTCTTGGGGTTTCTCTGAAGTGCCATCAAGGAAATCAAGGCTCCTTTCATGTTTGATGTGCAACACGGAATTGCTCTGCATGCAGTACAGGGGAATCGGGCCTCATCTCGCGGGGAGGGGGAAGTCTCATGGTTTTTTTCGAGTTGCGGCGGGAACCTGGGGTATATTCTCGAGTTACGACGGGGATGGCCCTTCCACCCACGTGTTTGTTCAGCGAAGTCAGGACTCCTGCCTAGTTGCGAGGGACAACTCGGGATTCTCCTCGAGGCTTGGCAGGGCAATTTGGACGCCTCTCCAGCTGAGGCGGGAGACCAAGGGTCTCTTTCCACGTGCAACAGGAATCCTGGGACTCCTATCAAGTTTCACGAGGAGTCAGGCATCGTCTCCTTTGGAGGCAATGATCTCCGCGTACCTCTGGAGTTTTCAAAGGATGTGAGGCCTCCAGTCGCGATGAGGTGGGGAACTAGGTCTTTCTCTGTGGTCTCCACAGGGGATTCAGACATCCTTTCGTCTTGGGAGATGCAAGACGAGCCTGCATTCAAGTCACTGCAGGGATATCCGGCCTTATTTCGCGTCAGGACATCGCAGTGTCCATTCCACTTGAGGCCGCAAAATCAGGGTCCCTCTCACATACCAAGAGCTGAGAGAAGCCTCCTCTTGAGGTGCTTGTGGTAAGGTGGTATTCCTCTGGAGTCGAAGTCAGGGACTAACCTCTCATCTCGAGTTGATTTTTGGTCCACGGAGCTCTTTCTTGTTGCTACAGTGACCTCAGGATCCCTCTAGCCTTGAAACAGTGTTCTTGGGGTTTCTCTGGAGTGCCATCAAGGAAATCAACCCTCCTTTCATGTGTGATGTGCAACACGGAATTGCTCTGCACGCAGTACAGGGGAATCGGGCCTCATCTCTCGGCGATGGGGAAGTCTCATGGTTTTTCTCGAGTTGCGGCGGGAACCTGGGGTATATTCTCGAGTTACGACGGGGATGGCCCTTCCACACACGTGTTTGTTAAGCGACGTCAGGACTCCTGCCTAGTTGCGAGGGACAACTCGGGATTCTCCTCGAGGCTTGGCAGGGCAATTGGGACGCCTCTCCAGCTGAGGTGGGAGACCAAGGGTCCCTTTCCAAGTGCCACAGGAATCCTGGAACTCCTATCAAGTTTCACGAGGAGTCAGGCATCGTCTCTTTTGGAGGCACTGATCTCCGCATACCTCTGAAGTTTTCAAAGGATGTGAGGCCTCCCGTCGCGATGAGGTGGGGAACTAGGTCTTTCTCTGTGGTCTCCACAGGGGATTCAGACATCCTTTCGTCTTGGGAGATGCAAGACGAGCCTGCATTCAAGTCACTGCAGGGATATCCGGCCTTATTTCGAGTCAGGGCATCGCGGTGTCCATTCCACTTGAGGCCGCAAACTCAGGGTCCCTCTCACATACCTAGAGCTGAGAGAAGCCTCCTCTTGAGGTGCTTGTGGTAAGGTGGTATTCCTCTGGAGTCGAAGCCAGGGACTAACCTCTCATCTCGAGTTAAATTGTGGTCCACGGAGCTCTTTCGTGTTGCTACAGTGACCTCAGGATCCCTCTAGCCTTGAAACAGTGTTCTTGGGGTTTCTCTGGAGTGCCACCAAGGAAATCAAGGCTCCTTTCAAGTTTGATGTGCAACACGGAATTGCTCTGCATGTAGTGCAGGGGAATCCGGCCTCATCTCGCGGCGAGGGGGAAGTCTCATGGTTTTTCTCGAGTTGCGGAGGGAACCTGGGGTGTATTCTCGAGTTACGATGGGAATGGCCCTTCCACCCACGTGTTTGTTCAGCGACGTCAGTACTCCTGCCTAATTGCGAGGGACAATTCGGGATTCTCCTCGAGGCTTGGCAGGGCAATTGGGACGCCTCTCCAGCTGAGGCGGGAGACCAAGGGTCCCTTTCCACGTCCCACAGGAATCCTGGGACTCGTATCAAGTTTCATGAGGAGTCAGGCATCGTCTTCTTTGGAGGCACTGATCCCCGTGTACCTCTGGAGTTTTCAAAGGATGTGAGGCTTATAGGCGAGATGAGGTGGGGAACTAGGTCTTTCTCTGTGGTCTCCACAGGGGATTCAGACATCCTTTCGTCTTGGGAGATGAAAGACGAGCCTGCATTCAAGTCACTGCAGGGATATCCGGCCTTATTTCGAGTCAGGGCATCGCGGTGTCCATTCCACTTGAGGCCGCAAACTCAGGGTCCCTCTCACATAGTTAGAGCTGAGAGAAGTCTCCTCTTGAGGTGCTTGCACTGAGGTGGTATTCCTCTGGAGTGGAAGCCAGGGACTAACCACTCATCTCAAGTTGATTTTTGGGCCACGGAGCTCTTTCGTGTTGCTACAGTGACCTCAGGATCCCTCTAGCCTTGAAACAGTGTTCTTGGGGTTTCTCTGGAGTGCCATCAAGGAAATCAAGGCTCCTTTCATGTGTGATGTGCCACACGGATTTGCTCTGCATGCAGTGCAGGGGAATTGGGCCTCATCTAGCGGCGAGGGGGAAGTCTCATGGTTTTTCTCGAGTTGCGGCGGGAACCTGGGGTATATTCTCGAGTTACGACGGGGATGGCCCTTCCACACTCGTGTCTGTTCAGCGACGTCAGGACTCCTGCCTAGTTGCGAGGGACAACTTGGGATTCTCCTCGAGGCTTGCCAGGGCAATTGGGACGCCTCTTCAGCTGAGGCGGGAGACCAAGTGTCCCTTTCCACGTGACACAGGAATCTTGGGACTCCTATCATGTTTCAGGAGGAGTCAGGCATCGTCTCCTTTGGAGGCAATGACCTCCGCGTACCTCTGGAGTTTTCAAAGGATGTGAGGCCTCCGGTCGCGATGAGGTGGGGAACTATGTCTTTCTCTGTGGTCTCCACAGGGGATTCAGACATCCTTTCGTCTTGGGAGATGCAAGACGAGCCTGCATTCAAGTCACTGCAGGGACATCCAGCCTTATTTCGAGTCAGGGCATCGCGGTGTTCATTCCACTTAAGGCCGCAAACTCAGGGTCCCTCTCACATAGCTAGAGCTGAGAGAAGCCTCCTCTTGAGGTGCTTGTGGTAAGGTGGTATTCCTCTGGAGTCGAAGCCAGGGACTAACCTCTCATCTCGAGTTGATTTTTGGGCCACGGAGCTCTTTCGTGTTGCTACAGTGACCTCAGGATCCCTCTAGCCTTGAAACAGTGTTCTTAGGGTTTCTCTGGAGTGCCATCAAGGAAATCAAGGCTCCTTTCATGTGTGATGTGCAACACGGAATTGCTCTGCACGCAGTGCAGGGTATCGGGCCTCATTTTGCGGTGAGGGGGAAGTCTCATGGTTTTCTCGAGTTGCGGTGGGAACCTGGGGTATATTCTCGAGTTACGACGGGGATGGCCCTTCCACACTCGTGTCTGTTCAGCGACGTCAGGACTCCTGCCTAGTTGCGAGGGACAACTCGGGATTCTCCTCGAGGCTTGGCAGGGCAATTGGGACGCCTCTCCAGCTGAGGCGGGAGACCAAGTGTCCCTTTCCACGTGACACAGGAATCCTTTGACTCCTATCAAGTTTCAGGAGGAGTCAGGCATCGTCTCCTTTGGAGGCACTGATCTCCGCGTACCTCTGGAGTATTCAAAGGATGTGAGGCCTCCGGTCGCGATGAGGTGGGGAACTAGGTCTTTCTCTGTGGTCTCCACAGGGGATTCAGACATCCTTTCATCTTGGGACATGCAAGACGAGCCGGCATTCAAGTCACTGCAGGGATATCCAGCCTTATTTCGCGTCAGGGCATCGCAGTGTCCATTCCACTTGAGGCTGCCAACTCAGGGTCCCTCTCACATACCTATAGCTGAGAGAAGCCTCCTATTGAGGTGCTTGTGGTAAGGTGATATTCCTCTGGAGTCGAAGCCAGGGACTAACCTCTCATCTCGAGTTGATTTTTGGTCCACGGAGCTCTTTCGTGTTGCTACAGTAACCTCAGGATCCCTCTAGCCTTGAAACAGTGTTCTTGGGGTTTCTCTGGAGTGCCATCAAGGAAATCAAGGCTCCTTTCATGTGTGATGTGCAACACGGAATTGCTCTGCACGCAGTGCAGGGGAATCAGGCCTCATCTCTTGGCGAGGGGGAAGTCTCATGGTTTTTCTCGAGTTGCCGCGGGAACCTGGGGTATGTTCTCGAGTTACGACGGGGATGGCCCTTCCACAAACGTGTTTGTTCAGCAACGGCAGGACTCCTGCCTACTTGTGAGGGACAACTCGGGATTCTCCTCGAGGCTTGGCAGGGCAATTGGGACGCCTCTCCAGCTGAGGCGGGAGACCACGGGTCCCTTTCCACGTGCCACAGGAATCCTGGGACTCCTATCAAGTTTCACAAGGAGTCAGGCATCGGCTCCTTTGGAGGCACTGATCTCCGCGTACCTCTGGAGTTTTCAAAGGATGTGAGGCCTCCGGTCGCGATGAGGTGGGGAACTAGGTCATTCTCTGTGGTCTCCACAGGGGATTCAGACATCCTTTCGTCTTGGGAGATGCAAGACGAGCCTGCATTCAAGTCACTGCAGGGATATCCGGCCTTATTTCGAGTCAGGGCATCATGGTGTCCATTCCACTTGAGGCCGCAAACTCAGGGTCCCTCTCACATACCTAGAGCTGAGAGAAGCCTCCTCTTGAGGTGCTTGTGGTAAGGTGGTATTCCTCTGGAGTCGAAGCCAGGGACTAACCTCTCATCTCGAGTTGATTTTTGGTCCACGGAGCTCTTTCGTGTGGCTACAGTGACCTCAGGATCCCTCTAGCCTTGAAACAGTGTTCTTGGGGTTTCTCTGGAGTGCCATCAAGGAAATCAAGTCTCCTTTCATGTTTGATGTGCAACACGGAATTGCTCTGCATGCAGTACAGGGGAATCGGGCCTCATCTCGCGGGGAGGGGGAAGTCTCATGGTTTTTCTCGAGTTGCGGCCGGAACCTGGGGTATATTCCCGAGTTACGACGGGGATGGCCCTTCCACCCACGTGTTTGTTCTGCGACGTCAGGACTCCTGCCTAGTTGCGAGGGACAACTCGGGATTCTCCACGAGGCTTGGCAGGGCAATTGGGACGCCTCTCCAGCTGAGGTGGGAGACCAAGGGTCCCTTTCCAAGTGCCACAGGAATCCTGGAACTCCTATCAAGTTTCACGAGGAGTCAGGCATCGACTCTTTTGGAGGCACTGATCTCCGCATACCTCTGAAGTTTTCAAAGGATGTGAGGCCTCCCGTCGCGATGAGGTGGGGAACTAGGTCTTTCTCTGTGGTCTCCACAGGGGATTCAGACATCCTTTCGTCTTGGGAGATGCAAGACGAGCCTGCATTCAAATCACTGCAGGGATATCCGGCCTTATTTCGAGTCAGGGCATCGCGGTGTCCATTCCACTTGAGGCCGCAAACTCAGGGTCCCTCTCACATAGCTAGAGCTGAGAGAAGCCTCCTCTTGAGGTGCTTGTGGTAAGGTGGTATTCCTCTGGAGTCGAAGCCAGGGACTAACCTCTCATCTCGAGTTGATTTGTGGTCCACGGAGCTCTTTCGTGTTGCTACAGTGACCTCAGGATCCCTCTAGCCTTGAAACAGTGTTCTTGGGGTTTCTCTGGAGTGCCACCAAGGAAATCAAGGCTCCTTTCATGTGTGATGTGCAACACGGAATTGCTCTGCATGTAATGCAGGGGAATCGGGCCTCATCTCGCGGCGAGGGGGAAGTCTCATGGTTTTTCTCGAGTTGCGGCGGAAACCTGGGCTATATTCTCGAGTTACGATGGGGATGGCCCTTCCACCCACGTGTTTGTTCAGCGACGTCAGGACTCCTGCCTAGTTGCGAGGGACAACTCGGGATTCTCCTCGAGGCTTGGCAGGCAATTGGGACGCCTCTCCAGCTGAGGCGGGAGACCAAGGGTCCCTTTCCACGTGCCACAGGAATCCTGGGACTCGTATCAAGTTTCATGAGGAGTCAGGCATCGTCTTCTTTGGAGGCACTGATCTCCGCGTACCTCTGGAGTTTTCAAAGGATGTGAGGCCTATAGGCGCGATGAGTTGGGGAACTAGGTCTTTCTCTGTGGTCTCCACAGGGGATTCAGACATCCTTTCATCTTGGGACATGCAAGACGAGCCTGCATTCAAGTCACTGCAGGGATATCCGGCCTTATTTCGAGTCAGGGCATCGCGGTGTCCATTCCACTTGAGGCCGCAAACTCAGGGTCCCTCTCACATAGTTAGAGCTGAGAGAAGTCTCCTCTTGAGGTGCTTGCACTGAGGTGGTATTCCTCTGGAGTGGAAGCCAGGGACTAACCTCTCATCTCGAGTTGATTTTTGGGCCACGGAGCTCTTTCGTGTTACTACAGTGACCTCAGGATCCCTCTAGCCTTGAAACAATGTTCTTGGGGTTTCTCTGGAGTGCCATCAAGGAAATCAAGGCTCCTTTCATGTGTGATGTGCCACACGGATTTGCTGTGCACGCAGTGCATGGGAATCGGGCCTCATCTCGCGGCGAGGGGGAAGTCTCATGGTTTTTCTCGAGTTGCGGCGGGAACCTGGGGTATATTCTCGAGTTACGACGGGGATGACCCTTCCACCCACGTGTTTGTTCAGCGACATCAGGACTCCTGCCTAGTTGCGAGGGACAACTTGGGATTCTCCTCGAGGCTTGGCAGGGCAATTGGGATGCCTCTCCAGCTGAGGCGGGAGACCAAGGGTCCCTTTCCACGTGACACAGGAATCCTGGGACTCCTATCAAGTTTCACGAGGAGTCAGGCATCGTCTCCTTTGGAGGCACTGATCTCCGCGTACCTCTGAAGTTTTCAAAGGATGTGAGGCCTCCGGTCGCGATGAGGTGGGGAACTAGGTCTTTCTCTGTGGTCTCCACAGGGGATTCAAACATCCTTTCATCTTGGGACATGCAAGACGAGCCGGCATTCAAGTCACTGCAGGGATATCCAGCCTTATTTCGCGTCAGGGCATCGCAGTGTCCATTCCACCTGAGGCCACAAACTCAGGGTCCCTCTCACATACCTAGAGCTGAGAGAAGCCTCCTATTGAGGTGCTTGTGGTAAGGTGATATTCCTCTGGAGTCGAAGCCAGGGACTAACCTCTCATCTCGAGTTGATTTTTGGTCCACGGAGCTCTTTCGTGTTGCTACAGTAACCTCAGGATCCCTCTAGCCTTGAAACAGTGTTCTTGGGGTTTCTCTGGAGTGCCATCAAGGAAATCAAGGCTCCTTTCCTGTGTGATGTGCAACACGGAATTGCTCTACACGCAGTGCAGGGGAATCAGGCCTCATCTCTTGGCGAGGGGGAAGTCTCATGGTTTTTCTCGAGTTGCCGCGGGAACCTGGGGTATGTTCTCGAGTTACGACGGGGATGGCCCTTCCACACACGTGTTTGTTCAGCGACGGCAGGACTCCTGCCTAGTTGTGAGGGACAACTCGGGATTCTCCTCGAGGCTTGGCAGGGCAAATGGGACGCCTCTCCAGGTGAGGCGGGAGACCAAGGGTCCCTTTCCAGGTGCCACAGGAATCCTGGGACTCATATCAAGTTTCACAAGGAGTCAGGCATCGTCTCCTTTGGAGGCACTGATCTCCGCGTACCTCTGGAGTTTTCAAAGGATGTGAGGCCTCCAGGCGCGATGAGGTGGGGAACTAGGTCATTCTCTGTGGTCTCCACAGGGGATTCATACATCCTTTCGTCTTGGGAGATGCAAGACGAGCCTGCATTCAAGTCACTGCAGGGATATCCGGCCTTATTTCGAGTCAGGGCATCGCGGTGTCCATTCCACTTGTGGCCGCAAAATCAGGGTCCCTCTCACATACCTAGAGCTGAGAGAAGCCTCCTCTTGAGGTGCTTGTGGTAAGGTGGTATTCCTCTGGAGTCGAAGCCAGGGACTAAGCTCTCATCTCGAGTTGATTTTTGGTCCACGGAGATCTTTTGTGTGGCTACAGTGACCTCAGGATCCCTCTAGCCTTGAAACAGTGTTCTTGGGGTTTCTCTGGAGTGCCATCAAGGAAATCAAGGCTCCTTTCCTGTGTGATGTGCAACACGGAATTGCTCTGCACGCAGTGCAGGGGAATCGGGCCTCATCTCGCGGCGAGGGGGAAGTCTCATGGTTTTTCTCGAGTTGCGGCGGGAAACTGGGGTATATTCTCGAGTTACGACGGGGATGTCCCTTCCACCCACGTGTTTGTTCAGCGACGTCAGGACTCCTGCCTAGTTGCGAGGGAAAACTCGGGATTCTCCTCGAGGCTTGGCAGGGCAATTGGGACGCCTCTCCAGCTGAGGCGCGAGACCAAGGGTCCCTTTCCACGTGCCACAGGAATCCTGGGGCTCCTATCAAGTTTCAAGAGGAGTCAGGCATCATCTCTTTTGGAGGCACTGATCTCCGCATACCTCTGAAGTTTTCAAAGGATGTGAGGCCTCCTGTCGCGATGAGGTGGGGAACTAGGTCTTTCTCTGTGGTCTCCACAGGGGATTCAGACATCCTTTCGTCTTGGGAGATGCAAGACGAGCCTGCATTCAAGTCACTGCAGGGATATCTGGCCTTATTTCGAGTCAGGGCATTGCATGTCCATTCCACTTGAGGCCGCAAACTCAGGGTCCCTCTCACATACCTAGAGCTGAGAGAAGCCTCCTCTTGAGGTGCTTGTGGTAAGGTGGTATTCCTCTGGAGTCGAAGCCAGGGACTAACCTCTCATCTCGAGTTGATTTGTGGTCCACGGAGCTCTTTCGTGTTGCTACAGTGACCTCAGGATCCCTCTAGCCTTGAAACAGTGTTCTTGGGGTTTCTCTGGAGTGCCACCAAGGAAATCAAGTCTCCTTTCAGGTGTGATGTGCAACACGGAATTGCACTGCCCGCAGTGCAGGGGAATCGGGCCTCATCTCGCGGCGAGGGGGAAGTCTCATGGTTTTTCTCGAGTTGCGGCGGGAACCTGGGGTATATTCTCGAGTTACGACGGGGATGGCCCTTCCACACACGTGTTTGTTCAGCGATGTCTGGACTCTTGCCTAGTTGCGAGGGACAACTTGGGATTCTCCTCGAGGCTTGGCAGGGCAATTGGGACGCCTCTCCAGCTGAGACGGGAGACCAAGGGTCTCTTTCCATGTGCCACAGAAATCCTGGGACTCCTATCAAGTTTCACGAGGAGTCAGGCATCGTCTCCTTTGGAGGCACTGATCTCCGCATACCTCTGGAGTTTTCAAAGGATGTGAGGCCTCCGGTCGCCATGAGGTGGTGAACTAGGTCTTTCTCTGTGGTCTCCACAGGGGATTCAGACGTCATTTCATCTTGGGAGATGCAAGACGAGCCAGCATTCAAGTCACTGCAGGGATATCCGGCCTTATTTCGCGTCAGGGCATCGCGGTGTCCATTCCACTTGAAGCCGCAAAATCACGGTCCCTCTCACATACCTAGAGCTGAGAGAAGCCTCCTCTTGAGGTGCTTCTGGTAAGGTGGTATTCCTCTGGAGTCGAAGCCAGGGACTACCCTCTCATCTCGAGTTGATTTTTGGTCCACGGAGCTCTTTCGTGTTGCTACAGTGACCTCAGGATCCCTCTAGCCTTGAAACAGTGTTCTTGGGGTTTCTCTGGAGTGCCATGAAGGAAATCAAGGCTTCTTTCATGTGTGATGTGCAACACGGAATTGCTCTGCATGCAGTGCAGGGGAATCGGGCCTCATCTAGCGGCGAGGGGGAAGTCTCATGGTTTTTCTGGAGTTGCGGCGGGAACCAGGGGTATATTCTCGAGTTACGACGGGGATGGCCCTTCCACACACGTGCTTGTTCAGCGACGTCAGTACTCCTGCCTAGTTGTGAGGGACAACTCGGCATTCTCCTCGAGGCTTGGCAGGGCAATTGGGACGCCTCTCCAGCTGAGACGGGAGACCAAGGGTCCCTTTCCACGTGCCACAGGAATCCTGGGACTCGTATCAAGTTTCATGAGGAGTCAGGCATCGTCTCCTTTGGAGGCACTGATCTCCGTGTACCTCTGGAGTTTTCAAAGGATGTGAGGCCTCCAGGCGCGGTGAGGTGGGGAACTAGGTCTTTCTCTGTGGTCTCCACAGGGGATTCAGACATCCTTTCGTCTTGGGAGATGCAAGACGAGCCTGCATTCAAGTCACTGCAGGGATATCCGGCCTTATTTCGAGTCAGGGCATCACGGTGTCCATTCCACTTGAGGCCGCGAACTCAGGGTCCCTCTCACATACCTAGAGCTGAGAGAAGCCTCCTCTTGAGGTCCTTGTGGTAAGGTGGTATTCCTCTGGAGTCGAAGCCAGGGACTAACCTCTCATCTCGAGTTGATTTTTGGTCCACGGAGCTCTTTCGTGTGGCTACAGTGACCTCAGGATCCCTCTAGCCTTGAAACAGTGTTCTTGGGGTTTCTCTGAAGTGCCATCAAGGAAATCAAGGCTCCTTTCATGTTTGATGTGCAACACGGAATTGCTCTGCATGCAGTACAGGGGAATCGGGCCTCATCTCGAGGCGAGGGGGAAGTCTCATGGTTTTTCTCGAGTTGCGGTGGGAACCTGGGGTATATTCTCGAGTTACGACGGGGATGGCCCTTCCACCCACGTGTTTGTTCAGCGACGTCCGGACTCCTGCCTAGTTGCGAGGGACAACTCGGGATTCTCCTCGAGGCTTGGCAGGGCAATTGGGACGCCTTTCCAGCTGAGGTGGGAGACCAAGGGTCCCTTTCCAAGTGCCACAGGAATCCTGGAACTCCTATCAAGTTTCACGAGGAGTCAGGCATCGTGTCCTTTGGAGACACTGATCTCCGCGTACCTCTGGAGTTTTCAAAGGATGTGAGGCCTCCGATCGCTATGAGGTGGGGAACTAGGTCTTTCTCTGTGGTCTCCACAGGGGATTCAGACATCCTTTCGTCTTGGGAGATGCAAGACGAGCCTGCATTCAAGTCACTGCAGGGATATCCAGCCTTATTTCAAGTCAGGGCATCGCGGTGTCCATTCCACTTGAGGCCGCAAAATCAGGGTCCCTCTCACATACTTAGAGCTGCGAGAAGCCACCTCTTGAGGTGCTTGTGGTAAGGTGGTATTCCTCTGGAGTCGAAGCCAGGGACTAACCTCTCATCTCGAGTTGATTTTTGGCCCACGGAGCTCTTTCGTGTGGCTACAGTGACGTCAGGATCCCTCTAGCCTTGAAACAGTGTTCTTGGGGTTTCTGTGGAGTGCCATCAAGGAAATCAAGGCTCCTTTCATGTGTGATGTGCAACACGGAATTGCTCTGCACGCAGTGCAGGGGAATCGGGCCTCATCTCGGGGCGAGGGGGAAGTCTCATGGTTTTTCTCGAGTTGCGGCGGGAACCTTTGGTATATTCTCGAGTTACGATGGGGATGGCCCTTCCACCCACGTGTTTGTTCAGCGACGTCAGGACTCCTGCCTAGTTGCGAGGGACAACTCGGGATTCTCCTCGAGGCTTGGCAGGGCAATTTGGACGCCTCTCCAGCTGAGGCGGGAGACCAAGGGTCTCTTTCCACGTGCAACAGGAATCCTGGGACTCCTATCAAGTTTCACGAGGAGTCAGGCATCGTCTCCTTTGGAGGCACTGATCTCCGCGTACCTCTGGAGTTTTCAAAGGATGTGAGGCCTCCGGTCGCGATGAGGTGGGGAACTAGGTCTTTCTCTGTGGTCTCCACAGGGGATTCAGACATCCTTTCGTCTTGGGAGATGCAAGACGAGCCTGCATTCAAGTCACTGCAGGGATATCCGGCCTTATTTCGCGTCAGGACATCGCAGTGTCCATTACACTTGAGGCCGCAAAATCAGGGTCCCTCTCACATACCAAGAGCTGAGAGAAGCCTCCTCTTGAGGTGCTTGTGGTAAGGTGGTATTCCTCTGGAGTCGAAGTCAGGAACTAACCTCTCATCTCGAGTTGATTTTTGGTCCACGGAGCTCTTTCTTGTTGCTACAGTGACCTCAGGATCCCTCTAGCCTTGAAACAGTGTTCTTGGGGTTTCTCTGGAGTGCCATCAAGGAAATCAACCCTCCTTTCATGTGTGATGTGCAACACGGAATTGCTCTGCACGCAGTACAGGGGAATCGGGCCTCATCTCTCGGCGATGGGGAAGTCTCATGGTTTTTCTCGAGTTGCGGCGGGAACCTGGGGTATATTCTCGAGTTACGACGGGGATGGCCCTTCCACACACGTGTTTGTTCAGCGACGTCAGGACTCCTGCCTAGTTGTGAGGGACAACTCGGGATTCTCCTCGAGGCTTGGCAGGGCAATTGGGACGCCTCTCCAGCTGAGGTGGGAGACCAAGGGTCCCTTTCCAAGTGCCACAGGAATCCTGGAACTCCTATCAAGTTTCACGAGGAGTCAGGCATCGTCTCTTTTGGAGGCACTGATCTCCGCATACCTCTGAAGTTTTCAAAGGATGTGAGGCCTCCCGTCGCGATGAGGTGGGGAACTAGGTCTTTCTCTGTGGTCTCCACAGGGGATTCAGACATCCTTTCGTCTTGGGAGATGCAAGACGAGCCTGCATTCAAGTCACTGCAGGGATATCCGGCCTTATTTCGAGTCAGGGCATCGCGGTGTCCATTCCACTTGACGCCGCAAACTCAGGGTCCCTCTCACATACCTAGAGCTGAGAGAAGCCTCCTCTTGAGGTGCTTGTGGTAAGGTGGTATTCCTCTGGAGTCGAAGCCAGGGACTAACCTCTCATCTCGAGTTGATTTTTGGTCCACGGAGCTCTTTCGTGTTGCTACAGTGACCTCAGGATCCCTCTAGCCTTGAAACAGTGTTCTTGGGGTTTCTCTGGAGTGCCACCAAGGAAATCAAGGCTCCTTTCAAGTTTGATGTGCAACACGGAATTGCTCTGCATGTAGTGCAGGGGAATCGGGCCTCATCTCGCGGCGAGGGGGAAGTCTCATGGTTTTTCTCGAGTTGCGGCGGGAACCTGGGGTATATTCTCGAGTTACGATGGGAATGGCCCTTCCACCCACGTGTTTGTTCAGCGACGTCAGTACTCCTGCCTAATTGCGAGGGACAATTCGGGATTCTCCTCGAGGCTTGGCAGGGCAATTGGGACGCCTCTCCAGCTGAGGCGGGAGACCAAGGGTCCCTTTCCACGTGCCACAGGAATCCTGGGACTCGTATCAAGTTTCATGAGGAGTCAGGCATCGTCTTCTTTGGAGGCACTGATCTCCGTGTACCTCTGGAGTTTTCAAAGGATGTGAGGCCTATAGGCGAGATGAGGTGGGGAACTAGGTCTTTCTCTGTGGTCTCCACAGGGGATTCAGACATCCTTTCGTCTTGGGAGATAAAAGACGAGCCTGCATTCAAGTCACTGCAGGGATATCCGGCCTTATTTCGAGTCAGGGCATCGCGGTGTCCATTCCACTTGAGGCCGCAAACTTAGGGTCCCTCTCACATAGTTAGAGCTGAGAGAAGTCTCCTCTTGAGGTGCTTGCACTGAGGTGGTATTCCTCTGGAGTGGAAGCCAGGGACTAACCACTCATCTCGAGTTGATTTTTGGGCCACGGAGCTCTTTCGTGTTGCTACAGTGACCTCAGGATCCCTCTAGCCTTGAAACAGTGTTCTTGGGGTTTCTCTGGAGTGCCATCAAGGAAATCAAGGCTCCTTTCATGTGTGATGTGCCACACGGATTTGCTCTGCATGCAGTGCAGGGGAATTGGGCCTCATCTAGCGGCGAGGGGAAAGTCTCATGGTTTTTCTCGAGTTGCGGCGGGAACCTGGGGTATATTCTCGAGTTACGACGGGAATGGCCCTTCCACCCACGTGTTTGTTCAGCGACGTCAGGACTCCTGCCTAGTTGCGAGGGACAATTTGGGATTCTCCTCGAGGCTTGGCAGGGCAATTGGGACGCCTCTTCAGCTGAGGCGGGAGACCAAGTGTCCCTTTCCAGGTGACACAGGAATCCTGGGACTCCTATCAAGTTTCAGGAGGAGTCAGGCATCGTCTCCTTTGGAGGCAATGACCTCCGCGTACCTCTGGAGTTTTCAAAGGATGTGAGGCCTCCGGTCGCGATGAGGTGGGGAACTAGGTCTTTCTCTGTGGTCTCCACAGGGGATTCAGACATCCTTTCGTCTTGGGAGATGCAAGACGAGCCTGCATTCAAGTCACTGCAGGGACATCCAGCCTTATTTCGAGTCAGGGCATCGCGGTGTTCATTCCACTTAAGGCCGCAAACTCAGGGTCCCTCTCACATACCTAGAGCTGAGAGAAGCCTCCTATTGAGGTGCTTGTGGTAAGGTGGTATTCCTCTGGAGTCGAAGCCAGGGACTAACCTCTCATCTCCAGTTGATTTTTGGGCCACGGAGCTCTTTCGTGTTGCTACAGTGACCTCAGGATCCCTCTAGCCTTGAAACAGTGTTCTTAGGGTTTCTCTGGAGTGCCATCAAGGAAATCAAGGCTCCTTTCATGTGTGATGTGCAACACGGAATTGCTCTGCACGCAGTGCAGGGTATCGGGCCTCATTTTGCGGTGAGGGGGAAGTCTCATGGTTTTCTCGAGTTGCGGTGGGAACCTGGGGTATATTCTCGAGTTACGACGGGGATGGCCCTTCCACACTCGTGTCTGTTCAGCGACGTCAGGACTCCTGCCTAGTTGCGAGGGACAACTCGGGATTCTCCTCGAGGCTTGGCAGGGCAATTGGGACGCCTCTCCAGCTGAGGCGGGAGACCAAGTGTCCCTTTCCACGTGACACAGGAATCCTTTGACTCCTATCAAGTTTCAGGAGGAGTCAGGCATCGTCTCCTTTGGAGGCACTGATCTCCGCGTACCTCTGGAGTTTTCAAAGGATGTGAGGCCTCCGGTCGCGATGAGGTGGGGAACTAGGTATTTCTCTGTGGTCTCCACAGGGGATTCAGACATCCTTTCATCTTGGGACATGCAAGACGAGCCGGCATTCAAGTCACTGCAGGGATATCCAGCCTTATTTCGCGTCAGGGCATCGCAGTGTCCATTCCACTTGAGGCCGCCAACTCAGGGTCCCTCTCACATACCTAGAGCTGAGAGAAGCCTCCTATTGAGGTGCTTGTGGTAAGGTGATATTCCTCTGGAGTCGAAGCCAGGGACTAACCTCTCATCTCGAGTTGATTTTTGGTCCACGGAGCTCTTTCGTGTTGCTACAGTAACCTCAGGATCCCTCTAGCCTTGAAACAGTGTTCTTGGGGTTTCTCTGGAGTGCCATCAAGGAAATCAGGGCTCCTTTCATGTGTGATGTGCAACACGGAATTGCTCTGCACGCAGTGCAGGGGAATCAGGCCTCATCTCTTGGCGAGGGGGAAGTCTCATGGTTTTTCTCGAGTTGCCGCGGGAACTTGGGGTATGTTCTCGAGTTACGACGGGGATGGCCCTTCCACAAACGTGTTTGTTCAGCAACGGCAGGACTCCTGCCTAGTTGTGAGGGACAACTCGGGATTCTCCTCGAGGCTTGGCAGGGCAATTGGGACGCCTCTCCAGCTGAGGCGGGAGACCACGGGTCCCTTTCCACGTGCCACAGGAATCCTGGGACTCCTATCAAGTTTCACAAGGAGTCAGGCATCGTCTCCTTTGGAGGCACTGATCTCCGCGAACCTCTGGAGTTTTCAAAGGATGTGAGGCCTCCGGTCGCGATGAGGTGGGGAACTAGGTCATTCTCTGTGGTCTCCACATGGGATTCAGACATCCTTTCGTCTTGGGAGATGCAAGACGAGCCTGCATTCAAGTCACTGCAGGGATATCCGGCCTTATTTCTAGTCAGGGCATCGCGGTGTCCATTCCACTTGAGGCCGCAAACTCAGGGTCCCTCTCACATAGCTAGAGCTGAGAGAAGTCTCCTCTTGAGGTGCTTGCACTGAGGTGGTATTCCTCTGGAGTGGAAGCCAGGGACTAACCTCTCATTTGGAGTTGATTTTTGGTCCACAGAGCTCTTTTGTGTTGCTACAGTGACCTCAGGATCCCTCTAGCCTTGAAACAGTGTTCTTGGGGTTTCTCTGGAGTGCCATCAAGGAAATCAAGGCTCCTTTCATGTGTGATGTGCAACACGGAATTGCTCTGCACGCAGTGCAGGGGAATCAGGCCTCATCTCGCGGCGAGGGGGAAGTCTCATGGTTTTTCTCGAGTTGCGGCGGGAACCTGGGGTATATTCTCGAGTTACGACAGGGATGGCCCTTCCACACACGTGTTTGTTCAGCGACGTCAGGACTCCTGCCTAGTAGCGAGGGACAACTCGGGATTCTCCTCGAGGCTTGGCAGGGCAATTGGGACGCCTCTCCAGCTGAGGCGGGAGACCAAGGGTCCCTTTCCACGTGCCACAGGAATCCTGGGACTCCTATCAAGTCTCAGGAGGAGTCAGGCATCGTCTCCTTTGGAGGCACTGATCTCCGCGTACCTCTGGAGTTTTCAAAGGATGTGAGGCCTCCGGTCGCGATGAGGTGGGGAACTAGGTCTTTCTCTGTGGTCTCCACAGGGGATTCAGACATCCTTTCGTCTTGGGAGATGCAAGACGAGCCTGCATTCAACTCACTGCAGGGATATCCGGCCTTATTTCGCGTCAGAGCATCGCAGTGTCCATTCCACTTGAGGCCGCAAAATCAGGGTCCCTCTCACATACCTAGAGCTGAGAGAAGCCTCCTCTTGAGGTGCTTGTGGTAAGGTGGTATTCCTCTGGAGTCGAGGCCAGGGACTAACCTTTCATCTCGATTTGATTTTTGGTCCACGGAGCTCTTTTGTGTTGCTACAGTGACCTCAGGATCCCTCTAGCCTTGAAACAGTGTTCTTGGGGTTTCTCTGGAGTGCCATCAAGGAAATCAAGGCTCCTTTCATGTGTGATGTGCAACACGGAATTGCTCTGCACGCAGTGCAGGGGAATCGGGCCTCATCTCGCGGCGAGGGGGAAGTATCATGGTTTTTCTCGAGTTGCAGCGGGAACCTGGGGTATATTCTCGAGTTACGACGGGGATGGCCCTTCCACCCACGTGTTTGTTCAGCGACGTCAGGACTCCTTCCTAGTTGCGAGGGACAACTCGGGATTCTCCTCGAGGTTTGGCAGGGCAACTGGGACGCCTCTCCAGCTGAGGCGGGAGACCAAGGGTCCCTTTCCACGTGCCACAGGAATCCTGGGACTCCTATCAAGTTTCACGAGGAATCAGGCATCGTCTCCTTTGGAGGCACTGATCTCCGCGTACCTCTGGAGTTTTCAAAGGATGTGAGGCCTCCGTTCGCGATGAGGTGGGGAACTAGGTCTTTCTCTGTGGTCTCCACAGGGGATTCAGACATCCTTTCATCTTGGGACATGCAAGACGAGCCGGCATTCAAGTCACTACAGGGATATCCAGCCTTATTTCGCGTCAGGGCATCGCAGTGTCCATTCCACTTGAGGCCGCAAACTCAGGGTCCCTCTCACATACCTAGAGCTGAGAGAAGCCTCCTCTTGAGGTGCTTGTGTTAAGGTGGTATTCCTCTGGAGTCGAAGCCAGGGACTAACCTCTCATCTCGAGTTTATTTTTGGGCCACGGAGCTCTTTCGTGTTGCTACAGTGACCTCAGGATCCCTCTAGCCTTGAAACAGTGTTCTTGGGGTTTCTCTGGAGTGCCATCAAGGAAATCAAGGCTCCTTTCATGTGAGATGTGCAACACGGAATTGCTCTACACGCTGTGCAGGGGAATCGGGCCTCATTTCGAGGCGAGGGGGAAGTCTCATGGTTTTTCTAGAGTTGCAGCGGGAACCTGGGGTATATTCTAGAGTTACGACGGGGATGGCCCTTCCACATACGTGTTTGTTCAGCGACGGCAGAACTCCTGCCTAGTTGCGAGGGAAAACTCGGGATTCTCCTCGAGGCTTGGCAGGGCAATTGGGACGCCTCTCCAGCTGAGGCGGGAGACCAAGGGTCCCTTTCCACGTGCCACAGGAATCCTGGGACTCGTATCAAGTTTCATGAGGAGTCAGGCATCGTCTCCTTTGGAGGCACTGATCTCCGTGTACCTCTGGAGTTTTCAAAGGATGTGAGGTCTCCGGTCGCGATGAGGTGGGGAACTAGGTCTTTCTCTGTGGTCTCCACAGGGGATTCAGACATCCTTTCGTCTTGGGAGATGCAAGACGAGCCTGCATTCAAGTCACTGCAGGGATATCCAGCCTTATTTCGAGTCAGCGCATCGCGGTGTCCATTCCACTTGAGGCCGCAAACTCAGGGTCCCTCTCACATAGCTAGAGCTGAGAGAAGCCTCCTCTTGAGGTGCTTGTGGTAAGGTGGTATTCCTCTGGAGTCGAAGCCAGGGACTAACCTCTCATCTCGAGTTGATTTTTGGTCCACGGAGCTCTTTCGTGTTGCGACAGTGACCTAGGGATCCCTCTAGCCTTGAATCAGTGTTCTTGGGGTTTCTCTGGAGTGCCATCAAGGAAATCAAGGCTCCTTTCATGTGTGATGTGCAACACGGAATTGCTCTGCACGTAGTGCTGGGGAATCGGGCCTCATCTCGCGGCGAGGGGGAAGTCTCATGGTTTTTCTCGAGTTGCGGCGGGAACCTGGGTTATATTCTCGAGTTACGACGGGGATGGCCGTTCCACACACGTGTTTCTTCAGCGACGTCAGGACTCCTGCCTAGTTGCGAGGGACAACTCGGGATTCTCCTCGAGGCTTGGCAGGGCAATTGGGACGCCTCTCCAGCTGAGGCGGGAGACCAAGGGTCCCTTTCCACGTGCCACAGGAATTCTGGGACTCCTATCAAGTTTCACAAGAAGTCAGGCATCGTCTCCTTTGGAGGCACTGATCTCCGCGGACCTCTGGAGTTTTCAAAGGATGTGAGGCCTCCGGTCGCGATGAGGTGGGGAACTAGGTCTTTCTCTGTGGTCTCCACAGGGGATTCAGACATCCTTTCGTCTTGGGAGATGCAAGACGAGCCTGCATTCAAGTCACTGCAGGGATATCCGGCCTTATTTCGAGCCAGGGCATCGCGGTGTCCATTCCACTTGAGGCCGCAAACTCAGGGTCCCTCTCACACTCCTAAAGCTGAGAGAAGCCTCCTCTTGAGGTGCTTGTGGTATGGTGGTATGCCTCTGGAGTCGAAGCCAGGGACTAACCTCTCATCTAGAGTTGATTTTTGGTCCACGGAGCTCTTTCGTGCTGCTACAGTGACCTCAGGATCCCTCTAGCCTTGAAACAGTGTTCTTGGCGTTTCTCTGGAGTGCCATCAAGGAAATCAAGCCTCCTTTCATATGTGATGTGCAACACGGAGTTGCTCTGCACGCAGTGCAGGGCAATCGGGCCTCATATCGCGGCGAGGGGGAAGTCTCATGGTTTTTCTCGAGTTGCGGCGGGAACCTGGGCTATATTCTCGAGTTACGACGGGGATGGCCCTTCCACACACGTGTTTGTTCAGCGACGTCAGGACTCCTGCCTAGTTGCGAGGGACAACTCGGGATTCTCCTCGAGGCTTGGCAGGGCAATTGGGACGCCTCTCCAGCTGAGGCGGGAGACCAAGGGTCCCTTTCCACGTGCCACAGGAATCCTGGGACTCCTATCAAGTTTCACGAGGAGTCAGGCATCGTCTCCTTTGGAGGCACTGATCTCCGCGTACCTCTGAAGTTTTTAAAGCATGTGAGGCCTCCGGTCGCGATGAGGTGGGGAAGTAGGTCTTTCTCTGTGGTCTCCACAGGGCATTCAGACATCCTTTCGTCTTGGGAGATGCAAGACGAGCCGGCATTCAAGTCACTGCAGGGATATCCGGCCTTATTTCGAGTCAGGGCATCGCGGTGTCCATTCCACTTGAGGCCGCAAATTCAGGGTCCCTCTCACATACCTAGAGCTGAGAGAAGCCTCCTCTTGAGGTGCTTGTGGTAAGGTGGTATTCCTCTGGAGTCGAAGCCAGGGAGTGACCTCTCATCTCGAGTTGATTTTTGGGCCACGGAGCTCTTTTTTGTTGCTACAGTGACCTCAGGATCCCTCTAGCCTTGAAACAGTGTTCTTGGGGTTTCTCTGGAGTGCCATCAAGGAAATCAAGGCTCCTTTCATGTGTGATGTGCAACACGGAATTGCTCTGCACGCAGTGCAGGGGAATCGGGCCTCATCTCGCCGCGAGGGGGAAGTCTCATGGTTTTTGTCGAGTTGCGGAGGGAACCTGGGGTATATTCTCGAGTTACGACAGGGATGGCCCTTCCACACACGTGTTTGTTCAGCGACGTCAGGACTCCTGCCTAGTTGCGAGGGACAACTCGGGATTCTCCTCGAGGCTTGGCAGGGCAATGGGACGCCTCTCCAGCTGAGGCGGGAGACCAAGGGTCCCTTTCCACGTGCCACAGGAATCCTGGGACTCCTATCAAGTTTCACGAGGAGTCAGGCATCGTCTCCTTTGGAGGCACTGATCTCCGCGTACCTCTGGAGTTTTCAAAGGATGTGAGGCCTCCGGTCGCGATGAGGTGGGGAACTAGGTCTTTCTCTGTGGTCTCCACAGGGGATTCAGACATCCTTTCGTCTTGGGAGATGCAAGACGAGCCTGCATTCAAGTCACTGCAGGGATATCCGGCCTTATTTCGAGTCAGGGCATCGCGGTGTCCATTCCACTTGAGGCCGCAAACTCAGGGTCCCTCTCACATAGCTAGAGCTGAGAGAAGCCTCCTCTTGAGGTGCTTGTGGTAAGGTGGTATTCCTCTGGAGTCGAAGCCAGGGACTAACCTCTCATCTCGAGTTGATTCTTGGTCCACGGAGCTCTTTCGTGTTGCGACAGTGACCTAGTGATCCCTCTAGCCTTGAATCAGTGTTCTTGGGGTTTCTCTGGAGTGCCATCAAGGAAATCAAGGCTCCTTTCATGTGTGATGTGCAACACGGAATTGCTCTGCACGCAGTGCTGGGGAATCGGGCCTCATCTCGTGGCGAGGGGGAAGTCTCATGGTTTTTCTCGAGTTGCGGCGGGAACCTGGGTTATATTCTCGAGTTACGACGGGGATGGCCGTTCCACACACGTGTTTCTTCAGCGACGTCAGGACTCCTGCCTAGTTGCGAGGGACAACTCGGGATTCTCCTCGAGGCTTGGCAGGGCAATTGGGACGCCTGTCCAGCTAAGGCGGGAGACCAAGGGTCCCTTTCCACGTGCCACAGGAATTCTGGGACTCCTATCAAGTTTCACAAGAAGTCAGGCATCGTCTCCTTTGGAGGCACTGATCTCCGCGGACCTCTGGAGTTTTCAAAGGATGTGAGGCCTCCGGTCGCGATGAGGTGGGGAACTAGGTCTTTCTCTGTGGTCTCCACAGGGGATTCAGACATCCTTTCGTCTTGGGAGATGCAAGACGAGCCTGCATTCAAGTCACTGCAGGGATATCCGGCCTTATTTCGAGCCAGGGCATCGTGGTGTCCATTCCACTTGAGGCCGCAAACTCAGGGTCCCTCTCACATACCTAAAGCTGAGAGAAGCCTCCTCTTGAGGTGCTTGTGGTAAGGTGGTATGCCTCTGGAGTCGAAGCCAGGGACTAACCTCTCATCTCGAGTTGATTTTTGGTCCACGGAGCTCTTTCGTGCTGCTACAGTGACCTCAGGATCCCTCTAGCCTTGAAACAGTGTTCTTGGGGTTTCTCTGGAGTGCCATCAAGGAAATCAAGGCTCCTTGCATGTGTGATGTGCAACACGGAGTTGCTCTGCACTCAGTGCAGGGGAATCGGGCCTCATTTCGCGGCGAGGGGGAAGTCTCATGGTTTTTCTCGAGTTGCGGCGGGAACCTGGGGTATATTCTCGAGTTACGACGGGGATGGCCCTTCCACCCACGTGTTTGTTCAGCGACGTCAGGACTCCTGCCTTGTTGCGAGGGACAACTCGGGATTCTCCTCGAGGCTTGGCAGGGCAAATGGGACGCCTCTCCAGCTGAGGCGGGAGACCAAGGGTCCCTTTCCACGTGCCACAGGAATCCTGGGACTCCTATCAAGTTTCACGAGGAGTCAGGCATCGTCTCCTTTGGAGGCACTGATCTCCGCGTACCTCTGAAGTTTTCAAAGGATGTGAGGCCTCCGGTCGCGATGAGGTGGGGAAGTAGGTCTTTCTCTGTGGTCTCCACAGGGCATTCAGACATCCTTTCGTCTTGGGAGATGCAAGACGAGCCTGCATTCAAGTCACTGCAGGGATATCCGGCCTTATTTCGAGTCAGGGCATCGCGGTGTCCATTCCACTTGAGGCCGCAAATTCAGGGTCCCTCTCACATACCTAGAGCTGAGAGAAGCCTCCTCTTGAGGTGCTTGTGGTAAGGTGGTATTCCTCTGGAGTCAAAGCCAGGGACTAATCTCTCATCTCGAGTTGATTTTTGGTCCACGGAGCTCTTTCGTGGTGCTACAGTGACCTCGGGATCCCTCTAGCCTTGAAACAGTGTTCTCGGGGTTTCTCTGGAGTGCCATCAAGGAAATCAAGGCTCCTTTCATGTGTGATGTGCAACACGGAATTATTCTGCACGCAGTGCAGGGGAATCGGGCCTCATCTCGCGGCGAGGGGAAAGTCTCATGGTTTTTCTCGAGTTGCTGCGGGAACCTGGGTTATATTCTCGAGTCACTACGGGGATGGCCCTTCCACACACGTGTTAGTTCAGCGACGGCAGGACTCCTGCCTAGTTGCGAGGGACAACTCGGGATTCTCCTTGAGGCTTGGCAGGGCAATTGGGACGCTTCTCCAGCTGAGGCGGGAGACCAAGGGTCCCTTTCCACGTGACACAGGAATCCTGGGACTCCTATCAAGTTTCACGAGGAGTCAGGCATCGTCTCCTTTGGAGGCACTGATCTCCGCGTACCTCTGGAGTTTTCAAAGGATGTGAGGCCTCCGGTCGCGATGAGGTGGGGAACTAGGTCTTTCTCTGTGGTCTCCACAGGGGATTCAGACATCCTTTCGTCTTGGGAGATGCAAGACGAGCCTGCATTCAAGTCACTGCAGGGATATCCGGCCTTATTTCGAGCCAGGGCATCGCGGTGTCCATTCCACTTGAGGCCGCAAACTCAGGGTCCCTCTCACATACTTAGAGCTGAGAGAAGCCTCCTCTTGAGGTGCTTGTGGTAAGGTGGTATTCCTCTGGAGTTGAAGCCAGGGACTAACCTCTCATCTCGAGTTGATTTTTGGTCCAAGGAGTTCTTTTTGTTGCTACAGTGACCTCAGGTTCCCTCTAGCCTTGAAACAGTGTTCTTGGGGTTTCTCTGGAGTGCCATCAAGGAAATGAAGGCTCCTTTCATGTGTGATGTGCAACACGGAATTGCTCTGCACGCAGTGCAGAGGAATCGGGCCTCATTTTGCGACGAGGGGGAATTCTCATGGTTTTTCTCGAGTTGCGGCGGGAACCTGGGGTATATTCTCGAGTTACGACGGGGATGGCCCTTCCACCCACGTGTTTGTTCAGCTACGTCAGGACTCCTGCCTAGTTGCGAGGGACAACTCGGGATTCTCCTCGAGGCTTGGCAGGGCAATTGGGACGCCTCTCTAGATGAGGCGGGAGACCAAGGGTCCATTTCCACGTGTCACAGGAATCCTGGGACTCCTATCAAGTTTCACGAGGAGTGAGGCATTGTCTCTTTTCGAGGCACTGATCTCCGCGTACCTCTGGAGTTTTCAAGGGATCTGAGGCCTCCGGTCGCGATGAGGTGGGGAACTAGATCTTTCTCTGTGGTCTCCACAGGGGATTCAGACATCCTTTCGTCTTGGGAGATGCAAGACGAGCCTGCATTCAAGTCACTGCAGGGATAGCCGACCTTATTTCAAGTCAGGGCATCGCGGTGTCCATTCCACTTGAGGCCGCAAACTCAGGGTCCCTCTCACATAGCTAGAGCTGAGAGAAGCCTCCTCTTGAGGTGCTTGTGGTAAGGTGGTATTCCTCTGGAGTCGAAGCCAGGGACTAACCTCTCATCTCGAGTTGATTTTTGGTCCACGGAGCTCTTTCGTGTTGCTACAGTGACCTCGGGATCCCTCTAGCCTTGAAACAGTGTACTGGGGTTTCTCTGGAGTGCCATCAAGGAAATCAAGGCTCCTTTCATGTGTGATGTGCAACACGGAATTGCTCTGCACGCAGTGCAGGGGAATCGGGCCTCATCTCGCGGCGAGGGGGAAGTCTCATGGTTTTTCTCAAGTTGCGGCGGGAACCTGGGGTATATTTTCGAGTTACGACTGGGATGGCCCTTCCACACACGTGTTTGTTCAGCGACATCAGGACTCCTGCCTAGTTGCGAGGGAAAACTCGGGATTCTCCTCGAGGCTTGGCAGGGCAATTGGGACGCCTCTCCAGCTGAGGCGGGAGACCAAGGGTCCCTTTCCACGTGCCACAGGAATCCTGGGACTCCTATCAAGTTTCACGAGGAGTCAGGCATCGTCTCCTTTGGAGGCACTGATCTCCGCGTACCTCTGGAATTTTCAAAGGATGTGAGGCCTCCGGTCGCGATGAGGTGGGGAACTAGATCTTTCTCTGTGGTCTCCAGAGGGGATTCAGACATCCTTTCGTCTTGGGAGATGCAAGACGAGCCTGCATTCAAGTCACTGCAGGGATATCCGACCTTATTTCGAGTCAGGGCATCGCGGTGTCCATTCGAATTGAGGCCGCAAACTCAGGGTCCCTCTCACATAGCTCGAGCTGCGAGAAGCCTCCTCTTGAGGTGCTTGTGGTAAGGTGGTATTCCCCTGGAGTCGAAGCCAGGGACTAACGTCTCATCTCGAGTTGATTTTTGGTCCACGGAGCTCTTTTGTGTTGCTACAGTGACCTCAGGATCCCTCTAGCCTTGAAACAGTGTTCTTGGGGTTTCTCTGGAGTGCCATCAAGGAAATCAAGGCTCCTTTCATGTGTGATGTGCAACACGGAATTGCTCTGCACGCAGTGCAGGGGAATCGGGCCTCACCTCGCGGCGAGGGGGAAGTCTCATGGTTTTTCTCGAGTAGCGGCGGGAACCTGGGGTATATTCTCGAGTTACGACGGGGATGGACCTTCCACCCACGTGTTTCTTCAGCGACATCAGGATCCTGCCTAGTTGCGAGGGACAACTCGGGATTCTCCTCGAGGTTTGGCAGGGCAACTGGGACGCCTCTCCAGCTGAGGCGGGAAACCAAGGGTCCCTTTCCACGTGCCACAGGAATCCTGGGACTCCTATCAAGTTTCACGAGGAGTCAGGCATCGTCTCCTTTGGAGGCACTGATCTCCGCGTACCTCTGGAGTTTTCAAAGGATGTGAGGCCTCCGGTCGCGATGAGGTGGGGAACTAGTTCTTTCTCTGTGGTCTCCACAGGGGATTCAGACATCCTTTCATCTTGGGAGATGCAAGACGAGCCGGCATTCAAGTCACTGCAGGGATATCCGGCCTTATTTCGCGTCAGGGCATCGCAGTGTCCATTCCACTTGAGGCCGCAAACTAAGGGTCCCTCTCACATACCTAGAGCTGAGAGAAGCCTCCTCTTGATGTGCTTGCGGTAAGGTGGTATTCCTCTGGAGTCGTAGCCAGGGACTAACCTCTCATCTCGAGTTGATTTTTGGTCCACGGAGCTCTTTCGTGTTGCTGCAGTGACCTAGGATCCCTCTAACCTTGATACAGTGTTCTTGGGGTTTCTCTGGAGTGCCATCAAGGAAATCAAGGCTCCTTTCGTGTTTGATGTGCAACACGGAATTGCTCTGCATGCACTGCCAGGGAATCGGGCCTCATCTCGCGACGAGGGGGAAGTCTCATGGTTTTTCTCGAGTTGCGGCGGGAACCTGGGGTATATTCTCGAGTTACGACGGGAATGGCCCTTCCACCCACGTGTTTGTTCAGCGACGGCAGGACTCCTGCCTAGTTGCGAGGGACAACTCGGGATTCTCCTCGAGGCTTGGCAGGGCAATTGGGACGCCTCTCCAGCTGAGGCGGGAGACCAAGGGTCCCTTTCCACGAGCCACAGGAATCCTGGGACTCCTATCAAGTTTCACGAGGAGTCACGCATCGTCTCCTTTGGAGGCACTGATCTCTGCGTACCTCTGGAGTTTTCAAAGGATGTGAGGCCTCCGTTCGCGATGAGGTGGGGAGCTAGGTCTTTCTTTGTGGTCTCCACAGGGGATTCAGATATCCTTTCGTCTTGGGAGATGCAAGACGAGCCTGCATTCCAGTCACTGCAGGGATATCCGGCCTTATTTCGAGTCAGGGCATCGCGGTGTCCATTCCACTTGAGGCCGCAAACTCATGGTCCCTCTCACATACCTAGAGCTGAGAGAAGCCTCCTCTTGAGGTGCTTGTGGTAAGGTGGTATTCCCTGGAGTCGAAGCCAGGGACAAAGCTCTCATCTCGAGTTGATTTGTGGTCCACGGAGCTCTTTCGTGTTGCTACAGTGACCTCAGGATTCCTCTACCCTTGAAACAGTGTTCTTGGGGTTTCTCTGGAGTGCCATCAAGGAAATCAAGGCTCCTTTCATGTGTGATGTGCAACACGGAATTGCTCTGCACGCAGTGCAGGGGAATCCGGCCTCATCTCGCGGCGATGGGGAAGTCTCATGGTTTTTCTCGAGTTGCGGCGGGAACCTGGGGTATATTCTCGAGTTACGACAGGGATGGACCTTCCACCCACGTGTTTCTTCAGCTTCGTCAGGATCCTGCCTAGTTGCGAGGGACAACTCGGGATTCTCCTCGAGGCTTGGCAGGGCAATTGGGACGCTTCTCCAGCTGAGGCGGGAGAACAAGGGTCCCTTTCCACGTGCCACAGGAATCCTGGGACTCCTATCAAGTTTCACGAGGAGTCAGGCATCGTCTCCATTGGAGGCACTGATTTCCGCGAACCTCTGGAGTTTTCAAAGGATGTGAGGCCTCCCGTCGCGATGAGGTGGGGAACTAGATCTTTCTCTGTGGTCTCCACAGGGGATTCAGACATCCTTTCGTCTTGGGAGATGCAAGACGAGCCTGCATTCAAGTCACTGCAGGGATATCCGGCCTTATTTCGAGTCAGGGCATCGCGGTGTCCATTCCAATTGAGGCCGCAAACTCAGGGTCCCTCTCACATAGCTCGAGCTGCGAGAAGCCTCCTCTTGAGGTGCTTGTGGTAAGGTGGTATTCCTCTGGAGTCGAAGCCAGGGACTAACCTCTCATCTCGAGTTGATTTTTGGTCCACGGAGCTCTTTCGTGTTGCTACAATGACCTCAGGATCTCTCTAGCCTTGAAACAGTGTTCTTGGGGTTTCTCTGGAGTGCCATCAAGGAAATCAAGGCTCCTTTCATGTGTGATGTACAACACGGAATTGCTCTGCACGCAGTGCAGGGGATTCGGGCCTCATCTCGCTGCGAGGGGGAAATCTCATGGTTTTTCTCGAGTTGCGGCGGGAACCTGGGGTATATTCTCGAGTTACGAGGGGGATGGACCTTCCACCCACGTGTTTCTTCAGCGACATCAGGATCCTGCCTAGTTGCGAGGGACAACTCGGGATTCTCCTCGAGGCTTGGCAGGGCAATTGGGACGCCCCTCCAGCTGAGGCGGGAGACCAAGGGTCCCTTTCCACGTGCCACAGGAATCCTGGGACTCCTATCAAGTTTCACGAGGAGTCAGGCATTGTCTCCTTTGGAGGCACTGACCTCCGCGTACCTCTGGAGTTTTCAAAGGATGTGAGGCCTCCGGTCGCGATGAGGTGGGGAACTAGTTCTTTCTCTGTGGTCTCCACAGGGGATTCAGATATCCTTTCATCTTGGGAGATGCAAGACGAGCCTGCATTCAAGTCACTGCAGGGATATCCGGCCTTATTTCGCGTCAGGGCATCGCAGTGTCCATTCAACTTGAGGCCGCAAACTAAGGGTCCCTCTCACATACCTAGAGCTGAGAGAAGCCTCCTCTTGATGTGCTTGCGGTAAGGTGGTATTCCTCTGGAGTCGAAGCCAGGGACTAACCTCTCATCTCGAGTTCATTTTTGGTCCACGGAGCTCTTTCGTGTTGCTACAGTGACGTCAGGATCCCTCTAGCCTTGAAACAGTGTTCTTGGGGTTTCTCTGGAGTGCCATCAAGGAAATCAAGGCTCCTTTCATGTTTGATGTGCAACACGGAATTGCTCTGCATGCAGTGCCAGGGAATCGGGTCTCATCTCGCGGCGAGGGGGAAGTCTCATGGTTTTTCTCGAGTTGAGGCGGGAACCTGGGGTATATTCTCGAGTTACGACGGGGATGGCCCTTCCACACACGTGTTTCTTCAGCGACGGCAGGACTCCTGCCTAGTTGCGAGGGACAACTCGGGATTCTCCTCGAGGCTTGACAGGGCAATTGGGACGCCTCTCCAGCTGAGGCGGGAGACCAAGGGTCCCTTTCCACGAGCCACAGGAATCCTGGGACTCCTATCAAGTTTCACGAGGAGTCACGCATCGTCTCCTTTGGAGGCACTGATCTCTGCGTACCTCTGGAGTTTTCAAAGGATGTGAGGCCTCCGGTCGCGATGAGGTGGGGAGCTAGGTCTTTCTTTGTGGTCTCCACAGGGGATTCAGATATCCTTTCGTCTTGGGAGATGCAAGACGAGCCTGCATTCCAGTCACTGCAGGGATATCCGGCCTTATTTCGAGTCAGGGCATTGCGGTGTCCATTCCACTTGAGGCCGCAAACTCAGGGTCCCTCTCACATAGCTAGAGCTGAGAGAAGCCTCCTCTTGAGGTGCTTGTGGTAAGGTGGTATTCCTCTGGAGTCGAAGCCAGGGACTAACCTCTCATCTCGAGCTGATTTTTGGTCCACGGAGCTCTTTCGTGTTGCTACAGTGACCTCAGGATCCCTCTAGCTTTGAAACAGTGTTCTTGGGGTTTCTCTGGAGTGCCATCAAGGAAATCAAGGCTCCTTTCATGTGTGATGTGCAACACGGAATTGCTCTGCACGCAGTGTATGGGAACCAGTCCTCATCTCGCGGCTAGGGAGAATTCTCATGGTTTTCTCGAGTTGCGGCGTGAACCTGGGGTATATCCTCGAGTTACGACGAGGATGGCCCTTCCACCCACGTGTTTGTTCAGCGACGTCAGGACTCCTGGCTAGTTGCGAGGGACAACTCGGGATTCTCCTGGAGGCTTGGCAGGGCAATTGGGACGCCTCTCCAGCTGAGGCGGGAGACCAGGGTCGCTTTCCACGTGCCACAGGAATCCTGGGACTTCTATCAAGTTTCACGAGGAGTCAGGCATCGTCTCCTTTGGAGGCACTGATATCCGCGTACCTCTGGAATTTTCAAAGGATGTGAGGCCTCAGGTCGCGATGAGGTGGGGACCTACGTCTTTCTCTGCGGTCTCCACAGGGGATTCAGACATCCTTTCGTCTTGGGAGATGCAAGACGAGCCTGCATTCAAGTCACTGCAGGGATATCCGGCCTTATTTCGAGTCAGGGCATCGCAGTGTCCATTCCACTTGAGGTCACAAACTCAGGGTCCCTCTCACATACCTAGAGCTGAGAGAAGCCTCCTCTTGAGGTGCTTGTGGTAAGGTGGTATTCCTCTTGAGTCGAAGCCAGGGACTAACCTCTCATCTCGAGTTCATTTTTGGTCCACGGAGCTCTTTCGTGTTGCTACAGTGACGTCAGGATCCCTCTAGCCTTGAAACAGTGTTCTTGGGGTTTCTCTGGAGTGCCATCAAGGAAATCAAGGCTCCTTTCATGTTTGATGTGCAACACGGAATTGCTCTGCATGCAGTGCCAGGGAATCGGGTCTCATCTCGCGGCGAGGGGGAAGTCTCATGGTTTTTCTCGAGTTGAGGCGGGAACCTGGGGTATATTCTCGAGTTACGACGGGGATGGCCCTTCCAAACACGTGTTTCTTCAGCGACGGCAGGACTCCTGCCTAGTTGCAAGGGACAACTCGGGATTCTCCTCGAGGCTTGACAGGGCAATTGGGACGCCTCTCCAGCTGAGGCGGGAGACCAAGGGTCCCTTTCCACGAGCCACAGGAATCCTGGGACTCCTATCAAGTTTCACGAGGAGTCACGCATCGTCTCCTTTGGAGGCACTGATCTCTGCGTACCTCTGGAGTTTTCAAAGGATGTGAGGCCTCCGGTCGCGATGAGGTGGGGAGCTAGGTCTTTCTTTGTGGTCTCCACAGGGGATTCAGATATCCTTTCGTCTTGGGAGATGCAAGACGAGCCTGCATTCCAGTCACTGCAGGGATATCCGGCCTTATTTCGAGTCAGGGCATCGCGGTGTCCATTCCACTTGAGGCCGCAAACTCAGGGTCCCTCTCACATACCTAGAGCTGAGAGAAGCCTCCTCTTGAGGTGCTTGTGGTAAGGTGGTATTCCTCTGGAGTCGAAGCCAGGGACTAACCTCTCATCTCGAGTTGATTTTTGGTCCACGGAGCTCTTTCGTGTTGCTACAGTGACCTCAGGATCCCTCTAGCTTTGAAACAGTGTTCTTGGGGTTTCTCTGGAGTGCCATCATGGAAATCAAGGCTCCTTTCATGTGTGATGTGCAACACGGAATTGCTCTGCACGCAGTGTATGGGAACCAGGCCTCATCTCGCGGCTAGGGAGAATTCTCATGGTTTTCTCGAGTTGCGGCGTGAACCTGGGGTATATCCTCGAGTTACGACGAGGATGGCCCTTCCACCCACGTGTTTGTTCAGCGACGTCCGGACTCCTGCCTAGTTGCGAGGGACAACTCGGGAATCTCCTCGAGGCTTGGCAGGGCAATTGGGACGCCCCTACAGCTGAGGCGGGAGACCAAGGGTCCCTTTCCACGTGCCACAGGAATCCTGGGACTCCTATCAAGTTTCACGAGGAGTCAGGCATCGTCTCCTTTGGAGGCACTGATCTCCGCATAATTCTGGAGTTTTCAAAGGATGTGAGGCCTCCGGTCGCGATGAGGTGGGGAACTAGGTCTTTCTCTGTGGTCTCCACAGGGGATTCAGACATCCTTTCATCTTGGGAGATGCAAGACGAGCCTGCATTCAAGTCACTGCAGGGACATCCGGCCTTATTTCGCGTCAGGGCATCGCAGTGTCCATTCCACTTGAGGCCGCAAACTCAGCGTCCCTCTCACATACCTAGAGCTGAGAAATGCCTCCTCTTGAGGTGCTTGTGGTAAGGTGGTATTCCTCTGGAGTCGAAGCCAGGGACTAACCTCTCATTTCTAGTTGATTTATGGTCCACGGAGCTCTTTGGTGTTGCTGCAGTGACCTCAGGATCCCTCTAGCCTTGAAACAGTGTTCTTGGGGTTTCTCTGGAGTGCCATCAAGGAAATCAAGGCTCCTTTCATGTGTGATGTGCAACACGGAATTGCTCTGCACGCAGTGCAGGGGAATAGGGCCTTATCTCGCGGCGAGGGGGAAGTCTCATGGTTTTTCTCGAGTTGCGGCGGGAACCTGGGATATATTGTCGAGTTACGACGGGTATGGCCCTTTCACACACGCGTTTGTTCAGTAACGGCAGGACTACGGCCTAGTTGCGAGGGACAATTCGGGATTCTCCTCGAGGCTTGGCAGGGCAATTGGGACGCCTCTCCAGCTGAGGCGGGAGACCAAGGGTCCCTTTCCACGTGCCACAGGAATCCTGGGACTCCTATCAAGTTTCACGAGGAGTCAGGCATCGTCTCCTTTGGAGGCACTGATCTCCGCGTACCTCTGGAGTTTTCAAAGGATGTGAGGCCTCCGGTCGCCATGTCGTAGGGAACTAGGTCTTTCCCTGTGGTCTCCGCAGGGGATTCAGACATCCTTTCGTCTTGGGAGATGCAAGATGAGCCTGCATTCAAGTCACTGCAGGGATATCCAGCATTATTTCCAGTCAGGGCATCGCGGTGTCCATTCCACTTGAGGCCGCAAACTCAGGGTCGCTCTCACATACCTAGAGCTGAGAGAAGCCTCCTCTTGAGGTGCTTGTGGTAAGGTGGTATTCCTCTGGAGTCGAAGCCAGGGACTAACCTCTCATCTCGAGTTGATTTTTGGTCCACGGAGCTCTTTCGTGTTGCTACAGTGACCTCAGGATCCCTCTAGCCTTGAAACAGTGTTCTTGGGGTTTCTCTGGAGTGCCATCAAGGAAATCAAGGCTCCTTTCATGTGTGATGTGCAACACGGAATTGCTCTGCACGCAGTGCAGGGTATGGGGCCTTATTTTGCGGCGAGGGGGAAGTCTCATGGTTTTTCTCGAGTTGCAATGGGAACCTGGGGTATATTCTCGAGTTACGACGGGGATGGCCCTTCAACCCACGTGTTTGTTCAGCGACGTCAGACTCCTGCCTAGTTGCGAGGGACAACTCGGGATTCTCCTCGAGGCTTGGCAGGGCAATTGGGACGCCTCTCCAGCTGAGGCGGGAGACCAAGGGTCCCTTTCCACGTGCCACAGGAATCCTGGGACTCCTATCAAGTTTCACAAGGAGTCAGGCATCGTCTCCTTTGGAGGCACTGATCTCCGCGTACCTCTGGAGTTTTCAAAGGATGTGAGGCCTCCGGTCGCGATGAGGTGGGGAACTAGGTCTTTCTCTGTGGTCTCCACAGGGGATTCAGACATCCTTTCGTCTTGTGGGATGCAAGACGAGCCTGCTTTCAAGTCACTGCAGGGATATCCGGCCTTATTTCGAGTCAGGGAATCGCGGTGTCCATTCCACTTGAGGCCGCAAAATCAGGGTCCCTCTCACATACCTAGAGCTGAGATAACCCTCCTCTTGAGGTGCTTGTCGTAAGGTGGTATTCCTCTGGAGTCGAAGCCAGGGACTAACCTCTCATCTCGAGTTGATTTGTGGTCCACGGAGCTCTTTCGTGTTGCTACAGTGACCTCAGGATCCCTCTAGCCTTGAAAGAGTGTTCTTGGGGTTTCTCTGGAGTGCCATCAAGGAAATCAAGGCTCCTTTCATGTGTGATGTGCAAGACAGAATTGCTCTGCATGCAGTGCAGGGGAATCGGGCCTCATCTCGCGGCGAGGGGGAAGTCTCATGGTTTTTCTCGAGTTGCGGCGGGAACCTGGGGTATATTCTCGAGTTACGACGGGGATGGCCCTTCCACCCACGTGTTTGTTCAGCGACGTCAGGACTCCTGCCTAGTTGCGAGGGACAACTCGGAATTCTCCTCGAGGCTTGGCAGGGCAATTGGGACGCCTCTCCAGCTGAGGCGGGAGACCAAGGGTTCCTTTCCACGTGCCACAGGAATCCTGGGACTCATATCAAGTTTCACGAGGAGTCAGGAATCGTCTCCTTTGGAGGCACTGATCTCCGTGTACCTCTGGAGTTTTCAAAGGATGTGAGGCCTCCGGTCGCGATGAGGTGGGGAACTAGGTCTTTCTCTGTGGTCTCCACAGGGGATTCAGACATCCTTTCGTCTTGGGAGATGCAAGACGAGCCTGCATTCAAGTCACTGCAGGGATATCCGGCCTTATTTCGAGTCAGGGCATCGCGGTGTCCATTCCAATTGAGGCCGCAAACTCAGGGTCCCTCTCACATACCTAGAGCTGAGAGAAGCCTCCTCTTGATGTGCTTGCGGTAAGGTGGTATTCCTCTGGAGTCGAAGCCAGGGACTAACCTCTCATCTCGAGTTCATTTTTGGTCCACGGAGCTCTTTCTTTTTGCTACAGTGACGTCAGGATCCCTCTAGCCTTGAAACAGTGTTCTTGGGGTTTCTCTGGAGTGCCATCAAGGAAATCAAGGCTCCTTTCATGTTTGATGTGCAACACGGAATTGCTCTGCATGCAGTGCCAGGGAATCGGGTCTCATCTCGCGGCGAGGGGGAAGTCTCATGGTTTTTCTCGAGTTGAGGCGGGAACCTGGGGTATATTCTCGAGTTACGACGGGGATGGCCCTTCCACAAACGTGTATCTTCAGCGACGGCAGGACTCCTGCCTAGTTGCGAGGGACAACTCGGGATTCTCCTCGAGGCTTGGCAGGGCAATTGGGACGCCTCTCCAGCTGAGACGGGAGACCAAGGGTCCCTTTCCACGAGCCACAGGAATCCTGGGACTCCTATCAAGTTTCACGAGGAGTCACGCATCGTCTCCTTTGGAGGCATTGATCTCTGCGTACCTCTGGAGTTTTCAAAGGATGTGAGGCCTCCGGTCGTGATGAGGTGGGGAGCTAGGTCTTTCTCTGTGGTCTCCACAGGGAATTCAGACATCCTTTCGTCTTGGGACATGCAAGACGAGCCTGCATTCAAGTCACTGCAGGGATATCTGGCCTTATTTCAAGTCAGGGCATCGCGGTGTCCATTCCACTTGAGGCTGCAAACTCAGGGTCCCTCTCACATATGTAGAGCTGAGAGAAGACTCCTCTTGAGGTGCTTGTGGTAAGGTGGTAGTCCTCTGGAGTCGAAGCCAGGGACTAACCTCTCATCTCGAGTTGATTTTTGGTCCACGGAGCTCTTTCGTGTTGCTACAGTGACCTCAGGATCCCTCTAGCCTTGAAACAGTGTTCTTGGGGTTTCTCTGGAGTGCCATCAAGGAAATCAAGGCTCCTTTCATGTGTGATGTGCAATACGGAATTGCTCTGCACACATTGAAGGGGAATCGGGCCTCATCTCACGGCGAGGGGGAAGTCTCATGGTTTGTCTCGAGTTGCGGCGGGAACCTGGGGTATATTCTCGAGTTACGACGAGGATGGCCCTGCCACACACGTGTTTGTTCAGCGACGTCAGGACTCCTGCCTAGATTTGCGGGACAAGTCGGGATTCTCCTCGAGGCTTGGCAGGGCAATTGAGACGCCTCTCCAGCTGAGGTGGGAGACCAAGAGTCCCTTTCCACGTGCCACAGGAATCCTGGGACTCCTATCAAGTTTCACAAGGAGTCAGGCATCGTCTCCTTTGAAGGCACTGATCTCCGCGAACCTCTGGAGATTTCAAAGGATGTGAGGCCTCCGGTCGCGATGAGGTGGGAAACTAGGTCTTTCTCTGTGGTCTCCACAGGGAATTCAGACATCCTTTCGTCTTGGGAGATGCAAGACGAGCCTGCATTCAAGTCACTGCACGGATATCCGGCCTTATTTCGAGTCAGGGCATCGCGGTGTCCATTCCACTTGAGGCCGCAAACTCAGGGTCCCTCTCACATACCTAGAGCTGAGAGAAGCCTCCTCTTGAGGTGCTTGTGGTAAGGTGGTTTTCCTCTGGAGTCGAAACCAAGGACTAACCTCTCATCTCGAGTTGATTTTTGGTCCACGGAGCTCTTTCGTGTTGCTACAGTGACCTCAGGATCCCTCTAGCCTTGAAATAGTGTTCTTGGGGTTTCTCTGGAGTGCCATCAAGGAAATCACGGCTTCTTTCATGTGTGATGTGCAATACGGAATTGCTCTGCACACAGTGCAGGGGAATCGGGCCTCATCTCGCGGCGAGGGGGAAGTCTCATGGTTTTTCTTGAGTTGCGGTGGGAACCTGTGGTATATTCTCGAGTTAAGACGGGGATGGCCCTTCCAAACACGTGTTTGTTCAGCGACGTCAGGATTCCTGCCTAGTTGCGAGGGACAACTCGGGATTCTCCTCGAGGCTTGGCAGGGCAATTGGGACGCCTCTCCAGCTGAGGCGGGAGACCAAGGGTCCCTTTCTACGTGCCACAGGAATCCTGGGACTCTTATCAAGTTTCACGAGGAGTCAGGCATCGTCTCCTTTGTAGGCACTGATCTCCGGGTACCTCTGGTGTTTTCAAAGAAAGTGAGGCCTCCGTTCGCGATGAGGTGGGGAACTAGGTCTTTCTCTGTGGTCTCCACAGGGGATTCAGAAATCCATTCGTCGTGGAATTGCAAGACGAGCCTGCATTCAAGTCACTGCAGGGATATCCGGCCTTATTTCGAGTCAGGGCATCGCGGTGTCCATTCCCCTTGAGGCCGTAAACTCAGGGTCCCTCTCACATACCTACAGCTGACAGAAGCCTCCACTTGAGGTGCTTGTGGTAAGGTGGTATTCCTCTGGAGTCGAAGCCAGGGACTAACCTCTCATCTCGAGTTGATTTTTGGTCCACGGAGCTCTTTCATGTTGCTACAGTGACCTCAGGATCCCTCTAGCCTTGAAACAGTGTTCTTGGGGTTTCTCTGGAGTGCCATCAAGGAAATCAAGGCTCCTTTCATGTGTGATGTGCAACACGGAATTGCTCTGCACGCATTGAAGGGGAATCGGGCCTCATCTCGCGGCGAGGGGGAATTCTCATGGTTTTTCTCGAGTTGCGGCGGGAACCTGGGGTATATTCTCGAGTTACGACGGGGATGGCCCTTCCACCCACGTGTTTGTTCAGCGACGTCAGGACTCCTGCCTAGTTGCGAGGGACAACTCGGGATTCTCCTCGAGGCTTGGCAGGGCAATTGGGACGCCTGTACAGCTGAGGCGGGAGACCAAGGGTCCCTTTCCACGGGCCACAAGAATCCTGGGACTCCTATCAAGTTTCACGAGGAGTCAGGCATCGTCTCCTTTGGAGGCACTGATCTCCGCGTACCTCTGGAGTTTTCAAAGGATGTGAGGCCTCCGGTTGCCATGAGGTGGGGAACTAGGTCTTTCTCTGTGGTCTGCACAGGGGATTCAGACATCCTTTCGTCATGGGAGATGCAAGAGGAGCCTGCATTCAAGTCACTGCAGGGATATCCGGCCTTATTTCGACTCAGGGCATCGCGGTGTCCATTCCACTTGAGGCCGCAAACTCAGGGCCCATCTCACATACCTAGAGCTGAGAGAAGCCTCCTTTTGAGTTGCTTGCGTAAGGTGGTATTCCTCTGGAGTCGAAGTGAGGGACTAACCTCTCCTCTCGAGTTGATTTTTGGTCCACGGAGCTCTTTCGTGTTGCTACAGTGACCTCAGGATCCCTCTAGCTTTGAAACAGTGTTCTTGGGGTTTCTCTGGAGTGCCATCAAGGAAATCAAGGCTCCTTTCATGTGTGATATGCAACAAGGAATTGCTCTGCACGCAGTGCAGGGGAATCGGGCCTCATCTTTCGGCGAGGGGGAAGTCTCATGGTTTTTCTCGAGTTGCGGCGGGATCCTGGGGTATATTCTCGAGTTACGACGGGGATGCCCCTTCCACCCACGTGTTTGTTCAGCGACGTCAGGACTCCTGCCTAGTTGCGAGGGACAACTCGGGATTCTCCTCGAGGCTTGGTAGGGCAATTGTGACGCCTCTCCAGCTGAGGCGGGAGACCACGTGTCCCTTTCCACGTGCCACAGGAATCCTGGGACTCCTATCAAGTCTGACGAGGAGTCAGGCATCATCTCCTTTGGAGGCACTGATCTCCGCTTTCCTCTGGAATTTTCAAAGGATGTGAGGCCTCCGGTCGTGATGAGGTGGGGATCTAGGTCTTTCTCTGTGGTCTGCACAGGGGATTCAGACATCCTTTTGTCTTGGGAGATGCAAGACGAGCCTGCATTCAAGTCATTGCAGGGATATCCGGCCTTATTTTGAGTCAGGGCATCGTGGTGTCCATTCCACTTGAGGCTGCAAACTCAGGGTCCCTCTCACATACCTAGAGCTGAGAGAAGCCTCCTCTTGAGGTGCTTGTGGTAAGGTGGTATTCCTCTGGAGTCGAAGTCAGGGACTTACCTCTCATCTCGAGTTGATTCTTGGTCCACAGAGCTCTTTCGTGTTGCTACAGTGACCTCAGGTTCACTCTAGCCTTGAAACAGTGTTCTTGGGGTTTCTCTGGTGTGCCCTCAAGGAAATCAAGGCTCCTTTTGAGAGGGTAACAGGCAGGAAGGCCAGGGGTCTCCAAATGGAGGAAAGAGGCTGTAAGTGCCAGACATTTTTATCTCTCTTAAATGGCAAGAAGAAACAAACCAGCGATCTGTTTTTCCTTCTCTATACAAATTAAAAGGAGGTTTCTCTTAACATTCTGGTCTCACCTAAAGCTAACCACTCTCAAACTTTGAGTTAACCAATACATGCCTTTTTCGTATGGAAATGTGATCTTAAGCTATGTTAATGAACCCCAGACTCAATCTTCAAGTTGGTTCCGCTAAATGGCCTAACTTACTTCCTCAGGTATTGTTCTCCTAATCTATGTAAACGGAACTATTTGTTGGTATTCTGCCCTTCTAAAAGATTCAAGTCAATCATTTTATGGCCTGGGATGAATTATCTGATGCCATTCTAAATTTTATGACATTCCTTTCATTTCATTAACAAACTGTGAGTGACTATATAACATACAGCTAAAGACTAGGAGGGGGGTACTCTTTTGCCCCCTTCTGATGCCTATGTCAGAAGCTTTCTCTATACTTTAATAAAACTTTATTACACAAAAGCTCTGAGCGATCCAGCCTCGTCTCTGGCCCCGGATTGAATTCGTCTCCTCCGGAGGCCAAGAATCCCGCGTCTTATCATTCAGCAACAACCTTTCATCTTGGGGGCTCGTCCGGGATCCTTCAGGTCAAGGTAAGGATGCTTGGAGCTCTAGTTCTTTGTTCTCCTAGCGAACACGTTTTCCGCTGTACTTTACTAACTCTATGGTGTGCTTGTGTGAATAAATGAAACGCCCTGCGCGAAGCAAGTGAGGAGCCCTGCTCTGCGGTCCCGCGGTGACCTCATAAGGCTATGGCAAAAACCTGTCGGGGTTTATACCAACATTCCAATGCCAAGAGGCAACCAATGTCTCCTTCGGGAACTGACCAGAAACGGGCAAAGCGTGTGGACCGAACTCTCCTTTCTCGGTCAAACTTTTCGGTCTCTTTGACCATTTCATAACTCCTTGGGAATTAGAAGTACTAACCTTATCTATCGGATCATAGACTTTCAAGGGACCTGTGACCTATGTTGCTACTCTACTGTGGTCTAGGTCTCAAACTTCGATTGGTAGTCAGGAAGCGCCTAGCCTCGCTAGGCATGGAAAGTTCGGAAGCTAGATGGAACTCCAACTCCCAGAGCATCTCTGAGGTTAAAGGTTACTCAGATTGGAACTGCAATGGTTTTTTCCTTTGGTAACACTGGCTCTTAGTGGACCAGAGGAGGCTCTTATACCGGTGTGGTGACGCTTGGAAGGAACATCTCAGTTTCATGTTGTATCGGTCTTATTGCGGTCAGGAATGTACTCAGGGTCGTGCACAGGCAGTCAGGTGATGAATGTGTCCCCCAGAGGTCTTAGCTTGGGAGGCATTCCGGAAGGTTACTCTGATTGCGCCCCGGGTGGCATCAGAGGCAAGCGAGGTGAAGGGCTGGACGTCAGTCAGGGATGCCATCAGGTCTACCCCTGGTGCATCCCCACCCCGTCTCGGTGGTAGAACCGGGAGGGACGCGTGTGACGCCTGCGTCGGTAAGAGACAGACTAAGTCCGACCAGGAAGGAAAAGCTTTTGGTGTAACGTCTGTCTACACCCCCATCTAGAGCAGGGAGGGACGCCTCCGGTAGAAAAAATGGCGCTGGTCGCTTTTTTTCTCTCTTACAGATGGGAGCTAACAATTCCAGCCTCACTCCTTTGAACTGTATCCTGAAAAACTGGGATAGATTTGATCCCCAGGGCTTAAAGAAGACACACCTGGTCTTCCTATGTGATACTGCATGGCCGCGGTACCCACTGGAGGACGGCGAACGGTGGCCAGTTGGAGGGTCTCTTAAGTATAACACTGTTTTACAATTAGACCGGTTCTGTAAAAAGCAAGGGAAATGGGTAGAAGTAGCGTATGTGTTGCCCTTTTTCTCTCTGCGAAATATGCCAGACTTATGTCCTAAGGGTGTAGATTTGGGTGTGAAACCTTCCGCTCCCCCCTGTCCTCCTACTTTGCCCCCGTATCCGGGTCTCCAAGCTGAGGTTCAAACTGCTTTGGTCTCAGTAGAAACACAAACTGAGACTCAAACTGCTTTGGTCTCAGTGGAAACACAAACTGAGACTCAAACTGCCTCGGTCTCAGTGGGAACACAAATTGAGATTCGAATTGCTCATGTAGAGGTCCAAACAACTCCTGTCTCAGTACGACTTCAGACTACTCTGGTTTCAGTAGAAACTCAGACCATCGAAGTAAGAGATGAGATAGAGGACAGGAGGCAAAGAGATAAAGAAAAGCAGGTTTCTCCAATCTATCCCTGGGATATGTCCAGAGTAGCCAGAGAGACTGAGGGACAGCCACTCATGCTGTTGCCTCTTCACGAAGTACCCACCGGGAGAAATTATCAGTCTATGAGAGTTAATAAGCCTTTTTCTTATCAAGAGATACAAAGAATTAAAGAGGACCTGGGAGACTATTTAGAGGACCCAGAAAAATATATTAGAGCTTTTAAAGGTGTTACTCTGCATTATGACCTCACTTGGAAGGATGTGATGTATATCTTGGGACAAACGCTGACTCCCGACTCAAAGGCTCGAGTTTTGGGGAAAGCGGTTGCTTATGGTGATGAGTGGCTTGGTAATGAATCAGTGGGAAAGAGGGAGGACGAGATAACTGCCCTCCCCACTGGGAGTCAGGCAGTCCCAGCTACAGAACCAGACTGGGACTATAACACTGCTAAAGGAAGATGGGATCAGAGTCATTTTGTCAGATGTATTCTTGAAGGACTCAGACAGGCGCGTTCTAAGCCTTTAAACTATGGCAAACTGGCAGACATAGAACAGGAGGAAAAGGAAGCTCCTGGTAAATTCCTAGATAGACTGAGAGAAGCCCTTCGCAGATTCACTGAGATTGATCCCGAAAGTGAAGAAGGGAAAGTGATCTTAAAAGATAAATTTCTCACTCAGTCGGCTCCAGATATTCGCCGTAAGTTATCAAAACGGGCTTATGGACCAAATCAGTCTTTAGATAATCTGTTACAACTGGCTCAGACAGTCTATTATGGTAGGGAATATGAGGAAAAGAAAGAAAGGCAGAAAAAGACGAAGGAAAAGGCGGAAGCCCTCGCAATGGCTATGAAAACCGTTCTTAAGCAGCCTGAGAAAAATGCCCAGAGGGACCCAGGTGAAAAGGGATGGGCTTGCTATTGCTGTGGAAAGGAGGGGCATCTCAAGCGGGATTGCCCTCAGGCATCTAAGCCGCCCCCGGCTCCCTGTCCGGTCTGCAAGGGACCACACTAGAGGAGAGACTGCCCCCAGAGGCGTAGGTCTCAGGGGTCTGACTCTCAAGACAATCAGGACTGAAGGTGCCCGGGGGTCCCCACACAAGCTCCCGTCCTAATTACACCTGAGGAACCCCGGGTATTGATAACGGTGGGAGGCCAATCCGTCAATTTCCTTTTAGATACTGGGGCAACTTACTCCGTGCTTACTGAAGCCCCTGGCCCACTTTCTTCCCGATCCGCTTCCGTAATGGGACTGTCTGGACGAGCCAAAAGGTATTACTTCAGTTATTCTCTATCATGCAACTGGGATTCTGTGCTATTTTCACACGAGTTTCTTATCGTGCCAGAATCACCCTCACCCCTTTTGGGGAGGGATATACTGAGCAAAGTCCATGCCTCTGTTTTCATGAATATGGAGCCTTCCCTTTCTCTCCCTTTAGTTGAACAAAATGTGAATCCGAGAGTGTGGGCTGATGGAAAATCTGTGGGTCGAGCACAAAATGCTATTCCTGTAGTTGTCAAGCTCAAGGACCCACACCTATTCCCACATAAGAAGCAGTATCCACTGAAACCTGAGGTTAAGGAAGGGTTAAAACCCATCATTGAGAATTTAAAGGAGCAGGGACTATTAGTTCCCTGTAACAGTCCATGCAACACTCCTATTTTGGGTGTAAAAAAATCAAATGATAAATGGAGATTAGTTCAAGATTTACGAATAATAAATGAGGCTGTGGTTCCTTTACACCCTGTGGTGCCTAATCCTTATACTCTATTGTCTGAAATTCCTGAACGAGCCAAATATTTTTCAGTAATTGATTTAAAAGATGCCTTCTATTCAGTGCCTTTGGCGGAGGAAAGTCAATTTCTATTTGCCTTTGAAGACCCTACACAGCCAGCTTCCCAGTTAACCTGGACAGTTTTGCCGCAGGGATTTCGTGACAGTCCTCACTTATTTGGACAAAGTTTGTCACGAGATCTACAAAACTTTAATAGCTCTGAAGCGGTAGTGTTACAATATGTAGATGATATTTTGCTCTGTGCTGAGACAGAGGAAGCTTGTTCACGAGCCTCAGAAGATTTCTTAAACTTTCTGGCAGGCTGCGGGTACAAGGCATCAAGAGAAAAGGCTCAGCTTTATCAACAATCTGTTAGATATCTGGGCCTAATCATCTCAGAAGGGACTAGGGCCATAGGCCCTGAGAGAATTAAACCTATACTAAACCATCCCCTACCTATGACTTTAAGACAATTGAGAGGATTTTTGGGAATCACAGGCTACTGTCGTATTTGGATTCCGAGCTATGGGGAACTTGCCCGGCCTTTATATAAACTTATAGCTGAAACTCAGCAGGCCCAAACCGACAAACTGGTTTGGTCTCCAGATACTCAAAAGGCTTTCAAGGTTCTTCAGACTGCTCTCCTGCAAGCTCCCGCTTTGAGTTTGCCCACAGGGTCAGAATTTAACCTGTTTGTCACTGAAAGAAAAGGTATGGCCTTGGGAGTTTTGACACAACCCCGGGGGCCTCACCAGCAACCTATTGCTTATCTAAGCAAAGAATTAGATGTAATTGCACGTGGGTGGCCCCACTGCCCAAGAGTAATTGGGGCAGCGGCTTTATTAGCACCTGAAGCTTTAAAAATAATTAATGGACGAAACCTTACTGTACTGACTTCTCATGATGTGAGTGGAATCTTGAATTCTAAGGTTAATATTTGGATGACAGACAGTAGGCTTCTTAAATATCAGTCACTGTTGTTAGAAGGACCAGTAACTAAGCTTAAAATTTGTGGAAATTTAAATCCTGCCACTTTCCTTCCTGAGAAGGAAGATGAAACACCTGATCACGATTGTTCCCAATTCCTAACCTTAAACTATGCAGCTCGGGAGGATCTAATGGATACCCCATTAGACAATCCTGACATGGAAATATTTACAGATGGCAGTTCTTTTGTTCGGGATGGAAAGCGCAAAGCAGGTTACGCTGTGGTGACTGCTGAACAGGTTTTAGAAGCAAAATCTCTCCCCCAGGGAACCAGTGCCCAGTTAGCGGAGCTTGTGGCTCTGACCCGAGCTCTAGAGTTAAGCAAAGGACAGCGAGTAAATATCTACACTGATTCTAAGTATGCTTATTTGACTTTACATGCTCATGCTGCAATATGGAAAGAAAGACAGTTTAAAACAGCAACAGGAGAACCTATTAAGCATTTCAGAGAGATTGAGAGACTTTTAACTGCTATCTATTGTCCTAAAGAAGTAGCGGTTATGCATTGCAAAGGGCACAACAGGGATGGGAGTAAAGTAGCTGCCGGTAACCTGCTGGCTGATTCTCAAGCCAAAAAAGCGGCACTTTACGAAACCCCCTCCCTACAGACGCCTTTGATCTGGACAGGTCCTGTGGAACAGGAAAAACCACAATATACTGAGGAAGAATTAGAAAGATATGAGAAAAGAGGAGCAAAGATTACTGATAAAGGATGGTTACAGTCCGAGGATGGACGATTAATAATTCCTGAAAATGCTCAGTGGAAAATTCTTAAGGGTTTACATCAGAGTTTTCATTTGGGTGTAGAAAGTACTTACCAGATGGCTTCTCGTTTGTTTGAAGGTAAAAATATAATAAAAACTTTAAAGAACATTATCAAACGGTGTGAGATATGTCAAAAAAATAACCCAAAGACTGAAAAGCTAGCAAAATCTGGATTACAACGAAAGGGAAAGTATCCTGGAGAGGACTGGGAAATTGATTTTACTCATATGCCAAAAGCTAATGGATATTCTTGCTTACAAGTTTGGGTGGATACTTTTACTGGATGGATTGAGGCGTTCCCCTGTCGTAGTGAACAAGCTAAGGAGGTTATAAAGATTTTAATCCATGAAATTATCCCCAGGTTTGGGCTGCCACGGAGCCTTCAGAGCGACAATGGCTCCGCCTTTAAAGCTGCTGTAACTCAGGGGGTGTCCAAAGCTCTAGGAATAGAGTATCACTTACACTGTTCCTGGAGACCCCAATCCTCAGGAAAGGTTGAAAAAGCTAATGACATTATCAAAAGACATCTGCGCAAATTAACTCAAGAAACACAAGACAACTGGATTAAAGTCCTACCCATAGCTTTAATGAGGGCTCGAACTGCCCCAAAAAAGGAGGGACTGTCCCCCTTTGAATGTATTTATGGAAGGCCTTTCTTACGCACAGACATTGTTATAGATCCTGAGGACTTAGAGTTAACTAATTATGTAACTCAACTCTCAGCTTTTCAACAGGCCTTAAAAGAACTCCGGGAGACGACTCCTGACCCAGCCTCTGAATCCAGCAAGCCTCTATTTGAGCCAGGAACCGAGGTCCTCATAAAAACATTGGGATCTGGGGGCTCATCCCTCGAGCCCCTCTGGGAAGGCCCTTACCAGGTTATTCTTTCTTCTCCCACAGCTGTCAAAGTCCCAGGAATTGATTCGTGGGTACATCACACTCGAGTCAAGAGGTGGCACCCTGACCAGAACTAAGTGATGTCATTTTATGTTTTACTTTCTATGCTCTGACTTTGTATGTTTCAGATGGGCCTGATAATCTATGTGAGCCTACTTCTGCTGACTCCAGAAATCCTGAGTCTGCCCTTTGATCCTCAAGACAATGCCTTCCTGTCCTGGGCTCACTCCTATGCTGCATTCCACAATCGGTCTAACTGCTGGGTCTGCGGAGCACTCCCCTCTTCATCAGTGGAAGGCTTCCCTTGGTGGACATCTCCACTTCAAGGAAAAGACTTTCTCCAAGTCTGCGAATACCTTCGACAACAATCACATGTGATGCCTCTTCTTCGTCTGATGACATCTAACAACCCTAGAATGGACTGGTGCAATACTTTGTACCTTAACTATGGACATAACGTGACTTTTAATTCTGATTGTTTTGTTTTTGCTGTTTGCTCCCTGCATCTGTAACTGTGTAACTGGATTTGTTTCTAGTCGCCTGAAAGCTTTTAAGTTACAAATGGTTGCTCAAACTCTTGCTATCACTGCAGCTTCTTCCGACTACTATTTGGGACCCCTGGATCAGACATCCTCATTATGAGGATTAGGAGAATATGTTGCCTCACCAATTTAGGGACAACGCCCCTTGTCAGCTTCCGAGCAGTTATGGAATGAAAACGACGCCCCTTTTCCCTAGGCAACATAATTCTCCTAAAAGAAAAGGGGGGAATGAGAGGGTAACAGGCAGGAAGGCCAGGGGTCTCCAAATGGAGGAAAGAGGCTGTAAGTGCCAGACATTTTTATCTCTCTTAAATGGCAAGAAGAAACAAACCAGCGATCTGTTTTTCCTTCTCTATACAAATTAAAAGGAGGTTTCTCTTAACATTCTGGTCTCACCTAAAGCTAACCACTCTCAAACTTTGAGTTAACCAATACATGCCTTTTTCGTATGGAAATGTGGTCTTAAGCTATGTTAATGAACCCCAGACTCAATCTTCAAGTTGGTTCCGCTAAATGGCCTAACTTACTTCCTCAGGTATTGTTCTCCTAATCTATGTAAACGGAACTATTTGTTGGTATTCTGCCCTTCTAAAAGATTCAAGTCAATCGTTTTATGGCCTGGGATGAATTATCTGATGCCATTCTAAATTTTATGACATTCCTTTCATTTCATTAACAAACTGTGAGTGACTATATAACATACAGCTAAAGACTAGGAGGGGGGTACTCTTTTGCCCCCTTCTGATGCCTATGTCAGAAGCTTTCTCTATACTTTAATAAAACTTTATTACACAAAAGCTCTGAGTGATCCAGCCTCGTCTCTGGCCCCGGATTGAATTCGTCTCCTCCGGAGGCCAAGAATCCCGCGTCTTATCGTTCAGCAACAACCTTTCACTTTCATGTGTGATGTGCAACACGGAATTGCTCTGCACGCAGTGCAGGGGAATCGGGCCTCATCTCGCGGCGAGGGGGAAGTCTCATGGTTTTTCTGGAGTTGCGGCGGGAACCTGGGATATATTCTCGAGCTACGACGGGGATGCCCCTTCCAAACACGTGTTAGTTCAGCCACGTCAGGACTCCTGCCTAGTTGCGAGGGACAACTCGGGATTCTCCTCGAGGCTTGGCAGGGCAATTGGGACGCCTCTTCAGCTGAGGCTGGAGACCAAGGGTCCCTTTCCACGTGCCACAGGAATTCTGGGACTCCTATCAAGTTTGACGAGGAGTCAGGCATCGTCTCCTTTGGAGGCACTGATCTCCGCGTACCTCTGGAGATTTCAAAGTATGTGAGGCCTCCGGTCGCGATGAGGTGGGGAACTAGGTCTATCTCTGTGGTCTCCACAGGGGATTCAGACATCCTTTCGTCTTGGGAGATGCAAGACGAGCCTGCATTCAAGTCACTGCAGGGATATTCGGCCTTATTTCGAGTCAGGGCATCGCGGTGTCCATTCCACTTGAGGCCGCAAACTCAGGGTCCCTCTCACATACCTAGAGCTGAGAGAAGCCTCCTCTTGAGGTGCTTATGGTAAGGTGGTATTCCTCTGGAGTCGAAGCCAGGGACTAACCTCTCATCTCGAGTTGATTTTTGGTCCACGGAGCTTTTCGTGTGGCTACAGTGACCTCAGGATCCCTCTAGCCTTGAAACAGTGTTCTTGGGGTTTCTCTGGAGTGCCATCAAGGAAATCAAGGCTCCTTTCATGTGTGATGTGCAACACGGAATTGCTCTGCACGCAGTGCAGGGGAATCGGGCCTTATCTCACGGCGAGGGGGAAGTCTCATGGTTTTTCTCGAGTTGCGGCGGGAACCTGGGCTATATTATCGTGTTACGACGGGGATGGCGCTTCCACCCACGTGTTTGTTCAGCGACTTCAGGACTTCTGCCTAGTTGAAAGGGACAACTCGGGATTCTCCTCGAGGCTTGGCATGGCAATGGGGACGCCTCTCCAGCTGAGGCGGGAGACCAAGGGTCCCTTTCCACGTGCAACAGGAATCCTGGGACTCCTATCAAGTTTCACGAGAAATCAGGCATCGTCTCCTTTGGAGGCACTGATCTCCGTGTACCTCTGGAGTTTTCAAAGGATGTGAGGCCTCCGGTCGCGATGAGGTGGGGAACTAGGTCTTTCTCTGTGGTCTCCACAGGGGATTCAGACATCCTTTCATCATGGGAAATGCAAGACGAGCCTGCATTCAAGTCACTACAGGGATATCCGGCCTTATTTCGAGTCAGGGCATCGCGGTGTCCATTCCACTTGAGGCCGCAAACTCAGGTCCCTTTCACATACCTAGAGCTGAGAGAAGCCTCCTCTTGAGGTGCTTGTGGTAAGGTGGTATACCTCTGGAGTCGAAGCCAGGGACTAACCTCTCATCTCGAGTTGATTTTTAGTCCACAGAGCTCTTTCGTGTTGCTACAGTGACCTCAGGTTCCCTCTAGCCTTGAAACAGTGTTTTTGGGCTTTCAATGGAGTGCCATAAAGGAAATCAAGGCTCCTTTCATGTGTGATGTGCAAAACGGAATTGCTCTGCACGCAGTGCAGGGTATCGGTCCGCATTTTGCGGCGAGGGGGAAGTCTCATGGTTTTTCTCGAGTTGCGGTGGGAACCTGGGCTATATTATCGAGTTACGACGGGGATGGCCCTTCCACACACGTGTTTGTTCAGCGAGGTCAGGACTTCTGCCTAGTTGCGAGGGACAACTCGGGATTCTCCTCGAGGCTTGGCAGGGCAATTGGGACGCCTCTCCAGTTGAGGCGGGAGACCAAGGGTCCCTTTCCACGTGCCACAGGAATCCTGGGACTCCTATCAAGTTTCACGAGGAGTCAGGCATCGTCTCCTTTGGAGGCACTGATCTCTGCGAACCTCTGGAGTTTTCAAAGGATGTGAGGTCTTCGGTCGCGATGAGGTGGGGAACTAGGTCGTTCTCTGTGGTTTCCCCAGGGGATTCAGACATCCTTTCATCTTGGGAGATGAAAAACGAGCCTGCATTCCAGTCACTGCAGGGATATCCGGCCTTATTTCGCGTCAGGGCATCGCTGTGTCCATTTCACTTGAGGCCGCAAACTCAGGGTCCCTCTCACATACCTAGAGCTGAGAGAAGCCTCCTCTTGACGTGCTTGTGGTAAGCTGGTATTCCTCTGGAGTCGAAGCCAGGGACTAACCTCTCATCTCGAGTTGATTTTTGGTCCACGGAGCTCTTTTGTGTTGCTACAGTGACCTCAGGATCCCTCTAGCCTTGAAACAGTGTTCTTGGCGTTTCTCTGGAGTGCCATCAAGGAAATCAAGCCTCCTTTCATGTGTGATGTGCAACACGGAGTTGCTCTGCACGCAGTGCAGAGAAATCGGGCCTCATCTCGCGGCGAGGGGGAAGTCTCATGGTTATTCTCGAGTTGCGGTGGGAACCTGGGGTATATTCTCGAGTTACGACGGGGATGGCCCTTCCACACACGTGTTTCTTCAGCGACGTCAGGACTCCTGCCTAGTTTCGAGGGACAACTCGGGATTCTCCTCGAGGCTTGGCAGGGCAATTGGGACGCGTCTCCAGCTGATGCGGGAGACCAAGGGTCCCTTTCCATGTGCCACAGGAATCCTGGGACTCCTATAAAGTTTCACGAGGAGTCAGGCATCGTCTCTTTTGGAGGCACTGATCTCCGCTTACCTCTGGAGTTTTCAAAGGATGTGAGGCCTCAGGTCGCCATGAGGTGGGGAACTAGGTCTTTCTCTGTGGTCTCCACAGGGGATTCAGACATCCTTTCATCTTGGGAGATGCAAAACGAGCCTGCATTCAAGTCACTGCAGGGATATCCGGCCTTATTTCGAGTCAGGGCATCGCGGTGTCCATTCCACTTGAGGTCGGGAACTCAGGGTCCCTCTCACATACCTAGAGCTGAGAGAAGCCTCCTCTTGAGGTGCTTTTGGTTAGGTGGTATTCCTCGGGAGTCGAAGCCAGGGACTAACCTCTCATCTCGAGTTGAGTTTTGGTCCACGGAGCTCTTTCGTGTTGCTACAGTGACCTCAGGATCCCTCTAGCCTTGAAACAGTGTTCTTGGGTTTTCTCTGGAGTGCCATCAAGGAAATCAAGGCTCCTTTCATGTGTGATGTGCAACACGGAATTGCTCTGCACGCAGTGCAGGGGAATCGGGCCTCATTTCGCGGTGAGGGGGAAGTCTCATGGTTTTCCTCGAGTTGCGGCGGGAACCTGAGGTATATTCTCGAGTTACGACGGGGATGGCCCTTGCACACACGTGTTTGTTCAGCGACGGCAGGACTCCTGCCTAGTTGCGAGGGACAACTCGGGATTCTCCTCGAGGCTTGGCAGGGCAATTGGGACGCCTCTCCAGCTGAGGCGGGAGACCAAGGGTCCCTTTCCACGGGCCACAGGAATCCTGGGACTCCTATCAAGTTTCACGAGGAGTCAGGCATCGTCTCCTTTAGAGGCACTGATCTCCGCGTACCTCTGGAGTTTTCAAAGGATGTGAGGCCTCCGGTCGCGATGAGGTGGGGAACTAGGTCTTTCTCTGTGGTCTCCACAGGGGATTCAGACATCCTTTCGTCTTGGGAGATGTAAGACGAGCCGGCATTCAAGTCACTGCAGGGATATCCGGCCTTATTTCGCGTCAGGGCATCGCAGTGTCCATTCCACTCGAGGCCGCAAACTCAGGGTCCCTCTCACATACCTAGAGCTGAGAGAAGCCTCCTCTTGAGGTGCTTGTGGTAAGGTGGTATTCCTTTGGAGTCGAAGCCAGGGACTAACCTCTCATCTCGAGTTGATTCTTGGTCCACGGAGCTCTTCCGTGTTGCTACAGTGAGCTCAGGATCCCTCTAGCCTTGAAACAGTGTTCCTGGGGTTTCCCTGGAGTGCCACAAAGGAAATCAAGGCTCCTTTCATGTGTGATGTGCAACACCGAATTGCTTTGCACGCAGTGCAGAGAAATCGGGCCTCATTTCGCGGCGAGGGGGAAGTCTCATGGTTATTCTCGAGTTGCGGGGGGAACCTGGGGTATATTCTCGAGTTACGACGGGGATGGCCCTTCCACACACGTGTTTCTTCAGCGACGTCAGGACTCCTGCCTAGTTGCGAGGGACAACTCGGGATTCTCTTCGAGGCTTGACAGGGCAATTGGGACGCCTCTCCAGCTGATGCGGGAGACCAAGTGTCCCTTTCCATGTGCCACAGGAATCCTGGGACTCCTATAAAGTTTCACGAGGAGTCAGGCATCGTCTCCTTTGGAGGCACTGATCTCCGCTTACCTCTGGAGTTTTCAAAGTATGTGAGGCCTCAGGTCGCCATGAGGTGGGGAACTAGGTCTTTCTCTGTGGTCTCCACAGGGGATTCAGACATCCTTTCATCTTGGGAGATGCAAGACGAGCCTGCATTCAAGTCACTGCAGGGATATCCGGCCTTATTTCGAGTCAGGGCATCGCGGTGTCCATTCCACTTGAGGCCGTGATTTCAGGGTCCCTCTCACATACCTAGAGCTGAGAGAAGCCTCCTCTTGAGGTGCTTTTGGTTAGGTGGTATTCCTCGGGAGTCGAAGCCAGGGACTAACCTCTCATCTCGAGTTGAGTTTTGGTCCACGGAGCTCTTTCGTGTCGCTACAGTGACCTCAGGATCCCTCTAGCCTTGAAACAGTGTTCTTGGGTTTTCTCTGGAGTGCCATCAAGGAAATCAAGGCTCCTTTCATGTGTGATGTGCAACACGGAATTGCTCTGCACTCAGTGCAGGGGAATCGGGCCTCATCTCGCGGCGAGGGGGAAGTCTCATGGTTTTTCTCGAGTTGCGGCAGGAACCTGGGATATATTCTCGAGCTACGACGGGGATGGCCCTTCCACACACGTCTTTGTTCAGCGACGTCAGGACTCCTGCCTAGTTGCGAGGGACAACTCGGGATTCTCCTCCAGGCTTGGCAGGCCAATGGGATGCCTCTCCAGCTGAGGCGGGAGACCAAGAGTCCCTTTCCACGTGCCACAGGAATCCTGGGACTCCTTTCAAGTTTCACGAGGAGTCAGGCATCGTCTCCTTTGGAGGCACTGATCTCCGCGTACCTCTGGAGTTTTCAAAGGATGTGAGGCCTCCGGTCGCGATGAGGTGGGGAACTAGGTCTTTCTCTGTGGTCTGCACAGGGGATTCAGACATCCTTTCGACTTGGGAGATGCAAGACGAGCCTGCATTCAAGTCACTGCAGGGATATCCGGCCTTATTTCACGTCAGGGCATCGCAGTGTCCATTCCACTTGAGGCCGCAAACTCAGGGTCCCTCTCACATACCTAGAGCTGAGAGAAGCCTCCTATTGAGGTGCTTGTGGTAAGGTGGTATTCCTCTGGAGTCGAAGCCAGGGACTAACCTCTCATCTCGAGTTGATTTTTGTTCGACGGAGCTCTTTCGTGTTTCTACAGTGACCTCAGGATCCCTCTAGCCTTGAAACAGTGTTCTTGGGGTTTCTCTGGAGTGCCATCAAGGAAATCAAGGCTCCTTTCATGTGTGATGTGCCACACGGAATTGCTCTGCACGCAGTGCAGGGTAATCGGGCCTCATCTCGCGGCGAGGGGGAAGTCTCATGGTTTTTCTCGAGTTGCGGCAGGAACGTGGGGTATATTCTCGAGTTACGACGGGGATGGCCCTTCCACCCACGTGTTTGTTCAGCCACGTCAGGACTCCTGCCTAGTTGCGAGGGACAACTCGGGATTCTCCTCGAGGCTTGGCAGGGCAATTGGGACGCCTCTCCAGCTGAGGCGGGAGACCAAGGGTCCCTTTCCACGTGCCACAGGAATCCTGGGACTCCTATCAAGTTTCACGAGGAGTCAGGCATCGTCTCCTTTGGAGGCACTGATCTCCGCGTACCTCTGGAGTTTTCAAAGGATGTGAGGCCTCGGTAGCGAAGAGGTGGGGAACTAGGTCTTTCTCTGTGGTCTTCACAGGGGATTCAGACATCCTTTCGTCTTGGGAGATGCAAGACCAGCCTGCATTCAAGTCACTGCAGGGATATCCGGCCTTATTTCGCGTCAGGGCATCGCTGTGTCCATTCCACTTGAGGCCGCAAACTCAGGGTCCCTCGCACATACCTAGAGCTGAGAGAAGCCTCCGCTTGAGGTGCTTGTGGTAAGCTGGTATTCGTCTGGAGTCGAAGCCAGGGACTAACCTCTCATCTCGAGTTGATTCTTGGTCCACGGAGCTCTTTCGTGTGGCTACAGTGACCTCAGGATCACTCTAGCCTTGAAACAGTGTTCTTGGGGTTTCTCTGGAGTGCCATCAAGGAAATCAAGGCTCCTTTCATGTGTGATGTGCAACACGGAATTGCTCTGCACGCAGTGCAGGGGAATCCGGCCTCATCTCGCGGCGAGGGGGACGTCTCATGTTTTTTCTTGAGTTGCGGCGGGAACCTGGGGTATATTATCGAGTTACGATGGGGATGGCCCATCCACCCACGTGTTTCTTCAGTGACGTCAGGACTCCTGCCTAGTTGCGAGGGACAACTCGGGATTCTCCTCGAGGCTTGGCAGGGCAATTGGGACGCCTCTCCAGCTGAGGCGGGAGACCAAGGGTCCCTTTCCACGTGCCACAGCAATCCTGGGACTCCTATCAAGTTTCCCCAGGAGTCAGGCATCCTCTCCTTTGGAGGCACTGATCTCCGCGTACCTCTGGAGTTTTCAAAGGATGTGAGGCCTCCGGTCGCGATGAGGTGGGGAAGTAGGTCTTTCTCTGTGGTCTCCACAGGGGATTCATACATCCTTTCGTCTTGGGAGATGCAAGACGAGCCTGCATTCAAGTCACTGCAGGGATATCCGGCCTTATTTCGAGTCAGGGCTTCGCGGTGTCCATTCCACTTGAGGCCGCAAACTCAGGGTCCCTGTCACATACCTAGAGCTGAGAGAAGCCTCCTCTTGAGGTGCTTGTGGTTAGGTGGTATTCCTCTGGAGTCGAAGCCAGGGACTAACCTCTCATCTCGAGTTGATTTTTGGTCCACGGAGCTCTTTTGTGTTGCTACAGTGACCTCAGGATCCCTCTAGCCTTGAAACAGTGTTCGTGGGTTTTCTCTGGAGTGCCATCAAGGAAATCAAGGCTCCGTTCATGTGTGATGTGCAACACGGAATTGCTCTGCACGCAGTGCAGGGGAATCGGGCCTCATTTCGCGGCGAGGGGGAAGTCTCATGGTTTTCCTCGAGTTGCGGCGGGAACCTGAGGTATATTCTCGAGTTACGACGGGGATGGCCCTTGCACACACGTGTTTGTTCAGCGACGGCAGGACTCCTGCCTAGTTGCAAGGGACAACTCGGGATTCTCCTCGAGGCTTGGCAGGGCAATTGGGACGCCTTTCCAGCTGAGGCGGGAGACCAAGGGTCCCTTTCCACGTGCCACAGGAATCCTGGGACTCCTATCAAGTTTCACGAGGAGTCAGGCATCGTCTCCTTTGGAGGCACTGATCTCCGTGTACCTCTGGAGTTTTCAAAGGATGTGAGCCCTCCGGTAGCGATGAGGTGGGGAACTAGGTCTTTCTCTGTGGTCTTCACAGGGGATTCACACATCCTTTCGTCTTGGGAGATGCAAGACGAGCCTGCATTCAAGTCACTGCAGGGATATCCGGCCTTATTTCGCGTCAGGGCATTGCTGTGTCCATTCCACTTGAGGCCGCAAACTCAGGGTCCCTCTCACATACCTAGAGCTGAGAGAAGCCTCCGCTTGAGGTGCTTGTGGTAAGCTGGTATTCCTCTGGAGTCGAAGCCAGGGACTAACCTCTCATCTCGAGTTGATTCTTGGTCCACGGAGCTCTTTCGTGTTGCTACAGTGACCTCAGGATCCCTCTAGCCTTGAAACAGTGTTCTTGGGGTTTCTCTGGAGTGCCATCAAGGAAATCAAGGCTCCTTTCATGTGTGATGTGCAACACGGAATTGCTCTGCACGCAGTGCAGGGGAATCGGGCCTCATCTCGCGGCGAGGGGGAAGTCTCATGGTTTTTCTCGAGTTGCGGCGGGAACCTGGGGTATATTCTCGAGTTACGACGGGGATTGCCTTTCCACACACGTGTTTCTTCAGCGACGTCAGGACTCCTGCCTAGTTGCGAGGGACAACTCGAGATTCTCCTCGAGGGTTGGCAGGGCAATTGGGACGCCTCTCCAACTGAGGCGGGAGACCAAGGGTCCCTTTCCACGTACCACAGGAATCCTGGGACTCCTATCAAGTTTCAGAGGAGTCAGGCATCGTCTCCTTTGGAGGCACTGATCTCCGCGTACCTCTGGAGTTTTCAAAGGATGTGAGGCCTCCGGTCGCGATGAGGTGGGGAACTAGGTCTTTCTCTGTGGTCTCCACAGGGGATTCAGACATCCTTTCGTCTTGTGAGATGCAAGACGAGCCTGCATTCAAGTCACTGCAGGGATATCCGGCCTTATTTCACGTCAGGGCATCGCAGTGTCCATTCCACTTGAGGCCGCAAATCAGGGTCCCTATCACATACCTAGAGCTGAGAGAAGCCTCCTATTGAGGTGCTTGTGGTAAGGTGGTATTCCTCTGGAGTCGAAGCCAGGGACTAACCTCTCCTCTCGAGTTGATTTTTGGTCCACGGAACACTTTCGTGTTGCTACAGTGACCTCAGGATCCCTCTAGCCTTGAAACAGTGTTCTTGGGGTTTCTCTGGAGTGCCATCAAGGAAATCAAGGCTCCTTTCATGTGTGATGTGCCACACGGAATTGCTCTGCACGCAGTGCAGGGGAATCGGGCCTCATCTCGCGGCGAGGGGGAAGTCTCATGGTTTTTCTCGAGTTGCGGCGGGAACCTGGGGTATATTCTCGAGTTACGACGGGGATGGCCCTTCCACACACGTGTTTGTTCAGTGACGGCAGGACTCCTGCCTAGTTGCGAGGGACAACTCGGAATTCTCCTCGAGGCTTGGCAGGGCAATTGGGACGCCTCTCCAGCTGAGGCGGGAGACCAAGGGTCCCTTTCCACGTGCCACAGGAATCCTGGGACTCCTATCAAGTTTCACGAGGAGTCAGGCATCGTCTCCTTTGGAGGCACTGATCTCCGCGTGCCTCTGGAGTTTTCAAAGGATGTGAGGCCTCCGGTCGCGATGAGGTGGGGAACTAATTCTTTCTCTGTGGTCTGCACAGGGGATTCAGACATCTTTTCGTCTTGGGAAATGCAAGACGAGTCTGCATTCAAGTCACTGCAGGGATATCCGGCCTTATTTCGCGTCAGGGCATCACAGTGTCCATTCCACTTGAGACCGCAAAATCAGGGTCCCTCTCAAATACCTAGAGCTGAGAGAAGCTTACTCTTGAGGTGCTTGTGGTAAGGTGGTATTCCTCTGGAGTCGAAGCCAGGGACTAACTTCTCATCTCGAGTTGATTTTTGGTCCACGGAGCTCTTTCCTGTTGCTACAGTGACCTCAGGATCCCTCTAGCCTTGAAACAGTGTTCTTGGGGTTTCTCTGGAGTGCCATCAAGGAAATCAAGGCTCCTTTCATGTGTGATGTGCAACACGGAATTGCTCTGCACGCAGTGCAGGGGAATCGGGCCTCATCTCGCGGCGAGGGGGAAGTCTCATGGTTTTTCTCGAGTTGCGGCGCGAACCTGGGGTATATTCTCCAGTTACGATGGGGATGTTCCTTCCACCCACGTGTTTGTTCAGCGACGTCAGGACTCCTGCCTAGTTGCGAGGGACAACTCGGGATTCTCCTCGAGGCTTGGCAGGGCAATTAGGACGCCTCTCCAGCTGAGGCGGGAAACCAAGGGTCCCTTTCCACGTGCCACAGGAATCCTGGGACTCCTATCAAGTTTGACGAGGAGTCAGGCATTGGCTCCTTTGGAGGCACTGATCTCCGCGTACCTCTGGAGTTTTCAAAGGATGTGAGGCCTCCGGTCACGATGCGGTGGGGAACTAGGTCTTTCTCTGTGGTCTCCACAGGTGATTTAGACATCCTTTCGTCTTGGGAGATGCAAGACGAGCCTGCATTCAAGTCACTGCAGGGATTTCCGGCCTTATTTCGAGTCAGGGCAACGTGGTGTCCATTCGACTTGAGGCTGCAAACTCAGGGTCCCTCTCACATACCAAGAGCTGAGAGAAGCCTCCTCTTGAGGTGCTTGTGTTAAGGTGGTATTCCTCTGGAGTCGAAGCCAGGGAATAACCTCTCATCTCGAGTTGATTTTTGGTCCACGGAGCTCTTTCGTGTTGCTACAGTGACCTCAGGATCCCTCTAGCCTTGAAACAGTGTTCTTGGGGTTTCTCTGGAGTGCCATGAAGGAAATCAAGGTTCCTTTCATGTGTGATGTGCAACACGGAATTTCTCTGCCCGCAGTGTAGGGGAATCGGGCCTCATCTCGCAGCGAGGGGGAAGTCTCATGGTTTTTCTCGAGTTGCGGCGGGAGCCTGGGGTATATTCTCGAGTTACGACGGGGATGGCCATTCCACCCACGGATTTGTTCACCGACGTCAGGACTCCTGCCTAGTTGCGAGGGACCACTCGGGATTCTCCTCGAGGCTTGGCTGGGCAATTGGGACGCCTCTCCAGCAGAGGCGAGAGACCAAGGGTCCCTTTCCACGTGCCACAGGAATCCTGGGACTCCTATCAAGTTTCACGAGGAGTCAGGCATCGTCTCCTTTGGAGGCACTGATCTTCGCGTACCTCTAGAGTTTTCAAAGGATGTGAGGCCTCCGGTCGCGATGAGGTGGGGAACTAGGTCATTCTCTGTGGTCTCCACATGGGATTCAGACATCCTTTCGTCTTGGGAGATGCAAGACGAACCTGCATACTAGTCATTGCAGGGATATAAGGACTTATTTCGAGTCAGGGCATAGCGGTGTCCATTCCACTTGAGGCCGCAAACTCAGGGTCCCTCTCACATACCTAGAGCTGAGAGAAGCCTCCTCTTGAGGTGCTTGTGGTAAGGTGGTATTCCTCTGGAGTCGAAGCCAGGGACTAACCCCTCATCTCGAGTTGATTTTTGGTCCACGGAGCACTTTCGTGTTGCTACAGTGACCTCAGGATCCCTCTAGCCTTGAAACAGTCTTCTTGCGGTTTCTCTGGAGTGCCATCAAGGAAATCAAGGCTCCTTTCATGTGTGACGTGCAACACGGAATTGCTCTGCACGCAGTGCAGGGGAATCGTGCCTCATCTCGCGGCGAGGGGGAAGTCTCATGGTTTCTATCGAGTTGCGGCGGGAATCTAGGCTATATTCTCGAGTTAGGGCTGGGATGGCCCTTCCACCCACGTGTTTGTTCAGCGACGGCAGGACTCCTGCCTAGTTGCGAGGGACACCTCGGGATTCTCCTCGAGGCTTGGCAGGGCAATTGGGGTGCCTCTCCAGCTGAGGCGGGAGACCAAGGGTCCCTTTCCACGTGCCACAGGAATCCTGGGACTCCTATCAAGTTTCACGAGGAGTCAGGCATCGTCCCCATTGGAGGCACTGATCTCCGCGTACCTCTGGAGTTTTCAAAGGATGTGAGGCCTCCGGTCGCGATGAGGTGGGGAACTAGGTCTTTCTCTGTGGTCTGCACAGGGGATTCAGACATCTTTTCGTCTTGGGAAATGCAAGACAAGCCTGCATTCAAGTCACTGCAGGGATATCCGGCCTTATTTCGCGTCAGGGCATCGCAGTGTCCATTCCACTTGAGGCCGCAAAATCAGGGTCCCTCTCACATACCTAGAGCTGAGAGAAGCCTCCTCTTGAGGTGCTTGTGGTAAGGTGGTATTCCTCTGGAGTCGAAGCCAGGGACTAACCTCTCATCTCGAGTTGATTTTTGGTCCACGGAGCTCTTTCGTGTTGCTACAGTGACCTCAGGATCCCTCTAGCCTTGAAACAGTGTTCTTGGGGTTTCTCTGGAGTGCCATCAAGGAAATCAAGGCTCCTTTCATGTGTGATGTGCAACACCGAATTGCTCTGCACGCCGTGCAGGGGAATCGGGCCTCATCTCGCGGCGAGGGGGAAGTCTCATGGTTTTTCTCGAGTTGCGGCGGGAACCTGGGCTATATTATCGAGTTACGATGGGGATGGCCCTTCCACCCACGTGTTTGTTCAGCGACGTCAGGACTCCTGCCTAGTTGCGAGGGACAACTCGGGATTCTCCTCGAGGCTTGGCAGGGCAATTAGGACGCCTTTCCAGCTGAGGCGGGAAACCAAGGGTCCCTTTCCACGTGCCACAGGTATCCTGGGACTTCTATCAAGTTTGACAAGGAATCAGGCATTGGCTCCTTTGGAGGCACTGATCTCCGCGTACCTCTGGAGTTTTCAAAGGATGTGAGGCCTCCGGTCGTGATGAGGTGGGGAACTAGGTCTTTCTCTGTGGTCTCCACAGGTGATTCAGACATCCTTTCGTCTTGGGAGATGAAAGACGAGCCTGCATTTATGTCAATGCAGGGATATCCGGCCTTATTTTGAGTCAGGGCATTGCGGTGTCCATTCCCCTTGAGGCTGCAAACTCAGGGTCCCTCTCACATACCTAAAGCTGCGAGAAGCCTCCTCTTGAGGTGCTTGTGGTTAGGTGGTATTCCTCTGGAGTCGAAGTTAGGGACTAACCTCTCATCTCGAGTTGATTTTTGGTCCACGGATTTCTTTCGTGTTGCTACAGTGACCTCAGGATCCCTCTAGCCTTGAAACAGTGTTCTTGGGGTTTCTCTGGAGTGCCATCAAGGAAATCAAGGTTCCTTTCATATGTGATGTGCAACACGGAATTTCTCTGCCCACAATGTAGGGGAATCGGGCCTCATCTCCCGGCGAGGGGGAAGTTTCATGGTTTATCTCGAGTTGCGACGGGAACCTGGGCTATATTATCGAGTTACGATGGGAATGGCACATCCACCCACGTGTTTGTTCAGCGACGTCAGGACTCCTGCCTAGTTGCGAGGGACAACTCGGGATTCTCCTCGAGGGTTGGCAGGGCAATTGGGACGCCTCTCCAACTGAGGCGGGAGACCAAGGGTCCCTTTCCACGTGCCACAGGAATCCTGGGACTCCTATCAAGTTTCCCGAGGAGTCAGGCATCCTCTCCTTTGGAGGCACTGATCTGTGCGTACCTCTGGAATTATCAAAGGATGTGAGGCCTCCGGTCGCGATGCGGTGGGGAACTAGGTCTTTCTCAGTGGTCTCCACAGGGGATTCAGACATCCTTTCGTCTTGGGAGATGCAAGACAAACCTGCATTCAAGTCACTGCAGGGATATCAGGCCTTATTTCGAGTCAAGGCATAGCGGTGTCCATTCCACTTGAGGCCGCTAACTCAGGGTCCCTCTCACATACCTAGAGCTGAGAGAAGCCTCCTCTTGAGGTGCTTGTGGTAAGGTGGTATTCCCTGGAGTGGAAGCCAGGGACTAACCTCTCATCTCGAGTTGATTTTTGGTCCACGGAGCTTTTTCGACTTGCTACAGTGACCTCAGGATCCCTCTAGCCTTGAAACAGTGTTCTTGGGGTTTCTCTGGAGTGCCATCAAGGAAATCAAGGCTCCTTTCATGTGTGATGTGCAACACGGAATTGCTCTGCACGCAGTGTAGGGGATCGAGCCTCATCTCGCGGCGAGGGGGAAGTCTCATGGTTTTTCTCGAGTTGCGGCGGGAACCTGGGGTATATTCTCGAGTTACGACGGGGATGGCCCTTCCACCCACGTGTTTGTTCAGCCACGTCAGGACTCCTGCCTAGTTGCGAGAGACAACTCGGGATTCTCCTCGAGGCTTGTCAGGGCAATTGGGACGCCTCTCCAGCTGAGGCGGGAGACCAAGGGTCCCTTTTCACGTGCCACAGGAATCCTGGGACTCCTATCAAGTTTCACGAGGAGTCAGGCATCGTCTCCTTTGGAGGCACTGATCTCCGCGTACCTCTGGAGTTTTCAAAGGATGTGAGGCCTCCGGTCGAGATGAGGTGGGGAACTAGGTCTTTCTCTGTGGTCTCCACAGGGGATTCAGACATCCTTTCCTCTTGGGAGATGCAAGTCGAGCCTGCATTCAAGTCACTGCAGGGATATCCGGCCTTAATTCGAGTCAGGGCATCGCGGTGTCCATTCCACTTGAGGCCGCTAACTCAGGGTCCCTCTCACATACCTAGAGCTGAGAGAAGCCTCCTCTTGAGGTGCTTGTGGTAAGGTGGTATTCCCTGGAGTGGAAGCCAGGGACTAACCTCTCATTTGGAGTTGATTTTTGGTCCACAGAGCTCTTTTGTGTTGCTACAGTGACCTCAGGATCCCTCTAGCCTTGAAACAGTGTTCTTGGGGTTTCTCTGGAGTGCCATCAAGGAAATCAAGGCTCCTTTCATGTGTGATGTGCAACACGGAATTGCTCTGCACGCAGCGTATGGGATCGAGCCTCATCTCGCGGCGAGGGGGAAGTCTCATGGTTTTTCTCGAGTTGCGGTGGAAACCTGGGGTATATTCTCGAGTTACGACGGGGATGGCCCTTCCACCCACGTGTTTGTTCAGCCACGTCAGAACTCCTGCCTAGTTGCGAGGGACAACTCGGGATTCTCCTCGAGGCTTGGCAGGGCAATTGGGACGCCTCTCCAGCTGAGGCGGGAGACGAAGGGTCCCTTTTCACGTGCCACAGGAATCCTGGGAGTCCTATCAAGTTTCATGAGGAGTCAGGCATCGACTCCTTTGGAGGCACTTATCTCCGCGTACCTCTGGAGTTTTCAAAGGATGTGAGGCCTCCGGTCGCGATGAGGTGGGGAACTAGGTCTTTCTCTGTGGTCTCCACAGGGGATTCAGACATCCTTTCCTCTTGGGAGATGCAAGTGGAGCCTGCATTCAAGTCAATGCAGGGATATTCGGCCTTATTTCGAGTCAGGGCATCGCGGTGTCCATTCCACTTGAGGCCGCAAATTCAGGGTCCCTCTCACATACCTAGAGCTGACAGAAGCCTCCTCTTGAGGTGTTTGTGGTAAGGTGGTATTCCTCTGGAGTCGAAGCCAGGGACTAACCTCTCATCTCGAGTTGATTTTTGGTCCACGGAGCTCTTTTGTGTGGCTACAGTAACCTCAGGATCCCTCTAGCCTTGAAACAGTGTTCTTGGGGTTTCTCTGGAGTGCCATCAAGGAAATCAAGGCTCCTTTCATGTGTGATGTGCAACACGGAATTGCTCTGCACGCAGTGCAGGATATCGAGCCTCATCTCGCGGCGAGGGGGAAGTCTCATGGTTTCTCTCGAGTTGCGGTGAGAACCTGGGATATATTCTCGAGTTACGACGGGGATGGCCCTTCCACCCACGTGTTTGTTCAGCCACGTCAGGACTCCTGCCTAGTTGCGAGGGACAACTCGGGATTCTCCTCGAGGCTCGGCAGGGCAATTGGGATGCCTCTCCAGCTGAGGCGGGAGACCAAGGGTCCCTTTCCATGTGCCACAGCAATCCTGGGACTCCTATCAAGTTTCCCGAGGAGTCAGGCATCCTCTCCTTTGGAGGCACTGATCTCCGCGTACCTCTGGAGTTTTCAAAGGATGTGAGGCCTCCGGTCGCGATGAGGTGGGGAACTAGGTCGTTCTCTGTGGTCTCCACAGGGGATTCATACATCCTTTCGTCTTGGGAGATGCAAGACGAGCCTGCATTCCAGTCACTGCAGGGATATCCGGCCTTATTTCGAGTCAGGGCTTCGCGGTGTCCATTCCACTTGAGGCCGCAAACTCAGGGTCCCTGTCACATACCTAGAGCTGAGAGAAGCCTCCTCTTGAGGTGCTTGTGGTTAGGTGGTATTCCTCTGGAGTCGAAGCCAGGGACTAACCTCTCATCTCGAGTTGATTTTTGGTCCACGGAGCTCTTTTGTGTTGCTACAGTGACCTCAGGATCCCTCTAGCCTTGAAACAGTGTTCGTGGGTTTTCTCTGGAGTGCCATCAAGGAAATCAAGGCTCCTTTCATGTGTGATGTGCAACACGGAATTGCTCTGCACGCACTGCAGGGGAATCGGGCCTCATTTCGCGGCGAGGGGGAAGTCTCATGGTTTTCCTCGAGTTGCGGCGGGAACCTGAGGTATATTCTCGAGTTACGACGGGGATGGCCCTTGCACACACGTGTTTGTTCAGCGACGGCAGGACTCCTGCCTAGTTGCAAGGGACAACTCGGGATTCTCCTCGAGGCTTGGCAGGGCAATTGGGACGCCTCTCCAGCTGAGGCTGGAGACCAAGGGTCCCTTTCCACGTGCCACAGGAATCCTGGGACTCCTATCAAGTTTCACGAGGAGTCAGGCATCGTCTCCTTTGGAGGCACTGATCTCCGTGTACCTCTGGAGTTTTCAAAGGATGTGAGCCCTCCGGTAGCGATGAGGTGGGGAACTAGGTCTTTCTCTGTGGTCTTCACAGGGGATTCACACATCCTTTCGTCTTGGGAGATGCAAGACGAGCCTGCATTCAAGTCACTGCAGGGATATCTGGCCTTATTTCGCGTCAGGGCATTGCTGTGTCCATTCCACTTGATTCTGCAAACTCAGGGTCCCTCTCACATACCTAGAGCTGAGAGAAGCCTCCGCTTGAGGTGCTTGTGGTAAGCTGGTATTCCTCTGGAGTCGAAGCCAGGGACTAACCTCTCATCTCGAGTTGATTCTTGGTCCACGGAGCTCTTTCGTGTTGCTACAGTGACCTCAGGATCCCTCTAGCCTTGAAACAGTGTTCTTGGGGTTTCTCTGGAGTGCCATCAAGGAAATCAAGGCTCCTTTCATGTGTGATGTGCAACACGGAATTGCTCTGCACGCAGTGCAGGGGAATCGGGCCTCATCTCGCGGCGAGGGGGAAGTCTCATGGTTTTTCTCGAGTTGCGGCGGGAACCTGGGGTATATTCTCGAGTTACGACGGGGATTGCCTTTCCACACACGTGTTTCTTCAGCGACGTCAGGACTCCTGCATAGTTGCGAGGGACAACTCGAGATTCTCCTCGAGGGTTGGCAGGGCAATTGGGACGCCTCTCCAACTGAGGCGGGAGACCAAGGGTCCCTTTCCACGTACCACAGGAATCCTGGGACTCCTATCAAGTTTCAGAGGAGTCAGGCATCGTCTCCTTTGGAGGCACTGATCTCCGTGTACCTCTGGAGTTTTCAAAGGATGTGAGGCCTCCGGTCGCGATGAGGTGGGGAACTAGGTCTTTCTCTGTGGTCTCCACAGGGGATTCAGACATCCTTTCGTCTTGTGAGATGCAAGACGAGCCTGCATTCAAGTCACTGCAGGGATATCCGGCCTTATTTCACGTCAGGGCATCGCAGTGTCCATTCCACTTGAGGCCGCAAATCAGGGTCCCTATCACATACCTAGAGCTGAGAGAAGCCTCCTATTGAGGTGCTTGTGGTAAGGTGGTATTCCTCTGGAGTCGAAGCCAGGGACTAACCTCTCCTCTCGAGTTGATTTTTGGTCCACGGAACACTTTCGTGTTGCTACAGTGACCTCAGGATCCCTCTAGCCTTGAAACAGTGTTCTTGGGGTTTCTCTGGAGTGCCATCAAGGAAATCAAGGCTCCTTTCATGTGTGATGTGCCACACGGAATTGCTCTGCACGCAGTGCAGGGGAATCGGGCCTCATCTCGCGGCGAGGGGGAAGTCTCATGGTTTTTCTCGAGTAGCGGCGGGAACCTGGGGTATATTCTCGAGTTACGACGGGGATGGCCCTTCCACACACGTGTTTGTTCAGTGACGGCAGGACTCCTGCCTAGTTGCGAGGGACAACTCGGAATTCTCCTCGAGGCTTGGCAGGGCAATTGGGACGCCTCTCCAGCTGAGGAGGGAGACCAAGGGTCCCTTTCCACGTGCCACAGGAATCCTGGGACTCCTATCAAGTTTCACGAGGAGTCAGGCATCGTCTCCTTTTTAGGCACTGATCTCCGCGTACCTCTGGAGTTTTCAAAGGATGTGAGGCCTCCGGTCGAGATGAGGTGGGGAACTAGGTCTTTCTCTGTGGTCTCCACAGGGGATTCAGACATCCTTTCCTCTTGGGAGATGCAAGTCGAGCCTGCATTCAAGTCCCTGCAGGGATATCCGGCCTTAATTCGAGTCAGGGCATCGCGGTGTCCATTCCACTTGAGGCCGCTAACTCAGGGTCCCTCTCACATACCTAGAGCTGAGAGAAGCCTCCTCTTGAGGTGCTTGTGGTAAGGTGGTATTCCCTGGAGTGGAAGCCAGGGACTAACCTCTCATCTCGAGTTGATTTTTGGTCCCCGGAGCTTTTTCGACTTGCTACAGTGACCTCAGGATCCCTCTAGCCTTGAAACAGTGTTCTTGGGGTTTCTCTGGAGTGCCATCAAGGAAATCAAGGCTCCTTTCATGTGTGATGTGCAACACGGAATTGCTCTGCACGCAGCGTATGGGATCGAGCCTCATCTCGCGGCGAGGGGGAAGTCTCATGGTTTTTCTCGAGTTGCGGTGGAAACCTGGGGTATATTCTCGAGTTACGACGGGGATGGCCCTTCCACCCACGTGTTTGTTCAGCCACGTCAGAACTCCTGCCTAGTTGCGAGGGACAACTCGGGATTCTCCTCGAGGCTTGGCAGGGCAATTGGGACGCCTCTCCAGCTGAGGCGGGAGACGAAGGGTCCCTTTTCACGTGCCACAGGAATCCTGGGAGTCCTATCAAGTTTCATGAGGAGTCAGGCATCGACTCCTTTGGAGGCACTTATCTCCGCGTACCTCTGGAGTTTTCAAAGGATGTGAGGCCTCCGGTCGCGATGAGGTGGGGAACTAGGTCTTTCTCTGTGGTCTCCACAGGGGATTCAGACATCCTTTCCTCTTGGGAGATGCAAGTGGAGCCTGCATTCAAGTCAATGCAGGGATATTCGGCCTTATTTCGAGTCAGGGCATCGCGGTGTCCATTCCACTTGAGGCCGCAAACTCAGGGTCCCTCTCACATACCTACAGCTGACAGAAGCCTCCTCTTGAGGTGTTTGTGGTAAGGTGGTATTCCTCTGGAGTCGAAGCCAGGGACTAACCTCTCATCTCGAGTTGATTTTTGGTCCACGGAGCTCTTTTGTGTGGCTACAGTAACCTCAGGATCCCTCTAGCCTTGAAACAGTGTTCTTGGGGTTTCTCTGGAGTGCCATCAAGGAAATCAAGGCTCCTTTCATGTGTGATGTGCAACACGGAATTGCTCTGCACGCAGTGCAGGATATCGAGCCTCATCTCGCGGCGAGGGGGAAGTCTCATGGTTTCTCTCGAGTTGCGGTGAGAACCTGGGATATATTCTCGAGTTACGACGGGGATGGCCCTTCCACCCACGTGTTTGTTCAGCCACGTCAGGACTCCTGCCTAGTTGCGAGGGACAACTCGGGATTCTCCTCGAGGCTCGGCAGGGCAATTGGGACGCCTCTCCAGCTGAGGCGGGAGACCAAGGGTCCCTTTCCACGTGCCACAGCAATCCTGGGACTCCTATCAAGTTTCCCGAGGAGTCAGGCATCCTCTCCTTTGGAGGCACTGATCTCCGCGTACCTCTGGAGTTTTCAAAGGATGTGAGGCCTCCGGTCGCGATGAGGTGGGGAACTAGGTCGTTCTCTGTGGTCTCCACAGGGGATTCATACATCCTTTCGTCTTGGGAGATGCAAGACGAGCCTGCATTCCAGTCACTGCAGGGATATCCGGCCTTATTTCGAGTCAGGGCTTCGCGGTGTCCATTCCACTTGAGGCCGCAAACTCAGGGTCCCTGTCACATACCTAGAGCTGAGAGAAGCCTCCTCTTGAGGTGCTTGTGGTTAGGTGGTATTCCTCTGGAGTCGAAGCCAGGGACTAACCTCTCATCTCGAGTTGATTTTTGGTCCACGGAGCTCTTTTGTGTTGCTACAGTGACCTCAGGATCCCTCTAGCCTTGAAACAGTGTTCGTGGGTTTTCTCTGGAGTGCCATCAAGGAAATCAAGGCTCCTTTAATGTGTGATGTGCAACACGGAATTGCTCTGCACGCACTGCAGGGGAATCGGGCCTCATTTCGCAGCGAGGGGGAAGTCTCATGGTTTTCCTCGAGTTGCGGCGGGAACCTGAGGTATATTCTCGAGTTACGACGGGGATGGCCCTTGCACACACGTGTTTGTTCAGCGACGGCAGGACTCCTGCCTAGTTGCAAGGGACAACTCGGGATTCTCCTCGAGGCTTGGCAGGGCAATAGGGACGCCTCTCCAGCTGAGGCGGGAGACCAAGGGTCCCTTTCCACGTGCCACAGGAATCCTGGGACTCCTATCAAGTTTCACGAGGAGTCAGGCATCGTCTCCTTTGGAGGCACTGATCTCCGTGTACCTCTGGAGTTTTCAAAGGATGTGAGCCCTCCGGTAGCGATGAGGTGGGGAACTAGGTCTTTCTCTGTGGTCTTCACAGGGGATTCACACATCCTTTCGTCTTGGGAGATGCAAGACGAGCCTGCATTCAAGTCACTGCAGGGATATCCGGCCTTATTTCGCGTCAGGGCATTGCTGTGTCCATTCCACTTGAGGCCGCAAACTCAGGGTCCCTCTCACATACCTAGAGCTGAGAGAAGCCTCCGCTTGAGGTGCTTGTGGTAAGCTGGTATTCCTCTGGAGTCGAAGCCAGGGACTAACCTCTCATCTCGAGTTGATTCTTGGTCCACGGAGCTCTTTCGTGTTGCTACAGTGACCTCAGGATCCCTCTAGCCTTGAAACAGTGTTCTTGGGGTTTCTCTGGAGTGCCATCAAGGAAATCAAGGCTCCTTTCATGTGTGATGTGCAACACGGAATTGCTCTGCACGCAGTGTAGGGGAATCGGGCCTCATCTCGCGGCGAGGGGGAAGTCTCATGGTTTTTCTCGAGTTGCGGCGGGAACCTGGGGTATATTCTCGAGTTACGACGGGGATTGCCTTTCCACACACGTGTTTCTTCAGCGACGTCAGGACTCCTGCCTAGTTGCGAGGGACAACTCGAGATTCTCCTCGAGGGTTGGCAGGGCAATTGGGACGCCTCTCCAGCTGAGGCGGGAGACCAAGGGTCCCTTTCCACGTGCCACAGGAATCCTGGGACTCCTATCAAGTTTCACGAGGAGTCAGGAATCGTCTCCTTTGGAGGCACTGATCTCCGCGTGCCTCTGGAGTTTTCAAAGGATGTGAGGCCTCCGGTCGCGATGAGGTGGGGAACTAATTCTTTCTCTGTGGTCTGCACAGGGGATTCAGACATCTTTTCGTCTTGGGAGATGCAAGACGAGTCTGCATTCAAGTCACTGCAGGGATATCCGGCCTTATTTCGCGTCAGGGCATCACAGTGTCCATTCCACTTGAGGCCGCAAAATCAGGGTCCCTCTCAAATACCTAGAGCTGAGAGAAGCTTACTCTTGAGGTGCTTGTGGTAAGGTGGTATTCCTCTGGAGTCGAAGCCAGGGACTAACTTCTCATCTCGAGTTGATTTTTGGTCCACGGAGCTCTTTCCTGTTGCTACAGTGACCTCAGGATCCCTCTAGCCTTGAAACAGTGTTCTTGGGGTTTCTCTGGAGTGCCATCAAGGAAATCAAGGCTCCTTTCATGTGTGATGTGCAACACGGAATTGCTCTGCACGCAGTGCAGGGGAATCGGGCCTCATCTCGCGGCGAGGGGGAAGTCTCATGGTTTTTCTCGAGTTGCGGCGGGAACCTGTGGTATATTCTCGAGTTACGATGGGGATGTTCCTTCCACCCACGTGTTTGTTCAGCGACGTCAGGACTCCTGCCTAGTTGCGAGGGACAACTCGGGATTCTCCTCGAGGCTTGGCAGGGCAATTAGGACGCCTCTCCAGCTGAGGCGGGAAACCAAGGGTCCCTTTCCACGTGCCACAGGAATCCTGGGACTCCTATCAAGTTTGACGAGGAGTCAGGCATTGGCTCCTTTGGAGGCACTGATCTCCGCGTACCTCTGGAGTTTTCAAAGGATGTGAGGCCTCCGGTCACGATGCGGTGGGGAACTAGGTCTTTCTCTGTGGTCTCCACAGGTGATTTAGACATCCTTTCGTCTTGGGAGATGCAAGACGAGCCTGCATTCAAGTCACTGCAGGGATATCCGGCCTTATTTCGAGTCAGGGCAACGTGGTGTCCATTCGACTTGAGGCTGCAAACTCAGGGTCCCTCTCACATACCAAGAGCTGAGAGAAGCCTCCTCTTGAGGTGCTTGTGTTAAGGTGGTATTCCTCTGGAGTCGAAGCCAGGGAATAACCTCTCATCTCGAGTTGATTTTTGGTCCACGGAGCTCTTTCGTGTTGCTACAGTGACCTCAGGATCCCTCTAGCCTTGAAACAGTGTTCTTGGGGTTTCTCTGGAGTGCCATGAAGGAAATCAAGGTTCCTTTCATGTGTGATGTGCAACACGGAATTTCTCTGCCCGCAGTGTAGGGGAATCGGGCCTCATCTCGCAGCGAGGGGGAAGTCTCATGGTTTTTCTCGAGTTGCGGCGGGAACCTGGGGTATATTCTCGAGTTACGACGGGGATGGCCATTCCACCCACGGATTTGTTCACCGACGTCAGGACTCCTGCCTAGTTGCGAGGGACCAATCGGGATTCTCCTCGAGGCTTGGCTGGGCAATTGGGACGCCTCTCCAGCAGAGGCGAGAGACCAAGGGTCCCTTTCCACGTGCCACAGGAATCCTGGGACTCCTATCAAGTTTCACGAGGAGTCAGGCATCGTCTCCTTTGGAGGCACTGATCTTCGCGTACCTCTAGAGTTTTCAAAGGATGTGAGGCCTCCGGTCGCGATGAGGTGGGGAACTAGGTCATTCTCTGTGGTCTCCACATGGGATTCAGACATCCTTTCGTCTTGGGAGATGCAAGACGAACCTGCATACTAGTCATTGCAGGGATATAAGGACTTATTTCGAGTCAGGGCATAGCGGTGTCCATTCCACTTGGGGCCGCAAACTCAGGGTCCCTCTCACATACCTAGAGCTGAGAGAAGTCTCCTCTTGAGGTGCTTGTGGTAAGGTGGTATTCCTCTGGAGTCGAAGCCAGGGACTAACCCCTCATCTCGAGTTGATTTTTGGTCCACGGAGCACTTTCGTGTTGCTACAGTGACCTCAGGATCCCTCTAGCCTTGAAACAGTCTTCTTGCGGTTTCTCTGGAGTGCCATCAAGGAAATCAAGGCTCCTTTCATGTGTGACGTGCAACACGGAATTGCTCTGCACGCAGTGCAGGGGAATCGTGCCTCATCTCGCGGCGAGGGGGAAGTCTCATGGTTTCTATCGAGTTGCGGCGGGAATCTAGGCTATATTCTCGAGTTAGGGCTGGGATGGCCCTTCCACCCACGTGTTTGTTCAGCGACGGCAGGACTCCTGCCTAGTTGCGAGGGACACCTCGGGATTCTCCTCGAGGCTTGGCAGGGCAATTGGGGTGCCTCTCCAGCTGAGGCGGGAGACCAAGGGTCCCTTTCCACGTGCCACAGGAATCCTGGGACTCCTATCAAGTTTCACGAGGAGTCAGGCATCGTCCCCATTGGAGGCACTGATCTCCGCGTACCTCTGGAGTTTTCAAAGGATGTGAGGCCTCCGGTCGCGATGAGGTGGGGAACTAGGTCTTTCTCTGTGGTCTGCACAGGGGATTCAGACATCTTTTCGTCTTGGGAAATGCAAGACAAGCCTGCATTCAAGTCACTGCAGGGATATCCGGCCTTATTTCGCGTCAGGGCATCGCAGTGTCCATTCCACTTGAGGCCGCAAAATCAGGGTCCCTCTCACATACCTAGAGCTGAGAGAAGCCTCCTCTTGAGGTGCTTGTGGTAAGGTGGTATTCCTCTGGAGTCGAAGCCAGGGACTAACCTCTCATCTCGAGTTGATTTTTGGTCCACGGAGCTCTTTCGTGTTGCTACAGTGACCTCAGGATCCCTCTAGCCTTGAAACAGTGTTCTTGGGGTTTCTCTGGAGTGCCATCAAGGAAATCAAGGCTCCTTTCATGTGTGATGTGCAACACCGAATTGCTCTGCACGCCGTGTAGGGAAATCGGGCCTCATCTCGCGGCGAGGGGGAAGTCTCATGGTTTTTCTCGAGTTGCGGCGGTAACCTGGGGTATATTCTCGAGTTTCCACAGGGATGGCCCTTCCACCCACGTGTTTGTTCAGCCACGTCAGGACTCCTGCCTAGTTGCGAGGGACAACTCGGGATTCTCCTCGAGGCTTGGCAGGGCAATTGGGACGCCTCTCCAGCTGAGGCGGGAGACCAAGGGTCCCTTTCCACGTGCCACAGGAATCCGGGGACTCCTATCAAGTTTCACGGGGAGTCAGGCATCGTCTCCTTTGGAGGCATTGATCTCCGCGTACCTCTGGAGTTTTCAAAGGATGTGAGGCCTCCGGTCGCGATGAGGTGGGGAACTAGGTCTTTCTCTGTGGTCTCCACAGAGGATTCAGACATCCTTTCGTCTTGGGAGATGCAAGACGAGCCTGCATTTATGTCAATGCAGGGATATCCGGCCTTATTTCGAGTCAGGGAATCGCAGTGTCCATTCCACTTGAGGCCGCAAACTCAGGGTCCCTCTCACATACCTAGAGCTGAGAGAAGCCTCCTCTTGAGGTGCTTGTGTTAAGGTGGTATTCCTCTGGAGTCGAAGCCAGGGACTATCCTCTCATCTCGAGTTGATTTTTGGTCCACGGAGCTCTTTCGTGTTGCTACAGTGACCTCAGGATCCCTCTAGCCTTGAAACAGTGTTCTTGGGGTTTCTCTGGAGTGCCATGAAGAAAATCAAGGCTCCTTTCATGTGTGATGTGCAATAGGGAATTTCTCTGCCCGCAGTGTAGGGAAATCGGGCCTCATCTCGCAGCGAGGGGGAAGTCTCATGGTTTTTCTCGAGTTGCGGCGGTAACCTGGGGTATATTCTCGAGTTACGATGGGGATGGCCCTTCCACCCACGTGTTTGTTCAACCACTTCAGGACTCCTGCCTAGTTGTGAGGGACAACTCGGGATTCTCCTCGAGGCTTGGCAGGGCAATTGGGACGCCTCTTCAGCTGAGGCGGGAGACCAAGGGTCCCTTTCCACGTGCCACAGGAATCCTGGGACTCCTATCAAGTTTCACGGGGAGTCAGGCATCGTCTCCTTTGGAGGCATTGATCTCCGCGTACCCCTGGAGTTTTCAAAGGATGTGAGGTGTCCGGTCGCGATGAGGTGGGGAACTAGGTCTTTCTCTGTGGTCTCCACAGAGGATTCAGACATCCTTTCGTCTTGGGAGATGCAAGACGAGCCTGCATTTATGTCAATGCAGGGATATCCGGCCTTATTTCGAGTCAGGGCATTGCCGTGTCCATTCCACTTGAGGCTACAAACTCAGGGTCCCTCTCACATACCTAGAGCTGTGAGAAGCCTCCTCTTGAGGTGCTTGTGGTTAGGTGGTATTCCTCTGGAGTCGAAGTTAGGGACTAACCTCTCATCTCGAGTTGATTTTTCGTCCACGGAGTTCTTTCGTGTTGCTACAGTGACCTCAGGATCCCTCTAGCCTTGAAACAGAGATCTTGGGGTTTCTCTGGAGTGCCATGAAGGAAATCAAGGCTCCTTACATGTGTGATGTGCAACACGGAATTTCTCTGCCCGCAGTGCAGGGGAATCGGGCCTCATCTCGCGGTGAGGGGGAAGTCTCATGGTTTATCTCGAGTTGCGGCGGGAACCTGGGCTATATTATCGAGTTACGATGGGAAAGGCCCATCCACCCACGTGTTTGTACAACGACGTCAGGACTCCTGCCTAGTTGGGAGGGACAACTCGGGATTCTCCTCGAGGCTTGGCAGGGCAGTTAGGACGCCTCTCCAGCTGAGGCGGGAAGCCAAGGGTCCCTTTCCACGTGCCACAGCAATCCTGGGACTCCTATCAAGTTTGACGAAGAGTCAGGCATTGGCTCCTTTGGAGGCACTGATCTCTGCGTACCTCTGGAGTTTTCAAAGGATGTGAGGCCTCCGGTCGCGATGAGGTAGGGAACTAGGTCTTTCTCTGTGGTCTCCACAGGTGATTCAGACATCCTTACGTCTTGGGAGATGCAAGACGAGCCTGCAGTCAAGTCACTGCAGGGATATCCGGCCTTATTTCGAGTCAGGGCATCATGGTGTCCATTCGACTTGGGGCCGCAAACTCAGGGTCCCTCTCACATACCTAGAGCTGAGAGAAGCCTCCTCTTGAGGTGCTTGTGTTAAGGTGGTATTCCTCTGGAGTCGAAACCAGGGACTAACCTCTCATCTCGAGTTGATTTTTGGTCCACGGAGCTCTTTCGTGTTGCTACAGTGACCTCAGGATCCCTCTAACCTGGAAACAGTGTTCTTGGGGTTTCTCTGGAGTGCCATGAAGAAAATCAAGGCTCCTTTCATGTGTGATGTGCAACAGGGAATTTCTCTGCCCGCAGTTTAGGGAAATCGGGCCTCATCTCGCAGCGAGGGTGAAGTCTCATGGTTTTTCTCGAGCTGCGGCGGGAACCTGGGGTATATTCTCGAGTTACGACGGGGATGGCCCTTCCACCCACGTGTTTGTTCAGCCACGTCAGGACTCCTGCCTAGTTGCGAGGGACAACTCAGGATTCTCCTCGAGGCTTGGCAGGGCAATTGGGACGCCTCTCCAGGTGAGGCGGGAGACCAAGGGTCCCCTTCCACGTGCCACAGGAATCCTGGGACTCCTATCATGTTTCAGAGGTGTCAGGCATCGTCTCCTTTGGAGGCATTGATCTCCGCGTACCTCTGGAGTTTTCAAAGGATGTGAGGCCTCCGGTCGCGATGAGGTGGGGAACTAGGTCTTTCTCTGTGGTCTCCACAGGGGATTCAGACATCCTTTCATCTGAAGAGATGCAAGACGAGCCTGCATTCAAGTCACTGCAGGGATATCCGGCATTATTTCCTGTCAGGGCATAGCGGTGTCCATTCCACTTGATTCTGCAAACTCAGGGTCCCTCTCACATAGCTAGAGCTGAGAGAAGCCTCCTCTTGAGGTGCTTGTGGTAAGGTGGTATTCCTCTGGAGTCGAAGCCAGGGACTAAGCTCTCATCTCGAGTTGATTTTTGGTCCACGGAGCTCTTTCATGTTGCTACAGTGACCTCAGGATACCTCTAGCCTTGAAACAGGGTTCTTGGGGTTTCTCTGGAGTGCCATCAAGGAAATCAAGGCTCCTTTCATGTGTGATGTGCAACACGGAATTGCTCTGCACGCAGTGCAGGGGAATCGGGCCTCATCTCGCGGCGAGGGGGAAGTCTCATGGTTTTTCTCGAGTTGCGGCGGGAACCTGGGTTATATTCTCGAGTTACGACGGGGATGGCCCTTCCACCCACGTGTTTGTTCAGCGACGGCAGGACTCCTGCCTAGTTGCGAGGGACAACTCGGGATTCTCCTCGAGGCTTGGCAGGGCAATTGGGACGTCTCTCCAGCTGAGGCTGGAGACCAAGGGTCCCTTTCCACGTGCCACAGGAATCCTGGGACTCCTATCAAGTTTCACGAGGAGTCAGGCATTGTTTCCTTTGTAGGCATTGATCTCCGCGTACCTCTGGAGTTTTCAAAGGATGTGAGGCCTCCGGTCGCGATGAGGTGGGAAACTAGGTCTTTCTCTGTGGTCTCCACAGGGGATTCAGACATCCTTTCGTCTTGGCAGATGCAAGACGACCCTGCTTTCAAGTCACTGCAGGGATATTCAGCCGTACTTCGAGTCAGGGCATCGCAGTGTCCATTCCACTTGAGGCCGCAAACTCAGGGTCCCTCTCACATACCTAGAGCTGAGAGAGGCCTCCTCTTGAGGTGCTTGTGGTAAGGTGGTATTCCTCTGGAGTCGAAGCCAGGGACTAACCCCTCATCTCGAGTTGATTTTTGGTCCACGGAGCTCTTTCGTGTTGCTACAGTGACCTCAGGATCCCTCTAGCCTTGAAACAGTGTTCTTGGGGTTTCTCTGGAGTGTCATCAAGGAAATCAAGGCTCCTTTCATGTGTGATATGCAACACGGAATTGCTGTGCACGCAGTGCAGGGGATTCGGGCCTCATTTTGCGGGGAGGGGGACGTCTCATGGTTTTTCTCGAGTTGCGGCGGGAACCTGGGGTATATTCTCGAGTTACGACAGGGATGGCCCTTCCACACACGTGTTTGTTCAGCCAAGTGAGTACTCCTGCCTAGTTGCGAGGGACAACTCGGGATTCTCCTCGAGGCTTGGCAGGGCAATTGGGACGCCTCTCCAGCTGAGGCGGGAGACCAAGGGTCCCTTTCCACGTGCCACAGGAATCCTGGGACTCCTATCAAGTTTCATGAGGAGTCAGGCATCGTTTCCTTTGGAGGCATTGATCTCCGCGTACCTCTGGAGTTTTCAAAGGATGTGAGGCCTCCGGTCGCGATGAGGTGGGGAACTAGGTCTTTCTCTGTGGTCTCCACAGAGGATTCAGACATCCTTTCGTCTTGGGAGATGCAAGACGAGCCTGCATTTATGTCAATGCAGGGATATCCGGCTTTATTTCGAGTCAGGGCTTTGCCGTGTCCATTCCACTTGAGGTTGCAAACTCAGGGTCCCTCTCACACACCTAAAGCTGCGAGAAGCCTCCTCTTGAGGTGCTTGTGGTTAGGTGGTATTCCTCTGGAGTCGAAGCCAGGGACTAACCTCTCATCTAGAGTTGATTTTTGGTCCACGAAGCTCTTTCGTGTTGCTACAGTGACCTCAGGATCCCTCTAACCTGGAAACAGTGTTCTTGGGGATTCTCTGGAGTGCCATGAAGAAAATCAAGGCTCCTTTCATATGTGATGTGCAACAGGGAATTTCTCTGCCCGCAGTGTAGGGAAATCGGGCCTCATCTCGCAGCGAGGGGGAAGTCTCATGGTTTTTCTCGAGTTGCGGCGGTAACCAGGGGTATATTCTCGAGTTACGATGGGGATGGCCCTTCCACCCACGTGTTTGTTCAGCCACGTCAGGACTCCTGCCTAGTTGCGAGGGACAACTCGGGATTCTCCTCGAGGCTTGGCAGGGCAATTGGGACGCCTCTCCAGCTGAGGCGGGAGACCAAGGGTCCCTTTCCACGTGCCACAGGAATCCGGGGACTCCTATCAGGTTTCACGAGGAGTCAGGCATCGTCTCCTTTGGAGGCATGGATCTCCGCGTACCTCTGGAGTTTTCAAAGGATGTGAGGCGTCCGGTCGCGATGAGGTGGGGAACTAGGTCTTTCTCTGTGGTCTCCACAGAGGATTCAGACAACCTTTCATCTTGGGAGATGCAAGACGAGCCTGAATTTATGTCAATGCAGGGATATCCGGCCTTATTTCGAGTCAGGGCATCGCGGTGTCCATTCCACTTGAGGCTTCTAACACAGGGTCCCTCTCACATACCTAGAGCTCAGAGAAGCCTCCTCTTGAGGTGCTTGTGGTAAGGTGGTATTCCTCTGGAGTCAAAGCCAGGGACTAACCCCTCATCTCGAGTTGATTTTTGGTCCACGGAGCTCTTTCGTGTTGCTACAGTGACCTCAGGATCCCTCTAGCCTTGAAACAGTGTTCTTGGGGTTTCTCTGGAGTGCCATCAAGGAAATCAAGGCTCCTTTCATGTGTGATGTGCCACACGGAATTGCTATGCACGCAGCGTAGGGGATCGGGCCTCATCTCGAGGCGAGGGGGAAGTCTCATGGTTTTTCTCGAGTTGCGGCGGGAACCTGGGGTATATTCTCGAATTACGACGGGGATGGCCCTTCCACCCACGTGTTTGTTCAGCGACGGCAGGACTCCTGCCTAGTTGCGAGGGACAACACGGGATTCTCCTCGAGGCTTGGCAGGGCAATTGGGACGCCTCTCCACCTGAGGTGGGAGACCAAGAGTCCCTTTCTACGTGCCACAGGAATCCTGGGACTCCTATCAAGTTTCATGAGGAGTCAGGCATCGTCTCCTTTGGAGGCACTGATCTCCACGTACCTCTGGAGTTTTCAAAGGATGTGAGGCCTCCGGTCGCGATGAGGTGGGGAACTAGGTCTTTCTCTGTGGTCTCCACAAAGGATTCAGACATCCATTCGTCTTGGGAGATGCAAGACGAGCCTGCATTTATGTCAATGCAGGGATATCCGGCCTTATTTCGAGTCAGGGCATTGCGGTGTCCATTCCACTTGAGGCTGCAAACTCAGGGTCCCTCTCACATACCTAAAGCTGCGAGAGCCTCCTCTTGAGGTGCTTGTGGTTAGGTGGTATTCCTCTGGAGTCGAAGCCAGGGACTAACCTCTCATCTCGAGTTGATTTTTGGTCCACGGAGCTCTTTTATGTGGCTACAGTGACCTCAGGATCCCTCTAGCCTTGAAACAGTGTTCTTGGGGTTTCTCTGGAGTGCCATCAAGGAAATCAAGGCTCCTTTCATGTGTGATGTGCAACACGGAATTGCTCTGCACGCAGTTTAGGGGAATCGGGCCTCATCTCGTGGCGAGGGGGAAGTCTCATGGTTTTTCTCGAGTTGCGGCGGGAACCTGGGCTATATTCTCGAGTTACGACGGGGATGGCCCTTCCACCCACGTGTTTGTTCAGCGACGCAGGACTCCTGCCTAGTTGCGAGGGACAACTCGGGATTCTCCTCGAGGCTTGGCAGGGCAATTGGGACGCCTCTCCAGCTGAGGCGGGAGACCAAGGGTCCCTTTCCACGTGCCACAGCAATCCTGGGACTCCTATCAAGTTTCCCCAGGAGTCAGGCATCCTCTCCTTTGGAGGCACTATTCTCGGTGTACCTCTGGAGTTTTCAAAGGATGTGAGGCCTCCGGTCGGGATGAGGTGGGGAACTAGGTCTTTCTCTGTGGTCTCCACAGGGGATTCAGACATCCTTTCGTCTTGGGAGATGCAAGACGAGCCTGCATTCAAGTCACTGCAGGGATATCCGGCCGTATTTCGAGTCAGGGCATCGCAGTGTCCATTCCACTTCAGGGCGCAAACTCAGGGTCCCTCTCACATACCTAGAGCTGAGAGAAGCCTCCTCTTGAGGTGCTTGTGGTAAGGTGGTATTCCTCTGGAGTCGAAGCCAGGGACTAACACCTCATCTCGAGTTGATTTTTGGTCCACGGAGCTCTTTCGTGTGGCTACAGTGACCTCAGGATCCCTCTAGCCTTGAAACAGTGTTCTTGGGGTTTCTCTGGAGTGCCATCAAGGAAATCAAGGCTCCTTTCATGTGTGATATGCAACACGGAATTGCTCTGCACGCAGTGCAGCGGATTCGGGCCTCATTTTGCGGGGAGGGGCAAGTCTCATGGTTTTTCTCGAGTTGCGGCGGGAACCTGGGGTATATTCTCGAGTTACGACAGGGATGGCCCTTCCACACACGTGTTTGTTCAGCCAAGTGAGTACTTCTGCCTAGTTGCGAGGGACAACTCGGGATTCTCCTCGAGGCTTGGCAGGGCAATTGGGACGCCTCTCCAGCTGAGGCCGGAGACCAAGGGTCCCTTTCCACGTGCCACAGGAATCCTGGGACTCCTATCAAGTTTCATGAGGAGTCAGGCATCGTTTCCTTTGGAGGCATTGATCTCCGCGTACCTCTGGAGTGTTCAAAGGATGTGAGGCCTCCGGTCGCGATGAGGTGGGGAACTAGGTCTTTCTCTGTGGCCTCCACAGAGGATTCAGACATCCCTTCGTCTTGGGAGATGCAAGACGAGCCTGCATTTATGTCAATGCAGGGATATCCGGCCTTATTTCGAGTCAGGGCATTGCGGTGTCCATTCCACTTGAGGCTGCAAACTCAGGGTCCCTCTCACATACCTAAAGCTGCGAGAAGCCTCCTCTTGAGGTGCTTGTGGTTAGGTGGTATTCCTCTGGAGTCGAAGTTAGAGACTAACCTCTCATCTCGAGTTGATTTTTGGTTCACGGAGTTCTTTCGTGTTGCTACAGTGACCTCAGGATCCCTCTAGCCTTGAAACAGTGATCTTGGGGTTTCTCTGGAGTGCCATGAAGGAAATCAAGGCTCCTTTCATGTGTGATGTGCAACACGGAATTTCTCTGCCCGCAGTGCAGGGAAATCGGGCCTCATCTCGCGGTGAGGGGGAAGTCTCATGGTTTATCTCGAGTTGGGGCGGGAACCTGGGCTATATTATCGAGTTACGATGGAAATGGCCCATCCACCCACGTGTTTGTACAACGACGTCAGGACTCCTGCCTAGTTGCGAGGGACAACTCGGGATTCTCCTCGAGGCTTGGCAGGGCAATTGGGACGCCTCTCCAGCTGACGCGGGAGACCAAGGGTCCCTTTCCCCGTGTCAGAGGAATCCTGGGACACCTATCAAGTTTCACGAGAAGTCAGGCATCGTCTCCTTTTTAGGCACTGATCTCCGCATCCCTCTGGAGTTTTCCAAGGATGTGAGGCCTCCTGTCGCCATGAGGTGGGGAACTAGGTCTTTCTCTGTGGTCTCCACAGGGGATTCAGACATCCTTTCGTCTTGGGAGATGCAAGACGAGCCTGCATTCAAGTCACTGCAGGCATATCCAGCCTTATTTCGAGTCAGGGCATTGCGGTGTCCATTCCACTTGAGGTTGCAAACTCAGGGTCTCTCTCACATACCTAGAGCTGAGAGAAACCTCCTCTTGAGGTGCTTGTAGTAAGGTGATATTCCTCTGGAGTCGAAGCCAGGGACTAACCTCTCATCTCGAGTTGATTTGTGGTACACAGAGCTCTTTCGTGTTGCTACAGTGACCTCAGGATCCGTCTAGCCTTGAAACAGTGTGCTTGGCTTTCTCTGGAGTGCCATCAAGGAAATCAAGGCTCCTTTCCTGTGTGATGTGCAACACGTCATTGCTCTGCACGCAGTGCAGGGGAATCGGGCCTCATCTCGCGGCGAGGGGGAAGTCTCATGGTTTTTCTCGAGTTGCGGCGGGAACCTGGGGTATATTCTCGAGTTACGACGGGGATGGCCCTTCCACACACGTGTTTGTTCAGCGACGTCAGGACTCCTGCCTAGTTGCGAGGGACAACTCGGGATTCTCCTCGAGGCTTGGCAGGGCAATTGGGTCGCCTCTCGAGTTGAGGCGGGAGACCAAGGGTCCCTTTCCACGTGCCACAGGAATCCTGGGACTCCTATCAAGTTTCACGAGAAGTCAGGCATCGTCTCCTTTGGAGGCACTGATCTCCGCATCCCTCTGGAGTTTTCAAAGGATGTGAGGCCTCCGGTCGCTATGAGGTGGGGAACTACGTCTTTCTCTGTGGTCTCCACAGATGATTCAGACATACTTTCGTCTTGGGAGTTGCAAGACGAGCCTGCATTCAAGTCACTGCAGGCATATCCGGCCTTATTTCAAGTCATGGCATCGCGTTGTCCATTCCACTTAAGGCCGCAACTCAAGGTCCCTCTCACATACCTAGAGCTGAGAGAAGCCTCCTCTTGAGGTGCTTGTGGTAAGGTGGTATTCCTCTGGAGTCGAAGCCAGGGACTAACCTCTCATCTCGAGTTGATTTTGGTCCATGGAGCTCTTTCGTGTTGCTACAGTGACCTCAGGATCCCTCTAGCCTTGAAACAGTGTTCTTGGGCTTTCTCTGGAGTGCCATCAAGGAACTCAAGGCTCCTTTCCTGTGTGATGTGTAACACGGCATTGCTCTGCACGCAGTGCAGGGGAATCGGGCCTCATCTCGCGGTGAGGGGGAATTCTCATGGTTTTTCTCAAGTTGCGGCGGGAACCTGGGGTATATTCTAGAGTTACGACAGGGATGGCCCTTCCACACACGTGTTTGTTCAGCGACGTCAGTACTCCTGCCTAGTTGCGAGGGACAACTCGGGATTCTCCTCGAGGCTTGGCAGGGCAATTGGGACGCCTCTCCAGCTAAGACAGGAGACCAAGCGTCCCTTTCCATGTGCCACAGGAATCCTGGGACTCCTATCAAGTTTCTCGAGGAGTCAGGCACCGTCTCCTTTGGAGACACTGATCTCCGCGTCCCTCTGGAGCTTTCCAAGGATGTGAGGCCTCCGGTCGCGATGAGGTGGGGAACTAGGTTTTTCTCTGTGGTCTCCACAAGGGATTCAGATATCCTATCGTCTTGGGATATGCAAGACGAGCCTGCATTCAAGTCTCTGCAGGCATATCCGGCCTTATTTCGAGTCAGGGCATCTCGGTGTCCATTCCACTTGAGGCCGCAAACTCAGGGTCCCTCTCACATAGCTAGAGCTGAGAGAAGCCTCCTCTTGAGGTGCTTGTGGTAAGGTGGTATTCCTCTGGAGTCGAAGCCAGGGACTAACCTCTCATCTCGAGTTGATTTTTGGTCCACGGAGCTCTTTCGTGTTGCTACAGTGACCTCAGGATCCCTCTAGCCTTGAAACAGTGTTCTTGGCTTTCTCTGGAGTGCCATCAAGGAAATCAAGGCTCCTTTCCTGTGTGATGTGCAACACGTCATTGCTCTGCACGCAGTGCAGGGGAATCGGGCCTCATCTCCCGGCGAGGGGGAAGTCTCATGGTTTTTCTCGAGTTGCGGCGGGAACCTGGGGTATATTCTCGAGTTATGACGGGGATGGCCCTTCCACACACGTGTTTGTTCAGCGACGTCAGGACTCCTGCCTAGTTGTGAGGGACAACTCTGGATTCTCCTCGAGGCTTGGCAGGGCAATTGGGACGCCTCTCCAGCTGAGGCGGGAGACCAAGGGTCCCTTTCCACGTGCCACAGGAATCCTGGGACTCCTATCAAGTTTCACGAGGAGTCAGGCATCGTCTCCTTGGAGGCACTGATCTCCGCATCCCTCTGGAGTTTTCCAAGGATGTGAGGCCCTCGGTCGCGATGAGGTGGGGAACCAGGTCTTTCTCTGTGGTCTCCACAGGGGATTCAGACATACTTTCGTCTTGGGAGATGCAAGACGAGCCTGCATTCAAGGCACTGCAGGCATATCCGGCCTTATTTCGAGTCAGGGCATCGCGGTGTCCATTCCACTTGAGGCCGCAAACTCAGGTTCCCTCTCACTTAACTAGAGGTGAGAGAAGCCTCCTCTTGAGGTGCTTGTGGTAAGGTGCTATTCCTCTGAAGTCAAAGCCAGAGACTAACCTCTCATCTCGAGTTGATTTGTGGTTCACGGAGCTCTTTCGTGTTGCTACAGTGACCTCAGGATCCCTCTAGCCTTGAAACAGTGTTCTTGGGCTTTCTCTGGAGTGCCATCAAGGAAATCAAGGCTCCTTTCCTGTGTGATGTGCAACACGGCATTGCTCTGCACGCAGTGTAGGGGAATCGGGCCTCATCTCGCGGCGAGGGGGAAGTCTCATGGTTTTTCTCGAGTTGCGGCGGGAACCTGGGGTATATTCTCGAGTTACGACGGGGATGGCCCTTCCACACACGTGTTTGTTCAGCGACGTCAGGACTCCTGCCTAGTTGCGAGGGGCAATTCGGGATTCTCCTCGAGGCTTGGCAGTGCAATTGGGACGCCTCTCCAGCTGAGGCGGGAGACCAAGTGTCCCTTTCCACGTGCCACAGTAATCCTGGGACTCCTATCAAGTTTCACGAGGAGTCAGGCATCGTCTCCTTTGGAGGCACTGATCTCCACGTCCCTCTGGAGTTTTCCAAGGATGTGAGGCCTCCGGTCGCAATGAGGTGGGGAACCAGGTCTTTCTCTGTGGTCTCCACAGGGGATTCAGACATCCTTTCGTCTTGGGAGATGCAAGACGAGCCTGCATTCAAGTCACTGCAGGGATATCCGGCCTTATTTCGAGTCAGGGCATCGCGGTGTCCATTCCACTTGAGGCCGCAAACTCAGGGTCCCTCTCACATACCTAGAGCTGACAGAAGCCTCCTCTTGAGGTGCTTGTGGTAAGGTGGTATTCCTCTGGAGTCGAAGCCAGGGACTAACCTCACATCTCGAGTTGATTTTTGGTCCACGGAGCTCTTTCGTGTTGCTACAGTGACCTCAGGATCCCTCTAGCCTTGAAACAGTGTTCTTGGGCTTTCTCTGGAGTGCCATCAAGGAACTCAAGGCTCCCTTCCTGTGTGATGTGCAACACGGCATTGCTCTTCATGCAGTACAGGGGAATCTGGCCTCATCTCGCGGTGAGGGGGAATTCTCATGGTTTTTCTCGAGTTGCGGCGGGAACCTGGGGTATATTCTAGAGTTACAACGGGGATGGCCCTTCCACACACCTGTTTGTTCAGCAACGTCAGGACTCCTGCCTAGTTGCGAGGGACAACTCGGGATTCTCCTCGAGGCTTGGCAGGGCAATTGGGACGCCTCTCCAGCTGAGGCGGGAGACCAAGGGTCCCTTTCCATGTGCCACAGGCATCCTGGGACTCCTATCAAGTTTCACGAGGAGTCAGGCATCGTCTCCTTTGGAGGCACTGATCTCCGCATCCCTCTGGAGTTTTCCAAGGATGTGAGGCCTCCTGTCGCCATGAGGTGGGGAACTAGGTCTTTCTCTGTGGTCTCCACAGGGGATTCAGACATCCTTTCGTCTTGGGAGATGCAAGACGAGCCTGCATTCAAGTCACTGCAGGCATATCCAGCCTTATTTCGAGTCAGGGCATCGCGGTGTCCATTCCACTTGAGGCCGCAAATCAGGGTCCCTCTCACATACCTAGAGCTGAGAGAAACCTCCTCTTGAGGTGCTTGTAGTAAGGTGATATTCCTCTGGAGTCGAAGCCAGGGACTAACCTCTCATCTCGAGTTGATTTTTGGTCCACGGAGCTCTTTCGTGTTGCTACAGTGACCTCAGGATCCCTCTAGCCTTGAAACAGTGTTCTTGGGCTTTTTCGGGAGTGCCATCAAGGAAATCAAGGCTCCTTTCCTGTGTGATGTGCAACACGGCATTGCTCTGCACGCAGTGCAGGGGAATCGGGCCTCATCTCGCGGCGAGGGGGAAGTCTCATGGTTTTTCTCGAGTTGCGGCGGGAACCTGGGGTATATTCTCGAGTTACCACGGGGATGGCCCTTCCACACACGTGTTTGTTCAGCGACGTCAGGACTCCTGCCTAGTTGCGAGGGACAACACGGGATTCTCCTCGAGGCTCGGCAGGGCAATTGGGACGCCTCTCCAGCTGAGGCGGGAGACCAAGGGTCCCTTTCCACGTGCCACAGGAATCCTGGGACTCCTATCAAGTTTCACGAGGAGTCAGGCATCGTTTCCTTTGGAGGCACTGATCTCCGCGTACCTCTGGAGTTTTCAAAGGATGTGAGGCCTCCGGTCGCGATGAGGTGGGGAACTAGGTCTTTCTCTGTGGTCTCCACAGGGGATTCAGACATCCTTTCGTCTTGGGAGATGCAAGACAAACCTGCATACTAGTCATTGCAGGGATATCAGGCCTTATTTCGAGTCAGGGCATAGCGGTGTCCATTCCACTTGAGGCCGCTAACTCAGGGTCCCTCTCACATACCTAGAGCTGAGAGAAGCCTCTTCTTGAGGTGCTTGTGGTAAGGTGGTATTCCCTGGAGTCGAAGCCAGGGACTAACCTCTCATCTCGAGTTGATTTTTGGTCCCCGGAGCTCTTTCGACTTGCTACAGTGACCTCCGGATCCCTCTAGCCTTGAAACAGTGTTCTTGGGGTTTCTCTGGAGTGCCATCAAGGAAATCAAGGCTCCTTTCATGTGTGATGTGCCACACGGAATTGCTCTGCAAGCAGTGTAGGGGATCGGGCCTCATCTCGCGGCGAGGGGGAAGTCTCATGGTTTTTCTCGAGTTGCGGCGGGAACCTGGGTTATATTCTCGAGTTACGACGGGGATGGCCCTTCCACCCACGTGTTTGTTCAGCGACGGCAGGACTCCTGCCTAGTTGCGAGGGACAACTCGGGATTCTCCTCGAGGCTTGGCAGGGCAATTGGGACGCCTCTCCAGCTGAGGCGGGAGACCAAGGGTCCCTTTTCACGTGCCACAGGAATCCTGGGACTCCTATCAAGTTTCACGAGGAGTCAGGCATCGTCTCCTTTGGAGTCACTGATCTCCGCATCCCTCTGGAGTTTTCAAAGGATGTGAGGCCTCCGGTCGCGATGAGGTGGGGAACTAGGTCTTTCTCTGTGGTCTCCACAGGGGATTCAGACATCCTTTCCTCTTGGGAGATGCAAGTCGAGCCTGCATTCAAGTCACTGCAGGGATATCCGCCCTTATTTCGAGTCAGGGCATCGCGGTGTCCATTCCACTTGAGGCCGCAAACTCAGGGTCCCTCTCACATACCTAGAGCTGACAGAAGCCTCCTCTTGAGGTGCTTGTGGTAAGGTGGTATTCCTCTGGAGTCGAAGCCAGGGACTAACCTCTCATCTCGAGTTGATTTTTGGTCCACGGAGCTCGTTTGTGTGGCTACAGTAACCTCAGGATCCCTCTAGCCTTGAAACAGTGTTCTTGGGGTTTCTCTGGAGTGCCATCAAGGAAATCAAGGCTCCTTTCATGTGTGATGTGCAACACGGAATTGCTCTGCACGCAGTGCAGGATATCGGGCCTCATCTCGCGGCGAGGGGGAAGTCTCATGGTTTCTCTCGAGTTGCGGTGAGAACCTGGGATATATTCTCGAGTTATGACGGGGATGGCCCTTCCACCCACGTGTTTGTTCAGCGACGTCAGGACTCCTGCCTAGTTGCGAGGGACAACTCGGGATTCTCCTTGAGGCTTGGCAGGGCAATTGGGACGCCTCTCCAGCTGAGGCGGGAGACCAAGGGTCCCTTTCCTCGTGCCAAAGGAATCCTGGGACTCCTATAAATTTTCACGAGGAGTCAGGCATCGTCTCCTTTGGAGGCACTGATCTCCGCGTACCTCTGGAGTTTTCAAAGGATGTGAGGCCTCCGGTCGCGATGAGGTGGGGAACTAGGTCTTTCTATGTGGTCTGCACAGGGGATTCAGACATCTTTTCGTTTTGGGAGATGCAAGACGAGCCTGCATTCAAGTCACTGCAGGCATATCCGGCCTTATTTCGCGTCAGGGCATCGCAGTGTCCATTCCACTTGAGGCCGCAAAATCAGGGTCCCTCTCACATACCTAGAGCTGAGAGAAGCCTCCTCTTGAGGTGCTTGTGGTAAGGTGGTATTCCTCTGGAGTCGAAGCCAGGGACTAACCTCTCATCTCGAGTTGATTTTTCGTCCACGGAGATCTTTTGTGTTGCTACAGTGACCTCAGGATCCCTCTAGCCTTGAAAGAGTGTTCTTGGGGTTTCTCTGGAGTGCCATCAAGGAAATCAAGGCTCCTTTCATGTGTGATGTGCAACACGGAATTGCTCTGCACGCAGTGCAGGGGAATCGGGCCTCATCTCGCGGCGAGGGGGAAGTCTCATGGTTTTTCTCGAGTTGCGGCGGGAACCTGGGGTATATTCTCGAGTTACGACGGGGATGGCCCTTCCACCCACGTGTTTGTTCAGCGATGTCAGGACTCCTGCCTAGTTGCGAGGGACAACTCGGGATTCTCCTCGAGGCTTGGCAGGGCAATTAGGACGCCCCTCCAGCTGAGGCGGGAAACCATGGGTCCCTTTCCACGTGCCACAGGAATCCTGGGACTCCTATCAAGTTTGACGAGGAGTCAGGCATTGGCTCCTTTGGAGGCACTGATCTCCGCGTACCTCTGGAGTTTTCAAAGGATGTGAGGCCTCCGGTCGCGATGAGGTGGGGAACTAGGTCTTTCTCTGTGGTCTCCACAGGTGATTCAGAAATCCTTTCGTCTTGGGAGATGCAAGACGAGCCTGCATTCAAGTCACTGCAGGGATATCCGGCCTTATTTCGAGTCAGGGCATCGTGGTGTCCATTCGACTTGAGGCCGCAAACTCAGGGTCTCTCTCACATACCTAGAGCTGAGAGAAGCCTCCTCTTGAGGTGCTTGTGTTAAGGTGGTATTCCTCTGGAGTCGAAGCCAGGGACTAACCTCTCATCTCGAGTTGATTTTTGGTCCACGGAGCTCTTTCGTGTTGCTACAGTGACCTCAGGATCCCTCTAGCCTTGAAACAGTGTTCTTGGGGTTTCTCTGGAGTGTCATGAAGAAAATCAAGGCTCCTATCATGTGTGATGTGCAACAAGGAATTTCTCTGCCCGCAGTGTAGGGAAATCGGGCCTCATCTCGCAGCGAGGGGGAAGTCTCATGGTTTTTCTCGAGTTGCGGCGGGAACCTGGGGTATATTCTCGAGTTACGACGGGGATGGCCCTTCCACCCACGTGTTTGTTCAGCCACGTCAGGACTCCTGCCTAGTTGCGAGGGACAACTCGGGATTCTCCTCGAGGCTTGGCAGGGCAATTGGGACGCCTCTCCAGCTGAGGCGGGAGACCAAGGGTCCCTTTCCACGTGCCACAGGAATCCTGGGACTCCTATCAAGTTTCACGAGGAGTCAGGCATCGTTTCCTTTGGAGGCACTGATCTCCACGTCCCTCTGGAGTTTTCAAAGGATGTGAGGAATCCGGTCGCGATGAGGTGGGGAACTAAATCATTCTCTGTGGTCTCCACAGGGGATTCAGACATCCTTTCGTCTTGGGAGATGCAAGACAAACCTGCATACTAGTCATTGCAGGGATATCAGGCCTTATTTCGAGTCAGGGCATAGCGGTGTCCATTCCACTTGAGGCCGCTAACTCAGGGTCCCTCTCACATACCTAGAGCTGAGAGAAGCCTCCTCTTGAGGTGCTTGTGGTAAGGTGGTATTCCCTGGAGTCGAAGCCAGGGACTAACCTCTCATCTCGAGTTGATTTTTGGTCCACGGAGCTCTTTCGACTTGCTACAGTGACCTCCGGATCCCTCCAGCCTTGAAACAGTGTTCTTGGGGTTTCTCTGCATTGCCATCAAGGAAATCAAGGCTCCTTTCATGTGTGATGTGCAACACGGAATTGCTCTGCATGCAGTGCAGGGGAATCGGGCCTCATCTCACGGCGAGGGGGAAGTCTCATGGTTTTTCTCGAGTTGCGGCGGGAACCTGGGGTATATTCTCGAGTTACGACGGGGATGGCCCTTCCACACACGTGTTTGTTCAGCGACGTCAGGACTCCTGCCTAGTTGCGAGGGACAACTCGGGATTCTCCTCGAGGCTTGGCAGGGCAATTGGGACGCCTCTTCAGCTGAGGCGGGAGACCAAGGGTCCCTTTCCACGTGCCACAGGAATCCTGGGACTCCTATCAAGTTTCACGAGGAGTCAGGCATCGTCTCCTTTGGAGGCACTGATCTCCGTGTCCCTCTCGAATTTTCAAAGGATGTGAGGCCTCCGGTCGCGATGAGGTGGGGAACTAGGTCTTTCTCTGTGGTCTCCACAGGGGATTCAGATATCCTATCGTCTTGGGAGATGCAAGAAGAGCCTGCATTCAAGTCTCTGCAGGCATATCCGGCCTTATTTCGAGTCAGGGCATCTCGGTGTCCATTCCACTTGAGGCCGTAAACTCAGGCTCCCTCTCACATACCTAGAGCTGAGAGCAGCCTCCTCTTGAGGTGCTTGTGGTAAGGTGGTATTCCTCTGGAGTCGAAGCCAGGGACTAACCTCTCATCTCGAGTTGATTTGTGGTCCACAGAGCTCTTTCGTGTTGCTACAGTGACCTCAGGATCCCTCTAGCCTTGAAACAGTGTTCTTGGGCTTTTTCGGGAGTGCCATCAAGGAAATCAAGGCTCCTTTCCTGTGTGATGTGCAACACGGCATTGCTCTGCACGCAGTGCAGGGGAATCGGGCCTCATCTCGCGGCGAGGGGGAAGTCTCATGGTTTTTCTCGAGTTGCGGCGGGAACCTGGGGTATATTCTCGAGTTACGACGGGGATGGCCCTTCCACCCACGTGTTTGTTCAGCCACGTCAGGACTCCTGCCTAGTTGCGAGGGACAACACGGGATTCTCCTCGAGGCTCGGCAGGGCAATTGGGACGCCTCTCCAGCTGAGGCGGGAGACCAAGGGTCCCTTTCCACGTGCCACAGGAATCCTGGGACTCCTATCAAGTTTCACGAGGAGTCAGGCATCGTTTCCTTTGGAGGCACTGATCTCCGCGTACCTCTGGAGTTTTCAAAGGATGTGAGGCCTCCGGTCGCGATGAGGTGGGGAACTAGGTCATTCTCTGTGGTCTCCACAGGGGATTCAGACATCCTTTCGTCTTGGGAGATGCAAGACAAACCTGCATACTAGTCATTGCAGGGATATCAGGCCTTATTTCGAGTCAGGGCATAGCGGTGTCCATTCCACTTGAGGCCGCTAACTCAGGGTCCCTCTCACATACCTAGAGCTGAGAGAAGCCTCTTCTTGAGGTGCTTGTGGTAAGGTGGTATTCCCTGGAGTCGAAGCCAGGGACTAACCTCTCATCTCGAGTTGATTTTTGGTCCCCGGAGCTCTTTCGACTTGCTACAGTGACCTCCGGATCCCTCTAGCCTTGAAACAGTGTTCTTGGGGTTTCTCTGGAGTGCCATCAAGGAAATCAAGGCTCCTTTCATGTGTGATGTGCCACACGGAATTGCTCTGCAAGCAGTGTAGGGGATCGGGCCTCATCTCGCGGCGAGGGGGAAGTCTCATGGTTTTTCTCGAGTTTCGGCGGGAACCTGGGTTATATTCTCGAGTTACGACGGGGATGGCCCTTCCACCCACGTGTTTGTTCAGCGACGGCAGGACTCCTGCCTAGTTGCGAGGGACAACTCGGGATTCTCCTGGGGGCTTGGCAGGGCAATGGGACGCCTCTCCAGCTGAGGCGGGAGACCAAGGGTCCCTTTTCACGTGCCACAGGAATCCTGGTACTCCTATCAAGTTTGACGAGGAGTCAGGCATCGTCTCCTTTGGAGGCACTGATCTCCGTGTACCTCTGGAGTTTTCAAAGGATGTGAGGCCTCCGGTCGCGATGAGGTGGGGAACTAGGTCTTTCTCTGTGGTCTCCACAGGGGATTCAGACATCCTTTCCTCTTGGGAGATGCAAGACGAGTCTGCATTCAAGTCACTGCAGGGATATCCGGCCTTATTTCGAGTCAGGGCATCGCGGTGTCCATTCCACTTGAGGCCGCAAACTCAGGGTCCCTCTCACATACCTAGAGCTGACAGAAGCCTCCTCTTGAGGTGCTTGTGGTAAGGTGGTATTCCTCTGGAGTCGAAGCCAGGGACTAACCTCTCATCTCGAGTTTATTTTTGGTCCACGGAGTTCGTTTGTGTGGCTACAGTGACCTCAGGATCCCTCTAGCCTTGAAACAGTGTTCTTGGGGTTTCTCTGGAGTGCCATCAAGGAAATCAAGGCTCCTTTCATGTGTGATGTGCAACACGGTATTGCTCTGCACGCAGTGCAGGATATCGGGCCTCATCTCGCGGCGAGGGGGAAGTCTCATGGTTTCTCTCGAGTTGCGGTGAGAACCTGGGATATATTCTCGAGTTATGACGGGGATGGCCCTTCCACCCACGTGTTTGTTCAGCGACGTCAGGACTCCTGCCTAGTTGCGAGGGACAACTCGGGATTCTCCTCGAGGCTTGGCAGGGCAATTGGGACGCCTCTCCAGCTGAGGCGGGAGACCAAGGGTCCCTTTCCTCGTGCCAAAGGAATCCTGGGACTCCTATAAATTTTCACGAGGAGTCAGGCATCGTCTCCTTTGGAGGCACTGATCTCCGCGTACCTCTGGAGTTTTCAAAGGATGTGAGGCCTCCGGTCGCGATGAGGTGGGAAACTAGGTCTTTCTATGTGGTCTGCACAGGGGATTCAGACATCTTTTCGTTTTGGGAGATGCAAGACGAGCCTGCATTCAAGTCACTGCAGGCATATCCGGCCTTATTTCGCGTCAGGGCATCGCAGTGTCCATTCCACTTGAGGCTGCAAACTCAGGGTCCCTCTCACATACCTAGAGCTGAGAGAAGCCTCCTCTTGAGGTGCTTGTGGTAAGGTGGTATTCCTCTGGAGTCGAAGCCAGGGACTAACCTCTCATCTCGAGTTGATTTTTCGTCCACGGAGATCTTTTGTGTTGCTACAGTGACCTCAGGATCCCTCTAGCCTTGAAAGAGTGTTCTTGGGGTTTCTCTGGAGTGCCATCAAGGAAATCAAGGCTCCTTTCATGTGTGATGTGCAACACGGAATTGCTCTGCACGCAGTGCAGGGGAATCGGGCCTCATCTCGCGGCGAGGGGGAAGTCTCATGGTTTTTCTCGAGTTGCGGCGGGAACCTGGGGTATATTCTCGAGTTACGACGGGGATGGCCCTTCCACCCACGTGTTTGTTCAGCGATGTCAGGACTCCTGCCTGGTTGCGAGGGACAACTCGGGATTCTCCTCGAGGCTTGGCAGGGCAATTAGGACGCCTCTCCAGCTGAGGCGGGAAACCATGGGTCCCTTTCCACGTGCCACAGGAATCCTGGGACTCCTATCAAGTTTGACGAGGAGTCAGGCATTGGCTCCTTTGGAGGCACTGATCTCCGCGTACCTCTGGAGTTTTCAAAGGATGTGAGGCCTCCGGTCGCGATGAGGTGGGGAACTAGGTCTTTCTCTGTGGTCTCCACAGGTGATTCAGACATCCTATCGTCTTGGGAGATGCAAGACGAGCCTGCATTCAAGTCACTGCAGGCATATCCGGCCTTATTTCGAGTCAGGGCATCTCGGTGTCCATTCCACTTGAGGCCGTAAACTCAGGCTCCCTCTCACATACCTAGAGCTGAGAGCAGCCTCCTCTTGAGGTGCTTGTGGTAAGGTGGTATTCCTCTGGAGTCGAAGCCAGGGACTAACCTCTCATCTCGAGTTGATTTTTGGTCCACGGAGCTCTTTCGTGTTGCTACAGTCACCTCAGGATCCCTCTAACCTGGAAACAGTGTTCTTGGGGTTTCTCTGGAGTGCCATGAAGAAAATCAAGGCTCCTTTCATATGTGATGTGCAACAGGGAATTTCTCTGCCCGCAGTGTAGGGAAATCGGGCCTCATCTCGCAGCGAGGGGGAAGTCTCATGGTTTTTCTCGAGTTGCGGCGGTAACCTGGGGTATATTCTCGAGTTACGATGGGGATGGCCCTTCCACCCACGTGTTTGTTCAGCCACGTCAGGACTCCTGCCTAGTTGCGAGGGACAACTCGGGATTCTCCTCGAGGCTTGGCAGGGCAATTGGGACGCCTCTCCAGCTGAGGCGGGAGACCAAGGGTCCCTTTCCACGTGCCACAGGAATCCGGGGACTCCTATCAGGTTTCACGAGGAGTCAGGCATCGTCTCCTTTGGAGGCATTGATCTCCGCGTACCTCTGGAGTTTTCAAAGGATGTGAGGCCTCCGGTCGCGATGAGGTGGGGAACTAGGTCTTTCTCTGTGGTCTCCACAGAGGATTCAGACAACATTTCGTCTTGGGAGATGCAAGACGAGCCTGCATTTATGTCAATGCAGGGATATCCGGCCTTATTTCGAGTCAGGGCATCGCGGTGTCCATTCCACTTGAGGCCGCTAACTCAGGGTCCCTCTCACATACCTAGAGCTCAGAGAAGCCTCCTCTTGAGGTGCTTGTGGTAAGGAGGTATTCCTCTGGAGTCAAAGCCAGGGACTAACCCCTCATCTCGAGTTGATTTTTGGTCCACGGAGCTCTTTCGTGTTGCTACAGTGACCTCAGGATCCCTCTAGCCTTGAAACAGTGTTCTTGGGGTTTCTCTGGAGTGCCATCAAGGAAATCAAGGCTCCTTTCATGTGTGATGTGCCACACGGAATTGCTATGCACGCAGTGTAGGGGATCGGGCCTCATCTCGAGGCGAGGGGGAAGTCTCATGGTTTTTCTCGAGTTGAGGCGGGAACCTGGGGTATATTCTCGAGTTACGACGGGGATGGCCCTTCCACACACGTGTTTGTTCAGCGACGTCAGGACTTCTGCATTGTTGCGAAGGACAAGTCGGTATTCTCCTCGAGGCTTGGCAGGGAAATTGGGATGCCTCTCCAGCTGAGGCGGGAGACCAAGGGTCCCTTTCCACGTGCCACAGGAATCCTGGGACTCCTATCAAGTTTCACGAGGAGTCAGGCATCGTCTCCTTTGGAGGCACTGATCTCCGCATACCTCTGGAGTTATCAAAGGATGTGAGGCCTCCGGTCGCGATGAGGTGGGGAACTAGGTCTTTCTCTGTGGTCTCCACAGAGGATTCAGACATCGTTTCGTCTTGGGAGATGCAAGACGAGCCTGCATTCAAGTCACTGCAGGGATATCCGGCCTTATTTCGAGTCAGGACATCGCGGTGTCCATTCCACTTGAGGCCGCAAACTCAGGATCCCTCTCACATACCTAGAGCTGAGAGAAGCCTCCTCTGGAGGTGCTTGTGGTAAGGTGGTATTCCTCTGGAGTCGAAGCCAGGGACTAACCTCTCATCTCGAGTTGATTCTTGGTCCACGGAGCTCTTTCCCGTTGCTACAGTGACCTCAGGATCCCTCTAGCCTGGAAACAGTGTTCTTGGGGTTTCTCTGGAGTGCCATCAAGGAAATCAACCCTCCTTTCATGTGTGATGTGCAACACGGTATTGCTCTGCACGCAGTGCAGGGGAATCGGGCCTCATCTCGCGGCGAGGGGGAAGTCTCATGGTTTTTCTCGAGTTGCGGCGGGATCCTGGGGTATATTCTCCAGTTACGACGGGGATGGAGCTTCCACCCACGTGTTTGTTCAGCGACGACACGACTCCTGCCTAGTTGCGAGGGACAACTCGGGATTCTCCTCGAGGCTTGGGAGGGCAATTGGGACGCCTCTCCAGCTGAGACTGGAGACCAAGGGTCCCTTTCCACGTGCCACAGGAATCCTGGGACTCCTATCAAGTTTGACGAGGAGTCAGGCATCGTCTCCTTTGGAGGCACTGATCTCCGCGTACCTCTGGAGTTTTCAAAGGATGTGAGGCCTCCGGTCGCGATGAGGTGGGGAACTAGGTCTTTCTCTGTGGTCTGCACAGGGGATTCAGACATCTTTTCGTCTTGGGAGATGCAAGACGAGCCTGCATTCAAGTCACTGCAGGGATATCCGGCCTTATTTCGCGTCAGGGCATCGCAGTGTCCATTCCACTTGAGGCCGCAAAATCAGGGTCCCTCTCACATACCTAGAGCTGAGAGAAGCCTCCTCTTGAGGTGCTTGTGGTAAGGTGGTATTCCCTGGAGTCGAAGCCAGGGACTACCATCTCATCTCGAGTTGATTTTTGGTCCACGGAGCTCTTTTGTGTTGCTACAGTGACCTCAGGATCCCTCTAGCCTTGAAACCGTGTTCTTGGGGTTTCTCTGCATTGCCATCAAGGAAATCAAGGCTCCTTTCATGTGTGATGTGCAACACGGAATTGCTCTGCACGCAGTGCAGGGGAATCGGGCCTCATCTCACGGCGAGGGGGAAGTCTCATGGTTTTTCTCGAGTTGCGGCGGGAACCTGGGGTATATTCTCGAGTTACGACGGGGATGGCCCTTCCAGCCACGTGTTTATTCAGCCACGTCAGGACTCCTGCCTAGTTGCGAGGGACAACTCGGGATTCTCCTCGAGGCTTGGCAGGGCAATTAGGACGCCTCTCCAGCTGAGGCGGGAAACCAAGGGTCCCTTTCCACGTGCCACAGGAATTCTGAGACTCCTATCAAGTTTCACGAGGAGTCAGGCATCGTCTCCTTTGGAGGCACTGATCTCCGTGTCCCTCTCGAATTTTCAAAGGATGTGAGGCCTCCGGTCGCGATGAGGTGGGGAACTAGGTCTTTCTCTGTGGTCTCCACAGGGGATACAGATATCCTATCGTCTTGGGAGATGCAAGACGAGCCGGCATTCAAGTCTCTGCAGGCATATCCGGCCTTATTTCGAGTCAGGGCATCTCGGTGTCCATTCCACTTGAGGCCGTAAACTCAGGCTCCCTCTCACATACCTAGAGCTGAGAGCAGCCTACTCTTGAGGTGCTTGTGGTAAGGTGGTATTCCTCTGGAGTCGAAGCCAGGGACTAACCTCTCATCTCGAGTTGATTTTTGGTCCACGGAGCTCTTTCGTGTTGCTACAGTGACCTCAGGATCCCTCTAGCCTTGAAACAGTGTTCTTGGGGTTTCTCTGGAGTGCCATGAAGAAAATCAAGGCTCCTTTCATATGTGATGTGCAACAGGGAATTTCTCTGCCCGCAGTGTTGGGAAATCGGGCCTCATCTCGCAGCGAGGGGGAAGTCTCATGGTTTTTCTCGAGTTGCGGCGGTAACCTGGGGTATATTCTCGAGTTACGATGGGGATGGCCCTTCCACCCACGTGTTTGTTCAGCCACGTCAGGACTCCTGCCTAGTTGCGAGGGACAACTCGGGATTCTCCTCGAGGCTTGGCAGGGCAATTGGGACGCCTCTCCAGCTGAGGCGGGAGACCAAGGGTCCCTTTCCACGTGCCACAGGAATCCGGGGACTCCTATCAGGTTTCACGAGGAGTCAGGCATCGTCTCCTTTGGAGGCATTGATCTCCGCGTACCTCTGGAGTTTTCAAAGGATGTGAGGCCTCCGGTCGCGATGAGGTGGGGAACTAGGTCTTTCTCTGTGGTCTCCACAGAGGATTCAGACAACCTTTCGTCTTGGGAGATGCAAGACGAGCCTGCATTTATGTCAATGCAGGGATATCCGGCCTTATTTCGAGTCAGGGCATCGCGGTGTCCATTCCACTTGAGGCCGCTAACTCAGGGTCCCTCTCACATACCTAGAGCTCAGAGAAGCCTCCTCTTGAGGTGCTTGTGGTAAGGTGGTATTCCTCTGGAGTCAAAGCCAGGGACTAACCCCTCATCTCGAGTTGATTTTTGGTCCACGGAGCTCTTTCGTGTTGCTACAGTGACCTCAGGATCCCTCTAGCCTTGAAACAGTGTTCTTGGGGTTTCTCTGGAGTGCCATCAAGGAAATCAAGGCTCCTTTCATGTGTGATGTGCCACACGGAATTGCTATGCACGCAGTGTAGGGGATCGGGCCTCATCTCGAGGCGAGGGGGAAGTCTCATGGTTTTTCTCGAGTTGAGGCGGGAACCTGGGGTATATTCTCGAGTTACGACGGGGATGGCCCTTCCACACACGTGTTTGTTCAGCGACGTCAGGACTTCTGCATTGTTGCGAAGGACAAGTCGGTATTCTCCTCGAGGCTTGGCAGGGAAATTGGGATGCCTCTCCAGCTGAGGCGGGAGACCAAGGGTCCCTTTCCACGTGCCACAGGAATCCTGGGACTCCTATCAAGTTTCACGAGGAGTCAGGCATCGTCTCCTTTGGAGGCATTGATCTCCGCATACCTCTGGAGTTATCAAAGGATGTGAGGCCTCCGGTCGCGATGAGGTGGGGAACTAGGTCTTTCTCTGTGGTCTCCACAGGGGATTCAGACATCGTTTCGTCTTGGGAGATGCAAGACGAGCCTGCATTCAAGTCACTGCAGGGATATCCGGCCTTATTTCGAGTCAGGACATCGCGGTGTCCATTCCACTTGAAGCCGCAAACTCAGGATCCCTCTCACATACCTAGAGCTGAGAGAAGCCTCCTCTGGAGGTGCTTGTGGTAAGGTGGTATTCCTCTGGAGTCGAAGCCAGGGACTAACCTCTCATCTCGAGTTGATTCTTGGTCCACGGAGCTCTTTCCCGTTGCTACAGTGACCTCAGGATCCCTCTAGCCTGGAAACAGTGTTCTTGGGGTTTCTCTGGAGTGCCATCAAGGAAATCAACCCTCCTTTCATGTGTGATGTGCAACACGGTATTGCTCTGCACGCAGTGCAGGGGAATCGGGCCTCATCTCGCGGCGAGGGGGAAGTCTCATGGTTTTTCTCGAGTTGCGGCGGGATCCTGGGGTATATTCTCCAGTTACGACGGGGATGGAGCTTCCACCCACGTGTTTGTTCAGCGACGACACGACTCCTGCCTAGTTGCGAGGGACAACTCGGGATTCTCCTCGAGGCTTGGGAGGGCAATTGGGACGCCTCTCCAGCTGAGACTGGAGACCAAGGGTCCCTTTCCACGTGCCACAGGAATCCTGGGACTCCTATCAAGTTTGACGAGGAGTCAGGCATCGTCTCCTTTGGAGGCACTGATCTCCGCGTACCTCTGGAGTTTTCAAAGGATGTGAGGCCTCCGGTCGCGATGAGGTGGGGAACTAGGTCTTTCTCTGTGGTCTGCACAGGGGATTCAGACATCTTTTCGTCTTGGGAGATGCAAGACGAGCCTGCATTCAAGTCACTGCAGGGATATCCGGCCTTATTTCGCGTCAGGGCATCGCAGTGTCCATTCCACTTGAGGCCGCAAAATCAGGGTCCCTCTCACATACCTAGAGCTGAGAGAAGCCTCCTCTTGAGGTGCTTGTGGTAAGGTGGTATTCCTCTGGAGTCGAAGCCAGGGACTAACCTCTCATCTCGAGTTGATTTTTGGTCCACGGAGCTCTTTTCTGTTGCTACAGTGACCTCAGGATCCCTCTAGCCTTGAAACCGTGTTCTTGGGGTTTCTCTGCATTGCCATCAAGGAAATCAAGGCTCCTTTCTTGTGTGATGTGCAACACGGAATTGCTCTGCACGCAGTGCAGGGGAATCGGGCCTCATCTCACGGCGAGGGGGAAGTCTCATGGTTTTTCTCGAGTTGCGGCGGGAACCTGGGGTATATTCTCGAGTTACGACGGGGATGGCCCTTCCACCCACGTGTTTGTTCAGCGATGTCAGGACTCCTGCCTAGTTGCGAGGGACAACTCGGGATTCTCCTCGAGGCTTGGCAGGGCAATTAGGACGCCTCTCCAGCTGAGGCGGGAAACCAAGGGTCCCTTTCCACGTGCCACAGGAATTCTGAGACTCCTATCAAGTTTCACGAGGAGTCAGGCATCGTCTCCTTTGGAGGCACTGATCTCCGCATCCCTCTGGAGTTTTCAAAGGATGTGAGGCCTCCGGTCGCGATGAGGTGGGGAAGTAGGTCTTTCTCTGTGGTCTCCACAGGGGATTCAGAAATCCTTTCGTCTTGGGAGATGCAAGACGAGCCTGCATTCAAGTCACTGCAGGCATGTCCGGCCTTTTTTCGAGTCAGGGCATCGCCGTGTCCATTCCACTTAAGGCCGCAAACTCAGGGTCCCTCTCACATGCCTAGAGCTGAGAGAAGCCTCCTCTTGAGGTGCTTGTGTTAAGGTGGTATTCCTCTGGAGTCGAAGCCAGGGACTAACCTCTCATCTCGAGTTGATTTTTGGTCCACGGAGCTCTTTCGTGTTGCTACAGTGACCTCATGATGCCTCTAGCCTTGAAACAGTGTTCTTGGAGTTTCTCTGGAGTGCCATCAAGGAAATCAAGGCTCCTTTCCTGTGTGATGTGCAACACGGCATTGCTCTGCACGCAGTGCAGGGGAATCGGGCCTCATCTCGCGGCGAGGGGGAAGTCTCATGGTTTTTCTCAAGTTGCGGCGGGAACCTGGGGTATATTCTCGAGTTACGACGGGGATGGCCCTTCCACACACGTGTTTGTTCAGCGACGTCAGGACTCCTGCCTAGTTGCGAGGGACAACTCGGGATTCTCCTCGAGGCTTGGCAGGGCAATTGGGACGCCTCTTCAGCTGAGGCGGGAGACCAAGGGTCCCTTTCCACGTGCCACAGGAATCCTGGGACTCCTATCAAGTTTCACGAGGAGTCAGGCATCGTCTCCTTTGGAGGCACTGATCTCCGTGTCCCTCTCGAATTTTCAAAGGATGTGAGGCCTCCGGTCGCGATGATGTGGGGAACTAGGTCTTTCTCTGTGGTCTCCACAGGGGATTCAGATATCCTATCGTCTTGGGAGATGCAAGACGAGCCTGCATTCAAGTCTCTGCAGGCATATCCGGCCTTATTTCGAGTCAGGGCATCTCGGTGTCCATTCCACTTGAGGCCGTAAACTCAGGCTCCCTCTCACATACCTAGAGCTGAGAGCAGCCTCCTCTTGAGGTGCTTGTGGTAAGGTGGTATTCCTCTGGAGTCGAAGCCAGGGACTAACCTCTCATCTCGAGTTGATTTTTGGTCCACGGAGCTCTTTCGTGTTGCTACAGTGACCTCAGGATCCCTCTAACCTGGAAACAGTGTTCTTGGGGTTTCTCTGGAGTGCCATGAAGAAAATCAAGGCTCCTTTCATATGTGATGTGCAACAGGTAATTTCTCTGCCCGCAGTGTAGGGAAATCGGGCCTCATCTCGCAGCGAGGGGGAAGTCTCATGGTTTTTCTCGAGTTGCGGCGGTAACCTGGGGTATATACTCGAGTTACGATGGGGATGGCCCTTCCACCCACGTGTTTGTTCAGCCACGTCAGGACTCCTGCCTAGTTGCGAGGGACAACTCGGGATTCTCCTCGAGGCTTGGCAGGGCAATTGGGACGCCTCTCCAGCTGAGGCGGGAGACCAAGGGTCCCTTTCCACGTGCCACAGGAATCCGGGGACTCCTATCAGGTTTCACGAGGAGTCAGGCATCGTCTCCTTTGGAGGCATTGATCTCTGCGTACCTCTGGAGTTTTCAAAGGATGTGAGGCCTCCGGTCGCGATGAGGTGGGGAACTAGGTCTTTCTCTGTGGTCTCCACAGAGGATTCAGACAACCTTTCGTCATGGGAGATGCAAGACGAGCCTGCATTTATGTCAATGCAGGGATATCCGGCCTTATTTCGAGTCAGGGCATCGCGGTGTCCATTCCACTTGAGGCCGTTAACTCAGGGTCCCTCTCACATACCTAGAGCTCAGAGAAGCCTCCTCTTGAGGTGCTTGTGGTAAGGTGGTATTCCTCTGGAGTCAAAGCCAGGGACTAACCCCTCATCTCGAGTTGATTTTTGGTCCACGGAGCTCTTTCGTGTTGCTACAGTGACCTCAGGATCCCTCTAGCCTTGAAACAGTGTTCTTGGGGTTTCTCTGGAGTGCCATCAAGGAAATCAAGGCTCCTTTCATGTGTGATGTGCCACACGGATTTGCTCTGCACGCAGTGTAGGGGATCGGGCCTCATCTTGAGGCGAGGGGGAAGTCTCATGGTTTTTCTCGAGTTGCGGCGGGAACCTGGGGTATATTCTCGAGTTACGACGGGGATGGCCCTTCCACACACGTGTTTGTTCAGCGACGTCAGGACTTCTGCATTGTTGCGAAGGACAAGTCGGTATTCTCCTCGAGGCTTGGCAGGGAAATTGGGATGCCTCTCCAGCTGAGGCGGGAGACCAAGGGTCCCTTTCCACGTGCCACAGGAATCCTGGGACTCCTATCAAGTTTCACGAGGAGTCAGGCATCGTCTCCTTTGGAGGCACTGATCTCCGCATACCTCTGGAGTTATCAAAGGATGTGAGGCCTCCGGTCGCGATGAGGTGGGGAACTAGGTCTTTCTCTATGGTCTCCACAGGGGATTCAGACATCGTTTCGTCTTGGGAGATGCAAGACGAGCCTGCATTCAAGTCACTGCAGGGATATCCGGCCTTATTTCGAGTCAGGACATCGCGGTGTCCATTCCACTTGAAGCCGCAAACTCAGGATCCCTCTCACATACCTAGAGCTGAGAGAAGCCTCCTCTGGAGGTGCTTGTGGTAAGGTGGTATTCCTCTGGAGTCGAAGCCAGGGACTAACCTCTCATCTCGAGTTGATTCTTGGTCCACGGAGCTCTTTCCCGTTGCTACAGTGACCTCAGGATCCCTCTAGCCTGGAAACAGTGTTCTTGGGGTTTCTCTGGAGTGCCATCAAGGAAATCAACCCTCCTTTCATGTGTGATGTGCAACACGGTATTGCTCTGCACGCAGTGCAGGGGAATCGGGCCTCATCTCGCGGCGAGGGGGAAGTCTCATGGTTTTTCTCGAGTTGCGGCGGGATCCTGGGGTATATTCTCCAGTTACGACGGGGATGGAACTTCCACCCACGTGTTTGTTCAGCGACGACACGACTCCTGCCTAGTTGCGAGGGACAACTCGGAATTCTCCTCGAGGCTTGGGAGGGCAATTGGGATGCCTCTCCAGCTGAGACTGGAGTCCAAGGGTCCCTTTCCACGTGCCACAGGAATCCTGGGACTCCTATCAAGTTTGACGAGGAGTCAGGCATCGTCTCCTTTGGAGGCACTGATCTCCGCGTACCTCTGGAGTTTTCAAAGGATGTGAGGCCTCCGGTCGCGATGAGGTGGGGAACTAGGTCTTTCTCTGTGGTCTGCACAGGGGATTCAGACATCTTTTCGTCTTGGGAGATGCAAGACGAGCCTGCATTCAAGTCACTGCAGGGATATCCGGCCTTATTTCGCGTCAGGGCATCGCAGTGTCCATTCCACTTGAGGCCGCAAAATCAGGGTCCCTCTCACATACCTAGAGCTGAGAGAAGCCTCCTCTTGAGGTGCTTGTGGTAAGGTGGTATTCCCTGGAGTCGAAGCCAGGGACTAACCTCTCATCTCGAGTTGATTTTTGGTCCACGGAGCTCTTTTGTGTTGCTACAGTGACCTCAGGATCCCTCTAGCCTTGAAACCGTGTTCTTGGGGTTTCTCTGCATTGCCATCAAGGAAATCAAGGCTCCTTTCATGTGTGATGTGCAACACGGAATTGCTCTGCACGCAGTGCAGGGGAATCGGGCCTCATCTCACGGCGAGGGGGAAGTCTCATGGTTTTTCTCGAGTTTCGGCGGGAACCTGGGGTATATTCTCGAGTTACGACGGGGATGGCCCTTCCACCCACGTGTTTGTTCAGCGATGTCAGGACTCCTGCCTAGTTGCGAGGGACAACTCGGGATTCTCCTCGAGGCTTGGCAGGGCAATTAGGACGCCTCTCCAGCTGAGGCGGGAAACCAAGGGTCCCTTTCCACGTGCCACAGGAATTCTGAGACTCCTATCAAGTTTCACGAGGAGTCAGGCATCGTCTCCTTTGGAGGCACTGATCTCCGCATCCCTCTGGAGTTTTCAAAGGATGTGAGGCCTCCGGTCGCGATGAGGTGGGGAAGTAGGTCTTTTTCTGTGGTCTCCACAGGGGATTCAGACATCCTTTCGTCTTGGGAGATGCAAGACGAGCCTGCATTCAAGTCACTGCAGGCATGTCCGGCCTTTTTTCGAGTCAGGGCATCGCGGTGTCCATTCCACTTAAGGCCGCAAACTCAGGGTCCCTCTCACATGCCTAGAGCTGAGAGAAGCCTCCTCTTGAGGTGCTTGTGTTAAGGTGGTATTCCTCTGGAGTCGAAGCCAGGGACTAACCTCTCATCTCGAGTTGATTTTTGGTCGACGGAGCTCTTTCATGTTGCTACAGTGACCTCATGATGCCTCTAGCCTTGAAACAGTGTTCTTGGAGTTTCTCTGGAGTGCCATCAAGGAAATCAAGGCTCCTTTCCTGTGTGATGTGCAACACGGCATTGCTCTGCACGCAGTGCAGGGGAATCGGGCCTCATCTCGCGGCGAGGGGGAAGTCTCATGGTTTTTCTCAAGTTGCGGCGGGAACCTGGGGTATATTCTCGAGTTACGACGGGGATGGCCCTTCCACACACGTGTTTGTTCAGCGACGTCAGGACTCCTGCCTAGTTGCGAGGGACAACTCGGGATTCTCCTCGAGGCTTGGCAGGGCAATTGGGACGCCTCTTCAGCTGAGGCGGGAGACCAAGGGTCCCTTTCCACGTGCCACAGGAATCCTGGGACTCCTATCAAGTTTCACGAGGAGTCAGGCATCGTCTCCTTTGGAGGCACTGATCTCCGTGTCCCTCTCGAATTTTCAAAGGATGTGAGGCCTCCGGTCGCGATGATATGGGGAACTAGGTCTTTCTCTGTGGTCTCCACAGGGGATTCAGATATCCTATCGTCTTGGGAGATGCAAGACGAGCCTGCATTCAAGTCTCTGCAGGCATATCCGGCCTTATTTCGAGTCAGGGCATCTCGGTGTCCATTCCACTTGAGGCCGTAAACTCAGGCTCCCTCTCACATACCTAGAGCTGAGAGCAGCCTCCTCTTGAGGTGCTTGTGGTAAGGTGGTATTCCTCTGGAGTCGAAGCCAGGGACTAACCTCTCATCTCGAGTTGATTTTTGGTCCACGGAGCTCTTTCGTGTTGCTACAGTGACCTCAGGATCCCTCTAACCTGGAAACAGTGTTCTTGGGGTTTCTCTGGAGTGCCATGAAGAAAATCAAGGCTCCTTTCATATGTGATGTGCAACAGGGAATTTCTCTGCCCGCAGTGTAGGGAAATCGGGCCTCATCTCGCAGCGAGGGGGAAGTCTCATGGTTTTTCTCGAGTTGCGGCGGTAACCTGGGGTATATACTCGAGTTACGATGGGGATGGCCCTTCCACCCACGTGTTTGTTCAGCCACGTCAGGACTCCTGCCTAGTTGCGAGGGACAACTCGGGATTCTCCTCGAGGCTTGGCAGGGCAATTGGGACGCCTCTCCAGCTGAGGCGGGAGACCAAGGGTCCCTTTCCACGGGCCACAGGAATCCGGGGACTCCTATCAGGTTTCACGAGGAGTCAGGCATCGTCTCCTTTGGAGGCATTGATCTCCGCGTACCTCTGGAGTTTTCAAAGGATGTGAGGCCTCCGGTCGCGATGAGGTGGGGAACTAGGTCTTTCTCTGTGGTCTCCACAGAGGATTCAGACAACCTTTCGTCTTGGGAGATGCAAGACGAGCCTGCATTTATGTCAATGCAGGGATATCCGGCCTTATTTCGAGTCAGGGCATCGCGGTGTCCATTCCACTTGAGGCCGTTAACTCAGGGTCCCTCTCACATACCTAGAGCTCAGAGAAGCCTCCTCTTGAGGTGCTTGTGGTAAGGTGGTATTCCTCTGGAGTCAAAGCCAGGGACTAACCCCTCATCTCGAGTTGATTTTTGGTCCACGGAGCTCTTTCGTGTTGCTACAGTGACCTCAGGATCCCTCTAGCCTTGAAACAGTGTTCTTGGGGTTTTTCTGGAGTGCCATCAAGGAAATCAAGGCTCCTTTCATGTGTGATGTGCCACACGGAATTGCTATGCACGCAGTGTAGGGGATCGGGCCTCATCTTGAGGCGAGGGGAAAGTCTCATGGTTTTTCTCGAGTTGCGGCGGGAACCTGGGGTATATTCTCGAGTTACGACGGGGATGGCCCTTCCACACACGTGTTTGTTCAGCGACGTCAGGACTTCTGCATTGTTGCGAAGGACAAGTCAGTATTCTCCTTGAGGCTTGGCAGGGAAATTGGGATGCCTCTCCAGCTGAGGCGGGAGACCAAGTGTCCCTTTCCACGTGCCACAGGAATCCTGGGACTCCTATCAAGTTTCACGAGGAGTCAGGCATCGTCTCCTTTGGAGGCACTGATCTCCGCATACCTCTGGAGTTATCAAAGGATGTGAGGCCTCCGGTCGCGATGAGGTGGGGAACTAGGTCTTTCTCTATGGTCTCCACAGGGGATTCAGACATCGTTTCGTCTTGGGAGATGCAAGACGAGCCTGCATTCAAGTCACTGCAGGGATATCCGGCCTTATTTCTAGTCAGGACATTGCGGTGTCCATTCCACTTGAAGCCGCAAACTCAGGATCCCTCTCACATACCTAGAGCTGAGAGAAGCCTCCTCTGGAGGTGCTTGTGGTAAGGTGGTATTCCTCTGGAGTCGAAGCCAGGGACTAACCTCTCATCTCGAGTTGATTCTTGGTCCACGGAGCTCTTTCCCGTTGCTACAGTGACCTCAGGATCCCTCTAGCCTGGAAACAGTGTTCTTGGGGTTTCTCTGGAGTGCCATCAAGGAAATCAACCCTCCTTTCATGTGTGATGTGCAACACGGTATTGCTCTGCACGCAGTGCAGGGGAATCGGGCCTCATCTCGCGGCGAGGGGGAAGTCTCATGGTTTTTCTCGAGTTGCGGCGGGATCCTGGGGTATATTCTCCAGTTACGACGGGGATGGAGCTTCCACCCACGTGTTTGTTCAGCGACGACACGACTCCTGCCTAGTTGCGAGGGACAACTCGGGATTCTCCTCGAGGCTTGGGAGGGCAATTGGGACGCCTCTCCAGCTGAGACTGGAGACCAAGGGTCCCTTTCCATGTACCACAGGAATCCTGGGACTCCTATCAAGTTTGACGAGGAGTCAGGCATCGTCTCCTTTGGAGGCACTGATCTCCGCGTACCTCTGGAGTTTTCAAAGGATGTGAGGCCTCCGGTCGCGATGAGGTGGGGAACTAGGTCTTTCTCTGTGGTCTGCACAGGGGATTCAGACATCTTTTCGTCTTGGGAGATGCAAGACGAGCCTGCATTCAAGTCACTGCAGGGATATCCGGCCTTATTTCGCGTCAGGGCATCGCAGTGTCCATTCCACTTGAGGCCGCAAAATCAGGGTCCCTCTCACATACCTAGAGCTGAGAGAAGCCTCCTCTTGAGGTGCTTGTGGTAAGGTGGTATTCCTCTGGAGTCGAAGCCAGGGACTAACCTCTCATCTCGAGTTGATTTTGGTCCACGGAGCTCTTTCGTGTTGCTACAGTGACCTCAGGATTCCTCTAGCCTTGAAACCGTGTTCTTGGGGTTTCTCTAGAGTGCCATGAAGAAAATCAAGGCTCCTTTCATGTGTGATGTGCAACAAGGAATTTCTCTGCCCGCAGTGTAGGGAAATCGGGCCTCATCTCGCAGCGAGGGGGAAGTCTCATGGTTTTTCTCGAGTTGCGGCGGGAACCTGGGGTATATTCTCGAGTTACGATAGGGATGGCCCTTCCACCCACGTGTTTGTTCAGCCACGTCAGGACTCCTGCCTAGTTGCGAGGGACAACTCGGGATTCTCCTCGAGGCTCGGCAGGGCAATTGGGACGCCTCTCCAGCTGAGGCGGGAGACCAAGGGTCTCTTTCCACGTGCCACAGGAATCCTGGGACTCCTATCAAGTTTCACGAGGAGTCAGGCATCGTTTCCTTTGGAGGCACTGATCTCCGCGTACCTCTGGAGTTTTCAAAGGATGTGAGGCCTCTGGTCGAGATGAGGTGGGGAACTAGGTCATTCTCTGTGGTCTCCACAGGGAATTCAGACATCCTTTCGTCTTGGGAGATGCAAGACAAACCTGCATACTAGTCATTGCAGGGATATCAGGCCTTATTTCGAGTCAGGGCATAGCGGTGTCCATTCCACTTGAGGCCGCTACCTCAGGGTCCCTCTCACATACCTAGAGCTGAGAGAAGCCTCCTCTTGAGGTGCTTGTGGTAAGGTGGTATTCCCTGGAGTCGAAGCCAGGGACTAACCTCTCATCTCGAGTTGATTTTTGGTCCACGGAGCTCTTTTATGTGGCTACAGTGACGTCAGGATCCCTCTAGCCTTGAAACAGTGTTCTTGGGGTTTCTCTGGAGTGCCATCAAGGAAATCAAGGCTCCTTTCATGTGTGATGTGCAACACGGAATTGCTCTGCACGCAGTTTAGGGGAATCGGGCCTCATCTCGTGGCGAGGGGGAAGTCTCATGGTTTTTCTCGAGTTGCGGCGGGAACCTGGGCTATATTCTCGAGTTACGACAGGGATAGCCCTTCCACCCACGTGTTTGTTCAGCGACGGCAGGACTCCTGCCTAGTTGCGAGGGAAAACTCGGGATTCTCCTCGAGGCTTGGCAGGGCAATTGGGACGCCTCTCCAGCTGAGGCGGGAGACCAAGGGTCCCTTTCCACGTGCCACAGGAATCCTGGGACTCCTATCAAGTTTCACGAGGAGTCAGGCATCGTCTCCTTTGGAGGCACTATTCTCCGTGTACCTCTGGAGTTTTCAAAGGATGTGAGGCCTCCGGTCGCGATGAGGTGGGGAACTAGGTCTTTCTCTGTGGTCTCCACAGGGGATTCAGACATCCTTTCGTCTTGGGAGATGGAAGCCGAGCCTGCATTCAAGTCACTGGAGGGATATCCGGCCTTATTTCGAGTCAGGGCATCGCGGTGTCCATTCCACTTGAGGCTGCAAACTCAGGGTCCCTCTCACATACCTAGAGCTGAGAGAAGCCTCCTCTTGAGGTGCTTGTGGTAAGGTGGTATTTCTCTGGAGTCGAAGCCAGGGACTAACCCCTCATCTCGAGTTGATTTTTGGTCCACGGAGCTCTTTCGTGTGGCTACAGTGACCTCAGGATCCCTCTAGCCTTGAAACAGTGTTCTTGGGGTTTCTCTGGAGTGCCATCAAGGAAATCAAGGCTCCTTTCATGTGTGATATGCAACACGGAATTGCGCTGCATGCAGTGCAGCGGATTTGGGCCTCATTTTGCGGGGAGGGGGAAGTCTCATGGTTTTTCTCGAGTTGCGGCGGGAACCTGGGGTATATTCTCGAGTTACGACAGGGATGGCCCTTCCACCCACGTGTTTGTTCAGCCAAGTGAGTACTTCTGCCTAGTTGCGAGGGACAACTCGGGATTCTCCTCGAGGCTTGGCAGGGCAATTGGGACGCCTCTCCAGCTGAGGCCGGAGACCAAGGGTCCCTTTCCTCGTGACACAGGAATCCTGGGACGCCTATCAAGTTTCCCGAGGAGTCAGGCATCCTCTCATTTGGAGGCACTGATCTCCGCGTACCTCTGGAGTTTTCAAAGGATGTGAGGCCTCCGGTCGCGATGAGGTGGGGAACTAGGTCTTTCTCTGTGGTCTCCACAGGGGATTCAGACATCCTTTCGTCTTGGGAGATGGAAGCCGAGCCTGCATTCAAGTCACTGCAGGGATATCCGGCCTTATTTCGAGCCAGGGCATCGCGGTGTCCATTCCACTTGAGGCCGCAAACTCAGGGTCCCTCTCACATACCTAGAGCTGAGAGAAGCCTCCTCTTGAGGTGCTTGTGGTAAGGTGGTATTCCTCTGGAGTCGAAGCCAGGGACTAACCTCTCATCTCGAGTTGATTTTTGGTCCACGGAGTTCTTTCGTGTTGCTACAGTGACCTCAGGTTTCCTCTAGCTTTGAAACAGTGTTCGTGGGGTTTCTCTGGAGTGCCATCAAGGAAATCAAGGCTCCTTTCATGTCTGATGTGCAACACGGAATTGCTCTGCACGCAGTGCAGGATATCGGGCCTCATTTTGCTGCGAGAGGGAAGTCTCATGGTTTTTCTCGAGTTGCGACGGGAACCTGGGCTATATTATCGAGTTACGATGGGGATGGCCCTTCCACCCACGTGTTTGTTCAGCGACGTCAGGACTCCTGCCTAGTTGCGAGGGACAACTCGGGATTCTCCTGGAGGCTTGGCAGGGCAATTGGGACGCCTCTCCAGCTGAGGCGGGAGACCAAGGGTCCCTTTCCACGTGCCACAGGAATCCTGGGACTATTATCAAGTTTCACGAGGAGTCAGGCATCGTCTCCTTTGGAGGCACTGATCTCCGCGTACCTCTGGAGTTTTCAAAGGATGTGAGGCCTCCGGTCGCGATGAGGTGGGGAACTAGGTCTTTCTCTGTGGTCTCCACAGGGGATTCAAACATCCTTTCCTCTTGGGAGATGCAAGTCGAGCCTGCATTCAAGTCACTGCAGGGATATCCGGCCTTATTTCGAGTCAGGGCATCGCAGTGTCCATTCCACTTGAGGCCGCAAAATCAGGGTCCCTCTCACATACCTAGAGCTGAGAGAAGCCTCCTCTTGAGGTGCTTGTGTTAAGGTGGTATTCCTCTGGAGTCGAAGCCAGGGACTAACCTCTCATCTCGAGTTGATTTTTGGTCCACGGAGCTCTTTCGTGTTGCTACAGTGCCCTAGGATCCCTCTAGCCTGGAAACAGTGTTCTTGGGGTTTCTCTGGAGTGTCATGAAGAAAATCAAGGCTCCTTTCATGTGTGATGTGCAACAAGGAATTTCTCTGCCCGCAGTGTAGGGAAATCGGGCCTCATCTCGCAGCGAGGGGGAAGTCTCATGGTTTTTCTCGAGTTGCGGCGGGAACCTGGGGTATATTCTCGAGTTACGATGGGGATGGCCCTTCCACCCACGTGTTTGTTCAGCCACGTCAGGACTCCTGCCTAGTTGCGAGGGACAACTCGGGATTCTCCTCGAGGCTTGGCAGGGCAATTGGGACGCCTCTCCTGCTGAGGCGGGAGACCAAGGGTCCCTTTCCACGTGCCACAGGAATCCTGGGACTCCTATCAAGTTTCACGAGGAGTCAGGCATCGTTTCCTTTGGAGGCACTGATCTCCGCGTACCTCTGGAGTTTTCAAAGGATGTGAGGCCTCCGGTCGCGATGAGGTGGGGAACTAGGTCATTCTCTGTGGTCTCCACAGGGGATTCAGACATCCTTTCGTCTTGGGAGATGCAAGACAAACCTGCATACTAGTCATTGCAGGGATATCAGGCCTTATTTCGAGTCAGGGCATAGCGGTGTCCATTCCACTTGAGGCCGCTAACTCAGGGTCCCTCTCACATACCTAGAGCTGAGAGAAGCCTCCTCTTGAGGTGCTTGTGGTAAGGTGGTATTCCCTGGAGTGGAAGCCAGGGACTAACCTCTCATCTCGAGTTGATTTTTGGTCCACGGAGCTCTTTCGACTTGCTACAGTGACCTCCGGATCCCTCCAGCCTTGAAACAGTGTTCTTGGGGTTTCTCTGGAGTGCCATCAAGGAAATCAAGGCTCCTTTCATGTGTGATGTGCCACACGGAATTGCTCTGCATGCAGTGTAGGGGATCGGGCCTCATCTCGCGGCGAGGGGGAATTCTCATGGTTTTTCTCGAGTTGCGGCGGGAACCTGGGGTATATTCTCGAGTTACGACGGGGATGGCCCTTCCACCCACGTGTTTGTTCAGCGATGGCAGGACTCCTGCCTAGTTGCGAGGGACAACTCGGGATTCTCCTCGAGGCTTGGCAGGGCAATTGGGACGCCTCTCCAGCTGAGGCGGGAGACCAAGGGTCCCTTTTCACGTGCCACAGGAATCCTGGGACTCCTATCAAGTTTCACGAGGAGTCAGGCATCGTCTCCTTTGGAGGCACTGATCTCTGCGTACCTCTGGAGTTTTCAAAGGATGTGAGGCCTCCGGTCGCGATGAGGTGGGGAACTAGGTCTTTCTCTGTGGTCTCCACAGGGGATTCAGACATCCTTTCCTCTTGGGAGATGCAAGTCGAGCCTGCATTCAAGTCACTGCAGGGATATCCGGCCTTATTTCGCGTCAGGGCATCGCAGTGTCCATTCCACTTGAGGCCGCAAAATCAGGGTCCCTCTCACATACCTAGAGCTGAGAGAAGCCTCCTCTTGAAGTGCTTGTGGTAAGGTGGTATTCCTCTGGAGTCGAAGCCAGGGACTAACCTCTCATCTCGAGTTGATTTTTGGTCCACGGAGCTCTTTTGTGTTGCTACAGTGACCTCAGGATCCCTCTAGCCTTGAAACAGTGTTCTTGGGGTTTCTCTGCAGTGCCATCAAGGAAATCAAGGCTCCTTTCATGTGTGATGTGCAACACGGAATTGCTCTGCACGCAGTGCAGGGGAATCGGGCCTCATCTCACGGCGAGGGGGAAGTCTCATGGTTTTTCTCGAGTTGCGGCGGGAACCTGGGGTATATTCTCGAGTTACGACGGGGATGGCCCTTCCACCCACGTGTTTGTTCAGCGATGTCAGGACTCCTGCCTAGTTGCGAGGGACAACTCGGGATTCTCCTCGAGGCTTGGCAGGGCAATTAGGACGCCTCTCCAGCTGAGGCGGGAAACCAAGGGTCCCTTTCCACGTGCCACAGGAATCCTGGGACTCCTATCAAGTTTGACGAGGAGTCAGGCATTGGCTCCTTTGGAGGCACTGATCTCCGGGTACCTCTGGAGTTTTCAAAGGATGTGAGGCCTCCGGTCGCGATGAGGTGGGGAACTAGGTCTTTCTCTGTGGTCTCCAAAGGTGATTTAGACATCCTTTCGTCTTGGGAGATGCAAGACGAGCCTGCATTCAAGTCACTGCAGGGATATCCGGCCTTATTTCGAGTCAGGGCATCGTGGTGTCCATTCCACTTGAGGCCGCAAACTCAGGGTCCCCCTCACATGCCTAGAGCTGAGAGAAGCCTCCTCTTGAGGTGCTTGTGGTAAGGTGGTATTCCTCTGGAGTCGAAGCCAGGGACTAACCTCTCATCTCGAGTTGATTTTTGGTCCACGGAGCTCTTTCGTGTTGCTACAGTGACCTCATGATGCCTCTAGCCTTGAAACAGTGTTCTTGGAGTTTCTCTGGAGTGCCATCAAGGAAATCAAGGCTCCTTTCCTGTGTGATGTGCAACACGGCATTGCTCTGCACGCAGTGCAGGGGAATCGGGCCTCATCTCGCGGCGAGGGGGAAGTCTCATGGTTTTTCTCGAGTTGCGGCGGGAACCTGGGGTATATTCTCGAGTTACGACGGGGATGGCCCTTCCACACACGTGTTTGTTCAGCGACGTCAGGACTCCTGCCTAGTTGCGAGGGACAACTCGGGATTCTCCTCGAGGCTTGGCAGGGCAATTGGGACGCCTCTCCAGCTGAGGCGGGAGACCAAGGGTCCCTTTCCACGTGCCACAGGAATCCTGGGACTCCTATCAAGTTTCACGAGGAGTCAGGCATCGTCTCCTTTGGAGGCACTGATCTCCGCGTCCCTCTCGAATTTTCAAAGGATGTGAGGCCTCCGGTCGCGATGAAGTGGGGAACTAGGTCTTTCTCTGTGGTCTCCACAGGGGATTCAGATATCCTATCGTCTTGGGAGATGTAAGACGAGCCTGCATTCAAGTCTCTGCAGGCATATCCGGCCTTATTTCGAGTCAGGGCATCTCGGTGTCCATTCCACTTGAGGCCGTAAACTCAGGCTCCCTCTCACATACCTAGAGCTGAGAGAAGCCTCCTCTTGAGGTGCTTGTGGTAAGGTGGTATTCCTCTGGAGTCGAAGCCAGGGACTAACCTCTCATCTCGAGTTGATTTTTGGTCCATGGAGCTCTTTCGTGTTGCTACAGTGACCTCAGGATCCCTCTAGCCTTGAAACAGTGTTCTTGGGCTTTCTCTGGAGTGCCATCAAGGAAATCAAGGCTCCTTTCATGTGTGATATGCAACACGGAATTGCTCTGCACGCAGTGCAGGGGATTCGGGCCTCATTTTGCGGGGAGGGGTACGTCTCATGGTTTTTCTCGAGTTGCGGCGGGAACCTGGGGTATATTCTCGAGTTACGACAGGGATGGCCCTTCCACACACGTGTTTGTTCAGCCAAGTGAGTACTCCTGCCTAGTTGCGAGGGACAACTCGGGATTCTCCTCGAGGCTTGGCAGGGCAATTGGGACGCCTCTCCAGCTGAGGCGGGAGACCAAGGGTCCCTTTCCACGTGCCACAGGAATCCTGGGACTCCTATCAAGTTTCATGAGGAGTCAGGCATCGTTTCCTTTGGAGGCATTGATCTCCGCGTACCTCTGGAGTTTTCAAAGGATGTGAGGCCTCCGGTCGCAATGAGGTGGGGAACTAGGTCTTTCTCTGTGGTCTCCACAAAGGATTCAGACATCCTTTCGTCTTGGGAGATGCAAGACAAGCCTGCATTTATGTCAATGCAGGGATATCCGGCCTTATTTCGAGTCAGGGCATTGCCGTGTCCATTCCACTTGAGGCTGCAAACTCAGGGTCCCTCTCACATACCTAAAGCTGCGAGAAGCCTCCTCTTGAGGTGCTTGTGGTTAGGTGGTATTCCTCTGGAGTCGAAGCCAGGGACTAACCTCTCATCTCGAGTTGATTTTTGGTCCACGGAGCGCTTTCGTGTTGCTACAGTGACCTCAGGATCCCTCTAACCTGGAAACAGTGTTCTTGGGGTTTCTCTGGAGTGCCATGAAGAAAATCAAGGCTCCTTTCATATGTGATGTGCAACAGGGAATTTCTCTGCCCGCAGTGTAGGGAAATCGGGCCTCATCTCGCAACGAGGGGGAAGTCTCATGGTTTTTCTCGAGTTGCGGCGGTAACCTGGGGTATATTCTCGAGTTACGATGGGGATGGCCCTTCCACCCACGTGTTTGTTCAGCCACGTCAGGACTCCTGCCTAGTTGCGAGGGACAACTCGGGATTCTCCTCGAGGCTTGGCAGGGCAATTGGGACGCCTCTCCAGCTGAGGCGGGAGACCAAGGGTCCCTTTCCACGTGCCACAGGAATCCGGGGACTCCTATCAGGTTTCACGAGGAGTCAGGCATCGTCTCCTTTGGAGGCATTGATCTCCGCGTACCTCTGGAGTTTTCAAAGGATGTGAGGCCTCCGGTCGCGATGAGGTGGGGAACTAGGTCTTTCTCTGTGGTCTCCACAGAGGATTCAGACAACCTTTCGTCTTGGGAGATGCAAGACGAGCCTGCATTTATGTCAATGCAGGGATATCCGGCCTTATTTCGAGTCAGGGCATCGCGGTGTCCATTCCACTTGAGGCCGCTAACTCAGGGTCCCTCTCACATACCTAGAGCTCAGAGAAGCCTCCTCTTGAGGTGCTTGTGGTAAGGTGGTATTCCTCTGGAGTCAAAGCCAGGGACTAACCCCTCATCTCGAGTTGACTTTTGGTCCACGGAGCTTTTTCGTGTTGCTACAGTGACCTCAGAATCCCTCTAGCCTTGAAACAGTGTTCTTGGGGTTTCTCTGGAGTGCCATCAAGGAAATCAAGGCTCCTTTCATGTGTGATGTGCCACACGGAATTGCTATGCACGCAGTGTAGGGGATCGGGCCTCATCTCGAGGCGAGGGGGAAGTCTCATGGTTTTTCTCGAGTTGCGGCGGGAACCTGGGGTATATTCTCGAGTTACGACGGGGATGGCCCTTCCACACAGGTGTTTGTTCAGCGACGTCAGGACTTCTGCATTGTTGCGAAGGACAAGTCGGTATTCTCCTCGAGGCTTGGCAGGGAAATTGGGATGCCTCTCCAGCTGAGGCGGGAGACCAAGGGTCCCTTTCCACGTGCCACAGGAATCCTGGGACTCCTATCAAGTTTCACGAGGAGTCAGGCATCGTTTCCTTTGGAGGCACTGATCTCCGCATACCTCTGGAGTTATCAAAGGATGTGAGGCCTCCGGTCGCGATGAGGTGGGGAACTAGGTCTTTCTCTATGGTCTCCACAGGGGATTCAGACATCGTTTCGTCTTGGGAGATGAAAGACGAGCCTGCATTCAAGTCACTGCAGGGATATCCGGCCTTATTTCGAGTCAGGACATCGCGGTGTCCATTCCACTTGAAGCCGCAAACTCAGGATCCCTCTCACATACCTAGAGCTGAGAGAAGCCTCCTCTGGAGGTGCTTGTGGTAAGGTGGTATTCCTCTGGAGTCGAAGCCAGGGACTAACCTCTCATCTCGAGTTGATTCTTGGTCCACGGAGCTCTTTCCCGTTGCTACAGTGACCTCAGGATCCCTCTAGCCTGGAAACAGTGTTCTTGGGGTTTCTCTGGAGTGCCATCAAGGAAATCAACCCTCCTTTCATGTGTGATGTGCAACACGGTATTGCTCTGCACGCAGTGCAGGGGAATCGGGCCTCATCTCGCGGCGAGGGGGAAGTCTCATGGTTTTTCTCGAGTTGCGGCGGGATCCTGGGGTATATTCTCCAGTTACGACGGGGATGGAGCTTCCACCCACGTGTTTGTTCAGCGACGACAGGACTCCTGCCTAGTTGCGAGGGACAACTCGGGATTCTCCTCGAGGCTTGGGAGGGCAATTGGGACGCCTCTCCAGCTGAGACTGGAGACCAAGGGTCCCTTTCAACGTGCCACAGTAATCCTGGGACTCCTATCAAGTTTGACGAGGAGTCAGGCATCATCTCCTTTGGAGGCACTGATCTCCGCGTACCTCTGGAGTTTTCAAAGGATGTGAGGCCTCCGGTCGCGATGAGGTGGGGAACTAGGTCTTTCGCTGTGGTCTGCACAGGGGATTCAGACATCTTTTCGTCTTGGGAGATGCAAGACGAGCCTGCATTCAAGTCACTGCAGGGATATCCGGCCTTATTTCGCGTCAGGGCATTGCAGTGTCCATTCCACTTGAGGCCGCAAAATCAGGGTCCCTCTCACATACCTAGAGCTGAGAGAAGCCTCCTCTTGAGTTGCTTGTGGTAAGGTGGTATTCCTCTGGAGTCGAAGCCAGGGAATAACCTCTCATCTCGAGTTGATTTTTGGTCCACGGAGCTCTTTCGTGTTGCTACAGTGACCTCAGGATCCCTCTAGCCTTGAAACAGTGTTCTTGGGGTTTCTCTGGAGTGCCATCAAGGAAATCAAGGCTCCTTTCATGTGTGATGTGCAACACGGAATTGCTCTGCACGTAGTGCAGGGGAATCGGGCCTCATCTCGCGGCGAGGGGGAAGTCTCACGGTTTTTCTCGAGTTGCGGCGGGAACCTGGGGTATATTCTCGAGTTACGACGGGGATGGCCCTTCCACCCACGTGTTTGTTCAGTGATGTCAGGACTCCTGCCTAGTTGCGAGGGACAACTCGGGATTCTCCTCGAGGCTTGGCAGGGCAATTAGGACGCCTCTCCAGCTGAGGCGGGAAACCAAGGGTCCCTTTCCACGTGCCACAGGAATCCTGGGACTCCTATCAAGTTTCACGAGGAGTCAGGCATCGTCTCCTTTGGAGGCACTGATCTCCGCGTACCTCTGGAGTTTTCAAAGGATGTGAGGCCTCCGGTCGCGATGAGGTGGGGAACTAGGTCTTTCTCTGTGGTCTCCACAGGGGATTCAAACATCCTTTCATCTTGGGAGATGCAAGACGAGCCTGCCTTCAAGTCACTGCAGGGATATCTGGCCTTATTTCGCGTCAGGGCATCGCGGTGTCCATTCCACTTGAGGCCCCACACTCAGGGTCCCTCTCACATACCTAGAGCTGAGAGAAGCCTCCTCTTGAGGTGCTTGTGGTTAGGTGGTATTCCTCTTGAGTCGAAGCCAGGGACTAACCTCTCATCTCGAGTTGATTTTTGGTCCACGGAGTTCTTTCGTGTTGCTACAGTGACCTCAGGATCCCTCCAGCCTTGAAACAGTGTTCTTGGAGTTTCTCTGGAGTGCCATCAAGGAAATCAAGGATCTTTTCATATGTGATGTGCAACACGGAATTGCTCTGCACGCAGTGCAGGGGAATCGGGCCTCATCTCACGGCGAGAGGGAAGTCTCATGGTTTTTCTCGAGTTGCGCCGGGAACCTGTGGTATATTCTCGAGTTACGACGGGGATGGCCCTTCCACACACGTGTTTGTTCAGTGACGTCAGGACTCCTGCCTAGTTGCGAGGGACAACTCGGGATTCTCCTCGAGGCTTGGCAGGGCAACTGGGACGCCTCTCCAGCTGAGGCGGGAGACCAAGGCTCCCTTTCCACGTGCCACAGGAATCCTGGGACTCCTAAGAAGTTTCAGGAGGAGTCAGGCATCGTCTCCTTTGGAGGCACTGATCTCCGCGTACCTCTGGAGTTTTCAAAGGATGTGAGGCCTCCGGTCGCGATGAGGTGGGGAACTAGGTCTTTCTCTGTGGTCTCCACAGGGAATTCAGACATCCTTTCGTCTTGGGAGATGCAAGACGAGCCTGCATTCCAGTCACTGCAGGGATATCCAGCCTTATTTCGAGTCAGGGTATCGCGGTGTCCATTCCACTTGAGGCCGCAAACTCAGGGTCCCTCTCACATACCTAGAGCTGAGAGAAGCCTCCTCTTGAGGTGCTTGTGGTAAGGTGGTATTCCTCTGGAGTCGAAGCCAGGGACTAACCTCTCATCTCGAGTTGATTTTTCGTCCACGGAGCTCTTTCGTGTTGCTAGAGTGACCTCAGGATCCCTCTAGCCTTGAAACACTGTTCTTGGGGTTTCTCTGGAGTGCCATCAAGGAAATCAAGGCTCCTTTCATGTTTGATTGCAATACGGAATTGCTTTGAATACACTGCAGGGGAATCGACCTCATCTCGCGGCGAGGGGGAAGTCTCATGGTTTTTCTCGAGTTGCGGCGGGAACCTGGGGTATATTATCGAGTTACGACGGGGATTGCCCTTCCACACACGTGTTTGTTCAGCGATGTCAGGACTCCTGCCTAGTTGCGAGGGACAACTCGGGATTCTCCTCGAGGCTTGGCAGGGCAATTGGGACGCCTCTCCAGCTGAGGCGGGAGACCAAGGGTCCCTTTCCACGTGCCACAGGAATCCTGGGACTCCTATCAAGTTTCACGAGGAGTCACCCATCATCTCCTTTGGAGGCACTGATCTCCCTGTACCTCTGGAACTTTCAAAGGATGTGAGGCCTCTGGTGGCGATGAGGTGGGGAACTAGGTCTTTCTCTGTGGTCTCCATAGGGGATTCAGACATCCTTTCGTCTTGGGAGATGCAAGACGAGCCTGTATTCAAGTCACTACAGGGATATCCGGCCTTATTTCGAGTCAGGGCATCGCGGTGTCCATTCCACTTGAGGCCGCAAACTCAGGGTCCCTCTCACATACCTAGAGCTGAGAGAAGCCTCCTCTTGAGGTGCTTGTGGTTAGGTGGTATTCCTCTGGAGTCGAAGCCAGGGACTAACCTCTCATCTCGAGTTGATTTTTGGTCCACGGAACTCTTTCGTGTTGCTACAGTGACCTCAGGATCCCTCCAGCCTTGAAACAGTGTTCTTGGGGTTTCTCTGGAGTGCCATCAAGGAAATCAAGGATCTTTTCATGTGTGATGTGCAACACGGAATTGCTCTGCACGCAGTGCAGGGGAATCGGGCCTCATCTCAAGGCGAGGGGGAAGTCTCATGGTTTTTCTCGAGTTGCGGCGGGAACCTGGGGTATATTCTCGAGTTACGACGGGGATGGCCCTTCCACACACGTGTTTGTTCAGTGACGTCAGGACTCCTGCCTAGTTGCGAGGGACAACTCGGGATTCTCCTCGAGGCTTGGCAGGGCAACTGGGACGCCTCTCCAGCTGAGACGGGAGACCAAGCCTCCCTTTCCACGTGCCACAGGAATCCTGGGACTCCTAAGAAGTTTCAGCAGGAGTCAGGCATCGTCTCCTTTGGAGACACTGATCTCCGCGTACCTCTCGTGTATTCAAAGGATGTGAGGCCTTCTGTCGCGATGAGCTGGGGAACTAGGTTTTTCTCTGTGTTCTCCACAGGGGATTCAGACATCCTTTCATCTTGGGAGATGCAAAACGAGCGTGGATTCAAGTCACTGCAGAGATATCCGGCCTTATTTCGAGTCAGGGCATCGCGGTGTCCTTTCCACTTGAGGCCGCAAACTCAGGGTCCCTCTCACATACCTAGAGCTGAGAGAAGCCTCCTCTTGAGATGATTGTGGTAAGGTGGTATTCTTCTGGAGTCGAAGCGAGGGGCTAACCTCTCATCTCGAGTTGATTCTTGGTCCACGGAGTTCTTTCATGTTGCTACAGTGACCTCAGGATCCCTCTAGCCTTGAAACAGTGTTCTTGGGGTTTCTCTGGAGTGCCATCAAGGAAATCAAGGCTCCTTTCCTGTGTGATGTGCAACACGGAATTGCTCTGCACGCAGTGCAGGGGAATCGGGCCTCATCTCGCGGCGAGGGGGAAGTCTCATGGTTCTTCTCGAGTTGCGGCGGGAACCTGGGGTATATTCTCGAGTTACGACGGGGATGGCCCTTCCACACACGTGTTTGTTCAGCGACGTCAGGACTCCTGCCTAGTTGCGAGGGACAACTCGGGATTCTCCTCGAGGCTCGGCAGGGCAATTGGAACGCCTCTCCAGCTGAGGCGGGAGACCAAGGGTCCCATTCCATGTGCCACAGGAATCCTGGGACTCCTATCAAGTTTCACGAGGAGTTAGGCATCGTCTCCTTTGGAGGCACTGATCTCCGCGTACCTCTGGAGTTTTCAAAGGATGTGAGGCCTCCGGTCGCGATGAGGTGGGGAACTAGGTCTTTCTCTGTGGTCTCCACAGGGAATTCAGACATCCTTTCGTCTTGGGAGATGCAAGACGAGCCTGCATTCCAGTCACTGCAGGGATATCCAGCCTTATTTCGAGTCAGGGTATCGCGGTGTCCATTCCACTTGAGGCCGCAAACTCAGGGTCCCTCTCACATACCTAGAGCTGAGAGAAGCCTCCTCTTGAGGTGCTTGTGGTAAGGTGGTATTCCTCTGGAGTCGAAGCCAGGGACTAACCTCTCATCTCGAGTTGATTTTTGGTCCACGGAGCTCTTTCGTGTTGCTACAGTGACCTCAGGATCCCTCTAGCCTTGAAACACTGTTCTTGGGGTTCTCTGGAATGCCATCAAGGAAATCAAGGCTCCTTTCATGTTTGATGTGCAATACGGAATTGCTTTGAATACACTGCAGGGGAATCGGGCCTCATCTCGCGGCGAGGGGGAAGTCTCATGGTTTTTCTCGAGTTGCGGCGGGAACCTGGGGTATATTCTCGAGTTACGACGGGGATGACCCTTCCACCCACGTGTTTGTTCAGCGACGTCAGGACTCCTGCCTAGTTGCGAGGGACAACTCGGGATTCTCCTCGAGGCTTGGCAGGGCAATTGGGACGCCTCTCCAGCTGAGGCGGGAGACCAAGGGTCCCTTTCCACGTGCCACAGGAATCCTGGGACTCCTATCAAGTTTCACGAGGAGTCAGGCATCGTCTCCTTTGGAGGCACTGATCTCCGCGTACCTCTGAAGTTTTCAAAGGGTGTGAGGCCTCCGGTTGCGATGAGGTGGGGAACTAGGTCTTTCTCTGTGGTCTCCACAGGGGATTCAGACATCCTTTCGTCTTGGGAGATGCAAGACGAGCCTGCATTCAAGTCACTGCTGGGATATCCGGCCTTATCTCGAGTAAGGGCATCGCGGTGTCCATTCCACTTGAGGCCGCAAACTCAGGGTCCCTCTCACATAGCTAGAGGTGCGAGGAGCCTCCTCTTGAGGTGCTTGTGGTAAGGTGGTATTCCTCTGGAGTCGAAGCCAGGGACTAACCTCTCATCTCGAGTTGATTTGTGGTCCACGGAGCTCTTTCGTGTTGCTTCAGTGACCTCAGGATCCCTCTAGCCTTGAAACAGTGTTCTTGGGGTTTCTCTGGAGTGCCATCAAGGAAATCAAGGCTCCTTTCATGTGTGTTGTGCAACACGGAATTGCTCTGCACGCAGTGCAGGGGGATCGGGCCTCATCTCGCGGCGAGGGGGAAGTCTCATGGTTTTTCTCGAGTTGCGGCGGGAACCTGGGGTATATTCTCGAGTTACGACGGGGATGGCCCTTCCACACACGTGTTTGTTCAGCAACGTCAGGACTCCTGCCTAGTTGCGAGGGACAACTCGGGATTCTCCTCGAGGCTTGGCAGGGCAATTGGGACGCCTCTCCAGCTGAGGCGGGAGACCAAGGGTCCCTTTCCAAGTGCCACAGGAATCCTGGGACTCCTATCAAGTTTCATGTGGAGTCAGGCATCGTTTCGTTTGGAGGCACTGATCTCCGTGTACCTCTGGAGTTTTCAAAGGATGTGAGGCGTCCGGTCGCGATGAGGTGTGGAACTAGGTCTTTCTCTGTGGTATCCACAGAGGATTCAGACATCCTTTCGCCTTGGGAGATGCAAGACGAGCCTGCATTTATGTCAATGCAGGGATATCCACCCTTATTTCGAGTCAGGGCATCGCGGTGTCCTTTCCACTTGAGGCTGCAAACTCAGGGACACTCTCACATACATAAAGCTGCGAGAAGCCTCCTCTTGAGGTGCTTGTGGTAAGGTGGTATACCTCTGGAGTCAAAGCCAGGGACTAACCTCTCATTTCGAGTTGATTTTTGGTCCACGGAGCTCTTTCGTTTCGCTACAGTGACCTCATGATCCCTCTAGCCTTGAAACCGTGTTCTTGGGGTTTCTCTGGAGTGCCATCAAGGAAATCAAGGCTCCTTTCCTGTGTGATGTGCAACACGGCATTGCTCTGCACGCAGTGCAGGGGAATCGGGCCTCATCTCGTGGCGAGGGGGAAGTCTCATGGTTTTTCTCGAGTTGCGGCGGGAAGCTGGGTTATATTATCGAGTTACGACGGGGATGGCCCTTCCACACACGTGTTTGTTCAGCGACGTCAGGACTCCTGCCTAGTTGCGAGGGACAACTCGGGATTCTCCTCGAGGCTTGGCAGGGCAATTGGGACACCTCTCCAGCTGAGGCGGGAGACCAAGGGTCCCTTTCCACGTGCCACAGGAATCCTGGGACTCCTATCAAGTTTCACGAGGAGTCAGGCATCGTCTCCTTTGGAGGCACTGATCTCCGCATCCCTCTGGAGTTTTCAAAGGATGTGAGGCCTCCGGTCGCGATGAGGTGGGGAACTAGGTCTTTCTCTGTGGTATCCACAGGGGATTCAGATATCCTATCGTCTTGGGAGATGCAAGACGAGCCTGCATTCAAGTCTCTGCAGGCATATCCGGCCTTATTTCGAGTCAGGGCATCGCGGTGTCCATTCCACTTGAGGCCGTTAACATAGGCTCCCTCTCACATACCTAGAGCTGAGAGAAGCCTCCTCTTGAGGTGCTTGTAGTAAGGTGGTATTCCTCTGGATTCGAAGCCAGGGACTAACCTCTAATCTCGAGTTGATTTTTGGTCCATGGAGCTCTTTCGTGTTGCTACAGTGACCTCAGGATCCCTCTAGCCTTGAAACAGTGTTCTTGGGGTTTCTCTGGAGTGCCATCAAGGAACTCAAGGCTCCTTTCCTGTGTGATGTGCAACACGGCATTGCTCTGCACGCAGTGCAGGGGAATCGGGCCTCATCTCGCGGTGAGGGGGAATTCTCATGGTTTTTCTCGAGTTGCGGCGGGAACCTGGGGTATATTCTCGAGTTACGACAGGGATGGCCCTTCCACACACGTGTTTGTTCAGCGACGTCAGGACTCCTGCCTAGTTGCGAGGGACAACTCGGGATTCTCCTCGAGGCTTGGCAGGGCAATTGGGACGCCTCTCCAGCTGAGGCGGGAGACCAAGGGTCCCTTTCCATGTGCCACAGGAATCCTGGGACTCCTATCAAGTTTCACGAGGAGTCAGACATCGTCTCCTTTGGAGGCATTGATCTTCGCGTCCCTCTGGAATTTTCAAAGGATGTGAGGCCTCCGGTCGCGATGAGGTGGGGAACTAGGTCTTTCTCTGTGGTCTCCACAGGGGATTCAGATATCCTATCGTCTTGGGAGATGCAAGACGAGCCTGCATTCAAATCTCTGCAGGCATATCCGGCCTTATTTCGAGTCAGGGCATCTCGGTGTCCATTCCACTTGAGGCCGCAAACTCAGGGTCCCTCTCACATACCTAGAGCTGAGAGAAGCCTCCTCTTGAGGTGCTTGTGGTAAGGTGGTATTCCTCTGGAGTCGAAGCCAGGGACTAACCTCTCATTTCGAGTTGACTTTTGGTCCACGGAGCTCTTTCGTGTTGCTACAGTGACCTCATGATCCCTCTAGCCTTGAAACAGTGTTCTTGGAGTTTCTCTGGAGTGCCATCAAGGAAATCAAGGCTCCTTTCCTGTGTGATGTGCAACACGGCATTGCTCTGCACGCAGTGCAGGGGAAGCGGGCCTCATCTCGCGGTGAAGGGGAAGTCTCATTGTTTTTCTCGAGTTGCGGCGGGAACCTGGGGTATATTCTCGAGTTACGACGGGGATGGCCCTTCCACACACCTGTTTGTTCAGCGACGTCAGGACTCCTGCCTAGTTGCGAGGGACAACTCGGGATTCTCCTCGAGGCTTGGCAGGGCAACTGGGACGCCTCTCCAGCTGAGGCGGGAGACCAAGGGTCCCTTTCCACGTGCCACAGGAATTCTGAGACTCCTATCAAGTTTCACGAGGAGTCAGGCATCGTCTCCTTTGGAGGCACTGATCTCCGCGTCCCTCTGGAGTTTTCAAAGGATGTGAGGCCTCCGGTCGCGATGAGGTGGGAAACTAGGTCTTTCTCTGTGGTATCCACAGGGGATTCAGACATCCTTTCACCTTGGGAGATGCAAGACGAGCCTGCATTCAAGTCACTGCAGGCATATCCGGCCTTTTTTCGAGTCAGGGCATCGCGGTGTCCATTCCACTTGAGGCCGCAAACTCAGGGTCCCTCTCACATGCCTAGAGCTGAGAGAAGCCTCCTCTTGAGGTGCTTGTGGTAAGGTGGTATTCCTCTGGAGTCGAAGCCAGGGACTAACCTCTCATCTCGAGTTGATTTTTGGTCCACGGAGCTCTTTCGTGTTGCTACAGTGACCTCAGGATCCCTCTAGCCTTGAAACAATGTTCTTGGAGTTTCTCTGGAGTGCCATCAAGGAAATCAAGGCTCCTTTCCTGTGTGATGTGCAACACGGCATTGCTCTGCACGCAGTGCAGGGGAATCGGGCCTCATCTCGCGGCGAGGGGGAAGTCTCATGGTTTTTCTCGAGTTGCGGCGGGAACCTGGGGTATATTCTCGAGTTACGACGGGGATGGCCCTTCCACACACGTGTTTGTTCAGTGACGTCAGGACTCCTACCTAGTTGCGAGGGACAACTCGGGATTCTCCTCGAGGCTTGGCAGGGCAATTGGGACGCCTCTCCAGCTGAGGCGGGAGACCAAGGGTCCCTTTCCACGTGCCACAGGAATCCTGGGACTCCTATCAAGTTTCACGAGGAGTCAGGCATCGTCTCCTTTGGAGGCACTGATCTCCGCGTCCCTCTGGAATTTTCAAAGGATGTGAGGCCTCCGGTCGCGATGAGGTGGGGAACTAGGTCTTTCTCTGTGGTCTCCACAGGGGATTCAGATATCCTATCGTCTTGGGAGATGCAAGACGAGCCTGCATTCAAGTCTCTGCAGGCATATCCGGCCTTATTTCGAGTCAGGGCATCTCGGTGTCCATTCCACTTGAGGCCGTAAACTCAGGCTCCCTCTCACATACCTAGAGCTGACAGAAGCCTCCTCTTGAGGTGCTTGTGGTAAGGTGGTATTCCTCTGGAGTCGAAGCCAGGGACTAACCTCTCATCTCGAGTTGATTTTTGGTCCACGGAGCTCTTTCTTGTTGCTACAGTGACCTCAGGATCCCTCTAGCCGTGAAACAGTGTTCTTGGGCTTTCTCTGGCGTGCCATTAAGGAACTCAAGGCTCCTTTCCTGTGTGATGTGCAACACGGCCTTGCTCTGCACGCAGTGCAGGGGAATCGGCCCTCATCTCGCGGTGAGGGGGAAGTGTCATGGTTTTTCTCGAGTTGCGGCGGGAACCTGGGGTACATTCTCGAGTTACGACGGGGATGGCCCTTCCACACACGTGTTAGTTCAGCGACGTCAGGACTCCTGCCTAGTTGCGAGGGACAACTCGGGATTCTCCTCGAGGCTTGGCAGGGCAATTGGGACGCCTCTCCAGCTGAGGCGGGAGACCAAGGGTCCCTTTCCACGTGCCACAGGAATCCTGGGAGTCCTATCAAGTTTCACGAGGAGTCAGGCATCGTCTCCTTTGGAGGCACTAATCTCCGCGTACCTCTGGAGTTTTCAAAGGATGTCAGGCCTCCGGTCGCGATGAGGTGGGGAACTAGGTCTTTCTCTGTGGTCTCCACAGGGGATTCAGACATCCTTTCGTCTTGGGAGATGTAAGAGGAACCTGCATTCAAGTCACTGCACGGATATCCGGCCTTATTTCGCGTCAGGGCATCGAAGTGTCCATTCCACTTGAGGCCGCAAACTCAGGGTCCCTCTCACATACCTAGAGCTGAGAGAAGCCTCCTCTTGAGGTGCTTGTGGTAAGGTGGTATTCCTCTGGAGTCGAAGCCAGGCACTAACCTCTCATCTCGAGTGGATTTTTGGTCCACGGAGCTCTTTCGTGTTGCTACAGTGACCTCAGGATCCCTCTAGCCTGGAAACAGTGTTCTTGGGGTTTCTCTGAAGTGCCATCAAGGAAATCAAGGCTTCTTTCATGTGTGATGTGCAACACACAATTGCTCTGCACGCAGTGCAGGGGAATCGGCCCTCATCTCGCAGCCAGAGGGAAGTCCTCATGGTTTTTCTCGAGTTGCGGCGTTAACCTGGGGTATATTCTCGAGTTACGACGGGGATGGCCCTTCCACACACGTGTCTGTTCAGCCACGTCAGGACTCCTGCCTAGTTGCGAGGGACAGCTCGGGATTCTGCTCGAGGCTGGGCAGGGCAATTGGGACGCCTCTCCAGCTGAGGCGGGAGACCAAGGGTCCCTTTCCACGTGCCACAGGAATCCTCGGACTCCTATCAAGTTTCACGAGGAGTCAGGCATCGTCTCCTTTGGAGGCACTGATCTCTGCATACCTCTGGAGTTATGAAAGGATGTGAGGCCTCCGGTCGCGATGAGGTGGGGAACTAGGTCTTTCTCTGTGGTCTCCACAGGGGATTCAGACATCCTTTCGTCTTGGGAGATGCAAGACGAGCCTGCATTCAAGTCACTGCAGGGATATCCGGCCTTATTTCGAGTCAGGGCATCGCGGTGTCCATTCCACTTGAGGCCACAAACTCAGGGTCCCTCTCCCATACCTAGAGCTGAGAGAAGCCTCCTCTTGAGGTGCTTGTGGTAAGGTGGTATTCCTCTGGAGTTGAAGCCAGGGACTAACCTCTCATCTCGAGTTGATTTTTCGTCCACGGAGGTCTTTCGTGTTGCTACAGTGACCTCAGGATCCCTCTAGCCTTGAAACAGTGTTCTTGGGGTTTCTCTGGAGTGCCATCAAGGAAATCAAGGCTCCTTTCATGTGTGATGTGCAACACGGAATTGCTCTGCACGCAGTGCAGGGGAATCGGGCCTCATCTCACGGCGAGGGGGAAGTCTCATGGTTTTTCTCGAGTTGCGGCGGGAACCTGGGGTATATTCTCGAGTTACGACAGGGATGGCCATTCCCAACACGTGTTTGTTCAGCGACGTCAGGACTCCTGCCTAGTTGGGAGGGACAACTCGAGATTCTCCTCGAGGCTTGGCAGGGCAATTGGGACGCCTCTCCAGCTGAGGCGGGAGACCAAGTGTCCCTTTCCACGTGCCACAGCAATCCTGGGACTCCTATGAAGTTTCATGAGGAGTCAGGCATCGTTTCCTTTGGAGGCACTGATCTCCGCGTACCTCTGGAGTTTTCAAAAGATGTGAGGCCTCCGGTCGCGATGAGGTAGGGAACTAGGTCTTTCTCTGTGGTCTCCACAGGGGATTCAGACATCCTTTCGTCTTGGGAGATGCAAGACGAGCCTGCATTTATGTCAGTGCAGGGATATCCGGCCTTATTTCGAGTCAGGGCATTGCATGTCCATTCCACTTGAGGCTGCAAACTCAGGGTCCCTCTCACATACCTAAAGCTGCGAGAAGCCTCCTCTTGCGGTGCTTGTGGTTAGGTGGAATTCCTCTGGAGTCGAAGTTAGGCACTAACCTCTCATCTCGAGTTAATTTTTGGTCCACGGAGTTCTTTCGTGTTGCTACAGTGACCTCAGTTTCCCTCTAGCCTTGAAACAGTGTTCTTGGGGTTTCTCTGGAGTGCCATCAAGGAAATCAAGGCTCTTTTCATGTGTGATGTGCAACACGGAATTGCTCTGCACGCAGTGCAAGGGAATCGGGCCTCATCTCGCGGCGAGGGGGAAGTCTCATGGTTTTTCTCGAGGTGCGGCGGGAACCTGGGGTATATTCTCGAGTTATGACGGGGATGGCCCTTCCAGGCACGTGTTTATTCAGCCACGTCAGGACTCCTGCCTAGTTGCGAGGGACAACTCGGGATTCTCCTCGAGGCTGGGCAGGGCAATTGGGACGCCTCTCCAGCTGAGGCGGGAGACCAAGGGTCCCTTTCCACGTGCCACAGGAATCCTGGGACTCCTATCAAGTTTCACGAGGAGTCAGGCATCGTCTCCTTTAGAGGCACTGATCTCCGCGTACCTCTGGAGTTTTCAAAGGATGTGAGGCCTCCGGTCGCGATGAGGTGGGGAACTAGGTCTTTCTCTGTGGTCTCCACAGGGGATTCAGACATCCTTTCGTCTTGGGAGATGCAAGACGAGCCTACATTCAAGTCACTGCAGGGATATCCGGCCTTATTTCGAGTCAGGGCATCGCGGTGTCCATTCCACTTGAGGACGCAAACTCAGGGTCCCTCTCACATACCTATAGCTGAGAGAAGCCTCCTCTTGAGGTGCTTGTGGTAAGGTGGTATTCCTCTGGAGTCGAAGCCAGGGACTAACCTCTCATCTCGAGTTGATTTTTGGTCCACGGAGCTCTTTCGTGTTGCTACAGTGACTTCAGGATCCCGGTAGCCTTGAAACAGTGTTCTTGGGGTTTCTCTGGAGTGCCATGAAGGAAATCAAGGCTCCTTTCATGTGTGATGTGCAGCACGGAATATCTCTGCCCGCAGTGCAGGGGAATCGGGCCTCATCTCGCGGCGAGGGGGAAGTCTCATGGTTTTCCTCGAGTTGCGGCGGGAACCTGGGGTATATTCTCGAGTTACGACGGGGATGGCCCTTCCACCCACGTGTTTGTTCAGCGACGTCAGGACTCCTGCCTAGTTGCGAGGGACAACTCGAGATTCTCCTCGAGGCTCGGCAGGGCAATTGGGACGCCTCTCCAGCTGAGGCGGGAGACCAAGGGTCCCTTTCCACGTGCCACAGGAATGCTGGGACTCCTGTCAAGTTTCACGAGGAGTCAGGCATCGTCTCCTTTGGAGGCACTGATCTCCGCGTACCTCTGGAGTTTTCAAAGGATGTGAGGCCTCCGGTCGCGATGAGGTGGGGAACTAGGTCTTTCTCTGTGGTCTCCACAGGGGATTCAGACATCCTTTCGTCTTGGGAGATGCAAGACGAGCCTGCATTCAAGTCACTGCAGGGATATCCGGCCTTATTTTGAGTCAGGGCATCGCGGTGTCCATTCCACTTGAGGCCGCAAACTCAGGGTCCCTCTCACATACCTATAGCTGAGAGAAGCCTCCTCTTGAGGTGCTTGTGGTAAGGTGGTATTCCTCTGGAATCGAAGCCAGGGACTAACCTCTCATCTCGAGTTGATTTTTGGTCCACGGAGCTGTTTCGTGTTGCTACAATGACCTCAGGTTCCCTCTAGCCTTGAAACAGTGTTCTTGGGGTTTCTCTGGAGTGCCATCAAGGAAATCAAGGCTCCTTTCCTGTGTGATGTGCAACACGGAATTGCTCTGCACGCAGTGCAGGATATCGGGCCTCATTTTGCGGCGAGGGGGAAGTCTCATGGTTTTTCTCGAGTTGCGGTGGTAACCTGGGGTATATTCTCGAGTTATGACGGGGATGGCCCTTCCACCCACGTATTTAAATGTTTAGCCACGTCAGGACTCCTGCCTAGTTGCGAGGGACAACTCGGGATTCTCCTCTTGGCTGGGCAGGGCAATTGGAACGCCTCTCCATCTGTGGCGGTAGACCAAAGGTCCCTTTCCACGTGCCACAGGAATCCTCGGACTCCTATCAAGTTTCACGAGGAGTCAGGCATCGTCTCCTTTGGAGGCACTGATCTCCGTGTACCTCTGGAGTTTTCAAAGGATATGAGGCCTCCGGTCGCGATGAGGTGGGGAACTAGGTCTTTCTCTGTGGTCTCCACAGGGGACTCAGTTATCCTTTCATCTTGGGATATGCAAGACGAGCCTGCATTCAAGTCACTGCAGGGATATCCGGCCTTATTTCAAGTCAGGGCATCGCGGTGTCCATTCCACTTGAGGCCGTTAACTCAGGCTCCCTCTCACATACCTAGAGCTGAGAGAAGCCTCCTCTTGAGGTGCTTGTGGTAAGGTGGTATTCCTCTGGAGTCGAAGCCAGGGACTAACCTCTCATCTCGAGTTGATTTTTGGTCCACGGAGCTCTTTCGTGTTGCTACAGTGACCTCAGGATCCCTCTAGCCTTGAAACAGTGTTCTTGGGGTTTCTCTGGAATGCCATCAAGGAAATCAAGGCTCCTTTCATGTGTGATGTGCAACACGGAACTGCTCTGCACGCAGTGCAGGGGAATCGGGCCACATCTCGCGGTGAGGGGGAAATCTCATGGTTTTTCTCGAGTTGCGGCGGGAACCTGGGGTATATTCTGAGTTACGACGGGGATGGCCATTGCACCCACGTGTTTGTTCAGCGACGTAAGGACTCCTGCCTAGTTGCGAGGGACAACTCGGGATTCTCCTCGAGGCTTGGCAGGGCAATTGGGACACCTCTCCAGCTGAGGCGTTAGACCAAGGGTCCCTTTCCACGTGCCACAGGAATCCTGGGATTCCTATCAAGTTTCACGAGGAGTCAGGCATCGTCTCCTTTAGAGGCACTGATCTCCGCGTACCTCTGGAGTTTTCAAAGGATGTGAGGCCTCCGGTCGCCATGAGGTGGGGAACTAGGTCTTTCTCTGTGGACTCCACAGGGGATTCAGACATCCTTTCATCTTGGTAGATGCAAGACGAGCCTGCATTCAAGTCACTGCAGGGATATCCGGCCTTATTTCGAGTCAGGGCATCGCGGTGTCCATTCCACTTGAGGCCGCAAAATCAGGGTCCATCTCACATACCTAGAGCTGAGAGAAGCCTCCTCTTGAGGTGCTTGTGGTAAGGTGGTATTCCTCTGGAGTCGAAGCCAGGGACTAGCCTCTCATCTCGAGTTGATTTTTGGTCCACGGAGCTCTTTCGTGTTGCTACAGTGACCTCAGGATCCCTTTAGCCTTGAAACAGTGTTCTTGGGGTTTCTCTGGAGTGCCATCAAGGAAATCAAGGCTCCTTTCATGTGTGATGTGCAACACGGAATTGCTCTGCCCGCAGTGCAGGATATCGTGCCTCATTTTGCGGCGAGGGAGAAGTCTCATGGTTTTTCTCGAGTTGCGGTGGGAACCTGGGGTATATTGTCGAGTTACGACGGGGATGGCCCTTCCACCCACGTGTTTGCTCAGCCACGTCAGGACTCCTGCCTAGTTGCGAGGGACAACTCGGCATTCTCCTCGAGGCTTGGCAGGGCAATTGGGACGCCTCTCCAGCTGAGGCGGGAGACCAAGGGTCCCTTTCCACGTGCCACTGGAATCCTGGGACTCCTATCAAGTTTCACGAGGAGTCAGGCATCGTCTCCTTTGGAGGCACTGATCTCCGCGTACCTCTGGAATTTTCAAAGGATGTGAGGCCTCCTGTCGCGATGAGGTGGGGAACCAAGTCTTTCTCTGTGGTCTCCACAGGGGATTCGGTCATCCTTTCGTCTTGGGAGATGCAAGACGAGCCTGCATTCAAGTCACTGCAGGGATATCCGGCCTTATTTCGTGTCAGGGCATCGCGGTGTCCATTCCACTTGAGGCCGCAAACTCAGGGTCCCTCTCACATACCTAGAGCTGAGAGAAGCCTCCTCTTGAGGTTCTTGTGGTAAGGTGGTATTCCTCTGGAGTCGAAGCCAGGGACTAACTTCTCATCTCGAGTTGATTTTTGGTCCATGGAGCTCTTTTGTGTTGCTACAGTGACCTCAGGATCCCTGTAGCCTTGAAACAGTGTTCTTGGGGTTTCTCTGGAGTGCCATCAAGGAAATCAAGGCTCCTTTCATGTGTGATGTGCAACACGGAATTTCTCTGCATGCAGTGCAGGGGAATCAGGCCTCATCTCGCGGCGAGGGGGAAGTCTCATTGTATTTTTCGAGTTGCGGCGGGAACCTGGGGTATATTCTCGATTTACGACGGGGATGGCCCTTCCACACACGTGTTTGTTCAGCGACGTCAGGACTCCTGCCTAGTTGCGAGGGACAACTCGGAATTCTCCTCGAGGCTTGGCAGTGCATTTGGGACACCTCTCCAGCTGAGGTGGGAGACCAATAGTCCCTTTCCATGTGCCACAGGAATCCTGGGACTCCTATCAAGTTTCATGAGGAGTCAGGCATCGTTTCCTTTGGAGGCACTGATCTCCGCGTACCTCTGGAGTTTTCAAAGGATGTGAGGCCTCCGCTCGCGATGAGGTGGGGAATTAGGTCTTTCTCTGTGGCCTCCACAGGGGATTCAGACATCCTTTCGCCTTGGGAGATGCAAGACGAGCCTGCATTTATGTCAATGCAGGGTTATCCGGCCTTATTTCGAGTCAGGGCATTGCGGTGTCCATTCCACTTGAGGCTGCAATCTCAGGATCCCTCTCACATACCTAGAGCTGAGAGAAGCCTCCTCTTGAGGTGCTTGTGGTTAGGTGGTATTCCTCTGGAGTCGAAGTTAGGGACTAACCTCTCATCTCGAGATGATTTTTGGTCCACAGAGTTCTTTCTTGTTGCTACAGTGACCTCAGGATCCCTCTAGCCTTGAAACAGTGCTCTTGGGGTTTCTCTGGAGTGCCATCAAGGAAATCAAGGCTCCTTTCATGTGTGATGTGCAACACGGAATTTCTCTGCCCGCAGTGTAGGGGAATCGGGCCTCATCTCGCGGCAAGGGGGAAGTTTCATGGTTTATTTCGAATTGCGGCGGGAACCTGGGCTATATTATCGAGTTACGATGGGAATGGCCCATCCACCCACGTGTTTGTGCAGCGACGTCAGGACTCCTGCCTAGTTGCGAGGGACAACTCGGGATTCTCCTCGAGGCTTGGCAGGGCAACTGGGACGCCTCTCCAGCTGATGCGGGAGACCAAGTGTCCCTTTCCACGTGCCACAGGAATCCTGGGACTCCTATCATGTTTCCCAAGGAGTCAGGCATCGTCTCCTTTGGAGGCACTGATCTCCGCGTACCTCTGGAGTTTTCAAAGGATGTGAGGCCTCCGGTCGCGATGAGGTGGGGAACTAGGTCTTTCTCTGTGGTCTCCACAGGGGATTCACACATCCTTTCGTCTTGGGAGATGCAAGACGAGCCTGCATTCAAGTCACTGCAGGGATATCCGGCCTTATTTCTCGTCAGGGCATCGCAGTGTCCATTCCACTTGAGGCCGCAAACTCAGGGTCCCTCTCACATACCTTGAGCTCAGAGAAGCCTCCTCTTGAGGTGCTTGTGGTAACGTGGTATTCCTCTGGAGTCAAAGCCAGGAACTAACCTCTCATCTCTAGTTGATTTTTGGTCCACGGAGCTCTTTCGTGTTGTTACAGTGACCTCAGGATCGCTCTAGCCTTGAAACAGTGTTCTTGGGGTTTCTCTGGAGTGCCATCAAGGAAATCAAGGCTCCTTTCATGTGTGATGTGCAACACGGAATTACTCTGCACGCAGTGCAGGGGAATCGGGCCTCATCTCGCGGCGAGGGGGAAGTCTCATGGTTTTTCTCGAGTTGCGGCGGGAACCTGGGGTATATTCTCGAGTTACGATGGGAATGGCCCTTCCACCCACGTGTTTGTTCAGCGACGTCAGGACTCCTGCCTAGTTGCGAGGGAGAACTCGGGATTCTCCTCGAGGCTTGGCAGGGCAATTGGGACGCCTCTCCAGCTGAGGCGGGAGACCAAGGGTCCCTTTCCACGTGCCACAAGAATCCTGGGACTCCTATCAAGTTTCACGAGGAGTCAGGCATCGTCTCCTTTGGAGGCACTGATCTCCGCGTACCTCTGGAGTTTTCAAGGGATGTGAGGCCTCCGGTCGCGATGATGTGGGGAACTAGGTCTTTCTCTGTGGTCTCCACAGGGGATTCAGACATCCTTTCATCTTGGGAGATGCAAGACGAGCCTGCATTCAAGTCACTGCAGGGATATCCGGCCTTATTTCGAGTCAGGGCATCGCGGTGTCCATTCCACTTGAGGCCGCAAACTCAGGGTCCCTCTCACATACCTAGAGCTGAGAGAAGCCTCCTCTTGAGGTGCTTGTGGTAAGGTGGTAGTCCTCTGGAGTCGAAGCCAGGGAGTAACCTCTCATCTCGAGTTGATTTTTGGTCCACAGAGCTCTTTCGTGTTGCTACAGTGACCTCAGGATCCCTCTAGCCTTGAAACTGTGTTCTTGGGGTTTCTCTGGAGTGTCATCAAGGAAATCAAGGCTCCTTTCATGTGTGATGTGCAACACACAATTGCTCTGCACGCAGTGCAGGGGAACCGGGCCTCATCTCGCGGCGAAGGGGAAGTCTCATGGTTTTTCTCGAGTTGCGGCCGGAACCTGGGGTGTATTCTCGAGTTATGACGGGGATGGCCCTTCTACCCACGTGTTTGTTCAGCGACATCAGGACTCCTGCCTAGTTGCGAGGGACAACTCGGGATTCTCCTCGAGGCTTGGCAGGGCAATTGGGACGCCTCTCCAGCTGAGGCGGGAGACCAAGGGTCCCTTTCCACGTGCCACAGGAATCCTGGGACTCCTATCAAGTTTCACGAGGAGTCAGGCATCGTCTCCTTTGGAGGCACTGATCTCCCCGTACCTCTGGAGTTTTCAAAGGATGTGAGGCCTCCGGTCGCGATGAGGTGGGGAACTAGGTCTTTCTCTGTGGTCTCCACAGGGGATTCAGACATCCTTTCGTCTTGGGAGATGCAAGACGAGCCTGCATTCAAGTCACTGCAGGGATATCCGGCCTTATTTCGAGTCAGGGCATCGCGGTGTCCATTCCACTTGAGGCCGCAAACTCAGGGTCCCTCTCACATACCTTGAGCTCAGAGAAGCCTCCTCTTGAGGTGCTTGTGGTAACGTGGTATTCCTCTGGAGTCGAAGCCAGGAACTAACCTCTCATCTCGAGTTGATTTTTGGTCCACGGAGCTCTTTCGTGTTGTTACAGTGACCTCAGGATCGCTCTAGCCTTGAAACAGTGTTCTTGTGGTTTCTCTGGCGTGCCATCAAGGAAATCAAGGCTCCTTTCATGTGTGATGTGCAACACGGAATTACTCTGCACGCAGTGCAGGGGAATCGGGCCTCATCTCGCGGCGAGGGGGAAGTCTCATGGTTTTTCTCGAGTTGCGGCGGGAACCTGGGGTATATTCTCGAGTTACGATGGGGATGGCCCTTCCACCCACGTGTTTGTTCAGCGACGTCAGGACTCCTGCCTAGTTGCGAGGGAGAACTCGGGATTCTCCTCGAGGCTTGGCAGGGCAATTGGGACGCCTCTCCAGCTGAGGCGGGAGACCAAGGCTACCTTTCCACGTGTCACAGGAATCCTGGGACTCCTATCAAGTTTCACGAGGAGTCAGGCATCAACTACTTTGGAGACACTGATCTCCGCGTACCTCTGGAGTTTTCAAAGGATGTGAGGCCTCCGGTCGCGATGAGGTGGGGAACTAGGTCTTTCTCTGTGGTCTCCACAGGGGATTCAGACATCCTTTCGTCTTGGGAGATGCAAGACGAGCCTGCATTCAAGTCACTGCAGGGATATCCGGCCTTATTTCGAGCCAGGGCATCGCGGTGTCCATTCCATTTGAGGCCGCAAAATCAGGGTCCCTCTCACATACCTAGAGCTGAGAGAAGCCTCCTCTTGAGGTGCTTGTGCTAAGGTGATATTCCTCTGGAGTCGAAGCCATGGACTAACCTCTCATCTCGAGTTGATTTTTGGTCCACGGAGCTCTTTCTTGTTGCTACAGTGACCTCAGGATCCCTCTAGCCTTGAAACAGTGTTCTTGGGGTTTCTATGGAGTGCCATCAAGGAAATCAAGGCTCCTTTCATGTGTGATGTGCAACACGGAATTGCTCTGCACGCAGTGTAGGGGAATCGGGCCTCATCTCGCGTCGAGGGGGAAGTCTCATGGTTTTTCTCGAGTTGCGGCGGGAACCTGGGGTATATTCTCGAGTTACGATGGGGATGGCACTTCCAACCACGTGTTTGTTCAGCGACGGCAGGACTCCTGCCTAGTTGCGAGGGACAACTCGGGATTCTCCTCGAGGCTTGGCAGGGCAATTGGGACGCCTCTCCAGCTGAGGCGGGAGACCAAGAGTCCCTTTCCACGTGCCACAGGAATCCTGGGACTCCTATCATGTTTCAGAGGAGTCAGGCATCGTCTCCTTTGGTGGCTCTGATCTCCGCGAACGTCTGGAGTTTTCAACGGATGAGAGGCCTCCGGTCGCGTTGAGTTGGGGAACTAGGTCTTTCCTGTGGTCTCCACAGGGGATTCAGACATCCTTTCATCTTGGGAGATGCAAGACGAGCCTGCATTCAAGTCACTGCAGGGATATCCGGCCTTATTTCGAGTCAGGGCATAGCCGTGTCCATTCCACTTGAGGCTGCAAACTCAGGGTCCCTCTCAAATACCTAGAGCTGAGAGAAGCCTCCTCTTGAGGTGCTTGTGGTAAGGTGGTATTTCTCTGGAGTCGAAGCCAGGGACTATCCCCTCATCTCGAGTTGCTTTTTGGTCCATGGTGCCCTTTCGTGTTGCTACAGTGACCTCAGGATCCCTCTGGCCTTGAAACAGTGTTCTTGGGGTTTCTCTGGAATGCCATCAAGGAAATCAAGGCTCCTTTCATGTGTGATGTGCAAGACGGAATTGCTCTGCACGCAGTGCAGGGGAATCGGGCCTCATCTCGCGGCGAGGGGGAAGTCTCATGGTTTTTCTCGAGTTGCGGCGGGAACCTGGGGTATATTCTCGAGTTACGATGGGGATGGCCCTTCCACCCACGTGTTTGTTCAGCGACGTCAGGACTCCTGCCTAGTTGCGAGGGAGAACTCGGGATTCTCCTCGAGGCTTGGCAGGGCAATTGGGACGCCTCTCCAGCTGAGGCGGGAGACCAAGGGTCCCTTTCCACGTGCCACAAGAATCCTGGGACTCCTATCAAGTTTCACGAGGAGTCAGGCATCGTCTCCTTTGGAGGCACTGATCTCCGCGTACCTCTGGAGTTTTCAAGGGATGTGAGGCCTCCGGTCGCGATGATGTGGGGAACAAGGTCTTTCTCTGTGGTCTCCACAGGGGATTCAGACATCCTTTCATCTTGGGAGATGCAAGACGAGCCTGCATTCAAGTCACTGCAGGGATGTCCGGCCTTATTTCGAGTCAGGGCATCGCGGTGTCCATTCCACTTGAGGCCGCAAACTCAGGGTCCCTCTCACATACCTAGAGCTGAGAGAAGCCTCCTCTTGAGGTGCTTGTGGTAAGGTGGTATTCCTCTGGAGTCGAAGCCAGGGAGTAACCTCTCATCTCGAGTTGATTTTTGGTCCACAGAGCTCTTTCGTGTTGCTACAGTGACCTCAGGATCCCTCTAGCCTTGAAACTGTGTTCTTGGGGTTTCTCTGGAGTGTCATCAAGGAAATCAAGGCTCCTTTCATGTGTGATGTGCAACACACAATTGCTCTGCACGCAGTGCAGGGGAACCGGGCCTAATCTCGCGGCGAAGGGGAAGTCTCATGGTTTTTCTCGAGTTGCGGCCGGAACCTGGGGTGTATTCTCGAGTTATGACGGGGATGGCCCTTCTACCCACGTGTTTGTTCAGCGACATCAGGACTCCTGCCTAGTTGCGAGGGACAACTCGGGATTCTCCTCGAGGCTTGGCAGGGCAATTGGGACGCCTCTCCAGCTGAGGCGGGAGACCAAGGGTCCCTTTCCACGTGCCACAGGAATCCTGGGACTCCTATCAAGTTTCACGAGGAGTCAGGCATCGTCTCCTTTGGAGGCACTGATCTCCCCGTACCTCTGGAGTTTTCAAAGGATGTGAGGCCTCCGGTCGCGATGAGGTGGGGAACTAGGTCTTTCTCTGTGGTCTCCACAGGGGATTCAGACATCCTTTCGTCTTGGGAGATGCAAGACGAGCCTGCATTCAAGACACTGCAGGGATATCCGGCCTTATTTCGAGTCAGGGCATCGCGGTGTCCATTCCACTTGAGGCCGCAAAATCAGGGTCCCTCTCACATACCTAGAGCTGAGAGAAGCCTCCTCTTGAGGTGCTTGTGGTAAGGTGGTATTCCTCTGGAGTCGAAGCCAGGGACTAACCTCTCATCTCGAGTTGATTTTTGGTCCATGGAGCTCTTTCTTGTTGCTACAGTGACCTCAGGATCCCTCTAGCCTTTAAACAGTGTTCTTGGGGTTTCTCTGGAGTGCCATGAAGGAAATCAAGGCTCCTTTCATGTGTGATGTGCAACACGGAATTGCTCTGCACGCAGTGCAGGGGAATCGGGCCTCATCTCGTGGCGAGGGGGAAGTCTCATGGTTTTTCTCGAGTTGCGGCGGGAACCTGCAGTATATTCTCGAGTTACGACGGGGATGGACCTTCCACCCACGTGTTTCTTCAGCGACGTCAGGACTCCTGCATAGTTGCGAGGGACAACTCGGGATTCTCCTCGAGGCTTGGCAGGGCAATTGGGGCGCCTCTCCAGCTGAGGCGGGAGACCAAGGCTCCCTTTCCACGTGTCACAGGAATCCTGGGACTCCTATCAAGTTTCACGAGGAGTCAGGCATCAACTACTTTGGAGGCACTGATCTCCGCGTACCTCTGGAGTTTTCAAAGGATGTGAGGCCTCCGGTCGCGATGAGGTGGGGAACTAGGTCTTTCTCTGTGGTCTCCACAGGGGATTCAGACATCCTTTCGTCTTGGGAGATGCAAGACGAGCCTGCATTCAAGTCACTGCAGGGATATCCGGCCTTATTTCGAGTCAGGGCATCGCGGTGTCCATTCCACTTGAGGCCGCAAAATCAGGGTCCCTCTCACATACCTAGAGCTGAGAGAAGCCTCCTCTTGAGGTGCTTGTGGTAAGGTGGTATTCCTCTGGAGTCGAAGCCAGGGACTAACCTCTCTTCTCGAGTTAATTTTTCGTCCACGGAGCTCTTTCGTGTTGCTACAGTGACCTCAGGGTCCCTCTAGCCTTGAAACAGTGTTCTTGGGGTTTCTCTGGAGTGCCATCAAGGAAATCAAGGCTCCTTTCATGTTTGATGTGCAACACGGAATTGCTCTGCATGCAGTGCAGCGGAATCAGGCCTCATCTCACGGCGAGGAGGAAGACACATGGTTTTTCTCGAGTTGCGGCGAGAACCTGGGGTATATTCTCGAGTTACGACGGGGATGGCCCTTCCACTCACGTGTTTATTCAGCGACGTCAGGACTCCTGCCTAGTTGCGAGGGACAACTCGGGATTCTCCTCGAGGCTTGGCAGGGCAATTGGGACGCCTCTCCAGCTGAGGCGGGAGACCAAGGGTTCCTTTCCACGTGCCACAGGAATCCTGGGACTCCTATCAAGTTTCACGAGGAGTCAGGCATCGTCTCCTGTGGAGGCACTGATGTCCGCGTACCTCTGAAGTTTTCAAAGGATGTAAGGCCTCTGGTCGCCATGAAGTGGGGAACTTGGTCTTTCTCTGTGGTCTCCACAGGGGATTCAGACATCCTTTCATCTTGGGAGATGCAAGACGAGCCTGCATTCAAGTCACTGCAGGGATATCCGGCCTTATTTCGCGTCAGGGCATCGCAGTGTCCATTCCACTTGAGGCCGCAAACTCAGGGTCCCTCTCACATACCTAGAGCTGAGAGAAGCCTCCTCTTGAGGTGCTTGTGGTAAGGTGGTATTCCTCTGGAGTCGAAGCCAGGGACTAACCTCTCATCTCGAGTTGATTTTTGGTCCACGGATCTCTTTCTTGTTGCTACAGTGACCTCAGGATCCCTCTAGCCTTGAAACAGTGTTCTTGGGGTTTCTCTGGAATGCCATCAAGGAAATCAAGGCTCCTTTCATGTGTGATGTGCAACACGGAATTGCTCTGCATGCAGTGCAGGAGAATCGGGCCTCATCTCACGGCGAGGGGGAAGACTCATGGTTTTTCTCGAGTTGCGGCGAGAACCTGGGGTATATTCTCGAGTTACGACGGGGATGGCCCTTCCACCCACGTGTTTATTCAGCGACGTCAGGACTCCTGCCTAGTTGCGAGGGACAACTCGGGATTCTCCTCGAGGCTTGGCAGGGCAATTGGGACGCCTCTCCAGCTGAGCGGGAGACCAAGGGTCCCTTTCCACGTGCCACAGGAATCCTGGGACTCCTATCAAGTTTCACGAGGAGTCAGGCATCGTCTCCTTTGGAGGCACTGATCTCCGCGTACCTCTGGAGTTTTCAAGGGATGTGAGGCCTCCGGTCGCGATGATGTGGGGAACTAGGTCTTTCTCTGTGGTCTCCACAGGGGATTCAGACATCCTTTCATCTTGGGAGATGCAAGACGAGCCTGCATTCAAGTCACTGCAGGGATATCCGGCCTTATTTCGAGTCAGGGCATCGCGGTGTCCATTCCACTTGAGGCCGCAAACTCAGGGTCCCTCTCACATACCTAGAGCTGAGAGAAGCCTCCTCTTGAGGTGCTTGTGGTAAGGTGGTATTCCTCTGGAGTCGAAGCCAGGGAGTAACCTCTCATCTCGAGTTGATTTTTGGTCCACAGAGCTCTTTCGTGTTGCTACAGTGACCTCAGGATCCCTCTAGCCTTGAAACTGTGTTCTTGGGGTTTCTCTGGAGTGTCATCAAGGAAATCAAGGCTCCTTTCATGTGTGATGTGCAACACACAATTGCTCTGCACGCAGTGCAGGGGAACCGGGCCTCATCTCGCGGCGAAGGGGAAGTCTCATGGTTTTTCTCGAGTTGCGGCCGGAACCTGGGGTGTATTCTCGAGATATGACGGGGATGGCCCTTCTACCCACGTGTTTGTTCAGCGACATCAGGACTCCTGCCTAGTTGCGAGGGACAACTCGGGATTCTCCTCGAGGCTTGGCAGGGCAATTGGGACGCCTCTCCAGCTGAGGCGGGAGACCAAGGGTCCCTTTCCACGTGCCACAGGAATCCTGGGACTCCTATCAAGTTTCACGAGGAGTCAGGCATCGTCTCCTTTGGAGGCACTGATCTCCCCGTACCTCTGGATTTTGCAAAGGATGTGAGGCCTCCGGTCGCGATGAGGTGGGGAACTAGGTCTTTCTCTGTGGTCTCCACAGGGGATTCAGACATCCTTTCGTCTTGGGAGATGCAAGACGAGCCTGCATTCAAGTCACTGCAGGGATATCCGGCCTTATTTCGAGTCAGGGCATCGCGGTGTCCATTCCACTTGAGGCCGCAAACTCAGGGTCCCTCTCACATACCTATAGCTGAGAGAAGCCTCCTCTTGAGGTGCTTGTGGTAAGGTGGTATTCCTCTGGAGTCGAAGCCAGGGACTAACCTCTCATCTCGAGTTGATTTTTGGTCCATGGAGCTCTTTCTTGTTGCTACAGTGACCTCAGGATCCCTCTAGCCTTTAAACAGTGTTCTTGGGGTTTCTCTGGAGTGCCATCAAGGAAATCAAGGCTCCTTTCATGTGTGATGTGCAACTCGGAATTGCTCTGCACGCAGTGCAGGGGAATCGGGCCTCATCTCGTGGCGAGGGGGAAGTCTCATGGTTTTTCTCGAGTTGCGGCGAGAACCTGGGGTATATTCTCGAGTTACGACGGGGATGGACCTTCCACCCACGTGTTTCTTCAGCGACGTCAGGACTCCTGCATAGTTGCGAGGGACAACTCGGGATTCTCCTCGAGGCTTGGCAGGGCAATTGGGACGCCTCTCCAGCTGAGGCGGGAGACCAAGGCTCCCTTTCCACGTGTCACAGGAATCCTGGGACTCCTATCAAGTTTCACGAGGAGTCAGGCATCAACTACTTTGGAGGCACTGATCTCCGCATACCTCTGGAGTTTTCAAAGGATGTGAGGCCTCCGGTCGCGATGAGGTGGGGAACTAGGTCTTTCTCTGTGGTCTCCACAGGGGATTCAGACATCCTTTCGTCTTGGGAGATGCAAGACGAGTCTGCATTCAAGTCACTGCAGGGATATCCGGCCTTATTTCGAGTCAGGGCATCGCGGTGTCCATTCCACTTGAGGCCGCAAAATCAGGGTCCCTCTCACATACCTAGAGCTGAGAGAAGCCTCCTCTTGAGGTGCTTGTGGTAAGGTGGTATTCCTCTGGAGTCGAAGCCAGGGACTAACCTCTCATCTCGAGTTGATTTTTGGTCCACGGATCTCTTTCTTGTTGTTACAGTGACCTCAGGATCCCTCTAGCCTTGAAACAGTGTTCTTGGGGTTTCTCTGGAATGCCATCAAGGAAATCAAGGCTCCTTTCATGTGTGATGTGCAACACGGAATTGCTCTGCATGCAGTGGAGGGGAATCGGGCCTTATCTCGCAGCGAGGGGGAAGTCTCATGGTTTTTCTCGAGTTACGGCGGGAACCTGGGGTATATTCTCGAGTTACGACGGGGATGGCCCTTCCACCCACGTGTTTGTTCAGCGACGTCAGGACTCCTGCCTAGTTGCGAGGGACAACTCGGGATTCTCCTGAGGCTTGGCAGGGCAATGGGACGCCTCTCCAGCTGAGGCGGGAGACCAAGGGTCCCTTTCCACGTGCCACAGGAATCCTGGGACTCCTATCAAGTTTCACGAGGAGTCAGGCATCGTCCCCTTTGGAGGCACTGATCTCCGCGTACCTCTGGAGTTTTCAAAGGATGTGAAGCCTCTGGTCGCGATGAGGTGGGGAACTAGGTCTTTCTCTGTGGTCTCCACAGGGGATTCAAACATCTTTTCATCTTGGGAGATGCAAGACGAGCCTGCATTCAAGTCACCTCAGAGATATCTGGATTTATATCGTGTCAGGGCATCGCGGTGTCCATTCCACTTGAGGCCGCAAACTCAGGATCCCTCTCACATACCTAGAGCTGAGAGAAGCCTCCTCTTGAGGTGCTTGTGGTAAGGTGGTATTCCTCTGGAGTCGAAGCCAGGGATTAACCTCTCATCTCGAGTGGATTTTTGGTCCACGGAGTTCTTTCGTGTTGCTACTGTAACCTCAGGATCCCTCTAGCCTTGAAACACTGTTCTTGGGGTTTCTCTGGAGTGCCATCAAGGAAATCAAGGCTCCTTTCATGTTTGATGTGCAACACGGAATTGCTCTGCACGCAGTGCAGGGGAATCGGGCCTCATCTTGCGGCGAGGGGGAAGTCTCATGGTTTTTCTCGAGTTGCGGCGGGAACCTGGGGTATATTCTCGAGTTACGACGGGGATGGCCCTTCCACCCACGTGTTTGTTCAGCGACGTCAGGACTCCTGCCTCGTTGCGAGGGACAACTCGGGATTCTCCTCGAGGCTTCGCAGGGCAATTGGGACGCCTCTCCAGCAGAGGTGGGAGACCAAGGGTCCCTTTCCACGTGCCACAGGAATCCTGGGACTCCTATCAAGTTTCACGAGGAGTCAGGCATCGTCTCCTTTGGAGACACTGATCTCCGCGTACCTCTGGAGTTTTCAAAGGATGTGAGGCCTCTGGTCGCCATGAAGTGGGGAACTAGGTCTTTCTCTGTGGTCTCCACAGGGGACTCAGACATCCTTTCGTCTTGGGAGATGCAAGAAGAACCTGTATTCAAGTCACTGCAGGGATATCCGGCCTTATTTCGAGTCAGGGCGTCGCGGTGTCCATTCCACTTGAGGCCACAAACTCAGGGACCCTCTCACTTAGCTAGAGCTGAGAGAAGCTTCCTCTTGAGGTGCTTGTGGTAAGGTGGTATTCCTCTGGAGTCGAAGCCAGGGACTAACCACTCATCTCGAGTTGATTTTTGGTCCACGGAGCTCTTTCGTGTTGCTACAGTGACCTCAGGATCCCTCTAGCCTTGAAACAGTGTTCTTGGGGTTTCTCTGGAGTGCCATCAAGGAAATCAAGGCTCCTTTCATGTGTGATGTGCAACACGGAATTACTCTGAACGCAGTGGAGGGGAATCGGGCCTCATCTCGCAGCGAGGGGGAAGTCTCATGGTTTTTCTCGAGTTACGGCGGGAACCTGGGGTATATTCTCGAGTTACGACGGGGATGGCCCTTCCACCCACGTGTTTGTTCAGCGACGTCAGGACTCCTGCCTAGTTGCGAGGGACAACTCGGGATTCTCCTGGGGGCTTGGCAGGGCAATGGGACGCCTCTCCAGCTGAGGCGGGAGACCAAGGGTCCCTTTCCACGTGCCACAGGAATCCTGGGACTCCTATCAAGTTTCACGAGGAGTCAGGCATCGTCCCCTTTGGAGGCACTGATCTCCGCGTACCTCTGGAGTTTTCAAAGGATGTGAAGCCTCCTGTCGCGATGAGGTGGGGAACTAGGTCTTTCTCTGTGGTCTCCACAGGGGATTCAAACATCTTTTCATCTTGGGAGAAGCAAGACGAGCCTGCATTCAAGTCACTTCAGAGATATCTGGATTTATATCGTGTCAGGGCATCGCGGTGTCCATTCCACTTGAGGCCGCAAACTCAGGATCCCTCTCACATACCTAGAGCTGAGAGAAGCCTCCTCTTGAGGTGCTTGTGGTAAGGTGGTATTCCTCTGGAGTCGAAGCCAGGGATTAACCTCCCATCTCGAGTGGATTTTTGGTCCACGGAGTTCTTTCGTGTTGCTACAGTAACCTCAGGATCCCTCTAGCCTTGAAACACTGTTCTTGGGGTTTCTTTGGAGTGCCATCAAGGAAATCAAGGCTCCTTTTACGTTTGATGTGCAACACGGAATTGCTCTGCACGCAGTGCAGGGGAATCGGGCCTCATCTTGCGGCGAGGGGGAAGTCTCATGGTTTTTCTCGAGTTGCGGCGGGAACCTGTGGTATATTCTCGAGTTACGACGGGGATGGCCCTTCCACCCACTGTTTGTTCAGCGACGTCAGGACTCCTTCCTAGTTGCGAGGGACAACTTGGGATTCTCCTCGAGGCTTGGCAGGGCAATTGGGACGCCTCTCCAGCAGAGGTGGGAGACCAAGGGTCCCTTTCCACGTGCCACAGGAATCCTGGGACTCCTATCAAGTTTCACAAGGAGTCAGGCATCGTCTCCTTTGGAGGCACTGATCTCCGCGTACCTCTGGAATTTTCAAAGGATGTGAGGCCTCTGGTCGCCATGAAGTGGGGAACTAGGTCTTTCTCTGTGGTCTCCACAGGGGATTCAGACATCCTTTCGTCTTGGGAGATGCAAGAAGAACCTGTATTCAAGTCACTGCTGGGATATCCGGCCTTATTTCGAGTCAGGGCGTCGCGGTGTCCATTCCACTTGAGGCCACAAACTCAGGGACCATCTCACTTAGCTAGAGCTGAGAGAAGCTTCCTCTTGAGGTGCTTGTGGTAAGGTGGTATTCCTCTGGAGTCGAAGCCAGGGACTAACCTCTCATCTCGAGTTGATTTTTGGTCCACGGAGCTCTTTCGTGTTGCTACAGTGACTTCAGGGTGCCTCTAGCCTTGAAACAGTTTTCTTGGCGTTTCTCTGGAGGGCCATCAAGGAAATCAAGGCTCCTTTCATGTGTGATGTGCAACTCGGAATTGCTCTGCACGCAGTGCAGGGGAATCGGGCCTCATCTCGCGGCGAGGGGGAAGTCTCATGGTTTTTCTCGAGTTGTGGCGGGAACCTGGGGTATATTCTCGAGTTACGACGGGGATGGCCCCTCCACCCATGTGTTTGTTCAGCGACGTCAGGACTCCTGCCTAGTTGCGAGGGACAACTCGGGATTCTCCTCGAGGCTTGGCAGGGCAATTGGGACGCCTCTCCAGCTGAGGCGGGAGACCAAGTGTCCCTTTCCACGTGCCACAGGAATCCTGGGACTCCTATCAAGTTTCACGAGGAGTCAGGCATCGTCTCCTTTGGAGGCACTGATCTCTGCGTACCTCTGGAGTTTTCAAAGGATGTGAGGCCTCCGGTCGCGATGGGGTGGGGAACTAGGTATTTCTCTGTGGTCTCCACAGGGGATTCAGACATCCTTTCGTCTTGGGAGATGCAAGACGAGCCTGCATTCAAGTCACTGCAGGGATTTCCAGCGTTATTTCCCGTCAGGGCATCGCAGAGTTCATTCCACTTGAGGCCGCAAAATCAGGGTCCCTCTCACATAGCTAGAGCTGAGAGAAGCCTCCTCTTGAGGTGCTTGTGGTAAGGTGGTATTCCTCTGGAGTCGAAGCCAGGGACTAACCTCTCATCTCGAGTGGATTTTTGGTCCACGGAGTTCTTTCGTGTTGCTACAGTAACCTCAGGATACCTCTAGCCTTGAAGCAGTGTTCTTGGGGTTTCTCTGGAGTGCCATCAAGGAAATCAAGGCTCCTTTCATGTGTGATGTGCAACACGGAATTGCTCTGCACGCAGTGCAGGGGAATCGGGCCTCATCTCGCGGGGAGGGGGAAGTCTCATGGTTTGTCTCCAGTTGCGGCGGGAACCTGGGGTATATTCTCGAGTTACGACGGGGATGGCCCTTCCACACACGTGTTTGTTCAGCGACGGCAGAACTCCTGCCTAGTTGCGAGGGACAACTCGGGATTCTCTTCGAGGCTTGGCAGGGCAATTGGGACGCCTCTCCAGCTGAGGCGGGAGACCAAGGGTCCCTTTCCACGTGCCACAGGAATCCTGGGATTCCTATCAAGTTTCACGAGGAGTCAGGCATCGTCTCCTTTGGAGGCACTGATCTCCGCGTACCTCTGGAGTTTTCAAAGGATGTGAGGCCTCGGGTCGCGAATAGGTGGGGAACTAGGTCTTTCTCTGTGGTCTCCACAGGGGATTTAAACATCCTTTCATCTTGGGAGATGCAAGATGAGCCTGCATTCAAGTCACTGCAGGGATATCCGGCCTTATTTCGAGTCAGGGCATCGCGGTTTCCATTCCACTTGAGGCCGCAAAATCAGGGTCCCTCTCACATACCTAGAACTGAGAGAAGCCTCCTCTTGAGGTGCTTGTGGTAAGTTGGTATTCCTCTGGAGTCGAAGCCAGGGAATAACCTCTCATCTTGACTTGATTTTTGGTCCACGGAGCTCTTTCGTGTGGCTACAGTGACCTCAGGATCCCTCTAGCCTTGAAACAGTGTTCTTGGTGTTTCTCTGGAGTGCCATCAAGGAAATCAAGGCTCCTTTCATGTGTGATGTGCAACACGGAATTGCTCTGCACGCAGTGCAGGGGAATCGGGCCTCATCTCGCGGCGAGGTGGAAGTCTCATGGTTTTTCTCGAGTTGCGGCGGGAACCTGGGGTATATTCTCGAGTTACGACGGGGATGGCCCTTCCACCCACGTGTTTGTTCAGCGACGGCAGGACTCCTGCCTAGTTGCGAGGGACAACTCGGGATTCTCCTCGAGGCTTGGCAGGGCAATTGGGACGCCTCTCCAGCTGAGGCGGGAGACCAAGGGTCCCTTTCCACGTGCCACAGGAATCCTGGGATTCCTATCAAGTTTCACGAGGAGTCAGGCATCGTCTCCTTTGGAGGCACTGATCTCTGCGTACCTCTGGAGTTATCAAAGGATGTGAGGCCTCAGGTCGTGATGAGGTGGGGAACTAGGTCTTTCTCTGTGGTCTCCACAGGGGATTCAGACATCCTTTCATCTTGGGAGATGCAAGACGAGCCTGCATTCAAGTCACTGCAGGGATTTCCAGCGTTATTTCCCGTCACGGCATCGCAGAGTCCATTCCACTTGAGGCCGCAAAATCAGGGTCCCTCTCACATAGCTAGAGCTGAAAGAAGCCTCCTCTTGAGGTGCTTGTGGTAAGGTGGTATTCCTCTGGAGTCAAAGCCAGGGACTAACCTCTCATCTCGAGTTGATTTTTGGGCCACGGAGCTCTTTCGTGTGGCTACAGTGACCTCAGGATCCCTCTAGCCTTGAAACAGTGTTCTTGGGGTTTCTCTGGAGTGCCATCAAGGAAATCAAGGCTCCTTTCATGTTTGATGTGCAACACGGAATTGCTCTGCACGCAGTGCAGGGGAATCGGGCCTCATCTCGCAGCGAGGGCGAAGTCTCATGGTTTTTCTCGAGTTGCGGCGGGAACCTGGGGTATATTCTCGAGTTACGACGGGGATGGTCCTTCCACACACGTGTTTGTTCAGCGAAGTCAGGACTCCTGCCTAGTTGCGAGGGACAACTCGGGATTCTCCTCGAGGCTTGGCAGGGCAATTGGGATGCCTCTCCGGCTGAGGCGGGAGACCAAGGGTTCCTTTCCACGTGCCAGAGGAATCCTGGGACTCCTATCAAGTTTCACGAGGAGTCAGGCATCGTCTCCTTTGGAGGCACTGATCTCCGCGTCCCTCTGGAGTTTTCAAAGGATGTGAGGCCTCCGGTCGCGATGAGGTGGGGAACTAGGTCTTTCTCTGTGGTCTCCACAGGGGATTCAGACATCCTTTCGTCTTGGGAAATGCAAGACGAGCCTGCATTCAAGTCACTGCAGGGATAACCGGCCTTATTTCGAATCAGGGCATCGCGGTGTCCATTCCACTTGCGGCCGCACACTCAGGGTCCCTCTAACATACTTAAAGCTGAGAGAAGCCTCCTCTTGAGGTGCTTGTGGTAAGGTGGTATTCCTCTGGAGTCGAAGCCAGGGACTAACCTCTCATCTCGAGTTGATTTTTGGTCCACGGAGCTCTTTCGTGTTGCTGCAGTGACCTCAGGATCCCTCCAGCCTTGAAACAGTGTTCTTGGGGTTTCTCTGGAGTGCCATCAAGGAAATCAAGGCTCCTTTCATGTGTGATGTGCAACACGGAATTACTCTGCACGCAGTGGAGGGGAATCGGGCCTCATCTCGCAGCGAGGGGGAAGTCTCATGGTTTTTCTCGAGTTGCGGCGGGAACCTGGAGTATATTCTCGAGTTACGACGGGGATGGCCCTTCAACCCACGTGTTTGTTCAGCGACGTCAGGACTCCTGCCTAGTTGCGAGGGACAACTCGGGATTCTGCTGGGGGCTTGGCAGGGAAATGGGACGCCTCTCCAGCTGAGGCGGGAGACCAAGGGTCCCTTTCCACGTGCCACAGGAATCCTGGGACTCCTATCAAGTTTCACGAGGAGTCAGGCATCGTCCCCTTTGGAGGCACTGATCTCCGCGTACCTCTGGAGTTTTCAAAGGATGTGAAGCCTCCGGTCGCGATGAGGTGGGGAACTAGGTCTTTCTCTGTGGTCTCCACAGGGGATTCTAACATCTTTTCATCTTGGGAGATGCAAGACGAGCCTGCATTCAAGTCACTTCAGAGATATCTGGACTTATTTCGTGTCAGGGCATCGCGGTGTCCATTCCACTTGAGGCCGCAAACTCAGGATCCCTCTCACATACCTAGAGCTGAGAGAAGCCTCCTCTTGAGGTGCTTGTGGTAAGGTGGTATTCCGCTGGAGTCGAAGCCAGGGACTAACCTCTCATCTCGAGTTGATTCTTGGTCCACTTAGCTCTTTCGTGTTGCCACACTGACCTCAGGTTCCCTCAGGCCTTGAAACAGTGTTCTTGGGGTTTCTCTGGAGTGCCATCAAGGAAATCAAGGCTCCTTTCATGTGTGATGTGCAACACGGAATTGCTCTGCACGCAGTGCAGGGGAATCGGGCCTCATCTCGCGGCGAGGGGAAGTCTCATGGTTTTTCTCGAGTTGCGCCGGGAACCTGGGGTATATTCTCGAGTTACGACGGGGATGGCCCTTCCACCCACGTGTTTGTTCAGCGACGTCAGGACTCCTGCCTAGTTGCGAGGGACAACTCGGGATTCTCCTCGAGGCTTGGCAGGGCAATTGGGATGCCTCTCCAGCTGAGGTGGGAGACCAAGGGTTCCTTTCCACGTGCCACAGGATTCCTGGGACTCCTATCAAGTTTCACGAGGAGTCAGGCATCGTCTCCTTTGGAGGCACTGATCTCCGCGTACATCTGGAGTTTTCAAAGGATGTGAGGCCTCCGGTCGCGATGAGGTGGGGAACTAGGTCTTTCTCTGTGGTCTCCACAGGGGATTCAGACATCCTTTCGTCTTGGGAGATGCAAGACGAGCCTCCATTCATGTCACTGCAGGGATATCCGGTCTTATTTTGAGTCAGGGCATCGCGGTGTCCATTCCACTTGAGGCCACAAATTCAGGGTCCCTCTCACATACCAAGAGCTGAGAGAAGCCTCCTCTTGAGGTGCTTGTGGTAAGGTGGTATTCCTCTGGAGTCGAAGCCAGGGACTAACCTCTCATCTCGAGTTGATTTTTGGTCCACGGAGCTCTTTCGTGTTGCTACAGTGACCTCAGGATCCCTCTAGCCTTGAAACAGTGTTCCTGGCGTTTCCCTGGAGTGCCACCAAGGAAATCAAGGCTCCTTTCACTTGTGATGTGCAACACGGAATTGCTCTGCACGCAGTGCAGAGGAATCGGGCCTCATCTCGCAGCGAGGGGGAAGTCTCATGGTTTTTCTCGAGTTGCGGCGTTAACCTGGGGTATATTCTCGAGTTACGAAGGGGATGGCCATTCCACCCACGTGTTTGTTCAACGAAGGCAGGACTCCTGCCTAGTTGCGAGGGACAACTCGGGATTCTCCTCGAGGCTTGGCAGGGCAATTGGGACGCCTCTCCAGCTGAGGCGGGAGACCAAGGGTCCCTTTCCACGTGCCACAGGAATCCTGGGACTCCTATCAAGTTTCTCGAGGAGTCAGGCATCATCTCCTTTGGAGGCACTGATCTCCGCATACCTCTGGAGTTTTCAAAGGATGTGAGGCCTCCGGTCGCGATGAGGTGGGGAACTAGGTCTTTCTCTGTGGTCTCCACAGGGGATTCAGACATCCTTTCGTCTTGGGAGATGCAAGACGAGCCTGCATTCAAGTCACTGCAGGGATATCCGCCTTATTTCGAGTCAGGGCATCGCGGTGTCCATTCCACTTGAGGCCGCAAACTCAGGGTCCCTCTCACATAGCTAGAGCTGAGAGAAGCCTCCTCTTGAGGTGCTTGTGGTAAGGTGGTATTCCTCTGGAGTCGAAGCCAGGGACTAACCTCTCATCTCGAGTTGATTTGTGGTCCACGGAGCTCTTTCGTGTTGCTACAGTGACCTCAGGATCCCTCTAGCCTTGAAACAGTGTTCTTGGGGTTTCTCTGGAGTGCCATCAAGGAAATCAACGCTCCTTTCATGTGTGATGTGCAACACGGAATTGCTCTGCACGCAGTGCAGAGGATTCGGGCCTCATCTCGCGGCGAGGGGGAAGTCTCATGGTTTTTCTCGAGTTGCGGCGGGAACCTGGGGTATATTCTCGAGTTACGACGGGGATGGCCCTTCCAGCCACGTGTTTGTTCAGCGACGTCAGGACTCCTACCTAGTTGCGAGGGACAACTCGGGATTCTCCTCGAGGCTTGGCAGGGCAATTGGGACGCCTCTCCAGCTGAGGCGGGGGACCAAGGGTCCCTTTCGACGTGCCACAGGAATCCTGGGACTCCTATCAAGTTTCACGAGGAGTCAGGCATCATCTCCTTTGGAGGCAGTGACCTCCGCGTACCTCTGGAGTTTTCAAAGGATGTGAGGCCTCCGGTAGCGATGAGGTGGGGAACTAGGTCTTTTTCTGTGGTCTCCACAGGGGATTCAGACATACTTTCGTCTTGGGAGACGCAAGACGAGCCTGTATTCAAGTCACTGCAGGGATATCCGGCCTTATTTCGAGTCAGGGCATCGAGGTGTCCATTCCACTTGAGGCCGCAAACTCAGCACATAGCTAGAGCTGAGAGAAGCCACCTCTTGAGGTGCTTGTGGTAAGGTGGTATTCCTCTGAGGTCGAAGCCAGGGACTAACCTCTCATCTCGAGTTGATTTTTGGTCCATGGAGCTCTTTCGTGTTGCTACAGTGACCCCATGATCCCTCTAGCCTTGAAACAATGATCTTGGGGTTTCTCTGGAGTGCCATCAAGGAAATCAAGGCTCCTTTCATGTGTGATGTGCAACACGGAATTGCTCTGCACGCAGTGCAGGGGAATCGGGCCTCATCTCGCGGCGAGGGGGAAGTCTCATGGTTTCTCTCGAGTTGCGGCGGGAACCGGGGGTATATTCTCGAGTTACGACGGGGATGGCCCTTCCACCCACGTGTTTGTTCAACGACGTCAGGACTCCTGTCTAGTTGCGAGGGACAACTCGGGATTCTTCTCGAGGCTTGGCAGGGCCATTGGGATGCCTCTCCAGCTGAGGCGGGAGACCAAGGGTCCCTTTCCACGTGCCACAGGAATCCTGGGATTCCTATCAAGTTTCACGAGGAGTCAGGCATCGTCTCCTTTGGAGGCACTGATTTCCGCATACCTCTGAAGTTTTCAAAGGATGTGAGGCCTCGGTCGCGATGAGGTGGGTAACTAGGTCTTTCTCTGTGGTCTCCACAGGGGATTCAGACATCCTTTCGTCTTGGGAGATGCAAGACGAGCCTGCATTCAAGTCACTGCAGGGATATCCGGCCTTATTTCGAGTCAGGGCATCGCGGTGTCCATTCCACTTGAGGCCGCAAACTCAGGGTCCCTCTCACATACCTAGAGCTGAGAGAAGCCTCCTCTTGAGGTGCTTTTGTTAAGGTGGTATTCCTCTGGAGTCGAAGCCAGGGACTAACCTCTCATCTCGAGTTGATTTTTGGTCCACGGAGCTCTTTCGTGTTGCTACAGTGACCTCAGGATCCCTCTAGCCTTGAAACAGTGTTCTTGGGGTTTCTCTGGAGTGCCATCAAGGAAATCAAGGCTCCTTTCATGTTTGATGTGCAACACGGAATTGCTCTGCATGCAGTGCAGGAGAATCGAGCCTCATCTCGCGGCGAGGGGGAAGTCTCATGGTTTTTCTCGAGTTGCGGCGGGAACCTGGGGTATATTCTCGAGTTATGACGGGGATGGCCCTTCCAGCCACGTGTTTTTTCAGCGACGTAAGGACTCCTGCCTAGTTGCAAGGGACAACTCGGGATTCTCCTCGAGGGTTGGCAGGGCATTTGGGACGCCTCTCCAGCTGAGGCGGGAGACCAAGGGTCCCTTTCCATGTGCCACAGGAATCCTGGGACTCCTATCAAGTTTCACAAGGAGTCAGGCATCGTCTCCTTTGGAGGCACTGATCTCCGCATACCTCTGGAGTTTTCAAAGGATGTTAGGCCTCCGGTCGCGATGAGGTGGGGAACTAGGTCTTTCTATATGGTCTCCACAGGGGATTCAGACATCCTTTCATCGTGTGAGATGCAAGACGAGCCAGCATTCAACTCACTGCAGGGATATCCGGCCTTATTTTGAGTCAGGGCATCGCGGTGTCCATTCCACTTGAGGCCGCAAACTCAGGGTCCCTCTCACATAGCTAGAGCTGAGAGAAGCCTCCTCTTGAGGTGCTTGCAGTAAGGTGGTATTCCTCTGGAGTCGAAGCCAGGGACTAACCTCTCATCTCGAGTTGATTTTTGGGCCACGGAGCTCTTTCGTGTTGCTACAGTGACCTCAGGATCCCTCTATCCTTGAAACAGTGTTCTTGGGGTTTCTCTAGAGTGCCATGAAGGAAATCAAGGCTCCTTTCATGTGTGATGTGCAACACGGAATTGCTCTGCACGCAGGGCCGGGGAATCAGGCCTCATCTCGCGGCGAGGGGGAAATCTCATGGTTTTTATCGAGTTGCGGCGGGAACCTGGGGTATATTCTCGAGTTACGACGGGGATGGCCCTTCCACACACGTGTTTGTTCAGCGACGACAGGACTCCTGCCTAGTTGCGAGGGACATCTCGGGATTCCTCTCGAGGCTTGGCAGGGCAATTGGGACGCCTCTCCAGCTGAGGCGGGAGACCAAGGGTCCCTGTCCACGTGCCACAGGAATCATGGGACTCCTATCAAGTTTCACGAGGAGTCAGGCATCGTCTCCTTTGGAGGCACTGATCTCCGCGTACCTCTGGAGTTTTCAAAGGATGTGCGGCCTCCGGTCACGATGAGGTGGGGAACTAGGTCTTTCTCTGTGGTCTCCACAGGGGATTCAGACATCCTTTCGTCTTGGGAGATGCAAGACGAGCCTGCATTCAAGTAACTGCAGGGATATCCGGTCTTATTTCGAGTCAGGGCATCGCGGTGTCCATTCCACTTGAGGCCGCAAATTCAGGGTCCCTCTCACATACCAAGAGCTGAGAGAAGCCTCCTCTTGAGGTGTTTGTGGTAAGGTGGTATTCCTCTGGAGTCGAAGCCAGGGACTAACCTCTCATCTCGAGTTGATTTTTGGTCCACGGAGCTCTTTCGTGTTGCTACAGTGACCTCAGGATCCCTCTAGCCTTGAAACAGTGTTCTTGGCGTTTCCCTGGAGTGCCACCAAGGAAATCAAGGCTCCTTTCACTTGTGATGTGCAACACGGAATTGCTCTGCACGCAGTGCAGAGGAATCGGGCCTCATCTCGCAGCGAGGGGGAAGTCTCATGGTTTTTCTCGAGTTGCGGCGTTAACCTGGGGTATATTCTCGAGTTACGAAGGGGATGGCCATTCCACCGACGTGTTTGTTCAGCGAAGGCAGGACTCCTGCCTAGTTGCGAGGGACAACTCGGGATTCTCCTCGAGGCTTGGCAGGGCAATTGGGACGCCTCTCCAGCTGAGGCGGGAGACCAAGGGTCCCTTTCCACGTGCCACCGGAATCCTGGGACTCCTATCAAGTTTCTCGAGGAGTCAGGCATCATCTCCTTTGGAGGCACTGATCTCCGCGTACCTCTGGAGTTTTCAAAGGATGTGAGGCCTCCGGTCGCGATGAGGTGGGGAACTAGGTCTTTCTCTGTGGTCTCCACAGGGGATTCAGACATCCTTTCGTCTTGGGAGATGCAAGACGAGCCTGCATTCAAGTCACTGCAGGGATATCCGCCTTATTTCGAGTCAGGGCATCGCGGTGTCCATTCCACTTGAGGCCGCAAACTCAGGGTCCCTCTCACATAGCTAGAGCTGAGAGAAGCCTCCTCTTGAGGTGCTTGTGGTAAGGTGGTATTCCTCTGGAGTCGAAGCCAGGGACTAACCTCTCATCTCGAGTTGATTTTTGTTCCATGGAGCTCTTTCGTGTTGCTACAGTAACCTCAGGATCCCTCTAGCCTTGAAACAGTGTTCTTGGGGTTTCTCTGTAGTGCCATCAAGGAAATCAAGGCTCCTTTCATGTGTGATGTGCAACACGGAATTGCTCTGCACGCAGTGCAGGGGAATCGGGCCTCATCTCGCGGCTAGGGGGAAGTCTCATGGTTTTTCTCGAGTTGCGGCGGGAACCTGGGGTATATTCTCGAGTTACGACGGGGATGGCCCTTCCACCCACGTGTTTGTTCAGCGACGTCAGGACTCCTGCATAGTTGCGAGGGACAACTCGGGATTCTCCTCGAGGCTTGGCAGGGCAATTGGGACGCCTCTCCAGCTGAGGCGGGGGACCAAGTGTCCCTTTCGACGTACCACAGGAATCCTGGGACTCCTATCAAGTTTCACGAGGAGTCAGGCATCATCTCCTTTGGAGGCACTGATCTCCGCGTACCTCTGGAGTTTTCAAAGGATGTGAGGCCTCCGGTAGCGATGAGGTGGGGAACTAGGTCTTTTTCTGTGGTTTCCACAGGGGATTCAGACATCCTTTCGTCTTGGGAGACGCAAGACGAGCCTGTATTCAAGTCACTGCAGGGATATCCGGCCTTATTTCGAGTCAGGGCATCGCAGTGTCCATTCCACTTGAGGCCGCAAACTCAGCACATAGCTAGAGCTGAGAGAAGCCACCTCTTGAGGTGCTTGTGGTAAGGTGGTATTCCTCTGAGGTCGAAGCCAGGGACTAACCTCTCATCTCGAGTTGATTTTTGGTCCATGGAGCTCTTTCGTGTTGCTACAGTGACCTCAGGATCCCTCTAGCCTTGAAACAATGTTCTTGGGGTTTCTCTGGAGTGCCATCAAGGAAATCAAGGTTCCTTTCATGTGTGATGTGCAACACTGAATTGCTCTGCACGCAGTGTAGGGGAATCGGGCCTCATCTCGCGGCGAGGGGGAAGTCTCATGGTTTTTCTCGAGTTGCGGTGGGAACCTGCGGTATATTCTCGAGTTACGACGGGGATGGCCCTTCCACACACGTGTTTGTTCAGCGAAGGCAGGACTCCTGCCTAGTTGCGAGGGACAACTCGGGATTCTCCTCGAGGCTTGGCAGGGCAATTGGGACGCCTCTCCAGCTGAGGCGGGAGACCAAGGGTCCCTTTCCACGTGCACAGGAATCCTGGGACTCCTATCAAGTTTCACGAGGAGTCAGGCATCGTCTCCTTTGGAGGCACTGATCTCCGCGTACCTCTGGAGTTTTCAAAGGACCTGAGGCCTCCGGTCGCGATGAGGTGGGGAACTAGGTCTTTCTCTGTGGTCTCCACAGGGGATTCAGACATACTTTCATCTTGGGAGATGCAAGACGAGCCTGCATTCAAGTCACTGCAGGGATATCCGGCCTTATTTCGAGTCAGGGCATCGCGGTGTCCATTCCACTTGAGGCCGCAAACTCAGGGTCCCTCTCACATACCTAGAGCTGAGAGAAGCCTCCTCTTGAGGTGCTTGTGGTAAGGTGGTATTCCTCTGGAGTCGAAGCCAGGGACTAACCTCTCATCTCGAGTTGATTTTTGGTCCACGGAGCTCTTTCGTGTTGCTACAGTGACCTCAGGATCCCTCTAGCCTTGAAACAGTGTTCTTGGGGTTTCTCTGGAGTGCCATCAAGGAAATCAAGGCTCCTTTCATGTGTGATGTGCAACACGGAATTGCTCTGCACGCAGTGAGGGGAATCGGGCCTCATCTCGCGGCAAGGGGGAAGTCTCATGGTTTTTCTCGAGTTGCGGCGGGAACCTGGGGTATATTCTCGAGTCACTACGGGGATGGCCCTTCCACCCACGTGTTTGTTCAGCGACGTCAGGACTCCTGCCTAGTTGCGAGGGACAACTCGGGATTCTCCTCGAGGCTTGGCAGGGCAATTGGGATGCCTCTCCAGCTGAGGCGGGAGACCAAGGGTCCCTTTCCACTTGCCACAGGAATCCTGGGACTCCTATCAAGTTTCACGAGGAGTCAGACATCGTCTCCGTTGGAGGCACTGAACTCCGCGTACCTTTGGAGTTTTCAAAGGATTTGAAGCCTCCGGTCGCGATGAGGTGGGGAACTAGGTCTTTCTCTGTGGTCTCCACAGGGGATTCAAACATGCTTTCATTTTGGGAGATGCAAGACGATCCTGCATTCAAGTCACTGCAGGGATATCCGGCCTTATTTCGAGTCAGGGCATCGTGGTGTCCATTCCACTTGAGGCCGCAAACTCAGGTTCCCTCTCACATACCTAGAGCTGAGAGAAGCCTCCTCTTGAGGTGCTTGTGGTAAGGTGGTATTCCTCTGGAGTCGAAGCCAGGGACTAACCTCTCATCTCGAGTTGATTTTTGGTCCACGGAGTTCTTTCGTGTTGCCACAGTGACCTCAGGTTCCCTCTAGCCTTGAAACAGTGTTCTTGGGGTTTCTCTGGAGTGCCATGAAGGAAATCAAGGCTCCTTTCATGTGTGATGTGCAACACGGAATTGCTCTGCACGCAGTGCAGGGGAATCGGGCCTCATCTCGCGGCAATGCGGAAGTCTCATGGTTTTACTCGAGTTGCGGCGGGAACCTGGGGTATATTCTCGAGTTACGACGGGGATGGCCCTTCGAGCCACGTGTTTGTTCAGCGACGTCAGGACTCCTGCCTAGTTGCGAGGGACAACTCGGGATTCTCCTCGAGGCTTGGCAGGGCAATTGGGACGCCTCTCCATCTGAGGCAGGAGACCAAGGGTCCCTTTCCACGTGCCACAGGAATCCTAGGTCTCCGATCAAGTTTCCCGAGGAGTCAGGCGTCGTCTGCTTTGGAGGCACTGATCTCCGCGTACCTCTGAAGTTTTCAAAGGATGTGAGGCCTCTGGTCGCGATGAGGTGGGGAACTAGGTCTTTCTCTGTGGTCTCCACAGGGGATTCAGACATCCTTTCATCTTGGGAGATGCAAGACGAGCCTGCATTCAATTCACTGCAGGGATATCCGGCCTTATTTCGCGTCAGGACATCGCAGTGTCCATTCCATTTGAGTCCGCAAAATCAGGGTCCCTCTCACATACCTAGAGCTGAGAGAAGCCTCCTCTTGAGGTGCTTGTGGTAAGGTGGTATTCCTATGGAGTCGAAGCCAGGGACTAACCTCTCATCTCGAGTTGATTTTTGGTCCATGGAGCTCTTTCGTGTTACTACAGTAACCTCAGGATCCCTCTAGCCTTGAAACAGTGTTCTTGGGGTTTCTCTGGAGTGCCATCAAGGAAATCAAGGCTCCTTTCATGTTTGATGTGCAACACGGAATTGCTCTGCATGCAATGCAGGAGAATCGAGCCTCATCTCGCGGCGAGGGGGAAGTCTCATGGTTTTTCTCGAGTTGCGGCGGGACCCTGGGGTATATTCTCGAGTTACGACGGGGATGGCCCTTTAACCCACGTGTTTGTTCAACGACGTCAGGACTCCTGCCTAGTTGCGAGGGACAACTCGGGATTCTCCTCGAGGCTTGGCAGGGCAATTGGGACGCCTCTCCAGCTGAGGCGGGAGACCAACGGTCCCTTTCCACGTGCCACAGGAATCCTGGGACTCCTATCAAGTTTCACGAGGAGTCAGACATCGTCTCCTTTGGAGGCACTGATCTCCGCGTACCTCTGGAGTTTTCAAAGGATGTGAGGCCTCCGGTCGCGATGAGGTGGGGAACTACGTCTTTCTCTGTGGTCTCCACAGGGGATTCAGACATACTTTCATGTTGGGAGATGCAAGACGAGCCTGCATTCAAGTCACCGCAGGTATATCCCGCCTTATTTCGAGTCAGGGCATCGCGGTGTCCATTCCACTTGAGGCCGCAAACTCAGGGTCCCTCTCACATACCTATAGCTGAGAGAAGCCTCCTCTTGAGGTGCTTGTGGTAAGGTGGTATTCCTCTGGAGTCGAAGCCAGGGACTAACCTCTCATCTCGAGTTGAATTTTGGTCCACGGAGCTCTTTCGTGTTCCTACAGTGACCTCAGGATCCCTCAAGCCTTGAAACAGTGTTCTTGGCGTTTCCCTGGAGTGCCACCAAGGAAATCAAGGCTCCTTTCACGTGTGATGTGCAACACAGAATTGCTCTGCACGCAGTGCAGAGGAATCGGGCCTCATCTCGCAGCGAGGGGGAAGTCTCATGGTTTTTCTCGAGTTGCGGCGGGAACCTGGGGTATATTCTCGAGTTACGACGGGGATAGCCCTTCCACACACGTGTTTGTTCAGCGACGGCAGGACTCCTGCCTAGTTGCGAGGGACAACTCGGGATTCTCCTCGAGGCTTGGCAGGGCAATTGGGACGCCTCTCCAGCTGAGGCGGGAGACCAAGGGTCCCTGTCCACGTGCCACAGGAATCCTGGGACTACTATCAAGTTTCACGAGGAGTCAGGCATCGTCTCCTTTGGAGGCACTGATCTCCGCATACCTCTGGAGTTTTCAAAGGATGTGAGGCCTCCGGTCGCGATGAGGTGGGGAACTAGGTCTTTCTCTGTGGTCTCCACAGGGGATTCAGACATCCTTTCCTCTTGGGAGATGCAAGACGAGCCTGCATTCAAGTCACTGCAGGGATATCCGGCCTTATTTTGAGTCAGGGCATCGCGGTGTCCATTCCACTTGAGGCCGCAAACTCAGGGTCCCTCTCACATACCTAGAGCTGAGAGAAGCCTCCTCTTGAGGTGCTTGTGGTAAGGAGGTATTCCTCTGGAGTTGAAGCCAGGGACTAACCTCTCATCTCGAGTTGATTTGTGGTCCACGGAGCTCTTTCGTGTTGCTACAGTGACCTCAGGATCCCTCTAGCCTTGAAACAGTGTTCTTGGGGTTTCTCTGGAGTGCCATCAAGGAAATCAAGGCTCCTTTTATGTGTGATGTGCAACACGGAATTGCTCTGCACGCAGTGTAGGGGAATCGGGCCTCATCTCGCGGCGAGGGGGAAGTCTCATGGTTTTTCTCGAGTTGCGGCGTTAACCTGGGGTATATTCTCGAGTTACGACGGGGATGGCCCTTCCACCCACTTGTATGTCAGCCACGTCAGGACTCCTGCCTAATTGCGAGGGACAACTCGGGATTCTCCTCGAGGCTTGGCAGGGCAATTGGGACGCCTCTCCATCTGTCACGGTAGACCAAGCGTCCTTTCCATGTGCCACAGGAATCCTCGGACTCCTATCAAGTTTCTCGAGGAGTCAGGCATCGTCTCCTTTGGAGGCACTGATCTCCGCGTACCTCTGGACTTTTCAAAGGATGTGAGGCCTCCGGTCGCCATGAGGTGATGAACTAGGTCTTTCTCTGTGGTCTCCACAGGGGATTCAGACATCCTTTCATCTTGGGAGATGCAAGACGAGCCTGCATTCAAGTCACTGCAGGGATATCCGGCCTTATTTCGAGCCAGGGCATCGCAGTGTCCATTCCACTTGAGGCCGCAAATTCAGGGTCCCTCTCACATACCTAGAGCTGAGAGAAGCCTCCTCTTTAGGTGCTTGTGGTAAGGTGGTATTCCTCTGGAGTCGAAGCCAGGGACTACCCTCTCATCTCGAGTTGATTTTTGGTCAACGGAGCTCTTTTTTGTTGCTACAGTGACCTCAGGATCCCTCTAGCCTGGAAACAGTGTTCTTGGGGTTTCTCTGGAGTGCCATCAAGAAAATCAAGGCTCCTTTCATGTTTGATGTGCAACACAGAATTGCTCTGCATTCAGTGCAGGAGAATCGAGCCTCATCTCGTGGCGAGGGGAAAGTCTCATGGTTTTTCTCGAGTTGCGGCGGGAACCTGGGGTATATTCTCGAGTCATGACGGGGATGGCCCTTTCACCCACGTGTTTGTTCAGCCCCGTCAGGACTCCTGCCTAGTTGAGAGGGACAACTCGGGATTCTCCTCGAGGCTTGGCAGGGCAATTGGGACGCCTCTCCAGCTGAGGCGGGAGACCAAGGGTCCCTTTCCACGTGCCACAGGAATCCTGGGACTCCTATCAAGTTTCACGAGGAGTCAGGCATCGTCTCCTTTGGAGGCACTGATCTCCGCGTACCTCTGGAGTTTTCAAAGGATGTGAGGCCTCCGGTCGCGATGAGGTGGGGAACTAGGTCTTTCTCTGTGGTCTCCACAGGGGATTCAGACATCCTTTCGTCGTGGGAGATGCAAGACGAGCCTGCATTCAAGTCACTGCAGGGATATTCGGCCTTATTTCGCGTCAGGGCATCACAGTGTCCATTCCACTTGAGGCCGCACTAATGGTCCCTCTTACATACCTAGAGCTGAGAGAAGCCTCCTTTTGCGGTGCATGTGGTAAGGTGGTATTCCTCTTGAGTCGAAGCCAGGACTAACCTCTCATCTCGAGTTGATTCTTGGTCCACGGAGCTCTTTCAATTTGCTACAGTGACCTCAGGATCCCTCTAGCCTTGAAACAGTGTTCTTGGGGTTTCTCTGGAGTGCTATCAAGGAAATCAAGGCTCCTTTCATGTGTGATGTGCAACACGGAAATGCTCTGCACGCAGTGCAGAGGAATCGGGCCTCATCTCGCGGCGAGGGGGAAGTCTCATGGTTTTTCTCGAGTTGCGGCGGGAACCTGGGGTATATTCTCGAGTTATGACGGGTATGGCCCTTCCACACAAGTGTTTTTTCAGCGACGTCAGGACTCCTGCCTAGTTGCGAGGGACAACTCGGGATTCTCCTCGAGGCTTGGAAGGGCAATTGGGACGCCTCTCCAGCTGAGGCGGGAGACCAAGTGTCCCTTTCCACGTGCCACAGGAATCCTGGGACTCCTATCAAGTTTCATGAGGAGTCAGGCATCGTCTCCTTTGGAGGCACTGATCTCCGCGTACCTCTGGAGTTTTCAAAGGATGTGAGGCCTCCGGTCGGGATGAGGTGGGGAACTAGGTCTTTCTCTGTGGTCTCCACAGGGGATTCAGACATCCTTTCGTCTTGGGAGATGCAAGACGAACCTGCATTCAAGTCACTGCAGGGATATCCGGCCTTATTTCACGTCAGGGCATCACAGTGTCCATTCCACTTGAGTCCGCAAACTCAGGGTCCCTCTCACATACCTAGAGCTGAGAGAAGCCGCCTCTTGAGGTGCTTGTGATAAGGTGGTATTCCTCTGGAGTCGAAGTCAGGGACTAACCTCTCATCTCGAGTTGATTTTTGGTCCACGGAGCTCTTTCGTGTGGCTACAGTGACCTCAGGATCCCTCTAGCCTTGAAATAGTGTTCTTGGGGTTTCTCTGGAGTGCCATCAATGAAATCAAGGCTCTTTTCATGTGTGATGTGCAACACGGAATTGCTCTGCACGCAGTGCAGGGGAATCGGGACTCATCTCGCGGCGAGGGGGAAGTCTCATGGTTTTTCTCGAGTAGCGGCGGGAACCTGTGGTATATTCTCGAGTTACGACGGGGATGGCCCTTCCACACACGTGTTTGTTCAGCGACGGCAGGACTCCTGCCTAGTTGCGAGGGACAACTCGGGATTCTCCTCGAGGCTTGGCAGGGCAATTGGGATGCCTCTCCAGCTGAGGCGGGAGACCAAGGGTCCCTTTCCACGTGCCACAGGAATCCTGGGACTCCTATCAAGTTTGACGAGGAGTCAGGCATTGGCTCCTTTGGAGGCACTGATCTCCGCGTACCTCTGGAGTTTTCAAAGGATGTGAGGCCTCCGGTCGCGATGAGGTGGGGAACTAGGTCTTTCTCTGTGGTCTCCACAGGGGATTCAGACATCCTTTCGTCTTGGGAGATGCAAGACGAGCCTGCATTCAAGTCACTGCAGGGATATCCGGCCTTATTTCGAGTCAGGGCATCGCGGTGTCCATTCCACTTGAGGCCGCAAACTCAGGGTCCCTCTCACATACCTAGAGCTGAGAGAAGCCTCCTCTTGAGGTGCTTGTGGTAAGGTGGTATTCCTCTGGAGTCGAAGCCAGGGACTAACCTCTCATCTCGAGTTGATTTTTGGTCCACGGAGCTCTTTCGTGTGGCTACAGTGACCTCAGGATCCCTCTAGCTTTGAAATAGTGTTCTTGGGGTTTCTCTGGAGTGCCATCAAGGAAATCAAGGCTCTTTTCATGTGTGATGTGCAACACGGAATTGGTCTGCACGCAGTGCAGGGGAATCGGGCCTCATCTCGCGTCAAGGGGGAAGTCTCATGGTTTTTCTCGAGTTGCGGCGGGAACCTGGGGTATATTCTCGAGTTACGACGGGGATGGCCCTTCCACACACGTGTTTGTTCAGCGACGGCAGGACTCCTGCCTAGTTGCGAGGGACAACTCGGGATTCTCCTCGAGGCTTGGCAGGGCAATTGGGACGCCTCTCCAGCTGAGGCGGGAGACCAAGGGTCCCTTTCCACGTTCCACAGGAATCCTGGGACTCCTATCAAGTTTGACGAGGAGTCAGGCATCGTCTCCTTTGGAGGCACTGATCTCCGCGTACCTCTGGAGTTTTCAAAGGATATGAGGCCTCCGGTGGCGATGAGGTGGGGAACTAGGTCTTTCTCTGTGGTTTCCACAGGCGATTCAGACATCCTTTCATCATGGGAGATGCAAGACGAGCCTGCATTCAAGTCACTGCAGGGATATCCGGCCTTATTTCGAACCAGGGCATCGCGGTGTCCATTCCACTTGAGTCCGCAAACTCAGGGTCCCTCTCACATACCTAGAGCTGAGAGAAGCCGCCTCTTGAGGTGCTTGTGATAAGGTGGTATTCCTCTGGAGTCGAAGCCAGGGACTAACCTCTCATCTCGAGTTGATTTTTGGTCCACGGAGCTCTTTCATTTTGCTACAGTGACCTCAGGATCCCTCTAGCCTTGAAACAGTGTTCTTGGGGTTTCTCTGGAGTGCCATCAAGGAAATCAAGGCTCCTTTTATGTGTGATGTGCAACACGGAATTGCTCTGCACGCATTGCAGGGGAATCGGGCCTCATCTCGCGGCGATGGGGAAGTCTCATGGTTTTTCTCGAGTTGCGGCGGGAACCTAGGGTATATTCTCGAGTTACGACGGGGATGCCCCTTCCACCCACGTGTTTGTTCAGCGACGGCAGGACTCCTGCCTAGTTGCGAGGGACAACTCGGGATTCTCCTCGAGGCTTGGCAGGGCAATTGGGACGCCTCTCCAGCTGAGGCGGGAGACCAAGGGTCCCTTTCCACGTGCCACAGGAATCCTGGGACTCCTATTAAGTTTTACGAGGAGTCAGGAATCGTCTCCTTTGGAGGCACTGATCTCCGTGTACCTCTGGAGTTTTCAAAGGATGTGAGGCCTCCGGTCGCGATGAGGTGGGGAACTAGGTCTTTCTCTGTGGTCTTCACAGGGGATTCAGACATCCTTTCGTCTTGGGAGATGCAAGACGAGCCTGCATTCAAGTCACTGCAGGGATATCCGTCCTTATTTCGAGTCAGGGCATCGCGGTGTCCATTCCACTTGAGGCCGCAAACTCAGGGTCCCTCTCACATACCTAGAGCTGAGAGAAGCCTCCTCTTGAGGTGCTTGTGGTAAGGTGGTATTCCTCTGGAGTCGAAGCCAGGGACTAACCTCTCATCTCGAGTTGATTTTTGGTCCACGGAGCTCTTTCGTGTGGCTACAGTGACCTCAGGATCCCTCTAGCCTTGAAATAGTGTTCTTGGGGTTTCTCTGGAGTGCCATCAAGGAAATCAAGGCTCTTTTCATGTGTGATGTGCAACACGGAATTGCTCTGCACGCAGTGCAGGGGAATCGGGCCTCATCTCGCGGCGAGGGGGAAGTCTCATGGTTTTTCTCGAGTTGCGGCGGGAACCTGTGGTATATTCTCGAGTTACGACGGGGATGGCCCTTCCACACACGTGTTTGTTCAGCGACGGCAGGACTCCTGCCTAGTTGCGAGGGACAACTCGGGATTCTCCTCGAGGCTTGGCAGGGCAGTTGGGACGCCTCTCCAGCTGAGGCGGGAGACCAAGGGTCCCTTTCCACGTGCCACAGGAATCCTGGGACTCCTATCAAGTTTGACGAGGAGTCAGGCATTGGCTCCTTTGGAGGCACTGATCTCCGCGTACCTCTGGAGTTTTCAAAGGATGTGAGGCCTCCGGTCGCGATGAGGTGGGGAACTAGGTCTTTCTCTGTGGTCTCCACAGGGGATTCAGACATCCTTTCGTCTTGGGAGATGCAAGACGAGCCTGCATTCAAGGCACTGCAGGGATATCCGGCCTTATTTCGAGTCAGGGCATCACAGTGTCCATTCCACTTGAGGCCGCAAACTCAGGGTCCCTCTCACATACCTAGAGCTGAGGGAAGCCTCCTCTTGAGGTGCTTGTGGTAAGGTGGTATTCCTCTTGAGTCGAAGCCAGGGACTAACCTCTCATCTCGAGTTGATTCTTGGTCCACGGAGCTCTTTCAATTTGCTACAGTGACCTCAGGATCCCTCTAGCCTTGAAACAATGTTCTTGGGGTTTCTCTGGAGTGCTATCAAGGAAATCAAGGCTCCTTTCATGTGTGATGTGCAACACGGAAATGCTCTGCACGCAGTGCAGAGGAATCGGGCCTCATCTCGCGGCGAGGGGGAAGTCTCATGGTTTTTCTCGAGTTGCGGCGGGAACCTGGGGTATATTCTCGAGTTATGACGGGTATGGCCCTTCCACACAAGTGTTTTTTCAGCGACGTCAGGACTCCTGCCTAGTTGCGAGGGACAACTCGGGATTCTCCTCGAGGCTTGGAAGGGCAATTGGGACGCCTCTCCAGCTGAGGCGGGAGACCAAGTGTCCCTTTCCACGTGCCACAGGAATCCTGGGACTCCTATCAAGTTTCATGAGGAGTCAGGCATCGTCTCCTTTGGAGGCACTGATCTCCGCGTACCTCTGGAGTTTTCAAAGGATGTGAGGCCTCCGGTCGGGATGAGGTGGGGAACTAGGTCTTTCTCTGTGGTCTCCACAGGGGATTCAGACATCCTTTCGTCTTGGGAGATGCAAGACGAACCTGCATTCAAGTCACTGCAGGGATATCCGGCCTTATTTCACGTCAGGGCATCACAGTGTCCATTCCACTTGAGTCCGCAAACTCAGGGTCCCTCTCACATACCTAGAGCTGAGAGAAGCCGCCTCTTGAGGTGCTTGTGATAAGGTGGTATTCCTCTGGAGTCGAAGTCAGGGACTAACCTCTCATCTCGAGTTGATTTTTGGTCCACGGAGCTCTTTCGTGTGGCTACAGTGACCTCAGGATCCCTCTAGCCTTGAAATAGTGTTCTTGGGGTTTCTCTGGAGTGCCATCAATGAAATCAAGGCTCTTTTCATGTGTGATGTGCAACACGGAATTGCTCTGCACGCAGTGCAGGGGAATCGGGCCTCATCTCGCGGCGAGGGGGAAGTCTCATGGTTTTTCTCGAGTAGCTGCGGGAACCTGTGGTATATTCTCGAGTTACGACGGGGATGGCCCTTCCACACACGTGTTTGTTCAGCGACGGCAGGACTCCTGCCTAGTTGCGAGGGACAACTCGGGATTCTCCTCGAGGCTTGGCAGGGCAATTGGGATGCCTCTCCAGCTGAGGCGGGAGACCAAGGGTCCCTTTCCACGTGCCACAGGAATCCTGGGACTCCTATCAAGTTTGACGAGGAGTCAGGCATTGGCTCCTTTGGAGGCACTGATCTCCGCGTACCTCTGGAGTTTTCAAAGGATGTGAGGCCTCCGGTCGCGATGAGGTGGGGAACTAGGTCTTTCTCTGTGGTCTCCACAGGGGATTCAGACATCCTTTCGTCTTGGGAGATGCAAGACGAGCCTGCATTCAAGTCACTGCAGGGATATCCGGCCTTATTTCGAGTCAGGGCATCGCGGTGTCCATTCCACTTGAGGCCGCAAACTCAGGGTCCCTCTCACATACCTAGAGCTGAGAGAAGCCTCCTCTTGAGGTGCTTGTGGTAAGGTGGTATTCCTCTGGAGTCGAAGCCAGGGACTAACCTCTCATCTCGAGTTGATTTTTGGTCCACGGAGCTCTTTCGTGTGGCTACAGTGACCTCAGGATCCCTCTAGCTTTGAAATAGTGTTCTTGGGGTTTCTCTGGAGTGCCATCAAGGAAATCAAGGCTCTTTTCATGTGTGATGTGCAACACGGAATTGGTCTGCACGCAGTGCAGGGGAATCGGGCCTCATCTCGCGGCAAGGGGGAAGTCTCATGGTTTTTCTCGAGTTGCGGCGGGAACCTGGGGTATATTCTCGAGTTACGACGGGGATGGCCCTTCCACACACGTGTTTGTTCAGCGACGGCAGGACTCCTGCCTAGTTGCGAGGGACAACTCGGGATTCTCCTCGAGGCTTGGCAGGGCAATTGGGACGCCTCTCCAGCTGAGGCGGGAGACCAAGGGTCCCTTTCCACGTTCCACAGGAATCCTGGGACTCCTATCAAGTTTGACGAGGAGTCAGGCATCGTCTCCTTTGGAGGCACTGATCTCCGCGTACCTCTGGAGTTTTCAAAGGATATGAGGCCTCCGGTGGCGATGAGGTGGGGAACTAGGTCTTTCTCTGTGGTTTCCACAGGCGATTCAGACATCCTTTCATCATGGGAGATGCAAGACGAGCCTGCATTCAAGTCACTGCAGGGATATCCGGCCTTATTTCGAACCAGGGCATCGCGGTGTCCATTCCACTTGAGTCCGCAAACTCAGGGTCCCTCTCACATACCTAGAGCTGAGAGAAGCCGCCTCTTGAGGTGCTTGTGATAAGGTGGTATTCCTCTGGAGTCGAAGCCAGGGACTAACCTCTCATCTCGAGTTGATTTTTGGTCCACGGAGCTCTTTCATTTTGCTACAGTGACCTCAGGATCCCTCTAGCCTTGAAACAGTGTTCTTGGGGTTTCTCTGGAGTGCCATCAAGGAAATCAAGGCTCCTTTCATGTGTGATGTGCAACACGGAATTGCTCTGCACGCATTGCAGGGGAATCGGGCCTCATCTCGCGGCGATGGGGAAGTCTCATGGTTTTTCTCGAGTTGCGGCGGGAACCTAGGGTATATTCTCGAGTTACGACGGGGATGCCCCTTCCACCCACGTGTTTGTTCAGCGACGGCAGGACTCCTGCCTAGTTGCGAGGGACAACTCGGGATTCTCCTCGAGGCTTGGCAGGGCAATTGGGACGCCTCTCCAGCTGAGGCGGGAGACCAAGGGTCCCTTTCCACGTGCCACAGGAATCCTGGGACTCCTATTAAGTTTTACGAGGAGTCAGGAATCGTCTCCTTTGGAGGCACTGATCTCCGTGTACCTCTGGAGTTTTCAAAGGATGTGAGGCCTCCGGTCGCGATGAGGTGGGGAACTAGGTCTTTCTCTGTGGTCTTCACAGGGGATTCAGACATCCTTTCGTCTTGGGAGATGCAAGACGAGCCTGCATTCAAGTCACTGCAGGGATATCCGGCCTTATTTCGAGTCAGGGCATCGCGGTGTCCATTCCACTTGAGGCCGCAAACTCAGGGTCCCTCTCACATACCTAGAGCTGAGAGAAGCCTCCTCTTGAGGTGCTTGTGGTAAGGTGGTATTCCTCTGGAGTCGAAGCCAGGGACTAACCTCTCATCTCGAGTTGATTTTTGGTCCACGGAGCTCTTTCGTGTGGCTACAGTGACCTCAGGATCCCTCTAGCCTTGAAATAGTGTTCTTGGGGTTTCTCTGGAGTGCCATCAAGGAAATCAAGGGTCTTTTCATGTGTGATGTGCAACACGGAATTGCTCTGCACGCAGTGCAGGGGAATCGGGCCTCATCTCGCGGCGAGGGGGAAGTCTCATGGTTTTTCTCGAGTTGCGGCGGGAACCTGTGGTATATTCTCGAGTTACGACGGGGATGGCCCTTCCACACACGTGTTTGTTCAGTGACGGCAGGACTCCTGCCTAGTTGCGAGGGACAACTCGGGATTCTCCTCGAGGCTTGGCAGGGCAGTTGGGACGCCTCTCCAGCTGAGGCGGGAGACCAAGGGTCCCTTTCCACGTGCCACAGGAATCCTGGGACTCCTATCAAGTTTGACGAGGAGTCAGGCATTGGCTCCTTTGGAGGCACTGATCTCCGCGTACCTCTGGAGTTTTCAAAGGATGTGAGGCCTCCGGTCGCGATGAGGTGGGGAACTAGGTCTTTCTCTGTGGTCTCCACAGGGGATTCAGACATCCTTTCGTCTTGGGAGATGCAAGACGAGCCTGCATTCAAGGCACTGCAGGGATATCCGGCCTTATTTCGAGTCAGGGCATCGCGGTGTCCATTCCACTTGAGGCCGCAAACTCAGGGTCCCTCTCACATACCTAGAGCTGAGGGAAGCCTCCTCTTGAGGTGCTTGTGGTAAGGTGGTATTCCTCTGGAGTCGAAGCCAGGGACTAACCTCTCATCTCGAGTTGATTTTTGGTCCACGGAGCTCTTTCGTGTGGCTACAGTGACCTCAGGATCCCTCTAGCCTTGAAATAGTGTTCTTGGGGTTTCTCTGGAGTGCCATCAAGGAAATCAAGGCTCTTTTCATGTGTGATGTGCAACACGGAATTGCTCTGCACGCAGTGCAGGGGAATCGGGCCTCATCTCGCGGCGAGGGGGAAGTCTCATGGTTTTTCTCGAGTAGCGGCGGGAACCTGTGGTATATTCTCGAGTTACGACGGGGATGGCCCTTCCACACACGTGTTTGTTCAGCGACGGCAGGACTCCTGCCTAGTTGCGAGGGACAACTCGGGATTCTCCTCGAGGCTTGGCAGGGCAATTGGGACGCCTCTCCAGCTGAGGCGGGAGACCAAGGGTCCCTTTCCACGTGCCACAGGAATCCTGGGACTCCTATCAAGTTTGACGAGGAGTCAGGCATTGGCTCCTTTGTAGGCACTGATCTCTGCGTACCTCTGGAGTTTTCAAAGGATGTGAGGCCTCCGGTCGCGATGAGGTGGGGAACTAGGTCTTTCTCTGTGGTCTCCACAGGGGATTCAGACATCCTTTCGTCTTGGGAGATGCAAGACGAGCCTGCATTCAAGTCACTGCAGGGATATCCGGCCTTATTTCGAGTCAGGGCATCGCGGTGTCCATTCCACTTGAGGCCGCAAACTCAGGGTCCCTCTCACATACCTAGAGCTGAGAGAAGCCTCCTCTTGAGGTGCTTGTGGTAAGGTGGTATTCCTCTGGAGTCGAAGCCAGGGACTAACCTCTCATCTCGAGTTGATTTTTGGTCCACGGAGCTCTTTCGTGTGGCTACAGTGACCTCAGGATCCCTCTAGCTTTGAAATAGTGTTCTTGGGGTTTCTCTGGAGTGCCATCAAGGAAATCAAGGCTCTTTTCATGTGTGATGTGCAACACGGAATTGCTCTGCACGCAGTGCAGGGGAATCGGGCCTCATCTCGCGGCAAGGGGGAAGTCTCATGGTTTCTCTCGAGTTGCGGCGGGAACCTGGGGTATATTCTCGAGTTACGACAGGGATGGCCCTTCCACACACGTGTTTGTTCAGCGACGGCAGGACTCCTGCCTAGTTGTGAGGGACAACTCGGGATTCTCCTCGAGGCTTGCCAGGGCAATTGGGACGCCTCTCCAGCTGAGGTGGGAGACCAAGGGTCCCTTTCCACGTTCCACAGGAATCCTGGGACTCCTATCAAGTTTGACGAGGAGTCAGGCATTGGCTCCTTTGGAGGCACTGATCTCCGCGTACCTCTGGAGTTTTCAAAGGATGTGAGGCCTTCGGTCGCGATGAAGTGGGGAACTAGGTCTTTCTCTGTGGTATCCACAGGGGATTCAAACATCCTTTTGTCTTGGGAGATGCAAGACGAGCCTGCATTCAAGTCACTGCAGGGATATCCGGCCTTATTTCGAGTCAGGGCATCGTGGTGTCTATTCGACTGGAGGCTGCAAACTCAGGGTCCCTCTCACATACCTAGAGCTGAGAGAAGCCTCCTCTTGAGGTGCTTGTGGTAAGGTGGTATTCCTCTGGAGTCGAAGCCAGGGACTAACCCCTCATCTCGAGTTGATTTTTGGTCCACGGAGCTCTTTCGTGTTACTACAGTGACCTCAGGATCCCTCTAGCCTTGAAACAGTGTTCTTGGGGTTTCTCTGGAGTGCCATCAAGGAAATCAAGGCTCCTTTCATGTGTGATGTGCAACACGGAATTGCTCTGCACGCATTGCAGGGGAATCGGGCCTCATCTCGCGGCGAGGGGGAAGTCTCATGGTTTTTCTCGAGTTGCGGCGGGAACCTAGGGTATATTCTCGAGTTACGACGGGGATGGCCCTTCCACCCACGTGTTTGTTCAGCGACGGCAGGACTCCTGCCTAGTTGCGAGGGACAACTCGGGATTCTCCTCGAGGCTTGGCAGGGCAATTGGGACGCCTCTCCAGCTGAGGCGGGAGACGAAGAGTCCCTTTCCACGTGCCACAGGAATCCTGGGACTCCTATCAAGTTTCACGAGGAGTCAGGAATCGTCTCCTTTGGAGGCACTGATCTCCGCGTACCTCTGGAGTTTTCAAAGGATGTGAGGCCTCCGGTCGCGATGAGGTGGGGAACTAGGTCTTTCTCTGTGGTCTTCACAGGGGATTCAGACATCCTTTCGTCTTGGGAGATGCAAGACGAGCCTCCATTCAAGTCACTGCAGGGATATGCGGCCTTATTTCGAGTCAGGGCATCGCGGTGTCCATTCCACTTGAGGCCGCAAACTCAGGGTCCCTCTCACATACCTAGAGCTGAGAGAAGCCTCCTCTTGAGGTGCTTGTGGTAAGGTGGTATTACTCTGGAGTCGAAGCCAGGGACTAACCTCTAATCTCGAGTTGATTTTTGGTCCACGGAGCTCTTTCGTGTGGCTACAGTGACCTCAGGATCCCTCTAGCCTTGAAATAGTGTTCTTGGGGTTTCTCTGGAGTGCCATCAAGGAAATCAAGGCTCTTTTCATGTGTGATGTGCAACACGGAATTGCTCTGCACGCAGTGCAGGGGAATCGGGCCTCATCTCGCGGCGAGGGGGAAGTCTCATGGTTTTTCTCGAGTTGCGGAGGGAACCTGTGGTATATTCTCGAGTTACGACGGGGATGGCCCTTCCACACACGTGTTTGTTCAGCGACGGCAGGACTCCTGCCTAGTTGCGAGGGACAACTCGGGATTCTCCTCGAGGCTTGGCAGGGCAATTGGGACGCCTCTCCAGCTGAGGCGGGAGACCAAGGGTCCCTTTCCACGTGCCACAGGAATCCTGGGACTCCTATCAAGTTTGACGAGGAGTCAGGCATTGGCTCCTTTGGAGGCACTGATCTCCGCGTACCTCTGGAGTTTTCAAAGGATGTGAGGCCTCCGGTCGCGATGAGGTGGGGAACTAGGTCTTTCTCTGTGGTCTTCACAGGGGATTCAGACATCCTTTCGTCTTGGGAGATGCAAGACGAGCCTGCATTCAAGGCACTGCAGGGATATCCGGCCTTATTTCGAGTCAGGGCATCGCGGTGTCCATTCCACTTGAGGCCGCAAACTCAGGGTCCCTCTCACATACCTAGAGCTGAGGGAAGCCTCCTCTTGAGGTGCTTGTTGTAAGGTGGTATTCCTCTGGAGTCGAAGCCAGGGACTAACCTCTCATCTCGAGTTGATTTTTGGTCCACGGAGCTCTTTCGTGTGGCTACAGTGACCTCAGGATCCCTCTAGCCTTGAAATAGTGTTCTTGGGGTTTCTCTGGAGTGCCATCAAGGAAATCAAGGCTCTTTTCATGTGTGATGTGCAACACGGAATTGCTCTGCACGCAGTGCAGGGGAATCGGGCCTCATCTCGCGGCGAGGGGGAAGTCTCATGGTTTTTCTCGAGTAGCTGCGGGAACCTGTGGTATATTCTCGAGTTACGACGGGGATGGCCCTTCCACACACGTGTTTGTTCAGCGACGGCAGGACTCCTGCCTAGTTGCGAGGGACAACTCGGGATTTTCCTCGAGGCTTGGCAGGGCAATTGGGACGCCTCTCCAGCTGAGGCGGGAGACCAAGGGTCCCTTTCCACGTGCCACAGGAATCCTGGGACTCCTATCAAGTTTGACGAGGAGTCAGGCATTGGCTCCTTTGTAGGCACTGATCTCTGCGTACCTCTGGAGTTTTCAAAGGATGTGAGGCCTCCGGTCGCGATGAGGTGGGGAACTAGGTCTTTCTCTGTGGTCTTCACAGGGGATTCAGACATCCTTTCGTCTTGGGAGATGCAAGACGAGCCTGCATTCAAGTCACTGCAGGGATATCCGGCCTTATTTCGAGTCAGGGCATCGCGGTGTCCATTCCACTTGAGGCCGCAAACTCAGGGTCCCTCTCACATACCTAGAGCTGAGAGAAGCCTCCTCTTGAGGTGCTTGTGGTAAGGTGGTATTCCTCTGGAGTCGAAGCCAGGGACTAACCTCTCATCTCGAGTTGATTTTTGGTCCACGGAGCTCTTTCGTGTGGCTACAGTGACCTCAGGATCCCTCTAGCTTTGAAATAGTGTTCTTGGGGTTTCTCTGGAGTGCCATCAAGGAAATCAAGGCTCTTTTCATGTGTGATGTGCAACACGGAATTGCTCTGCACGCAGTGCAGGGGAATCGGGCCTCATCTCGCGGCAAGGGGGAAGTCTCATGGTTTTTCTCGAGTAGCGGCGGGAACCTGGGGTATATTCTCGAGTTACGACGGGGATGGCCCTTCCACACACGTGTTTGTTCAGCGACGGCAGGACTCCTGCCTAGTTGTGAGGGACAACTCGGGATTCTCCTCGAGGCTTGCCAGGGCAATTGGGACGCCTCTCCAGCTGAGGTGGGAGACCAAGGGTCCCTTTCCACGTTCCACAGGAATCCTGGGACTCCTATCAAGTTTGACGAGGAGTCAGGCATTGGCTCCTTTGGAGGCACTGATCTCCGCGTACCTCTGGAGTTTTCAAAGGATGTGAGGCCTCCGGTCGCGATGAGGTGGGGAACTAGGTCTTTCTCTGTGGTATGCACAGGGGATTCAAACATCCTTTCGTCTTGGGAGATGCAAGACGAGCCTGCATTCAAGTCACTGCAGGGATATCCGGCCTTATTTCGAGTCAGGGCATCGTGGTGTCTATTCGACTGGAGGCTGCAAACTCAGGGTCCCTCTCACATACCTAGAGCTGAGAGAAGCCTCCTCTTGAGGTGCTTGTGGTAAGGTGGTATTCCTCTGAAGTCGAAGCCAGGGACAAACCCCTCATCTCGAGTTGATTTTTGGTCCACGGAGCTCTTTCGTGTTACTACAGTGACCTCAGGATCCCTCTAGCCTTGAAACAGTGTTCTTGGGGTTTCTCTGGAGTGCCATGAAGGAAATCAAGTCTCCTTTCATGTGTGATGTGCAACACGGAATTGCTCTGCACGCTGTGCAGGGGAATCGGGCCTCATCTCGCGGCGAGGGGGAAGTCTCATGGTTTTTCTCGAGTTGATGCGGGAACCTGGGGTATTTTCTCGAGTTACGACGGGGATGGCCCTTCCACACACGTGTTTGTTCAGCGAAGGCAGGACTCCTGCCTAGTTGCGAGGGACAACTCGGGATTCTCCTCGAGGCTTGGCAGGGCAGTTGGGACGCCTCTCCATCTGTGGCGGTAGACCAAGGGTCCCTTTCCACGTGCCACAGGAATCCTGGGACTCCTATCAAGTTTCACGAGGAGTCAGGCATCGTCTCCTTTGGAGGCACTGATCTCTGCGTACCTCTGGAGTTTTCAAAGGATATGAGGCCTCCGGTGGCGATGAGGTGGGGAACTAGGTCTTTCTCTGTGGTTTCCACAGGCGATTCAGACATCCTTTCATCTTGGGAGATGCAAGACGAGCCTGCATTCAAGTCACTGCAGGGATATCCGGCCTTATTTCGAACCAGGGCATCGCGGTGTCCATTCCACTTGAGTCCGCAAACTCAGGGTCCCTCTCACATACCTAGAGCTGAGAGAAGCCGCCTCTTGAGGTGCTTGTGATAAGGTGGTATTCCTCTGGAGTCGAAGCCAGGGACTAACCTCTCATCTCGAGTTGATTTTTGGTCCACGGAGCTCTTTCATTTTGCTACAGTGACCTCAGGATCCCTCTAGCTTTGAAACAGTGTTCTTGGGGTTTCTCTGGAGTGCCATTAAGGAAATCAAGGCTCCTTTCATGTGTGATGTGCAACACGGAATTGCTCTGCACGCATTGCAGGGGAATCGGGCCTCATCTCGCGGCGAGGGGGAAGTCTCATGGTTTTTCTCGAGTTGCGGCGGGAACCTAGGGTATATTCTCGAGTTACGACGGGGATGGCCCTTCCACCCACGTGTTTGTTCAGCGACGGCAGGACTCCTGCCTAGTTGCGAGGGACAACTCGGGATTCTCCTCGAGGCTTGGCAGGGCAATTGGGACGCCTCTCCAGCTGAGGCGGGAGACCAAGGGTCCCTTTCCACGTTCCACAGGAATCCTGGGACTCCTATCAAGTTTGACGAGGAGTCAGGCATTGGCTCCTTTGGAGGCACTGATCTCCGCGTACCTCTGGAGTTTTCAAAGGATGTGAGGCCTCCGGTCGCGATGAGGTGGGGAACTAGGTCTTTCTCTGTGGTATGCACAGGGGATTCAAACATCCTTTCGTCTTGGGAGATGCAAGACGAGCCTGCATTCAAGTCACTGCAGGGATATCCGGCCTTATTTCGAGTCAGGGCATCGTGGTGTCTATTCGACTGGAGGCTGCAAACTCAGGGTCCCTCTCACATACCTAGAGCTGAGAGAAGCCTCCTCTTGAGGTGCTTGTGGTAAGGTGGTATTCCTCTGAAGTCGAAGCCAGGGACAAACCCCTCATCTCGAGTTGATTTTTGGTCCACGGAGCTCTTTCGTGTTACTACAGTGACCTCAGGATCCCTCTAGCCTTGAAACAGTGTTCTTGGGGTTTCTCTGGAGTGCCATGAAGGAAATCAAGTCTCCTTTCATGTGTGATGTGCAACACGGAATTGCTCTGCACGCTGTGCAGGGGAATCGGGCCTCATCTCGCGGCGAGGGGGAAGTCTCATGGTTTTTCTCGAGTTGATGCGGGAACCTGGGGTATTTTCTCGAGTTACGACGGGGATGGCCCTTCCACACACGTGTTTGTTCAGCGAAGGCAGGACTCCTGCCTAGTTGCGAGGGACAACTCGGGATTCTCCTCGAGGCTTGGCAGGGCAGTTGGGACGCCTCTCCATCTGTGGCGGTAGACCAAGGGTCCCTTTCCACGTGCCACAGGAATCCTGGGACTCCTATCAAGTTTCACGAGGAGTCAGGCATCGTCTCCTTTGGAGGCACTGATCTCCGCGTACCTCTGGAGTTTTCAAAGGATATGAGGCCTCCGGTGGCGATGAGGTGGGGAACTAGGTCTTTCTCTGTGGTTTCCACAGGCGATTCAGACATCCTTTCATCATGGGAGATGCAAGACGAGCCTGCATTCAAGTCACTGCAGGGATATCCGGCCTTATTTCGAACCAGGGCATCGCGGTGTCCATTCCACTTGAGTCCGCAAACTCAGGGTCCCTCTCACATACCTAGAGCTGAGAGAAGCCGCCTCTTGAGGTGCTTGTGATAAGGTGGTATTCCTCTGGAGTCGAAGCCAGGGACTAACCTCTCATCTCGAGTTGATTTTTGGTCCACGGAGCTCTTTCATTTTGCTACAGTGACCTCAGGATCCCTCTAGCCTTGAAACAGTGTTCTTGGGGTTTCTCTGGAGTGCCATCAAGGAAATCAAGGCTCCTTTTATGTGTGATGTGCAACACGGAATTGCTCTGCACGCATTGCAGGGGAATCGGGCCTCATCTCGCGGCGATGGGGAAGTCTCATGGTTTTTCTCGAGTTGCGGCGGGAACCTAGGGTATATTCTCGAGTTACGACGGGGATGCCCCTTCCACCCACGTGTTTGTTCAGCGACGGCAGGACTCCTGCCTAGTTGCGAGGGACAACTCGGGATTCTCCTCGAGGCTTGGCAGGGCAATTGGGACGCCTCTCCAGCTGAGGCGGGAGACCAAGGGTCCCTTTCCACGTGCCACAGGAATCCTGGGACTCCTATTAAGTTTTACGAGGAGTCAGGAATCGTCTCCTTTGGAGGCACTGATCTCCGTGTACCTCTGGAGTTTTCAAAGGATGTGAGGCCTCCGGTCGCGATGAGGTGGGGAACTAGGTCTTTCTCTGTGGTCTTCACAGGGGATTCAGACATCCTTTCGTCTTGGGAGATGCAAGACGAGCCTGCATTCAAGTCACTGCAGGGATATCCGGCCTTATTTCGAGTCAGGGCATCGCGGTGTCCATTCCACTTGAGGCCGCAAACTCAGGGTCCCTCTCACATACCTAGAGCTGAGAGAAGCCTCCTCTTGAGGTGCTTGTGGTAAGGTGGTATTCCTCTGGAGTCGAAGCCAGGGACTAACCTCTCATCTCGAGTTGATTTTTGGTCCACGGAGCTCTTTCGTGTGGCTACAGTGACCTCAGGATCCCTCTAGCCTTGAAATAGTGTTCTTGGGGTTTCTCTGGAGTGCCATCAAGGAAATCAAGGCTCTTTTCATGTGTGATGTGCAACACGGAATTGCTCTGCACGCAGTGCAGGGGAATCGGGCCTCATCTCGCGGCGAGGGGGAAGTCTCATGGTTTTTCTCGAGTTGCGGCGGGAACCTGTGGTATATTCTCGAGTTACGACGGGGATGGCCCTTCCACACACGTGTTTGTTCAGCGACGGCAGGACTCCTGCCTAGTTGCGAGGGACAACTCGGGATTCTCCTCGAGGCTTGGCAGGGCAGTTGGGACGCCTCTCCAGCTGAGGCGGGAGACCAAGGGTCCCTTTCCACGTGCCACAGGAATCCTGGGACTCCTATCAAGTTTGACGAGGAGTCAGGCATTGGCTCCTTTGGAGGCACTGATCTCCGCGTACCTCTGGAGTTTTCAAAGGATGTGAGGCCTCCGGTCGCGATGAGGTGGGGAACTAGGTCTTTCTCTGTGGTCTCCACAGGGGATTCAGACATCCTTTCGTCTTGGGAGATGCAAGACGAGCCTGCATTCAAGGCACTGCAGGGATATCCGGCCTTATTTCGAGTCAGGGCATCACAGTGTCCATTCCACTTGAGGCCGCAAACTCAGGGTCCCTCTCACATACCTAGAGCTGAGGGAAGCCTCCTCTTGAGGTGCTTGTGGTAAGGTGGTATTCCTCTTGAGTCGAAGCCAGGGACTAACCTCTCATCTCGAGTTGATTCTTGGTCCACGGAGCTCTTTCAATTTGCTACAGTGACCTCAGGATCCCTCTAGCCTTGAAACAGTGTTCTTGGGGTTTCTCTGGAGTGCTATCAAGGAAATCAAGGCTCCTTTCATGTGTGATGTGCAACACGGAAATGCTCTGCACGCAGTGCAGAGGAATCGGGCCTCATCTCGCGGCGAGGGGGAAGTCTCATGGTTTTTCTCGAGTTGCGGCGGGAACCTGGGGTATATTCTCGAGTTATGACGGGTATGGCCCTTCCACACAAGTGTTTTTTCAGCGACGTCAGGACTCCTGCCTAGTTGCGAGGGACAACTCGGGATTCTCCTCGAGGCTTGGAAGGGCAATTGGGACGCCTCTCCAGCTGAGGCGGGAGACCAAGTGTCCCTTTCCACGTGCCACAGGAATCCTGGGACTCCTATCAAGTTTCATGAGGAGTCAGGCATCGTCTCCTTTGGAGGCACTGATCTCCGCGTACCTCTGGAGTTTTCAAAGGATGTGAGGCCTCCGGTCGGGATGAGGTGGGGAACTAGGTCTTTCTCTGTGGTCTCCACAGGGGATTCAGACATCCTTTCGTCTTGGGAGATGCAAGACGAACCTGCATTCAAGTCACTGCAGGGATATCCGGCCTTATTTCACGTCAGGGCATCACAGTGTCCATTCCACTTGAGTCCGCAAACTCAGGGTCCCTCTCACATACCTAGAGCTGAGAGAAGCCGCCTCTTGAGGTGCTTGTGATAAGGTGGTATTCCTCTGGAGCCGAAGTCAGGGACTAACCTCTCATCTCGAGTTGATTTTTGGTCCACGGAGCTCTTTCGTGTGGCTACAGTGACCTCAGGATCCCTCTAGCCTTGAAATAGTGTTCTTGGGGTTTCTCTGGAGTGCCATCAATGAAATCAAGGCTCTTTTCATGTGTGATGTGCAACACGGAATTGCTCTGCACGCAGTGCAGGGGAATCGGGCCTCATCTCGCGGCGAGGGGGAAGTCTCATGGTTTTTCTCGAGTAGCTGCGGGAACCTGTGGTATATTCTCGAGTTACGACGGGGATGGCCCTTCCACACACGTGTTTGTTCAGCGACGGCAGGACTCCTGCCTAGTTGCGAGGGACAACTCGGGATTCTCCTCGAGGCTTGGCAGGGCAATTGGGATGCCTCTCCAGCTGAGGCGGGAGACCAAGGGTCCCTTTCCACGTGCCACAGGAATCCTGGGACTCCTATCAAGTTTGACGAGGAGTCAGGCATTGGCTCCTTTGGAGGCACTGATCTCCGCGTACCTCTGGAGTTTTCAAAGGATGTGAGGCCTCCGGTCGCGATGAGGTGGGGAACTAGGTCTTTCTCTGTGGTCTCCACAGGGGATTCAGACATCCTTTCGTCTTGGGAGATGCAAGACGAGCCTGCATTCAAGTCACTGCAGGGATATCCGGCCTTATTTCGAGTCAGGGCATCGCGGTGTCCATTCCACTTGAGGCCGCAAACTCAGGGTCCCTCTCACATACCTAGAGCTGAGAGAAGCCTCCTCTTGAGGTGCTTGTGGTAAGGTGGTATTCCTCTGGAGTCGAAGCCAGGGACTAACCTCTCATCTCGAGTTGATTTTTGGTCCACGGAGCTCTTTCGTGTGGCTACAGTGACCTCAGGATCCCTCTAGCTTTGAAATAGTGTTCTTGGGGTTTCTCTGGAGTGCCATCAAGGAAATCAAGGCTCTTTTCATGTGTGATGTGCAACACGGAATTGGTCTGCACGCAGTGCAGGGGAATCGGGCCTCATCTCGCGGCAAGGGGGAAGTCTCATGGTTTTTCTCGAGGTGCGGCGGGAACCTGGGGTATATTCTCGAGTTACGACGGGGATGGCCCTTCCACACACGTGTTTGTTCAGCGACGGCAGGACTCCTGCCTAGTTGCGAGGGACAACTCGGGATTCTCCTCGAGGCTTGGCAGGGCAATTGGGACGCCTCTCCAGCTGAGGCGGGAGACCAAGGGTCCCTTTCCACGTTCCACAGGAATCCTGGGACTCCTATCAAGTTTGACGAGGAGTCAGGCATCGTCTCCTTTGGAGGCACTGATCTCCGCGTACCTCTGGAGTTTTCAAAGGATATGAGGCCTCCGGTGGCGATGAGGTGGGGAACTAGGTCTTTCTCTGTGGTTTCCACAGGCGATTCAGACATCCTTTCATCATGGGAGATGCAAGACGAGCCTGCATTCAAGTCACTGCAGGGATATCCGGCCTTATTTCGAACCAGGGCATCGCGGTGTCCATTCCACTTGAGTCCGCAAACTCAGGGTCCCTCTCACATACCTAGAGCTGAGAGAAGCCGCCTCTTGAGGTGCTTGTGATAAGGTGGTATTCCTCTGGAGTCGAAGCCAGGGACTAACCTCTCATCTCGAGTTGATTTTTGGTCCACGGAGCTCTTTCATTTTGCTACAGTGACCTCAGGATCCCTCTAGCCTTGAAACAGTGTTCTTGGGGTTTCTCTGGAGTGCCATCAAGGAAATCAAGGCTCCTTTCATGTGTGATGTGCAACACGGAATTGCTCTGCACGCATTGCAGGGGAATCGGGCCTCATCTCGCGGCGATGGGGAAGTCTCATGGTTTTTCTCGAGTTGCGGCGGGAACCTAGGGTATATTCTCGAGTTACGACGGGGATGCCCCTTCCACCCACGTGTTTGTTCAGCGACGGCAGGACTCCTGCCTAGTTGCGAGGGACAACTCGGGATTCTCCTCGAGGCTTGGCAGGGCAATTGGGACGCCTCTCCAGCTGAGGCGGGAGACCAAGGGTCCCTTTCCACGTGCCACAGGAATCCTGGGACTCCTATTAAGTTTTACGAGGAGTCAGGAATCGTCTCCTTTGGAGGCACTGATCTCCGTGTACCTCTGGAGTTTTCAAAGGATGTGAGGCCTCCGGTCGCGATGAGGTGGGGAACTAGGTCTTTCTCTGTGGTCTTCACAGGGGATTCAGACATCCTTTCGTCTTGGGAGATGCAAGACGAGCCTGCATTCAAGTCACTGCAGGGATATCCGGCCTTATTTCGAGTCAGGGCATCGCGGTGTCCATTCCACTTGAGGCCGCAAACTCAGGGTCCCTCTCACATACCTAGAGCTGAGAGAAGCCTCCTCTTGAGGTGCTTGTGGTAAGGTGGTATTCCTCTGGAGTCGAAGCCAGGGACTAACCTCTCATCTCGAGTTGATTTTTGGTCCACGGAGCTCTTTCGTGTGGCTACAGTGACCTCAGGATCCCTCTAGCCTTGAAATAGTGTTCTTGGGGTTTCTCTGGAGTGCCATCAAGGAAATCAAGGGTCTTTTCATGTGTGATGTGCAACACGGAATTGCTCTGCACGCAGTGCAGGGGAATCGGGCCTCATCTCGCGGCGAGGGGGAAGTCTCATGGTTTTTCTCGAGTTGCGGCGGGAACCTGTGGTATATTCTCGAGTTACGACGGGGATGGCCCTTCCACACACGTGTTTGTTCAGCGACGGCAGGACTCCTGCCTAGTTGCGAGGGACAACTCGGGATTCTCCTCGAGGCTTGGCAGGGCAGTTGGGACGCCTCTCCAGCTGAGGCGGGAGACCAAGGGTCCCTTTCCACGTGCCACAGGAATCCTGGGACTCCTATCAAGTTTGACGAGGAGTCAGGCATTGGCTCCTTTGGAGGCACTGATCTCCGCGTACCTCTGGAGTTTTCAAAGGATGTGAGGCCTCCGGTCGCGATGAGGTGGGGAACTAGGTCTTTCTCTGTGGTCTCCACAGGGGATTCAGACATCCTTTCGTCTTGGGAGATGCAAGACGAGCCTGCATTCAAGGCACTGCAGGGATATCCGGCCTTATTTCGAGTCAGGGCATCGCGGTGTCCATTCCACTTGAGGCCGCAAACTCAGGGTCCCTCTCACATACCTAGAGCTGAGGGAAGCCTCCTCTTGAGGTGCTTGTGGTAAGGTGGTATTCCTCTGGAGTCGAAGCCAGGGACTAACCTCTCATCTCGAGTTGATTTTTGGTCCACGGAGCTCTTTCGTGTGGCTACAGTGACCTCAGGATCCCTCTAGCCTTGAAATAGTGTTCTTGGGGTTTCTCTGGAGTGCCATCAAGGAAATCAAGGCTCTTTTCATGTGTGATGTGCAACACGGAATTGCTCTGCACGCAGTGCAGGGGAATCGGGCCTCATCTCGCGGCGAGGGGGAAGTCTCATGGTTTTTCTCGAGTAGCGGCGGGAACCTGTGGTATATTCTCGAGTTACGACGGGGATGGCCCTTCCACACACGTGTTTGTTCAGCGACGGCAGGACTCCTGCCTAGTTGCGAGGGACAACTCGGGATTCTCCTCGAGGCTTGGCAGGGCAATTGGGACGCCTCTCCAGCTGAGGCGGGAGACCAAGGGTCCCTTTCCACGTGCCACAGGAATCCTGGGACTCCTATCAAGTTTGACGAGGAGTCAGGCATTGGCTCCTTTGTAGGCACTGATCTCTGCGTACCTCTGGAGTTTTCAAAGGATGTGAGGCCTCCGGTCGCGATGAGGTGGGGAACTAGGTCTTTCTCTGTGGTCTCCACAGGGGATTCAGACATCCTTTCGTCTTGGGAGATGCAAGACGAGCCTGCATTCAAGTCACTGCAGGGATATCCGGCCTTATTTCGAGTCAGGGCATCGCGGTGTCCATTCCACTTGAGGCCGCAAACTCAGGGTCCCTCTCACATACCTAGAGCTGAGAGAAGCCTCCTCTTGAGGTGCTTGTGGTAAGGTGGTATTCCTCTGGAGTCGAAGCCAGGGACTAACCTCTCATCTCGAGTTGATTTTTGGTCCACGGAGCTCTTTCGTGTGGCTACAGTGACCTCAGGATCCCTCTAGCTTTGAAATAGTGTTCTTGGGGTTTCTCTGGAGTGCCATCAAGGAAATCAAGGCTCTTTTCATGTGTGATGTGCAACACGGAATTGCTCTGCACGCAGTGCAGGGGAATCGGGCCTCATCTCGCGGCAAGGGGGAAGTCTCATGGTTTCTCTCGAGTTGCGGCGGGAACCTGGGGTATATTCTCGAGTTACGACAGGGATGGCCCTTCCACACACGTGTTTGTTCAGCGACGGCAGGACTCCTGCCTAGTTGTGAGGGACAACTCGGGATTCTCCTCGAGGCTTGCCAGGGCAATTGGGACGCCTCTCCAGCTGAGGTGGGAGACCAAGGGTCCCTTTCCACGTTCCACAGGAATCCTGGGACTCCTATCAAGTTTGACGAGGAGTCAGGCATTGGCTCCTTTGGAGGCACTGATCTCCGCGTACCTCTGGAGTTTTCAAAGGATGTGAGGCCTTCGGTCGCGATGAAGTGGGGAACTAGGTCTTTCTCTGTGGTATCCACAGGGGATTCAAACATCCTTTTGTCTTGGGAGATGCAAGACGAGCCTGCATTCAAGTCACTGCAGGGATATCCGGCCTTATTTCGAGTCAGGGCATCGTGGTGTCTATTCGACTGGAGGCTGCAAACTCAGGGTCCCTCTCACATACCTAGAGCTGAGAGAAGCCTCCTCTTGAGGTGCTTGTGGTAAGGTGGTATTCCTCTGGAGTCGAAGCCAGGGACTAACCCCTCATCTCGAGTTGATTTTTGGTCCACGGAGCTCTTTCGTGTTACTACAGTGACCTCAGGATCCCTCTAGCCTTGAAACAGTGTTCTTGGGGTTTCTCTGGAGTGCCATCAAGGAAATCAAGGCTCCTTTCATGTGTGATGTGCAACACGGAATTGCTCTGCACGCATTGCAGGGGAATCGGGCCTCATCTCGCGGCGAGGGGGAAGTCTCATGGTTTTTCTCGAGTTGCGGCGGGAACCTAGGGTATATTCTCGAGTTACGACGGGGATGGCCCTTCCACCCACGTGTTTGTTCAGCGACGGCAGGACTCCTGCCTAGTTGCGAGGGACAACTCGGGATTCTCCTCGAGGCTTGGCAGGGCAATTGGGACGCCTCTCCAGCTGAGGCGGGAGACGAAGAGTCCCTTTCCACGTGCCACAGGAATCCTGGGACTCCTATCAAGTTTCACGAGGAGTCAGGAATCGTCTCCTTTGGAGGCACTGATCTCCGCGTACCTCTGGAGTTTTCAAAGGATGTGAGGCCTCCGGTCGCGATGAGGTGGGGAACTAGGTCTTTCTCTGTGGTCTTCACAGGGGATTCAGACATCCTTTCGTCTTGGGAGATGCAAGACGAGCCTCCATTCAAGTCACTGCAGGGATATGCGGCCTTATTTCGAGTCAGGGCATCGCGGTGTCCATTCCACTTGAGGCCGCAAACTCAGGGTCCCTCTCACATACCTAGAGCTGAGAGAAGCCTCCTCTTGAGGTGCTTGTGGTAAGGTGGTATTACTCTGGAGTCGAAGCCAGGGACTAACCTCTAATCTCGAGTTGATTTTTGGTCCACGGAGCTCTTTCGTGTGGCTACAGTGACCTCAGGATCCCTCTAGCCTTGAAATAGTGTTCTTGGGGTTTCTCTGGAGTGCCATCAAGGAAATCAAGGCTCTTTTCATGTGTGATGTGCAACACGGAATTGCTCTGCACGCAGTGCAGGGGAATCGGGCCTCATCTCGCGGCGAGGGGGAAGTCTCATGGTTTTTCTCGAGTTGCGGAGGGAACCTGTGGTATATTCTCGAGTTACGACGGGGATGGCCCTTCCACACACGTGTTTGTTCAGCGACGGCAGGACTCCTGCCTAGTTGCGAGGGACAACTCGGGATTCTCCTCGAGGCTTGGCAGGGCAATTGGGACGCCTCTCCAGCTGAGGCGGGAGACCAAGGGTCCCTTTCCACGTGCCACAGGAATCCTGGGACTCCTATCAAGTTTGACGAGGAGTCAGGCATTGGCTCCTTTGGAGGCACTGATCTCCGCGTACCTCTGGAGTTTTCAAAGGATGTGAGGCCTCCGGTCGCGATGAGGTGGGGAACTAGGTCTTTCTCTGTGGTCTTCACAGGGGATTCAGACATCCTTTCGTCTTGGGAGATGCAAGACGAGCCTGCATTCAAGGCACTGCAGGGATATCCGGCCTTATTTCGAGTCAGGGCATCGCGGTGTCCATTCCACTTGAGGCCGCAAACTCAGGGTCCCTCTCACATACCTAGAGCTGAGGGAAGCCTCCTCTTGAGGTGCTTGTTGTAAGGTGGTATTCCTCTGGAGTCGAAGCCAGGGACTAACCTCTCATCTCGAGTTGATTTTTGGTCCACGGAGCTCTTTCGTGTGGCTACAGTGACCTCAGGATCCCTCTAGCCTTGAAATAGTGTTCTTGGGGTTTCTCTGGAGTGCCATCAAGGAAATCAAGGCTCTTTTCATGTGTGATGTGCAACACGGAATTGCTCTGCACGCAGTGCAGGGGAATCGGGCCTCATCTCGCGGCGAGGGGGAAGTCTCATGGTTTTTCTCGAGTAGCTGCGGGAACCTGTGGTATATTCTCGAGTTACGACGGGGATGGCCCTTCCACACACGTGTTTGTTCAGCGACGGCAGGACTCCTGCCTAGTTGCGAGGGACAACTCGGGATTTTCCTCGAGGCTTGGCAGGGCAATTGGGACGCCTCTCCAGCTGAGGCGGGAGACCAAGGGTCCCTTTCCACGTGCCACAGGAATCCTGGGACTCCTATCAAGTTTGACGAGGAGTCAGGCATTGGCTCCTTTGTAGGCACTGATCTCTGCGTACCTCTGGAGTTTTCAAAGGATGTGAGGCCTCCGGTCGCGATGAGGTGGGGAACTAGGTCTTTCTCTGTGGTCTTCACAGGGGATTCAGACATCCTTTCGTCTTGGGAGATGCAAGACGAGCCTGCATTCAAGTCACTGCAGGGATATCCGGCCTTATTTCGAGTCAGGGCATCGCGGTGTCCATTCCACTTGAGGCCGCAAACTCAGGGTCCCTCTCACATACCTAGAGCTGAGAGAAGCCTCCTCTTGAGGTGCTTGTGGTAAGGTGGTATTCCTCTGGAGTCGAAGCCAGGGACTAACCTCTCATCTCGAGTTGATTTTTGGTCCACGGAGCTCTTTCGTGTGGCTACAGTGACCTCAGGATCCCTCTAGCTTTGAAATAGTGTTCTTGGGGTTTCTCTGGAGTGCCATCAAGGAAATCAAGGCTCTTTTCATGTGTGATGTGCAACACGGAATTGCTCTGCACGCAGTGCAGGGGAATCGGGCCTCATCTCGCGGCAAGGGGGAAGTCTCATGGTTTTTCTCGAGTAGCGGCGGGAACCTGGGGTATATTCTCGAGTTACGACGGGGATGGCCCTTCCACACACGTGTTTGTTCAGCGACGGCAGGACTCCTGCCTAGTTGTGAGGGACAACTCGGGATTCTCCTCGAGGCTTGCCAGGGCAATTGGGACGCCTCTCCAGCTGAGGTGGGAGACCAAGGGTCCCTTTCCACGTTCCACAGGAATCCTGGGACTCCTATCAAGTTTGACGAGGAGTCAGGCATTGGCTCCTTTGGAGGCACTGATCTCCGCGTACCTCTGGAGTTTTCAAAGGATGTGAGGCCTCCGGTCGCGATGAGGTGGGGAACTAGGTCTTTCTCTGTGGTATGCACAGGGGATTCAAACATCCTTTCGTCTTGGGAGATGCAAGACGAGCCTGCATTCAAGTCACTGCAGGGATATCCGGCCTTATTTCGAGTCAGGGCATCGTGGTGTCTATTCGACTGGAGGCTGCAAACTCAGGGTCCCTCTCACATACCTAGAGCTGAGAGAAGCCTCCTCTTGAGGTGCTTGTGGTAAGGTGGTATTCCTCTGAAGTCGAAGCCAGGGACAAACCCCTCATCTCGAGTTGATTTTTGGTCCACGGAGCTCTTTCGTGTTACTACAGTGACCTCAGGATCCCTCTAGCCTTGAAACAGTGTTCTTGGGGTTTCTCTGGAGTGCCATGAAGGAAATCAAGTCTCCTTTCATGTGTGATGTGCAACACGGAATTGCTCTGCACGCTGTGCAGGGGAATCGGGCCTCATCTCGCGGCGAGGGGGAAGTCTCATGGTTTTTCTCGAGTTGATGCGGGAACCTGGGGTATTTTCTCGAGTTACGACGGGGATGGCCCTTCCACACACGTGTTTGTTCAGCGAAGGCAGGACTCCTGCCTAGTTGCGAGGGACAACTCGGGATTCTCCTCGAGGCTTGGCAGGGCAGTTGGGACGCCTCTCCATCTGTGGCGGTAGACCAAGGGTCCCTTTCCACGTGCCACAGGAATCCTGGGACTCCTATCAAGTTTCACGAGGAGTCAGGCATCGTCTCCTTTGGAGGCACTGATCTCTGCGTACCTCTGGAGTTTTCAAAGGATATGAGGCCTCCGGTGGCGATGAGGTGGGGAACTAGGTCTTTCTCTGTGGTTTCCACAGGCGATTCAGACATCCTTTCATCTTGGGAGATGCAAGACGAGCCTGCATTCAAGTCACTGCAGGGATATCCGGCCTTATTTCGAACCAGGGCATCGCGGTGTCCATTCCACTTGAGTCCGCAAACTCAGGGTCCCTCTCACATACCTAGAGCTGAGAGAAGCCGCCTCTTGAGGTGCTTGTGATAAGGTGGTATTCCTCTGGAGTCGAAGCCAGGGACTAACCTCTCATCTCGAGTTGATTTTTGGTCCACGGAGCTCTTTCATTTTGCTACAGTGACCTCAGGATCCCTCTAGCTTTGAAACAGTGTTCTTGGGGTTTCTCTGGAGTGCCATTAAGGAAATCAAGGCTCCTTTCATGTGTGATGTGCAACACGGAATTGCTCTGCACGCATTGCAGGGGAATCGGGCCTCATCTCGCGGCGAGGGGGAAGTCTCATGGTTTTTCTCGAGTTGCGGCGGGAACCTAGGGTATATTCTCGAGTTACGACGGGGATGGCCCTTCCACCCACGTGTTTGTTCAGCGACGGCAGGACTCCTGCCTAGTTGCGAGGGACAACTCGGGATTCTCCTCGAGGCTTGGCAGGGCAATTGGGACGCCTCTCCAGCTGAGGCGGGAGACCAAGGGTCCCTTTCCACGTTCCACAGGAATCCTGGGACTCCTATCAAGTTTGACGAGGAGTCAGGCATTGGCTCCTTTGGAGGCACTGATCTCCGCGTACCTCTGGAGTTTTCAAAGGATGTGAGGCCTCCGGTCGCGATGAGGTGGGGAACTAGGTCTTTCTCTGTGGTATGCACAGGGGATTCAAACATCCTTTCGTCTTGGGAGATGCAAGACGAGCCTGCATTCAAGTCACTGCAGGGATATCCGGCCTTATTTCGAGTCAGGGCATCGTGGTGTCTATTCGACTGGAGGCTGCAAACTCAGGGTCCCTCTCACATACCTAGAGCTGAGAGAAGCCTCCTCTTGAGGTGCTTGTGGTAAGGTGGTATTCCTCTGAAGTCGAAGCCAGGGACAAACCCCTCATCTCGAGTTGATTTTTGGTCCACGGAGCTCTTTCGTGTTACTACAGTGACCTCAGGATCCCTCTAGCCTTGAAACAGTGTTCTTGGGGTTTCTCTGGAGTGCCATGAAGGAAATCAAGTCTCCTTTCATGTGTGATGTGCAACACGGAATTGCTCTGCACGCTGTGCAGGGGAATCGGGCCTCATCTCGCGGCGAGGGGGAAGTCTCATGGTTTTTCTCGAGTTGATGCGGGAACCTGGGGTATTTTCTCGAGTTACGACGGGGATGGCCCTTCCACACACGTGTTTGTTCAGCGAAGGCAGGACTCCTGCCTAGTTGCGAGGGACAACTCGGGATTCTCCTCGAGGCTTGGCAGGGCAGTTGGGACGCCTCTCCATCTGTGGCGGTAGACCAAGGGTCCCTTTCCACGTGCCACAGGAATCCTGGGACTCCTATCAAGTTTCACGAGGAGTCAGGCATCGTCTCCTTTGGAGGCACTGATCTCTGCGTACCTCTGGAGTTTTCAAAGGATATGAGGCCTCCGGTGGCGATGAGGTGGGGAACTAGGTCTTTCTCTGTGGTTTCCACAGGCGATTCAGACATCCTTTCATCTTGGGAGATGCAAGACGAGCCTGCATTCAAGTCACTGCAGGGATATCCGGCCTTATTTCGAACCAGGGCATCGCGGTGTCCATTCCACTTGAGTCCGCAAACTCAGGGTCCCTCTCACATACCTAGAGCTGAGAGAAGCCGCCTCTTGAGGTGCTTGTGATAAGGTGGTATTCCTCTGGAGTCGAAGCCAGGGACTAACCTCTCATCTCGAGTTGATTTTTGGTCCACGGAGCTCTTTCATTTTGCTACAGTGACCTCAGGATCCCTCTAGCTTTGAAACAGTGTTCTTGGGGTTTCTCTGGAGTGCCATTAAGGAAATCAAGGCTCCTTTCATGTGTGATGTGCAACACGGAATTGCTCTGCACGCATTGCAGGGGAATCGGGCCTCATCTCGCGGCGAGGGGGAAGTCTCATGGTTTTTCTCGAGTTGCGGCGGGAACCTAGGGTATATTCTCGAGTTACGACGGGGATGGCCCTTCCACCCACGTGTTTGTTCAGCGACGGCAGGACTCCTGCCTAGTTGCGAGGGACAACTCGGGATTCTCCTCGAGGCTTGGCAGGGCAATTGGGACGCCTCTCCAGCTGAGGCGGGAGACCAAGGTTCCCTTTCCACGTGCCACAGGAATCCTGGGACTCCTATCAAGTTTCACGAGGAGTCAGGAATCGTCTCCTTTGGAGGCACTGATCTCCGCGTACCTCTGGAGTTTTCAAAGGATGTGAGGCCTCCGGTCGCGATGAGGTGGGGAACTAGGTCTTTCTCTGTGGTCTTCACAGGGGATTCAGACATCCTTTCGTCTTGGGAGATGCAAGACGAGCCTGCATTCAAGTCACTGCAGGGATATCCGGCCTTATTTCGAGTCAGGGCATCGCGGTGTCCATTCCACTTGAGGCCGCAAACTCAGGGTCCCTCTCACATACCTAGAGCTGAGAGAAGCCTCCTCTTGAGGTGCTTGTGGTAAGGTGGTATTCCTCTGGAGTCGAAGCCAGGGACTAACCTCTCATCTCGAGTTGATTTTTGGTCCACGGAGCTCTTTCGTGTGGCTACAGTGACCTCAGGATCCCTCTAGCCTTGAAATAGTGTTCTTGGGGTTTCTCTGGAGTGCCATCAAGGAAATCAAGGCTCTTTTCATGTGTGATGTGCAACACGGAATTGCTCTGCATGCAGTGCAGGGGAATCGGGCCTCATCTCGCGGCGAGGGGGAAGTCTCATGGTTTTTCTCGAGTTGCGGCGGGAACCTGGGGTATATTCTCGAGTTACGACGGGGATGGCCCTTCCACACACGTGTTTGTTCAGCGACGGCAGGACTCCTGCCTAGTTGCGAGGGACAACTCGGGATTCTCCTCGAGGCTTGGCAGGGCAATTGGGACGCCTCTCCAGCTGAGGCGGGAGACCAAGGGTCCCTTTCCACGTGCCACAGGAATCCTGGGACTCCTATCAAGTTTGACGAGGAGTCAGGCATTGGCTCCTTTGTAGGCACTGATCTCCGCGTACCTCTGGAGTTTTCAAAGGATGTGAGGCCTCCGGTCGCGATGAGGTGGGGAACTAGGTCTTTCTCTGTGCTCTCCACAGGGGATTCAGGTATTCTTTCGTCTTGGGAGATGCAAGACGAGCCTGCATTCAAGTCACTGCAGGGATATCCGGCCTTACTTCGAGTCAGGGCAAAGCGGTGTCCATTCCACTTGAGGCCGCAAACTCAGGGTCCCTCTCACATACCTAGAGCTGAGAGAAGCCTCCTCTTGAGGTGCCTGTGGTAAGGTGGTATTCCTCTGGAGTCGAAGCCACGGACTAACCTCTCATCTCGAGTTGATTTTTGGTCCACGGAGCTCTTTCGTGTCGCTACAGTGACCTCAGGATCCCTCTAGCCTTGAAAAAGTGTTCCTGGGGTTTCTCTGGAGTGCCATTAAGGAAATCAAGGCTCCTTTCATGTGTGATGTGCAACACGGAATTGCTCTGCACGCAGTGCAGGGGAATCGTGCCTCATCTCGCGGCAAGGGGGAAGTCTCATGGTTTTTCTCGAGTTGCAGCGGGAACCTGGGGTATATTCTCGAGTTACGACGGGGATGGCCCTTCCACCCACGTGTATGTTCAGCAACGTCAGGACTCCTGCCTAGTTGCGAGAGACAACTCGGGATTCTCCTCGAGGCTTGGCAGGGCAATTGGGACGCCTCTCCAGCTGAGGCGGGAGACCAAGGCTCCCTTTCCACGTGCCACAGGAATCCTGGGACTCCTATCAAGTTTCACGAAGAGTCAGGCATCATCTCCTTTGGAGGCACTGATCTCCGCGTACCTCTGGAGTTTTCAAAGGATGTGAGGCCTCCGGTCGCGATGAGGTGCGGAACTAGGTCTTTCTCTGTGGTCTCCACAGGGGATTCAGACATCCTTTCGTCTTGGGAGATGCAAGACGAGCCTGCATTCAAGTCACTGCAGGGATATCCGGCCTTATTTCGAGCCAGGGCATCGCGATGTGCATTCCACTTGAGGCCGCAAACTCGGGGTCCCTTTCACATACCTAGAGCTGGGAGAAGCCTCCTCTTGAGGTGCTTGTGGTAAGGTGGTATTCCTCTGGAGTCGAAGCCAGTGACTAACCTTTCATCTCGAGTTGATTTTTCTTCCATGGAGCTCTTTCGTGTTGCTACAGTGACCTCAGGATCCCTCTAGCCTTGAAACAGTGTTCTTGGGGTTTCTCTGGAGTGCCATCAAGGAAATCAAGGCTCCTTTCATGTGTGATGTGCAACACGGAATTGCTCTGCACGCAGTGCAGGGGAATCGGGCCTCATCTCGCGGCGAGGGGGAAGTCTCATGGTTTTTCTCGAGTTGCGGCGAGTTCCTGGGGTATATTCTCGAGTTATGATGGGGATGGCCCTTCCACCCACGTGTTTATTCAGCGACGTCAGGACTTCTGCCTAGTTGCGAGGGACAACTCGGGATTCTCCTCGAGGCTTGGCAGGGCAATTGGGACGCCTCTCCAGCTGAGGCGGGAGACCAAGCGTCCCTTTCCAAGTGCCACAAGAATCCTGGGACTCCTATCAAGTTTCACGAGGAGTCAGGCATCGTCTCCTTTGGAGGCACTGATCTCCGCGTACCTCTGGAGTTTTCAAAGGATGTGAGGCCTCCGGTCGCGATGAGCTGGGGAACTAGGTCTTTCTCTGTTGTCTCCACAGGGGATTCAGACATCCTTTCGAATTGGGAGATGGAAAACGAACCTGCATTCAAGTCACTGCAGGGATATCCGGCCTTATTTCGAGTCAGGGCATCGCGGTGTACATTCCACTTGAGGCCGCAAACTCAGGGTCCCTCTCACATAGCTAGAGCTGAGAGAAGCCTCCTCTTGAGGTGCTTGTGGTAAGGTGGTATTCCTCTGGAGTCGAAGCCAGGGGCTAACCTCTCATCTCGAGTTGATTCTTGGTCCACGGAGCTCTTTCTTGTGGCTACAGTGACCTCAGGATCCCTCTAGCCTTGAAACAGTGTTCCGCGGGTTTCTCTGGAGTGCCATCAAGGAAATCAAGTCTCCTTTCATGTGTGATGTGCAACACGGAATTGCTCTGCACGCAGTGCAGGGGCATCGTGCCTCATCTCGCGGCGAGGGGGAAGTCTCATGGTTTTTCTCGAGTTGCGGCGGGAACCTTGGGTATATTCTCGAGTTACGACGGGGATGGCCCTTCCACCCACGTGTTTGTTCAGCAACGTCAGGACTCCTGCCTAGTTGCGAGGGACAACTCGGGATTCTCCTTGAGGCTTGGCAGGGCAACTGGGACGCCTCTCCAGCTGAGGCGGGAGACCAAGGGTCCCTTTCCACGTGCCACAGGAATCCTGGGACTCCTATCATGTTTCACGAAAAGTCAGGCATCCTCTCCTTTGGAGGCACTGATCTCCGCGTACCTCTGGAGTTTTCAAAGGATGTGAGGCCTCCGGTCGCGATGAGGTGGGGAACTAGGTCTTTCTCTGTGGTCTCCACAGGGGATTCAGACATCCTTTCGTCTTGGGAGATGCAAGACGAGCCTGCATTCAAGTCACTGCAGGGATATCCGGCCTTATTTCGAGTCAGGGCATCGCGGTGTCCATTCCACTTGAGGCCGCAAACTCAGGGTCCCTCTCACATACCTAGAGCTGAGAGAATCCTCCTGTTGAGGTGCTTGTGGTTAGGTGGTATTCCTCTGGAGTCGAAACCAGGGACTAACCTCTCATCTCGAGTTGATTTTTGGTCCACGGAGCTCTTTCGTGTTGCTACAGTGACCTCAGGATCCCTCTAGCCTTGAAACAGTGTTCTTGGGGTTTCTCTGGAGTGCCATCAAGGAAATCAAGGCTCCTTTCTTGTGTGATGTGCAACACGGAATTGCGCTGCACGCAGTGCAGGGGAATCGGGCATCATCTCGCGGCGAGGGGGAAGTCTCATGGTTTTTCTCGAGTAGCGGCGGGAACCTGTGGTATATTCTCGAGTTACGACGGGGATGGCCCTTCCTCACACGTGTTTGTTCAGCGACGGCAGGACTCCTGCCTAGTTGCGAGGTACAACTCGGGATTCTCCTCGAGGCTTGGCAGGGCAATTGGGACGCCTCTCCAGCTGAGGCGGGAGACCAAGGGTCCCTTTCCACGTGCCACAGGAATCCTGGGACTCCTATCAAGTTTGACGAGGAGTCAGGCATTGGCTCCTTTGTAGGCACTGATCTCCGCGTACCTCTGGAGTTTTCAAAGGATGTGAGGCCTCCGGTCGCGATGAGGTGGGGAACTAGGTCTTTCTCTGTGCTCTCCACAGGGGATTCAGGTATTCTTTCGTCTTGGGAGATGCAAGACGAGCCTGCATTCAAGTCACTGCAGGGATATCCGGCCTTACTTCGAGTCAGGGCAAAGCGGTGTCCATTCCACTTGAGGCCGCAAACTCAGGGTCCCTCTCACATACCTAGAGCTGAGAGAAGCCTCCTCTTGAGGTGCCTGTGGTAAGGTGGTATTCCTCTGGAGTCGAAGCCAGGGACTAACCTCTCATCTCGAGTTGATTTTTGGTCCACGGAGCTCTTTCGTGTCGCTACAGTGACCTCAGGATCCCTCTAGCCTTGAAAAAGTGTTCCTGGGGTTTCTCTGGAGTGCCATTAAGGAAATCAAGGCTCCTTTCATGTGTGATGTGCAACACGGAATTGCTCTGCACGCAGTGCAGGGGAATCGTGCCTCATCTCGCGGCAAGGGGGAAGTCTCATGGTTTTTCTCGAGTTGCAGCGGGAACCTGGGGTATATTCTCGAGTTACGACGGGGATGGCCCTTCCACCCACGTGTATGTTCAGCAACGTCAGGACTCCTGCCTAGTTGCGAGAGACAACTCGGGATTCTCCTCGAGGCTTGGCAGGGCAATTGGGACGCCTCTCCAGCTGAGGCGGGAGACCAAGGCTCCCTTTCCACGTGCCACAGGAATCCTGGGACTCCTATCAAGTTTCACGAAGAGTCAGGCATCATCTCCTTTGGAGGCACTGATCTCCGCGTACCTCTGGAGTTTTCAAAGGATGTGAGGCCTCCGGTCGCGATGAGGTGCGGAACTAGGTCTTTCTCTGTGGTCTCCACAGGGGATTCAGACATCCTTTCGTCTTGGGAGATGCAAGACGAGCCTGCATTCAAGTCACTGCAGGGATATCCGACCTTATTTCGAGCCAGGGCATCGCGATGTGCATTCCACTTGAGGCCGCAAACTCGGGGTCCCTTTCACATACCTAGAGCTGGGAGAAGCCTCCTCTTGAGGTGCTTGTGGTAAGGTGGTATTCCTCTGGAGTCGAAGCCAGTGACTAACCTTTCATCTCGAGTTGATTTTTCTTCCATGGAGCTCTTTCGTGTTGCTACAGTGACCTCAGGATCCCTCTAGCCTTGAAACAGTGTTCTTGGGGTTTCTCTGGAGTGCCATCAAGGAAATCAAGGCTCCTTTCATGTGTGATGTGCAACACGGAATTGCTCTGCACGCAGTGCAGGGGAATCGGGCCTCATCTCGCGGCGAGGGGGAAGTCTCATGGTTTTTCTCGAGTTGCGGCGAGTTCCTGGGGTATATTCTCGAGTTATGATGGGGATGGCCCTTCCACCCACGTGTTTATTCAGCGACGTCAGGACTTCTGCCTAGTTGCGAGGGACAACTCGGGATTCTCCTCGAGGCTTGGCAGGGCAATTGGGACGCCTCTCCAGCTGAGGCGGGAGACCAAGGGTCCCTTTCCAAGTGCCACAAGAATCCTGGGACTCCTATCAAGTTTCACGAGGAGTCAGGCATCGTCTCCTTTGGAGGCACTGATCTCCGCGTACCTCTGGAGTTTTCAAAGGATGTGAGGCCTCCGGTCGCGATGAGCTGGGGAACTAGGTCTTTCTCTGTTGTCTCCACAGGGGATTCAGACATCCTTTCGAATTGGGAGATGGAAAACGAACCTGCATTCAAGTCACTGCAGGGATATCCGGCCTTATTTCGAGTCAGGGCATCGCGGTGTACATTCCACTTGAGGCCGCAAACTCAGGGTCCCTCTCACATAGCTAGAGCTGAGAGAAGCCTCCTCTTGAGGTGCTTGTGGTAAGGTGGTATTCCTCTGGAGTCGAAGCCAGGGGCTAACCTCTCATCTCGAGTTGATTCTTGGTCCACGGAGCTCTTTCTTGTGGCTACAGTGACCTCAGGATCCCTCTAGCCTTGAAACAGTGTTCCGCGGGTTTCTCTGTAGTGCCATCAAGGAAATCAAGTCTCCTTTCATGTGTGATGTGCAACACGGAATTGCTCTGCACGCAGTGCAGGGGCATCGTGCCTCATCTCGCGGCGAGGGGGAAGTCTCATGGTTTTTCTCGAGTTGCGGCGGGAACCTTGGGTATATTCTCGAGTTACGACGGGGATGGCCCTTCCACCCACGTGTTTGTTCAGCAACGTCAGGACTCCTGCCTAGTTGCGAGGGACAACTCGGGATTCTCCTTGAGGCTTGGCAGGGCAACTGGGACGCCTCTCCAGCTGAGGCGGGAGACCAAGGGTCCCTTTCCACGTGCCACAGGAATCCTGGGACTCCTATCATGTTTCACGAAAAGTCAGGCATCCTCTCCTTTGGAGGCACTGATCTCCGCGTACCTCTGGAGTTTTCAAAGGATGTGAGGCCTCCGGTCGCGATGAGGTGGGGAACTAGGTCTTTCTCTGTGGTCTCCACAGGGGATTCAGACATCCTTTCGTCTTGGGAGATGCAAGACGAGCCTGCATTCAAGTCACTGCAGGGATATCCGGCCTTATTTCGAGTCAGGGCATCGCGGTGTCCATTCCACTTGAGGCCGCAAACTCAGGGTCCCTCTCACATACTTAGAGCTGAGAGAATCCTCCTGTTGAGGTGCTTGTGGTTAGGTGGTATTCCTCTGGAGTCGAAACCAGTGACTAACCTCTCATCTCGAGTTGATTTTTGGTCCACGGAGCTCTTTCGTGTTGCTACAGTGACCTCAGGATCCCTCTAGCCTTGAAACAGTGTTCTTGGGGTTTCTCTGGAGTGCCATCAAGGAAATCAACCCTCCTTTCATGTGTGATGTGCAACACGGAATTGCTCTGCACGCAGTGCAGGGGAATCGGGCCTCATCTCGCGGCGAGGGGGAAGGCTCATGGTTTTTCTCGAGTTGCGGCGGGAACCTGGGGTATATTCTCGAGTTACGACGGGGATGGCCCTTCCACACACGTGTTTCTTCAGCGACTTCAGGACTCCTGCCTAGTTGCGAGGGACAACTCGGGATTCTCCTCGAGGCTTGGCAGGGCAATTGGGACGCCTCTCCAGCTGAGGCGGGAGACTAAGGGTCCCTTTCCACGTGCCACAGGAATCCTGGGACTCCTATCAAGTTTCACGAGGAGTCAGGCATCGTCTCCTTTGGAGGCACTGATCTCCGCGTACCTCTGGAGTATTCAAAGTATGTGAGGCCTACGGTCGCGATGAGGTGGGGAACTAGGTCTTTCTCTGTGGTCTCCACAGGGGATTCAGACATCCTTTCCTCTTGGGAGATGCAAGACGAGCCTGCATTCAAGTCACTGCAGGGATATCCGGCCTTATTTCGAGTCAGGGCATCGCGGTGTCCATTCCACTTGAGGCCGCAAACTCAGGGTCCCTCTCACATACCTAGAGCTGAGAGAAGCCTCCTCTTGAGGTGCTTGTGGTAAGGTGGTATTCCTCTGGAGTCGAAGCCAGGGACTAACCTCTCATCTCGAGTTGATTTTTGGTCCACGGAGCTCTTTCGTGTTGCTACAGTGACCTCAGGATCCCTCTAGCCTTGAAACAGTGTTCTTGGGGTTTCTCTGGAGTGCCATCAAGGAAATCAACGCTCCTTTCATGTGTGATGTGCAACACGGAATTGCTCTGCACGCAGTGCAGGGGAATCGGGCCTCATCTCGCGGCGAGGGGGAAGTCTCATGGTTTTTCTCGAGTTGCGGCGAGTTCCTGGGGTATATTCTCGAGTTATGATGGGGATGGCCCTTCCACCCACGTGTTTATTCAGCGACGTCAGGACTTCTGCCTAGTTGCGAGGGACAACTCGGGATTCTCCTCGAGGCTTGGCAGGGCAATTGGGACGCCTCTCCAGCTGAGGCGGGAGACCAAGGGTCCCTTTCCAAGTGCCACAAGAATCCTGGGACTCCTATCAAGTTTCACGAGGAGTCAGGCATCGTCTCCTTTGGAGGCACTGATCTCCGCGTACCTCTGGAGTTTTCAAAGGATGTGAGGCCTCCGGTCGCGATGAGCTGGGGAACTAGGTCTTTCTCTGTTGTCTCCACAGGGGATTCAGACATCCTTTCGAATTGGGAGATGGAAAACGAACCTGCATTCAAGTCACTGCAGGGATATCCGGCCTTATTTCGAGTCAGGGCATCGCGGTGTACATTCCACTTGAGGCCGCAAACTCAGGGTCCCTCTCACATAGCTAGAGCTGAGAGAAGCCTCCTCTTGAGGTGCTTGTGGTAAGGTGGTATTCCTCTGGAGTCGAAGCCAGGGGCTAACCTCTCATCTCGAGTTGATTCTTGGTCCACGGAGCTCTTTCTTGTGGCTACAGTGACCTCAGGATCCCTCTAGCCTTGAAACAGTGTTCCGCGGGTTTCTCTGTAGTGCCATCAAGGAAATCAAGTCTCCTTTCATGTGTGATGTGCAACACGGAATTGCTCTGCACGCAGTGCAGGGGCATCGTGCCTCATCTCGCGGCGAGGGGGAAGTCTCATGGTTTTTCTCGAGTTGCGGCGGGAACCTTGGGTATATTCTCGAGTTACGACGGGGATGGCCCTTCCACCCACGTGTTTGTTCAGCAACGTCAGGACTCCTGCCTAGTTGCGAGGGACAACTCGGGATTCTCCTTGAGGCTTGGCAGGGCAACTGGGACGCCTCTCCAGCTGAGGCGGGAGACCAAGGGTCCCTTTCCACGTGCCACAGGAATCCTGGGACTCCTATCATGTTTCACGAAAAGTCAGGCATCCTCTCCTTTGGAGGCACTGATCTCCGCGTACCTCTGGAGTTTTCAAAGGATGTGAGGCCTCCGGTCGCGATGAGGTGGGGAACTAGGTCTTTCTCTGTGGTCTCCACAGGGGATTCAGACATCCTTTCGTCTTGGGAGATGCAAGACGAGCCTGCATTCAAGGCACTGCAGGGATATCCGGCCTTATTTCGAGTCAGGGCATCGCGGTGTCCATTCCACTTGAGGCCGCAAACTCAGGGTCCCTCTCACATACCTAGAGCTGAGGGAAGCCTCCTCTTGAGGTGCTTGTGGTAAGGTGGTATTCCTCTGGAGTCGAAGCCAGGGACTAACCTCTCATCTCGAGTTGATTTTTGGTCCACGGAGCTCTTTCGTGTGGCTACAGTGACCTCAGGATCCCTCTAGCCTTGAAATAGTGTTCTTGGGGTTTCTCTGGAGTGCCATCAAGGAAATCAAGGCTCTTTTCATGTGTGATGTGCAACACGGAATTGCTCTGCACGCAGTGCAGGGGAATCGGGCCTCATCTCGCGGCGAGGGGGAAGTCTCATGGTTTTTCTCGAGTAGCGGCGGGAACCTGTGGTATATTCTCGAGTTACGACGGGGATGGCCCTTCCACACACGTGTTTGTTCAGCGACGGCAGGACTCCTGCCTAGTTGCGAGGGACAACTCGGGATTCTCCTCGAGGCTTGGCAGGGCAATTGGGACGCCTCTCCAGCTGAGGCGGGAGACCAAGGGTCCCTTTCCACGTGCCACAGGAATCCTGGGACTCCTATCAAGTTTGACGAGGAGTCAGGCATTGGCTCCTTTGTAGGCACTGATCTCTGCGTACCTCTGGAGTTTTCAAAGGATGTGAGGCCTCCGGTCGCGATGAGGTGGGGAACTAGGTCTTTCTCTGTGGTCTCCACAGGGGATTCAGACATCCTTTCGTCTTGGGAGATGCAAGACGAGCCTGCATTCAAGTCACTGCAGGGATATCCGGCCTTATTTCGAGTCAGGGCATCGCGGTGTCCATTCCACTTGAGGCCGCAAAATCAGGGTCCCTCTCACATACCTAGAGCTGAGAGAAGCCTCCTCTTGAGGTGCTTGTGGTAAGGTGGTATTCCTCTGGAGTCGAAGCCAGGGACTAACCTCTCATCTCGAGTTGATTTTTGGTCCACGGAGCTCTTTCGTGTGGCTACAGTGACCTCAGGATCCCTCTAGCTTTGAAATAGTGTTCTTGGGGTTTCTCTGGAGTGCCATCAAGGAAATCAAGGCTCTTTTCATGTGTGATGTGCAACACGGAATTGCTCTGCACGCAGTGCAGGGGAATCGGGCCTCATCTCGCGGCAAGGGGGAAGTCTCATGGTTTCTCTCGAGTTGCGGCGGGAACCTGGGGTATATTCTCGAGTTACGACAGGGATGGCCCTTCCACACACGTGTTTGTTCAGCGACGGCAGGACTCCTGCCTAGTTGTGAGGGACAACTCGGGATTCTCCTCGAGGCTTGCCAGGGCAATTGGGACGCCTCTCCAGCTGAGGTGGGAGACCAAGGGTCCCTTTCCACGTTCCACAGGAATCCTGGGACTCCTATCAAGTTTGACGAGGAGTCAGGCATTGGCTCCTTTGGAGGCACTGATCTCCGCGTACCTCTGGAGTTTTCAAAGGATGTGAGGCCTTCGGTCGCGATGAAGTGGGGAACTAGGTCTTTCTCTGTGGTATCCACAGGGGATTCAAACATCCTTTTGTCTTGGGAGATGCAAGACGAGCCTGCATTCAAGTCACTGCAGGGATATCCGGCCTTATTTCGAGTCAGGGCATCGTGGTGTCTATTCGACTGGAGGCTGCAAACTCAGGGTCCCTCTCACATACCTAGAGCTGAGAGAAGCCTCCTCTTGAGGTGCTTGTGGTAAGGTGGTATTCCTCTGGAGTCGAAGCCAGGGACTAACCCCTCATCTCGAGTTGATTTTTGGTCCACGGAGCTCTTTCGTGTTACTACAGTGACCTCAGGATCCCTCTAGCCTTGAAACAGTGTTCTTGGGGTTTCTCTGGAGTGCCATCAAGGAAATCAAGGCTCCTTTCATGTGTGATGTGCAACACGGAATTGCTCTGCACGCATTGCAGGGGAATCGGGCCTCATCTCGCGGCGAGGGGGAAGTCTCATGGTTTTTCTCGAGTTGCGGCGGGAACCTAGGGTATATTCTCGAGTTACGACGGGGATGGCCCTTCCACCCACGTGTTTGTTCAGCGACGGCAGGACTCCTGCCTAGTTGCGAGGGACAACTCGGGATTCTCCTCGAGGCTTGGCAGGGCAATTGGGACGCCTCTCCAGCTGAGGCGGGAGACGAAGAGTCCCTTTCCACGTGCCACAGGAATCCTGGGACTCCTATCAAGTTTCACGAGGAGTCAGGAATCGTCTCCTTTGGAGGCACTGATCTCCGCGTACCTCTGGAGTTTTCAAAGGATGTGAGGCCTCCGGTCGCGATGAGGTGGGGAACTAGGTCTTTCTCTGTGGTCTTCACAGGGGATTCAGACATCCTTTCGTCTTGGGAGATGCAAGACGAGCCTCCATTCAAGTCACTGCAGGGATATGCGGCCTTATTTCGAGTCAGGGCATCGCGGTGTCCATTCCACTTGAGGCCGCAAACTCAGGGTCCCTCTCACATACCTAGAGCTGAGAGAAGCCTCCTCTTGAGGTGCTTGTGGTAAGGTGGTATTACTCTGGAGTCGAAGCCAGGGACTAACCTCTAATCTCGAGTTGATTTTTGGTCCACGGAGCTCTTTCGTGTGGCTACAGTGACCTCAGGATCCCTCTAGCCTTGAAATAGTGTTCTTGGGGTTTCTCTGGAGTGCCATCAAGGAAATCAAGGCTCTTTTCATGTGTGATGTGCAACACGGAATTGCTCTGCACGCAGTGCAGGGGAATCGGGCCTCATCTCGCGGCGAGGGGGAAGTCTCATGGTTTTTCTCGAGTTGCGGAGGGAACCTGTGGTATATTCTCGAGTTACGACGGGGATGGCCCTTCCACACACGTGTTTGTTCAGCGACGGCAGGACTCCTGCCTAGTTGCGAGGGACAACTCGGGATTCTCCTCGAGGCTTGGCAGGGCAATTGGGACGCCTCTCCAGCTGAGGCGGGAGACCAAGGGTCCCTTTCCACGTGCCACAGGAATCCTGGGACTCCTATCAAGTTTGACGAGGAGTCAGGCATTGGCTCCTTTGGAGGCACTGATCTCCGCGTACCTCTGGAGTTTTCAAAGGATGTGAGGCCTCCGGTCGCGATGAGGTGGGGAACTAGGTCTTTCTCTGTGGTCTTCACAGGGGATTCAGACATCCTTTCGTCTTGGGAGATGCAAGACGAGCCTGCATTCAAGGCACTGCAGGGATATCCGGCCTTATTTCGAGTCAGGGCATCGCGGTGTCCATTCCACTTGAGGCCGCAAACTCAGGGTCCCTCTCACATACCTAGAGCTGAGGGAAGCCTCCTCTTGAGGTGCTTGTTGTAAGGTGGTATTCCTCTGGAGTCGAAGCCAGGGACTAACCTCTCATCTCGAGTTGATTTTTGGTCCACGGAGCTCTTTCGTGTGGCTACAGTGACCTCAGGATCCCTCTAGCCTTGAAATAGTGTTCTTGGGGTTTCTCTGGAGTGCCATCAAGGAAATCAAGGCTCTTTTCATGTGTGATGTGCAACACGGAATTGCTCTGCACGCAGTGCAGGGGAATCGGGCCTCATCTCGCGGCGAGGGGGAAGTCTCATGGTTTTTCTCGAGTAGCTGCGGGAACCTGTGGTATATTCTCGAGTTACGACGGGGATGGCCCTTCCACACACGTGTTTGTTCAGCGACGGCAGGACTCCTGCCTAGTTGCGAGGGACAACTCGGGATTTTCCTCGAGGCTTGGCAGGGCAATTGGGACGCCTCTCCAGCTGAGGCGGGAGACCAAGGGTCCCTTTCCACGTGCCACAGGAATCCTGGGACTCCTATCAAGTTTGACGAGGAGTCAGGCATTGGCTCCTTTGTAGGCACTGATCTCTGCGTACCTCTGGAGTTTTCAAAGGATGTGAGGCCTCCGGTCGCGATGAGGTGGGGAACTAGGTCTTTCTCTGTGGTCTTCACAGGGGATTCAGACATCCTTTCGTCTTGGGAGATGCAAGACGAGCCTGCATTCAAGTCACTGCAGGGATATCCGGCCTTATTTCGAGTCAGGGCATCGCGGTGTCCATTCCACTTGAGGCCGCAAACTCAGGGTCCCTCTCACATACCTAGAGCTGAGAGAAGCCTCCTCTTGAGGTGCTTGTGGTAAGGTGGTATTCCTCTGGAGTCGAAGCCAGGGACTAACCTCTCATCTCGAGTTGATTTTTGGTCCACGGAGCTCTTTCGTGTGGCTACAGTGACCTCAGGATCCCTCTAGCTTTGAAATAGTGTTCTTGGGGTTTCTCTGGAGTGCCATCAAGGAAATCAAGGCTCTTTTCATGTGTGATGTGCAACACGGAATTGCTCTGCACGCAGTGCAGGGGAATCGGGCCTCATCTCGCGGCAAGGGGGAAGTCTCATGGTTTTTCTCGAGTAGCGGCGGGAACCTGGGGTATATTCTCGAGTTACGACGGGGATGGCCCTTCCACACACGTGTTTGTTCAGCGACGGCAGGACTCCTGCCTAGTTGTGAGGGACAACTCGGGATTCTCCTCGAGGCTTGCCAGGGCAATTGGGACGCCTCTCCAGCTGAGGTGGGAGACCAAGGGTCCCTTTCCACGTTCCACAGGAATCCTGGGACTCCTATCAAGTTTGACGAGGAGTCAGGCATTGGCTCCTTTGGAGGCACTGATCTCCGCGTACCTCTGGAGTTTTCAAAGGATGTGAGGCCTCCGGTCGCGATGAGGTGGGGAACTAGGTCTTTCTCTGTGGTATGCACAGGGGATTCAAACATCCTTTCGTCTTGGGAGATGCAAGACGAGCCTGCATTCAAGTCACTGCAGGGATATCCGGCCTTATTTCGAGTCAGGGCATCGTGGTGTCTATTCGACTGGAGGCTGCAAACTCAGGGTCCCTCTCACATACCTAGAGCTGAGAGAAGCCTCCTCTTGAGGTGCTTGTGGTAAGGTGGTATTCCTCTGAAGTCGAAGCCAGGGACAAACCCCTCATCTCGAGTTGATTTTTGGTCCACGGAGCTCTTTCGTGTTACTACAGTGACCTCAGGATCCCTCTAGCCTTGAAACAGTGTTCTTGGGGTTTCTCTGGAGTGCCATGAAGGAAATCAAGTCTCCTTTCATGTGTGATGTGCAACACGGAATTGCTCTGCACGCTGTGCAGGGGAATCGGGCCTCATCTCGCGGCGAGGGGGAAGTCTCATGGTTTTTCTCGAGTTGATGCGGGAACCTGGGGTATTTTCTCGAGTTACGACGGGGATGGCCCTTCCACACACGTGTTTGTTCAGCGAAGGCAGGACTCCTGCCTAGTTGCGAGGGACAACTCGGGATTCTCCTCGAGGCTTGGCAGGGCAGTTGGGACGCCTCTCCATCTGTGGCGGTAGACCAAGGGTCCCTTTCCACGTGCCACAGGAATCCTGGGACTCCTATCAAGTTTCACGAGGAGTCAGGCATCGTCTCCTTTGGAGGCACTGATCTCTGCGTACCTCTGGAGTTTTCAAAGGATATGAGGCCTCCGGTGGCGATGAGGTGGGGAACTAGGTCTTTCTCTGTGGTTTCCACAGGCGATTCAGACATCCTTTCATCTTGGGAGATGCAAGACGAGCCTGCATTCAAGTCACTGCAGGGATATCCGGCCTTATTTCGAACCAGGGCATCGCGGTGTCCATTCCACTTGAGTCCGCAAACTCAGGGTCCCTCTCACATACCTAGAGCTGAGAGAAGCCGCCTCTTGAGGTGCTTGTGATAAGGTGGTATTCCTCTGGAGTCGAAGCCAGGGACTAACCTCTCATCTCGAGTTGATTTTTGGTCCACGGAGCTCTTTCATTTTGCTACAGTGACCTCAGGATCCCTCTAGCTTTGAAACAGTGTTCTTGGGGTTTCTCTGGAGTGCCATTAAGGAAATCAAGGCTCCTTTCATGTGTGATGTGCAACACGGAATTGCTCTGCACGCATTGCAGGGGAATCGGGCCTCATCTCGCGGCGAGGGGGAAGTCTCATGGTTTTTCTCGAGTTGCGGCGGGAACCTAGGGTATATTCTCGAGTTACGACGGGGATGGCCCTTCCACCCACGTGTTTGTTCAGCGACGGCAGGACTCCTGCCTAGTTGCGAGGGACAACTCGGGATTCTCCTCGAGGCTTGGCAGGGCAATTGGGACGCCTCTCCAGCTGAGGCGGGAGACCAAGGGTCCCTTTCCACGTTCCACAGGAATCCTGGGACTCCTATCAAGTTTGACGAGGAGTCAGGCATTGGCTCCTTTGGAGGCACTGATCTCCGCGTACCTCTGGAGTTTTCAAAGGATGTGAGGCCTCCGGTCGCGATGAGGTGGGGAACTAGGTCTTTCTCTGTGGTATGCACAGGGGATTCAAACATCCTTTCGTCTTGGGAGATGCAAGACGAGCCTGCATTCAAGTCACTGCAGGGATATCCGGCCTTATTTCGAGTCAGGGCATCGTGGTGTCTATTCGACTGGAGGCTGCAAACTCAGGGTCCCTCTCACATACCTAGAGCTGAGAGAAGCCTCCTCTTGAGGTGCTTGTGGTAAGGTGGTATTCCTCTGAAGTCGAAGCCAGGGACAAACCCCTCATCTCGAGTTGATTTTTGGTCCACGGAGCTCTTTCGTGTTACTACAGTGACCTCAGGATCCCTCTAGCCTTGAAACAGTGTTCTTGGGGTTTCTCTGGAGTGCCATGAAGGAAATCAAGTCTCCTTTCATGTGTGATGTGCAACACGGAATTGCTCTGCACGCTGTGCAGGGGAATCGGGCCTCATCTCGCGGCGAGGGGGAAGTCTCATGGTTTTTCTCGAGTTGATGCGGGAACCTGGGGTATTTTCTCGAGTTACGACGGGGATGGCCCTTCCACACACGTGTTTGTTCAGCGAAGGCAGGACTCCTGCCTAGTTGCGAGGGACAACTCGGGATTCTCCTCGAGGCTTGGCAGGGCAGTTGGGACGCCTCTCCATCTGTGGCGGTAGACCAAGGGTCCCTTTCCACGTGCCACAGGAATCCTGGGACTCCTATCAAGTTTCACGAGGAGTCAGGCATCGTCTCCTTTGGAGGCACTGATCTCTGCGTACCTCTGGAGTTTTCAAAGGATATGAGGCCTCCGGTGGCGATGAGGTGGGGAACTAGGTCTTTCTCTGTGGTTTCCACAGGCGATTCAGACATCCTTTCATCTTGGGAGATGCAAGACGAGCCTGCATTCAAGTCACTGCAGGGATATCCGGCCTTATTTCGAACCAGGGCATCGCGGTGTCCATTCCACTTGAGTCCGCAAACTCAGGGTCCCTCTCACATACCTAGAGCTGAGAGAAGCCGCCTCTTGAGGTGCTTGTGATAAGGTGGTATTCCTCTGGAGTCGAAGCCAGGGACTAACCTCTCATCTCGAGTTGATTTTTGGTCCACGGAGCTCTTTCATTTTGCTACAGTGACCTCAGGATCCCTCTAGCTTTGAAACAGTGTTCTTGGGGTTTCTCTGGAGTGCCATTAAGGAAATCAAGGCTCCTTTCATGTGTGATGTGCAACACGGAATTGCTCTGCACGCATTGCAGGGGAATCGGGCCTCATCTCGCGGCGAGGGGGAAGTCTCATGGTTTTTCTCGAGTTGCGGCGGGAACCTAGGGTATATTCTCGAGTTACGACGGGGATGGCCCTTCCACCCACGTGTTTGTTCAGCGACGGCAGGACTCCTGCCTAGTTGCGAGGGACAACTCGGGATTCTCCTCGAGGCTTGGCAGGGCAATTGGGACGCCTCTCCAGCTGAGGCGGGAGACCAAGGTTCCCTTTCCACGTGCCACAGGAATCCTGGGACTCCTATCAAGTTTCACGAGGAGTCAGGAATCGTCTCCTTTGGAGGCACTGATCTCCGCGTACCTCTGGAGTTTTCAAAGGATGTGAGGCCTCCGGTCGCGATGAGGTGGGGAACTAGGTCTTTCTCTGTGGTCTTCACAGGGGATTCAGACATCCTTTCGTCTTGGGAGATGCAAGACGAGCCTGCATTCAAGTCACTGCAGGGATATCCGGCCTTATTTCGAGTCAGGGCATCGCGGTGTCCATTCCACTTGAGGCCGCAAACTCAGGGTCCCTCTCACATACCTAGAGCTGAGAGAAGCCTCCTCTTGAGGTGCTTGTGGTAAGGTGGTATTCCTCTGGAGTCGAAGCCAGGGACTAACCTCTCATCTCGAGTTGATTTTTGGTCCACGGAGCTCTTTCGTGTGGCTACAGTGACCTCAGGATCCCTCTAGCCTTGAAATAGTGTTCTTGGGGTTTCTCTGGAGTGCCATCAAGGAAATCAAGGCTCTTTTCATGTGTGATGTGCAACACGGAATTGCTCTGCATGCAGTGCAGGGGAATCGGGCCTCATCTCGCGGCGAGGGGGAAGTCTCATGGTTTTTCTCGAGTTGCGGCGGGAACCTGGGGTATATTCTCGAGTTACGACGGGGATGGCCCTTCCACACACGTGTTTGTTCAGCGACGGCAGGACTCCTGCCTAGTTGCGAGGGACAACTCGGGATTCTCCTCGAGGCTTGGCAGGGCAATTGGGACGCCTCTCCAGCTGAGGCGGGAGACCAAGGGTCCCTTTCCACGTGCCACAGGAATCCTGGGACTCCTATCAAGTTTGACGAGGAGTCAGGCATTGGCTCCTTTGTAGGCACTGATCTCCGCGTACCTCTGGAGTTTTCAAAGGATGTGAGGCCTCCGGTCGCGATGAGGTGGGGAACTAGGTCTTTCTCTGTGCTCTCCACAGGGGATTCAGGTATTCTTTCGTCTTGGGAGATGCAAGACGAGCCTGCATTCAAGTCACTGCAGGGATATCCGGCCTTACTTCGAGTCAGGGCAAAGCGGTGTCCATTCCACTTGAGGCCGCAAACTCAGGGTCCCTCTCACATACCTAGAGCTGAGAGAAGCCTCCTCTTGAGGTGCCTGTGGTAAGGTGGTATTCCTCTGGAGTCGAAGCCACGGACTAACCTCTCATCTCGAGTTGATTTTTGGTCCACGGAGCTCTTTCGTGTCGCTACAGTGACCTCAGGATCCCTCTAGCCTTGAAAAAGTGTTCCTGGGGTTTCTCTGGAGTGCCATTAAGGAAATCAAGGCTCCTTTCATGTGTGATGTGCAACACGGAATTGCTCTGCACGCAGTGCAGGGGAATCGTGCCTCATCTCGCGGCAAGGGGGAAGTCTCATGGTTTTTCTCGAGTTGCAGCGGGAACCTGGGGTATATTCTCGAGTTACGACGGGGATGGCCCTTCCACCCACGTGTATGTTCAGCAACGTCAGGACTCCTGCCTAGTTGCGAGAGACAACTCGGGATTCTCCTCGAGGCTTGGCAGGGCAATTGGGACGCCTCTCCAGCTGAGGCGGGAGACCAAGGCTCCCTTTCCACGTGCCACAGGAATCCTGGGACTCCTATCAAGTTTCACGAAGAGTCAGGCATCATCTCCTTTGGAGGCACTGATCTCCGCGTACCTCTGGAGTTTTCAAAGGATGTGAGGCCTCCGGTCGCGATGAGGTGCGGAACTAGGTCTTTCTCTGTGGTCTCCACAGGGGATTCAGACATCCTTTCGTCTTGGGAGATGCAAGACGAGCCTGCATTCAAGTCACTGCAGGGATATCCGGCCTTATTTCGAGCCAGGGCATCGCGATGTGCATTCCACTTGAGGCCGCAAACTCGGGGTCCCTTTCACATACCTAGAGCTGGGAGAAGCCTCCTCTTGAGGTGCTTGTGGTAAGGTGGTATTCCTCTGGAGTCGAAGCCAGTGACTAACCTTTCATCTCGAGTTGATTTTTCTTCCATGGAGCTCTTTCGTGTTGCTACAGTGACCTCAGGATCCCTCTAGCCTTGAAACAGTGTTCTTGGGGTTTCTCTGGAGTGCCATCAAGGAAATCAAGGCTCCTTTCATGTGTGATGTGCAACACGGAATTGCTCTGCACGCAGTGCAGGGGAATCGGGCCTCATCTCGCGGCGAGGGGGAAGTCTCATGGTTTTTCTCGAGTTGCGGCGAGTTCCTGGGGTATATTCTCGAGTTATGATGGGGATGGCCCTTCCACCCACGTGTTTATTCAGCGACGTCAGGACTTCTGCCTAGTTGCGAGGGACAACTCGGGATTCTCCTCGAGGCTTGGCAGGGCAATTGGGACGCCTCTCCAGCTGAGGCGGGAGACCAAGCGTCCCTTTCCAAGTGCCACAAGAATCCTGGGACTCCTATCAAGTTTCACGAGGAGTCAGGCATCGTCTCCTTTGGAGGCACTGATCTCCGCGTACCTCTGGAGTTTTCAAAGGATGTGAGGCCTCCGGTCGCGATGAGCTGGGGAACTAGGTCTTTCTCTGTTGTCTCCACAGGGGATTCAGACATCCTTTCGAATTGGGAGATGGAAAACGAACCTGCATTCAAGTCACTGCAGGGATATCCGGCCTTATTTCGAGTCAGGGCATCGCGGTGTACATTCCACTTGAGGCCGCAAACTCAGGGTCCCTCTCACATAGCTAGAGCTGAGAGAAGCCTCCTCTTGAGGTGCTTGTGGTAAGGTGGTATTCCTCTGGAGTCGAAGCCAGGGGCTAACCTCTCATCTCGAGTTGATTCTTGGTCCACGGAGCTCTTTCTTGTGGCTACAGTGACCTCAGGATCCCTCTAGCCTTGAAACAGTGTTCCGCGGGTTTCTCTGGAGTGCCATCAAGGAAATCAAGTCTCCTTTCATGTGTGATGTGCAACACGGAATTGCTCTGCACGCAGTGCAGGGGCATCGTGCCTCATCTCGCGGCGAGGGGGAAGTCTCATGGTTTTTCTCGAGTTGCGGCGGGAACCTTGGGTATATTCTCGAGTTACGACGGGGATGGCCCTTCCACCCACGTGTTTGTTCAGCAACGTCAGGACTCCTGCCTAGTTGCGAGGGACAACTCGGGATTCTCCTTGAGGCTTGGCAGGGCAACTGGGACGCCTCTCCAGCTGAGGCGGGAGACCAAGGGTCCCTTTCCACGTGCCACAGGAATCCTGGGACTCCTATCATGTTTCACGAAAAGTCAGGCATCCTCTCCTTTGGAGGCACTGATCTCCGCGTACCTCTGGAGTTTTCAAAGGATGTGAGGCCTCCGGTCGCGATGAGGTGGGGAACTAGGTCTTTCTCTGTGGTCTCCACAGGGGATTCAGACATCCTTTCGTCTTGGGAGATGCAAGACGAGCCTGCATTCAAGTCACTGCAGGGATATCCGGCCTTATTTCGAGTCAGGGCATCGCGGTGTCCATTCCACTTGAGGCCGCAAACTCAGGGTCCCTCTCACATACTTAGAGCTGAGAGAATCCTCCTGTTGAGGTGCTTGTGGTTAGGTGGTATTCCTCTGGAGTCGAAGCCAGGGACTAACCTCTCATCTCGAGTTGATTTTTGGTCCACGGAGCTCTTTCGTGTTGCTACAGTGACCTCAGGATCCCTCTAGCCTTGAAACAGTGTTCTTGGGGTTTCTCTGGAGTGCCATCAAGGAAATCAAGGCTCCTTTCTTGTGTGATGTGCAACACGGAATTGCGCTGCACGCAGTGCAGGGGAATCGGGCATCATCTCGCGGCGAGGGGGAAGTCTCATGGTTTTTCTCGAGTAGCGGCGGGAACCTGTGGTATATTCTCGAGTTACGACGGGGATGGCCCTTCCTCACACGTGTTTGTTCAGCGACGGCAGGACTCCTGCCTAGTTGCGAGGTACAACTCGGGATTCTCCTCGAGGCTTGGCAGGGCAATTGGGACGCCTCTCCAGCTGAGGCGGGAGACCAAGGGTCCCTTTCCACGTGCCACAGGAATCCTGGGACTCCTATCAAGTTTGACGAGGAGTCAGGCATTGGCTCCTTTGTAGGCACTGATCTCCGCGTACCTCTGGAGTTTTCAAAGGATGTGAGGCCTCCGGTCGCGATGAGGTGGGGAACTAGGTCTTTCTCTGTGCTCTCCACAGGGGATTCAGGTATTCTTTCGTCTTGGGAGATGCAAGACGAGCCTGCATTCAAGTCACTGCAGGGATATCCGGCCTTACTTCGAGTCAGGGCAAAGCGGTGTCCATTCCACTTGAGGCCGCAAACTCAGGGTCCCTCTCACATACCTAGAGCTGAGAGAAGCCTCCTCTTGAGGTGCCTGTGGTAAGGTGGTATTCCTCTGGAGTCGAAGCCAGGGACTAACCTCTCATCTCGAGTTGATTTTTGGTCCACGGAGCTCTTTCGTGTCGCTACAGTGACCTCAGGATCCCTCTAGCCTTGAAAAAGTGTTCCTGGGGTTTCTCTGGAGTGCCATTAAGGAAATCAAGGCTCCTTTCATGTGTGATGTGCAACACGGAATTGCTCTGCACGCAGTGCAGGGGAATCGTGCCTCATCTCGCGGCAAGGGGGAAGTCTCATGGTTTTTCTCGAGTTGCAGCGGGAACCTGGGGTATATTCTCGAGTTACGACGGGGATGGCCCTTCCACCCACGTGTATGTTCAGCAACGTCAGGACTCCTGCCTAGTTGCGAGAGACAACTCGGGATTCTCCTCGAGGCTTGGCAGGGCAATTGGGACGCCTCTCCAGCTGAGGCGGGAGACCAAGGCTCCCTTTCCACGTGCCACAGGAATCCTGGGACTCCTATCAAGTTTCACGAAGAGTCAGGCATCATCTCCTTTGGAGGCACTGATCTCCGCGTACCTCTGGAGTTTTCAAAGGATGTGAGGCCTCCGGTCGCGATGAGGTGCGGAACTAGGTCTTTCTCTGTGGTCTCCACAGGGGATTCAGACATCCTTTCGTCTTGGGAGATGCAAGACGAGCCTGCATTCAAGTCACTGCAGGGATATCCGACCTTATTTCGAGCCAGGGCATCGCGATGTGCATTCCACTTGAGGCCGCAAACTCGGGGTCCCTTTCACATACCTAGAGCTGGGAGAAGCCTCCTCTTGAGGTGCTTGTGGTAAGGTGGTATTCCTCTGGAGTCGAAGCCAGTGACTAACCTTTCATCTCGAGTTGATTTTTCTTCCATGGAGCTCTTTCGTGTTGCTACAGTGACCTCAGGATCCCTCTAGCCTTGAAACAGTGTTCTTGGGGTTTCTCTGGAGTGCCATCAAGGAAATCAAGGCTCCTTTCATGTGTGATGTGCAACACGGAATTGCTCTGCACGCAGTGCAGGGGAATCGGGCCTCATCTCGCGGCGAGGGGGAAGTCTCATGGTTTTTCTCGAGTTGCGGCGAGTTCCTGGGGTATATTCTCGAGTTATGATGGGGATGGCCCTTCCACCCACGTGTTTATTCAGCGACGTCAGGACTTCTGCCTAGTTGCGAGGGACAACTCGGGATTCTCCTCGAGGCTTGGCAGGGCAATTGGGACGCCTCTCCAGCTGAGGCGGGAGACCAAGGGTCCCTTTCCAAGTGCCACAAGAATCCTGGGACTCCTATCAAGTTTCACGAGGAGTCAGGCATCGTCTCCTTTGGAGGCACTGATCTCCGCGTACCTCTGGAGTTTTCAAAGGATGTGAGGCCTCCGGTCGCGATGAGCTGGGGAACTAGGTCTTTCTCTGTTGTCTCCACAGGGGATTCAGACATCCTTTCGAATTGGGAGATGGAAAACGAACCTGCATTCAAGTCACTGCAGGGATATCCGGCCTTATTTCGAGTCAGGGCATCGCGGTGTACATTCCACTTGAGGCCGCAAACTCAGGGTCCCTCTCACATAGCTAGAGCTGAGAGAAGCCTCCTCTTGAGGTGCTTGTGGTAAGGTGGTATTCCTCTGGAGTCGAAGCCAGGGGCTAACCTCTCATCTCGAGTTGATTCTTGGTCCACGGAGCTCTTTCTTGTGGCTACAGTGACCTCAGGATCCCTCTAGCCTTGAAACAGTGTTCCGCGGGTTTCTCTGTAGTGCCATCAAGGAAATCAAGTCTCCTTTCATGTGTGATGTGCAACACGGAATTGCTCTGCACGCAGTGCAGGGGCATCGTGCCTCATCTCGCGGCGAGGGGGAAGTCTCATGGTTTTTCTCGAGTTGCGGCGGGAACCTTGGGTATATTCTCGAGTTACGACGGGGATGGCCCTTCCACCCACGTGTTTGTTCAGCAACGTCAGGACTCCTGCCTAGTTGCGAGGGACAACTCGGGATTCTCCTTGAGGCTTGGCAGGGCAACTGGGACGCCTCTCCAGCTGAGGCGGGAGACCAAGGGTCCCTTTCCACGTGCCACAGGAATCCTGGGACTCCTATCATGTTTCACGAAAAGTCAGGCATCCTCTCCTTTGGAGGCACTGATCTCCGCGTACCTCTGGAGTTTTCAAAGGATGTGAGGCCTCCGGTCGCGATGAGGTGGGGAACTAGGTCTTTCTCTGTGGTCTCCACAGGGGATTCAGACATCCTTTCGTCTTGGGAGATGCAAGACGAGCCTGCATTCAAGTCACTGCAGGGATATCCGGCCTTATTTCGAGTCAGGGCATCGCGGTGTCCATTCCACTTGAGGCCGCAAACTCAGGGTCCCTCTCACATACTTAGAGCTGAGAGAATCCTCCTGTTGAGGTGCTTGTGGTTAGGTGGTATTCCTCTGGAGTCGAAACCAGTGACTAACCTCTCATCTCGAGTTGATTTTTGGTCCACGGAGCTCTTTCGTGTTGCTACAGTGACCTCAGGATCCCTCTAGCCTTGAAACAGTGTTCTTGGGGTTTCTCTGGAGTGCCATCAAGGAAATCAACCCTCCTTTCATGTGTGATGTGCAACACGGAATTGCTCTGCACGCAGTGCAGGGGAATCGGGCCTCATCTCGCGGCGAGGGGGAAGGCTCATGGTTTTTCTCGAGTTGCGGCGGGAACCTGGGGTATATTCTCGAGTTACGACGGGGATGGCCCTTCCACACACGTGTTTCTTCAGCGACTTCAGGACTCCTGCCTAGTTGCGAGGGACAACTCGGGATTCTCCTCGAGGCTTGGCAGGGCAATTGGGACGCCTCTCCAGCTGAGGCGGGAGACTAAGGGTCCCTTTCCACGTGCCACAGGAATCCTGGGACTCCTATCAAGTTTCACGAGGAGTCAGGCATCGTCTCCTTTGGAGGCACTGATCTCCGCGTACCTCTGGAGTATTCAAAGTATGTGAGGCCTACGGTCGCGATGAGGTGGGGAACTAGGTCTTTCTCTGTGGTCTCCACAGGGGATTCAGACATCCTTTCCTCTTGGGAGATGCAAGACGAGCCTGCATTCAAGTCACTGCAGGGATATCCGGCCTTATTTCGAGTCAGGGCATCGCGGTGTCCATTCCACTTGAGGCCGCAAACTCAGGGTCCCTCTCACATACCTAGAGCTGAGAGAAGCCTCCTCTTGAGGTGCTTGTGGTAAGGTGGTATTCCTCTGGAGTCGAAGCCAGGGACTAACCTCTCATCTCGAGTTGATTTTTGGTCCACGGAGCTCTTTCGTGTGGCTACAGTGACCTCAGGATCCCTCTAGCCTTGAAACAGTGTTCTTGGGGTTTCTCTGGAGTGCCATCAAGGAAATCAACGCTCCTTTCATGTGTGATGTGCAACACGGAATTGCTCTGCACGCAGTGCAGGGGAATCGGGCCTCATCTCGCGGCGAGGGGGAAGTCTCATGGTTTTTCTCGAGTTGCGGCGAGTTCCTGGGGTATATTCTCGAGTTATGATGGGGATGGCCCTTCCACCCACGTGTTTATTCAGCGACGTCAGGACTTCTGCCTAGTTGCGAGGGACAACTCGGGATTCTCCTCGAGGCTTGGCAGGGCAATTGGGACGCCTCTCCAGCTGAGGCGGGAGACCAAGGGTCCCTTTCCAAGTGCCACAAGAATCCTGGGACTCCTATCAAGTTTCACGAGGAGTCAGGCATCGTCTCCTTTGGAGGCACTGATCTCCGCGTACCTCTGGAGTTTTCAAAGGATGTGAGGCCTCCGGTCGCGATGAGCTGGGGAACTAGGTCTTTCTCTGTTGTCTCCACAGGGGATTCAGACATCCTTTCGAATTGGGAGATGGAAAACGAACCTGCATTCAAGTCACTGCAGGGATATCCGGCCTTATTTCGAGTCAGGGCATCGCGGTGTACATTCCACTTGAGGCCGCAAACTCAGGGTCCCTCTCACATAGCTAGAGCTGAGAGAAGCCTCCTCTTGAGGTGCTTGTGGTAAGGTGGTATTCCTCTGGAGTCGAAGCCAGGGGCTAACCTCTCATCTCGAGTTGATTCTTGGTCCACGGAGCTCTTTCTTGTGGCTACAGTGACCTCAGGATCCCTCTAGCCTTGAAACAGTGTTCCGCGGGTTTCTCTGTAGTGCCATCAAGGAAATCAAGTCTCCTTTCATGTGTGATGTGCAACACGGAATTGCTCTGCACGCAGTGCAGGGGCATCGTGCCTCATCTCGCGGCGAGGGGGAAGTCTCATGGTTTTTCTCGAGTTGCGGCGGGAACCTTGGGTATATTCTCGAGTTACGACGGGGATGGCCCTTCCACCCACGTGTTTGTTCAGCAACGTCAGGACTCCTGCCTAGTTGCGAGGGACAACTCGGGATTCTCCTTGAGGCTTGGCAGGGCAACTGGGACGCCTCTCCAGCTGAGGCGGGAGACCAAGGGTCCCTTTCCACGTGCCACAGGAATCCTGGGACTCCTATCATGTTTCACGAAAAGTCAGGCATCCTCTCCTTTGGAGGCACTGATCTCCGCGTACCTCTGGAGTTTTCAAAGGATGTGAGGCCTCCGGTCGCGATGAGGTGGGGAACTAGGTCTTTCTCTGTGGTCTCCACAGGGGATTCAGACATCCTTTCGTCTTGGGAGATGCAAGACGAGCCTGCATTCAAGGCACTGCAGGGATATCCGGCCTTATTTCGAGTCAGGGCATCGCGGTGTCCATTCCACTTGAGGCCGCAAACTCAGGGTCCCTCTCACATACCTAGAGCTGAGGGAAGCCTCCTCTTGAGGTGCTTGTGGTAAGGTGGTATTCCTCTGGAGTCGAAGCCAGGGACTAACCTCTCATCTCGAGTTGATTTTTGGTCCACGGAGCTCTTTCGTGTGGCTACAGTGACCTCAGGATCCCTCTAGCCTTGAAATAGTGTTCTTGGGGTTTCTCTGGAGTGCCATCAAGGAAATCAAGGCTCTTTTCATGTGTGATGTGCAACACGGAATTGCTCTGCACGCAGTGCAGGGGAATCGGGCCTCATCTCGCGGCGAGGGGGAAGTCTCATGGTTTTTCTCGAGTAGCGGCGGGAACCTGTGGTATATTCTCGAGTTACGACGGGGATGGCCCTTCCACACACGTGTTTGTTCAGCGACGGCAGGACTCCTGCCTAGTTGCGAGGGACAACTCGGGATTCTCCTCGAGGCTTGGCAGGGCAATTGGGACGCCTCTCCAGCTGAGGCGGGAGACCAAGGGTCCCTTTCCACGTGCCACAGGAATCCTGGGACTCCTATCAAGTTTGACGAGGAGTCAGGCATTGGCTCCTTTGTAGGCACTGATCTCTGCGTACCTCTGGAGTTTTCAAAGGATGTGAGGCCTCCGGTCGCGATGAGGTGGGGAACTAGGTCTTTCTCTGTGGTCTCCACAGGGGATTCAGACATCCTTTCGTCTTGGGAGATGCAAGACGAGCCTGCATTCAAGTCACTGCAGGGATATCCGGCCTTATTTCGAGTCAGGGCATCGCGGTGTCCATTCCACTTGAGGCCGCAAACTCAGGGTCCCTCTCACATACCTAGAGCTGAGAGAAGCCTCCTCTTGAGGTGCTTGTGGTAAGGTGGTATTCCTCTGGAGTCGAAGCCAGGGACTAACCTCTCATCTCGAGTTGATTTTTGGTCCACGGAGCTCTTTCGTGTGGCTACAGTGACCTCAGGATCCCTCTAGCTTTGAAATAGTGTTCTTGGGGTTTCTCTGGAGTGCCATCAAGGAAATCAAGGCTCTTTTCATGTGTGATGTGCAACACGGAATTGCTCTGCACGCAGTGCAGGGGAATCGGGCCTCATCTCGCGGCAAGGGGGAAGTCTCATGGTTTCTCTCGAGTTGCGGCGGGAACCTGGGGTATATTCTCGAGTTACGACAGGGATGGCCCTTCCACACACGTGTTTGTTCAGCGACGGCAGGACTCCTGCCTAGTTGTGAGGGACAACTCGGGATTCTCCTCGAGGCTTGCCAGGGCAATTGGGACGCCTCTCCAGCTGAGGTGGGAGACCAAGGGTCCCTTTCCACGTTCCACAGGAATCCTGGGACTCCTATCAAGTTTGACGAGGAGTCAGGCATTGGCTCCTTTGGAGGCACTGATCTCCGCGTACCTCTGGAGTTTTCAAAGGATGTGAGGCCTTCGGTCGCGATGAAGTGGGGAACTAGGTCTTTCTCTGTGGTATCCACAGGGGATTCAAACATCCTTTTGTCTTGGGAGATGCAAGACGAGCCTGCATTCAAGTCACTGCAGGGATATCCGGCCTTATTTCGAGTCAGGGCATCGTGGTGTCTATTCGACTGGAGGCTGCAAACTCAGGGTCCCTCTCACATACCTAGAGCTGAGAGAAGCCTCCTCTTGAGGTGCTTGTGGTAAGGTGGTATTCCTCTGGAGTCGAAGCCAGGGACTAACCCCTCATCTCGAGTTGATTTTTGGTCCACGGAGCTCTTTCGTGTTACTACAGTGACCTCAGGATCCCTCTAGCCTTGAAACAGTGTTCTTGGGGTTTCTCTGGAGTGCCATCAAGGAAATCAAGGCTCCTTTCATGTGTGATGTGCAACACGGAATTGCTCTGCACGCATTGCAGGGGAATCGGGCCTCATCTCGCGGCGAGGGGGAAGTCTCATGGTTTTTCTCGAGTTGCGGCGGGAACCTAGGGTATATTCTCGAGTTACGACGGGGATGGCCCTTCCACCCACGTGTTTGTTCAGCGACGGCAGGACTCCTGCCTAGTTGCGAGGGACAACTCGGGATTCTCCTCGAGGCTTGGCAGGGCAATTGGGACGCCTCTCCAGCTGAGGCGGGAGACGAAGAGTCCCTTTCCACGTGCCACAGGAATCCTGGGACTCCTATCAAGTTTCACGAGGAGTCAGGAATCGTCTCCTTTGGAGGCACTGATCTCCGCGTACCTCTGGAGTTTTCAAAGGATGTGAGGCCTCCGGTCGCGATGAGGTGGGGAACTAGGTCTTTCTCTGTGGTCTTCACAGGGGATTCAGACATCCTTTCGTCTTGGGAGATGCAAGACGAGCCTCCATTCAAGTCACTGCAGGGATATGCGGCCTTATTTCGAGTCAGGGCATCGCGGTGTCCATTCCACTTGAGGCCGCAAACTCAGGGTCCCTCTCACATACCTAGAGCTGAGAGAAGCCTCCTCTTGAGGTGCTTGTGGTAAGGTGGTATTACTCTGGAGTCGAAGCCAGGGACTAACCTCTAATCTCGAGTTGATTTTTGGTCCACGGAGCTCTTTCGTGTGGCTACAGTGACCTCAGGATCCCTCTAGCCTTGAAATAGTGTTCTTGGGGTTTCTCTGGAGTGCCATCAAGGAAATCAAGGCTCTTTTCATGTGTGATGTGCAACACGGAATTGCTCTGCACGCAGTGCAGGGGAATCGGGCCTCATCTCGCGGCGAGGGGGAAGTCTCATGGTTTTTCTCGAGTTGCGGAGGGAACCTGTGGTATATTCTCGAGTTACGACGGGGATGGCCCTTCCACACACGTGTTTGTTCAGCGACGGCAGGACTCCTGCCTAGTTGCGAGGGACAACTCGGGATTCTCCTCGAGGCTTGGCAGGGCAATTGGGACGCCTCTCCAGCTGAGGCGGGAGACCAAGGGTCCCTTTCCACGTGCCACAGGAATCCTGGGACTCCTATCAAGTTTGACGAGGAGTCAGGCATTGGCTCCTTTGGAGGCACTGATCTCCGCGTACCTCTGGAGTTTTCAAAGGATGTGAGGCCTCCGGTCGCGATGAGGTGGGGAACTAGGTCTTTCTCTGTGGTCTTCACAGGGGATTCAGACATCCTTTCGTCTTGGGAGATGCAAGACGAGCCTGCATTCAAGGCACTGCAGGGATATCCGGCCTTATTTCGAGTCAGGGCATCGCGGTGTCCATTCCACTTGAGGCCGCAAACTCAGGGTCCCTCTCACATACCTAGAGCTGAGGGAAGCCTCCTCTTGAGGTGCTTGTTGTAAGGTGGTATTCCTCTGGAGTCGAAGCCAGGGACTAACCTCTCATCTCGAGTTGATTTTTGGTCCACGGAGCTCTTTCGTGTGGCTACAGTGACCTCAGGATCCCTCTAGCCTTGAAATAGTGTTCTTGGGGTTTCTCTGGAGTGCCATCAAGGAAATCAAGGCTCTTTTCATGTGTGATGTGCAACACGGAATTGCTCTGCACGCAGTGCAGGGGAATCGGGCCTCATCTCGCGGCGAGGGGGAAGTCTCATGGTTTTTCTCGAGTAGCTGCGGGAACCTGTGGTATATTCTCGAGTTACGACGGGGATGGCCCTTCCACACACGTGTTTGTTCAGCGACGGCAGGACTCCTGCCTAGTTGCGAGGGACAACTCGGGATTTTCCTCGAGGCTTGGCAGGGCAATTGGGACGCCTCTCCAGCTGAGGCGGGAGACCAAGGGTCCCTTTCCACGTGCCACAGGAATCCTGGGACTCCTATCAAGTTTGACGAGGAGTCAGGCATTGGCTCCTTTGTAGGCACTGATCTCTGCGTACCTCTGGAGTTTTCAAAGGATGTGAGGCCTCCGGTCGCGATGAGGTGGGGAACTAGGTCTTTCTCTGTGGTCTTCACAGGGGATTCAGACATCCTTTCGTCTTGGGAGATGCAAGACGAGCCTGCATTCAAGTCACTGCAGGGATATCCGGCCTTATTTCGAGTCAGGGCATCGCGGTGTCCATTCCACTTGAGGCCGCAAACTCAGGGTCCCTCTCACATACCTAGAGCTGAGAGAAGCCTCCTCTTGAGGTGCTTGTGGTAAGGTGGTATTCCTCTGGAGTCGAAGCCAGGGACTAACCTCTCATCTCGAGTTGATTTTTGGTCCACGGAGCTCTTTCGTGTGGCTACAGTGACCTCAGGATCCCTCTAGCTTTGAAATAGTGTTCTTGGGGTTTCTCTGGAGTGCCATCAAGGAAATCAAGGCTCTTTTCATGTGTGATGTGCAACACGGAATTGCTCTGCACGCAGTGCAGGGGAATCGGGCCTCATCTCGCGGCAAGGGGGAAGTCTCATGGTTTTTCTCGAGTAGCGGCGGGAACCTGGGGTATATTCTCGAGTTACGACGGGGATGGCCCTTCCACACACGTGTTTGTTCAGCGACGGCAGGACTCCTGCCTAGTTGTGAGGGACAACTCGGGATTCTCCTCGAGGCTTGCCAGGGCAATTGGGACGCCTCTCCAGCTGAGGTGGGAGACCAAGGGTCCCTTTCCACGTTCCACAGGAATCCTGGGACTCCTATCAAGTTTGACGAGGAGTCAGGCATTGGCTCCTTTGGAGGCACTGATCTCCGCGTACCTCTGGAGTTTTCAAAGGATGTGAGGCCTCCGGTCGCGATGAGGTGGGGAACTAGGTCTTTCTCTGTGGTATGCACAGGGGATTCAAACATCCTTTCGTCTTGGGAGATGCAAGACGAGCCTGCATTCAAGTCACTGCAGGGATATCCGGCCTTATTTCGAGTCAGGGCATCGTGGTGTCTATTCGACTGGAGGCTGCAAACTCAGGGTCCCTCTCACATACCTAGAGCTGAGAGAAGCCTCCTCTTGAGGTGCTTGTGGTAAGGTGGTATTCCTCTGAAGTCGAAGCCAGGGACAAACCCCTCATCTCGAGTTGATTTTTGGTCCACGGAGCTCTTTCGTGTTACTACAGTGACCTCAGGATCCCTCTAGCCTTGAAACAGTGTTCTTGGGGTTTCTCTGGAGTGCCATGAAGGAAATCAAGTCTCCTTTCATGTGTGATGTGCAACACGGAATTGCTCTGCACGCTGTGCAGGGGAATCGGGCCTCATCTCGCGGCGAGGGGGAAGTCTCATGGTTTTTCTCGAGTTGATGCGGGAACCTGGGGTATTTTCTCGAGTTACGACGGGGATGGCCCTTCCACACACGTGTTTGTTCAGCGAAGGCAGGACTCCTGCCTAGTTGCGAGGGACAACTCGGGATTCTCCTCGAGGCTTGGCAGGGCAGTTGGGACGCCTCTCCATCTGTGGCGGTAGACCAAGGGTCCCTTTCCACGTGCCACAGGAATCCTGGGACTCCTATCAAGTTTCACGAGGAGTCAGGCATCGTCTCCTTTGGAGGCACTGATCTCTGCGTACCTCTGGAGTTTTCAAAGGATATGAGGCCTCCGGTGGCGATGAGGTGGGGAACTAGGTCTTTCTCTGTGGTTTCCACAGGCGATTCAGACATCCTTTCATCTTGGGAGATGCAAGACGAGCCTGCATTCAAGTCACTGCAGGGATATCCGGCCTTATTTCGAACCAGGGCATCGCGGTGTCCATTCCACTTGAGTCCGCAAACTCAGGGTCCCTCTCACATACCTAGAGCTGAGAGAAGCCGCCTCTTGAGGTGCTTGTGATAAGGTGGTATTCCTCTGGAGTCGAAGCCAGGGACTAACCTCTCATCTCGAGTTGATTTTTGGTCCACGGAGCTCTTTCATTTTGCTACAGTGACCTCAGGATCCCTCTAGCTTTGAAACAGTGTTCTTGGGGTTTCTCTGGAGTGCCATTAAGGAAATCAAGGCTCCTTTCATGTGTGATGTGCAACACGGAATTGCTCTGCACGCATTGCAGGGGAATCGGGCCTCATCTCGCGGCGAGGGGGAAGTCTCATGGTTTTTCTCGAGTTGCGGCGGGAACCTAGGGTATATTCTCGAGTTACGACGGGGATGGCCCTTCCACCCACGTGTTTGTTCAGCGACGGCAGGACTCCTGCCTAGTTGCGAGGGACAACTCGGGATTCTCCTCGAGGCTTGGCAGGGCAATTGGGACGCCTCTCCAGCTGAGGCGGGAGACCAAGGGTCCCTTTCCACGTTCCACAGGAATCCTGGGACTCCTATCAAGTTTGACGAGGAGTCAGGCATTGGCTCCTTTGGAGGCACTGATCTCCGCGTACCTCTGGAGTTTTCAAAGGATGTGAGGCCTCCGGTCGCGATGAGGTGGGGAACTAGGTCTTTCTCTGTGGTATGCACAGGGGATTCAAACATCCTTTCGTCTTGGGAGATGCAAGACGAGCCTGCATTCAAGTCACTGCAGGGATATCCGGCCTTATTTCGAGTCAGGGCATCGTGGTGTCTATTCGACTGGAGGCTGCAAACTCAGGGTCCCTCTCACATACCTAGAGCTGAGAGAAGCCTCCTCTTGAGGTGCTTGTGGTAAGGTGGTATTCCTCTGAAGTCGAAGCCAGGGACAAACCCCTCATCTCGAGTTGATTTTTGGTCCACGGAGCTCTTTCGTGTTACTACAGTGACCTCAGGATCCCTCTAGCCTTGAAACAGTGTTCTTGGGGTTTCTCTGGAGTGCCATGAAGGAAATCAAGTCTCCTTTCATGTGTGATGTGCAACACGGAATTGCTCTGCACGCTGTGCAGGGGAATCGGGCCTCATCTCGCGGCGAGGGGGAAGTCTCATGGTTTTTCTCGAGTTGATGCGGGAACCTGGGGTATTTTCTCGAGTTACGACGGGGATGGCCCTTCCACACACGTGTTTGTTCAGCGAAGGCAGGACTCCTGCCTAGTTGCGAGGGACAACTCGGGATTCTCCTCGAGGCTTGGCAGGGCAGTTGGGACGCCTCTCCATCTGTGGCGGTAGACCAAGGGTCCCTTTCCACGTGCCACAGGAATCCTGGGACTCCTATCAAGTTTCACGAGGAGTCAGGCATCGTCTCCTTTGGAGGCACTGATCTCTGCGTACCTCTGGAGTTTTCAAAGGATATGAGGCCTCCGGTGGCGATGAGGTGGGGAACTAGGTCTTTCTCTGTGGTTTCCACAGGCGATTCAGACATCCTTTCATCTTGGGAGATGCAAGACGAGCCTGCATTCAAGTCACTGCAGGGATATCCGGCCTTATTTCGAACCAGGGCATCGCGGTGTCCATTCCACTTGAGTCCGCAAACTCAGGGTCCCTCTCACATACCTAGAGCTGAGAGAAGCCGCCTCTTGAGGTGCTTGTGATAAGGTGGTATTCCTCTGGAGTCGAAGCCAGGGACTAACCTCTCATCTCGAGTTGATTTTTGGTCCACGGAGCTCTTTCATTTTGCTACAGTGACCTCAGGATCCCTCTAGCTTTGAAACAGTGTTCTTGGGGTTTCTCTGGAGTGCCATTAAGGAAATCAAGGCTCCTTTCATGTTTGATGTGCAACACGGAATTGCTCTGCACGCATTGCAGGGGAATCGGGCCTCATCTCGCGGCGAGGGGGAAGTCTCATGGTTTTTCTCGAGTTGCGGCGGGAACCTAGGGTATATTCTCGAGTTACGACGGGGATGGCCCTTCCACCCACGTGTTTGTTCAGCGACGGCAGGACTCCTGCCTAGTTGCGAGGGACAACTCGGGATTCTCCTCGAGGCTTGGCAGGGCAATTGGGACGCCTCTCCAGCTGAGGCGGGAGACCAAGGTTCCCTTTCCACGTGCCACAGGAATCCTGGGACTCCTATCAAGTTTCACGAGGAGTCAGGAATCGTCTCCTTTGGAGGCACTGATCTCCGCGTACCTCTGGAGTTTTCAAAGGATGTGAGGCCTCCGGTCGCGATGAGGTGGGGAACTAGGTCTTTCTCTGTGGTCTTCACAGGGGATTCAGACATCCTTTCGTCTTGGGAGATGCAAGACGAGCCTGCATTCAAGTCACTGCAGGGATATCCGGCCTTATTTCGAGTCAGGGCATCGCGGTGTCCATTCCACTTGAGGCCGCAAACTCAGGGTCCCTCTCACATACCTAGAGCTGAGAGAAGCCTCCTCTTGAGGTGCTTGTGGTAAGGTGGTATTCCTCTGGAGTCGAAGCCAGGGACTAACCTCTCATCTCGAGTTGATTTTTGGTCCACGGAGCTCTTTCGTGTGGCTACAGTGACCTCAGGATCCCTCTAGCCTTGAAATAGTGTTCTTGGGGTTTCTCTGGAGTGCCATCAAGGAAATCAAGGCTCTTTTCATGTGTGATGTGCAACACGGAATTGCTCTGCATGCAGTGCAGGGGAATCGGGCCTCATCTCGCGGCGAGGGGGAAGTCTCATGGTTTTTCTCGAGTTGCGGCGGGAACCTGGGGTATATTCTCGAGTTACGACGGGGATGGCCCTTCCACACACGTGTTTGTTCAGCGACGGCAGGACTCCTGCCTAGTTGCGAGGGACAACTCGGGATTCTCCTCGAGGCTTGGCAGGGCAATTGGGACGCCTCTCCAGCTGAGGCGGGAGACCAAGGGTCCCTTTCCACGTGCCACAGGAATCCTGGGACTCCTATCAAGTTTGACGAGGAGTCAGGCATTGGCTCCTTTGTAGGCACTGATCTCCGCGTACCTCTGGAGTTTTCAAAGGATGTGAGGCCTCCGGTCGCGATGAGGTGGGGAACTAGGTCTTTCTCTGTGCTCTCCACAGGGGATTCAGGTATTCTTTCGTCTTGGGAGATGCAAGACGAGCCTGCATTCAAGTCACTGCAGGGATATCCGGCCTTACTTCGAGTCAGGGCAAAGCGGTGTCCATTCCACTTGAGGCCGCAAACTCAGGGTCCCTCTCACATACCTAGAGCTGAGAGAAGCCTCCTCTTGAGGTGCCTGTGGTAAGGTGGTATTCCTCTGGAGTCGAAGCCACGGACTAACCTCTCATCTCGAGTTGATTTTTGGTCCACGGAGCTCTTTCGTGTCGCTACAGTGACCTCAGGATCCCTCTAGCCTTGAAAAAGTGTTCCTGGGGTTTCTCTGGAGTGCCATTAAGGAAATCAAGGCTCCTTTCATGTGTGATGTGCAACACGGAATTGCTCTGCACGCAGTGCAGGGGAATCGTGCCTCATCTCGCGGCAAGGGGGAAGTCTCATGGTTTTTCTCGAGTTGCAGCGGGAACCTGGGGTATATTCTCGAGTTACGACGGGGATGGCCCTTCCACCCACGTGTATGTTCAGCAACGTCAGGACTCCTGCCTAGTTGCGAGAGACAACTCGGGATTCTCCTCGAGGCTTGGCAGGGCAATTGGGACGCCTCTCCAGCTGAGGCGGGAGACCAAGGCTCCCTTTCCACGTGCCACAGGAATCCTGGGACTCCTATCAAGTTTCACGAAGAGTCAGGCATCATCTCCTTTGGAGGCACTGATCTCCGCGTACCTCTGGAGTTTTCAAAGGATGTGAGGCCTCCGGTCGCGATGAGGTGCGGAACTAGGTCTTTCTCTGTGGTCTCCACAGGGGATTCAGACATCCTTTCGTCTTGGGAGATGCAAGACGAGCCTGCATTCAAGTCACTGCAGGGATATCCGGCCTTATTTCGAGCCAGGGCATCGCGATGTGCATTCCACTTGAGGCCGCAAACTCGGGGTCCCTTTCACATACCTAGAGCTGGGAGAAGCCTCCTCTTGAGGTGCTTGTGGTAAGGTGGTATTCCTCTGGAGTCGAAGCCAGTGACTAACCTTTCATCTCGAGTTGATTTTTCTTCCATGGAGCTCTTTCGTGTTGCTACAGTGACCTCAGGATCCCTCTAGCCTTGAAACAGTGTTCTTGGGGTTTCTCTGGAGTGCCATCAAGGAAATCAAGGCTCCTTTCATGTGTGATGTGCAACACGGAATTGCTCTGCACGCAGTGCAGGGGAATCGGGCCTCATCTCGCGGCGAGGGGGAAGTCTCATGGTTTTTCTCGAGTTGCGGCGAGTTCCTGGGGTATATTCTCGAGTTATGATGGGGATGGCCCTTCCACCCACGTGTTTATTCAGCGACGTCAGGACTTCTGCCTAGTTGCGAGGGACAACTCGGGATTCTCCTCGAGGCTTGGCAGGGCAATTGGGACGCCTCTCCAGCTGAGGCGGGAGACCAAGCGTCCCTTTCCAAGTGCCACAAGAATCCTGGGACTCCTATCAAGTTTCACGAGGAGTCAGGCATCGTCTCCTTTGGAGGCACTGATCTCCGCGTACCTCTGGAGTTTTCAAAGGATGTGAGGCCTCCGGTCGCGATGAGCTGGGGAACTAGGTCTTTCTCTGTTGTCTCCACAGGGGATTCAGACATCCTTTCGAATTGGGAGATGGAAAACGAACCTGCATTCAAGTCACTGCAGGGATATCCGGCCTTATTTCGAGTCAGGGCATCGCGGTGTACATTCCACTTGAGGCCGCAAACTCAGGGTCCCTCTCACATAGCTAGAGCTGAGAGAAGCCTCCTCTTGAGGTGCTTGTGGTAAGGTGGTATTCCTCTGGAGTCGAAGCCAGGGGCTAACCTCTCATCTCGAGTTGATTCTTGGTCCACGGAGCTCTTTCTTGTGGCTACAGTGACCTCAGGATCCCTCTAGCCTTGAAACAGTGTTCCGCGGGTTTCTCTGGAGTGCCATCAAGGAAATCAAGTCTCCTTTCATGTGTGATGTGCAACACGGAATTGCTCTGCACGCAGTGCAGGGGCATCGTGCCTCATCTCGCGGCGAGGGGGAAGTCTCATGGTTTTTCTCGAGTTGCGGCGGGAACCTTGGGTATATTCTCGAGTTACGACGGGGATGGCCCTTCCACCCACGTGTTTGTTCAGCAACGTCAGGACTCCTGCCTAGTTGCGGGGGACAACTCGGGATTCTCCTTGAGGCTTGGCAGGGCAACTGGGACGCCTCTCCAGCTGAGGCGGGAGACCAAGGGTCCCTTTCCACGTGCCACAGGAATCCTGGGACTCCTATCATGTTTCACGAAAAGTCAGGCATCCTCTCCTTTGGAGGCACTGATCTCCGCGTACCTCTGGAGTTTTCAAAGGATGTGAGGCCTCCGGTCGCGATGAGGTGGGGAACTAGGTCTTTCTCTGTGGTCTCCACAGGGGATTCAGACATCCTTTCGTCTTGGGAGATGCAAGACGAGCCTGCATTCAAGTCACTGCAGGGATATCCGGCCTTATTTCGAGTCAGGGCATCGCGGTGTCCATTCCACTTGAGGCCGCAAACTCAGGGTCCCTCTCACATACTTAGAGCTGAGAGAATCCTCCTGTTGAGGTGCTTGTGGTTAGGTGGTATTCCTCTGGAGTCGAAACCAGGGACTAACCTCTCATCTCGAGTTGATTTTTGGTCCACGGAGCTCTTTCGTGTTGCTACAGTGACCTCAGGATCCCTCTAGCCTTGAAACAGTGTTCTTGGGGTTTCTCTGGAGTGCCATCAAGGAAATCAAGGCTCCTTTCTTGTGTGATGTGCAACACGGAATTGCGCTGCACGCAGTGCAGGGGAATCGGGCATCATCTCGCGGCGAGGGGGAAGTCTCATGGTTTTTCTCGAGTAGCGGCGGGAACCTGTGGTATATTCTCGAGTTACGACGGGGATGGCCCTTCCTCACACGTGTTTGTTCAGCGACGGCAGGACTCCTGCCTAGTTGCGAGGTACAACTCGGGATTCTCCTCGAGGCTTGGCAGGGCAATTGGGACGCCTCTCCAGCTGAGGCGGGAGACCAAGGGTCCCTTTCCACGTGCCACAGGAATCCTGGGACTCCTATCAAGTTTGACGAGGAGTCAGGCATTGGCTCCTTTGTAGGCACTGATCTCCGCGTACCTCTGGAGTTTTCAAAGGATGTGAGGCCTCCGGTCGCGATGAGGTGGGGAACTAGGTCTTTCTCTGTGCTCTCCACAGGGGATTCAGGTATTCTTTCGTCTTGGGAGATGCAAGACGAGCCTGCATTCAAGTCACTGCAGGGATATCCGGCCTTACTTCGAGTCAGGGCAAAGCGGTGTCCATTCCACTTGAGGCCGCAAACTCAGGGTCCCTCTCACATACCTAGAGCTGAGAGAAGCCTCCTCTTGAGGTGCCTGTGGTAAGGTGGTATTCCTCTGGAGTCGAAGCCAGGGACTAACCTCTCATCTCGAGTTGATTTTTGGTCCACGGAGCTCTTTCGTGTCGCTACAGTGACCTCAGGATCCCTCTAGCCTTGAAAAAGTGTTCCTGGGGTTTCTCTGGAGTGCCATTAAGGAAATCAAGGCTCCTTTCATGTGTGATGTGCAACACGGAATTGCTCTGCACGCAGTGCAGGGGAATCGTGCCTCATCTCGCGGCAAGGGGGAAGTCTCATGGTTTTTCTCGAGTTGCAGCGGGAACCTGGGGTATATTCTCGAGTTACGACGGGGATGGCCCTTCCACCCACGTGTATGTTCAGCAACGTCAGGACTCCTGCCTAGTTGCGAGAGACAACTCGGGATTCTCCTCGAGGCTTGGCAGGGCAATTGGGACGCCTCTCCAGCTGAGGCGGGAGACCAAGGCTCCCTTTCCACGTGCCACAGGAATCCTGGGACTCCTATCAAGTTTCACGAAGAGTCAGGCATCATCTCCTTTGGAGGCACTGATCTCCGCGTACCTCTGGAGTTTTCAAAGGATGTGAGGCCTCCGGTCGCGATGAGGTGCGGAACTAGGTCTTTCTCTGTGGTCTCCACAGGGGATTCAGACATCCTTTCGTCTTGGGAGATGCAAGACGAGCCTGCATTCAAGTCACTGCAGGGATATCCGACCTTATTTCGAGCCAGGGCATCGCGATGTGCATTCCACTTGAGGCCGCAAACTCGGGGTCCCTTTCACATACCTAGAGCTGGGAGAAGCCTCCTCTTGAGGTGCTTGTGGTAAGGTGGTATTCCTCTGGAGTCGAAGCCAGTGACTAACCTTTCATCTCGAGTTGATTTTTCTTCCATGGAGCTCTTTCGTGTTGCTACAGTGACCTCAGGATCCCTCTAGCCTTGAAACAGTGTTCTTGGGGTTTCTCTGGAGTGCCATCAAGGAAATCAAGGCTCCTTTCATGTGTGATGTGCAACACGGAATTGCTCTGCACGCAGTGCAGGGGAATCGGGCCTCATCTCGCGGCGAGGGGGAAGTCTCATGGTTTTTCTCGAGTTGCGGCGAGTTCCTGGGGTATATTCTCGAGTTATGATGGGGATGGCCCTTCCACCCACGTGTTTATTCAGCGACGTCAGGACTTCTGCCTAGTTGCGAGGGACAACTCGGGATTCTCCTCGAGGCTTGGCAGGGCAATTGGGACGCCTCTCCAGCTGAGGCGGGAGACCAAGGGTCCCTTTCCAAGTGCCACAAGAATCCTGGGACTCCTATCAAGTTTCACGAGGAGTCAGGCATCGTCTCCTTTGGAGGCACTGATCTCCGCGTACCTCTGGAGTTTTCAAAGGATGTGAGGCCTCCGGTCGCGATGAGCTGGGGAACTAGGTCTTTCTCTGTTGTCTCCACAGGGGATTCAGACATCCTTTCGAATTGGGAGATGGAAAACGAACCTGCATTCAAGTCACTGCAGGGATATCCGGCCTTATTTCGAGTCAGGGCATCGCGGTGTACATTCCACTTGAGGCCGCAAACTCAGGGTCCCTCTCACATAGCTAGAGCTGAGAGAAGCCTCCTCTTGAGGTGCTTGTGGTAAGGTGGTATTCCTCTGGAGTCGAAGCCAGGGGCTAACCTCTCATCTCGAGTTGATTCTTGGTCCACGGAGCTCTTTCTTGTGGCTACAGTGACCTCAGGATCCCTCTAGCCTTGAAACAGTGTTCCGCGGGTTTCTCTGTAGTGCCATCAAGGAAATCAAGTCTCCTTTCATGTGTGATGTGCAACACGGAATTGCTCTGCACGCAGTGCAGGGGCATCGTGCCTCATCTCGCGGCGAGGGGGAAGTCTCATGGTTTTTCTCGAGTTGCGGCGGGAACCTTGGGTATATTCTCGAGTTACGACGGGGATGGCCCTTCCACCCACGTGTTTGTTCAGCAACGTCAGGACTCCTGCCTAGTTGCGAGGGACAACTCGGGATTCTCCTTGAGGCTTGGCAGGGCAACTGGGACGCCTCTCCAGCTGAGGCGGGAGACCAAGGGTCCCTTTCCACGTGCCACAGGAATCCTGGGACTCCTATCATGTTTCACGAAAAGTCAGGCATCCTCTCCTTTGGAGGCACTGATCTCCGCGTACCTCTGGAGTTTTCAAAGGATGTGAGGCCTCCGGTCGCGATGAGGTGGGGAACTAGGTCTTTCTCTGTGGTCTCCACAGGGGATTCAGACATCCTTTCGTCTTGGGAGATGCAAGACGAGCCTGCATTCAAGTCACTGCAGGGATATCCGGCCTTATTTCGAGTCAGGGCATCGCGGTGTCCATTCCACTTGAGGCCGCAAACTCAGGGTCCCTCTCACATACTTAGAGCTGAGAGAATCCTCCTGTTGAGGTGCTTGTGGTTAGGTGGTATTCCTCTGGAGTCGAAACCAGTGACTAACCTCTCATCTCGAGTTGATTTTTGGTCCACGGAGCTCTTTCGTGTTGCTACAGTGACCTCAGGATCCCTCTAGCCTTGAAACAGTGTTCTTGGGGTTTCTCTGGAGTGCCATCAAGGAAATCAACCCTCCTTTCATGTGTGATGTGCAACACGGAATTGCTCTGCACGCAGTGCAGGGGAATCGGGCCTCATCTCGCGGCGAGGGGGAAGGCTCATGGTTTTTCTCGAGTTGCGGCGGGAACCTGGGGTATATTCTCGAGTTACGACGGGGATGGCCCTTCCACACACGTGTTTCTTCAGCGACTTCAGGACTCCTGCCTAGTTGCGAGGGACAACTCGGGATTCTCCTCGAGGCTTGGCAGGGCAATTGGGACGCCTCTCCAGCTGAGGCGGGAGACTAAGGGTCCCTTTCCACGTGCCACAGGAATCCTGGGACTCCTATCAAGTTTCACGAGGAGTCAGGCATCGTCTCCTTTGGAGGCACTGATCTCCGCGTACCTCTGGAGTATTCAAAGTATGTGAGGCCTACGGTCGCGATGAGGTGGGGAACTAGGTCTTTCTCTGTGGTCTCCACAGGGGATTCAGACATCCTTTCCTCTTGGGAGATGCAAGACGAGCCTGCATTCAAGTCACTGCAGGGATATCCGGCCTTATTTCGAGTCAGGGCATCGCGGTGTCCATTCCACTTGAGGCCGCAAACTCAGGGTCCCTCTCACATACCTAGAGCTGAGAGAAGCCTCCTCTTGAGGTGCTTGTGGTAAGGTGGTATTCCTCTGGAGTCGAAGCCAGGGACTAACCTCTCATCTCGAGTTGATTTTTGGTCCACGGAGCTCTTTCGTGTTGCTACAGTGACCTCAGGATCCCTCTAGCCTTGAAACAGTGTTCTTGGGGTTTCTCTGGAGTGCCATCAAGGAAATCAACGCTCCTTTCATGTGTGATGTGCAACACGGAATTGCTCTGCACGCAGTGCAGGGGAATCGGGCCTCATCTCGCGGCGAGGGGGAAGTCTCATGGTTTTTCTCGAGTTGCGGCGAGTTCCTGGGGTATATTCTCGAGTTATGATGGGGATGGCCCTTCCACCCACGTGTTTATTCAGCGACGTCAGGACTTCTGCCTAGTTGCGAGGGACAACTCGGGATTCTCCTCGAGGCTTGGCAGGGCAATTGGGACGCCTCTCCAGCTGAGGCGGGAGACCAAGGGTCCCTTTCCAAGTGCCACAAGAATCCTGGGACTCCTATCAAGTTTCACGAGGAGTCAGGCATCGTCTCCTTTGGAGGCACTGATCTCCGCGTACCTCTGGAGTTTTCAAAGGATGTGAGGCCTCCGGTCGCGATGAGCTGGGGAACTAGGTCTTTCTCTGTTGTCTCCACAGGGGATTCAGACATCCTTTCGAATTGGGAGATGGAAAACGAACCTGCATTCAAGTCACTGCAGGGATATCCGGCCTTATTTCGAGTCAGGGCATCGCGGTGTACATTCCACTTGAGGCCGCAAACTCAGGGTCCCTCTCACATAGCTAGAGCTGAGAGAAGCCTCCTCTTGAGGTGCTTGTGGTAAGGTGGTATTCCTCTGGAGTCGAAGCCAGGGGCTAACCTCTCATCTCGAGTTGATTCTTGGTCCACGGAGCTCTTTCTTGTGGCTACAGTGACCTCAGGATCCCTCTAGCCTTGAAACAGTGTTCCGCGGGTTTCTCTGTAGTGCCATCAAGGAAATCAAGTCTCCTTTCATGTGTGATGTGCAACACGGAATTGCTCTGCACGCAGTGCAGGGGCATCGTGCCTCATCTCGCGGCGAGGGGGAAGTCTCATGGTTTTTCTCGAGTTGCGGCGGGAACCTTGGGTATATTCTCGAGTTACGACGGGGATGGCCCTTCCACCCACGTGTTTGTTCAGCAACGTCAGGACTCCTGCCTAGTTGCGAGGGACAACTCGGGATTCTCCTTGAGGCTTGGCAGGGCAACTGGGACGCCTCTCCAGCTGAGGCGGGAGACCAAGGGTCCCTTTCCACGTGCCACAGGAATCCTGGGACTCCTATCATGTTTCACGAAAAGTCAGGCATCCTCTCCTTTGGAGGCACTGATCTCCGCGTACCTCTGGAGTTTTCAAAGGATGTGAGGCCTCCGGTCGCGATGAGGTGGGGAACTAGGTCTTTCTCTGTGGTCTCCACAGGGGATTCAGACATCCTTTCGTCTTGGGAGATGCAAGACGAGCCTGCATTCAAGTCACTGCAGGGATATCCGGCCTTATTTCGAGTCAGGGCATCGCGGTGTCCATTCCACTTGAGGCCGCAAACTCAGGGTCCCTCTCACATACCTAGAGCTGAGAGAAGCCTCCTCTTGAGGTGCTTGTGGTAAGGTGGTATTCCTCTGGAGTCGAAGCCAGGGACTAACCTCTCATCTCAAGTTGATTTTTGGTCCACGGAGCTCTTTCGTGTTGCTACAGTGACCTCAGGATCCCTCTAGCCTTGAAACAGTGTTCTTGGGGTTTCTCTGGAGTGCCATCAAGGAAATCAACGCTCCTTTCATGTGTGATGTGCAACACGGAATTGCTCTGCACGCAGTGCAGGGGAATCGGGCCTCATCTCGCGGCGAGGGGGAAGTCTCATGGTTTTTCTCGAGTTGCGGCGAGTTCCTGGGGTATATTCTCGAGTTATGATGGGGATGGCCCTTCCACCCACGTGTTTATTCAGCGACGTCAGGACTTCTGCCTAGTTGCGAGGGACAACTCGGGATTCTCCTCGAGGCTTGGCAGGGCAATTGGGACGCCTCTCCAGCTGAGGCGGGAGACCAAGGGTCCCTTTCCAAGTGCCACAAGAATCCTGGGACTCCTATCAAGTTTCACGAGGAGTCAGGCATCGTCTCCTTTGGAGGCACTGATCTCCGCGTACCTCTGGAGTTTTCAAAGGATGTGAGGCCTCCGGTCGCGATGAGCTGGGGAACTAGGTCTTTCTCTGTTGTCTCCACAGGGGATTCAGACATCCTTTCGAATTGGGAGATGGAAAACGAACCTGCATTCAAGTCACTGCAGGGATATCCGGCCTTATTTCGAGTCAGGGCATCGCGGTGTACATTCCACTTGAGGCCGCAAACTCAGGGTCCCTCTCACATAGCTAGAGCTGAGAGAAGCCTCCTCTTGAGGTGCTTGTGGTAAGGTGGTATTCCTCTGGAGTCGAAGCCAGGGGCTAACCTCTCATCTCGAGTTGATTCTTGGTCCACGGAGCTCTTTCTTGTGGCTACAGTGACCTCAGGATCCCTCTAGCCTTGAAACAGTGTTCCGCGGGTTTCTCTGTAGTGCCATCAAGGAAATCAAGTCTCCTTTCATGTGTGATGTGCAACACGGAATTGCTCTGCACGCAGTGCAGGGGCATCGTGCCTCATCTCGCGGCGAGGGGGAAGTCTCATGGTTTTTCTCGAGTTGCGGCGGGAACCTTGGGTATATTCTCGAGTTACGACGGGGATGGCCCTTCCACCCACGTGTTTGTTCAGCAACGTCAGGACTCCTGCCTAGTTGCGAGGGACAACTCGGGATTCTCCTTGAGGCTTGGCAGGGCAACTGGGACGCCTCTCCAGCTGAGGCGGGAGACCAAGGGTCCCTTTCCACGTGCCACAGGAATCCTGGGACTCCTATCATGTTTCACGAAAAGTCAGGCATCCTCTCCTTTGGAGGCACTGATCTCCGCGTACCTCTGGAGTTTTCAAAGGATGTGAGGCCTCCGGTCGCGATGAGGTGGGGAACTAGGTCTTTCTCTGTGGTCTCCACAGGGGATTCAGACATCCTTTCGTCTTGGGAGATGCAAGACGAGCCTGCATTCAAGTCACTGCAGGGATATCCGGCCTTATTTCGAGTCAGGGCATCGCGGTGTCCATTCCACTTGAGGCCGCAAACTCAGGGTCCCTCTCACATACTTAGAGCTGAGAGAATCCTCCTGTTGAGGTGCTTGTGGTTAGGTGGTATTCCTCTGGAGTCGAAACCAGTGACTAACCTCTCATCTCGAGTTGATTTTTGGTCCACGGAGCTCTTTCGTGTTGCTACAGTGACCTCAGGATCCCTCTAGCCTTGAAACAGTGTTCTTGGGGTTTCTCTGGAGTGCCATCAAGGAAATCAACCCTCCTTTCATGTGTGATGTGCAACACGGAATTGCTCTGCACGCAGTGCAGGGGAATCGGGCCTCATCTCGCGGCGAGGGGGAAGGCTCATGGTTTTTCTCGAGTTGCGGCGGGAACCTGGGGTATATTCTCGAGTTACGACGGGGATGGCCCTTCCACACACGTGTTTCTTCAGCGACTTCAGGACTCCTGCCTAGTTGCGAGGGACAACTCGGGATTCTCCTCGAGGCTTGGCAGGGCAATTGGGACGCCTCTCCAGCTGAGGCGGGAGACTAAGGGTCCCTTTCCACGTGCCACAGGAATCCTGGGACTCCTATCAAGTTTCACGAGGAGTCAGGCATCGTCTCCTTTGGAGGCACTGATCTCCGCGTACCTCTGGAGTATTCAAAGTATGTGAGGCCTACGGTCGCGATGAGGTGGGGAACTAGGTCTTTCTCTGTGGTCTCCACAGGGGATTCAGACATCCTTTCCTCTTGGGAGATGCAAGACGAGCCTGCATTCAAGTCACTGCAGGGATATCCGGCCTTATTTCGAGTCAGGGCATCGCGGTGTCCATTCCACTTGAGGCCGCAAACTCAGGGTCCCTCTCACATACCTAGAGCTGAGAGAAGCCTCCTCTTGAGGTGCTTGTGGTAAGGTGGTATTCCTCTGGAGTCGAAGCCAGGGACTAACCTCTCATCTCGAGTTGATTTTTGGTCCACGGAGCTCTTTCGTGTTGCTACAGTGACCTCAGTTTCCCTCTAGCCTTGAAACAGTGTTCATGGGGTTTCTCTGGAGTGCCATCAAGGAAATCAACGCTCCTTTCATGTGTGATGTGCAACACGGAATTGCTCTGCACGCAGTGCAGGGGAATCGGGCCTCATCTCGCGGCGAGGGGGAAGTCTCATGGTTTTTCTCGAGTTGCGGCGGGAATCTGGAGTATATTCTCGAGTTACCACGTGGATGGCCCTTCCACCCACGTGTTTGTTCAGCGACATCAGGACTCCTGCCTAGTTGTGAGGGACAACTCGGGATTCTCCTCGAGGCTTGGCAGGGCTTTGGGACGCCTCTCCAGCTGAGGCGGGAGACCAAGGGTCCCTTTCTACGTGCCACAGGAATCCTGGGACTCCTATCAAGTTTCACGAGGAGTCAGGCATCGTCTCCTTTGGAGGCACTGATCTCCGCGTACCTCTGGAGTATTCAAAGTATGTGAGGCCTCCGGTCACGATGAGCTGGGGAACTAGGTCTTTCTCTGTGGTCTCCACAGGGGATTCAGACATCCTTTCGTCTTGGGAGATGCAAGACGAGCCTGCATTCAAGTCACTGCAGGGATATCCGGCCTTATTTCGAGTCAGGGCATCGCGGTGTCCATTCCACTTGAGGCCGCAAACTCAGGGTATCTCTCACATAGCTAGAGCTGAGAGAAGCCTCCTCTTGAGGTGCTTGTGGTAAGGTGGTATTCCTCTGGAGTCGAAGCCAGGGACTAACCTCTCATCTCGAGTTGATTTTTGATCCACGGAGCTCTTTCGTGTTGCTACAGTGACGTCAGGATCCCTCTAGCCTTGAAACAGTGTTCTTGGGGTTTCTCTGGAGTGCCTTCAAAGAAATCAAGGCTCCTTTCATGTGTGATGTGCAACACGGAATTGCTCTGCACGCAGTGCAGGGGAATCGGGCCTCATCTCGCGGCGAGGGGGAAGTCTCATGGTTTTTCTCGAGTTGCGGCGGGAACCTGGGCTATATTCTCGAGTTACGACGGGGATGGCCCTTCCACACACGTGTTTCTTCAGCGACGTCAGGACTCATTCCTAGTTGCGAGGGACAACTCGGGATTCTCCTCGAGGCTTGGCAGGGCAATTGGGACGCCTCTCCAGCTGAGGCGGGAGACCAAGGGTCCCTTTCCACGTGCCACAGGAATCCTGGGACTCCTAAGAAGTTTCACGAGGAGTCAGGCATCGTTTCCTTTGGAGGCACTGATCTCCGCGTAACTCTGGAGTTTTCAAAGGATGTGAGGCCTCCGGTCGCGATGAGGTGGGGAACTAGGTCTTTCTCTGTGGTCTCCACAGGGGATTCAGACATCCTTTCGTCTTGGGAGATGCAAGACGAGTCTGCATTCAAGTCACTGCAGGGATATCAGGCCTTATTTCGAGTCAGGGCATCACGGTGTCCTTTCCACTTGAGGCCGCAAACTCAGGGTCCCTCTCACCTACCTAGAGCTGAGAGAAGCCTCCTCTTGAGGTGCTTGTGGTAAGTTGGTATTCCTCTGGAGTCGAAGCCAGGAACAAACCTCTCATCTCGAGTTGATTCTTGGTCCACGGAGTTCTTTCGTGTTGCTACAGTGACCTCTGGATCCCTCTAGCCTTGAAACAGTGTTCTTGGGGTTTCTCTGGAGTGCCATCAAGGAAATCAAGGCTCCTTTCATGTGTGATGTGCAACACGGAATTGCTCTGCACGCAGTGCAGGGGAATCGGGCCTCATCTCGCGGCGAGGGGGAAGGCTCATGGTTTTTCTCGAGTTGCGGCGGGAACCTGGGGTATATTCTCGAGTTACGACGGGGATGGCCCTTCCACACACGTGTTTCTTCAGCGACTTCAGGACTCCTGCCTAGTTGCGAGGGACAACTCGGGATTCGCCTCGAGGCTTGGCAGGGCAATTGGGACGCCTCTCCAGCTGAGGCGGGAGACCAAGGGTCCCTTTTCACGAGCCACAGGAATCCTGGGACTCCTATCAAGTTTCACGAGGAGTCAGACATCGTCTCCTTTGGAGGCACTGATCTCCGCGTACCTCTGGAGTTTTCAAAGGATGTGAGTCCTCCGGTCGCGATGAGGTGGGGAACTAGGTCTTTCTCTGTGGTCTCCACAGGGGATTCAGACATCCTTTCGTCTTGGGAGATGCAAGACGAGCCTGCATTCAAGTCACTGCAGGGATATCCGGCCTTATTTTGAGCCAGGGCATCGCGGTGTCCATTCCACTTGAGGCCACAAAATCAGGGTCCCTCTCACATAGCTAGAGCTGAGAGAAGCCTCCTCTTGAGGTGCTTGTGGTAAGGTGGTATTCCTCTGGAGTCGAAGCCAGGGACTAACCTCTCATCTTGAGTTGATTTTTGGTCCACGGAGCTCTTTCGTGTTGCTACAGTGACCTCAGGATCCCTCTAGCCTTGAAACAGTGGTCTTGTGGTTTCTCTGGAGTGCCATCAAGGAAATCAAGGCTCCTTTCATGTTTGATGTGCAACACGGAATTGCTCTGCATGCAGCGCAGGGGAATCAGGCCTCATCTCACGGCAAGGGGGAAGTCTCATGGTATTTCTCGAGTTGCGGCGGGTACCTGGGGTATATTCTCAAGTTATGATGGGGATGGCCCTTCCACCCACGTGTTTCTTCAGCGACGTCAGGACTTCTGCCTAGTTGCGAGGGACAACTCGTTATTCTCCTCGAGGCTTGGCAGGGCAATTGGGACGCCTCTCCAGCTGAGGCGGGAGACCAAGGGTCCCTTTCCACGTGCCACAGGAATCCTGGGACTCCTATCAAGTTTCACGAGGAGTCACGCATCGTCTCCTTTGGAGGCACTGATCTCCGCGTACCTCTGGAGTTTTCAAAGGATGTGAGGCCTCCGGTCGCGATGAGGTGGGGAACTAGGTCTTTCTCTGTTGTCTCCACAGGGGATTCAGACATCCTTTCGAATTGGGAGATGCAAAACGAGCCTGCATTCAAGTCACTGCAGGGATATCCGGCCTTATTTCAAGTCAGGGCATCGCGGTGTCCATTCCACTAGAGGCCGCAAACTCAGGGTCCCTCTCACATACCTAGAGCTGAGAGAAGCCTCCTCTTGAGGTGCTTGTGGTAAGGTGGTATTCCTCTGGAGTCGAAGCCAGGGACTAACCTCTCATCTCGAGTTGATTTTTGGTCCACGGAGCTCTTTCGTGTTGCTACAGTGACCTCAGGATTCCTCTAGCCTTGAAACAGTGTTCTTGGGGTTTCTCTGGAGTGCCATCAAGGAAATCAAGGCTCCTTTCATGTGTGATGTGCAACACGGAATTGCTCTGCACGCAGTGCAGGGGAATCGGGCCTCATCTCGCGGCGAGGAGGAAGTCCCATGGTTTTTCTCGAGTTGCGGCGGGAACCTGGGGTATATTCTCGAGTTACGACGGGGATGTCCCTTCCACACACGTGTTTGTTCAGCGACGTCAGGACTCCTGCCTAGTTGCGAGGGACAACTCGGGATTCTCCTCGTGGCTTGGCAGGGCAATTGGGATGCCTCTCCAGCTGAGGCTGGAGACCAAGGGTCCCTTTCCACGTGCCACCGGAATCCTGGGACTCCGATTAAGTTTCATGAGGAGTCAGCTATCGTCTCCTTTGGAGGCACTGATCTCCGCGTACCTCTGGAGTAGTCAAAGGATGTGAGGCCTCCGGTCGCGATGAGGTGGGGAACTAGGTCTTTCTCTGTGGTCTCCACAGGGGATTCAGACATCCTTTCATCTTGGGAGATGCAAGACGAGCCTGCATTCAAGTCACTGCAGGGATATCCGGCCTTATTTCGAGTCAGGGCATCGCGGTGTCCATTCCACTTGAGGCCGCAAACTCAGGGTCCCTCTCACATACCTAGAGCTGAGAGAAGCCTCCTCTTGAGGTGTTGTCGTAAGGTGGTATTCCTCTGGCGTCGAAGCAAGGGACTAACCTCTCATCTCGAGTTGATTTGTGGTCCACGGAGCTCTTTTGTGTTGCTACAGTGACCTCAGGATCCCTCTAGCCTTGAAACAGTGTTCTTGGGGTTTCTCTGGAGTGCCATGAAGGAAATCAAGGCTCCTTTCATGTGTGATGTGCAACGCGGAATTACTCTGCACGCAGTGTAGGTGAATCGGGCCTCATCTCGCGGCGAGGGGGAAGTCTCATGGTTTTTCTCGAGTTGCGGCGGAAACCTGGGCTATATTCTCGAGTTACGATGGGGATGGCCCTTCCACACACGTGTTTGTTCAGCGACGGCAGGACTCCTGCCTAGTTGCGAGGGACAACTCGGGATTCTCCTCGAGGCTTTGCAGGGAAATTGGGACGCCTCTCCAGCTGAGGCGTGAGACCAAGTGTCCCTTTCCACGTGCCACAGGAATCCTGGGACTCCTATCAAGTTTGACGAGGAGTCAGGCATCGTCTCCTTTGGAGGCACTGATCTCCGCGTACCTCTGGAGTTTTCAAAGGATGTGAGGCCTCCGCTCGTGATGAGGTGGGGAACTAGGTCTTTTTCTGTGGTCTCCACTGGGGATTCAGACATCCTTTCGTCTTGGGAGATGCAAGACGAGCCTGCATTCAAGTCACAGCAGGGATATCCGGCCTTATTTCGAGTCAGGGCACCACGGTGTCCATTCCACTTGAGGCCGCAAACTCAGGGTCCCTCTAAGATACCTAGAGCTGAGAGAAGCCTCCTCTTGAGGTGCTTGTGGTAAGGTGGTATTCCCCTGGAGTCGAAGCCAGGAACTAAACAATCATCTCGAGTTGATTTTTTGTCCACGGAGCTCTTTCGTGTTGCTGTAGTGACCTCAGGATCCCTCTAGCCTGCAAACAGTGTTCCTGGAGTTTCTCTGGAGTGCCATCAAGGAAATCAAGGCTCCTTTCATGTGTGATGTGCAACACGGAATTGCTCTGCAGGCAGTGCAGGGGAATCAGGCCTCAGCTCGCGGCGAGTGGGAAGTCTCATGGTTTTTCTCAAGTTGCGGCGGGAACCTGGGGTATATTCTCGAGTTACGACGGGGATGGCCCTTCCACACACGTGTTTGTTCAGCGACGTCAGGAGTTCTGCCTAGTTGCGAGGGACAACTCGGGATTCTCCTCGAGGCTTGCCAGGGCAATTGGGACGCCTCTCCAGCTGAGGCGGGAGACCAAGGGTCCCTTTCCACGTGCCACAGGATTCCTGGGGCTCCTATCAAGTTTCAGGAGGAGTCAGGCATTGTCTCCTTTGGTGGCACGGATCTCTGCGTACCTCTGGAGTTATCAAAGGATGTGAGGCCTCCGGTCGCGATGAGGTGGGGAAATAGGCCTTTCTCTGTGATCTCCACAGGGGATTCAGACATCCTTTCGTCTTGGGAGATGCAAGACGAGCCTGCATTCAAGTCACTGCAGGGATATCCGGCCTTATTTCGAGTCAGGGCATCGCGGTGTCCATTCCACTTGAGGCCGCAAACTCAGGGTCCCTCTCACATACCTAGAGCTGAGAGAAGCCTCCTCTTGAGGTGCTTGTGGTAAGGTGGTATTCCTCTGGAGTCGAAGCCAGGGACTAACCTCTCATCTCGAGTTGATTTTTGGTCCACGGAGCTCTTTCGTGTTGCTACAGTGACCTCAGTTTCCCTCTAGCCTTGAAACAGTGTTCATGGGGTTTCTCTGGAGTGCCATCAAGGAAATCAAGGCTCCTTTCATGTGTGATGTGCAACACGGAATTGCTCTGCACGCAGTGCAGGGGAATCGGGCCTCATCTCGCGGCGAGGGGGAAGTCTCATGGTTTTTCTCGAGTTGCGGCGGGAACCTGGGGTATATTCTCGAGTTACGACGGGGATGGCCCTTCCACACACGTGTTTCTTCAGCGACTTCAGGACTCCTGCCTAGTTGCGAGGGACAACTCGGGATACTCCTCGAGGCTTGGCAGGGCAATTGGGACGCCTCTCCAGCTGAGGCGGGAGACTAAGGGTCCCTTTCCACGTGCCACAGGAATCCTGGGACTCCTATCAAGTTTCACGAGGAGTCAGGCATCGTCTCCTTTGGAGGCACTGATCTCCGCGTACCTCTGGAGTATTCAAAGTATGTGAGGCCTACGGTCGCGATGAGGTGGGGAACTAGGTCTTTCTCTGTGGTCTCCACAGGGGATTCAGACATCCTTTCCTCTTGGGAGATGCAAGACGAGCCTGCATTCAAGTCACTGCAGGGATATCCGGCCTTATTTCGAGTCAGGGCATCGCGGTGTCCATTCCACTTGAGGCCGCAAACTCAGGGTCCCTCTCACATACCTAGAGCTGAGAGAAGCCTCCTCTTGAGGTGCTTGTGGTAAGGTGGTATTCCTCTGGAGTCGAAGCCAGGGACTAACCTCTCATCTCGAGTTGATTTTTGGTCCACGGAGCTCTTTCGTGTTGCTACAGTGACCTCAGTTTCCCTCTAGCCTTGAAACAGTGTTCATGGGGTTTCTCTGGAGTGCCATCAAGGAAATCAAGGCTCCTTTCATGTGAGATGTGCAACACGGAATTGCTCTGCACGCAGTGCAGGGGAATCGGGCCTCATCTCGCGGCGAGGGGGAAGTCTCATGGTTTTTCTCGAGTTGCGGCGGGAACCTGGGATATATTCTCGAGTTACGACGGGGATGGCCCTTCCACCCACGTGTTTCTTCAGCGACGTCAGGACTCCTGCATAGTTGCGACGGACAACTCGGGATTTTCCTCGAGGCTTGGCAGGGCAATTGGGACGCCTCTCCAGCTGAGGCAGGAGACCAAGGCTCCCTTTCCACGTGCCACAGGAATCCTGGGACTCCTATCAAGTTTCACGAAGAGTCAGGCATCATCTCCTTTGGAGGCACTGATCTCCGCGTACCTCTGGAGTTTTCAAAGGATGTGAGGCCTCCGGTCGCGATGAGGTGGGGAACTAGGTCTTTCTCTGTGGTCTCCACAGGGGATTCAGACATCCTTTCGTCTTGGGAGATGCAAGACGAGCCTGCATTCAAGTCACTGCAGGGATATCCGGCCTTATTTCGAGCCAGGGCATCGCGATGTCCAATCCACTTGAGGCCGCAAACTCAGGGTCCCTTTCACATACCTAGAGCTGAGAGAAGCCTCCTCTTGAGGTGCTTGTGGTAAGGTGGTATTCCTCTGGAGTCGAAGCCAGGGACTAACCTCTCATCTCGAGTTGATTTTTGGTCCACGGAGCTCTTTCGTGTTGCTACAGTGACCTCAGGATCCCTCTAGCCTTGAAACAGTGTTCTTGGGGTTTCTCTGGAGTGCCATCAAGGAAATCAACGCTCCTTTCATGTGTGATGTGCAACACGGAATTGCTCTGCACGCAGTGCAGGGGAATCGGGCCTCATCTCGCGGCGAGGGGGAAGTCTCATGGTTTTTCTCGAGTTGCGGCGGGAATCTGGAGTATATTCTCGAGTTACCACGTGGATGGCCCTTCCACCCACGTGTTTGTTCAGCGACGTCAGGACTCCTGCCTAGTTGCGAGGGACAACTCGGGATTCTCCTCGAGGCTTGGCAGGGCTTTGGGACGCCTCTCCAGCTGAGGCGGGAGACCAAGGGTCCCTTTCTACGTGCCACAGGAATCCTGGGACTCCTATCAAGTTTCACGAGGAGTCAGGCATCGTCTCCTTTGGAGGCACTGATCTCCGCGTACCTCTGGAGTATTCAAAGTATGTGAGGCCTCCGGTCACGATGAGCTGGGGAACTAGGTCTTTCTCTGTGGTCTCCACAGGGGATTCAGACATCCTTTCGTCTTGGGAGATGCAAGACGAGCCTGCATTCAAGTCACTGCAGGGATATCCGGCCTTATTTCGAGTCAGGGCATCGCGGTGTCCATTCCACTTGAGGCCGCAAACTCAGGGTATCTCTCACATAGCTAGAGCTGAGAGAAGCCTCCTCTTGAGGTGCTTGTGGTAAGGTGGTATTCCTCTGGAGTCGAAGCCAGGGACTAACCTCTCATCTCGAGTTGATTTTTGATCCACGGAGCTCTTTCGTGTTGCTACAGTGACGTCAGGATCCCTCTAGCCTTGAAACAGTGTTCTTGGGGTTTCTCTGGAGTGCCTTCAAAGAAATCAAGGCTCCTTTCATGTGTGATGTGCAACACGGAATTGCTCTGCACGCAGTGCAGGGGAATCGGGCCTAATCTCGCGGCGAGGGGGAAGTCTCATGGTTTTTCTCGAGTTGCGGCGGGAACCTGGGCTATATTCTCGAGTTACGACGGGGATGGCCCTTCCACACACGTGTTTCTTCAGCGACGTCAGGACTCATTCCTAGTTGCGAGGGACAACTCGGGATTCTCCTCGAGGCTTGGCAGGGCAATTGGGACGCCTCTCCAGCTGAGGCGGGAGACCAAGGGTCCCTTTCCACGTGCCACAGGAATCCTGGGACTCCTAAGAAGTTTCACGAGGAGTCAGGCATCGTCTCCTTTGGAGGCACTGATCTCCGCGTAACTCTGGAGTTTTCAAAGGATGTGAGGCCTCCGGTCGCGATGAGGTGGGGAACTAGGTCTTTCTCTGTGGTCTCCACAGGGGATTCAGACATCCTTTCGTCTTGGGAGATGCAAGACGAGTCTGCATTCAAGTCACTGCAGGGATATCCGGCCTTATTTCGAGTCAGGGCATCACGGTGTCCATTCCACTTGAGACCGCAAACTCAGGGTCCCTCTCACATACTTAGAGCTGAGAGAATCCTCCTGTTGAGGTGCTTGTGGTTAGGTGGTATTCCTCTGGAGTCGAAGCCAGGGACTAACCTCTCATCTCGAGTTCATTTTTGGTCCACGGAGCTCTTTCGTGTTGCTACAGTGACCTCAGGATCCCTCTAGCCTGGAAACAGTGTTCTTGGGGTTTCTCTGGAGTGCCATCAAGGAAATCAAGGCTCCTTTCATGTGTGATGTGCAACACGGAATTGCTCTGCACGCAGTGCAGGGGAATCGGGCCTCATCTTGCTGCGAGCGGGAAGTCTCATGGTTTTTCTCGAGTTGCGGCGGGAACCTGTGCTATATTCTCGAGTTACGACGGGGATGGCCCTTCCACACACGTGTTTGTTCAGCGACATCAGGACTCCTGCCTAGTTGCGAGGGACAACTCGGGATTCGCCTCGAGGCTTGGCAGGGCAATTGGGACGCCTCTCCAGCTGAGGCGGGAGACCAAGGGTCCCTTTTCACGAGCCACAGGAATCCTGGGACTCCTATCAAGTTTCACGAGGAGTCAGACATCGTCTCCTTTGGAGGCACTGATCTCCGCGTACCTCTGGAGTTTTCAAAGGATGTGAGTCCTCCGGTCGCGATGAGGTGGGGAACTAGGTCTTTCTCTGTGGTCTCCACAGGGGATTCAGACATCCTTTCGTCTTGGGAGATGCAAGACGAGCCTGCATTCAAGTCACTGCAGGGATATCCGGCCTTATTTTGAGCCAGGGCATCGCGGTGTCCATTCCACTTGAGGCCACAAAATCAGGGTCCCTCTCACATAGCTAGAGCTGAGAGAAGCCTCCTCTTGAGGTGCTTGTGGTAAGGTGGTATTCCTCTGGAGTCGAAGCCAGGGACTAACCTCTCATCTTGAGTTGATTTTTGGTCCACGGAGCTCTTTCGTGTTGCTACAGTGACCTCAGGATCCCTCTAGCCTTGAAACAGTGGTCTTGTGGTTTCTCTGGAGTGCCATCAAGGAAATCAAGGCTTCTTTCATGTTTGATGTGCAACACGGAATTGCTCTGCATGCAGCGCAGGGGAATCAGGCCTCATCTCACGGCAAGGGGGAAGTCTCATGGTATTTCTCGAGTTGCGGCGGGTACCTGGGGTATATTCTCAAGTTATGATGGGGATGGCCCTTCCACCCACGTGTTTCTTCAGCGACGTCAGGACTTCTGCCTAGTTGCGAGGGACAACTCGTTATTCTCCTCGAGGCTTGGCAGGGCAATTGGGACGCCTCTCCAGCTGAGGCGGGAGACCAAGGGTCCCTTTCCACGTGCCACAGGAATCCTGGGACTCCTATCAAGTTTCACGAGGAGTCACGCATCGTCTCCTTTGGAGGCACTGATCTCCGCGTACCTCTGGAGTTTTCAAAGGATGTGAGGCCTCCGGTCGCGATGAGGTGGGGAACTAGGTCTTTCTCTGTTGTCTCCACAGGGGATTCAGACATCCTTTCGAATTGGGAGATGCAAAACGAGCCTGCATTCAAGTCACTGCAGGGATATCCGGCCTTATTTCAAGTCAGGGCCTCGCGGTGTCCATTCCACTAGAGGCCGCAAACTCAGGGTCCCTCTCACATACCTAGAGCTGAGAGAAGCCTCCTCTTGAGGTGCTTGTGGTAAGGTGGTATTCCTCTGGAGTCAAAGCCAGGGACTAACCTCTCATCTCGAGTTGATTTTTGGTCCACGGAGCTCTTTCGTGTTGCTACAGTGACCTCAGGATTCCTCTAGCCTTGAAACAGTGTTCTTGGGGTTTCTCTGGAGTGCCATCAAGGAAATCAAGGCTCCTTTCATGTGTGATGTGCAACACGGAATTGCTCTGCACGCAGTGCAGGGGAATCGGGCCTCATCTCGCGGCGAGGAGGAAGTCTCATGGTTTTTCTCGAGTTGCGGCGGGAACCTGGGGTATATTCTCGAGTTACGACGGGGATGTCCCTTCCACACACGTGTTTGTTCAGCGACGTCAGGACTCCTGCCTAGTTGCGCGGGACAACTCGGGATTCTCCTCGAGGCTTGGCAGGGCAATTGGGATGCCTCTCCAGCTGAGGCTGGAGACCAAGGGTCCCTTTCCACGTGCCACCGGAATCCTGGGACTCCGATTAAGTTTCATGAGGAGTCAGGTATCGTCTCCTTTGGAGGCACTGATCTCCGCGTACCTCTGGAGTAGTCAAAGGATGTGAGGCCTCCGGTCGCGATGAGGTGGGGAACTAGGTCTTTCTCTGTGGTCTCCACAGGGGATTCAGACATCCTTTCCTCTTGGGAGATGCAAGACGAGCCTGCATTCAAGTCACTGCAGGGATATCCGGCCTTATTTCGAGTCAGGGCATCGCGGTGTCCATTCCACTTGAGGCCGCAAACTCAGGGTCCCTCTCACATACCTAGAGCTGAGAGAAGCCTCCTCTTGAGGTGTTGTCGTAAGGTGGTATTCCTCTGGCGTCGAAGCAAGGGACTAACCTCTCATCTCGAGTTGATTTGTGGTCCACGGAGCTCTTTTGTGTTGCTACAGTGACCTCAGGATCCCTCTAGCCTTGAAACAGTGTTCTTGGGGTTTCTCTGGAGTGCCATGAAGGAAATCAAGGCTCCTTTCATGTGTGATGTGCAACGCGGAATTACTCTGCACGCAGTGTAGGGGAATCGGGCCTCATCTCGCGGCGAGGGGGAAGTCTCATGGTTTTTCTCGAGTTGCGGCGGAAACCTGGGCTATATTCGCGAGTTACGATGGGGATGGCCCTTCCACACACGTGTTTGTTCAGCGACGGCAGGACTCCTGCCTAGTTGCGAGGGACAACTCGGGATTCTCCTCGAGGCTTTGCAGGGAAATTGGGACGCCTCTCCAGCTGAGGCGTGAGACCAAGTGTCCCTTTCCACGTGCCACAGGAATCCTGGGACTCCTATCAAGTTTGACGAGGAGTCAGGCATCGTCTCCTTTGGAGGCACTGATCTCCGCGTACCTCTGGAGTTTTCAAAGGATGTGAGGCCTCCGGTCGCGATGAGGTGGGGAACTAGGTCTTTCTCTGTGGTCTCCACTGGGGATTCAGACATCCTTTCGTCTTGGGAGATGCAAGACGAGCCTGCATTCAAGTCACAGCAGGGATATCCGGCCTTATTTCGAGTCAGGGCACCACGGTGTCCATTCCACTTGAGGCCGCAAACTCAGGGTCCCTCTAAGATACCTAGAGCTGAGAGAAGCCTCCTCTTGAGGTGCTTGTGGTAAGGTGGTATTCCCCTGGAGTCGAAGCCAGGAACTAAACAATCATCTCGAGTTGATTTTTTGTCCACGGAGCTCTTTCGTGTTGCTGTAGTGACCTCAGGATCCCTCTAGCCTGCAAACAGTGTTCCTGGAGTTTCTCTGGAGTGCCATCAAGGAAATCAAGGCTCCTTTCATGTGTGATGTGCAACACGGAATTGCTCTGCAGGCAGTGCAGGGGAATCAGGCCTCAGCTCGCGGCGAGTGGGAAGTCTCATGGTTTTTCTCAAGTTGCGGCGGGAACCTGGGGTATATTCTCGAGTTACGACGGGGATGGCCCTTCCACACACGTGTTTGTTCAGCGACGTCAGGAGTTCTGCCTAGTTGCGAGGGACAACTCGGGATTCTCCTCGAGGCTTGCCAGGGCAATTGGGACGCCTCTCCAGCTGAGGCGGGAGACCAAGGGTCCCTTTCCACGTGCCACAGGATTCCTGGGGCTCCTATCAAGTTTCAGGAGGAGTCAGGCATTGTCTCCTTTGGTGGCACGGATCTCTGCGTACCTCTGGAGTTATCAAAGGATGTGAGGCCTCCGGTCGCGATGAGGTGGGGAAATAGGCCTTTCTCTGTGATCTCCACAGGGGATTCAGACATCCTTTCGTCTTGGGAGATGCAAGACGAGCCTGCATTCAAGTCACTGCAGGGATATCCGGCCTTATTTCGAGTCAGGGCATCGCGGTGTCCATTCCACTTGAGGCCGCAAACTCAGGGTCCCTCTCACATACCTAAAACTGCGAGAAGCCTCCTCTTGAGGTGCTTGTGGTAAGGTGGTATTCCTCTGGAAACGAAGTTAGGGACTAACCCCTCATCTCGAGTTGATTTTTGGTCCACGGAGCTCTTTCGTGTTGCTACAGTGACCTCAGGATCACTCTCGCCTTGAAACAGTGTTCTTGGGGTTTCTCTGGAGTGCCATGAAGGAAATCAAGGCTCCTTTCATGTGTGATGTGCAACACGGAATTACTCTGCACGCAGTGTAGGGGAATCGGGCCTCATCTCGCGGCGAGGGGGAAGTCTCATGGTTTTTCTCGAGTTGCGGCGGAAACCTGGGCTATATTCTCGAGTTACGATGGGGATGGCCCTTCCACACACGTGTTTGTTCATCGACGGCAGGACTCCTGCCTAGTTGCGAGGGACAACTCGGGATTCTCCTCGAGGCTTGGCAGGGCAATTGGGACGCCTCTCCAGCTGAGGCGGGAGACCAAGTGTCCCCTTCCACATGCCACAGGAATCCTGGGACTCCTATCAAGTTTCATGAGGAGTCAGGCATCGTCTCCTTTGGAGGCACTGATCTCCGCGTACCTCTGGAGTTTTCAAAGGATGTGAGGCCTCCGGTCGCGATGAGGTGGGGAAATAGGCCTTTCTCTGTGGTCTCCACAGGGGATTCAGACATCCTTTCGTCTTGGGAGATGCAAGACGAGCCTGCATTCAAGTCACTGCAGGGATATCCGGCCTTATTTCGAGTCAGGGCATCGCGGTGTCCATTCCACTTGAGGCCGCAAACTCAGAGTCCCTCTCACATACCTAAAACTGCGAGAAGCCTCCTCTTGAGGTGCTTGTGGTAAGGTGGTATTCCTCTGGAGTCGATGCCAGGGACTAACCTCTCATCTCGAGTTGATTTTTGGTCCACGGAGCTCTTTTGTGTTGCTACAGTGACCTCAGGATTCCTCTAGCTTTGAAACAGTGTTCTTGGGGTTTCTCTGGAGTGCCATGAAGGAAATCAAGGCTCCTTTCATGTGTGATGTGCAACACGGAATTGCTCTGCACGCAGTGCAGGGGAATCGGGCCTCATCTCGCGGCGAGGAGGAAGTCTCATGGTTTTTCTCGAGTTGCGGCGGGAACCTGGGGTATATTCTCGAGTTACGACGGGGATGTCCCTTCCACACACGTGTTTGTTCAGCGACGTCAGGACTCCTGCCTAGTTGCGCGGGACAACTCGGGATTCTCCTCGAGGCTTGGCAGGGCAATTGGGATGCCTCTCCAGCTGAGGCTGGAGACCAAGGGTCCCTTTCCACGTGCCACCGGAATCCTTGGACTCCGATTAAGTTTCATGAGGAGTCAGGTATCGTCTCCTTTGGAGGCACTGATCTCCGCGTACCTCTGGAGTAGTCAAAGGATGTGAGGCCTCCGGTCGCGATGAGGTGGGGAACTAGGTCTTTCTCTGTGGTCTCCACAGGGGATTCAGACATCCTTTCCTCTTGGGAGATGCAAGACGAGCCTGCATTCAAGTCACTGCAGGGATATCCGGCCTTATTTCGAGTCAGGGCATCGCGGTGTCCATTCCACTTGAGGCCGCAAACTCAGGGTCCCTCTCACATACCTAGAGCTGAGAGAAGCCTCCTCTTGAGGTGTTGTCGTAAGGTGGTATTCCTCTGGCGTCGAAGCAAGGGACTAACCTCTCATCTCGAGTTGATTTGTGGTCCACGGAGCTCTTTTGTGTTGCTACAGTGACCTCAGGATCCCTCTAGCCTTGAAACAGTGTTCTTGGGGTTTCTCTGGAGTGCCATGAAGGAAATCAAGGCTCCTTTCATGTGTGATGTGCAACGCGGAATTACTCTGCACGCAGTGTAGGGGAATCGGGCCTCATCTCGCGGCGAGGGGGAAGTCTCATGGTTTTTCTCGAGTTGCGGCGGAAACCTGGGCTATATTCTCGAGTTACGATGGGGATGGCCCTTCCACACACGTGTTTGTTCAGCGACGGCAGGACTCCTGCCTAGTTGCGAGGGACAACTCGGGATTCTCCTCGAGGCTTTGCAGGGAAATTGGGACGCCTCTCCAGCTGAGGCGTGAGACCAAGTGTCCCTTTCCACGTGCCACAGGAATCCTGGGACTCCTATCAAGTTTGACGAGGAGTCAGGCATCGTCTCCTTTGGAGGCACTGATCTCCGCGTACCTCTGGAGTTTTCAAAGGATGTGAGGCCTCCGGTCGCGATGAGGTGGGGAACTAGGTCTTTCTCTGTGGTCTCCACTGGGGATTCAGACATCCTTTCGTCTTGGGAGATGGAAGACGAGCCTGCATTCAAGTCACTGCAGGGATATCCGGCCTTATTTCGTGTCAGGGCATCGCGGTGTCCATTCCACTTGAGGCCGCAAACTCAGGGTCCCTCTCACATACCTAAAATTGCGAGAAGCCTCCTCTTGAGGTGCTTGTGGTAAGGTGGTATTCCTCTGGAGTCGATGCCATGGTCTAACCTCTCATCTCGAGTTGATTTTTGGTCCACGGAGCTCTTTTGTGTTGCTACAGTGACCTCAGGATTCCTCTAGCCTTGAAACAGTGTTCTTGGGGTTTCTCTGGAGTGCCATGAAGGAAATCAAGGCTCCTTTCATGTGTGATGTGCAACAAGGAATTGCTCTGCACGCAGTGCAGGGGAATCGGGCCTCATCTCGCGGCGAGGGGGAAGTCTCATGGTTTTTCTCGAGTTGCCGCGGGAACCTGGGGTATATTCTCGAGTTACGACGGGGATGGCCCTTTCACACACGTGTTTGTTCAGCGACGTCAGGACTCCTGCCTAGTTGCGCGGGACAACTCGGGATTCTCCTCGAGGCTTGGCAGGGCAATTGGGATGCCTCTCCAGCTGAGGCAGGAGACCAAGGGTCCCTTTCCACGTGCCACAGGAATCCTGGGACTCTGATCAATTTTCATGAGGAGTCAGATATCGTCTCCTTTGGAGGCACTGATCTCTGCGTACCTCTGGAGTAGTCAAAGTATGTAAGGCCTCCGGTCGCGATGAGGTGGGAAACTAGGTCTTTCTCTGTGGTCTCCACAGGGGATTCAGACATCCTTTCCTCTTGGGAGATGGAAGACGAGCCTGCATTCAAGTCACTGCAGGGATATTCGGTCTTATTTCGAGTCAGAGCATCGCGGTGTCCATTCCACTTGAGGCCGCAAACTCAGGGTCCCTCTCACATACCTAGAGCTGAGAGAAGCCTCCTCTTGAGGTGCTTGTGGTAAGGTGGTATTCCTCTGGAGTCGAAGCCAGGAACTAACCTCTCATCTCGAGTTGATTTTTTGTCCACGGAGCTCTTTCGTGTTGCTGCAGTGACCTCAGGATCCCTCTAGCCTGGAAACAGTGTTCCTGGAAATTCTCTGGAGTGCCATCAAGGAAATCAAGGCTCCTTTCATGTGTGATGTGCAACGCGGAATTGCTCTGCACGCAGTGTAGGGGAATCGGGCCTCATCTCGCGGCGAGGGGGAAGTCTCATGGTTTTTCTCGAGTTGCGGCGGGAACCTGGGCTGTATTCTCGAGTTACGATGGGGATGGCCCTTCCACACACGTGTTTGTTCAGCGACGTCAGGACTCCTGCCTAGTTGTGAGGGACAACTCGGGATTCTCCTCGAGGCTTGGCAGGGCAATTGGGACGCCTCTCCAGCTGAGGCGGGAGACCAAGGGTCCCTTTCCACGTGCCACAGGAATCCTGGGACTCCTATCAAGTTTCACGAGGAGTCAGGCATCGTCTCCTTTGGAGGCACTGATCTCCGCGTACCTCTGGAGTTTTCAAAGGATGTGAGGCCTCTGGTCGCGATGAGGTGGGGAACTAGGTCTTTCTCTGTGGTCTCCACAGGGGATTCAGACATCCTTTCGTCTTGGGAGATGCAAGACGAGCCTGCATTCAAGTCACTGCAGGGATATCCGGCCTTATTTCGAGTCAGGGCAAAGCGGTGTCCATTCCACTTGAGGCCGCAAACTCAGGGTCCCTCTCACATAGCGAGAGCTGAGAGAAGCCTCCTCTTGAGGTGCTTGTGGTAAGGTGGTATTGCTCTGGAGTCGAAGCCAGGGACTAACCCCTCATCTCGAGTTGATTTTTCGTCCACGGAGCTCTTTCGTGTTGCTACAGTGACCTCAGGATTCCTCTCGCATTGAAACAGTGTTCTTGAGGTTTCTCTGGAGTGCCATCAAGGAAATCAAGGCTCATTTCATGTGTGATGTGCAATACGGAATTGCTCTGCACGCAGTGCAGGGGAATCGAACCTCATTTTGCCGCGAAGGGGAAGTCTCATGGTTTTTCTCGAGTTGCGGCGGGAACCTGGGGTATATTCTCGAGTTACGACGGGGATGACCCTTCCACACCCGTGTTTGTTCAGTGCCGTCCGGACTTCTGCCTAGTTGCGAGGGACAACTCGGGATTCTCCTCGAGGCTTGGCAGGGCAATTGGGACGCCTCTCCAGCTGAGGCGGGAGACCAAGGGTCCCTTTCCACGTGCCACAGGAATCCTGGCACTCCTATCAAGTTTCACGAGGAGTCAGACATCGCCTCCTTTGGAGGCACTGATCTCCGCGTACCTCTGGAGTTATCAAAGGATGTGAGGCCTCCGGTCGCGATGAAGTGGGGAACTAGGTCTTTCTCTGTGGTCTCCACAGGGGATTCAGACATCCTTTCAACTTGGGAAATGCAAGACGGGCCTGCATTCAAGTCACTGCAGGGATATCCGGCCTTATTTCGAGTCAGGGCATCGCGGTGTCCATTCCACTTGAGGCCGCAAACTCAGGGTCCCTCTCACATACCTAAAGCTGCGAGAAGCCTCCTCTTGAGGTGCTTGTGGTAAGGTGGTATTCCTCTGGAGTCGAAGTTAGGGACTAACCCCTCATCTCGAGTTGATTTTTGGTCCACGAAGCTCTTTCGTGTTGCTACAGTGACCTCAGGATGTCTCTAGCCTTGAAACAGTGTTCTTGGGGTTTCTCTGGAGTGCCATCAAGGAAATCAAGGCTCCTTTCATGTGTGATGTGCAACACGGAATTGCTCTGCACGCAGTGCAGGGGAATCGGGCCTCATCTCGCGGCGAGGGGGAAGTCTCATGGTTTTTCTCGAGTTACGGCGGGAACCTGGGGTATATTCTCGAGTGACGACGGGGATTGCCCTTCCACCCACATGTTTCTTTAGCCACGTCAGGACCCTGTCTACTTGCGAGGGACAACTCGGGATTCTCCTCGAGGCTTGGCAGGGCAATTGGGACGCCTCTCCAGATTAGGCGGGAGACCAACGGTCCCTTTCCCCGTGCCACAGGAATCCTGGGACTCCTATCAAGTTTCACGAGGAGTCAGGCATCGTCTCCTTTGGAGGCACTGTTCTCCGCGTACCTCTGGAGTTTTCAAAGGATGTGAGGCTTCCGGGCGCGATGAGGTGGGGAACTAGGTCTTTCTCTGTGGTCTCCACAGGGGATTCAGACATCCTTTCGTCTTGGGATATGCAAGACGAGCCTGCATTCAAGTCACTGCAGGGATATCCGCCCTTATTTCGAGTCAGGGCATCGCGGTGTCCATTCCACTTGAGGCCGCTAATTCAGGTTCCCTCTTACATACCTAGAGCTGACAGAAGCCTCCTCTTGAGGTACTTGTCGTAAGGTGGTGTTCTACTGGAGTCGAAGCCAGGGACTAACCAATCATCTCGAGTTGATTTTTGGGCCACGGAGCTCTTTCGTGTGGCTACAGTGACCTCAGGATCCCTCTAGCCTTGAAACAGTGTTCTTGTTGTTTCTCTGGAGTGCCATCAAGGAAATCAAGGCTCCTTTCATGTGTGATGTGCAACACGGAATTGCTCTGCACGCAGTGCAGGGGAATCGGGCCTCATCTCGCAGCGAGGCGGAAGTCTCATGGTTTTTCTTGAGTTGCGGCGGGAACCTGGGTTATATTCTCGAGTTACGATGGGGATGGCCCTTCCACACACGTGTTTGTTTAGCGACGTCAGGACTCCTGCCTAGTTGCGAGGGACAACTTGGGATTCTCCTCGAGGCTTGGCAGGGCATTTGGGATGCCTCTCCAGCTGAGGCGTGAGACCAAGTGTCCCTTTCCACGTGCCACAGGAATCCTGGGACTCCTATCAAGTTTCACGAGGAGTCAGGCATCGTCTCCTTTGGAGGCGCGGATCTCCGCGTACCTCTGGAGTTAGCAAAGGATGTGAGGCCTCCGGTCGCGATGAGGTGGGGAACTAGGTCTTTCTCTGTGGTCTCCACAGGCGATTCAGACATCCTTTCATCTTGGGAGATGCAAGACGAGCCTGCATTCAAGTCACTGCAGGGATATCCGGCCTTATTTCGAGTCAGGGCATCGCGGTGTCCATTCCACTTGAGGCCACAAACTCAATGTCCCTCTCACATACCTAGAGCTGAGAGAAGCCTCCTCTTGAGGTGCTTGTGGTAAGGTGGTATTCCTCTGGAGTCGAAGCCAGGGAATAACCTGTCATCTCGAGTTGATTTTTGGTCCACGGAGCTCTTTTGTGTTGCTACAGTAACCTCAGGATCCCTCTAGCCTTGAAACAGTGTTCTTGGGGTTTCTCTGGAGTGCCATGAAGGAAATCAATGCTCCTTTCATGTGTGATGTGCAACACGGAATTGCTCTGCACGCAGTGCAGGGGAATCGGGCCTCATCTCGCGGCGAGGGGGAAGTCTCAGGGTTTTTCTCGAGTTGCGGCGGGAACCTGGGGTATATTCTCGAGTTACGACGGGGATGGCCCTTCCACACACGCGTTTGTTCAGCGACTTCAGGACTCCTGCCTAGTTGCGAGGGAAAACTCGGGATTCTCCTCGAGGCTTGGCAGGGCAATTGGGACGCCTCTCCAGCTGAGGTGGGAGACCAAGGTTCCCTTTCCACGTGCCACAGGAATCCTGGGACACCTATCAAGTTTCACGAGGAGTCAGGCATCGTCTTCTTTGGAGGCACTGATCTCCGCGTACCTCTGAAGTTTTCAAAGGATGTGAGGCCTCCGGTCGCGATGAGGTGGGGAACTAGGTCTTTCTCTGTGGTCTCCACAGGGGATTCAGACATCCTTTCGTCTTGGGAGATGCAAGACGGGCCTGCATTCAAGTCACTGCAGGGATATCCGGCCTTATTTCGTGTCAGGGCATCGCGGTGTCCATTCCATTTAAGCCCGCATAATCAGGGTCCCTCTCACATGCCTAGTGCTGAGAGAAGCCTCCTCTTGAGGTGCTTGTGGTAAGGTGGTATTCCTCTGGAGTCGAAGCCAGGGACTAACCTCTCATCTCGAGTTGATTTTTGGTCCACGGAGCTCTTTCGTGTGGCTACAATGACCTCAGGATCCCTCTAGCCTTGAAACAGTGTTCTTCGGGTTTCTCTGGAGTGCCATCAAGGAAATCAAGGCTCCTTTCATGTGTGATGTGCAACACGGAATTGCTCTGCACGCCGTGCAGGGGAATCGGGCCTCATCTCGCGGCGAGGGGGAAGTCTCATGGTTTTTCTCGAGTTGCGGCGGGAACCTGGGGTATATTCTCGAGTTACGACGGGGATGGCCCTTCCACCCACGTGTTTGTTCAGCAATGGCAGGACTCCTGCCTAGTTGCGAGGGACAATTCGGGATTCTCCTCGAGGCTTGGCAGGGCAATTGGGACGCCTCTCCAGATGAGGCGGGAGACCAAGGGTCCCTTTCCACGTGCCACAGGAATCCTGGGACTCCTATCAAGTTTCACGAGGAGTCAGGTATCGTCTCCTTTGGAGGCACTGATCTCCGCGTACCTCTGGAGTTTTCAAAGGATGTGAGGCCTCCGGTCGCCATGAGGTGGGGAACTAGGTCAATCTCTGTGGTCTCCACAGGGGATTCAGACATCCTTTCATCTTGGGAGATGCAAGTCGAGCCTGCATTCAAGTCACTGCAGGGATATCCGGCCTTATTTCGCGTCAGGGCATTGCGGTGTTCATTCCACTTGAGGCCGCAAAATCAGGGTCCCTCTCACATACCTAGAGCTGAGAGAAGCCTCCTCTTGTGGTGCTTGTGGTAAGGTTCCTCTGGAGTCGAAGCCAGGGACTAACCTCTCATCTCGAGTTGATTTTTGGTCCATGGAGCTCTTTCTTGTTGCTACAGTGACCTCAGGATGTCTCTAGCTTTGAAACAGTGTTCTTGGGGTTTCTCTGAAGTGCCATCAAGGAAATCAAGGCTCCTTTCGTGTGTGATGTGCAACACGGAATTGCTCTGCACGCAGTGCAGGGGAATCGGGCCTCATCTCGCGGCGAGGGGGAAGTCTCATGGTTTTTCTCGAGTTGCGGCGGGAACCTGGGGTATATTCTCGAGTTACGAAGGGGATGGCCCTTCCACCCACGTGTTTGTTCAGCGACGTCAGGACTCCTGCCTAGTTGCGAGGGACAACTCGGGATTCTACTCGAGGCTTGGCAGGGCAATTGGGACGCCTCTCCAGCTGAGGCGTGAGACCAAGGGTCCCTTTCCACGTGCCACAGGAATCCTGGGACTCCTATCAAGTTTCACGAGGAGTCAGGTATCATCTCCTTTGGAGGCACTGATCTCCGCATACCTCTGAAGTTTTCAAAGGATGTGAGGCCTCCGGTCGCGATGAGGTGGGGAACTAGGTCTTTCTCTGTGGTCTCCACAGGGGATTCAGACATCCTTTCTTCTTGGGAGATGCAAGACGAGCCTGCATTGAAGTCACTGCAGGGATATCCGGCCTTATTTCGAGTCAGGGCATCACGGTGTCCATTTCACTTGAGGCCGCAAACTCAGGGTCCCTCTCACATACCTAGAACTGAGAGAAGCCTCCTCTTGAGGTGCTTGTGGTAAGGTGGTGTTCCTCTGGAGTCGAAGCCAGGGACTAACCTCTCATCTCGAGTTGATTTTTGGTCCACGGAGCTCTTTCTTGTTGGTACAGTGACCTCAGGATGCCTCTAGCCTTGAAACAGTGTTCTTGGGGTTTCTCTGGAGTGCCATCAAGGAAATCAAGGCTCCTTTCATGTGTGATGTGCAAGAGGGAATTGCTCTGCACGCAGTGCAGGGGAATCGGGCCTCATCTCGCGGCGAGGGGAAAGTCGCATGGTTTTTCTTGAGTTGCGGCGGGAACCTGGGGTATATTCTCGAGTTACGACGGGGATGGCCCTTCCACCCACGTGTTTGTTCAGCGACGTCAGGATTCCTGCGTAGTTGCGAGGGACGAATCGGGATTTTCTTCGAGGCTTGGCAGGGCAATTGGGACGCATCTCCAGCTGAGGCGGGAGACCATGTGTCCCTTTCCACGTGCCACAGGAATCCTGGGACTCCTATCAAGTTTCACGAGGAGTCAGGCATCGTCTCCTTGGGAGGCACTGATCTCCGCGTACCTCTGGAGTTTTCAAAGGATGTGTGGCCTCCGGTCGCGATGAAGTGGGCAACTAGGTCATTCTCTGTGGTCTCCACAGGGGATTCAGACATCCTTCATCTTGGGAGATGCAAGACGAGCCTGGATTCAAGTCACTGCAGGGATATCCGGCCTTATTTCGCGTCAGCGCATCGCGGTGTCCATTCCACTTGAGGCCACAAAATCAGGGTCCCTCTCACATAGCTAGAGCTGAGAGAAGCCTCCTCTTGAGGTGATGGGGTAAGGTGGTATTCCACTGGAGTCGAAGCCAGGGACTAACCTCTCATCTCGAGTTGATTTTTGGTCCACGGAGCTCTTTCCTGTTGCTACAGTGACCTCAGGATCCCTGTAGCCTTGAAACAGTGTTCTTGGGGTTTCTCTGGAGTGCCATCAAGGAAATCAAGGCTCCTTTCATGTGTGATGTGCAACACGGAATTGCTCTGCACGCAGTGCAGGGGAATCGGGCCTCATCTCACGGCGAGGGGGAAGTCTCATGGTTTTTCTCCAGTTGCGGCGGGAACCTGGGGTATATTCTCGAGTTACGACGGGGATGGCCCTTCCACACACGTGCTTGTTCAGCGACGGCAGGACTCCTGCCTAGTTGCGAGGGAAAACTCGGGATTCTCCTCGAGGCTTGGCAGGGCAATTGGGACGCCTCTCCAGCTGAGACTGGAGACCAAGGGTCCCTTTCCACGTGCCACAGGAATCTTGGGACTCCTATCAAGTTTGACGAGGAGTCAGGCATCGTCTCCTTTGGAGGCACTGATCTCCGCGTACCTCTGGAGTTTTCAAAGGATGTGTGGCCTCCGGTCGCGATGAGGTGGGGAACTAGGTCTTTCTCTGTGGTCTCCACAGGGGATTCAGACATCCTTTCGTCTTGGGAGATGCAAGACGAGCCTGCATTGAAGTCACTGCAGGGATATCCGGCCTTATTTCGAGTCAGGGCATCACGGTGTCCATTTCACTTGAGGCCGCAAACTCAGGGTCCCTCTCACATACCTAGAACTGAGAGAAGCCTCCTCTTGAGGTGCTTGTGGTAAGGTGGTGTTCCTCTGGAGTCGAAGCCAGGGACTAACCTCTCATCTCGAGTTGATTTTTTGTCCACGGAGCTCTTTCTTGTTGGTACAGTGACCTCAGGATGCCTCTAGCCTTGAAACAGTGTTCTTGGGGTTTCTCTGGAGTGCCATCAAGGAAATCAAGGCTCCTTTCATGTGTGATGTGCAAGAGGGAATTGCTCTGCACGCAGTGCAGGGGAATCGGGCCTCATCTCGCGGCGAGGGGAAAGTCGCATGGTTTTTCTTGAGTTGCGGCGGGAACCTGGGGTATATTCTCGAGTTATGACGGGTATGGCCCTTCCACACAAGTGTTTTTTCAGCGACGTCAGGACTCCTGCCTAGTTGCGAGGGACAACTCGGAATTCTCCTCGAGGCTTGGCAGGGCAATTGGGACGCCTCTCCAGCTGAGGAGGGAGACCAAGGGTCCCTTTCCACGTGCCACAGGAATCCTGGGACTCCTATCAAGTTTCACGAGGAGTCAGGCATCGTCTCCTTGGGAGGCACTGATCTCCGCGTACCTCTGGAGTTTTCAAAGGATGTGTGGCCTCCGGTCGCGATGAAGTGGGCAACTAGGTCATTCTCTGTGGTCTCCACAGGGGATTCAGACATCCTTCATCTTGGGAGATGCAAGACGAGCCTGGATTCAAGTCACTGCAGGGATATCCGGCCTTATTTCGCGTCAGCGCATCGCGGTGTCCATTCCACTTGAGGCCACAAAATCAGGGTCCCTCTCACATAGCTAGAGCTGAGAGAAGCCTCCTCTTGAGGTGATGGGGTAAGGTGGTATTCCACTGGAGTCGAAGCCAGGGACTAACCTCTCATATCGAGTTGATTTTTGGTCCACGGAGCTCTTTCCTGTTGCTACAGTGACCTCAGGATCCCTGTAGCCTTGAAACAGTGTTCTTGGGGTTTCTCTGGAGTGCCATCAAGGAAATCAAGGCTCCTTTCATGTGTGATGTGCAACACGGAATTGCTCTGCACGCAGTGCAGGGGAATCGGGCCTCATCTCACGGCGAGGGGGAAGTCTCATGGTTTTTCTCCAGTTGCGGCGGGAACCTGGGGTATATTCTCGAGTTACGACGGGGATGGCCCTTCCACACACGTGCTTGTTCAGCGACGGCAGGACTCCTGCCTAGTTGCGAGGGAAAACTCGGGATTCTCCTCGAGGCTTGGCAGGGCAATTGGGACGCCTCTCCAGCTGAGACTGGAGACCAAGGGTCCCTTTCCACGTGCCACAGGAATCTTGGGACTCCTATCAAGTTTGACGAGGAGTCAGGCATCGTCTCCTTTGGAGGCACTGATCTCCGCGTACCTCTGGAGTTTTCAAAGGATGTGTGGCCTCCGGTCGCGATGAGGTGGGGAACTAGGTCTTTCTCTGTGGTCTCCACAGGGGATTCAGACATCCTTTCGTCTTGGGAGATGCAAGACGAGCCTGCATTGAAGTCACTGCAGGGATATCCGGCCTTATTTCGAGTCAGGGCATCACGGTGTCCATTTCACTTGAGGCCGCAAACTCAGGGTCCCTCTCACATACCTAGAACTGAGAGAAGCCTCCTCTTGAGGTGCTTGTGGTAAGGTGGTGTTCCTCTGGAGTCGAAGCCAGGGACTAACCTCTCATCTCGAGTTGATTTTTGGTCCACGGAGCTCTTTCTTGTTGGTACAGTGACCTCAGGATGCCTCTAGCCTTGAAACAGTGTTCTTGGGGTTTCTCTGGAGTGCCATCAAGGAAATCAAGGCTCCTTTCATGTGTGATGTGCAAGAGGGAATTGCTCTGCACGCAGTGCAGGGGAATCGGGCCTCATCTCGCGGCGAGGGGAAAGTCGCATGGTTTTTCTTGAGTTGCGGCGGGAACCTGGGGTATATTCTCGAGTTATGACGGGTATGGCCCTTCCACACAAGTGTTTTTTCAGCGACGTCAGGACTCCTGCCTAGTTGCGAGGGACAACTCGGAATTCTCCTCGAGGCTTGGCAGGGCAATTGGGACGCCTCTCCAGCTGAGGAGGGAGACCAAGGGTCCCTTTCCACGTGCCACAGGAATCCTGGGACTCCTATCAAGTTTCACGAGGAGTCAGGCATCGTCTCCTTGGGAGGCACTGATCTCCGCGTACCTCTGGAGTTTTCAAAGGATGTGTGGCCTCCGGTCGCGATGAAGTGGGCAACTAGGTCATTCTCTGTGGTCTCCACAGGGGATTCAGACATCCTTCATCTTGGGAGATGCAAGACGAGCCTGGATTCAAGTCACTGCAGGGATATCCGGCCTTATTTCGCGTCAGCGCATCGCGGTGTCCATTCCACTTGAGGCCACAAAATCAGGGTCCCTCTCACATAGCTAGAGCTGAGAGAAGCCTCCTCTTGAGGTGATGGGGTAAGGTGGTATTCCACTGGAGTCGAAGCCAGGGACTAACCTCTCATCTCGAGTTGATTTTTGGTCCACGGAGCTCTTTCCTGTTGCTACAGTGACCTCAGGATCCCTGTAGCCTTGAAACAGTGTTCTTGGGGTTTCTCTGGAGTGCCATCAAGGAAATCAAGGCTCCTTTCATGTGTGATGTGCAACACGGAATTGCTCTGCACGCAGTGCAGGGGAATCGGGCCTCATCTCACGGCGAGGGGGAAGTCTCATGGTTTTTCTCCAGTTGCGGCGGGAACCTGGGGTATATTCTCGAGTTACGACGGGGATGGCCCTTCCACACACGTGCTTGTTCAGCGACGGCAGGACTCCTGCCTAGTTGCGAGGGAAAACTCGGGATTCTCCTCGAGGCTTGGCAGGGCAATTGGGACGCCTCTCCAGCTGAGACTGGAGACCAAGGGTCCCTTTCCACGTGCCACAGGAATCTTGGGACTCCTATCAAGTTTGACGAGGAGTCAGGCATCGTCTCCTTTGGAGGCACTGATCTCCGCGTACCTCTGGAGTTTTCAAAGGATGTGTGGCCTCCGGTCGCGATGAGGTGGGGAACTAGGTCTTTATCTGTGGTCTCCACAGGGGATTCAGACATCCTTTCGTCTTGGGAGATGGAAGACGAGCCTGCATTCAAGTCACTGCAGGGATATCCGGCCTTATTTCGCATCAGGGCATCGCGGTGTCCATTCCACTTGAGGCCGCAAACTAGGGTCCCTCTCACTTACCTAGAGCTGAGAGAAGCCTCCTCTTGAGGTGCTTGTGGTAAGGTTCCTCTGAAGTCGAAGCCAGGGACTAACCTCTCATCTCGAGTTGATTTTTGGTCGATGGAGCTCTTTCGTGTTGCTACAGTGACCTCAGGATCCCTCTAGCCTTGAAACAGTGTTCTTGGGGTTTCTCTGGAGTGCCATCAAGGAAATCAAGGCTCCTTTCATGTGTGATGTGCAACACGGAATTGCTCTGCACGCAGTGCAGGGGAATCGGTCCTCATCTCGCGGCGAGAGGGAAGTCTCATGGTTTTTCTCGAGTTGCAGCGGGAACCTGGGCTATATTCTCGAGTTACGACGGGGATGGCCCTTCCACACACGTGTTTGTTCAGCGACGTCAGGACTCCTGCCTAGTTGCGAGGGACAACTCGGGATTCTCCTCGAGGCTTGGCAGGGCAATTGGGACGCCTCTCCAGCTGAGGCGGGAGACCAAGGGTCCCTTTCCACGTGCCACAGGAATCCTGGGACTCCTATCAAGTTTGACGAGGAGTCAGGCATCGTCTTCTTTGGAGGCGCTGATCTCCGCGTACCTCTGGAGTTTTCAAAGGATGTGAGGCCTCCGGTCGCGATGAGGTGGGGAACTAGGTCTTTCTCTGTGGTCTCCACCGGGGATTCAGACATCCTTTCGTCTTGGGAGGTGCAAGACGAGCCTGCATTGAAGTCACTGCAGGGATATCCGGCCTTATTTCGAACCAGGGCATCGCGGTGTCCATTCCACTTGAGGCCGCAAACTCAGGGGCCCTCTCACATACCTAGAGCTGAGAGAAGCCTTCTCTTGAGGTGCTTGTGGTAAGGTGGTGTTCCTCTGGAGTCGAGCCAGGGACTAACCTCTCATCTCGAGTTGATTTTTGGTCCACGGAGCTCTTTCTTGTTGGTACAGTGACCTCAGGATCCCTCTAGCCTTGATACAGTGTTCTTGGGGTTTCTCTGGAGTGCCATCAAGGAAATCAAGGCTCCTTTCATGTGTGATGTGCAACCCGGAATTGCTCTGCACACAGTGCAGGGGAATCGGGCCTCATCTCGCGGCGAGGGGGAAGTCTCATGGTTTTTCTCGAGTTGCGGCGGGAACCTGGGGTATATTCTCGAGTTACGACGGGGATGGCCCTTCCACACACGTGTTTGTTCAGCGACGTCAGGACTCCTGCCTAGTTGCGAGGGACAACTCGGGATTCTCCTCGAGGCTTGGCAGGGCAATTGGGACGCCTCTCCAGCTGAGGCGGGAGACCAAGTGTTCCTTTCCACGTGCCACAGGAATCCTGGACTCCTAAAAAGGTTCACGAGGAGTCAGGCATCGTCTCCTTTGGAGGCACTGATCTCCGCGTACTTCTGGAGTTTTCAAATGATGTGAGGCCTCCGGTCGCGATGAGCTGGGGAACTAGGTCTTTCTCTGTGGTCTCCACAGGGGATTCAGACATCCTTTCGTCTTGGGAGATGCAAGATGAGCCTGCATTCAAGTCACTGCAGGGATATCCGGCCTTATTTCGCATCAGGGCAAAGCGGTGTCCATTCCACTTGAGGCCGCAAACTAGGGTCCCTCTCACATACCTAGAGCTGAGAGAAGCCTCCTCTTGAGGTGCTTGTGGTAAGGTTCCTCTGAAGTCGAAGCCAGGGACTAACCTCTCATCTCGAGTTGATTTTTGGTCCTCGGAGCTCTTTCGTTTTGCTAGAGTGACCTCAGGATCCCGTTAGCCTTGAAACAGTGTTCTTGTTGTTTCTCTGGAGTGCCATGAAGGAAATCAAGGCTCCTTTCATGTGTGATGTGCAACACGGAATTGCTCTGCACGCAGTGCAGGGGAATCGGGCCTCATCTCGCGGCGAGGGGGAAGTCTCATGGTTTTTCTCGAGTTGCGGCGAGTTCCTGGGGTATATTCTCGAGTTATGATGGGGATGGCCCTTCCACCCACGTGTTTATTCAGCGACGTCAGGACTTCTGCCTAGTTGCGAGGGACAACTCGGGATTCTCCTCGAGGCTTGGCAGGGCAATTGGGACGCCTCTCCAGCTGAGGCGGGAGACCAAGGGTCCCTTTCCAAGTGCCACAAGAATCCTGGGACTCCTATCAAGTTTCACGAGGAGTCAGGCATCGTCTCCTTTGGAGGCACTGATCTCCGCGTACCTCTGGAGTTTTCAAAGGATGTGAGGCCTCCGGTCGCGATGAGCTGGGGAACTAGGTCTTTCTCTGTTGTCTCCACAGGGGATTCAGACATCCTTTCGAATTGGGAGATGGAAAACGAACCTGCATTCAAGTCACTGCAGGGATATCCGGCCTTATTTCGAGTCAGGGCATCGCGGTGTACATTCCACTTGAGGCCGCAAACTCAGGGTCCCTCTCACATAGCTAGAGCTGAGAGAAGCCTCCTCTTGAGGTGCTTGTGGTAAGGTGGTATTCCTCTGGAGTCGAAGCCAGGGGCTAACCTCTCATCTCGAGTTGATTCTTGGTCCACGGAGCTCTTTCTTGTGGCTACAGTGACCTCAGGATCCCTCTAGCCTTGAAACAGTGTTCCGCGGGTTTCTCTGTAGTGCCATCAAGGAAATCAAGTCTCCTTTCATGTGTGATGTGCAACACGGAATTGCTCTGCACGCAGTGCAGGGGCATCGTGCCTCATCTCGCGGCGAGGGGGAAGTCTCATGGTTTTTCTCGAGTTGCGGCGGGAACCTTGGGTATATTCTCGAGTTACGACGGGGATGGCCCTTCCACCCACGTGTTTGTTCAGCAACGTCAGGACTCCTGCCTAGTTGCGAGGGACAACTCGGGATTCTCCTTGAGGCTTGGCAGGGCAACTGGGACGCCTCTCCAGCTGAGGCGGGAGACCAAGGGTCCCTTTCCACGTGCCACAGGAATCCTGGGACTCCTATCATGTTTCACGAAAAGTCAGGCATCCTCTCCTTTGGAGGCACTGATCTCCGCGTACCTCTGGAGTTTTCAAAGGATGTGAGGCCTCCGGTCGCGATGAGGTGGGGAACTAGGTCTTTCTCTGTGGTCTCCACAGGGGATTCAGACATCCTTTCGTCTTGGGAGATGCAAGACGAGCCTGCATTCAAGTCACTGCAGGGATATCCGGCCTTATTTCGAGTCAGGGCATCGCGGTGTCCATTCCACTTGAGGCCGCAAACTCAGGGTCCCTCTCACATACTTAGAGCTGAGAGAATCCTCCTGTTGAGGTGCTTGTGGTTAGGTGGTATTCCTCTGGAGTCGAAACCAGTGACTAACCTCTCATCTCGAGTTGATTTTTGGTCCACGGAGCTCTTTCGTGTTGCTACAGTGACCTCAGGATCCCTCTAGCCTTGAAACAGTGTTCTTGGGGTTTCTCTGGAGTGCCATCAAGGAAATCAACCCTCCTTTCATGTGTGATGTGCAACACGGAATTGCTCTGCACGCAGTGCAGGGGAATCGGGCCTCATCTCGCGGCGAGGGGGAAGGCTCATGGTTTTTCTCGAGTTGCGGCGGGAACCTGGGGTATATTCTCGAGTTACGACGGGGATGGCCCTTCCACACACGTGTTTCTTCAGCGACTTCAGGACTCCTGCCTAGTTGCGAGGGACAACTCGGGATTCTCCTCGAGGCTTGGCAGGGCAATTGGGACGCCTCTCCAGCTGAGGCGGGAGACTAAGGGTCCCTTTCCACGTGCCACAGGAATCCTGGGACTCCTATCAAGTTTCACGAGGAGTCAGGCATCGTCTCCTTTGGAGGCACTGATCTCCGCGTACCTCTGGAGTATTCAAAGTATGTGAGGCCTACGGTCGCGATGAGGTGGGGAACTAGGTCTTTCTCTGTGGTCTCCACAGGGGATTCAGACATCCTTTCCTCTTGGGAGATGCAAGACGAGCCTGCATTCAAGTCACTGCAGGGATATCCGGCCTTATTTCGAGTCAGGGCATCGCGGTGTCCATTCCACTTGAGGCCGCAAACTCAGGGTCCCTCTCACATACCTAGAGCTGAGAGAAGCCTCCTCTTGAGGTGCTTGTGGTAAGGTGGTATTCCTCTGGAGTCGAAGCCAGGGACTAACCTCTCATCTCGAGTTGATTTTTGGTCCACGGAGCTCTTTCGTGTTGCTACAGTGACCTCAGGATCCCTCTAGCCTTGAAACAGTGTTCTTGGGGTTTCTCTGGAGTGCCATCAAGGAAATCAACGCTCCTTTCATGTGTGATGTGCAACACGGAATTGCTCTGCACGCAGTGCAGGGGAATCGGGCCTCATCTCGCGGCGAGGGGGAAGTCTCATGGTTTTTCTCGAGTTGCGGCGAGTTCCTGGGGTATATTCTCGAGTTATGATGGGGATGGCCCTTCCACCCACGTGTTTATTCAGCGACGTCAGGACTTCTGCCTAGTTGCGAGGGACAACTCGGGATTCTCCTCGAGGCTTGGCAGGGCAATTGGGACGCCTCTCCAGCTGAGGCGGGAGACCAAGGGTCCCTTTCCAAGTGCCACAAGAATCCTGGGACTCCTATCAAGTTTCACGAGGAGTCAGGCATCGTCTCCTTTGGAGGCACTGATCTCCGCGTACCTCTGGAGTTTTCAAAGGATGTGAGGCCTCCGGTCGCGATGAGCTGGGGAACTAGGTCTTTCTCTGTTGTCTCCACAGGGGATTCAGACATCCTTTCGAATTGGGAGATGGAAAACGAACCTGCATTCAAGTCACTGCAGGGATATCCGGCCTTATTTCGAGTCAGGGCATCGCGGTGTACATTCCACTTGAGGCCGCAAACTCAGGGTCCCTCTCACATAGCTAGAGCTGAGAGAAGCCTCCTCTTGAGGTGCTTGTGGTAAGGTGGTATTCCTCTGGAGTCGAAGCCAGGGGCTAACCTCTCATCTCGAGTTGATTCTTGGTCCACGGAGCTCTTTCTTGTGGCTACAGTGACCTCAGGATCCCTCTAGCCTTGAAACAGTGTTCCGCGGGTTTCTCTGTAGTGCCATCAAGGAAATCAAGTCTCCTTTCATGTGTGATGTGCAACACGGAATTGCTCTGCACGCAGTGCAGGGGCATCGTGCCTCATCTCGCGGCGAGGGGGAAGTCTCATGGTTTTTCTCGAGTTGCGGCGGGAACCTTGGGTATATTCTCGAGTTACGACGGGGATGGCCCTTCCACCCACGTGTTTGTTCAGCAACGTCAGGACTCCTGCCTAGTTGCGAGGGACAACTCGGGATTCTCCTTGAGGCTTGGCAGGGCAACTGGGACGCCTCTCCAGCTGAGGCGGGAGACCAAGGGTCCCTTTCCACGTGCCACAGGAATCCTGGGACTCCTATCATGTTTCACGAAAAGTCAGGCATCCTCTCCTTTGGAGGCACTGATCTCCGCGTACCTCTGGAGTTTTCAAAGGATGTGAGGCCTCCGGTCGCGATGAGGTGGGGAACTAGGTCTTTCTCTGTGGTCTCCACAGGGGATTCAGACATCCTTTCGTCTTGGGAGATGCAAGACGAGCCTGCATTCAAGTCACTGCAGGGATATCCGGCCTTATTTCGAGTCAGGGCATCGCGGTGTCCATTCCACTTGAGGCCGCAAACTCAGGGTCCCTCTCACATACCTAGAGCTGAGAGAAGCCTCCTCTTGAGGTGCTTGTGGTAAGGTGGTATTCCTCTGGAGTCGAAGCCAGGGACTAACCTCTCATCTCGAGTTGATTTTTGGTCCACGGAGCTCTTTCGTGTTGCTACAGTGACCTCAGGATCCCTCTAGCCTTGAAACAGTGTTCTTGGGGTTTCTCTGGAGTGCCATCAAGGAAATCAACGCTCCTTTCATGTGTGATGTGCAACACGGAATTGCTCTGCACGCAGTGCAGGGGAATCGGGCCTCATCTCGCGGCGAGGGGGAAGTCTCATGGTTTTTCTCGAGTTGCGGCGAGTTCCTGGGGTATATTCTCGAGTTATGATGGGGATGGCCCTTCCACCCACGTGTTTATTCAGCGACGTCAGGACTTCTGCCTAGTTGCGAGGGACAACTCGGGATTCTCCTCGAGGCTTGGCAGGGCAATTGGGACGCCTCTCCAGCTGAGGCGGGAGACCAAGGGTCCCTTTCCAAGTGCCACAAGAATCCTGGGACTCCTATCAAGTTTCACGAGGAGTCAGGCATCGTCTCCTTTGGAGGCACTGATCTCCGCGTACCTCTGGAGTTTTCAAAGGATGTGAGGCCTCCGGTCGCGATGAGCTGGGGAACTAGGTCTTTCTCTGTTGTCTCCACAGGGGATTCAGACATCCTTTCGAATTGGGAGATGGAAAACGAACCTGCATTCAAGTCACTGCAGGGATATCCGGCCTTATTTCGAGTCAGGGCATCGCGGTGTACATTCCACTTGAGGCCGCAAACTCAGGGTCCCTCTCACATAGCTAGAGCTGAGAGAAGCCTCCTCTTGAGGTGCTTGTGGTAAGGTGGTATTCCTCTGGAGTCGAAGCCAGGGGCTAACCTCTCATCTCGAGTTGATTCTTGGTCCACGGAGCTCTTTCTTGTGGCTACAGTGACCTCAGGATCCCTCTAGCCTTGAAACAGTGTTCCGCGGGTTTCTCTGTAGTGCCATCAAGGAAATCAAGTCTCCTTTCATGTGTGATGTGCAACACGGAATTGCTCTGCACGCAGTGCAGGGGCATCGTGCCTCATCTCGCGGCGAGGGGGAAGTCTCATGGTTTTTCTCGAGTTGCGGCGGGAACCTTGGGTATATTCTCGAGTTACGACGGGGATGGCCCTTCCACCCACGTGTTTGTTCAGCAACGTCAGGACTCCTGCCTAGTTGCGAGGGACAACTCGGGATTCTCCTTGAGGCTTGGCAGGGCAACTGGGACGCCTCTCCAGCTGAGGCGGGAGACCAAGGGTCCCTTTCCACGTGCCACAGGAATCCTGGGACTCCTATCATGTTTCACGAAAAGTCAGGCATCCTCTCCTTTGGAGGCACTGATCTCCGCGTACCTCTGGAGTTTTCAAAGGATGTGAGGCCTCCGGTCGCGATGAGGTGGGGAACTAGGTCTTTCTCTGTGGTCTCCACAGGGGATTCAGACATCCTTTCGTCTTGGGAGATGCAAGACGAGCCTGCATTCAAGTCACTGCAGGGATATCCGGCCTTATTTCGAGTCAGGGCATCGCGGTGTCCATTCCACTTGAGGCCGCAAACTCAGGGTCCCTCTCACATACTTAGAGCTGAGAGAATCCTCCTGTTGAGGTGCTTGTGGTTAGGTGGTATTCCTCTGGAGTCGAAACCAGTGACTAACCTCTCATCTCGAGTTGATTTTTGGTCCACGGAGCTCTTTCGTGTTGCTACAGTGACCTCAGGATCCCTCTAGCCTTGAAACAGTGTTCTTGGGGTTTCTCTGGAGTGCCATCAAGGAAATCAACCCTCCTTTCATGTGTGATGTGCAACACGGAATTGCTCTGCACGCAGTGCAGGGGAATCGGGCCTCATCTCGCGGCGAGGGGGAAGGCTCATGGTTTTTCTCGAGTTGCGGCGGGAACCTGGGGTATATTCTCGAGTTACGACGGGGATGGCCCTTCCACACACGTGTTTCTTCAGCGACTTCAGGACTCCTGCCTAGTTGCGAGGGACAACTCGGGATTCTCCTCGAGGCTTGGCAGGGCAATTGGGACGCCTCTCCAGCTGAGGCGGGAGACTAAGGGTCCCTTTCCACGTGCCACAGGAATCCTGGGACTCCTATCAAGTTTCACGAGGAGTCAGGCATCGTCTCCTTTGGAGGCACTGATCTCCGCGTACCTCTGGAGTATTCAAAGTATGTGAGGCCTACGGTCGCGATGAGGTGGGGAACTAGGTCTTTCTCTGTGGTCTCCACAGGGGATTCAGACATCCTTTCCTCTTGGGAGATGCAAGACGAGCCTGCATTCAAGTCACTGCAGGGATATCCGGCCTTATTTCGAGTCAGGGCATCGCGGTGTCCATTCCACTTGAGGCCGCAAACTCAGGGTCCCTCTCACATACCTAGAGCTGAGAGAAGCCTCCTCTTGAGGTGCTTGTGGTAAGGTGGTATTCCTCTGGAGTCGAAGCCAGGGACTAACCTCTCATCTCGAGTTGATTTTTGGTCCACGGAGCTCTTTCGTGTTGCTACAGTGACCTCAGTTTCCCTCTAGCCTTGAAACAGTGTTCATGGGGTTTCTCTGGAGTGCCATCAAGGAAATCAACGCTCCTTTCATGTGTGATGTGCAACACGGAATTGCTCTGCACGCAGTGCAGGGGAATCGGGCCTCATCTCGCGGCGAGGGGGAAGTCTCATGGTTTTTCTCGAGTTGCGGCGGGAATCTGGAGTATATTCTCGAGTTACCACGTGGATGGCCCTTCCACCCACGTGTTTGTTCAGCGACATCAGGACTCCTGCCTAGTTGTGAGGGACAACTCGGGATTCTCCTCGAGGCTTGGCAGGGCTTTGGGACGCCTCTCCAGCTGAGGCGGGAGACCAAGGGTCCCTTTCTACGTGCCACAGGAATCCTGGGACTCCTATCAAGTTTCACGAGGAGTCAGGCATCGTCTCCTTTGGAGGCACTGATCTCCGCGTACCTCTGGAGTATTCAAAGTATGTGAGGCCTCCGGTCACGATGAGCTGGGGAACTAGGTCTTTCTCTGTGGTCTCCACAGGGGATTCAGACATCCTTTCGTCTTGGGAGATGCAAGACGAGCCTGCATTCAAGTCACTGCAGGGATATCCGGCCTTATTTCGAGTCAGGGCATCGCGGTGTCCATTCCACTTGAGGCCGCAAACTCAGGGTATCTCTCACATAGCTAGAGCTGAGAGAAGCCTCCTCTTGAGGTGCTTGTGGTAAGGTGGTATTCCTCTGGAGTCGAAGCCAGGGACTAACCTCTCATCTCGAGTTGATTTTTGATCCACGGAGCTCTTTCGTGTTGCTACAGTGACGTCAGGATCCCTCTAGCCTTGAAACAGTGTTCTTGGGGTTTCTCTGGAGTGCCTTCAAAGAAATCAAGGCTCCTTTCATGTGTGATGTGCAACACGGAATTGCTCTGCACGCAGTGCAGGGGAATCGGGCCTCATCTCGCGGCGAGGGGGAAGTCTCATGGTTTTTCTCGAGTTGCGGCGGGAACCTGGGCTATATTCTCGAGTTACGACGGGGATGGCCCTTCCACACACGTGTTTCTTCAGCGACGTCAGGACTCATTCCTAGTTGCGAGGGACAACTCGGGATTCTCCTCGAGGCTTGGCAGGGCAATTGGGACGCCTCTCCAGCTGAGGCGGGAGACCAAGGGTCCCTTTCCACGTGCCACAGGAATCCTGGGACTCCTAAGAAGTTTCACGAGGAGTCAGGCATCGTTTCCTTTGGAGGCACTGATCTCCGCGTAACTCTGGAGTTTTCAAAGGATGTGAGGCCTCCGGTCGCGATGAGGTGGGGAACTAGGTCTTTCTCTGTGGTCTCCACAGGGGATTCAGACATCCTTTCGTCTTGGGAGATGCAAGACGAGTCTGCATTCAAGTCACTGCAGGGATATCAGGCCTTATTTCGAGTCAGGGCATCACGGTGTCCTTTCCACTTGAGGCCGCAAACTCAGGGTCCCTCTCACCTACCTAGAGCTGAGAGAAGCCTCCTCTTGAGGTGCTTGTGGTAAGTTGGTATTCCTCTGGAGTCGAAGCCAGGAACAAACCTCTCATCTCGAGTTGATTCTTGGTCCACGGAGTTCTTTCGTGTTGCTACAGTGACCTCTGGATCCCTCTAGCCTTGAAACAGTGTTCTTGGGGTTTCTCTGGAGTGCCATCAAGGAAATCAAGGCTCCTTTCATGTGTGATGTGCAACACGGAATTGCTCTGCACGCAGTGCAGGGGAATCGGGCCTCATCTCGCGGCGAGGGGGAAGGCTCATGGTTTTTCTCGAGTTGCGGCGGGAACCTGGGGTATATTCTCGAGTTACGACGGGGATGGCCCTTCCACACACGTGTTTCTTCAGCGACTTCAGGACTCCTGCCTAGTTGCGAGGGACAACTCGGGATTCGCCTCGAGGCTTGGCAGGGCAATTGGGACGCCTCTCCAGCTGAGGCGGGAGACCAAGGGTCCCTTTTCACGAGCCACAGGAATCCTGGGACTCCTATCAAGTTTCACGAGGAGTCAGACATCGTCTCCTTTGGAGGCACTGATCTCCGCGTACCTCTGGAGTTTTCAAAGGATGTGAGTCCTCCGGTCGCGATGAGGTGGGGAACTAGGTCTTTCTCTGTGGTCTCCACAGGGGATTCAGACATCCTTTCGTCTTGGGAGATGCAAGACGAGCCTGCATTCAAGTCACTGCAGGGATATCCGGCCTTATTTTGAGCCAGGGCATCGCGGTGTCCATTCCACTTGAGGCCACAAAATCAGGGTCCCTCTCACATAGCTAGAGCTGAGAGAAGCCTCCTCTTGAGGTGCTTGTGGTAAGGTGGTATTCCTCTGGAGTCGAAGCCAGGGACTAACCTCTCATCTTGAGTTGATTTTTGGTCCACGGAGCTCTTTCGTGTTGCTACAGTGACCTCAGGATCCCTCTAGCCTTGAAACAGTGGTCTTGTGGTTTCTCTGGAGTGCCATCAAGGAAATCAAGGCTCCTTTCATGTTTGATGTGCAACACGGAATTGCTCTGCATGCAGCGCAGGGGAATCAGGCCTCATCTCACGGCAAGGGGGAAGTCTCATGGTATTTCTCGAGTTGCGGCGGGTACCTGGGGTATATTCTCAAGTTATGATGGGGATGGCCCTTCCACCCACGTGTTTCTTCAGCGACGTCAGGACTTCTGCCTAGTTGCGAGGGACAACTCGTTATTCTCCTCGAGGCTTGGCAGGGCAATTGGGACGCCTCTCCAGCTGAGGCGGGAGACCAAGGGTCCCTTTCCACGTGCCACAGGAATCCTGGGACTCCTATCAAGTTTCACGAGGAGTCACGCATCGTCTCCTTTGGAGGCACTGATCTCCGCGTACCTCTGGAGTTTTCAAAGGATGTGAGGCCTCCGGTCGCGATGAGGTGGGGAACTAGGTCTTTCTCTGTTGTCTCCACAGGGGATTCAGACATCCTTTCGAATTGGGAGATGCAAAACGAGCCTGCATTCAAGTCACTGCAGGGATATCCGGCCTTATTTCAAGTCAGGGCATCGCGGTGTCCATTCCACTAGAGGCCGCAAACTCAGGGTCCCTCTCACATACCTAGAGCTGAGAGAAGCCTCCTCTTGAGGTGCTTGTGGTAAGGTGGTATTCCTCTGGAGTCAAAGCCAGGGACTAACCTCTCATCTCGAGTTGATTTTTGGTCCACGGAGCTCTTTCGTGTTGCTACAGTGACCTCAGGATTCCTCTAGCCTTGAAACAGTGTTCTTGGGGTTTCTCTGGAGTGCCATCAAGGAAATCAAGGCTCCTTTCATGTGTGATGTGCAACACGGAATTGCTCTGCACGCAGTGCAGGGGAATCGGGCCTCATCTCGCGGCGAGGAGGAAGTCCCATGGTTTTTCTCGAGTTGCGGCGGGAACCTGGGGTATATTCTCGAGTTACGACGGGGATGTCCCTTCCACACACGTGTTTGTTCAGCGACGTCAGGACTCCTGCCTAGTTGCGAGGGACAACTCGGGATTCTCCTCGTGGCTTGGCAGGGCAATTGGGATGCCTCTCCAGCTGAGGCTGGAGACCAAGGGTCCCTTTCCACGTGCCACCGGAATCCTGGGACTCCGATTAAGTTTCATGAGGAGTCAGCTATCGTCTCCTTTGGAGGCACTGATCTCCGCGTACCTCTGGAGTAGTCAAAGGATGTGAGGCCTCCGGTCGCGATGAGGTGGGGAACTAGGTCTTTCTCTGTGGTCTCCACAGGGGATTCAGACATCCTTTCATCTTGGGAGATGCAAGACGAGCCTGCATTCAAGTCACTGCAGGGATATCCGGCCTTATTTCGAGTCAGGGCATCGCGGTGTCCATTCCACTTGAGGCCGCAAACTCAGGGTCCCTCTCACATACCTAGAGCTGAGAGAAGCCTCCTCTTGAGGTGTTGTCGTAAGGTGGTATTCCTCTGGCGTCGAAGCAAGGGACTAACCTCTCATCTCGAGTTGATTTGTGGTCCACGGAGCTCTTTTGTGTTGCTACAGTGACCTCAGGATCCCTCTAGCCTTGAAACAGTGTTCTTGGGGTTTCTCTGGAGTGCCATGAAGGAAATCAAGGCTCCTTTCATGTGTGATGTGCAACGCGGAATTACTCTGCACGCAGTGTAGGTGAATCGGGCCTCATCTCGCGGCGAGGGGGAAGTCTCATGGTTTTTCTCGAGTTGCGGCGGAAACCTGGGCTATATTCTCGAGTTACGATGGGGATGGCCCTTCCACACACGTGTTTGTTCAGCGACGGCAGGACTCCTGCCTAGTTGCGAGGGACAACTCGGGATTCTCCTCGAGGCTTTGCAGGGAAATTGGGACGCCTCTCCAGCTGAGGCGTGAGACCAAGTGTCCCTTTCCACGTGCCACAGGAATCCTGGGACTCCTATCAAGTTTGACGAGGAGTCAGGCATCGTCTCCTTTGGAGGCACTGATCTCCGCGTACCTCTGGAGTTTTCAAAGGATGTGAGGCCTCCGCTCGTGATGAGGTGGGGAACTAGGTCTTTTTCTGTGGTCTCCACTGGGGATTCAGACATCCTTTCGTCTTGGGAGATGCAAGACGAGCCTGCATTCAAGTCACAGCAGGGATATCCGGCCTTATTTCGAGTCAGGGCACCACGGTGTCCATTCCACTTGAGGCCGCAAACTCAGGGTCCCTCTAAGATACCTAGAGCTGAGAGAAGCCTCCTCTTGAGGTGCTTGTGGTAAGGTGGTATTCCCCTGGAGTCGAAGCCAGGAACTAAACAATCATCTCGAGTTGATTTTTTGTCCACGGAGCTCTTTCGTGTTGCTGTAGTGACCTCAGGATCCCTCTAGCCTGCAAACAGTGTTCCTGGAGTTTCTCTGGAGTGCCATCAAGGAAATCAAGGCTCCTTTCATGTGTGATGTGCAACACGGAATTGCTCTGCAGGCAGTGCAGGGGAATCAGGCCTCAGCTCGCGGCGAGTGGGAAGTCTCATGGTTTTTCTCAAGTTGCGGCGGGAACCTGGGGTATATTCTCGAGTTACGACGGGGATGGCCCTTCCACACACGTGTTTGTTCAGCGACGTCAGGAGTTCTGCCTAGTTGCGAGGGACAACTCGGGATTCTCCTCGAGGCTTGCCAGGGCAATTGGGACGCCTCTCCAGCTGAGGCGGGAGACCAAGGGTCCCTTTCCACGTGCCACAGGATTCCTGGGGCTCCTATCAAGTTTCAGGAGGAGTCAGGCATTGTCTCCTTTGGTGGCACGGATCTCTGCGTACCTCTGGAGTTATCAAAGGATGTGAGGCCTCCGGTCGCGATGAGGTGGGGAAATAGGCCTTTCTCTGTGATCTCCACAGGGGATTCAGACATCCTTTCGTCTTGGGAGATGCAAGACGAGCCTGCATTCAAGTCACTGCAGGGATATCCGGCCTTATTTCGAGTCAGGGCATCGCGGTGTCCATTCCACTTGAGGCCGCAAACTCAGGGTCCCTCTCACATACCTAGAGCTGAGAGAAGCCTCCTCTTGAGGTGCTTGTGGTAAGGTGGTATTCCTCTGGAGTCGAAGCCAGGGACTAACCTCTCATCTCGAGTTGATTTTTGGTCCACGGAGCTCTTTCGTGTTGCTACAGTGACCTCAGTTTCCCTCTAGCCTTGAAACAGTGTTCATGGGGTTTCTCTGGAGTGCCATCAAGGAAATCAAGGCTCCTTTCATGTGTGATGTGCAACACGGAATTGCTCTGCACGCAGTGCAGGGGAATCGGGCCTCATCTCGCGGCGAGGGGGAAGTCTCATGGTTTTTCTCGAGTTGCGGCGGGAACCTGGGGTATATTCTCGAGTTACGACGGGGATGGCCCTTCCACACACGTGTTTCTTCAGCGACTTCAGGACTCCTGCCTAGTTGCGAGGGACAACTCGGGATACTCCTCGAGGCTTGGCAGGGCAATTGGGACGCCTCTCCAGCTGAGGCGGGAGACTAAGGGTCCCTTTCCACGTGCCACAGGAATCCTGGGACTCCTATCAAGTTTCACGAGGAGTCAGGCATCGTCTCCTTTGGAGGCACTGATCTCCGCGTACCTCTGGAGTATTCAAAGTATGTGAGGCCTACGGTCGCGATGAGGTGGGGAACTAGGTCTTTCTCTGTGGTCTCCACAGGGGATTCAGACATCCTTTCCTCTTGGGAGATGCAAGACGAGCCTGCATTCAAGTCACTGCAGGGATATCCGGCCTTATTTCGAGTCAGGGCATCGCGGTGTCCATTCCACTTGAGGCCGCAAACTCAGGGTATCTCTCACATAGCTAGAGCTGAGAGAAGCCTCCTCTTGAGGTGCTTGTGGTAAGGTGGTATTCCTCTGGAGTCGAAGCCAGGGACTAACCTCTCATCTCGAGTTGATTTTTGGTCCACGGAGCTCTTTCGTGTTGCTACAGTGACCTCAGTTTCCCTCTAGCCTTGAAACAGTGTTCATGGGGTTTCTCTGGAGTGCCATCAAGGAAATCAAGGCTCCTTTCATGTGAGATGTGCAACACGGAATTGCTCTGCACGCAGTGCAGGGGAATCGGGCCTCATCTCGCGGCGAGGGGGAAGTCTCATGGTTTTTCTCGAGTTGCGGCGGGAACCTGGGATATATTCTCGAGTTACGACGGGGATGGCCCTTCCACCCACGTGTTTCTTCAGCGACGTCAGGACTCCTGCATAGTTGCGACGGACAACTCGGGATTTTCCTCGAGGCTTGGCAGGGCAATTGGGACGCCTCTCCAGCTGAGGCAGGAGACCAAGGCTCCCTTTCCACGTGCCACAGGAATCCTGGGACTCCTATCAAGTTTCACGAAGAGTCAGGCATCATCTCCTTTGGAGGCACTGATCTCCGCGTACCTCTGGAGTTTTCAAAGGATGTGAGGCCTCCGGTCGCGATGAGGTGGGGAACTAGGTCTTTCTCTGTGGTCTCCACAGGGGATTCAGACATCCTTTCGTCTTGGGAGATGCAAGACGAGCCTGCATTCAAGTCACTGCAGGGATATCCGGCCTTATTTCGAGCCAGGGCATCGCGATGTCCAATCCACTTGAGGCCGCAAACTCAGGGTCCCTTTCACATACCTAGAGCTGAGAGAAGCCTCCTCTTGAGGTGCTTGTGGTAAGGTGGTATTCCTCTGGAGTCGAAGCCAGGGACTAACCTCTCATCTCGAGTTGATTTTTGGTCCACGGAGCTCTTTCGTGTTGCTACAGTGACCTCAGGATCCCTCTAGCCTTGAAACAGTGTTCTTGGGGTTTCTCTGGAGTGCCATCAAGGAAATCAACGCTCCTTTCATGTGTGATGTGCAACACGGAATTGCTCTGCACGCAGTGCAGGGGAATCGGGCCTCATCTCGCGGCGAGGGGGAAGTCTCATGGTTTTTCTCGAGTTGCGGCGGGAATCTGGAGTATATTCTCGAGTTACCACGTGGATGGCCCTTCCACCCACGTGTTTGTTCAGCGACGTCAGGACTCCTGCCTAGTTGCGAGGGACAACTCGGGATTCTCCTCGAGGCTTGGCAGGGCTTTGGGACGCCTCTCCAGCTGAGGCGGGAGACCAAGGGTCCCTTTCTACGTGCCACAGGAATCCTGGGACTCCTATCAAGTTTCACGAGGAGTCAGGCATCGTCTCCTTTGGAGGCACTGATCTCCGCGTACCTCTGGAGTATTCAAAGTATGTGAGGCCTCCGGTCACGATGAGCTGGGGAACTAGGTCTTTCTCTGTGGTCTCCACAGGGGATTCAGACATCCTTTCGTCTTGGGAGATGCAAGACGAGCCTGCATTCAAGTCACTGCAGGGATATCCGGCCTTATTTCGAGTCAGGGCATCGCGGTGTCCATTCCACTTGAGGCCGCAAACTCAGGGTATCTCTCACATAGCTAGAGCTGAGAGAAGCCTCCTCTTGAGGTGCTTGTGGTAAGGTGGTATTCCTCTGGAGTCGAAGCCAGGGACTAACCTCTCATCTCGAGTTGATTTTTGATCCACGGAGCTCTTTCGTGTTGCTACAGTGACGTCAGGATCCCTCTAGCCTTGAAACAGTGTTCTTGGGGTTTCTCTGGAGTGCCTTCAAAGAAATCAAGGCTCCTTTCATGTGTGATGTGCAACACGGAATTGCTCTGCACGCAGTGCAGGGGAATCGGGCCTAATCTCGCGGCGAGGGGGAAGTCTCATGGTTTTTCTCGAGTTGCGGCGGGAACCTGGGCTATATTCTCGAGTTACGACGGGGATGGCCCTTCCACACACGTGTTTCTTCAGCGACGTCAGGACTCATTCCTAGTTGCGAGGGACAACTCGGGATTCTCCTCGAGGCTTGGCAGGGCAATTGGGACGCCTCTCCAGCTGAGGCGGGAGACCAAGGGTCCCTTTCCACGTGCCACAGGAATCCTGGGACTCCTAAGAAGTTTCACGAGGAGTCAGGCATCGTCTCCTTTGGAGGCACTGATCTCCGCGTAACTCTGGAGTTTTCAAAGGATGTGAGGCCTCCGGTCGCGATGAGGTGGGGAACTAGGTCTTTCTCTGTGGTCTCCACAGGGGATTCAGACATCCTTTCGTCTTGGGAGATGCAAGACGAGTCTGCATTCAAGTCACTGCAGGGATATCCGGCCTTATTTCGAGTCAGGGCATCACGGTGTCCATTCCACTTGAGACCGCAAACTCAGGGTCCCTCTCACATACTTAGAGCTGAGAGAATCCTCCTGTTGAGGTGCTTGTGGTTAGGTGGTATTCCTCTGGAGTCGAAGCCAGGGACTAACCTCTCATCTCGAGTTCATTTTTGGTCCACGGAGCTCTTTCGTGTTGCTACAGTGACCTCAGGATCCCTCTAGCCTGGAAACAGTGTTCTTGGGGTTTCTCTGGAGTGCCATCAAGGAAATCAAGGCTCCTTTCATGTGTGATGTGCAACACGGAATTGCTCTGCACGCAGTGCAGGGGAATCGGGCCTCATCTTGCTGCGAGCGGGAAGTCTCATGGTTTTTCTCGAGTTGCGGCGGGAACCTGTGCTATATTCTCGAGTTACGACGGGGATGGCCCTTCCACACACGTGTTTGTTCAGCGACATCAGGACTCCTGCCTAGTTGCGAGGGACAACTCGGGATTCGCCTCGAGGCTTGGCAGGGCAATTGGGACGCCTCTCCAGCTGAGGCGGGAGACCAAGGGTCCCTTTTCACGAGCCACAGGAATCCTGGGACTCCTATCAAGTTTCACGAGGAGTCAGACATCGTCTCCTTTGGAGGCACTGATCTCCGCGTACCTCTGGAGTTTTCAAAGGATGTGAGTCCTCCGGTCGCGATGAGGTGGGGAACTAGGTCTTTCTCTGTGGTCTCCACAGGGGATTCAGACATCCTTTCGTCTTGGGAGATGCAAGACGAGCCTGCATTCAAGTCACTGCAGGGATATCCGGCCTTATTTTGAGCCAGGGCATCGCGGTGTCCATTCCACTTGAGGCCACAAAATCAGGGTCCCTCTCACATAGCTAGAGCTGAGAGAAGCCTCCTCTTGAGGTGCTTGTGGTAAGGTGGTATTCCTCTGGAGTCGAAGCCAGGGACTAACCTCTCATCTTGAGTTGATTTTTGGTCCACGGAGCTCTTTCGTGTTGCTACAGTGACCTCAGGATCCCTCTAGCCTTGAAACAGTGGTCTTGTGGTTTCTCTGGAGTGCCATCAAGGAAATCAAGGCTTCTTTCATGTTTGATGTGCAACACGGAATTGCTCTGCATGCAGCGCAGGGGAATCAGGCCTCATCTCACGGCAAGGGGGAAGTCTCATGGTATTTCTCGAGTTGCGGCGGGTACCTGGGGTATATTCTCAAGTTATGATGGGGATGGCCCTTCCACCCACGTGTTTCTTCAGCGACGTCAGGACTTCTGCCTAGTTGCGAGGGACAACTCGTTATTCTCCTCGAGGCTTGGCAGGGCAATTGGGACGCCTCTCCAGCTGAGGCGGGAGACCAAGGGTCCCTTTCCACGTGCCACAGGAATCCTGGGACTCCTATCAAGTTTCACGAGGAGTCACGCATCGTCTCCTTTGGAGGCACTGATCTCCGCGTACCTCTGGAGTTTTCAAAGGATGTGAGGCCTCCGGTCGCGATGAGGTGGGGAACTAGGTCTTTCTCTGTTGTCTCCACAGGGGATTCAGACATCCTTTCGAATTGGGAGATGCAAAACGAGCCTGCATTCAAGTCACTGCAGGGATATCCGGCCTTATTTCAAGTCAGGGCCTCGCGGTGTCCATTCCACTAGAGGCCGCAAACTCAGGGTCCCTCTCACATACCTAGAGCTGAGAGAAGCCTCCTCTTGAGGTGCTTGTGGTAAGGTGGTATTCCTCTGGAGTCAAAGCCAGGGACTAACCTCTCATCTCGAGTTGATTTTTGGTCCACGGAGCTCTTTCGTGTTGCTACAGTGACCTCAGGATTCCTCTAGCCTTGAAACAGTGTTCTTGGGGTTTCTCTGGAGTGCCATCAAGGAAATCAAGGCTCCTTTCATGTGTGATGTGCAACACGGAATTGCTCTGCACGCAGTGCAGGGGAATCGGGCCTCATCTCGCGGCGAGGAGGAAGTCTCATGGTTTTTCTCGAGTTGCGGCGGGAACCTGGGGTATATTCTCGAGTTACGACGGGGATGTCCCTTCCACACACGTGTTTGTTCAGCGACGTCAGGACTCCTGCCTAGTTGCGCGGGACAACTCGGGATTCTCCTCGAGGCTTGGCAGGGCAATTGGGATGCCTCTCCAGCTGAGGCTGGAGACCAAGGGTCCCTTTCCACGTGCCACCGGAATCCTGGGACTCCGATTAAGTTTCATGAGGAGTCAGGTATCGTCTCCTTTGGAGGCACTGATCTCCGCGTACCTCTGGAGTAGTCAAAGGATGTGAGGCCTCCGGTCGCGATGAGGTGGGGAACTAGGTCTTTCTCTGTGGTCTCCACAGGGGATTCAGACATCCTTTCCTCTTGGGAGATGCAAGACGAGCCTGCATTCAAGTCACTGCAGGGATATCCGGCCTTATTTCGAGTCAGGGCATCGCGGTGTCCATTCCACTTGAGGCCGCAAACTCAGGGTCCCTCTCACATACCTAGAGCTGAGAGAAGCCTCCTCTTGAGGTGTTGTCGTAAGGTGGTATTCCTCTGGCGTCGAAGCAAGGGACTAACCTCTCATCTCGAGTTGATTTGTGGTCCACGGAGCTCTTTTGTGTTGCTACAGTGACCTCAGGATCCCTCTAGCCTTGAAACAGTGTTCTTGGGGTTTCTCTGGAGTGCCATGAAGGAAATCAAGGCTCCTTTCATGTGTGATGTGCAACGCGGAATTACTCTGCACGCAGTGTAGGGGAATCGGGCCTCATCTCGCGGCGAGGGGGAAGTCTCATGGTTTTTCTCGAGTTGCGGCGGAAACCTGGGCTATATTCTCGAGTTACGATGGGGATGGCCCTTCCACACACGTGTTTGTTCAGCGACGGCAGGACTCCTGCCTAGTTGCGAGGGACAACTCGGGATTCTCCTCGAGGCTTTGCAGGGAAATTGGGACGCCTCTCCAGCTGAGGCGTGAGACCAAGTGTCCCTTTCCACGTGCCACAGGAATCCTGGGACTCCTATCAAGTTTGACGAGGAGTCAGGCATCGTCTCCTTTGGAGGCACTGATCTCCGCGTACCTCTGGAGTTTTCAAAGGATGTGAGGCCTCCGGTCGCGATGAGGTGGGGAACTAGGTCTTTCTCTGTGGTCTCCACTGGGGATTCAGACATCCTTTCGTCTTGGGAGATGCAAGACGAGCCTGCATTCAAGTCACAGCAGGGATATCCGGCCTTATTTCGAGTCAGGGCACCACGGTGTCCATTCCACTTGAGGCCGCAAACTCAGGGTCCCTCTAAGATACCTAGAGCTGAGAGAAGCCTCCTCTTGAGGTGCTTGTGGTAAGGTGGTATTCCCCTGGAGTCGAAGCCAGGAACTAAACAATCATCTCGAGTTGATTTTTTGTCCACGGAGCTCTTTCGTGTTGCTGTAGTGACCTCAGGATCCCTCTAGCCTGCAAACAGTGTTCCTGGAGTTTCTCTGGAGTGCCATCAAGGAAATCAAGGCTCCTTTCATGTGTGATGTGCAACACGGAATTGCTCTGCAGGCAGTGCAGGGGAATCAGGCCTCAGCTCGCGGCGAGTGGGAAGTCTCATGGTTTTTCTCAAGTTGCGGCGGGAACCTGGGGTATATTCTCGAGTTACGACGGGGATGGCCCTTCCACACACGTGTTTGTTCAGCGACGTCAGGAGTTCTGCCTAGTTGCGAGGGACAACTCGGGATTCTCCTCGAGGCTTGCCAGGGCAATTGGGACGCCTCTCCAGCTGAGGCGGGAGACCAAGGGTCCCTTTCCACGTGCCACAGGATTCCTGGGGCTCCTATCAAGTTTCAGGAGGAGTCAGGCATTGTCTCCTTTGGTGGCACGGATCTCTGCGTACCTCTGGAGTTATCAAAGGATGTGAGGCCTCCGGTCGCGATGAGGTGGGGAAATAGGCCTTTCTCTGTGATCTCCACAGGGGATTCAGACATCCTTTCGTCTTGGGAGATGCAAGACGAGCCTGCATTCAAGTCACTGCAGGGATATCCGGCCTTATTTCGAGTCAGGGCATCGCGGTGTCCATTCCACTTGAGGCCGCAAACTCAGGGTCCCTCTCACATACCTAAAACTGCGAGAAGCCTCCTCTTGAGGTGCTTGTGGTAAGGTGGTATTCCTCTGGAAACGAAGTTAGGGACTAACCCCTCATCTCGAGTTGATTTTTGGTCCACGGAGCTCTTTCGTGTTGCTACAGTGACCTCAGGATCACTCTCGCCTTGAAACAGTGTTCTTGGGGTTTCTCTGGAGTGCCATGAAGGAAATCAAGGCTCCTTTCATGTGTGATGTGCAACACGGAATTACTCTGCACGCAGTGTAGGGGAATCGGGCCTCATCTCGCGGCGAGGGGGAAGTCTCATGGTTTTTCTCGAGTTGCGGCGGAAACCTGGGCTATATTCTCGAGTTACGATGGGGATGGCCCTTCCACACACGTGTTTGTTCATCGACGGCAGGACTCCTGCCTAGTTGCGAGGGACAACTCGGGATTCTCCTCGAGGCTTGGCAGGGCAATTGGGACGCCTCTCCAGCTGAGGCGGGAGACCAAGTGTCCCCTTCCACATGCCACAGGAATCCTGGGACTCCTATCAAGTTTCATGAGGAGTCAGGCATCGTCTCCTTTGGAGGCACTGATCTCCGCGTACCTCTGGAGTTTTCAAAGGATGTGAGGCCTCCGGTCGCGATGAGGTGGGGAAATAGGCCTTTCTCTGTGGTCTCCACAGGGGATTCAGACATCCTTTCGTCTTGGGAGATGCAAGACGAGCCTGCATTCAAGTCACTGCAGGGATATCCGGCCTTATTTCGAGTCAGGGCATCGCGGTGTCCATTCCACTTGAGGCCGCAAACTCAGAGTCCCTCTCACATACCTAAAACTGCGAGAAGCCTCCTCTTGAGGTGCTTGTGGTAAGGTGGTATTCCTCTGGAGTCGATGCCAGGGACTAACCTCTCATCTCGAGTTGATTTTTGGTCCACGGAGCTCTTTTGTGTTGCTACAGTGACCTCAGGATTCCTCTAGCTTTGAAACAGTGTTCTTGGGGTTTCTCTGGAGTGCCATGAAGGAAATCAAGGCTCCTTTCATGTGTGATGTGCAACACGGAATTGCTCTGCACGCAGTGCAGGGGAATCGGGCCTCATCTCGCGGCGAGGAGGAAGTCTCATGGTTTTTCTCGAGTTGCGGCGGGAACCTGGGGTATATTCTCGAGTTACGACGGGGATGTCCCTTCCACACACGTGTTTGTTCAGCGACGTCAGGACTCCTGCCTAGTTGCGCGGGACAACTCGGGATTCTCCTCGAGGCTTGGCAGGGCAATTGGGATGCCTCTCCAGCTGAGGCTGGAGACCAAGGGTCCCTTTCCACGTGCCACCGGAATCCTTGGACTCCGATTAAGTTTCATGAGGAGTCAGGTATCGTCTCCTTTGGAGGCACTGATCTCCGCGTACCTCTGGAGTAGTCAAAGGATGTGAGGCCTCCGGTCGCGATGAGGTGGGGAACTAGGTCTTTCTCTGTGGTCTCCACAGGGGATTCAGACATCCTTTCCTCTTGGGAGATGCAAGACGAGCCTGCATTCAAGTCACTGCAGGGATATCCGGCCTTATTTCGAGTCAGGGCATCGCGGTGTCCATTCCACTTGAGGCCGCAAACTCAGGGTCCCTCTCACATACCTAGAGCTGAGAGAAGCCTCCTCTTGAGGTGTTGTCGTAAGGTGGTATTCCTCTGGCGTCGAAGCAAGGGACTAACCTCTCATCTCGAGTTGATTTGTGGTCCACGGAGCTCTTTTGTGTTGCTACAGTGACCTCAGGATCCCTCTAGCCTTGAAACAGTGTTCTTGGGGTTTCTCTGGAGTGCCATGAAGGAAATCAAGGCTCCTTTCATGTGTGATGTGCAACGCGGAATTACTCTGCACGCAGTGTAGGGGAATCGGGCCTCATCTCGCGGCGAGGGGGAAGTCTCATGGTTTTTCTCGAGTTGCGGCGGAAACCTGGGCTATATTCTCGAGTTACGATGGGGATGGCCCTTCCACACACGTGTTTGTTCAGCGACGGCAGGACTCCTGCCTAGTTGCGAGGGACAACTCGGGATTCTCCTCGAGGCTTTGCAGGGAAATTGGGACGCCTCTCCAGCTGAGGCGTGAGACCAAGTGTCCCTTTCCACGTGCCACAGGAATCCTGGGACTCCTATCAAGTTTGACGAGGAGTCAGGCATCGTCTCCTTTGGAGGCACTGATCTCCGCGTACCTCTGGAGTTTTCAAAGGATGTGAGGCCTCCGGTCGCGATGAGGTGGGGAACTAGGTCTTTCTCTGTGGTCTCCACTGGGGATTCAGACATCCTTTCGTCTTGGGAGATGGAAGACGAGCCTGCATTCAAGTCACTGCAGGGATATCCGGCCTTATTTCGTGTCAGGGCATCGCGGTGTCCATTCCACTTGAGGCCGCAAACTCAGGGTCCCTCTCACATACCTAAAATTGCGAGAAGCCTCCTCTTGAGGTGCTTGTGGTAAGGTGGTATTCCTCTGGAGTCGATGCCATGGTCTAACCTCTCATCTCGAGTTGATTTTTGGTCCACGGAGCTCTTTTGTGTTGCTACAGTGACCTCAGGATTCCTCTAGCCTTGAAACAGTGTTCTTGGGGTTTCTCTGGAGTGCCATGAAGGAAATCAAGGCTCCTTTCATGTGTGATGTGCAACAAGGAATTGCTCTGCACGCAGTGCAGGGGAATCGGGCCTCATCTCGCGGCGAGGGGGAAGTCTCATGGTTTTTCTCGAGTTGCCGCGGGAACCTGGGGTATATTCTCGAGTTACGACGGGGATGGCCCTTTCACACACGTGTTTGTTCAGCGACGTCAGGACTCCTGCCTAGTTGCGCGGGACAACTCGGGATTCTCCTCGAGGCTTGGCAGGGCAATTGGGATGCCTCTCCAGCTGAGGCAGGAGACCAAGGGTCCCTTTCCACGTGCCACAGGAATCCTGGGACTCTGATCAATTTTCATGAGGAGTCAGATATCGTCTCCTTTGGAGGCACTGATCTCTGCGTACCTCTGGAGTAGTCAAAGTATGTAAGGCCTCCGGTCGCGATGAGGTGGGAAACTAGGTCTTTCTCTGTGGTCTCCACAGGGGATTCAGACATCCTTTCCTCTTGGGAGATGGAAGACGAGCCTGCATTCAAGTCACTGCAGGGATATTCGGTCTTATTTCGAGTCAGAGCATCGCGGTGTCCATTCCACTTGAGGCCGCAAACTCAGGGTCCCTCTCACATACCTAGAGCTGAGAGAAGCCTCCTCTTGAGGTGCTTGTGGTAAGGTGGTATTCCTCTGGAGTCGAAGCCAGGAACTAACCTCTCATCTCGAGTTGATTTTTTGTCCACGGAGCTCTTTCGTGTTGCTGCAGTGACCTCAGGATCCCTCTAGCCTGGAAACAGTGTTCCTGGAAATTCTCTGGAGTGCCATCAAGGAAATCAAGGCTCCTTTCATGTGTGATGTGCAACGCGGAATTGCTCTGCACGCAGTGTAGGGGAATCGGGCCTCATCTCGCGGCGAGGGGGAAGTCTCATGGTTTTTCTCGAGTTGCGGCGGGAACCTGGGCTGTATTCTCGAGTTACGATGGGGATGGCCCTTCCACACACGTGTTTGTTCAGCGACGTCAGGACTCCTGCCTAGTTGTGAGGGACAACTCGGGATTCTCCTCGAGGCTTGGCAGGGCAATTGGGACGCCTCTCCAGCTGAGGCGGGAGACCAAGGGTCCCTTTCCACGTGCCACAGGAATCCTGGGACTCCTATCAAGTTTCACGAGGAGTCAGGCATCGTCTCCTTTGGAGGCACTGATCTCCGCGTACCTCTGGAGTTTTCAAAGGATGTGAGGCCTCTGGTCGCGATGAGGTGGGGAACTAGGTCTTTCTCTGTGGTCTCCACAGGGGATTCAGACATCCTTTCGTCTTGGGAGATGCAAGACGAGCCTGCATTCAAGTCACTGCAGGGATATCCGGCCTTATTTCGAGTCAGGGCAAAGCGGTGTCCATTCCACTTGAGGCCGCAAACTCAGGGTCCCTCTCACATAGCGAGAGCTGAGAGAAGCCTCCTCTTGAGGTGCTTGTGGTAAGGTGGTATTGCTCTGGAGTCGAAGCCAGGGACTAACCCCTCATCTCGAGTTGATTTTTCGTCCACGGAGCTCTTTCGTGTTGCTACAGTGACCTCAGGATTCCTCTCGCATTGAAACAGTGTTCTTGAGGTTTCTCTGGAGTGCCATCAAGGAAATCAAGGCTCATTTCATGTGTGATGTGCAATACGGAATTGCTCTGCACGCAGTGCAGGGGAATCGAACCTCATTTTGCCGCGAAGGGGAAGTCTCATGGTTTTTCTCGAGTTGCGGCGGGAACCTGGGGTATATTCTCGAGTTACGACGGGGATGACCCTTCCACACCCGTGTTTGTTCAGTGCCGTCCGGACTTCTGCCTAGTTGCGAGGGACAACTCGGGATTCTCCTCGAGGCTTGGCAGGGCAATTGGGACGCCTCTCCAGCTGAGGCGGGAGACCAAGGGTCCCTTTCCACGTGCCACAGGAATCCTGGCACTCCTATCAAGTTTCACGAGGAGTCAGACATCGCCTCCTTTGGAGGCACTGATCTCCGCGTACCTCTGGAGTTATCAAAGGATGTGAGGCCTCCGGTCGCGATGAAGTGGGGAACTAGGTCTTTCTCTGTGGTCTCCACAGGGGATTCAGACATCCTTTCAACTTGGGAAATGCAAGACGGGCCTGCATTCAAGTCACTGCAGGGATATCCGGCCTTATTTCGAGTCAGGGCATCGCGGTGTCCATTCCACTTGAGGCCGCAAACTCAGGGTCCCTCTCACATACCTAAAGCTGCGAGAAGCCTCCTCTTGAGGTGCTTGTGGTAAGGTGGTATTCCTCTGGAGTCGAAGTTAGGGACTAACCCCTCATCTCGAGTTGATTTTTGGTCCACGAAGCTCTTTCGTGTTGCTACAGTGACCTCAGGATGTCTCTAGCCTTGAAACAGTGTTCTTGGGGTTTCTCTGGAGTGCCATCAAGGAAATCAAGGCTCCTTTCATGTGTGATGTGCAACACGGAATTGCTCTGCACGCAGTGCAGGGGAATCGGGCCTCATCTCGCGGCGAGGGGGAAGTCTCATGGTTTTTCTCGAGTTACGGCGGGAACCTGGGGTATATTCTCGAGTGACGACGGGGATTGCCCTTCCACCCACATGTTTCTTTAGCCACGTCAGGACCCTGTCTACTTGCGAGGGACAACTCGGGATTCTCCTCGAGGCTTGGCAGGGCAATTGGGACGCCTCTCCAGATTAGGCGGGAGACCAACGGTCCCTTTCCCCGTGCCACAGGAATCCTGGGACTCCTATCAAGTTTCACGAGGAGTCAGGCATCGTCTCCTTTGGAGGCACTGTTCTCCGCGTACCTCTGGAGTTTTCAAAGGATGTGAGGCTTCCGGGCGCGATGAGGTGGGGAACTAGGTCTTTCTCTGTGGTCTCCACAGGGGATTCAGACATCCTTTCGTCTTGGGATATGCAAGACGAGCCTGCATTCAAGTCACTGCAGGGATATCCGCCCTTATTTCGAGTCAGGGCATCGCGGTGTCCATTCCACTTGAGGCCGCTAATTCAGGTTCCCTCTTACATACCTAGAGCTGACAGAAGCCTCCTCTTGAGGTACTTGTCGTAAGGTGGTGTTCTACTGGAGTCGAAGCCAGGGACTAACCAATCATCTCGAGTTGATTTTTGGGCCACGGAGCTCTTTCGTGTGGCTACAGTGACCTCAGGATCCCTCTAGCCTTGAAACAGTGTTCTTGTTGTTTCTCTGGAGTGCCATCAAGGAAATCAAGGCTCCTTTCATGTGTGATGTGCAACACGGAATTGCTCTGCACGCAGTGCAGGGGAATCGGGCCTCATCTCGCAGCGAGGCGGAAGTCTCATGGTTTTTCTTGAGTTGCGGCGGGAACCTGGGTTATATTCTCGAGTTACGATGGGGATGGCCCTTCCACACACGTGTTTGTTTAGCGACGTCAGGACTCCTGCCTAGTTGCGAGGGACAACTTGGGATTCTCCTCGAGGCTTGGCAGGGCATTTGGGATGCCTCTCCAGCTGAGGCGTGAGACCAAGTGTCCCTTTCCACGTGCCACAGGAATCCTGGGACTCCTATCAAGTTTCACGAGGAGTCAGGCATCGTCTCCTTTGGAGGCGCGGATCTCCGCGTACCTCTGGAGTTAGCAAAGGATGTGAGGCCTCCGGTCGCGATGAGGTGGGGAACTAGGTCTTTCTCTGTGGTCTCCACAGGCGATTCAGACATCCTTTCATCTTGGGAGATGCAAGACGAGCCTGCATTCAAGTCACTGCAGGGATATCCGGCCTTATTTCGAGTCAGGGCATCGCGGTGTCCATTCCACTTGAGGCCACAAACTCAATGTCCCTCTCACATACCTAGAGCTGAGAGAAGCCTCCTCTTGAGGTGCTTGTGGTAAGGTGGTATTCCTCTGGAGTCGAAGCCAGGGAATAACCTGTCATCTCGAGTTGATTTTTGGTCCACGGAGCTCTTTTGTGTTGCTACAGTAACCTCAGGATCCCTCTAGCCTTGAAACAGTGTTCTTGGGGTTTCTCTGGAGTGCCATGAAGGAAATCAATGCTCCTTTCATGTGTGATGTGCAACACGGAATTGCTCTGCACGCAGTGCAGGGGAATCGGGCCTCATCTCGCGGCGAGGGGGAAGTCTCAGGGTTTTTCTCGAGTTGCGGCGGGAACCTGGGGTATATTCTCGAGTTACGACGGGGATGGCCCTTCCAAACACGTGTTTGTTCAGCGACTTCAGGACTCCTGCCTAGTTGCGAGGGAAAACTCGGGATTCTCCTCGAGGCTTGGCAGGGCAATTGGGACGCCTCTCCAGCTGAGGTGGGAGACCAAGGTTCCCTTTCCACGTGCCACAGGAATCCTGGGACACCTATCAAGTTTCACGAGGAGTCAGGCATCGTCTTCTTTGGAGGCACTGATCTCCGCGTACCTCTGAAGTTTTCAAAGGATGTGAGGCCTCCGGTCGCGATGAGGTGGGGAACTAGGTCTTTCTCTGTGGTCTCCACAGGGGATTCAGACATCCTTTCGTCTTGGGAGATGCAAGACGGGCCTGCATTCAAGTCACTGCAGGGATATCCGGCCTTATTTCGTGTCAGGGCATCGCGGTGTCCATTCCATTTAAGCCCGCATAATCAGGGTCCCTCTCACATGCCTAGTGCTGAGAGAAGCCTCCTCTTGAGGTGCTTGTGGTAAGGTGGTATTCCTCTGGAGTCGAAGCCAGGGACTAACCTCTCATCTCGAGTTGATTTTTGGTCCACGGAGCTCTTTCGTGTGGCTACAATGACCTCAGGATCCCTCTAGCCTTGAAACAGTGTTCTTCGGGTTTCTCTGGAGTGCCATCAAGGAAATCAAGGCTCCTTTCATGTGTGATGTGCAACACGGAATTGCTCTGCACGCCGTGCAGGGGAATCGGGCCTCATCTCGCGGCGAGGGGGAAGTCTCATGGTTTTTCTCGAGTTGCGGCGGGAACCTGGGGTATATTCTCGAGTTACGACGGGGATGGCCCTTCCACCCACGTGTTTGTTCAGCAATGGCAGGACTCCTGCCTAGTTGCGAGGGACAATTCGGGATTCTCCTCGAGGCTTGGCAGGGCAATTGGGACGCCTCTCCAGATGAGGCGGGAGACCAAGGGTCCCTTTCCACGTGCCACAGGAATCCTGGGACTCCTATCAAGTTTCACGAGGAGTCAGGTATCGTCTCCTTTGGAGGCACTGATCTCCGCGTACCTCTGGAGTTTTCAAAGGATGTGAGGCCTCCGGTCGCCATGAGGTGGGGAACTAGGTCAATCTCTGTGGTCTCCACAGGGGATTCAGACATCCTTTCATCTTGGGAGATGCAAGTCGAGCCTGCATTCAAGTCACTGCAGGGATATCCGGCCTTATTTCGCGTCAGGGCATTGCGGTGTTCATTCCACTTGAGGCCGCAAAATCAGGGTCCCTCTCACATACCTAGAGCTGAGAGAAGCCTCCTCTTGTGGTGCTTGTGGTAAGGTTCCTCTGGAGTCGAAGCCAGGGACTAACCTCTCATCTCGAGTTGATTTTTGGTCCATGGAGCTCTTTCTTGTTGCTACAGTGACCTCAGGATGTCTCTAGCTTTGAAACAGTGTTCTTGGGGTTTCTCTGAAGTGCCATCAAGGAAATCAAGGCTCCTTTCGTGTGTGATGTGCAACACGGAATTGCTCTGCACGCAGTGCAGGGGAATCGGGCCTCATCTCGCGGCGAGGGGGAAGTCTCATGGTTTTTCTCGAGTTGCGGCGGGAACCTGGGGTATATTCTCGAGTTACGAAGGGGATGGCCCTTCCACCCACGTGTTTGTTCAGCGACGTCAGGACTCCTGCCTAGTTGCGAGGGACAACTCGGGATTCTACTCGAGGCTTGGCAGGGCAATTGGGACGCCTCTCCAGCTGAGGCGTGAGACCAAGGGTCCCTTTCCACGTGCCACAGGAATCCTGGGACTCCTATCAAGTTTCACGAGGAGTCAGGTATCATCTCCTTTGGAGGCACTGATCTCCGCATACCTCTGAAGTTTTCAAAGGATGTGAGGCCTCCGGTCGCGATGAGGTGGGGAACTAGGTCTTTCTCTGTGGTCTCCACAGGGGATTCAGACATCCTTTCTTCTTGGGAGATGCAAGACGAACCTGCATTGAAGTCACTGCAGGGATATCCGGCCTTATTTCGAGTCAGGGCATCACGGTGTCCATTTCACTTGAGGCCGCAAACTCAGGGTCCCTCTCACATACCTAGAACTGAGAGAAGCCTCCTCTTGAGGTGCTTGTGGTAAGGTGGTGTTCCTCTGGAGTCGAAGCCAGGGACTAACCTCTCATCTCGAGTTGATTTTTGGTCCACGGAGCTCTTTCTTGTTGGTACAGTGACCTCAGGATGCCTCTAGCCTTGAAACAGTGTTCTTGGGGTTTCTCTGGAGTGCCATCAAGGAAATCAAGGCTCCTTTCATGTGTGATGTGCAAGAGGGAATTGCTCTGCACGCAGTGCAGGGGAATCGGGCCTCATCTCGCGGCGAGGGGAAAGTCGCATGGTTTTTCTTGAGTTGCGGCGGGAACCTGGGGTATATTCTCGAGTTACGACGGGGATGGCCCTTCCACCCACGTGTTTGTTCAGCGACGTCAGGATTCCTGCGTAGTTGCGAGGGACGAATCGGGATTTTCTTCGAGGCTTGGCAGGGCAATTGGGACGCATCTCCAGCTGAGGCGGGAGACCATGTGTCCCTTTCCACGTGCCACAGGAATCCTGGGACTCCTATCAAGTTTCACGAGGAGTCAGGCATCGTCTCCTTGGGAGGCACTGATCTCCGCGTACCTCTGGAGTTTTCAAAGGATGTGTGGCCTCCGGTCGCGATGAAGTGGGCAACTAGGTCATTCTCTGTGGTCTCCACAGGGGATTCAGACATCCTTCATCTTGGGAGATGCAAGACGAGCCTGGATTCAAGTCACTGCAGGGATATCCGGCCTTATTTCGCGTCAGCGCATCGCGGTGTCCATTCCACTTGAGGCCACAAAATCAGGGTCCCTCTCACATAGCTAGAGCTGAGAGAAGCCTCCTCTTGAGGTGATGGGGTAAGGTGGTATTCCACTGGAGTCGAAGCCAGGGACTAACCTCTCATCTCGAGTTGATTTTTGGTCCACGGAGCTCTTTCCTGTTGCTACAGTGACCTCAGGATCCCTGTAGCCTTGAAACAGTGTTCTTGGGGTTTCTCTGGAGTGCCATCAAGGAAATCAAGGCTCCTTTCATGTGTGATGTGCAACACGGAATTGCTCTGCACGCAGTGCAGGGGAATCGGGCCTCATCTCACGGCGAGGGGGAAGTCTCATGGTTTTTCTCCAGTTGCGGCGGGAACCTGGGGTATATTCTCGAGTTACGACGGGGATGGCCCTTCCACACACGTGCTTGTTCAGCGACGGCAGGACTCCTGCCTAGTTGCGAGGGAAAACTCGGGATTCTCCTCGAGGCTTGGCAGGGCAATTGGGACGCCTCTCCAGCTGAGACTGGAGACCAAGGGTCCCTTTCCACGTGCCACAGGAATCTTGGGACTCCTATCAAGTTTGACGAGGAGTCAGGCATCGTCTCCTTTGGAGGCACTGATCTCCGCGTACCTCTGGAGTTTTCAAAGGATGTGTGGCCTCCGGTCGCGATGAGGTGGGGAACTAGGTCTTTCTCTGTGGTCTCCACAGGGGATTCAGACATCCTTTCGTCTTGGGAGATGCAAGACGAGCCTGCATTGAAGTCACTGCAGGGATATCCGGCCTTATTTCGAGTCAGGGCATCACGGTGTCCATTTCACTTGAGGCCGCAAACTCAGGGTCCCTCTCACATACCTAGAACTGAGAGAAGCCTCCTCTTGAGGTGCTTGTGGTAAGGTGGTGTTCCTCTGGAGTCGAAGCCAGGGACTAACCTCTCATCTCGAGTTGATTTTTGGTCCACGGAGCTCTTTCTTGTTGGTACAGTGACCTCAGGATGCCTCTAGCCTTGAAACAGTGTTCTTGGGGTTTCTCTGGAGTGCCATCAAGGAAATCAAGGCTCCTTTCATGTGTGATGTGCAAGAGGGAATTGCTCTGCACGCAGTGCAGGGGAATCGGGCCTCATCTCGCGGCGAGGGGAAAGTCGCATGGTTTTTCTTGAGTTGCGGCGGGAACCTGGGGTATATTCTCGAGTTATGACGGGTATGGCCCTTCCACACAAGTGTTTTTTCAGCGACGTCAGGACTCCTGCCTAGTTGCGAGGGACAACTCGGAATTCTCCTCGAGGCTTGGCAGGGCAATTGGGACGCCTCTCCAGCTGAGGAGGGAGACCAAGGGTCCCTTTCCACGTGCCACAGGAATCCTGGGACTCCTATCAAGTTTCACGAGGAGTCAGGCATCGTCTCCTTGGGAGGCACTGATCTCCGCGTACCTCTGGAGTTTTCAAAGGATGTGTGGCCTCCGGTCGCGATGAAGTGGGCAACTAGGTCATTCTCTGTGGTCTCCACAGGGGATTCAGACATCCTTCATCTTGGGAGATGCAAGACGAGCCTGGATTCAAGTCACTGCAGGGATATCCGGCCTTATTTCGCGTCAGCGCATCGCGGTGTCCATTCCACTTGAGGCCACAAAATCAGGGTCCCTCTCACATAGCTAGAGCTGAGAGAAGCCTCCTCTTGAGGTGATGGGGTAAGGTGGTATTCCACTGGAGTCGAAGCCAGGGACTAACCTCTCATCTCGAGTTGATTTTTGGTCCACGGAGCTCTTTCGTGTTGCTACAGTGACCTCAGGATCCCTGTAGCCTTGAAACAGTGTTCTTGGGGTTTCTCTGGAGTGCCATCAAGGAAATCAAGGCTCCTTTCATGTGTGATGTGCAACACGGAATTGCTCTGCACGCAGTGCAGGGGAATCGGGCCTCATCTCACGGCGAGGGGGAAGTCTCATGGTTTTTCTCCAGTTGCGGCGGGAACCTGGGGTATATTCTCGAGTTACGACGGGGATGGCCCTTCCACACACGTGCTTGTTCAGCGACGGCAGGACTCCTGCCTAGTTGCGAGGGAAAACTCGGGATTCTCCTCGAGGCTTGGCAGGGCAATTGGGACGCCTCTCCAGCTGAGACTGGAGACCAAGGGTCCCTTTCCACGTGCCACAGGAATCTTGGGACTCCTATCAAGTTTGACGAGGAGTCAGGCATCGTCTCCTTTGGAGGCACTGATCTCCGCGTACCTCTGGAGTTTTCAAAGGATGTGTGGCCTCCGGTCGCGATGAGGTGGGGAACTAGGTCTTTATCTGTGGTCTCCACAGGGGATTCAGACATCCTTTCGTCTTGGGAGATGGAAGACGAGCCTGCATTCAAGTCACTGCAGGGATATCCGGCCTTATTTCGCATCAGGGCATCGCGGTGTCCATTCCACTTGAGGCCGCAAACTAGGGTCCCTCTCACTTACCTAGAGCTGAGAGAAGCCTCCTCTTGAGGTGCTTGTGGTAAGGTTCCTCTGAAGTCGAAGCCAGGGACTAACCTCTCATCTCGAGTTGATTTTTGGTCGATGGAGCTCTTTCGTGTTGCTACAGTGACCTCAGGATCCCTCTAGCCTTGAAACAGTGTTCTTGGGGTTTCTCTGGAGTGCCATCAAGGAAATCAAGGCTCCTTTCATGTGTGATGTGCAACACGGAATTGCTCTGCACGCAGTGCAGGGGAATCGGTCCTCATCTCGCGGCGAGAGGGAAGTCTCATGGTTTTTCTCGAGTTGCAGCGGGAACCTGGGCTATATTCTCGAGTTACGACGGGGATGGCCCTTCCACACACGTGTTTGTTCAGCGACGTCAGGACTCCTGCCTAGTTGCGAGGGACAACTCGGGATTCTCCTCGAGGCTTGGCAGGGCAATTGGGACGCCTCTCCAGCTGAGGCGGGAGACCAAGGGTCCCTTTCCACGTGCCACAGGAATCCTGGGACTCCTATCAAGTTTGACGAGGAGTCAGGCATCGTCTTCTTTGGAGGCGCTGATCTCCGCGTACCTCTGGAGTTTTCAAAGGATGTGAGGCCTCCGGTCGCGATGAGGTGGGGAACTAGGTCTTTCTCTGTGGTCTCCACCGGGGATTCAGACATCCTTTCGTCTTGGGAGGTGCAAGACGAGCCTGCATTGAAGTCACTGCAGGGATATCCGGCCTTATTTCGAACCAGGGCATCGCGGTGTCCATTCCACTTGAGGCCGCAAACTCAGGGGCCCTCTCACATACCTAGAGCTGAGAGAAGCCTTCTCTTGAGGTGCTTGTGGTAAGGTGGTGTTCCTCTGGAGTCGAGCCAGGGACTAACCTCTCATCTCGAGTTGATTTTTGGTCCACGGAGCTCTTTCTTGTTGGTACAGTGACCTCAGGATCCCTCTAGCCTTGATACAGTGTTCTTGGGGTTTCTCTGGAGTGCCATCAAGGAAATCAAGGCTCCTTTCATGTGTGATGTGCAACCCGGAATTGCTCTGCACACAGTGCAGGGGAATCGGGCCTCATCTCGCGGCGAGGGGGAAGTCTCATGGTTTTTCTCGAGTTGCGGCGGGAACCTGGGGTATATTCTCGAGTTACGACGGGGATGGCCCTTCCACACACGTGTTTGTTCAGCGACGTCAGGACTCCTGCCTAGTTGCGAGGGACAACTCGGGATTCTCCTCGAGGCTTGGCAGGGCAATTGGGACGCCTCTCCAGCTGAGGCGGGAGACCAAGTGTTCCTTTCCACGTGCCACAGGAATCCTGGACTCCTAAAAAGGTTCACGAGGAGTCAGGCATCGTCTCCTTTGGAGGCACTGATCTCCGCGTACTTCTGGAGTTTTCAAATGATGTGAGGCCTCCGGTCGCGATGAGCTGGGGAACTAGGTCTTTCTCTGTGGTCTCCACAGGGGATTCAGACATCCTTTCGTCTTGGGAGATGCAAGATGAGCCTGCATTCAAGTCACTGCAGGGATATCCGGCCTTATTTCGCATCAGGGCAAAGCGGTGTCCATTCCACTTGAGGCCGCAAACTAGGGTCCCTCTCACATACCTAGAGCTGAGAGAAGCCTCCTCTTGAGGTGCTTGTGGTAAGGTTCCTCTGAAGTCGAAGCCAGGGACTAACCTCTCATCTCGAGTTGATTTTTGGTCCTCGGAGCTCTTTCGTTTTGCTAGAGTGACCTCAGGATCCCGTTAGCCTTGAAACAGTGTTCTTGTTGTTTCTCTGGAGTGCCATCAAGGAAATCAAGGCTCCTTTCATGTGTGATGTGCAACACGGAATTGCTCTGCACGCAGTGCAGGGGAATCGGGCCTCATCTCGCGGCGAAGGGGAAGTCTCATGGTTTTTCTCGAGTTGCGGCGGGAACCTGGGGTATATTCTCGAGTAATGACGGGAATGGCCCTTCCACCCACGTGTTTGTTCAGCGACGTCAGGACTCCTGCCTAGTTGCGAGGGACAACTCGGGATTCTCCTCGAGGCTTGGCAGGGCAATTGGGACGCCTCTCCAGCTGAGGCGGGAGACCAAGAGTCCCTTTCCACGTGCCACAGGAATCCTGGGACTCCTATCAAGTTTCACGAGGAGTCAGGCATCGTCTCCTTTGGAGGCACTGATCTCCGCGTACCTCTGAAATTTTCAAATGATGTGAGGCCTCCGGTCGCGATGAGCTGGGGAACTAGGTCTTTCTCTGTGGTCTCCACAGGGGATTCAGACATCCTTTCGTCTTGGGAGATGCAAGACGAGCGTGCATTGAAGTCACTGCAGGGATATCCGGCCTTATTTCGAACCAGGGCATCGCGGTGTCCATTCCACTTGAGGCCGCAAACTCAGGGTCCCTCTCACATACCTAGAGCTGAGAGAAGCTTCCTCTTGAGGTGCTTGTGGTAAGGTGGTGTTCCTCTGAAGTCGAGCCAGGGACTAACCTCTCATCTCGAGTTGATTTTTGGTCCACGGAGCTCTTTCTTGTTGGTACAGTGACCTCAGGATCCCTCTAGCCTTGATACAGTGTTCTTGGGGTTTCTCTGGAGTGCCATCAAGGAAATCAAGGCTCCTTTCATGTGTGATGTGCAACCCGGAATTGCTCTGCACACAGTGCAGGGGAATCGGGCCTCATCTCGCGGCGAGGGGGAAGTCTCATGGTTTTTCTCGAGTTGCGGCGGGAACCTGGGGTATATTCTCGAGTTACGACGGGGATGGCCCTTCCACACACGTGTTTGTTCAACGACGTCAGGACTCCTGCCTAGTTGCGAGGGACAACTCGGGATTCTCCTCGAGGCTTGGCAGGGCAATTGGGACGCCTCTCCAGCTGAAGCGGTAGACCAAGTGTTCCTTTCCACGTGCCACAGGAATCCTGGACTCCTAAAAAGTTTCACGAGGAGTCAGGCATCGTCTCCTTTGGAGGCACTGATCTCCGCGTACCTCTGGAGTTTTCAAAGGATGTGAGGACTCCGGTCGCGATGAGGTGGGGAACTAGGTCTTTCTCTGTGGTCTCCACAGGGGATTCAGACATCCTTTCGTCTTGGGAGATGCAAGACGAGCCTGCATTCAAGTCACTGCAGGGATATCCGGCCTTATTTCGAGTCAGGGCATCGCGGTGTCCATTCCACTTGAGGCCGGAAACTCAGGGTCCCTCTCACATACCTAGAGCTGAGAGAAGCCTCCTCTTGAGGTGCTTGTGGTAAGGGGGTATTCCTCTGGAGTCGAAGCCAGGGATTAAACTCTCATCTCGAGTTGATTTTTGGTCCACGGAGCTCTTTCGTGTTGCTACAGTGACCTCAGGATCCCTCTAGCCTTGAAACAGTGTTCTTAGGGTTTCTCTGGAGTGCCATCAAGGAAATCAAGGCCCCTTTCATTTGTGATGTGCAACACGGAATTGCTCTGCACGCAGTGCAGGGGAATCGGGCCTCATCTCGCGGCGAGGGGGAAGTCTCATTGTTTTTCTGGAATTGAGGCGGGAACCTGGGGTATATTCTCGAGTTACGACGGGGATGGCCCTTCCACACACGTGCTTGTTCAGCGACGTCAGGTCTCCTGCCTAGTTGCGAGGGACAACTCGGGATTCTCCTCGAGGCTTGGAAGGGCAATTGGGACGCCTCTCCAGCTGAGGCTGGAGACCAAGGGTCCCTTTCCACGTGCCACAGGAATCCTGGGACTCCTATCAAGTTTCACGAGGAGTCAGGCATTGTCTCCTTTGGAGGCACTGATCTCCGCGTACCTCTGGAGTTTTCAAAGGATGTGAGGCCTCCGGTCGTGATGAGGTGTGGAACTAGGTCTTTCTCTGTGGTCTCCACAGGGGATTCAGACATCCTTTTGGCTTGGGAGATGCAAGACGAGCCTGCATTCAAGTCACTGCAGGGATATCTGGCCTTATTTCGAGTCAGGGCATCGCGGTGTCCATTCCACTTGAGGCCGCAAACTCAGGGTCCCTCTCACATTCCTAGAGCTGAGAGAAGCCTCGTCTTGAGGTGCTTGTGGTAAGGTGGTATTCCTCTGGAGTCGAAGCCAGGGACTAACCTCTCATCTCGAGTTGATTTTTGGTCCACGGAGCTCTTTCGTGTTGCTACAGTGACCTCAGGATCCCTCTAGCCTGGAAACAGTGTTCTTGGGGTTTCTCTGGAGTGCCATCAAGGAAATCAAGGCTCCTTTCATGTGTGATGTGCAACACGGAATTGCTCTGCACGCAGTGCAGGGGAATCGGGCCTCATCTCGTGGCGAGGGGGAAGTCTCATGGTTTTTCTCGAGTTGCGGCGGGAACCTGGGGTATATTCTCGAGTTACGACGGGGATGGCCCTTTCACACACGTGTTTGTTCAGCGACGTCAGGACTACTGCCTAGTTGTGATGGACAACTCGGTATTCTCCTCGAGGCTTGGCAGGGCAATTGGGATGCCTCTCCAGCTGAGGCGGGAGACCAAGGGTCCCTTTCCACCTGCCACAGGCATCCTGGGACTCCTATCAAGTTTCACGAGGAGTCAGGCATCGTCTCCTTTGGAGGCACTGTTCTCCGCGTACCTCTGGAGTTTTCAAAGGATGTGAGGCCTCTGGTCGCCATGAGGTGGGGAACTAGGTCTTTCTCTGTGGTCTCCACAGGGGTTCAGACGTCCTTTCGTTTTGGGAGATGCAAGACGAGCCTGCATTCAAGTCACTGCAGGGATATCCGGCCTTATTTCGAGTCAGGGCATGGCGGTGTCCATTCCACTTGAGGCCGCAAACTCAGGGTCCCTCTCACATACCTAGAGCTGAGAGAAGCCTCCTCTTGAGGTGCTTGTGGTAAGGTGGTATTCCTCTGGAGTCGAAGCCAGGGACTAACCTCTCATCTCGAGTTGATTTTTGGTCCTCGGAGCTCTTTCGTGTTGCTAGAGTGACCTCAGGATCCCGCTAGCCTTGAAACAGTGTTCTTGGGGTTTCTCTGGAGTGCCATCAAGGAAATCAAGGCTCCTTTCATGTTTGATGTGCAACACGGAATTACTCTGCACGCAGTGCAGGGGAATCGGGCCTCATCTCGCGGCGAAGGGGAAGTCTCATGGTTTTTCTCGAATTGTGGCGGGAACCTGGGGTATATTCTCGAGTTATGACGGGAATGGCCCTTCCACCCACGTGTTTGTTCAGCGACGGCAGGACTCCTGCCTAGTTGCGAGGGACAACTCGGGATTCTCCTCGAGGCTTGGAAGGGCAATTGGGACGCCTCTCCAGCTGAGGCTGGAGACCAAGGTTCCCTTTCCACGTGCCACAGGAATGCTGGGACTCCTATCAAGTTTCACGAGGAGTCAGGCATCGTCTCCTTTGGAGGCACTGATCTCCGCGTACCTCTGGAGTTTTCAAAGGATGTGAGGCCTCCGGTCGTGATGAGGTGTCGAACTAAGTCTTTCTCTGTGGTCTCCACAGGGGATTCAGACATCCTTTCGTCTTGGGAGATGCAAGACGAGCCTGCATTCAAGTCACTGCAGGGATATCTGGCCTTATTTCGAGTCAGGGCATCGCGGTGTCCATTCCACTTGAGGCCACAAACTCAGGGTCCCTCTCACATACCTAGAGCTGAGAGAAGCCTCCTCTTGAGGTGCTTGTGGTAAGGTGGTATTCCACTGGAGTCGAAGCCAGGGACTAACCTCTCATCTCGAGTTGATTTTTGCTCCACGGAGCTCTTTCCTGTTGCTACAGTGACCTCAGGATCCCTCTAGCCTTGAAACAGTGTTCTTGGGGTTTCTCTGGAGTGCCATCAAGGAAATCAAGGCTCCTTTCATGTGTGATGTGCAACACGGAATTGCTCTGCACGCAGTGCAGGGGAATCGGGCCTCATCTCGTGGCGAGGGGGAAGTCTCATGGTTTTTCTCGAGTTGCGGCGGGAACCTGGGGTATATTCTCGAGTTACGACGGGGATGGCCCTTTCACACACGTGTTTGTTCAGCGACGTCAGGACTCCTGCCTAGTTGTGAGGGACAACTCGGTATTCTCCTCGAGGCTTGGCAGGGCAATTGGGATGCCTCTCCAGCTGAGGCGGGAGACCAAGGGTCCCTTTCCACCTGCCACAGGCATCCTGGGACTCCTATCAAGTTTCACGAGGAGTCAGGCATCGTCTCGTTTGGAGGCACTGATCTCCGCGTACCTCTGGAGTTTTCAAAGGATGTGAGGCCTCTGGTCGCCATGAGGTGGGGAACTAGGTCTTTCTCTGTGGTCTCCACAGGGGTTCAGACGTCCTTTCGTCTTGGGAGATGCAAGACGAGCCTGCATTCAAGTCACTGCAGGGATATCTGGCCTTATTTGAGTCAGGGAATCGCGGTGTCCATTCCACTTGAGGCCACAAACTCAGGGTCCCTCTCACATACCTAGAGCTGAGAGAAGCCTCCTCTTGAGGTGCTTGTGGTAAGGTGGTATTCCACTGGAGTCGAAGCCAGGGACTAACCTCTCATCTCGAGTTGATTCTTGGTCCACGGAGCTCTTTCCTGTTGCTACAGTGACCTCAGGATCCCTCTAGCCTTGAAACAGTGTTCTTGGGGTTTCTCTGGAGTGCCATCAAGGAAATCAAGGCTCCTTTCATGTGTGATGTGCAACACGGAATTGCTCTGCACGCAGTGCAGGGGAATCGGGCCTCATCTCGCGGCGAGGGGGAAGTCTCATGGTTTTTCTCGAGTTGCGGCGGGAACCTGGGGTATATTCTCGAGTTACGACGGGGATGGCCCTTTCACACACGTGTTTGTTCAGCGACGTCAGGACTCCTGCCTAGTTGTGAGGGACAACTCGGTATTCTCCTCGAGGCTTGGCAGGGCAATTGGGATGCCTCTCCAGCTGAGGCGGGAGACCAAGTGTCCCTTTCCACCTGCCACAGGCATCCTGGGACTCCTATCAAGTTTCACGAGGAGTCAGGCATCGTCTCGTTTGGAGGCACTGATCTCCGCGTACCTCTGGAGTTTTCAAAGGATGTGAGGCCTGTGGTCGCCATGAGGTGGGGAACTAGGTCTTTCTCTGTGGTCTCCACAGGGGTTCAGACGTCCTTTCGTCTTGGGAGATGCAAGACGAGCCTGCATTCAAGTCACTGCAGGGATATCCGGCCTTATTTCGAGTCAGGGCATCGCGGTGTCCATTCCACCTCAGGCCGCAAACTCAGGGTCCCTCTCACATACCTAGAGCTGAGAGAAGCCTCCTCTTGAGGTGCTTGTGGTAAGGTGGTATTCCTCTGGAGTCGAAGCCAGGGAGTAACCTCTCATCTCGAGTTGATTTTTGGTCCTCGGAGCTCTTTCGTGTGTCTACAGTGACCTCAGGATCCCGCTAACCTTGAAACAGTGTTCTTGGGGTTTCTCTGGAGTGCCATCAAGGAAATCAAGGCTCCTTTCATGTTTGATGTGCAACACGGAATTGCTCTGCACGCAGTGCAGGGGAATCGGGCCTCATCTCGCGGCGAAGGGGAAGTCTCATGGTTTTTCTCGAATTGTGGCGGGACCTGGTGTATATTCTCGAGTTATGACGGGAATGGCCCTTCCACCCACGTGTTTGTTCAGCGACGGCAGGACTCCTGCCTAGTTGCGAGGGACAACTCGGGATTCTCCTCGAGTCTTGGCAGGGCAATTGGGACGCCTCTCCAGCTGAGGCGGGAGACCAAGTGTCCCTTTCCACGTGCCACAGGAATCCTGGGACTCCTATCAAGTTTCACGAGGAGTCAGGCATCGTCTCCTTTGGAGGCACTGATCTCCGCGTACCTCTGAAGTTTTCAAATGATGTGAGGCCTCCGGTCGCGATGAGCTGGGGAACTAGGTCTTTCTCTGTGGTCTCCACAGGGGATTCAGACATCCTTTCGTCTTGGGAGATGCAAGACGAGCCTGCATTCAAGTCACTGTAGGGATATCCGGCCTTATTTCGCATCAGGGCATCGCGGTGTCCATTCCACTTGAGGCCGCAAACTAGGGTCCCTCTCACATACCTAGAGCTGAGAGAAGCCTCCTCTTGAGGTGCTTGTGGTAAGGTTCCTCTGAAGTCGAAGCCAGGGACTAACCTCTCATCTCGAGTTGATTTTTGGTCGATGGAGCTCTTTCGTGTTGCTACAGTGACCTCAGGATCCCTCTAGCCTTGAAACAGTGTTCTTGGGGTTTCTCTGGAGTGCCATCAAGGAAATCAAGGCTCCTTTCATGTGTGATGTGCAACACGGAATTGCTCTGCACGCAGTGCAGGGGAATCGACCTCATCTCGCGGCGAGGGGGAAGTCTCATGGTTTTTCTCGAGTTGCAGCGGGAACCTGGGCTATATTCTCGAGTTACGACGGGGATGGCCCTTCCACACACGTGTTTGTTCAGCGACGTCAGGACTCCTGCCTAGTTGCGAGGGACAACTCGGGATTCTCCTCGAGGCTTGGCAGGGCAATTGGGACGCCTCTCCAGCTGAGGCGGGAGACCAAGGGTCCCTTTCCACGTGCCACAGGAATCCTGGGACTCCTATCAAGTTTGACGAGGAGTCAGGCATCGTCTTCTTTGGAGGCGCTGATCTCCGCGTACCTCTGGAGTTTTCAAAGGATGTGAGGCCTCCGGTCGCGATGAGGTGGGGAACTAGGTCTTTCTCTGTGGTCTCCACCGGGGATTCAGACATCCTTTCGTCTTGGGAGGTGCAAGACGAGCCTGCATTGAAGTCACTGCAGGGATATCCGGCCTTATTTCGAACCAGGGCATCGCGGTGTCCATTCCACTTGAGGCCGCAAACTCAGGGTCCCTCTCACATACCTAGAGCTGAGAGAAGCCTTCTCTTGAGGTGCTTGTGGTAAGGTGGTGTTCCTCTGGAGTCGAGCCAGGGACTAACCTCTCATCTCGAGTTGATTTTTGGTCCACGGAGCTCTTTCTTGTTGGTACAGTGACCTCAGGATCCCTCTAGCCTTGATACAGTGTTCTTGGGGTTTCTCTGGAGTGCCATCAAGGAAATCAAGGCTCCTTTCATGTGTGATGTGCAACCCGGAATTGCTCTGCACACAGTGCAGGGGAATCGGGCCTCATCTCGCGGCGAGGGGGAAGTCTCATGGTTTTTCTCGAGTTGCGGCGGGAACCTGGGGTATATTCTCGAGTTACGACGGGGATGGCCCTTCCACACACGTGTTTGTTCAGCGACGTCAGGACTCCTGCCTAGTTGCGAGGGACAACTCGGGATTCTCCTCGAGGCTTGGCAGGGCAATTGGGACGCCTCTCCAGCTGAGGCGGGAGACCAAGTGTTCCTTTCCACGTGCCACAGGAATCCTGGACTCCTAAAAAGGTTCACGAGGAGTCAGGCATCGTCTCCTTTGGAGGCACTGATCTCCGCGTACTTCTGGAGTTTTCAAATGATGTGAGGCCTCCGGTCGCGATGAGCTGGGGAACTAGGTCTTTCTCTGTGGTCTCCACAGGGGATTCAGACATCCTTTCGTCTTGGGAGATGCAAGATGAGCCTGCATTCAAGTCACTGCAGGGATATCCGGCCTTATTTCGCATCAGGGCAAAGCGGTGTCCATTCCACTTGAGGCCGCAAACTAGGGTCCCTCTCACATACCTAGAGCTGAGAGAAGCCTCCTCTTGAGGTGCTTGTGGTAAGGTTCCTCTGAAGTCGAAGCCAGGGACTAACCTCTCATCTCGAGTTGATTTTTGGTCCTCGGAGCTCTTTCGTTTTGCTAGAGTGACCTCAGGATCCCGTTAGCCTTGAAACAGTGTTCTTGTTGTTTCTCTGGAGTGCCATCAAGGAAATCAAGGCTCCTTTCATGTGTGATGTGCAACACGGAATTGCTCTGCACGCAGTGCAGGGGAATCGGGCCTCATCTCGCGGCGAAGGGGAAGTCTCATGGTTTTTCTCGAGTTGCGGCGGGAACCTGGGGTATATTCTCGAGTAATGACGGGAATGGCCCTTCCACCCACGTGTTTGTTCAGCGACGTCAGGACTCCTGCCTAGTTGCGAGGGACAACTCGGGATTCTCCTCGAGGCTTGGCAGGGCAATTGGGACGCCTCTCCAGCTGAGGCGGGAGACCAAGAGTCCCTTTCCACGTGCCACAGGAATCCTGGGACTCCTATCAAGTTTCACGAGGAGTCAGGCATCGTCTCCTTTGGAGGCACTGATCTCCGCGTACCTCTGAAATTTTCAAATGATGTGAGGCCTCCGGTCGCGATGAGCTGGGGAACTAGGTCTTTCTCTGTGGTCTCCACAGGGGATTCAGACATCCTTTCGTCTTGGGCGATGCAAGACGAGCGTGCATTGAAGTCACTGCAGGGATATCCGGCCTTATTTCGAACCAGGGCATCGCGGTGTCCATTCCACTTGAGGCCGCAAACTCAGGGTCCCTCTCACATACCTAGAGCTGAGAGAAGCTTCCTCTTGAGGTGCTTGTGGTAAGGTGGTGTTCCTCTGAAGTCGAGCCAGGGACTAACCTCTCATCTCGAGTTGATTTTTGGTCCACGGAGCTCTTTCTTGTTGGTACAGTGACCTCAGGATCCCTCTAGCCTTGATACAGTGTTCTTGGGGTTTCTCTGGAGTGCCATCAAGGAAATCAAGGCTCCTTTCATGTGTGATGTGCAACCCGGAATTGCTCTGCACACAGTGCAGGGGAATCGGGCCTCATCTCGCGGCGAGGGGGAAGTCTCATGGTTTTTCTCGAGTTGCGGCGGGAACCTGGGGTATATTCTCGAGTTACGACGGGGATGGCCCTTCCACACACGTGTTTGTTCAACGACGTCAGGACTCCTGCCTAGTTGCGAGGGACAACTCGGGATTCTCCTCGAGGCTTGGCAGGGCAATTGGGACGCCTCTCCAGCTGAAGCGGTAGACCAAGTGTTCCTTTCCACGTGCCACAGGAATCCTGGACTCCTAAAAAGTTTCACGAGGAGTCAGGCATCGTCTCCTTTGGAGGCACTGATCTCCGCGTACCTCTGGAGTTTTCAAAGGATGTGAGGACTCCGGTCGCGATGAGGTGGGGAACTAGGTCTTTCTCTGTGGTCTCCACAGGGGATTCAGACATCCTTTCGTCTTGGGAGATGCAAGACGAGCCTGCATTCAAGTCACTGCAGGGATATCCGGCCTTATTTCGAGTCAGGGCATCGCGGTGTCCATTCCACTTGAGGCCGGAAACTCAGGGTCCCTCTCACATACATAGAGCTGAGAGAAGCCTCCTCTTGAGGTGCTTGTGGTAAGGGGGTATTCCTCTGGAGTCGAAGCCAGGGATTAAACTCTCATCTCGAGTTGATTTTTGGTCCACGGAGCTCTTTCGTGTTGCTACAGTGACCTCAGGATCCCTCTAGCCTTGAAACAGTGTTCTTAGGGTTTCTCTGGAGTGCCATCAAGGAAATCAAGGCCCCTTTCATTTGTGATGTGCAACACGGAATTGCTCTGCACGCAGTGCAGGGGAATCGGGCCTCATCTCGCGGCGAGGGGGAAGTCTCATTGTTTTTCTGGAATTGAGGCGGGAACCTGGGGTATATTCTCGAGTTACGACGGGGATGGCCCTTCCACACACGTGCTTGTTCAGCGACGTCAGGTCTCCTGCCTAGTTGCGAGGGACAACTCGGGATTCTCCTCGAGGCTTGGAAGGGCAATTGGGACGCCTCTCCAGCTGAGGCTGGAGACCAAGGGTCCCTTTCCACGTGCCACAGGAATCCTGGGACTCCTATCAAGTTTCACGAGGAGTCAGGCATTGTCTCCTTTGGAGGCACTGATCTCCGCGTACCTCTGGAGTTTTCAAAGGATGTGAGGCCTCCGGTCGTGATGAGGTGTGGAACTAGGTCTTTCTCTGTGGTCTCCACAGGGGATTCAGACATCCTTTTGGCTTGGGAGATGCAAGACGAGCCTGCATTCAAGTCACTGCAGGGATATCTGGCCTTATTTCGAGTCAGGGCATCGCGGTGTCCATTCCACTTGAGGCCGCAAACTCAGGGTCCCTCTCACATTCCTAGAGCTGAGAGAAGCCTCGTCTTGAGGTGCTTGTGGTAAGGTGGTATTCCTCTGGAGTCGAAGCCAGGGACTAACCTCTCATCTCGAGTTGATTTTTGGTCCACGGAGCTCTTTCGTGTTGCTACAGTGACCTCAGGATCCCTCTAGCCTTGAAACAGTGTTCTTGGGGTTTCTCTGGAGTGCCATCAAGGAAATCAAGGCTCCTTTCATGTGTGATGTGCAACACGGAATTGCTCTGCACGCAGTGCAGGGGAATCGGGCCTCATCTCGTGGCGAGGGGGAAGTCTCATGGTTTTTCTCGAGTTGCGGCGGGAACCTGGGGTATATTCTCGAGTTACGACGGGGATGGCCCTTTCACACACGTGTTTGTTCAGCGACGTCAGGACTACTGCCTAGTTGTGATGGACAACTCGGTATTCTCCTCGAGGCTTGGCAGGGCAATTGGGATGCCTCTCCAGCTGAGGCGGGAGACCAAGGGTCCCTTTCCACCTGCCACAGGCATCCTGGGACTCCTATCAAGTTTCACGAGGAGTCAGGCATCGTCTCCTTTGGAGGCACTGTTCTCCGCGTACCTCTGGAGTTTTCAAAGGATGTGAGGCCTCTGGTCGCCATGAGGTGGGGAACTAGGTCTTTCTCTGTGGTCTCCACAGGGGTTCAGACGTCCTTTCGTTTTGGGAGATGCAAGACGAGCCTGCATTCAAGTCACTGCAGGGATATCCGGCCTTATTTCGAGTCAGGGCATCGCGGTGTCCATTCCACTTGAGGCCGCAAACTCAGGGTCCCTCTCACATACCTAGAGCTGAGAGAAGCCTCCTCTTGAGGTGCTTGTGGTAAGGTGGTATTCCTCTGGAGTCGAAGCCAGGGACTAACCTCTCATCTCGAGTTGATTTTTGGTCCTCGGAGCTCTTTCGTGTTGCTAGAGTGACCTCAGGATCCCGCTAGCCTTGAAACAGTGTTCTTGGGGTTTCTCTGGAGTGCCATCAAGGAAATCAAGGCTCCTTTCATGTTTGATGTGCAACACGGAATTACTCTGCACGCAGTGCAGGGGAATCGGGCCTCATCTCGCGGCGAAGGGGAAGTCTCATGGTTTTTCTCGAATTGTGGCGGGAACCTGGGGTATATTCTCGAGTTATGACGGGAATGGCCCTTCCACCCACGTGTTTGTTCAGCGACGGCAGGACTCCTGCCTAGTTGCGAGGGACAACTCGGGATTCTCCTCGAGGCTTGGAAGGGCAATTGGGACGCCTCTCCAGCTGAGGCTGGAGACCAAGGTTCCCTTTCCACGTGCCACAGGAATGCTGGGACTCCTATCAAGTTTCACGAGGAGTCAGGCATCGTCTCCTTTGGAGGCACTGATCTCCGCGTACCTCTGGAGTTTTCAAAGGATGTGAGGCCTCCGGTCGTGATGAGGTGTCGAACTAGGTCTTTCTCTGTGGTCTCCACAGGGGATTCAGACATCCTTTCGTCTTGGGAGATGCAAGACGAGCCTGCATTCAAGTCACTGCAGGGATATCTGGCCTTATTTCGAGTCAGGGCATCGCGGTGTCCATTCCACTTGAGGCCACAAACTCAGGGTCCCTCTCACATACCTAGAGCTGAGAGAAGCCTCCTCTTGAGGTGCTTGTGGTAAGGTGGTATTCCACTGGAGTCGAAGCCAGGGACTAACCTCTCATCTCGAGTTGATTTTTGCTCCACGGAGCTCTTTCCTGTTGCTACAGTGACCTCAGGATCCCTCTAGCCTTGAAACAGTGTTCTTGGGGTTTCTCTGGAGTGCCATCAAGGAAATCAAGGCTCCTTTCATGTGTGATGTGCAACACGGAATTGCTCTGCACGCAGTGCAGGGGAATCGGGCCTCATCTCGTGGCGAGGGGGAAGTCTCATGGTTTTTCTCGAGTTGCGGCGGGAACCTGGGGTATATTCTCGAGTTACGACGGGGATGGCCCTTTCACACACGTGTTTGTTCAGCGACGTCAGGACTCCTGCCTAGTTGTGAGGGACAACTCGGTATTCTCCTCGAGGCTTGGCAGGGCAATTGGGATGCCTCTCCAGCTGAGGCGGGAGACCAAGGGTCCCTTTCCACCTGCCACAGGCATCCTGGGACTCCTATCAAGTTTCACGAGGAGTCAGGCATCGTCTCGTTTGGAGGCACTGATCTCCGCGTACCTCTGGAGTTTTCAAAGGATGTGAGGCCTCTGGTCGCCATGAGGTGGGGAACTAGGTCTTTCTCTGTGGTCTCCACAGGGGTTCAGACGTCCTTTCGTCTTGGGAGATGCAAGACGAGCCTGCATTCAAGTCACTGCAGGGATATCTGGCCTTATTTGAGTCAGGGAATCGCGGTGTCCATTCCACTTGAGGCCACAAACTCAGGGTCCCTCTCACATACCTAGAGCTGAGAGAAGCCTCCTCTTGAGGTGCTTGTGGTAAGGTGGTATTCCACTGGAGTCGAAGCCAGGGACTAACCTCTCATCTCGAGTTGATTCTTGGTCCACGGAGCTCTTTCCTGTTGCTACAGTGACCTCAGGATCCCTCTAGCCTTGAAACAGTGTTCTTGGGGTTTCTCTGGAGTGCCATCAAGGAAATCAAGGCTCCTTTCATGTGTGATGTGCAACACGGAATTGCTCTGCACGCAGTGCAGGGGAATCGGGCCTCATCTCGCGGCGAGGGGGAAGTCTCATGGTTTTTCTCGAGTTGCGGCGGGAACCTGGGGTATATTCTCGAGTTACGACGGGGATGGCCCTTTCACACACGTGTTTGTTCAGCGACGTCAGGACTCCTGCCTAGTTGTGAGGGACAACTCGGTATTCTCCTCGAGGCTTGGCAGGGCAATTGGGATGCCTCTCCAGCTGAGGCGGGAGACCAAGTGTCCCTTTCCACCTGCCACAGGCATCCTGGGACTCCTATCAAGTTTCACGAGGAGTCAGGCATCGTCTCGTTTGGAGGCACTGATCTCCGCGTACCTCTGGAGTTTTCAAAGGATGTGAGGCCTGTGGTCGCCATGAGGTGGGGAACTAGGTCTTTCTCTGTGGTCTCCACAGGGGTTCAGACGTCCTTTCGTCTTGGGAGATGCAAGACGAGCCTGCATTCAAGTCACTGCAGGGATATCCGGCCTTATTTCGAGTCAGGGCATCGCGGTGTCCATTCCACCTCAGGCCGCAAACTCAGGGTCCCTCTCACATACCTAGAGCTGAGAGAAGCCTCCTCTTGAGGTGCTTGTGGTAAGGTGGTATTCCTCTGGAGTCGAAGCCAGGGAGTAACCTCTCATCTCGAGTTGATTTTTGGTCCTCGGAGCTCTTTCGTGTGTCTACAGTGACCTCAGGATCCCGCTAACCTTGAAACAGTGTTCTTGGGGTTTCTCTGGAGTGCCATCAAGGAAATCAAGGCTCCTTTCATGTTTGATGTGCAACACGGAATTGCTCTGGACGCAGGGCAGGGGAATCAGGCCTCATCTCACGGCGAGGGGGAAGTCTCATGGTTTTTTTCGAGTTGCGGCGGGAACCTGGGGTATATTCTCGAGTTACGACGGGGATGGCCCTTCCACACACGTGTTTGTTCATCGACGTCAGGACTTCTGCCTAGTTGCGAGGGACAACTCAGGATTCTCCTCGAGGTTTGACAGGGCAATTGGGACGCCTCTCCAGCTGAGGCGGGAGACCAAGAGTCCCTTTCCACGTGCCACAGGAATCCTGGGACTCCTATCAAGTTTCATGAGGAGTCAGGCATCGTCTCCTTTGGAGGCACTGATCTCCGCGTACCTCTGGAGTTTTCAAAGGATGTGAGGCCTCCGGTCGCGATGAGGTGGGGAACTAGGTCTTTCTCTGTGGTCTCCACAGGGGATTCAGACATCCTTTTGTCTTGGGAGATGTAAGACGAGCCTGCATTCAAGTCACTGCAGGGATATCCGGCCTTATTTCGAGTCAGGGCATCGCGGTGTCCATTCCACTTGAGGCCGCAAAATCAGCACATAGCTAGAGCTGAGAGAAGCCTCCTCTTGAGGTGCTTGTGTTAAGGTGGTATTCCTCTGGAGTCGAAGCCAGGGACTAACCTCTCATCTCGAGTTGATTTTTGGGCCACGGAGCTCTTTCGTGTGGCTACAGCGACGTCAGGATCCCTCTAGCCTTGAAACAGTGTTCTTGGGGTTTCTCTGGAGTGCTATGAAGGAAATCAAGGCTCCTTTCATGTGTGATGTGCATCACTGAATTGCTCTGCACGCAGTGTAGGGGAATCGGGCCTCATCTCTCGGCGAGGGGGAAGTCTCATGGTTTTTCTCGAGTTGCGGCGGGAACCTGGGGTATATTCTCGAGTTACGACGGGGATGGCCCTTCCACACACGTGTTTGTTCATCGACGTCAGGACTTCTGCCTAGTTGCGAGGGACAACTCAGGATTCTCCTCGAGGTTTGACAGGGCAATTGGGACGCCTCTCCAGCTGAGGCGGGAGACCAAGAGTCCCTTTCCACGTGCCACAGGAATCCTGGGACTCCTATCAAGTTTCATGAGGAGTCAGGCATCGTCTCCTTTGGAGACACTGATCTCCGCGTACCTCTGGAGTTTTCAAAGGATGTGAGGCCTCCGGTCGCGATGAGGTGGGGAACTAGGTCTTTCTCTGTGGTCTCCACAGGGGATTCAGACATCCTTTTGTCTTGGGAGATGCAAGACGAGCCTGCATTCAAGTCACTGCAGGGATATCCGGCCTTATTTCGAGTCAGGGCATCGCGGTGTCCATTCCACTTGAGGCCGCAAAATCAGTTCATAGCTAGAGCTGAGAGAAGCCTCCTCTTGAGGTGCTTGTGATAAGGTGGTATTCCTCTGGAGTCGAAGCCAGGGACTAACCTCTCATCTCGAGTTGATTTTTGGGCCACGGAGCTCTTTCGTGTGGCTACAGCGACGTCAGGATCCCTCTAGCCTTGAAACAGTGTTCTTGGGGTTTCTCTGGAGTGCTATGAAGGAAATCAAGGCTCCTTTCATGTGTGATGTGCATCACTGAATTGCTCTGCACGCAGTGTAGGGGAATCGGGCCTCATCTCTCGGCGAGGGGGAAGTCTCATGGTTTTTCTCGAGTTGCGGCGGGAACCTGGGGTATATTCTCGAGTTACGACGGGGATGGCCCTTCCACACACGTGTTTGTTCAGCGACGTCAGGACTCCTGCCTAGTTGCGAGGGACAACTCGGGATTCTCCTCGAGGCTTGGCAGGGCAATTGGGACGCCTCACCAGCTGAGGCGGGAGACCAAGTGTCCCTTTTCACGTGCCACAGGAATCCTGGGACTCCTATCAAGTTTCACGAGGAGTCAGGCATCGTTTCCTTTGGAGGCACTGATCTCCGCGTACCTCTGGAGTTTTCAAAGGATGTGAGGCCTTCGGTCGCGATGAGGTGGGGAACTAGGTCTTTCTCTGTGGTCTCCACAGGGGATTCAGACATCCTTTCGTCTTGGGAGATGAAAGACGAGCCTGCATTCAAGTCATTGCAGGGATATCCGGCCTTATTTCGAGTCAGGGCATCGCGGTGTCCATTCCACTTGAGGCCGCAAACTCAGGGTCCCTCTCACATACCTAGAGCTGAGAGAACCCTCCTCTTGAGGGGCTTGTGGTAAGGTGGTATTCCTCTGGAGTCGAAGCCAGGGACTAACCTCTCATCTCGAGTTGATTCTTGGTCCCCGGAGCTCTTTCGTGTTGCTACAGTGACCTCAGGATCCCTCTAGCCTTGAAACAGTGTTCTTGGGGTTTCTCTGGAGTGCCATCAAGGAAATCAAGGCTTCTTTCATGTGTGATGTGCAACACGGTATTGCTCTGCACGCAGTGCAGGGGAATCAGGCCTCATCTCGCGGCGAGGGGGAAGTCTCATGGTTTTTCTCGAGTTGCGGCGGGAACCTGGGGTATATTCTCGAGTTACGACGGGGATGGCCCTTCCACACACGTGTTTGTTCAGCGACGGCAGGACTCCTGCCTAGTTGCGAGGGACAACTCGGGATTCTCCTCGAGGCTTGGCAGGGCAATTGGGACGCCTATGCAGCTGAGGCGGGAGACAAAGGGTCCCTTTCCACGTGCACAGGAATCCTGGGACACCTATCAAGTTTCACGAAGAGTCAGGCATCGTCTCCTTTGGAGGCACTGATCTCCGCATACCTCTGGAGTTTTCAAAGGATGTGAGGCCTCCGGTCGCGATCAAGTGGGGAACTAGGTCTTTCTCTGTGGTCTCCACAGGGGATTCAGACATCCTTTCGTCTTGGGAGATGCAAGACGAGCCTGGATTCAAGTCACTGCAGGGATATCCGGCCTTATTTCGAGTCAGGACATCGCGATGTCCATTCCACTTGAAGCCGCAAACTCAGGGTCCCTCTCACATACCTAGAGCTGAGAGAAGCCTCCTCTTGAGGTGCTTGTGGTAAGGTGGTATTCCTCTGGAGTCGAAGCCAGGGACTAACTTCTCATCTCGAGTTGATTCTTGGTCCACGGAGCTCTTTCGTGTTGCTCCAGTGACCTCAGGATCCCTCTAGCCTTGAAACAGTGTTCTTGGGGATTCTCTGGAGTGCCATCAAGGAAATCAAGGCTCCTTTCATGTGTGATGTGCAACAAGTAATTGCTCTGCTCGCAGTGCAGGGGAATCGGTCCTCATCTCAAGGCGAGGGGGAAGTCTCATGGTTTTTCTCGACTTGAGGCGGGAACCTGGGGTATATTCTCGAGTTACGACGGGGATGGCCCTTCCAACCACGTGTTTGTTCAGCGACGTCAGGACTCCTGCCTAGTTGCGAGGGACAACTCGGGATTCTCCTCGAGGCTTGGCAGGGCAATTGCGACGCCTCTCCAGCTGAGGCGGGAGACCAAGTGTCCCTTTCCACGTGCCACAGGAATCCTGGGACTCCTATCAAGTTTCACGAGGAGTCAGGCATCGTCTCCTTTGGAGGCACTAATCTCCGTGTACCTCTGGAGTTTTCAAAGGATGGGAGGACTCCGGTCGCGATGAGGTGGGGAACTAGTTCTTTTTCTGTGGTCTCCACAGGGGATTCAGACCTCCTTTCATCTTGGGAGATGCAAGACGAGCCTGCATTCAAGTCACTGCAGGGATATCCGGCCTTATTTCGAGTCAGAGCATCGCGGTGTCCATTCCACTTGAGGCCGCAAACTCAGCACATAGGTAAAGCTGAGAGAAGCCTCCTCTTGAGGTGCTTGTGTTAAGGTGGTATTCCTCTGGAGTCGAAGCCAGGGACTAACCTCTCATCTCGAGTTGATTTTTGGTCCACGGAGCTCTTTCGTGTTGCTACAGTGACCTCAGGATCCCTCTAGCCTTGAAACAGTGTTCTTGGGGTTTCTCTGGAGTGCCACCAAGGAAATCAAGGCTCCTTTCATGTGTGATGTGCAACACGGAATTGCTCTGCACGCAGTGCAGGGGAATCGGGCCTCATCTCGCGGCGAGGGGGAAGTCTCATGGTTTTTCTCGAGTTGCGGCGGGAACCTGGGGTATATTCTCGAGTTACGACGGGGATGGCCCTTCCAACCACGTGTTAGTTCACCGACGGCAGGACTCCTGCCTAGTTGCGAGGGACAACTCGGGATTCTCCTCGAGGCTTGGCAGGGCAATTGGGACGCCTCTCCAGCTGAGGCGGGAGACCAAGGGTCCCTTTCCACGTGCCACAGGAATCCTGGGACTCCTATCAAGTTTCACGAGGCGTAAGGCATCGTCTCCTTTGGAGGCACTGATCTCTGCGTACCTCTGGAGTTTTCAAAGGATGTGAGGCCTCCGGTCGCGATGAGGTGCGGAACTAGGTCTTTCTCTGTGGTCTCCACAGGGGATTCAGACATCCTTTCGTCTTGGGAGATGCAAGACGAGCCTGCATTCAAGTCACTACAGGAATATCCGGCCTTATTTCGAGTCAGGGCATCGCGGTGTCCATTCCACTTGAGGCCGCAAACCCAGGGTCCCTCTCACATACCTAGAGCTGAGAGAAGCCTCCTATTGAGGTGCTTGTGGTAAGGTGGTATTCCTCTGGAGTCGAAGCCAGGGACTAACCTCTCATCTCGAGTTGATTTTTGGTCCACGGAGCTCTTTCGTGTTGCTACAGTGACCTCAGGATCCCTCTAGCCTTGAAACAGTGTTCTTGGGTTTTCTCTGGAGTGCCACCAAGGAAATCAAGGCTCCTTTCATGTGTGATGTGCAACACGGAATTGCTCTGCATGCAGTGCAGGGGAATCGGGCCTCATCTCGCGGCGAGGGGGAAGTCTCATGGTTTTTCTCGAGTTGCGGCGGGAACCTGGGGTATATTCTCGAGTTACGACGGGGATGGCCCTTCCACACACGTGTTTGTTCAGCGACGTCAGGACTCCTGCCTAGTTGCGAGGGACAAATCAGAATTCTGCTCGAGGCTTGGCAGAGCAATTGGGACGCCTCTCCAGCTGAGGCGGGAGACCAAGGGTCCCTTTCCACGTGCCACAGGAATCCTGGGACTCCTATCAAGTTTCACGAGGAGTCAGGCATCGTCTCCTTTGGAGGCACTGATCTCCGCGTACCTCTGAAGTTTTCAAAGGATGTGAGGCCTCCGGTCGCGATGAGGTGGGGAACTAGGTCTTTCTTTGTGGTCTCCACAGGGGATTCAGACATCCTTTCATCTTGGGAGATGCATGACGAGCCTGCATTCAAGTCACTGCAGGGATATCCGGCCTTATTTCGCGTCAGGGCATCGCGGTGTCCATTACACTTGAGTCCGCAAAATCAGGGTCCGTCTCCATACCTAGAGCTGAGAGAAGCCTCCTCTTGAGGTGCTTGTGGTAAGGTGGTATTCCTCTGGAGTCGAAGCCAGGGACTAACCTCTCATCTCGAGTTGATTTTTGGTCCACGGACCTCTTTCGTGTTGCTACAGTAACCTCAGGATCCCTCTAGCCTTGAAACAGTGTTCTTGGGGTTTCTCTGGAGTGCCATCAAGGAAATCAAGGCTCCTTTCATGTGTGATGTGCAACAAGGAATTGCTCTGCAGGCAGTTCAGGGGAATCGGGCCTCATCTCGCGGCGAAGGGGAAGTCTCATGGTTTTTCTCGAGTTGCGGCGGGAACCTGGGGTATATTCTCGAGTTACGCCGGGTATGGCCCTTCCACCCACTTGTTTGTTCAGCGACGTCAGGACTCCTGCCTAGTTGCGAGGGACAACTCGGGATTCTCCTCGAGGCTTGGCAGGGCAATTGGGATGCCTCTCCAGCTGAGGCGGGAGACCAAGGGTCCCTTTCCATGTGACACAGGAATCCTGGGACCCCTATCAAGTTTCACGAGGAGTCAGGCATCGTCTCCTTTGGAGGCAGTGATCTCCGCGTACCTCTGGAGTTTTCAAAGGATGTGAGGCCTCCGGTCGCGATGAGGTGGGGAACTAGGTCTTTCTCTGTGGTCTCCACAGGGGATTCAGATATCCATACATCTTGGGAGATGTAAGACGAGCCTGCATTCAAGTCACTGCAGGGATATCTGACCTTATATCGAGTCAGGGCATCGCCGTGTCCATTCCACTTGAGGCCACAAACTCAGGGTCCCTCTCACATACCTAGAGCTGAGAGAAGCCTGCTCTTGAGGTGCTTGTGGTAAGGTGTTATTCCTCTGGAATCGAAGCCAGGGACTAACCTCTCATCTTGAGTTGATTTTTGGTCCACGGAGCTCTTTCGTGTTGCTACAGTGACCTCAGGATCCATCTAGCCTTGAAACAGTGTTCTTGGGGTTTCTCTGGCGTGACATCAAGGTAATCAAGGCTCCTTTCATGTGTGATGTGCAACACGGAATTGCTGTGCATGCAGTGCAGGGCAATCGGGCCTCATCTCGTGGCGAGGGGTAAGACTCATGGTTTTTCTCGAGTTGTTTCGGGAACCTGTTGTATATTCTCGAGTTACGACAGGGATGGCCCTTCCTCACACGTGTTTGTTCAGCGACATCAGGACACCTGCCTAGTTGCGAGGGACAACTCGGGATTCTCCTCGAGGCTTGGCAGGGCAATTGGGACGTCTCTCCAGCTGAGGCGGGAGACCAAGTGTCGCTTTCCACGTGCCACAGGAATCCTGGGACTCCTATCAAGTTTCACGAGGAGTCAGGCATCGTCTCCTTTGGAGGCACTGATCTCCGCTTACCTCTGGAGTTTTCCAAGGATGTGAGGCCTCCGGTCGCGATGGGCTGGGGAACTAGGTGTTTCTCTATGGTCTCCACAGGGGATTCAGACATCCTTTCATCTTGGGAGATGCAAGACGAGCCTGCATTCAAGTCACTGCAGGGATATCCGGCCTTATTTCTAGTCAGGGCATCGCGGTGTCCATTCCACTTGAGGCCGCAAACTCAGGGTCCCTCTCACATACCTAGAGCTGAGAGAAGCCTTCTCTTGAGGTGCTTGTGGTAAGGTGGTATTCCTCTGGAGTCGAAGCCAGGGACTAACCTCTCATCTCGAGTTGATTCTTGGTCCCCGGAGCTCTTTCGTGTGGCTACAGTGACCTCAGGATCCCTCTAGCCTTGAAACAGTGTTCTTGGGGTTTCTCTGGCGTGACATCAAGGTAATCAAGGCTCCTTTCAAGTGTGATGTGCAACACGGAATTGCTCTGCCCGCAGTGCAGGGGAATCGGGCCTCATCTCGTTGCGAGGGGGAAGACTCACGGTTTTTCACAAGTTGCGTCGGGAACCTGTTGTATATTCTCGAGTTACGATGGAGATGGCCCTTTCTCACACGTGTTTGTTCAGCGACTTCACGACTCCTGCCTAGTTGCGAGGGACAACTCGGGATTCTCCTCGAGGCTTGGCAGGGCAATTGGGATGCCTCTCCAGCTGAGGCGGGAGACCAAGGGTCCCTTTCCACGTGCCACAGGAATCCTGGGACTCCTATCAAGTTTCACGAGGAGTCAGGCATCGTCTCCTTTGTAGGCACTGATCTCCGCGTACCTTGGAGTTTTCAAAGAATGTGAGGCCTCCGGTCGCGATGAGGTGGGGAACTAGGTCTTTTTCTGTGGTCTCCACAGGGGATTCAGACATCCTTTCGTCTTGGGAGATGAAAGACGAGCCTGCATTCAAGTCACTGCAGGGATATCCGGCCTTATTTCGAGTCATGGCATCGCCGTGTCCATTCCACTTGAGGCCGCAAACTCAGGGTCCCTCTCAAATACTTAGAGCTGAGAGAAGCCTCCTCTTGAGGTGCTTGTGGTAAGGTGGTATTCCTCTGGAGTCGAAACCAGGGACTAAGCTCTCATCTCGAGTTGATTTTTGGTCCACGGAGGTCTTTCGTGTTGCTACAGTGACCTCAGGATCCTTCTAGCCTTGAAACAGTGTTCTTGGGGTTTGTCTGGAGTGCCATGAAGGTAATCAAGGCTCCTTTCATGTGTGATGTGCAACACGGAATTGCTCTGCACGCAGTGCAGGGGAATCGGGCCTCATCTCGTGGCGAGGGGGAAGACTCACGGTTTTTCTCGAGTTGCGTTGGTAACCTGTTGTATATTCTCGAGTTACGACGGGGATGGCCCTTCCTCACACGTGTTTGTTCAGCGACGACAGGACTCCTGCCTAGTGGCGAGGGACAACTCGGGATTTTCCTCGAGGCTTGGCAGGGCAATTGGGACCCCTCTCCAGCTGAGGCGGGAGACCAAGGGTCCCTTTCCACGTTCCACAGAAATCCTGGGACTCCAAAGAAGTTTCACGAGGAGTCAGGCATCGTCTCCTTTGTAGGCACTGATCTCCGAGTACCACTGGAGTTTTCAAAGAATGTGAGGCCTCCGGTCGCGATGAGGTGGGGAACTAGGTCGTTCTCTGTGGCTCCACAGGGGATTCAGACATCCTTTCGTCTTGGGAGATGCAAGACGAGCTTGCATTCAAGTCACTGCAGGGATATCCGGCCTTATTTCGAGTCAGGGCATCGCGGTGTCCATTCCACTTAAGGCCGCAACCTCATGGTCCCTCTCACATACCTAGAGCTGAGAGAAGCCTCCTCTTGAGGTGCTTGTGGTAAGGTGGTATTCCTCTGGAGTCAAAGCCAGGGACTAACCTCTCATCTCGAGTTGATTTTTGGCCCAAGGAGATCTTTCGTGTTGCTACAGTGACCTCAGGATCCCTCTAGCCTTGAAACAGTGTTCTTGGGGTTTCTCTGAAGTGCCATCAAGGAAATCAAGGCTCCTTTCATGTGTGATGTGCAACACGGAATTGCTCTCCACGCAGTGCAGGGGAATCGGGCCTCATCTCGGGGCGAGGGGGAAGTCTCATGGTTTTTCTCGAGTTGCGGCGGGAACCTGGGGTATATTCTCGAGTTACGACGGGGATGGCCCTTCCACCCACGTGTTTGTTCAGCGACGTCAGGACTCCTGCCTAGTTGCGAGGGACAACTCGGGATTCTCCTCGAGGCTTGGCAGGGCAATTGGGACGCCTCTCCAGCTTAGGCGGGAGACCAAGGGTCCCTTTCCACGTGCCACAGGAATCCTGGGACTCCTATCAATTTTCACGAGGAGTCAGGCAACGTCCCCTTTGGAGGCACTGATCTTCGCGTACCTCTGGAGTTTTCAAAGGATGGGAGGCCTCCGGTCGCAATGAGGTGGGGAACTAGGTCTTTCTCTATGGTCTCCACAGGGGATTCAGACATCCTTTCGTCTTGGGAGATGCAAGACGAGCCTGCATTCAAGTCACTGCTGGGATATCCGGCCTTATTTCGAGTCAGGGCATCGCGGTGTCCATTCCAGTTGAGGCCGCAAACTCAGGGTCCCTCTCACATACCTAGAGCTGAGAGAAGCCTCCTCTTGAGGTGCTTGTGGTAAGGTGGTATTCCTCTGGAGTCGAAGCCAGGGACTAACCTCTCATCTCGAGTTGATTTTTGGTCCACGGAGCTCTTTCGTGTGGCTACAGTGACCTCAGGATCCCTCTAGCCTTGAAACAGTGTTCTTGGGGTTTCTCTGGAGTGCCATCAAGGAAATCAAGGCTCCTTTCATGTGTGATGTGCAACACGGAATTGCTCTGCATGCAGTGCAGGGGAATCGGGCCTCATCTCACGGCGAGGGGGAAGTCTCATGGTTTTTCTCGAGTTGCGGCAGGAACCTGGGTTATATTCTCGAGTAACGACGGGGATGGCCCTTCCACACACGTGTTTGTTCAGCGACGTCAGGACTCCTGCCTAGTTGCCAGGGACAACTCGGGATTCTCCTCGAGGCTTGGCAGGGCAATTGGGACGCCTCTCCAGCTGAGGCGGGAGACCAAGTGTCCCTTTCCACGTGCGCAGGAATCCTGGGACTCCTATCAAGTTTCACGAGGAGTCAGGCATCGTCTCCTTTGGAGGCACTGATCTCCACGTACCTCTGAAGTTTTCAAAGGATGTGAGGCCTCCGGTCGCGATGAGGTGGGGAACTAGGTCTTTCTCTGTGGTCTCCACAGGGAATTCAGACATCCTTTCGTCTTGGGACATGCAAGACGAGCCTGCATTCAAGTCACTGCAGGGATATCCGGCCTTATTTTGAGCCAGGGCATCGCGGTGTCCATTCCACTTGAGGCCGCAAACTCAGGGACCCTCTCACATACCTAGAGCTGAGAGAAGCCTCCTCTTGAGGTGCTTGTGGTAAGGTGGTATTCCTCTGGAGTCGAAGCCAGGGACTAACCTCTCATCTCAAGTTGATTTTTGGTCCACGGAGCTCTTTCGTGTTGCTAAAGTGACCTCAGGATGCCTCTAGCCTTGAAACAGTGTTCTTGGGGTTTCTCTGGAGTGCCACCAAGGAAATCAAGGCTCCTTTCATGTGTGATGTGCAACACGGAATTGCTCTCCACGCAGTGCAGGGGAATCGGGCCTCATCTCGCGGCGAGGGGGAAGTCTCATGGTTTTTCTCGAGTTACGGCGGGAACCTGGGGTATATTCTCGAGTTCCGACGGGAATGGCCCTTCCAACCACGTGTTTGTTCAGCGACGTCAGGACTCCTGCCTAGTTGCGAGGGACAACTCGGGATTCTCCTCGACGCTTGGCAGGGCAATTGGGACGCCTCTCCAGCTGAGGCGGGAGACCAAGTGTCCCTTTCCACGTGCGCAGGAATCCTGGGACTCCTATCAAGTATCACGAGGAGTCAGGCATCGTTTCCTTTGGAGGCACTGATCTCCGCGTACCTCTGAAATTTTCAAAGGATGTGAGGCATCCGGTAGCGATGAGGTGGGGAACTAGGTCTTTCTTTGTGGTCTCCACAGGGAATTCAGACATCCTTTCGTCTTGGGAGATGCAAGACGAGCCTGTATTCAAGTCACTGCAGGGATGACCGGCCTTATTTCGAGTCAGGGCATCGCGGTGTCCATTCCACCTGAGGCCGCAAACTCAGGGTCCCTCTCACATACCTAGAGCTGAGAGAAGCCTGCTCTTGAGGTGCTTGTGGTAAGGTGGTATTCCTCTGGAGTCGAAGCCAGGGACTAACCTCTCATCTCGAGTTGATTTTTGGTCCACGGAGCTCTTTCGTGTTGCTACAGTGACCTCAGGATCCCTCTAGCCTTAAAAGAGTGTTCTTGGGGTTTCTCTGGAGTGCCATCAAGGAAATCAAGGCTCCTTTCATGTGTGATGTGCAACACGGAATTGCTCTGCACGCAGTGCAGGGGAATCGGGCCTCATCTCGCGGCGAGGGAGAAGTCTCATGGTTTTTCTTGAGTTGCGGCGGGAACCTGGGGTATATTCTCGAGTTACGACGGGGATGGCCCTTCCACCCACGTGTTTGTTCAGCGACGTCAGGACTCCTGCCTAGTTGCGAGGGACAAGTCGGGATTCTCCTCGAGGCTTGGCAGGGCAATTGGGACGCCTCTCCAGCTGAGGCGGGAGACCAAGGGTCCCTTTCCACGTGCCACAGGAATCCTGGGACTCCTATCAAGTTTCACGAGGAGTCAGGCATGGTCTCCTTTGGAGGCACTGATCTCCGCATACCTCTGGAATTTTCAAAGGATGTGAGGCCTCCGGTCGCGATGAGGTGGGGAACTAGGTCTTTCTCTGTGGTCTCCACAGGGGATTCAGACATCCTTTCGTCTTGGGAGATGCAACACGAGCCTGCATTCAAGTCACTGCAGGGATATCTGGCATTATTTCGAGTCAGGGCATCGCGGTGTCCATTCCACTTGAGGCCGCAAACCCAGGGTCCCTCTCACATACCTAGAGCTGAGAGAAGCCTCCTCTTGAGGTGCTTGTGGTAAGGTGGTATTCCTCTGGAGTCGAAGCCAGGGACTAACCTCTCTTCTCGAGTTGATTTTTGGGCCACTGAGCTCTTTCGTGTTGCTACAGTGACCTCAGGATCCCTCTAGCCTTGAAACAGTGTTCTTGGGGTTTCTCTGGAGTGCCATCAAGGAAATCAAGGCTCCTTTCATGTGTGATGTGCAACACAGAATTGCTCTGCACGCAGTGCAGGGGAATCGGGCCTCATCTCGCGGCGAGGGGGAAGTCTCATGGTTTTTCTCGAGTTGCGGCGGGAACCTGGGGTATATTCTCGAGTTACGACGGGGATGGCCCTTCCACCCACGTGTTTGTTCAGCGACGTCAGGACTCCTGCCTAGTTGCGAGGGACAACTCAGGATTCTCCTCGAGGCTTGGCAGGGCAATTGGGACGCCTCTCCAGCTGAGGCGGGAGACCAAGGGTCGCTTTCCACGTGCCAAAGGAATCCTGGGACTCCTATCAAGTTTCAAGAGGAGTCAGGCATCGTCTCCTTTGGAGGCACTGATCTCCGCGTACCTCTGGAGTTTTCAAAGGATGTGAGGCCTCCGGTCGCGATGAGGTGGGGAACTAGGTCTTTCTCTGTGGTCTACACTGGGGATTCAGACATCCTTTCGTCTTGAGAGATGCAAGACGAGCCTGCATTCAAGTCACTGCAGGGATATCCGGCCTTATTTCGAGTCAGGGCATCGCGGTTTCCATTCCACTTGAGGCCACAAACTCAGGGTCCCTCTCACATACCTAGAGCTGAGAGAAGCCTCCTCTTGAGGTGCTTGTGGTAAGGTGGTATTCCTCTGGAGTCGAAGCCAGGGACTAACCTCTCATCTCGAGTTGATTTTTGGGTCCACGGAGCTCTTTCGTGTTGCTACAGTGACCTCAGGATGCCTCTAGCCTTGAAACAGTGTTCTTGGGGTTTCTCTGGAGTGCCATCAAGGAAATCAAGGCTCCTTTCATGTTTGATGTGCAACACGGAATTGCTCTGCACGCAGTGCAGGGGAATCGGCCCTCATCTAGCGGCGAGGGGGAAGTCTCATGGTTTTTCTCGAGTTGCGGCGGGAACCTGGGGTATATTCTCGAGTTACGACGGGGATGGCCCTTCCACCCACGTGTTTGTTCAGCGACGTCAGGACTCCTGCCTAGTTGGGAGGGACAACTCGGGATTCTCCTCGAGGCTTGGCAGGGCAATTGGGACGCCTCTCCAGCTGAGGCGGGAGACCAAGGGTCCCTTTCCACGTGCCACAGGAATCCTGGGACTCCTATCAAGTTTCACGAGGAGTCAGGCATCGTCTCCTTTGGAGGCACTGATCTCCGCGTACCTCTGGAGTTTTCAAAGGATGTGAGACCTCCGGTCGCGATGAGGTGGGGAATTAGGTCTTTCTCTGTGGTCTGCACAGGGGATTCACACATTCTTTCATCTTGGGAGATGCAAAACGAGCCTGCATTCAAGTCACTGCAGGGATATCCGGCCTTATTTCCCGTCAGGGCATCGCAGTGTCCATTCCAATTGAGGCCGCAAAATCAGGGTCCCTCTAACATACCTAGAGCTGAGAGAAGCCTCCTCTTGAGGTGCTTGTGGTAAGGTGGTATTCCTCTGGAGTCGAAGCCAGGGACTAACCTCTCATCTCGAGTTGATTTTTGGTCCACGGAGCTCTTTCCTGTTGCTACAGTGACCTCAGGATCCCTCTAGCCTTGAAAAAGTGTTCTTTGGGATTCTCTGGAGGGCCATCAAGGAAATCAAGGCTCCTTTCATGTGTGATGTGCAACACGGAATTGCTCTGCATGCAGTGCAGGGGAATCGGGCCTCATCTCGCGGCGAGGGGGAAATGCCATGGTGTTTCTCGAGTTACGGCGGGAACCTGGGGTATATTCTCGAGTTACGACGGGGATGGCCCTTCCACCCACGTGTTTGTTCAGCGACGTCAGGACTCCTGCCTAGTTGCGAGGGACAACTCGGGATTCTCCTCGAGGCTTGGCAGGGCAATTGGGACGCCTCTCCAGCTGACGTGGGAGACCAAGGGTCCCTTTCCATGTGCGACAGGAATCCTGGGACTCCTATCAAGTTTCACGAGGAGTCAGGCATCGTCTCCTTTGGAGGCACTGATATCCGCCTACCTCTGGAGGTTTCAAAGGATGTGAGGCCTCCGGTCGCCTTGAGGTGGGGAACTAGGTCTTTCTCTGTGGAATCCACAGGGGACTCAGACAGCCTTTCATCTTGGGAGATGCAAGACGAGCCTGCATTCAAGTCACTGCAGGGATATCCCGCTTTATTTCGCGTCAGGGCATCGCAGTGTCCATTCCACTTGAGGCCGCAAACTCAGGGTCCCTCTCACATACCTAGAGCTGAGAGAAGCCTCCTCTTGAGGTGCTTGTGGTAAGGTGGTATTCCTCTGGAGTCGAAGCCAGGGACTAACCTCTCATCTCGAGTTGTTTTTTGGTCCACGGAGCTCTTTCCTGTTGCTACAGTGACCTCAGGATCCCTCTAGCCTTGAAACAGTGTTCTTGGGGTTTCTCTGGAGGGCCATCAAGGAAATCAAGTCTCCTTTCATGTGTGATGTGCAACACGGAATTGCTCTGCATGCAGTGTAGGGGAATCAGGCCTCATCTCGCGGCGAGGGGGAAGTCTCATGGTTTTTCTCGAGTTGCGGCGGGAAACTGGGGTATATTCTCGAGTTACGACGGGGATGGCCCTTCCACCCACGTGTTTGTTCAGCGACGTCAGGACTCCTGCCTAGTTGCGAGGGACAACTCGGGATTCTCCTCGAGGCTTGGCAGGGCAATTGGGACGCCTCTCCAGCTGAGGCGGGAGACCAAGGGTCCCTTTCCACGTGCCACAGGAATCCTGGGACTCCTATCAAGTTTCACGAGGAGTCAGGCATCGTCTCCTTTGGAGGCACTGATCTCCCCGTACCTCTGGAGTAGTCAAAGGATGTGAGGCCTCCGGTCGCGATGAGGTGGGGAATTAGGTCTTTCTCTGTGGTCTCCACAGGGGATTCACACATTCTTTCATCTTGGGAGATGCAAGACGAGCCTGCATTCAAGTCACTGCAGGGATATCCGGCCTTATTTCCCGTCAGGGCATCGCAGTGTCCATTCCACTTGAGGCCGCAAAATCAGGGTCCCTCTAACATACCTAGAGCTGAGAGAAGCCTCCTCTTGAGGTGCTTGTGGTAAAGTGGTATTCCTCTGGAGTCGAAGCCAGGGACTAACCTCTCATCTCGAGTTGATTTTTGGTCCACAGAGCTCTTTCCTGTTGCTACAGTGACCTCAGGATCCCTCTAGCCTTGAAAAAGTGTTCTTGGGGATTCTCTGGAGGGCCATCAAGGAAATCAAGGCTCCTTTCATGTGTGATGTGCAACACGGAATTGCTATGCATGCAGTGCAGGGGAATCAGGCCTCATCTCGCGGCGAGGGGGAAATGCCATGGTGTTTCTCGAGTTACGGCGGGAACCTGGGGTATATTCTCGAGTTACGACGGGGATGGCCCTTCCACCCACCTGTTTGTTCAGCGACGTCAGGATTCCTGCCTAGTTGCGAGGGACAACTCGGGATTCTCCTCGAAGCTTGGCAGGGCAATTGGGACGCCTCTCCAGCTGACGTGGGAGACCAAGGGTCCCTTTCCATGTGCGATAGGAATCCTGGGACTCCTATCAAGTTTCACGAGGAGTCAGGCATCGTCTCCTTTGGAGGCACTGATATCCGCCTACCTCTGGAGGTTTCAAAGGATGTGAGGCCTCCGGTCACCTTGAGGTGGGGAACTAGGTCTTTCTCTGTGGAATCCACAGGGGACTCAGACAGCCTTTCATCTTGGGAGATGCAAGACGAGCCTGCATTCAAGTCACTGCAGGGATATCCCGCTTTATTTCGAGTCAGGGCATCGCGGTGTCCATTCCACTTGAGGCCGCAAACTCAGGGTCCCTCTCACATACCTAGAGCTGAGAGAAGCCTCCTCTTGAGGTGCTTGTGGTAAGGTGGTATTCCTCTGGAGTCGAAGCCAGGGACTAACCTCTCATCTCGAGTTGTTTTTTGGTCCACGGAGCTCTTTCCTGTTGCTACAGTGACCTCAGGATCCCTCTAGCCTTGAAACAGTGTTCTTGGGGTTTCTCTGGAGGGCCATCAAGGAAATCAAGGCTCCTTTCATGTGTGATGTGCAACACGGAATTGCTCTGCATGCAGTGTAGGGGAATCAGGCCTCATCTCGCGGCGAGGGGGAAGTCTCATGGTTTTTCTCGAGTTTCGGCGGGAACCTGGGGTATATTCTCGAGTTACGACGGGGATGGCCCTTCCACACACGTGTTTGTTCAGCGACGGCAGGACTCCTGCCTAGTTGCGAGGGACAACTCGGGTTTCTCATCGAGGCTTGGCAGGGCAATTGGGACGCCTCTCCAGCTGAGGCTGGAGACCAAGGGTCCCTTTCCACGTGCCACAGGAATCCTGGGACTCCTATCATGTTTCACGAGGAGTCAGGCATCGTCTCCTTTGGAGGCACTGATCTCCGTGTACCTCTGGAGTTTTCAAAGGATGTGAGGCCTCCGGTCGCGATGAGGTGGGAAACTAGGTCTTTCTCTGTGGTCTCCACAGGGGATTCAGACATCCTTTCGTCTTGGGAGATGCAAGACGAGCCTGCATTCAAGTCACTGCAGGGATATCCGGCCTTATTTCGAGTCAGGGCATCGCGGTGTCCATTCCACTTGAGGCCGCAAACTCAGGGTCCCTCTCACATAGCTAGAGCTGAGAGAAGCCTCCTCTTGAGGTGCTTGTGGTAAGGTGGTATTCCTCTGGAGTCGAAGCCAGGGACTAACCTCTCATCTCGAGTTGATTTTTGGTCCACGGAGCTCTTTCGTGTTGCTACAGTGACCTCGGGATCCCTCTAGCCTTGAAACAGTGTTCTTGGGGTTTCTCTGGAGTGTCATCAAGGAAATCAAGGCTCCTTTCATGTGTGATGTGCAACACGGAATTGCTCTGCACGCAGTGCAGGGGAATCGGGCCTCATCTCGCGGCGAGGGAGAAGTCTCATGGTTTTTCTTGAGTTGCGGCGGGAACCTGGGGTATATTCTCGAGTTACGACGGGGATGGCCCTTTCACCCACGTGTTTGTTCAGCGACGTCAGGACTCCTGCCTAGTTGCGAGGGACAACTCGGGATTCTCCTCGAGGCTTGGCAGGGCAATTGGGACGCCTCTCCAGCTGAGGCGGGAGACCAAGGGTCCCTTTCCACGTGCCACAGGAATCCTGGGACTCCTATCAAGATTCACGAGGAGTCAGGCATCGTCTCCTTTGGAGGCACTGATCTCCGCATACTTCTGGAATTTTCAAAGGATGTGAGGCCTCCGGTCGCGATGAGGTGGGGAACTAGGTCTTTCTCTGTGGTCTCCACAGGAGATTCAGACATCCTTTCGTCTTGGGAGATGCAAGACGAGCCTGCATTCAAGTCACTACAGGGATATCCGGCATTATTTCGAGTCAGGGCATCGCGGTGTCCATTCCACTTGAGGCCGCAAACCCAGGGTCCCTCTCACATACCTAGAGCTGAGAGAAGCCTCCTCTTGAGGTGCTTGTGGTAAGGTGGTATTCCTCTGGAGTCGAAGCCAGGGACTAACCTCTCTTCTCGAGTTGATTTTTGGGCCACTGAGCTCTTTGGTGTTGCTACATTGACCTCAGGATCCCTCTAGCCTTGAAACAGTGTTCTTGGGGTTTCTCTGGAGTGCCATCAAGGAAATCAAGGCTCCTTTCATGTGTGATGTGCAACACAGAATTGCTCTGCACGCAGTGCAGGGGAATCGGGCCTCATCTCGCGGCGAGGGGGAAGTCTCATGGTTTTTCTCGAGTTGCGGCGGGAACCTGGGGTATATTCTCGAGTTATGACGGGGATGGCCCTTCCACCCACGTGTTTATTCAGCGACGTCAGGACTCCTGCCTAGCTGCGAGGGACAACTCGGGATTCTCCTCGAGGCTTGGCAGGGCAATTGGAACGCCTCTCAAGCTGAGGCGGGAGAGCAAGGGTCCCTTTCCACGTGCCACAGGAATCCTGGGACTCCTATCAAGTTTCATGAGGAGTCAGGCATCGTCTCCTTTGGAGGCACTGATCTCCGCGAACCTCTGGAGTTTTCAAAGGATGTGAGGCCTCCGGTCACGATGAGGTGGGGAACTAGGTCTTTCTCTGTGGTGTCCACAGGGGATTCAGATATCCTTTCGTCTTCGGAGATGCAAGACAAGCCTGCATTCAAGTCACTGCAGGGATATCCAGCATTATTTCGAGTTAGGGCATCGCGGTGTCCATTCCACTTGTGGCCGCAAACTCAGGGTCCCTCTCACATACCTAGAGCTGAGAAAAGCCTCTTCTTGAGGTGCTTGTGGTAAGGTGGTATTCCTCTGGAGTCGAAGCCAGGGACTAACCTCTCATCTCCAGTTGATTTGTGGTCCACGGAGCTCTTTCTTGTTGCTACAGTGACCTCAGGATCCCTCTAGCCTTGAAACAGTGTTCTTGGGGTTTCTCTGGAGTGCCATCAAGGAAATCAATGCTCCTTTCATGTGTGATGTGCACCACGGAATTGCTCTGCACGCAGAGCAGGGGAATCGGGCCTCATCTCGCGGCGAGGGGGAAGTCTCATGGTTTTTCTCGAGTTGCGGCAGAACCTGGGGTATATTCTCGAGTTACGACGGGGATGGCCCTTCCACACACGTGTTTGTTCAGCGACGGCAGGACTCCTGCCTAGTTGCGAGGGACAACTCGGGATTCCCCTCGAGGCTTGGCAGGGCAATTGGGACGCCTCTCCAGCTGAGGCGGGAGACCAAGGGTCCCTTTCCACGTGCCACAGGAATCCTGGGACTTCTATCAAGTTTCACGAGGAGTCAGGCATCGTCTCCTTTGGAGGCACTGATCTCCGCGTACCTCTGGAGTTTTCAAAGGATGTGAGGCCAACGGTCACGATGAGGTGGGGAACTAGGTCTTTCTCTGTGGTCTCCACAGGGGATTCAGACATCCTTTCATCTTGGGAGATGCAAGACGAACCTGCATTCAAGTCACTGCAGGGATATCTGGCATTATTTCCAGTCAGGGCATCGCGGTGTCCATTCCACTTGTGGCCGCAAACTCAGGGTCCCTCTCACATACCTAGAGCTGAGAGAAGCCTCTTCTTGAGGTGCTTGTGGTAAGGTGGTATTCCTCTGGAGTCGAAGCCAGGGACTAACCTTAATCTCCAGTTGATTTATGGTCCACGGAGCTCTTTCGTGTTGCTACAGTGACCTCAGGAAACCTCTAGCCTTGAAACAGTGTTCTTGGGGTTTCTCTGGAGGGCCATCAAGGAAATCAAGGCTCCTTTCATGTTTGATGTGCAACACGGAATTGCTCTGCACGCAGTGCAAGGGAATCGGGCCTCATCTCACGGCGAGGGGGAAGTCTCATGGTTTTTCTCGAGTTGCGGCCGGAACCTGGGGTATATTCTCGAGTTACGATGGGGATGGCCCTTCCACCCAAGTGTTTGTTCAGCGACGTCAGGACTCCTGCCTAGTTGCGAGGGACAACTCGGGATTCTCCTCGAGGCTTGGCAGGGCAATTGGGACGCCTCTCCAGCTGAGGCGGGAGACCAAGGGTCCCTTTCCACGTGCCACAGGAATCCTGGGACTCCTATCAAGTTTCACGAGGAGTCAGGCATCGTCTCCTTTGGAGGCACTGATCTCCGCGTACCTCTGGAGTTTTCAAAGGATGTGAGGCCTCCGGTCGCGATGAGGTGAAGAACTAGGTCTTTCTCTGTGGTCTCCACAGTGGATTCAGACATCCTTTCGTCTTGAGAGATGCAAGACGATCCTGCATTCAAGTCACTGCAGGGGTATCCGGCCTTATTTCGAGTCAGGGCGTCGCGGTGTCCATTCCACTTGAGGCCGCAAACTCAGGGTCCCTCTCATATACCTAGAGCTGAGAGAAGCCTCCTCTTGAGGTGCTTGTGGTAAGGTGGTATTCCTCTGGAGTCCAAGCCAGGGACTAACCTCTCATCTCGAGTTGATTTTTGGTCCACGGAGCTCTTTCGTGTTGCTACAGTGACCTCAGGATCCCTCTAGCCTTGAAACAGTGTTCTTAGGGTTTCTCTGGAGTGCCATCAAGGAAATCAAGGCTCCTTTCATGTTTGATGTGCAACACGGAATTGCTTTGAATGCAGTGCAGGGGAATCGGGCCTCATCTTGCGGAGAGGGGGAAGTCTCATGGCTTTTCTCGAGTTGCGGCGGGAACCTGGGGTATATTCTCGAGTTACGACGGGGATGGCCCTTCCACACAAGTGTTTGTTCAGCGACGTCAGGACTCCTGCCTAGTTGCGAGGGACAACTCGGAATTCTCCTCGAGGCTTGGCAGGGCAATTGGGACGCCTCTCCAGCTGAGGCGGGAGACCAAGGGTCCCTTTCCACGTGCCGCAGGAATCCTGGGACTCCTATCAAGTTTCACGAGGAGTCAGGCATCGTCTCCTTTGGAGGCACTGTTCTCCGCGAACCTCTGGAGTTTTCAAAGGATGTGAGGCCTCCGATCATGATGAGGTGGGAGACTAGGTCTTTCTCTGTGGTCTCGACAGGGGATTAAGACATCCTTTCGTCTTGGGAGATGCAAGATGAGCCTGCATTCAAGTCACTGCAGGGATAACCGGCCTTATTTCGAGTCAGGGCATCGCGGTGTCCATTCCACTTGAGCCGCAAACTCAGGGTCCCTCTCACATACCTAGAGCTGAGAGAAGCCTCCTCTTGAGGTGCTTGTGGTAAGATGGTATACCTCTGGAGTCGAAGCCAAGGACTAACCTCTCATCTCGAGTTGATTTTTGGTCCACGGAGCTCTTTCGTGTTGCTACAGTGACCTCAGGATCCCTCTAGCCTTGAAACAGTGTTCTTGGGGTTTCTCTGGAGTGCCATCAAGGAAATCAAGGCTCCTTTCATCTGTGATGTGCAACACGGAATTGCTCTGCACGCAGTGCAGGGGAATCGGGCCTCATCTCGAGGCGAGGGGGAAGTCTCATAGTTTTTCTCGAGTTGTGGCGGGAACCTGGGGTATATTCTCGAGTTACGACGGGGATGGCCCTTCCACACACGTGTTTGTTCAGCGAAGTCAGGACTCCTGCCTAGTTGCGAGGGACAACTCGGGATTCTCCTCGAGGCTTGGCAGGGCAATTGGGACGCCTCTCCAGCTGAGGCGGGAGACCAAGGGGCCCTTTCCACGTTCCACAGGAATCCTGGGACTCCTATCAAGTTTCACGAGGAGTCAGGCATCGTCTCCTTTGGAGGCACTGATTTCCGCGTACCTCTGGAGTTTTCAAAGGATGTAAGGCCTCCGGTCGCGATGAGGTGGGAAACTAGGTCTTTCTCTGTGGTCTCCACAGGGGATTCAGACATCCTTTCGTCTTGGGAGATGCAAGACGAGCCTGCATTCAAGTCACTGCAGGGATATCCGGCCTTATTTCGAGTCAGGGTATCGCCGTGTCCATTCCATTTGAGGCCGCAAACTCAAGGTCCCTCTCACATACCTAGAGCTGAGAGAAGCCTCCTCTTGAGGTGCTTGTGGTAAGGTGGTATTCCTCTGGAGTCGAAGCCAGGGACTAACCTCTCATCTCGAGTTGATTTTTGTCCATGGAGCTCTTTCGTGTTGCTACAGTGACCTCAGGATCCCTCTAGCCTTGAAACAGTGTTCTTGGGTTTTCTCTGGAGTGCCATCAAGGAAATCAAAGCTCCTTTCATGCGTGATGTGCAACACCTAATTGCTCTGCATAAAGTGCAGGGGAATCGGGCCTCATCTCGCAGCGAGGGGGAAGTCTCATGGTTTTTCTTGAGTTGCGGCGGGAACCTGGGGTACATTCTCGAGTTACGACGGGGATGGCCCATCCATCCACGTGTTTGTTCAGCCTCGTCAGGACTCCTGCCTAGTTGCGAGGGACAACTCGGGATTCTCCTCGAGGCTTGGCAGGGCAATTGGGACGCCTCTCCAGCTGAGGCGGGAGACCAAGGGTCCCTTTCCACGTGCCACAGGAATCCTGGGACTCCTATCAAGTTTCATGAGGAGTCAGGCATCGTCTCCTTTGGAGGCACTGATCTCCGCGTACCTCTGGAGTTTTCAAAGGATGTGAGGCCTCCGGTCGCGATGAGGTGGGGAACTAGGTCTTTCTCAGTTGTCTCCAAAGGGGATTCAGACATCCTTTCGTCTTGGGAGATGCAAGACGAGCCTGCATTCAAGTCACTGCAGGGATATCCGGCGTTATTTCGACTCAGGGCATCGCGGTGTCCATTCCACTTGAGGCCGCAAAACCAGGGTCCCTCACACATACCTAGAGCTGAGAGAAGCCTCCTCTTGAGGTGCTTGTGGTAAGGTGGTATTCCTCTGGAGACGAAGCCAAGGACTAACCTCTCATCTCAAGTTGATTTTTGGGCCACGGAGCTCTTTTGTGTTGCTACAGTGACCTCAGGTTCACTCTAGCCTTGAAACACTGTTCTTGGGTTTTCTCTGGAGTGCCATCAAGGAAATCAAGGCTCCTTTCATGTGTGATGTGCAACACGGAATTGCTCTGCACGCAGTGCAGGGTTCGGGCCTCATTTTCCGTCGAGGGGAAAGTCTCATGGTTTTTCTCGAGTTGCGGTGGGAACCTGGGGTATATTCTCGAGTTACGAAGGGAATGGCCCTTCCACACAGGTGTTTGTTCAGCGACGTCAGGACTCCTGCCTAGTTGCGAGGGACAACTCGGGATTCTCCTCGAGGCTTGGCAGGGCAATTGGGACGCCTCTCCAGCTGAGGCGGGAGACCAAGTGTCCCTTTCCACGTGCCACAGGAATCCTGGGACTCCTATCAAGTTTCACGAGGAGTCAGGCATCGTCCCTTTTAGAGGCACTGATCTCCGCGTACCTCTGGAGTTTTCAAAGGATTTGAGGCCTCCGGTCGCGATGAGGTGGGGAACTAGGTCTTTCTCTGTGGTCTCCACAGGGGATTCAGACATCCTTTCATCTTGGGAGATGCAAGACCAGCTGGCATTCAAGTCACTGCAGAGATATCCGGCCTTATTTCGAGTCAGGGCATCGCGGTGTCCATTCCACTTGAGGCCGCAAACCCAGGGTCCCTCTCACATACCTAGAGCTGAGAGAAGCCTCCTCTTGAGGTGCTTGTGGTAAGGTGGTATTCCTCTGGAGTCGAAGCCAGGGACTAACCTCTCATCTCGAGTTGATTTTTGGTCCACAGAGCTCTTTCCTGTGGCTACAGTGACCCAGGATCCCTCTAGCCTTGAAACAGTGTTCTTGGGGTTTCTCTGGAGTGCCATCAAGGAAATCAAGGCTCCTTTCATGTGTGATGTGCAACACGGAATTGCTCTGCACGCAGTGCAGGGGAATCGGGCCTCATCTCGCGGCGAGGGGGAAGTCTCATGGTTTTTCTCGAGTTGCGGCAGGAACCTGGGGTATATTCTCGACTTACGACGGGGAAAGCCCTTCCACCCACGTGTTTGTTCAGCGAAGTCAGGACTCCTGCCTAGTTGCGAGGGACAACTCGGGATTCTCCTCGAGGCTTCGCAGGGCAATTGGAACGCCTCTCCAGCTGAGGCGGGAGACCAAGGGTCCCTTTCCCCGTGCCACAGGAATCCTGGGACTCCTATCAAGTTTCACGAGGAGTCAGGCATCGTCTCCTTTGGAGGCACTGATCTCCGCATACCTCTGGAATTTTCAAAGGATGTGAGGCCTCCGATTGCGATGAGGTGGGAGACTAGATCTTTCTCTGTGGTCTCCACAGGGGATTCAGACATCCTTTCGTCTTGGGAGATGCAAGACGAGCCTGCATTCAAGTCACTGCAGGGATAACCGGCCTTATTTCGAGTCAGGGCATCGCGATGTCCATTCCACTTGAGGCCGCAAACTCAGGGTCCCTCTCACATACCTAGAGCTGAGAGAAGCCTCCTCTTGAGGTGCTTGTGGTAAGATGGTATTCCTCTGCAGTCGAAGCCAGGGACTAACCTCTCATCTCGAATTGATTCTTGGTCCACGGAGCTCTTTCGTGTTGCTACAGTGACCTCAGGATCCCTCTAGCCTTGAAACAGTGTTCTTGGGGTTTCTCTGGAGTGCCATCAAGGAAATCAAGGCTCCTTTCATCTGTGATGTAAAACACGGAATTGCTCTGCACGCAGTGCAGGGGAATTGGGCCTCATTTCGCGGCGAGGGGGAAGTCTCATGGTTTTTCTCGAGTTGCGGCGGGAACCTGGGGTATATTCTCGAGTTACGACGGGATGGCCCTTCCACCCACGTGTTTGTTCAGCGACGTCAGGACTCCTGCCTAGTTGGGAGGGACAACTCGGGATTCTCTTCGAGGCTTGGCAGGGCAATTGGGACGCCTCTCCAGCTGAGGCGGGAGACCAAGGGTCCCTTTCCACGTGCCACAGGAATCCTGGGACTCCTATCAAGTTTCACGAGGAGTCAGGCATCGTCTGCTTTGGAGGCACTGATCTCCGCGTACCTCTGGAATTTTCAAAGGATGTGAGGCCTCCGGTCGCGATGAGGTTGGGAAGGAGGTATTTCTCTGTGGTCTGCACAGGGGATTCAGACATCCTTTCATCTTGGGAGATGCAAGACGAGCCTGCATTCAAGTCACTGCAGGGATATCCGGCCTTATTTCGAGTCAGGGTATCGCGGTGTCCATTCCACTTGAGGCTGCAAACTCAGGGTCCCTCTCACATACCTAGAGCTGAGAGAAGCCTCCTCTTGAGGTGCTTGTGGTAAGGTGGTATTCCCCTGGAGTCGAAGCCAGGGACTAACCTCTCATATCGAGTTGATTTTTGGTCCACGGAGCTCTTTCTTGTGGTTACAGTGACCTCAGGATCCCTCTAGCCTTGAAACAGTGTTCTTGGGGTTTCTCTGGAGTGCCATCAAGGAAATCAAGGCTCCTTTCATGTGTGATGTGCAACACGGAATTGCTCTGCACGCAGTGCAGGGGAATCGGGCCTCATCTCTTGGCGAGTGGGAAGTCTCATGGTTTTTCTCGAGTTGCGGCGGGAACCTGGGGTACATTCTCGAGTTACGACGGCGATGGCCCATCCACCCACGTGTTTGTTCAGCCTCTTCAGGACTCCATCCTAGTTGCGAGGGACAACTCGGGATTCTCCTCGAGGCTTGGCAGGGCAATTGGGACGCCTCTCCAGCTGAGGCGGGAGACCAAGGGTCCCTTTCCACGTGCCACAGGAATCCTGGGACTCCTATCAAGTTTCACGAGGAGTCAGGCATCGTCTCCTTTGGAGGCACTGATCTCCGCGTACCTCTGGAGTTTTCAAAGGATGTGAGGCCTCCGGTCGCGATGAGGGGGGAAACTAGGTCTTTCTCTGTGGTCTCCCCAGGGGATTCAGACATCCTTTCGTCTTGGGAGATGCAAGACGAGCCTGCATTCAATTCACTGCAGGGATATCCGGCCTTATTTCGAGTCAGGGCATCGCGGAGTCCATTCCACTTGAGGCCGCAAACTCAGGGTCCCTCTCACATACCTAGAGCTGAGAGAGGCCTCCTCTTGAGGTGCCTGTGGTAAGGTGGTATTCCTCTGGAGTCGAAGCCAGGGACTAACCTCTCATCTCGAGTTGATTTTTGGTCCACGGAGCACTTTCGTGTTGCTACAGTGACCTCAGGATCCCTCTAGCCTTGAAACAGTGTTCTTGGGGTTTCTCTGGAGTGCCATCAAGGAAATCAAGGCTCCTTTCATGTGTGATGTGCAACACGGAATTGCTCTGCACGCAGTGCAGGGGAATCGGGCTTCATCTCGCGGCGAGGGGGAAGTCTCATGGTTTTTCTCGAGTTGCGGCAGGAACCTGGGGTATATTCTCGACTTACGACGGGGAAAGCCCTTCCACCCACGTGTTTGTTCAGCGAAGTCAGGACTCCTGCCTAGTTGCGAGGGACAACTCGGGATTCTCCTCGAGGCTTCGCAGGGCAATTGGAACGCCTCTCCAGCTGAGGCGGGAGACCAAGGGTCCCTTTCCCCGTGCCACAGGAATCCTGGGACTCCTATCAAGTTTCACGAGGAGTCAGGCATCGTCTCCTTTGGAGGCACTGATCTCCGCATACCTCTGGAATTTTCAAAGGATGTGAGGCCTCCGATTGCGATGAGGTGGGAGACTAGGTCTTTCTCTGTGGTCTCCACAGGGGATTCAGACATCCTTTCGTCTTGGGAGATGCAAGACGAGCCTGCATTCAAGTCACTGCAGGGATAACCGGCCTTATTTCGAGTCAGGGCATCGCGATGTCCATTCCACTTGAGGCCGCAAACTCAGGGTCCCTCTCACATACCTAGAGCTGAGAGAAGCCTCCTCTTGAGGTGCTTGTGGTAAGATGGTATTCCTCTGCAGTCGAAGCCAGGGACTAACCTCTCATCTCAAATTGATTCTTGGTCCACGGAGCTCTTTCGTGTTGCTACAGTGACCTCAGGATCCCTCTAGCCTTGAAACAGTGTTCTTGGGGTTTCTCTGGAGTGCCATCAAGGAAATCAAGGCTCCTTTCATCTGTGATGTAAAACACGGAATTGCTCTGCACGCAGTGCAGGGGAATTGGGCCTCATTTCGCGGCGAGGGGGAAGTCTCATGGTTTTTCTCGCGTTGCGGCGGGAACCTGGGGTATATTCTCGAGTTACGACGGGATGGCCCTTCCACCCACGTGTTTGTTCAGCGACGTCCGGACTCCTGCCTAGTTGGGAGGGACAACTCGGGATTCTCCTCGAGGCTTGGCAGGGCAATTGGGACGCCTCTCCAGCTGAGGCGGGAGACCAAGGGTCCCTTTCCACGTGCCACAGGAATCCTGGGACTCCTATCAAGTTTCACGAGGAGTCAGGCATCGTCTGCTTTGGAGGCACTGATCTCCCCGTACCTCTGGAATTTTCAAAGGATGTGAGGCCTCCGGTCGCGATGAGGTTGGGAAGGAGGTATTTCTCTGTGGTCTGCACTGGGGATTCAGACATCCTTTCATCTTGGGAGATGCAAGACGAGCCTGCATTCAAGTCACTGCAGGGATATCCGGCCTTATTTCGAGTCAGGGTATCGCGGTGTCCATTCCACTTGAGGCTGCAAACTCAGGGTCCCTCTCACATACCTAGAGCTGAGAGAAGCCTCCTCTTGAGGTGCTTGTGGTAAGGTGGTATTCCCCTGGAGTCGAAGCCAGGGACTAACCTCTCATATCGAGTTGATTTTTGGTCCACAGAGCTCTTTCTTGTGGTTACAGTGACCTCAGGATCCCTCTAGCCTTGAAACAGTGTTCTTGGGGTTTCTCTGGAGTGCCATCAAGGAAATCAAGGCTCCTTTCATGTGTGATGTGCAACACGGAATTGCTCTGCACGCAGTGCAGGGGAATCGGGCCTCATCTCTTGGCGAGTGGGAAGTCTCATGGTTTTTCTCGAGTTGTGGTGGGAACCTGGGGTATATTCTCGAGTTACGACGGGGATGGCCCTTCCACCCACGTGTTTGTTCAGCCTCTTCAGGACTCCATCCTAGTTGCGAGGGACAACTCGGGATTCTCCTCGAGGCTTGGCAGGGCAATTGGGACGCCTCTCCAGCTGAGGCGGGAGACCAAGGGTCCCTTTCCACGTGCCACAGGAATCCTGGGACTCCTATCAAGTTTCACGAGGAGTCAGGCATCGTCTCCTTTGGAGGCACTGATCTCCGCGTACCTCTGGAGTTTTCAAAGGATGTGAGGCCTCCGGTCGCGATGAGGGGGGAAACTAGGTCTTTCTCTGTGGTCTCCACAGGGGATTCAGACATCCTTTCGTCTTGGGAGATGCAAGACGAGCCTGCATTCAATTCACTGCAGGGATATCCGGCCTTATTTCGAGTCAGGGCATCGCGGAGTCCATTCCACTTGAGGCCGCAAACTCAGGGTCCCTCTCACATACCTAGAGCTGAGAGAGGCCTCCTCTTGAGGTGCCTGTGGTAAGGTGGTATTCCTCTGGAGTCGAAGCCAGGGACTAACCTCTCATCTCAAGTTGATTTTTGGTCCATGGAGCTCTTTTGTGATGCTACAGTGACCTCAGGTTCACTCTAGCCTTGAAACAGTGTTCTTGGTGTTTCTCTGAAGTTCCATCAAGGAAATCAAGGCTCCTTTCATGTGTGATGTGCAACACGGAATTGCTCTGCACGCAGTGCAGGGTATCGGGCCTCATTTTCCGGCGAGGGGGAAGTCTCATGGTTTTTCTCGAGTTGTGGTGGGAACCTGGGGTATATTCTCGAGTTACGACGGGGATGGCCCTTCCACCCACGTGTTTGTTCAGCGACGTCAGGACTTCTGCCTAGTTGCGAGGGACAACTCGGGATTCTCCGCGAGGCTAGGCAGGGAAATTGGGACGCCTCTCCAGCTGAGGCGGGAGACCAAGGGTCCCTTTCCACGTGCCACAGGAATCCTGGGACTCCTATCAAGATTCACGAGGAGTCAGGCATCGTCCCTTTTGGAGGCACTGATCTCCGCGTACCTCAGGAGTTTTCAAAGGATTTGAGGCCTCCGGTCGGGATCAGGTGGGGAACTAGGTCTTTCTCTGTGGTCTCCACATGGGATTCAGACATCCTTTCATCTTGGGGGATGCAAGACGAGCTGGCATTCAAGTCACTGCAGAGATATCTGGCCTTATTTCGAGTCAGGGCATCGCGGTGTCCATTCCACTTGAGGCCGCAAACTTAGGGTCCCTCTCCCATACCTAGAGCTGAGAGAAGCCTCCTCTTGAGGTGCTTGTGGTAAGGTGGTATTCCTCTGCAGTCGAAGCCAGGGACTAACCTCTCATCTCGAGTTGATTTTTGGTCCACGGAGCTCTTTCGTGTTACTACAGTGACCTCAGGATCCCTCTAGCCTTGAAACAGTGTTCTTGGGGTTTCTCTGGAGTGCCATCAAGGAAATCAAAGCTCCTTTCCTGTGTGATGTGCAACACGGAATTGCTCTGCACAAAGTGCAGGGGAATCGGGCCTCATCTCGCAGCGAGGGGGAAGTCTCATAGTTTTTCTTGAGTTGCGGCGGGAATCTGGGGTACATTCTCGAGTTACGACGGGGATGGCCCATCCACCCACGTGTTTGTTCAGCCTCGTCAGGACTCCTGCCTAGTTGCGAGGGACAACTCGGGATTCTCCTCGAGGCTTGGCAGGGCAATTGGGACGCCTCTCCAGCTGAGGCGGGAGACCAAGGGTCCCTTTCCACGTGCCACAGGAATCCTGGGACTCCTATCAAGTTTCACGAGGAGTCAGGCATCGTCTCCTTTGGAGGCACTGATCTCCGCGTACCTCTGGAGTTTTCAAAGGATGTGAGGCCTCCGGTCGCGATGAGGTGGGTAACTAGGTCTTTCTCAGTTGTCTCCACAGGGGATTCAGACATCCTTTCGTCTTGGGAGATGCAAGACGAGCCTGCATTCAAGTCACTGCAGGGATATCCGGCGTTATTTCGAGTCAGGGCATCGCGGTGTCCATTCCACTTGAGGCCGCAAAACCAGGGTCCCTCACACATACCTAGAGCTGAGAGAAGCCTCCTCTTGAGGTGCTTGTGGTAAGGTGGTATTCCTCTGGAGACGAAGCCAAGGACTAACCTCTCATCTCAAGTTGATTTTTGGGCCACGGAGCTCTTTTGTGTTGCTACAGTGACCTCAGGATCACTCTAGCCTTGAAACACTGTTCTTGGGTTTTCTCTGGAGTGCCATCAAGGAAATCAAGGCTCCTTTCATGTGTGATGTGCAACACGGAATTGCTCTGCACGCAGTGCAGGGTTCGGGCCTCATTTTCCGTCGAGGGGAAAGTCTCATGGTTTTTCTCGAGTTGCGGTGGGAACCTGCGGTATATTCTCGAGGTACGAGGGGGATGGCCCTTCCACACACGTGTTTGTTCAGCGACGTCAGGACTCCTGCCTAGTTGCGAGGGACAACTCGGGATTCTCCTCGAGGCTTGGCAGGGCAATTGGGACGCCTCTCCAGCTGAGGCGGGAGACCAAGGGTCCCTTTCCACGTGCCACAGGAATCCTGGGACTCCTATCAAGTTTCATGAGGAGTCAGGCATCGTCCCTTTTGGAGGCACTGATCTCCGCGTACCTCTGGAGTTTTCAAAGGATGTGAGGCCTCCGGTCGTGATGAGGTGGGGAACTAGGTCTTTCTTTGTGGTCTCCACAGGGGATTCAGACATCCTTTCATCTTGGGAGATGCAAGACCAGCTGGCATTCAAGTCACTGCAGAGATATCCGGCCTTATTTCGAGTCAGGGCATCGCGGTGTCCATTCCACTTGAGGCCGCAAACCCAGGGTCCCTCTCACATACCTAGAGCTGAGAGAAGCCTCCTCTTGAGGTGCTTGTGGTAAGGTGGTATTCCTCTGGAGTCGAAGCCAGGGACTAACCTCTCATCTCGAGTTGATTTTTGGTCCACGGAGCTCTTTCGTGTGGCTACAGTGACTTCAGGATCCCTCTAGCCTTGAAACAGTGTTCTTGGGGTTTCTCTGGAGTGCCATCAAGGAAATCAAGGCTCCTTTCATGTGTGATGTGCAACACGGAATTGCTCTGCACGCAGTGCAGGGGAATCGGGCCTCATCTCGCGGCGAGGGGGAAGTCTCATGGTTTTTCTCGAGTTGCGGCAGGAACCTGGGGTATATTCTCGACTTACGACGGGGAAAGCCCTTCCACCCACGTGTTTGTTCAGCGAAGTCAGGACTCCTGCCTAGTTGCGAGGGACAACTCGGGATTCTCCTCGAGGCTTGGCAGGGCAATTGGGACGCCTCTCCAGCTGAGGCGGGAGACCAAGGGTCCCTTTCCACGTGCCACAGGAATCCTGGGACTCCTATCAAGTTTCACGAGGAGTCAGGCATCGTCTGCTTTGGAGGCACTGATCTCCGCGTACCTCTGGAGTTTTCAAAGGATGTGAGGCCTCCGATTGCGATGAGGTGGGAGACTAGGTCTTTCTCTGTGGTCTCCACAGGGGATTCAGACATCCTTTCGTCTTGGGAGATGCAAGACGAGCCTGCATTCAAGTCACTGCAGGGATAACCGGCCTTATTTCGAGTCAGGGCATTGCGGTGTCCATTCCACTTGAGGCCGCAAACTCAGGGTCCCTCTCACATACCTAGAGCTTAGAGAAGCCTCCTCTAGAGGTGCTTGTGGTAAGGTGGTATTCCTCTGGAGTCGAAGCCAGGGACTAACCTCTCATCTCGAATTGATTCTTGGTCCACGGAGCTCTTTCGTGTTGCTACAGTGACCTCAGGATCCCTCTAGCCTTGAAACAGTGTTCTTGGGGTTTCTCTGGAGTGCCATCAAGGAAATCAAGGCTCCTTTCATCTGTGATGTGCAACACGGAATTGCTCTGCACGCAGTGCAGGGGAATTGGGCCTCATTTCGCGGCGAGGGGGAAGTCTCATGGTTTTTCTCGAGTTGCGGCGGGAACCTGGGGTATATTCTCGAGTTACGACGGGATGGCCCTTCCACACACGTGTTTGTTCAGCGACGTCAGGACTCCTGCCTAGTTGCGAGGGACAACTCGGGATTCTCCTCGAGGCTTGGCAGGGCAATTGGGACGCCTCTCCAGCTGAGGCGGGAGACCAAGGGTCCCTTTCCCCGTGCCACAGGAATCCTGGGACTCCTATCAAGTTTCACGAGGAGTCAGGCATCGTCTGCTTTGGAGGCACTGATCTCCGCGTACCTCTGGAATTTTCAAAGGATGTGAGGCCTCCGGTCGCGATGAGGTGGGGAACTAGGTCTTTCTCTGTGGTCTCCACAGGGGATTCACACATCCTTTCATCTTGGGAGATGCAAGACGAGCCTGCATTCAAGTCACTGCAGGGATATCCGGCCTTATTTCGAGTCAGGGTATCACGGTGTCCATTCCACTTGGGGCCGCAAACTCAGGGTCCCTCTCACATACCTAGAGCTGAGAGAAGCCTCCTCTTGAGGTGCTTGTGGTAAGGTGGTATTCCCCTGGAGTCGAAGCCAGGGACTAACCTCTCATCTCGAGTTGATTTTTGGTCCACGGAGCTCTTTCGTGTGGCTACAGTGACCTCAGGATCCCTCTAGCCTTGAAACAGTGTTCTTGGGGTTTCTCTGGAGTGCCATCAAGGAAATCAAGTCTCCTTTCATGTGTGATGTGCAACACGGAATTGCTCTGCACGCAGTGCAGGGGAATCGGGCCTCATCTCGTGGCGAGTGGGAAGTCTCATGGTTTTTCTCGAGTTGCGGCGGAAACCTGGGGTACATTCTCGAGTTACGACGGCGATGGCCCATCCACCCACGTGTTTGTTCAGCCTCTTCAGGACTCCAGCCTAGTTGCGAGGGACAACTCGGGATTCTCCTCGAGGCTTGGCAGGGCAATTGGGACGCCTCTCCAGCTGAGGCGGGAGACCAAGGGTCCCTTTCCACGTGCCACAGGTATCCTGGGACTCCTATCAAGTTTCACGAGGAGTCAGGCATCGTCTCCTTTGGAGGCACTGATCTCCGCGTACCTCTGGAGTTTTCAAAGGATGTGAGGCCTCCGGTCGCGATGAGGGGGGAAACTAGGTCTTTCTCTGTGGTCTCCACAGGGGATTCAGACATCCTTTCGTCTTGGGAGATGCAAGACGAGCCTGCATTTAAGTCACTGCAGGGATATCCGGCCTTATTTCGAGTCAGGGCATCGCGGTGTCCATTCCACTTGAGGCCGCAAACTCAGGGTCCCTCTCACATACCTAGAGCTGAGAGAGGCCTCCTCTTGAGGTGCTTGTGGTAAGGTGGTATTCCTCAGGAGTCGAAGCCAGGGACTAACCTCTCATCTCAAGTTGATTTTTGGTCCACGGAGCTCTTTTGTGTTGCTACAGTGACCTCAGGTTCACTCTAGCCTTGAAACAGTGTTCTTGGGGTTTCTCTGGAGTGCCATCAAAGGAATCAAGGCTCGTTTCATGTGTGATGTGCAACACGGAATTGCTCTGCACGCAGTGCAGGGTATCGGGCCTCATTTTCCGGTGAGGGGGAAGTCTCATGGTTTTTCTCGAGTTGTGGTGGGAACTTGGGGTATATTCTCGAGTTACGACGGGGATGGCCCTTCCACCCACGTGTTTGTTCAGCGACGTCAGGACTTCTGTCTACTTGCGAGGGACAACTCGGGATTCTCCTCGAGGCTTATCAGGGCAATTGGGACGCCTCTCCAGCTGAGGCGGGAGACCAAGGGTCCCTTTCCACGTGCCACAGGAATCCTGGGACTCCTATCAAGATTCACGAGGAGTCAGGCATCGTCCCTTTTGGAGGCACTGATCTCCGCGTACCTCAGGAGTTTTCAAAGGATTTGAGGCCTCCGGTCGTGATGAGGTGGGGAACTAGGTCTTTCTCTGTGGTCTCCACAGGGGATTCAGACATCCTTTCATCTTGGGAGATGCAAGACGAGGTGGCATTCAAGTCACTGCAGAGATATCTGGCCTTATTTCGAGTCAGGGCATCGCGGTGTCCATTCCACTTGAGGCCGCAAACTTAGGGTCCCTCTCCCATACCTAGAGCTGAGAGAAGCCTCCTCTTGAGGTGCTAGTGGTAAGGTGGTAGTCCTCTGCAGTCGAAGCCAGGGACTAACCTCTCATCTCGAGTTGATTTTTGGTCCACGGAGCTCTTTCGTGTTGCTACAGTGACCTCAGGATCCCTCTAGCCTTGAAACAGTGTTTTTGGGGTTTCTCTGGAGTGCCATCAAGGAAATCAAAGCTCCTTTCATGCGTGATGTGCAACACGGAATTGCTCTGCACGCAGTGCAGGGGAATCGGGCCTCATCTCGCAGCGAGGGGGAAGTCTCATGTTTTTTCTTGAGTTGCGGCGGGACCTGGGGTACATTCTCGAATTACGACGGGGATGGCCCATCCACCCACGTGTTTGTTCAGCCTCGTCAGGACTCCTGCCTAGTTGCGAGGGACAACTCGGGATTCTCCTCGAGGCTTGGCAGGGCAATTGGGACGCCTCTCCAGCTGAGGCGGGAGACCAAGGGTCCCTTTCCACGTGCCACAGGAATCCTGGGACTCCTATCAAGTTTCACGAGGAGTCAGGCATCGTCCCTTTGGGAGGCACTGATCTCCGCGTACCTGTGGAGTTTTCAAAGGATTTGAGGCCTCCGGTCGCAATGAGGTGGGGAACTAGGTCTTTCTCTGTGGTCTCCACAGGGGATTCAGACATTCTTTCATCTTGGGAGATGCAAGACCAGCTGGCATTCAAGTCACTACAGAGATATCCGGCCTTATTTCGAGTCAGGGCATCGCGGTGTCCATTCCACTTGAGGCCGCAAACCCAGGGTCACTCTCACATACCTAGAGCTGAGAGAAGCCTCCTCTTGAGGTGCTTGTGGTAAGGTGGTATTCCTCTGGAGTCGAAGCCAGGGACTAACCTCTCATCTCGAGTTGATTTTTTGTCCACGGAGCTCTTTCGTGTGGCTACAGTGACCTCAGGATCCCTCTAGCCTTGAAACAGTGTTCTTGGGGTTTCTCTGGAGTGCCATCAAGGAAATCAAGTCTCCTTTCATGTGTGATGTGCAACACGGAATTGCTCTGCACGCAGTGCAGGGGAATCGGGCCTCATCTCGCGGCGAGGGGGAAGTCTCATGGTTTTTCTCGAGTTGCGGCAGGAACCTGGGGTATATTCTCGACTTACGACGGGGAAAGCCCTTCCACCCACGTGTTTGCTCAGCGAAGTCAGGACTCCTGCCTAGTTGCGAGGGACAATTCGGGATTCTTCTCGAGGCTTCGCAGGGCAATTGGAACGCCTCTCCAGCTGAGGCGGGAGACCAAGGGTCCCTTTCCACGTGCCAATGGAATCCTGGGACTCCTATCAAGATTCACGAGGAGTCAGACATCGTCTCCTTTGGAGTCACTGATCTCTGCGTGCCTCTGGAGTTTTCAAAGGATGTGAGGCCTCCGATTGGGATGAGGTGGGAGACTAGGTCTTTCTCTGTGGTCTCCACAGGGGATTCAGACACCCTTTCGTCTTGGGAGATGCAAGACGAGCCTGCATTCAAGTCACTGCAGGGATAACCGGCCTTATTTCGAGTCAGGGCATCGCGGTGTCCATTCCACTTGAGGCCGCAAACTCAGGGTCCCTCTCACATACCTAGAGCTGAGAGAAGCCTCCTCTAGAGGTGCTTGTGGTAAGATGGTATTCCTCTGGAGTCGAAGCCAGGGACTAACCTCTCATCTCGAATTGATTCTTGGTCCACGGAGCTCTTTCGTGTTGCTACAGTGACCTCAGGATCCCTCTAGCCTTGAAACAGTGTTCTTGGGGTTTCTCTGGAGTGCCATCAAGGAAATCAAGGCTCCTTTCATCTGTGATGTGCAACACGGAATTGCTCTGCACGCAGTGCAGGGGAATTGGGCCTCATTTCGCGGCGAAGGGGAAGTCTCATGGTTGTTCTCGAGTTGCGGCGGGAACCTGGGGTATATTCTCGAGTTTCGACGGGATGGCCCTTCCACACACGTGTTTGTTCAGCGACGTCAGGACTCCTGCCTAGTTGCGAGGGACAACTCGGGATTCTCCTCGAGGCTTGGCAGGGCAATTGGGACGCCTCTCCAGCTGAGGCGGGAGACGAAGGGTCCCTTTCCACGTGCCACAGGAATCCTGGGACTCCTATCAAGTTTCACGAGGAGTCAGGCATCGTCTGCTTTGGAGGCACTGATCTCCGCATACCTCTGGAATTTTCAAAGGATGTGAGGCCTCCGGTCGCGATGAGGTGGGGAAGTAGGTCTTTGTCTGTGGTCTCCACAGGGGATTCAGACATCCTTTCATCTTGGGAGATGCAAGACGAGCCTGCATTCAAGTCACTGCAGGGATATCCGGCCTTATTTCGAGTCAGGGTATCGCGGTGTCCATTCCACTTGAGGCCGCAAACTCAGGGTCCCTCTCACATACCTAGAGCTGAGAGAAGCCTCCTCTTGAGGTGCTTGTGGTAAGGTGGTATTCCCCTGGAGTCGAAGCCAGGGACTAACCTCTCATCTCGAGTTGATTTTTGGTCCACGGAGCTCTTTCGTGTGGCTACAGTGACCTCAGGATCCCTCTAGCCTTGAAACAGTGTTCTTGGGGTTTCTCTGGAGTGCCATCAAGGAAATCAAGTCTCCTTTCATGTGTGATGTGCAACACGGAATTGCTCTGCACGCAGTGCAGGGGAATCGGGCCTCATCTCGTGGCGAGTGGGAAGTCTCATGGTTTTTCTCGAGTTGCGGCGGAAACCTGGGGTACATTCTCGAGTTACGACGGCGATGGCCCATCCACCCACGTGTTTGTTCAGCCTCTTCAGGACTCCAGCCTAGTTGCGAGGGACAACTCGGGATTCTCCTCGAGGCTTGGCAGGGCAATTGGGACGCCTCTCCAGCTGAGGCGGGAGACCAAGGGTCCCTTTCCACGTGCCACAGGTATCCTGGGACTCCTATCAAGTTTCACGAGGAGTCAGGCATCGTCTCCTTTGGAGGCACTGATCTCCGCGTACCTCTGGAGTTTTCAAAGGATGTGAGGCCTCCGGTCGCGATGAGGGGGGAAACTAGGTCTTTCTCTGTGGTCTCCACAGGGGATTCAGACATCCTTTCGTCTTGGGAGATGCAAGACGAGCCTGCATTCAAGTCACTGCAGGGATATCCGGCCTTATTTCGAGTCAGGGCATCGCGGTGTCCATTCCACTTGAGGCCGCAAACTCAGGGTCCCTCTCACATACCTAGAGCTGAGAGAAGCCTCCTCTTGAGGTGCTTGTGGTAAGGTGGTATTCCCCTGGAGTCGAAGCCAGGGACTAACCTCTCATCTCAAGTTGATTTTTGGTCCACGGAGCTCTTTTGTGTTGCTACAGTGACCTCAGGATCCCTCTAGCCTTGAAACAGTGTTCTTGGGGTTTCTCTGGAGTGCCATCAAGGAAATCAAGGCTCCTTTCATGTGTGATGTGCAACACGGAATTGCTCTGCACGCAGTGCAGGGTATCGGGCCTCCTTTTCCGGCGAGGTGGAAGTCTCATGGTTTTTCTCGAGTTGTGGTGGGAACCTGGGGTATATTCTCGAGTTACGACGGGGATGGCCCTTCCACCCACGTGTTTTTTCAACGACGTCAGGACTCCTGCCTAGTTGCGAGGGACAACTCGGGATTCGCCTCGAGGCTTGGCAGGGCAATTGGGACGCCTCTCCAGCTGAGGCGGGAGACCAAGGGTCCCTTTCCACGTGCCACAGGAATCCTGGGACTCCTATCAAGATTCACGAGGAGTCAGGCATCGTCCCTTTTGGAGGCACTGATCTCCGCGTACCTCAGGAGTTTTCAAAGGATTTGAGGCCTCCGGTCGCGATGAGGTGGGGAACTAGGTCTTTCTCTGTGGTCTCCACAGGGGATTCAGACATCCTTTCATCTTGGGAGATGCAAGACGAGGTGGCATTCAAGTCACTGCAGAGATATCTGGCCTTATTTCGAGTCAGGGCATCGCGGTGTCCATTCCACTTGAGGCCGCAAACTTAGGGTCCCTCTCCCATACCTAGAGCTGAGAGAAGCCTCCTCTTGAGGTGCTAGTGGTAAGGTGGTAGTCCTCTGCAGTCGAAGCCAGGGACTAACCTCTCATCTCGAGTTGATTTTTGGTCCACGGAGCTCTTTCGTGTTGCTACAGTGACCTCAGGATCCCTCTAGCCTTGAAACAGTGTTCTTGGGGTTTCTCTGGAGTGCCATCAAGGAAATCAAAGCTCCTTTCATGCGTGATGTGCAACACGGAATTGCTCTGCACGCAGTGCAGGGGAATCGGGCCTCATCTCGCAGCGAGGGGGAAGTCTCATGGTTTTTCTTGAGTTGCGGCGGGAACCTGGGGTACATTCTCGAGTTACGACGGGGATGGCCCATCCACCCACGTGTTTGTTCAGCCTCGTCAGGACTCCTGCCTAGTTGCGAGGGACAACTCGGGATTCTCCTCGAGGCTTGGCAGGGCAATTGGGACGCCTCTCCAGCTGAGGCGGGAGACCAAGGGTCCCTTTCCACGTGCCACAGGAATCCTGGGACTCCTATCAAGTTTCACGAGGAGTCAGGCATCGTCCCTTTTGGAGGCACTGATCTCCGCGTACCTCTGGAGTTTTCAAAGGATTTGAGGCCTCCGGTCGCAATGAGGTGGGGAACTAGGTCTTTCTCTGTGGTCTCCACAGGGGATTCAGACATTCTTTCATCTTGGGAGATGCAAGACCAGCTGGCATTCAAGTCACTACAGAGATATCCGGCCTTATTTCGAGTCAGGGCATCGCGGTGTCCATTCCACTTGAGGCCGCAAACCCAGGGTCCCTCTCACATACCTAGAGCTGAGAGAAGCCTCCTCTTGAGGTGCTTGTGGTAAGGTGGTATTCCTCTGGAGTCGAAGCCAGGGACTAACCTCTCATCTCGAGTTGATTTTTTGTCCACGGAGCTCTTTCGTGTTGCTACAGTGACCTCAGGATCCCTCTAGCCTTGAAACAGTGTTCTTGGGGTTTCTCTGGAGTGCCATCAAGGAAATCAAGTCTCCTTTCATGTGTGATGTGCAACACGGTATTGCTCTGCACGCAGTGCAGGGGAATCGGGCCTCATCTCGCGGCGAGGGGGAAGTCTCATGGTTTTTCTCGAGTTGCGGCAGGAACCTGGGGTATATTCTCGACTTACGACGGGGAAAGCCCTTCCACCCACGTGTTTGTTCAGCGAAGTCAGGACTCCTGCCTAGTTGCGAGGGACAACTCGGGATTCTCCTAGAGGCTTCGCAGGGCAATTGGAACGCCTCTCCAGCTGAGTCGGGAGACCAAGGGTCCCTTTCCCCGTGCCACAGGAATCCTGGGACTCCTATCAAGTTTCACGAGGAGTCAGACATCATCTCCTTTGGAGGCACTGATCTCCGCGTGCCTCTGGAGTTTTCAAAGGATGTGAGCCCTCCAGTCGCGATGAGGTGGGGAACTAGGTGTTTCTCTGTGGTCTCCACAGGTGATTCAGACATCCTTTCTTCTTGGGAGATGCAAGACGAGCCTGCATTCAAGTCACTGCAGGGATATCCAGCCTTATTTCGAGTCAGGGCATCGCGATGTCCATTCCACTTGAGGCCGCAAACTCAGGGTTCCTCTCACATACCGAGAGCTGAGAGAAGCCTCCTCTTGAGGTGATTGTGGTAAGGTGGTATTCCTCAGGAGTCGAAGCCAGGGACTAACCTCTCATCTTGTGTTGATTCTTGGTCCACGGAGCTCTTTCGTGTGGCTACAGTGACCTCAGGATCCCTCTAGCCTTGAAACAGTGTTCTTGGGGTTTCTCTGGAGTGCCATCAAGGAAATCAAGGCTCCTTTCATGTGTGATGTGCAACACGGAATTGCTCTGCACACAGTGCAGGGGAATCGGGCCTCATTTTGCGGCGAGGGGGAAGTCTCATGGTTTTTCTCGAGTTGCGGCGGGAACCTGGGGTATATTCTCGAGTTATGACGGGGAATGGCCCTTCCACACAAGTCTTTGTTCAGCCATGTCAGGACTCCTGCCTAGTTGCGAAGGACAACTCGAGATTCTCCTCGAGGCTTGGCAGGGCAATTGGGACGCCTCTCCAGCTGAGGCGGGAGACCAAGGGTCCCTGTCCACGTGCCACAGGAATCCTGGGACTCCTAAGAAGTTTCACTAGGAGTCAGGCATCGTCTCCTTTGGAGGAACTGATCTCCATGCACCTCTGGAGTTTTCAAAGGATGTGGGCCTCCGGTCGCGATGAAGTGGGGAACTAGGTCTTTCTCTGTGGTCTCCACAGGGGATTCAGACATACTTTCGTCTTGGGAGATGCAAGACGAGCCTGCATTCAAGTCACTGCAGGGATATCCGCCCTTATTTCGAGTCAGGGCATCGCGGTGTCCATTCCACTTGAGGTCGCAAACTTAGGGTCCCTCTCACATACCGAGAGCTGAGAGAAGCCTCCTCTTGAGGTGCTTGTGGTAAGGTGGTATTCCTCTGGAGTCGAAGCCAGGGACTAACCTCTCATCTCTAGTTGATTTTTGGTCCACGGAGCTCTTTCTTGTTGCTACAGTGACCTCAGGATCCCTCTAGCCTTGAAACAGTGTTCTTGGGGTTTCTCTGGAGTGCCATCAAGGAAATCAAGGCTCCTTTCATGTGTGATTTGCAACACGGAATTGCTCTCCACGCAGGGCAGGGTTATCAGGCCTCATCTCTCGGCGAGGGGGAAGTCTCATGGTTTTTATCGAGTTGCGGCGGGAACCTGGGCTATATTCTCGAGTTACGACGGGAATGGCCCTTCCACACACGTGTTTGTTCAGAGAAGGCAGGACTCCTGCCTAGTTGCGAGGGACAACTCGGGATTCTCCTCGAGGCTTGGCAGGGCAATTGGGACGCCTCTCCAGCTGAGGCGGGAGACCAAGGGTCCCTTTCCACGTGCACAGGAATCCTGGGACTCCTATCAAGTTTCACGAGTAGTCAGGCATCGTCTCCTTTGGAGGCACTGATCTCCGCGTACCTCTTTAGTTTTCAAAGGATGTGAGGCCTCCGGTCGCGATGAGGTGGGTAACTAGGTCTTTCTCTGTTGTCTCCACAGGGGATTCAGACATCCTTTCGTCTTGGGAGATGCAAGACGAGCCTGCATTCAAGTCACTGCAGGGATATCCGGCCTTATTTCGAGTCAGGGCATCGCGGTGTCCATTCCACTTGAGGCCGCAAACTCAGGGTCCCTCTCACATACCTAGAGCTGAGAGCAGCCTCCTCTTGAGGTGCTTGTGGTAAGGTGGTATTCCTCTGGAGTCGAAGCCAGGGACTAACCTCTCATCTCGAGTTGATTTTTGGGCCACGGAGCTCTTTCGTGTGGCTACAGTGACCTCAGGATCCCTCTAGCCTTGAAATAGTGTTCTTGGGGTTTCTCTGGAGTGCTATCAAGGAAATCAAGGCTCCTTTCATGTGTGATGTGCAACACTGAATTGCTCTGCACGCAGTGCAGGGGAATCGGGCCTCATCTCGCGGCGAGGGGGAAGTCTCATGGTTTTTCTCGAGTTGCGGCGGGAACCTGGCGTATATTCTCGAGTTACGACGGGGATGGCCCTTCCACACATGTGTTTGTTCAGCGAAGGCAGGACTCCTGCCTAGTTGCGAGGGACAACTCGGGATTCTCCTCGAGGCTTGGCAGGGCAATTGGGACGCCTCTCCAGCTGAGGCGGGAGACCAAGGGTCCCTTTCCACGTGCCACAGGAATCCTGGGACTCCTATCAAGTTTCACGAGGAGTCAGGCATCGTCTCCTTTGGAGGCACTGATCTCCGCGTACCTCTGGAGTTTTCAAAGGATGTAAGGCGTCCGGTCGTGATGAGGTGGGGAACTAGGTCTATCTCTGTGGTCTCCACAATGAATTCAGACATCCTTTCGTCTTGAGAGATGCAAGACGAGCCTGTATTCAAGTCACTGCAGGGATATCCGGCCTTATTTCGAGTCAGGGCATCGCGGTGTCCATTCCACTTGAGGCCGCAAACTCAGGGTCCCTCTCACATAGCTAGAGCTGAGAGAAGCCTCCTCTTGAGGTGCTTGTGGTAAGGTGGTATTCCTCAGGAGTCGAAGCCAGGGACTAACCTCTCATTTCGAGTTGATTTTTGGGCCACGGAGCTCTTTCGTGTGGCTACAGTGACCTCAGGATCCCTCTAGCCTTGAAACAGTGTTCTTGGGGTTTCTCTGGAGTGCCATCAAGGAAATCAAGGCTCCTTTCATGTGTGTTGTGCAACACGGAATTGCTCTGCACGCAGGGCGGGGGAATCAGGCCTCATCTCGCGGCGAGGGGAAAGTCTCATGGTTTTTCTCGAGTTGCGGCGGGAACCTGGGGTATATTCTCGATTTCCGACGGGGATGGCCCTTCCAGCCACGTGTTTGTTCAGCGACGTCAGGACTCCTGCCTAGTTGCGAGGGACATCTCGGGATTCTCCTCGAGACTTGGCAGGGCAATTGGGACGCCTCTCCAGCTGAGGCGGGAGACCAAGGGTCCCTTTCCACGTGCCACAGTAATCCTAGGACTCCTATCAAGTTTCACGAGGAGTCAGGCATCATCTCCTTTGGAGGCACTGATCTCCGCGTACCTCTGGAGTTTTCAAAGGATGTAAGGCCTCCGGTCGCGATGAGGTGGGGAACGAGGTCTTTCTCTGTGGTCTCCACAGGGGATTCAGACATCCTTTCATCTTGGGAGATGCAAGCGAGCCTGTATTCAAGTCACTGCAGGGATATCCGGCCTTATTTCGAGTCAGGGCATCGCGGTGTCCATTCAACTTGAGGCCGCAAACTCAGGGTTCCTCTCACATACCTAGAGCTGAGAGAAGCCTCCTCTTGAGGTGCTTGTGTTAAGGTGGTATTCCTCTGGAGTCGAAGCCAGGGACTAACCTCTCATTTCGAGTTGAGTTTTGGGCCACGGAGCCCTTTCGTGTGTCTACAGTGACCTCAGGATCCCTCTAGCCTTGAAACAGTGTTCTTGGGGTTTCTCTGGAGTGCCATCAAGGAAATCAAGGCTCCTTTCATGTGTGATGTGCAACACTGAATTGGTCTGCACGCAGTGCAGGGGAATTGGACCTCATCTCGCGGCGAGGGGGAAGTCTCATGGTTTTTCTCGAGTTGCGGCGGGAACCTGGGCTATATTCTCGAGTTACGACGGGGATGGCCCTTCCACCCACGTGTTGGTTCAGCGACGTCAGGACCCCTGCCTAGTTGCGAGGGACAACTCGGGATTCTCCTCGAGGCTTGGCAGGGCAATTGGGACGCCTCTCCAGCTGAGGCGGGAGACCAAGGGTCCCTTTCCACGTGCCACAGGAATCCTGGGACTCCTATCAAGTTTCACGAGGAGTCAGGCATCGTCTCGTTTGGAGGCACTGATCTCCGCGTACCTCTGGAGTTTTCAAAGGATGTGAGGCCTCCGGTCCTGATGAGGTGGGGAACTAGGTCTTTTTCTGTGGTCTCCACAGGGGATTCAGACATCCTTTCATCTTGGGAGATGCAAGACGAGCCTGCATTCAAGTCACTGCAGGGATATCCAGCCTTATGTCGAGTCAGGGCATCGCGGGGTCCATTCCACTTGAGGCCGCGAACTCAGCACATAGCTAGAGCTGAGAGAAGCCTCCTCTTGAGGTGCTTGTGGTAAGGTGGTATTCCTCTGGAGTCGAATCCAGGGACTAACCTCTCATCTCGAGTTGATTTTTGGTCCACGGAGCTCTTTCGTGTTGCTACAGTGACCTCAGGATCCCTCTAGCCTTGAAACAGTGTTCTTGGGGTTTCTCTGGAGTGCCATCAAGGAAATCAAGGCTCCTTTCATGTGTGATGTGCAACACGGAATTGCTCTGCACGCAGGGCAGGGGAATCGGGCCTCATCTCGCGGCGAGGGGGAAGTCTCATGGTTTTTCTCGAGTTGCGGCGGGAACCTGGGGTATATTCTCGAGTTATGATGGGGATGGCCCTTCCACACACGTGTTTGTTCAGCGACTTCAGGACTCCTGTCTAGTTGCGAGGGACAACTCGGGATTCTCCTCGAGGCTTGGAAGGGCAATTGGGACGCCTCTCCAGCTGAGGCAGGAGACCAAGGGTCCCTATCCACGTGCCAAAGGAATCCAGGGACACCTATCAAGTTTCACGAGGAGTCAGGCATCCTCTTCTTTGGAGGCACTGATCTCCGCGTACCTCTGGAGTTTTCATAGGATGTGAAGCCTCCGGTCGCGATGAGGTGGGGAACTAGATCTTTCTCTGTGGTCTCCACAGGGGATTCAGACATCCTTTCATCTAGGGAGATGCAAGACGAGCCTGCATTCAAGTCACTGCAGGGATATCCGGCCTTATTTCGAGTCAGGGCATCGCGGTGTCCATTCCACTTGAGGCCGCAAACTCACGGTCCCTCTCACATACCTAGAGCTGAGAGAAGCCTCCTCTTGAGGTGCTTGTGTTAAGGTTGTATTCCTCTGGAGTCGAAGCCAGGGACTAACCTCTCATCTCGAGTTGATTTTTGGGCCATGGAGCTCTTTCGTGTGGCTACAGTGACCTCAGGATCCCTCTAGCCTTGAAACAGTGTTCTTGGGGTTTCTCTGGAGTGCTATCAAGGAAATCAAGGCTCCTTTCATGTGTGATGTGCCAGACGGAATTGCTCTGCACGCTGTGCAGGGGAATCGGGCCTCATCTCGCGGCGAGGGGGAAGTCTCAGGTTTTTTCTCGAGTTGCGGCGGGAACCTGGGGTATATTCTCGAGTTCCGACGGGGATAGCCCTTTCAGCCACGTGTTTGTTCAGCGACGTCAGGACTCCTGCCTAGTTGCGAGGGACAACTCGGGATTCTCCTCGAGGCTTGGCAGGGCAATTGGGACGCCTCTCCACCTGAGGCGGGAGACCAAGGGTCCCTTTCCACGTGCCACAGTAATCCTAGGACTCCTATCAAGATTCACGAGGAGTCAGGCATCGTCTCCTTTGGAGGCACTGATCTCCGCGTACCTCTGGAGTTTTCAAAGGATGTAAGGCCTCCGGTCGCGATGAGGTGGGGAACTAGGTCTTTCTCTGTGGTCTCCACAGGGGATTCAGATATCCTTTCATCTTGGGAGATGCAAGCGAGCCTGTATTCAAGTCACTGCAGGGATATCCGGCCTTATTTCGAGTCAGGGCATCGCGGTGTCCATTCCACTTGAGGCCGCAAACTCAGGGTTCCTCTCACATACCTAGAGCTGAGAGAAGCCTCCTCTTGAGGTGCTTGTGGTAAGGTGGTATTCCTCTGGAATCGAAGCTAGGGACTAACGTTAATCTCCAGTTGATTTATGGTCCACAGAGCTCTTTCGTGTTGCTACAGTGACGTCAGGATCCCTCTAGCCTTGAAACAGTGTTCTTGGGGTTTCTCTGGAGTGCCATCAAGGAAATCAAGGCTCCTTTCATGTGTGATGTGCAACACGGAATTGCTCTGCACGCAGTGCAGGGGAATCGGGCCTCATCTCGCGGCGAGGGGGAAGTCTCATGTTTTTTCCCGAGTTGCGGCGGGAACCTGGGGTATATTCTCGAGTTACGACGGGGATGGCCCTTCCACACACGTGTTTGTTCAGCGACGTCAGGACTCCTGCCTAGTTGCGAGGGACAACGGGGGATTCTCCTCGAGGCTTGGCTGGGCAATTGGGACGCCTCTCCAGCTGAGGCAGGAGACCAAGGGTCCCTTTCCACGTGCCACAGGAATCCTGGGACTCCTATCAAGTTTCACGAGGAGTCAGGCATCGTCTCCTTTGGAGGAACTGATCTCCGCGTACCTCTGGAGTTTTCAAAGGATGTGAGGCCTCCGGTCGCGATGAGGTGGGGAACTAGGTCTTTTTCTGTGGTCTCGGCAGGGGATTCAGACATCCTTTCGTCTTGGGAGATACAAGAAGAGCCTGTATTCAAGTCACTGCAGGGATGTCCGGCCTTATTTCGAGTCAGGGCATCGCGGTGTCCATTCCACTTGAGGCTGCAAACTCAGCACATAGCTAGAGCTGAGAGAAGCCTCCTCTTGAGGTGCTTGTGGTAAGGTGGTATTCCTCTGGAGTCGAAGCCAGGGACTAACCTCTCATCTCGAGTTGATTTTTGGGCCACGGAGCTCTTTCGTGTTGCTACAGTGACCTCAGGATCCCTCTAGCCTTGAAACAGTGTTCTTGGGGTTTCTCTGGAGTGCCATCAAGGAAATCGAGGCTCCTTTCATGTGTGATGTGCAACACGGAATTGCTCTGCACGCAGTGCAGGGGAATCAGGCCTCATCTCGCGGCGAGGGGGAAGTCTCATGGATTTTCTCGAGTTGCGGCGGGAACCTGGGGTATATTCTCGAGTTACGACGGGGATGGTCCTTCCACACACGTGTTTGTTCAGCGACGTCAGAACTTCTGCCTAGTTGCGAGGGACAACTCGGGATTCTCCTCGAGGCTGGCAGGGCAATTGGGACGCCTCTCCAGCTGAGGCGGGAGACCAAGCGTCCCTTTCCACGTGCCAAAGGAATCCTGGGACACCTATCAAGTTTCACGAGGAATCAGGCATCCTCTTCTTTGGAGGCACTGATCTCCGCGTACCTCTGGAGTTTTCATAGGATGTGAGGCCTCCGGTCGCAATGAGGTGGGGAACTAGATCTTTCTCTGTGGTCTCCACAGGGGATTCAGACATCCTTTCATCTTGGGAGATGCAAGACGAGCCTGCATTCAAGTCACTGCAGGGATATCCGGCCTTATTTCGAGTCAGGGCATCGCGGTGTCCATTCCACTTGAGGGCGCAAACTCAGGGTCACTCTCACATACCTAGAGCTGAGAGAAGCTTCCTCTTGAGGTGCTTGTGTTAAGGTGGTATTCCTCCGGAGTCGAACTTAGGGACCAACCTCTCATCTCGAGTTGATTTTTGGTCCACGGAGCTCTTTCGTGTTGCTACAGTGACCTCAGGATCCCTCTAGCCTTGAAACAGAGTTCTTGGGGTTACTCTGGAGTGCCATCATGGAAATCAAGGCTCCTTTCATGTGTGATGTGCAACACGGAATTGCTCTGCACACAGTGTAGGGGAATCGGTCCTGATCTCGCGGCGAGGGGGAATTCTCATGGTTTTTCTCGAGTTGCGGCGGGAACCTGGGCTGTATTCTCGAGTTACGATGGGGATGGCCCTTCCACACACGTGTTTGTTCAGCGACGTCAGGACTCCTGCCTAGTTGCGAGGGAAAACTCGGGATTCTCCTCGAGGCTTGGCAGGGCAATTGGGACGCCTCTCCAGCTGAGGCGCGAGACCAAGGGTCCCTTTCCACGTGCCACAGGAATCCTGGGACTCCTATCAAGTTCCGCGAGGAGTCAGGCAACGCCTCCTTTGGAGGCACTGATCTCCGCGTACCTCTGGAGTTTTCAAAGGATGTGAGGCATCCGATTGTGATGAGGTGGGGAACTAGGTCTTTCTCTGTGGTCTCCACAGGGGATTCAGACATCCTTTCATCTTGGGAGATGCAAGAAGAGCCTGCATTCAAGTCACTGCAGGGATATCCGGCCTTATTTCGAGTCATGGCATCGCGGTGTCCATTCCACTTGAGGCCGCAAACTCAGGGTCCCTCTCACATACCTATATCTGAGAGAAGCCTCCTCTTGAGGTACTTGTGGTAAGGTGGTGTTCTTCTGGAGTCGAAGCCAGGGACTAACCTCTCATCTCGAGTTGATTTTTGGTCCACGGAGCTCTTTCGTGTTGCTACAGTGACCTCAGGATCCCTCTAGCCTTGAAACAGTGTTCTTGGGGTTTCTCTGGAGTGCCATCAAGGAAATCAAGGCTCCTTTCTTGTGTGATGTGCAACACGGAATTGCTCTGCACGCAGTGCAGGGGAATCGGGCCTCATCTCGCGGCGAGGTGGAAGTCTCATGTTTTTTCTCGAGTTGCGGCGGGAACCTGGGGTATATTCTCGAGTTACGACGGGGATGGCCCTTCCACACACGTGTTTGTTCAGCGACGTCAGGACTCCTGCCTAGTTGCGAGGGACAACTCGGGATTCTCCTCGAGGCTTGGCTGGGCAATTGGGACGCCTCTGCAGCTGAGGCGGGAGACCAAGGGTCCCTTTCCACGTGCCACAGGAATCCTGGGACTCCTATCAAGTTTCACGAGGAGTCAGGCATCGTCTCCTTTGGAGGCACTGATCTCCGCGTACCTCTGGAGTTTTCAAAGGATGTGAGGCCTCCGGTCGCGATGAGGTGGCGAACTAGGTCTTTTTCTGTGGTCTCCACAGGGGATTCAGACATCCTTTCATCTTGGGAGATACAAGAAGAGCCTGTATTCAAGTCACTGCAGGGATGTCCGGCCTTATTTCGAGTCAGGGCATCGCGGTGTCCATTCCACTTGAGACTGCAAACTCAGCATATAGCTAGAGCTGAGAGAAGCCTCCTCTTGAGGTGCTTGTGGTAAGGTGGTATTCCTCTGAAGTCGAAGCCAGGGACTATCCTCTCATCTCGAGTTGATTTTTGGTCCACGGAGCTCTTTCGTGTGGGTACAGTGACCTCAGGATCCCTCTAGCCTTGAAAGAGTGTTCTTGGGTTTTCTCTGAAGTGCCATCAAGATAATCAAGGCTCCTTTCATGTGTGATGTGCAACACGGAATTGCTCTGCACGCAGTGCAGGGGAATCTGGCCTCATCTCGCGGCGAGGGGGAAGTCTCATGGTTTTTCTCGAGTTGCGGCGGGAACCTGGGGTATATTCTCGAGTTACGACGGGGATGGCCCTTCCACCCAAGTGTTTGTTCAGCGACGTCAGGACTCCTGCCTAGTTGCGAGGGACAACTCGCGATTCTCCTCGAGTCTTGGCAGGGCAATTGGGACGCCTCTCCAGCTGAGGCGGGAGACCAAGTGTCCCTTTCCACGTGCCACAGGAATCCTGGGACTCCTATCAAGGTTCACGAAGAGTCAGGCATCGTCTCCTTTGGAGGCACTGATCTCCGCGTACCTCTGGAGTTTTCAAAGGATGTGAGGCCTCCGGTCGCCATGAGGTGGGGAACTAGGTCTTTCTCTGTGGCCTCCACAGGGGATTCAGACATCCTTTCATCTTGGGAGATGCAAGACGACCCTGCATTCAAGTCACTGCAGGGATATCCGGCCTTATTTCGAGTCAGGGCATCGCGGTGTCCATTCCACTTGAGGCCGCAAACTCAGCACATAGCTAGAGCTGAGAGAAGCCTCCTCTTGAGGTGCTTGTGGTAAGGTGGTATTCCTCTGGAGTCGAAGCCAGGGACTAACCTCTCATCTCGAGTTGATTCTTGGTCCACGGAGCTATTTCGTGTTGCTACAGTGACCTCAGGATCCCTCTAGCCTAGAAACAGTGTTCTTGGGGTTTCTCTGGAGTGCCATCAAGGAAATTAAGACTCCTTTCATGTGTGATGTGCAACACGGAATTGCTCTGCATGCAGTGCAGGGGAATCGGTCCTCATCTCGGGGCTAGGGGGAAGTCTCATGGTTTTTCTCGCGTTGCGGCGGGAACCTGGGGTATATTCTCGAGTTACGACGGGATGGCCCTTCCACACACGTGTTTGTTCAGCGACGTCAGGACTCCTGCCTAGTTGCGAGGGACAACTCGCGATTCTCCTCGAGGCTTGGCAGGGCAATTGGGACGCCTCTCCAGCTGAGGCGGGAGACCAAGGGTCCCTTTCCACGTCCCACAGGAATCCTGGGACTCCTATCAAGTTTCACGAGGAGTCAGGCATCGTCTCCATTGGAGGCACTGATCTCCGCGTATCTCTGGAATTTTCAAAGGATGTGAGGCCTCCGGTCGCGATGAGGTGGGGAACTAGATCTTTCTCTGAGGTCTCCACAGGGGATTCAGACATCCTTTCGTCCTGGGAGATGCAAGACGAGCCTGCATTCAAGTCACTGCAGGGATATCCGGCCTTATTTCGCGTCAGGGCATCGCGGTGTCCATTCCACTTGAGGCCGCAAACTCAGGGTCCCTCTCACATACCTAGAGCTGAGAGAAGCCTCCTCTTGAGGTGCTTGTGGTGAGGTGGTATTCCTCTGGAGTCGAAGCCAGGGACTAACCTCTCATCTCGAGTTGATTTTTGGTCCACGGAGCTCTTTCGTGTGGCTACAGTGACCTCAGGATCCCTCTAGCCTTGAAACAGGGTACTTGGGGTTTCTCTGGAGTGCCACCAAGGAAATCAAGGCTCCTTTCATGTGTGATGTGCAACACGGAATTGCTCTGCACGCAGTGCAGGGGAATCGGGCCTCATATCGCGGCGAGGGGGAAGTCTCATGGTTTTTCTCGAGTTGCGGCGGGAACCTGGGCTATATTCTCGAGTTACGACGGGGATGGCCCTTCCACCCACGTGTTTGTTCAGCGACGTCAGGACTCCTGCCTAGTTGCGAGGGACAACTCGGGATTCTCCTCGAGGCTTGGCAGGGCAATTGGGACGCCTCTCCAGCTGAGGCGGGAGACCAAGGGTCCCTTTCCACGTGCCACAGGAATCCTGGGACTCCTATCAAGTTTCACGAGGAGTCAGGCATCGTCTCCTTTGGAGGCACTGAACTCCGCGTACCTCTGGAGTTTTCAAAGGATGTGAGGCCTCCGGTCGCCATGAGGTGGGGAACTAGGTCTTTCTCTGTGGCCTCCACAGGGGATTCAGACATCCTTTCATCTTGGGAGATGCAAGACGAGCCTGCATTCAAGTCACTGCAGGGATATCCGGCCTTATTTCACGTCAGGGCATCGCGGTGTGCATTCCACTTGAGGCCGCAAACTCAGGGTCCCTCTCACATACCTAGAGCTGAGAGAAGCCTCCTCTTGAGGTGCTTGTGGTAAGGTGGTATTCCTCTGGAGTCGAAGCCAGGGACTAACCTCTCATCTCGAGTTGATTTTTGGTCCACGGAGCTCTTTCGTGTTGCTACAGTGACCTCAGGATCCCTCTAGCCTTGAAACAGTGTTCTTGGGGTTTCTCTGGAGTGCCATCAAGGAAATCAAGGCTCCTTTCATTTGTGATGTGCAGCACGGAATTGCTCTGCACGCAGTGCAGGGGAATCGGGCCTCATCTCGCGGCGAGGGGGAAGTCTCATGGTTTTTCTCGAGTTGCGGCGGGAACCTGGGGTATATTCTCGAGTTACGAAGGGGATGGCCCTTCCACACACGTGTTTGTTCTGCGACGTCAGGACTCCTTCCTAGTTGCGAGGGACAACTCGGGATTCTCCTCGAGGCTTGGCAGGGCAATTGGGACGCCTCTCCAGCTGAGGCGGGAGACCAAGGGTCCCTTTCCACGTCCCACAGGAATCCTGGGACTCCTATCAAGTTTCACGAGGAGTCAGGCATCGTCTCCTTTGGAGGCACTGATCTCCGCGTACCTCTGGAGTTTTCAAAGGATGTGAGGCCTCCAGTCGCCATGATGTGGGGAACTAGGTCTTTCTCTGTGGTCTCCACAGGGGATTCAGACATCCTTTCGTCCTGGGAGATGCAAGACGAGCCTGCATTCAAGTCACTGCAGGGATATCCGGCCTTATTTCGAGTCAGGGCATCGCGGTGTCCATTCTACTTGAGGCCGCAAACTCAGGGTCCCTCTCACATACCTAGAGCTGAGAGAAGCCTCCTGTTGAGGTGCTTGTGGTAAGGTGGTATTCCTCTGGAATCGAAGCCAGGGACTAACCTCTCATCTCGAGTTGATTTTTGGTCCACGGAGCTCTTTCGTGTTGCTACAGTGACCTCAGGATGCCTCTAGCCTTTAAACAGTGTTCTTGGGGTTTCTCTGGAGTGCCATCAAGGAAATCAAGGCTCCTTTCATGTGTGATGTGCAACACGGAATTGCTCTGCACGCAGTGCAGGGAATCGGGCCTCATCTCGCGGCGAGGGGGAAGTCTCATGGTTTTTCTCGTGTTGCGGCGGGAACCTGGGGTATATTCTCGAGTTACCACGGGGATGGCCCTTCCACCCACGTGTTTGTTCAGTGACGTCAGGACTCCTGCCTAGTTGTGAGGGACTACTCGGGATTCTCTTCGAGGCTTGGCAGGGCAATAGGGACGCCTCTCCAGCTGAGGCGGGAGACCAACGGTCCCTTTCCACGTTCCTCAGGAATCCTGGGACTCCTATCAAGTTTCACGAGGAGTCAGGCATCGTCTCCTTTGGAGGCACTGATCTCCGTGTACCTCGGGAGTTTTCAAAGGATGTGAGGCCTCCGGTCGCGATGAGGTGTGGAACTAGGTCTTTCTCTGTGGTCTCCACAGGGGTTTCAGACAACCTTTCGTCTTGGGAGATGCAAGACGAGCCTGCATTAAAGTCACTGCAGGGATATCCGGCCTTATTTCGAGTCAGGGCATCGCGGTGTCTATTCCACTTGAGGCCGCAAACTCAGGTTCCCTCTCACATACCTAGAGCTGAGAGAAGCCTCCTCTTGAGGTGCTTGTGGTAAGGTGGTATTCCTCTGTAGTCGAAGCCAGGGAATAACCTCTCATCTCGAGTTAATTTTTGGTCCACGGAGCTCTTTCGTGTTGCTACAGTGACCTCAGGATCCCTCTAGCCTTGAAACAGTGTTCTTGGGGTTTCTCTGTAGTGCCATCAAGGAAATCAAGGCTCCTTTCATGTGTGATGTGCAACACGGAATTGCTCTACACGCAGTGCAGGGCAATCGGGCCTCATCTCGCAAAGAGGGGGAAGTCTCATGGTTTTTCTCGAGTTACGGCGGGAACCTGGGGTATATTCTCGAGTTACGACGGGGATGGCCCTTCCACCCAAGTGTTTGTTCAGCGACGTCAGGACTCCTGCCTAGTTGCGAGGGACAACTCGCGATTCTCCTCGAGGCTTGGCAGGGCAATTGGGACGCCTCTCCAGCTGAGGCGGGAGACCAAGTGTCCCTTTCCACGTGCCACAGGAATCCTGGGACTCCTATCAAGTTTCACGAGGAGTCAGGCATCGTCTCCTTTGGAGGCACTGATCTCCGCATACCTCTGGAGTTTTCAAAGGATGTGAGGCCTCCGGTCGCCATGAGGTGGGGAACTAGGTCTTTCTCTGTGGCCTCCACAGGGGATTCAGACATCCTTTCATCTTGGGAGATGCAAGACGAGCCTGCATTCAAGTCACTGCAGGGATATCCGGCCTTATTTCGAGTTAGGGCATCGCGGTGTCCATTCCACTTGAGGCCGCAAATTCAGGGTTCCTCTCACATACCTAGAGCTGAGAGAAGCCTCCTCTTGAGGTGCTTGTGTTAAGGTGGTATTCCTCTGGAGTCGAAGCCAGGGACTATCCTCTCATCTCGAGTTGATTTTTGGGCCACGGAGCTCTTTCGTGTGGGTACAGTGACCTCAGGATCCCTCTAGCCTTGAAACAGTGTTCTTGGGGTTTCTCTGGAGTGCCATCAAGGAAATCAAGGCTCCTTTCATGTGTGATATGCAACACGGAATTGCTCTGCATGCAGTGCAGGGGAATCGGGCCTCATCTCGCGGCGAGGGGGAAGTCTCATGGTTTTTCTCGAGTTGCGGCGGGAACCTGGGGTATATTCTCGAGTTACGACGGGGATGCCCCTTCAAGCCACGTGTTTGTTCAGCGACGACAGGACTCCTGCCTAGTTGCGAGGGACAACTCGGGATTCTCCTCGAGGCTTGGCAGGGCAATTGGGATGCCTCTCCAGCTGAGGCGGGAGACCAAGGGTCCCTTTCCACGTGCCACAGGAATCCTGGGACTCCTATCAAGTTTCACGAGGAGTCAGGCATCGTCTCCTTTGGAGGCACTGATCTCCGCGTACCTCTGAAGTTTTCAAAGGATGTGAGGCCTCCGGTCGCCATAAGGTGTGGAACTAGGTCTTTCTCTGTGGTCTCCACAGGGGATTCAGACATCCTTTCGTCTTGGGAGATGCAAGACGAGCCTGCATTCAAGTCACTGCAGGGATATCCGGCCTTATTTCGAGTCAGGGCATCGCGGTGTCCATTCCACTTGAGGCCGCAAACTCAGGTTCCCTCTCACATACCTAGAGCTGAGAGAAGCCTCCTCTTGAGGTGCTTGTGTTAAGGTGGTATTCCTCTGGATTCGAAGCCAGGGACTATCCTCTCATCTCGAGTTGATTTTTGGGCCACGGAGCTCTTTCGTGTGGGTACAGTGACCTCAGGATCCCTCTAGCCTTGAAACAGTGTTCTTGGGGTTTCTCTGGAGTGCCATCAAGGAAATCAAGGCTCCTTTCATGTGTGATGTGCAACACGGAATTGCTCTGCACGCAGTGCAGGGGAATCGGGCCTCATCTCGCGGGGAGGGGGAAGTCTCATGGTTTTTTTCAGGTTACGGCGGGAACCTGGGGTATATTCTCGAGTTACGACGGGGATGGCCCTTCCACCCACATGTTAGTTCAGCGACGTCAGGACTCCTGCCTAGTTGCGAGGGACAACTCGGGATTCTCCTCGAGGCTTGGCAGGGCAATAGGGACGCCTCTCCAGCTGAGGCGGGAGACCAAGGGTCCCTTTCCACGTGCCACTGGAATCCTGGGACTCCTATCAAATTTCACGAGGAGTCAGGCATCGTCTCCTTTGGAGGCACTGATCTCCGCGTACCTCTGGAGTTTTCAAAGGATGTGAGGCCTCTGGTCGCGATGAGGTGGGGAACTAGGTCTTTTTCTGTGGTCTCCACAGGGGATTCAGACATCCTTTCGTCTTGGGAGATGCAAGACGAGCCTGCATTAAAGTCACTGCAGGGATATCCGGCCTTATTTCGAGTCAGGGCATAGCGGTGTCCATTCCACTTGAGGCCGCAAACTCAGCACATAGCTAGAGCTGAGAGAAGCCTCCTCTTGAGGTGCTTGTGGTAAGGTGGTATTCCTCTGGAGTCGAAGCCAGGGACTATCCTCCCATCTCGAGTTGATTTTTGGGCCACGGAGCTCTTTCGTGTGGGTACAGTGACCTCAGGATCCCTCTAGCCTTGAAACAGTGTTCTTGGTGTTTCTCTGGAGTGCCATCAAGGAAATCAAGGCTCCTTTCATGTGTGATGTGCAACACGGAATTGCTCTGCATGCAGTGCAGGGGAATCGGGCCTCATCTCGCGGCGAGGGGGAAGTCTCATGGTTTTTCTCGAGTTGCGGTGGGAACCTGCGGTATATTCTCGAATTACGACGGGGATGGCCGTTCCACCCACGTGTTTGTTCAGCGACGGCAGGACTCCTGCCTAGTTGCGAGGGAAAACTCGGGATTCTCCTCGAGGCTTGGCAGGGCAATTGGGACGCCTCTCCAGCTGAGGCGGGAGACCAAGGGTCCCTTTCCACGTGCCACAGGAATCCTGGGACTCCTATAAAGTTTCACGAGGAGTCAGGCATCGTCTCCTTTGGAGGCACTGATCTCCGCGTACCTCTGGAGTTTTCAAAGAATGTGAGGCCTCCGGTCGCCATGAGGTGGGGAACTAGGTCTTTCTCTGTGGTCTCCACAGGGGATTCAGACATCCTTTCATCTTGGGAGATGCAAGACGCGCCTGCATTCAAGTCACTGCAGGGATATCCGGCCTTATTTCGAGCCAGGGCATCGCAGTGTCCATTCCACTTGAGGCCGCAAACTCAGGGTCCCTCTCACATACCTAGAGCTGAGAGAAGCCTCCTCTTGAGGTGCTTGTGGTCAGGTGGTATTCCTCTGGAGTCGAAGCCAGGGACTAACCTCTCATCTCGAGTTGATTTTTGGTCCACGGAGCTCTTTCGTGTTGCTACAGTGACCTCAGGATCCCTCTAGCCTTGAAACAGTGTTCTTGGGGTTTCTATGGCGTGCCATCAAGGAAATCAAGGCTCCTTTCATGTGTGATGTGCAACACGGAATTGCTCTGCATGCAGCGCAGGGGAATCAGGCCTCATCTCGCGGCGAGGGGGAAGTCTCATGGTATTTCTCGAGTTGCGGCGAGAACCTGGGGTATATTCTCGAGTAACGACGGGGATGGCCCTTCCACCCACTGTTTGTTCAGCGACGTCAGGACTCCTTCCTAGTTGCGAGGGACAACTTGGGATTCTCCTCGAGGCTTGGCAGGGCAATTGGAACACCTCTCCAGCTGAGGCGGGAGACCAAGTGTCCCTTTCCACGTGCCACAGGAATCCTGGGACTCCTATCAAGTTTCACGAGGAGTCAGGAATCGTCTCCTTTGGAGGCACTGATCTCCACGTACCTCTGGAGTTTTCAAAGGATTTGAGGCCTCCGGTCGGGATGAGATGGGGAACTAGGTCTTTCTCTGTGGTCTCCACAGGGGATTCAGACATCCTTTCGTTTTGGGAGATGCAAGACGAGCCTGCATTCAAGTCACTGCAGGGATATCCGGCCTTATTTCGAGTCAGGGCATCATGGTGTCCATTCGACTTGAGGCAGCAAACTCAGGGTCCCTCTCACATACCTAGAGCTGAGAGAAGCCTCCTCTTGAGGTGCTTTTGGTAAGGTGGTATTCCTCTGGAGTTGAAGCCAGGGACTAACCACTCATCTCCAGTTGATTTGTGGTCCACGGAGCTCTTTCGTGTTGCTACAGTGACCTCAGGATCTCTCTAGCCTTGAAACAGTGTTCTTGGGGTTTCTCTGGAGTGCCATCAAGGAAATCAAGGCTCCTTTCATGTGTGATGTGCAACACGGAATTGCTCTGCACGCAGTACAGGGGAATCAGGCCTCATCTCACGGCGAGGGGGTAGTCTTATGGTTTTTCTCGAGTTGCGGCGGGAACCTGGGCTATATTCTCGAGTTACGACGGGGATGGCCCTTCCACCCACGTGTTTGTTGAGCGACGTCAGGACTCCTGCCTAGTTGCGAGGGAAAACTCGGGATTCTCCTCGAGGCTTGGCAGGGCAATTGGGACGCCTCTCCAGCTGAGGCGGGAGACCAAGGGTCCCTTTCCACGTGCCACAGGAATCCTGGGACTCCTATCAAGTTTCAGGAGGAGTCAGGCATCGTCTCCCTTGGAGGCACTGATCTCCGCGTACGTCTGGAGTTTTCAAAGGATGTGAGGCCTCCGGTCGCGATGAGGTGGGGAACTAGGTCTTTCTCTGTGGTCTCCACAGGGGATTCAAACATCCTTTCGTCTTGGGAGATGCAAGACGAGCCTGCATTCAAGGCACTGCAGGGATATCCGGCCTTATTTCGCGTCAGGGCATCGCAGTGTCCATTCCACTTGAGGCCGCAAACTCAGGGTCCCTCTCACATACCTAGAGCTGAGAGAAGCCTCCTCTTGAGGTGCTCGTGGTAAGGTGGTATTCCTCTGGGTTTGAAGCCAGGGACTAACCTCTCATCTCGAGTTGATTTTTGGTCCACGGAGCTCTTTCGTGTGGCTACAGTGACCTCAGGATCCCTCTAGCCTTGAAACAGTGTTCTTGGGGTTTCTCTGGAGTGCCATCAAGGAAATCAAGGCTCCTTTCATGTTTGATGTGCAATACGGAATTGCTTTGAATGCAGTGCAGGGGAATCGGGCCTCATCTTGCGGCGAGGGGGAAGTCTCATGGTTTTTCTCGAGTTGCGGCAGGAACCTGGGGTACATTCTCGAGTTACGAAGGGGATGGCCCTTCCACACACGTGTTTGTTCTGCGACGTCAGGACTCCTTCCTAGTTGCGAGGGACAACTCGGGATTCTCCTCGAGGTTTGGCAGGGCAACTGGGACGCCTCTCCAGCTGAGGCGGGAGACCAAGGGTCCCTTTCCACGTGCCACAGGAATCCTGGGACTGCTATCAAGTTTCACGAGGAGTCAGGCATCGTCTCCTTTGGAGGCACTGATCTCCGCGTATCTCTGGAGTTTTCAAAGGATGTGAGGCCTCCGGTCGAGATGAGGTGGGGAACTAGGTCTTTCTCTGTGGTCTCCACAGGGGATTCAGACATCCTTTCGTCTTGGGAGATGCAAGACGAGCCTGCATTCAAGTCACTGCAGGGATATCCGGCCTTATTTCGAGTCAGGGCATCGCGGTGTCCATTCTACTTGAGGCCGCAAACTCAGGGTCCCTCTCACATACCTAGAGCTGAGAGAAGCCTCCTCTTGAGGTGCTTGTGGTAAGGTGGTATTCCTCTGGAGTCGAAGCCAGGGACTAACCTCTCATCTCGAGTTGATTTTTGGTCCACGGAGCTCTTTCGTGTTGCTACAGTGACCTCAGGATCCCTCTAGCCTTGAAACAGTGTTCTTGGGGTTTCTCTGGAGTGCCATCAAGGAAATCAAGGCTCCTTTCATGTGTGATGTGCAGCACGGAATTGCTCTGCACGCAGTGCAGGGGAATCGGGCCTCATCTCGCGGGGAGGGGGAAGTCTCATGGTTTTTTTCAGGTTGCGGCGGGAACCTGGGGTATATTCTCGAGTTACGACGGGGATGGCCCTTCCACACACGTGTTAGTTCAGCGACGTCAGGACTCCTGCCTAGTTGCGAGGGACAACTCGGGATTCCCCTCGAGGCTTGGCAGGGCAATTGGGACGCCTCTCCAGCTGAGGCGGGAGACCAAGGGTCCCTTTCAACGTGGCACAGGAATCCTGGGACTCCTATCAAATTTCACGAGGAGTCAGGCATCGTCTCCTTTGGAGGCACTGATCTCCGCGTACCTCTTGAGTTTTCAAAGGATGTGAGGCCTCTGGTCGCGATGAGGTGGGGATCTAGGTCTTTTTCTGTGGTCTGCACAGGGGATTCAGACATCCTTTCGTCTTGGGAGATGCAAGACGAGCCTGCATTCAAGTCACTGCAGGGATATCCGGCCTTATTTCGAGTCAGGGCATCGCGGTGTCCAATCCACTTGAGGCCGCAAACTCAGCACATAGCTAGAGCTGAGAGAAGCCTCCTCTTGAGGTGCTTGTGGTAAGGTGGTATTCCTCTGGAATCGAAGCCAGGGACTAACCTCTCATCTCGAGTTGATTTTTGGTCCACGGAGCTCTTTCGTGTTGCTACAGTGACCTCAGGATGCCTCTAGCCTTTAAACAGTGTTCTTGGGGTTTCTCTGGAGTGCCATCAAGGAAATCAAGGCTCCTTTCAAGTGTGATGTGCAACACGGAATTGCTCTGCACGCAGTGCAGGGAATCGGGCCTCATCTCGCGGCGAGGGGGAAGTCTCATGGTTTTTCTCGTGTTGCGGCGGGAACCTGGGGTATATTCTCGAGTTACCACGGGGATGGCCCTTCCACCCACGTGTTTGTTCAGTGACGTCAGGACTCCTGCCTAGTTGTGAGGGACTACTCGGGATTCTCTTCGAGGCTTGGCAGGGCAATAGGGACGCCTCTCCAGCTGAGGCGGGAGACCAAGGGTCCCTTTCCATGTTCCTCAGGAATCCTGGGACTCCTATCAAGTTTCACGAGGAGTCAGGCATCGTCTCCTTTGGAGGCACTGATCTCCGTGTACCTCTGGAGTTTTCAAAGGATGTGAGGCCTCCGGTCGCGATGAGGTGTGGAACTAGGTCTTTCTCTGTGGTCTCCACAGGGGATTCAGACAAACTTTCGTCTTGGGAGATGCAAGACGAGCCTGCATTAAAGTCACTGCAGGGATATCCGGCCTTATTTCGAGTCAGGGCATCGCGGTGTCTATTCCACTTGAGGCCGCAAACTCAGGTTCCCTCTCACATACCTAGAGCTGAGAGAAGCCTCCTCTTGAGGTGCTTGTGGTAAGGTGGTATTCCTCTGGAGTCGAAGCCAGGGACTAACCTCTCATCTCGAGTTGATTTTTGGTCCACGGAGCTCTTTCGTGTTGCTACAGTGACCTCAGGATCCCTCTAGCCTTGAAACAGTGTTCTTGGGGTTTCTCTGTAGTGCCATCAAGGAAATCAAGGCTCCTTTCATGTGTGATGTGCAACACGGAATTGCTCTACACGCAGTGCAGGGCAATCGGGCCTCATCTCGCAAAGAGGGGGAAGTCTCATGGTTTTTCTCGAGTTACGGCGGGAACCTGGGGTATATTCTCGAGTTACGACGGGGATGGCCCTTCCACCCAAGTGTTTGTTCAGCGACGTCAGGACTCCTGCCTAGTTGCGAGGGACAACTCGCGATTCTCCTCGAGGCTTGGCAGGGCAATTGGGACGCCTCTCCAGCTGAGGCGGGAGACCAAGGGTCCCTTTCCACGTGCCACAGGAATCCTGGGACTCCTATCAAGTTTCACGAGGAGTCAGGCATCGTCTCCTTTGGAGGCACTGATCTCCGCGTACCTCTGGAGTTTTCAAAGGATGTGAGGCCTCCGGTCGCCATGAGGTGGGGAACTAGGTCTTTCTCTGTGGCCTCCACAGGGGATTCAGACATCCTTTCATCTTGGGAGATGCAAGACGAGCCTGCATTCAAGTCACTGCAGGGATATCCGGCCTTATTTCGAGTCAGGGCATCGCGGTGTCCATTCCACTTGAGGCCGCAAATTCAGGGTCCCTCTCACATACCTAGAGCTGAGAGAAGCCTCCTCTTGAGGTGCTTGTGTTAAGGTGGTATTCCTCTGGAGTCGAAGCCAGGGACTATCCTCTCATCTCGAGTTGATTTTTGGGCCACGGAGCTCTTTCGTGTGGGTACAGTGACCTCAGGATCCCTCTAGCCTTGAAACAGTGTTCTTGGGGTTTCTCTGGAGTGCCATCAAGGAAATCAAGGCTCCTTTCATGTGTGATATGCAACACGGAATTGCTCTGCATGCAGTGCAGGGGAATCGGGCCTCATCTCGCGGCGAGGGGGAAGTCTCATGGTTTTTCTCGAGTTGCGGCGGGAACCTGGGGTATATTCTCGAGTTACGACGGGGATGGCCCTTCAAGCCACGTGTTTGTTCAGCGACGACAGGACTCCTTCCTAGTTGCGAGGGACAACTCGGGATTCTCCTCGAGGCTTGGCAGGGCAATTGGGATGCCTCTCCAGCTGAGGCGGGAGACCAAGGGTCCCTTTCCACGTGCCACAGGAATCCTGGGACTCCTATCAAGTTTCACGAGGAGTCAGGCATCGTCTCCTTTGGAGGCACTGATCTCCGCGTACCTCTGAAGTTTTCAAAGGATGTGAGGCCTCCGGTCGCCATGAGGTGTGGAACTAGGTCTTTCTCTGTGGTCTCCACAGGGGATTCAGACATCCTTTCGTCTTGGGAGATGCAAGACGAGCCTGCATTCAAGTCACTGCAGGGATATCCGGCCTTATTTCGAGTCAGGGCATCGCGGTGTCCATTCCACTTGAGGCCGCAAACTCAGGGTCCCTCTCACATACCTAGAGCTGAGAGAAGCCTCCTCTTGAGGTGCTTGTGTTAAGGTGGTATTCCTCTGGATTCGAAGCCAGGGACTATCCTCTCATCTCGAGTTGATTTTTGGTCCACGGAGCTCTTTCGTGTGGGTACAGTGACCTCAGGATCCCTCTAGCCTTGAAACAGTGTTCTTGGGGTTTCTCTGGAGTGCCATCAAGGAAATCAAGGCTCCTTTCATGTGTGATGTGCAACACGGAATTGCTCTGCACGCAGTGCAGGGGAATCGGGCCTCATCTCGCGGGGAGGGGGAGTCTCATGGTTTTTTTCAGGTTACGGCGGGAACCTGGGGTATATTCTCGAGTTACGACGGGGATGGCCCTTCCACCCACATGTTAGTTCAGCGACGTCAGGACTCCTGCCTAGTTGCGAGGGACAACTCGGGATTCTCCTCGAGGCTTGGCAGGGCAATTGGGACGCCTCTCCAGCTGAGGCGGGAGACCAAGGGTCCCTTTCCACGTGCCACTGGAATCCTGGGACTCCTATCAAATTTCACGAGGAGTCAGGCATCGTCTCCTTTGGAGGCACTGATCTCCGCGTACCTCTGGAGTTTTCAAAGGATGTGAGGCCTCTGGTCGCGATGAGGTGGGGAACTAGGTCTTTTTCTGTGGTCTCCACAGGGGATTCAGACATCCTTTCGTCTTGGGAGATGCAAGACGAGCCTGCATTAAAGTCACTGCAGGGATATCCGGCCTTATTTCGAGTCAGGGCATAGCGGTGTCCATTCCACTTGAGGCCGCAAACTCAGCACATAGCTAGAGCTGAGAGAAGCCTCCTCTTGAGGTGCTTGTGTTAAGGTGGTATTCCTTTGGAGTCGAAGCCAGGGACTATCCTCCCATCTCGAGTTGATTTTTGGGCCACGGAGCTCTTTCGTGTGGGTACAGTGACCTCAGGATCCCTCTAGCCTTGAAACAGTGTTCTTGGTGTTTCTCTGGAGTGCCATCAAGGAAATCAAGGCTCCTTTCATGTGTGATGTGCAACACGGAATTGCTCTGCATGCAGTGCAGGGGAATCGGGCCTCATCTCGCGGCGAGGGGGAAGTCTCATGGTTTTTCTCGAGTTGCGGTGGGAACCTGCGGTATATTCTCGAATTACGACGGGGATGGCCGTTCCACCCACGTGTTTGTTCAGCGACGGCAGGACTCCTGCCAAGTTGCGAGGGAAAACTCGGGATTCTCCTCGAGGCTTGGCAGGGCAATTGGGACGCCTCTCCAGCTGAGGCGGGAGACCAAGGGTCCCTTTCCACGTGCCACAGGAATCCTGGGACTCCTATAAAGTTTCACGAGGAGTCAGGCATCGTCTCCTTTGGAGGCACTGATCTCCGCGTACCTCTGGAGTTTTCAAAGAATGTGAGGCCTCCGGTCGCCATGAGGTGGGGAACTAGGTCTTTCTCTGTGGTCTCCACAGTGGATTCGGACATCCTTTCATCTTGGGAGATGCAAGACGAGCCTGCATTCAAGTCACTGCAGGGATATCCGGCCTTATTTCGAGCCAGGGCATCGCAGTGTCCATTCCACTTGAGGCCGCAAACTCAGGGTCCCTCTCACATACCTAGAGCTGAGAGAAGCCTCCTCTTGAGGTGCTTGTGGTCAGGTGGTATTCCTCTGGAGTCGAAGCCAGGGACTAACCTCTCATCTCGAGTTGATTTTTGGTCCACGGAGCTCTTTCGTGTTGCTACAGTGACCTCAGGATCCCTCTAGCCTTGAAACAGTGTTCTTGGGGTTTCTATGGCGTGCCATCAAGGAAATCAAGGCTCCTTTCATGTGTGATGTGCAACACGGAATTGCTCTGCATGCAGCGCAGGGGAATCAGGCCTCATCTCGCGGCGAGGGGGAAGTCTCATGGTATTTCTCGAGTTGCGGCGAGAACCTAGGGTATATTCTCGAGTAACGACGGGGATGGCCCTTCCACCCACTGTTTGTTCAGCGACGTCAGGACTCCTTCCTAGTTGCGAGGGACAACTTGGGATTCTCCTCGAGGCTTGGCAGGGCAATTGGAACACCTCTCCAGCTGAGGCGGGAGACCAAGTGTCCCTTTCCACGTGCCACAGGAATCCTGGGACTCCTATCAAGTTTCACGAGGAGTCAGGAATCGTCTCCTTTGGAGGCACTGATCTCCGCGTACCTCTGGAGTTTTCAAAGGATTTGAGGCCTCCGGTCGGGATGAGGTGGGGAACTAGGTCTTTCTCTGTGGTCTCCACAGGGGATTCAGACATCCTTTCGTCTTGGGAGATGCAAGACGAGCCTGCATTCAAGGCACTGCAGGGATATCCGGCCTTATTTCGCGTCAGGGCATCGCAGTGTCCATTCCACTTGAGGCCGCAAACTCAGGGTCCCTCTCACATACCTAGAGCTGAGAGAAGCCTCCTCTTGAGGTGCTTGTGGTAAGGTGGTATTCCTCTGTGTTTGAAGCCAGGGACTAACCTCTCATCTCGAGTTGATTTTTGGTCCACGGAGCTCTTTCGTGTGGCTACAGTGACCTCAGGATCCCTCTAGCCTTGAAACAGTGTTCTTGGGGTTTCTCTGGAGTGCCATCAAGGAAATCAAGGCTCCTTTCATGTTTGATGTGCAATACGGAATTGCTTTGAATGCAGTGCAGGGGAATCGGGCCTCATCTTGCGGCGAGGGGGAAGTCTCATGGTTTTTCTCGAGTTGCGGCAGGAACCTGGGGTACATTCTCGAGTTACGAAGGGGATGGCCCTTCCACACACGTGTTTGTTCTGCGACGTCAGGACTCCTTCCTAGTAGCGAGGGACAACTCGGGATTCTCCTCGAGGTTTGGCATGGCAACTGGGACGCCTCTCCAGCTGAGGCGGGACACCAAGGGTCCCTTTCCACGTGCCACAGGAATGCTGGGACTGCTATCAAGTTTCACGAGGAGTCAGGCATCGTCTCCTTTGGAGGCACTGATCTCCGCGTATCTCTGGAGTTTTCAAAGGATGTGAGGCCTCCAGTCGCGATGAGGTGGGGAACTAGGTCTTTCTCTGCGGTCTCCACAGGGGATTCAGACATCCTTTCGTCTTGGGAGATGCAAGACGAGACTGCATACAAGTCACTGCAGGGATGTCCGGCCTTATTTCGAGTCAGGGCATCGCGGTGTCCATTCCACTTGAGGCCACAAACTCAGGGTTCCTATCACATACCTAGAGCTGAGAGAAGCCTCCTCTTGAGGTGCTTGTGGTAAGGTCGTATTCCTCTGGAGTCGAAGCCAGGGACTACCCACTTATCTCGAGTTGATTTTTGGTCCACAGAGCTCTTTCGTGTTGCTACAGTGACCTCAGGATCACTCTCGCCTTGAAACAGTGTTCTTGGGGTTTCTCTGGAGTGCCATCAAGGAAATCAAGGCTCCTTTCATGTGTGATGTGCAACACACAATTGCTCTGCATGCATTGCAGGGGAATCGGGCCTCATCTCGCGGCGAGGGGGAAGTCTCATGGTTTTTCTCGAGTTGCGGCGAGAACCTGGGGTATATTCTCGAGTAACGACGGGGATGGCCCTTCCACCCACGTGTTTGTTCAGCGACGTCAGGACTCCTTCCTAGTTGCGAGGGACAACTCGGGATTCTCCTCGAGGCTTGGCAGGGCAATTGGAACGCCTCTCCAGCTGAGGCGGGAGACCAAGTGTCCCTTTCCACGTGCCACAGGAATCCTGGGACTCCTATCAAGTTTCACGAGGAGTCAGGAATCGTCTCCTTTGGAGGCAGTGATCTCCGCGTACCTCTGGAGTTTTCAAAGCATGTGAGGCCTCCGGTCGCGAATAGGTGGGGAACTAGGTCTTTCTCTGTGGTCTCCACAGGGGATTCAGACATCCTTTCATCTTGGGAGATGCAAGACGAGCCTGCATTCAAGTCACTGCAGGGATATCCGGGCTTATTTCGAATTAGGGCATCGCGGTGTCCATTCAACTTGAGGCCGCAAACTCAGGGTCCCTCTCACATACCTAGAGCTGAGAGAAGCCTCCTCTTGAGGTGCTTGTGGTAAGGTGGTATTCCTCTGGAGTCGAAGCCAGGGACTAACCTCTCATCTCGAGTTGATTTTTGGTCCACGGAGCTCTTTCGTGTTGCTACAGAGACCTCAGGATCCCTCTAGCCTTGAAACAGTGTTCTTGGGGTTTCTCTGGAGTGCCATCAAGGAAATCAAGTCTCCTTTCATGTGTGATGTGCAGCACGGAATTGCTCTGCACGCAGTGCAGGGAAATTGGGCCTCATCTCGCGGCGAGGGGGAAGTCTCATGATTTTTCTCGAGTTGCGGCGGGAACCTGGGGTATATTCTCGAGTTACGACGTGGCTGGCCCTTCCACACACGTGTATGTTCAGCGACGACAGGACTCCTGCCTAGTTGCGAGGGACAACTCGCGATTCTCCTCGAGGCTTGGCAGGGCAATTGGGACGCCTTTCCAGCTGAGGCGGGAGACCAAGGGTCCCTTTCCACGTGCCACAGGAATCCTGGGACTCCTATCAAGTTTCACGAGGAGTCACGAATCGTCTCCTTTGGAGGCACTGATCTCCGCGTACCTCTGGAGTTTTCAAAGGATGTGAGGCCTCCGGTTGCCATGAGTTGGGGAACTAGGTCTTTCTCTGTGGTCACCACAAGAGATTCAGACATCCTTTCGTCTTGGGAGATGCAAGACGAGCCTGCATTCAAGTCACTGCAGGGATATGCGGCCTTATTTCGAGTCAGGGCATCGCGGTATCCAATCCACTTGAGGCTGCAAACTCAGGGTCCCTCTCCCATACCTAGAGCTGAGAGAAGCCTCCTCTTGAGGTGCTTGTGGTAAGGTGGTATTCCTCTGGAGTCGAAGCCAGGGACTAACATCTCATCTCGAGTTGATTTTTGGCTCACGGATCTCTTTCTTGTTGCTACAGTGACCTCAGGATCTCTCTAGCTTTGAAACAGTGTTCTTGGGGTTTCTCTGGAGTGCCATCAAGGAAATCAAGGCTCCTTTCATGTGTGATGTGCAATACGGAATTGCTCTGCACGCAGTGCAGGGGAATCGGGCCTCATCTCGCGGCGAGGGGGAAGTCTCATGGTTTTTCTCGAGTTGCAGCGGGAACCTGGGGTATATTCTAGAGTTACGACGGGGATGGCCCTTCCACACACGTGGTTCTTCAGCGACGTCAGGACTCGTGCCTAGTTGCGAGGGACAAATCGGGATTCTCCTTGAGGCTTGGCAGGGCAATTGGGACGCCTCTCCAGCTGATGCGGGAGACCAAGGCTCCCTTTCCACGTGCCACAGGAATCCTGGGACTCCTATCAAGTTTCACGAGGAGTCACGAATCGTCTCCTTTGGAGGCACTGATCTCTGCGTACCTCTGGAGTTTTCAAAGTATGTGAGGCCTCCAGTCGCGATGAAGTGGGGAACTAGGTCTTTCTCTGTGCTCTCCACAGGGGATTCAGGTATCCTTTCGTCTTAGGAGATGCAAGACGAGTCTGCATTCAAGTCACTGCAGGGATATCCGGCCTCATTTCGAGTCAGGGCATCGCGGTGTCCATTCCACTTGAGGCCGCAACTCAGGGTCCCTCTCACATACCTAGAGCTGAGAGAAGCCACCTCTTGAGGTGCTTGTGGTAAGGTGGTATTCCTCTGGAGTCGAAGCCAGGGATTAACCTCTCATCTCGAGTTGAATTTTGGTCCACGTAGCCCTTTTGTGTTGCTACAGTGACCTCAGGATGCCTCTAGCCTTGAAACAGTGTTCCTGGGGTTTCTCTGGAGTGCCATCAAGGAAATCAAGGCTCCTTTCATGTGTGATGTGCAACACGGAATTGCTCTGCACGCAGTGCAAGGGAATCATGCCTCATCTCGTTGCGAGGGGGAAGTCTCATGGTTTTTCTCGAGTTGCGGCAGGAACCTAGGGTATATTCTCGCGTTACGACGGTTATGGCCCTTCCACCCACGTGTTTGTTCAGCAACATCAGGACTCCTGCCTAGTTGCGAGGGACAACTCGGGATTCTCCTCGAGGCTTGGCAGGGCAATTGCGACGCCTCTCCAGCTGAATAGGGAGACCAAGGGTCCCTTTCCACGTGCCACAGGAATCCTGGGACTCCTATAAAGTTTCACGAGGAGTCAGGCATTGTCTCCTTTGGAGGCACTGATCTCCGCGTACCTCTGGAGTTTTCAAAGAATGTGAGGCCTCCGGTCGCCATGAGGTGGGGAACTAGGTCTTTCTCTGTGGTCTCCACAGGGGATTCGGACATCCTTTCATCTTGGGAGATGCAAGACGCGCCTGCATTCAAGTCACTGCAGGGATATCCGGCCTTATTTCGAGCCAGGGCATCGCAGTGTCCATTCCACTTGAGGCCGCAAACTCAGGGTCCCTCTCACATACCTAGAGCTGAGAGAAGCCTCCTCTTGAGGTGCTTGTGGTAAGGTGGTATTCCTCTGGAGTCGAAGCCAGGGACTACCCACTTATCTCGAGTTGATTTTTGGTCCACAGAGCTCTTTCGTGTTGCTACAGTGACCTCAGGATCCCTCTAGCCTTGAAACAGTGTTCTTGGGGTTTCTCTGGAGTGCCATCAAGGAAATCAAGGCTCCTTTCATGTGTGATGTGCAACACGGAATTGCTCTGCACGCAGTGCAGGGGAATCGGGCCTCATCTCGCGGCGAGGGGGAAGTCTCATGGTTTTTCTCGAGTTGCGGCGAGAACCTGGGGTATATTCTCGAGTAACGACGGGGATGGCCCTTCCACCCACGTGTTTGTTCAGCGACGTCAGGACTCCTTCCCAGTTGCGAGGGACAACTCGGGATTCTCCTCGAGGCTTGGCAGGGCAATTGGAACGCCTCTCCAGCTGAGGCGGGAGACCAAGTGTCCCTTTCCACGTGCCACAGGAATCCTGGGACTCCTATCAAGTTTCACGAGGAGTCAGGAATCGTCTCCTTTGGAGGCACTGATCTCCGCATACCTCTGGAGTTTTCAAAGGATGTGAGGCCTCCGGTCGCGAATAGGTGGGGAACTAGGTCTTTCTCTGTGGTCTCCACAGGGGATTCAGACATCCTTTCGTCTTGGGAGATGCAAGACGAGCCTGCATTCAAGTCACTGCAGGGATATCTGGGCTTATTTCGAGTCAGGGCATCGCGGTGTCCAATCAACTTGAGGCCGCAAACTCAGGGTCCCTCTCACATACCTAGAGCTGAGAGAAGCCTCCTCTTGAGGTGCTTGTGGTAAGGTGGTATTCCTCTGGAGTCGAAGCCAGGGACTAACCTCTCATCTCGAGTTGATTTTTGGTCCACGGAGCTCTTTCGTGTGGCTACAGTGACCTCAGGATCCTTCTAGCCTTGAAACAGTGTTCTTGGGGTTTCTCTGGAGTGCCATCAAGGAAATCAAGGCTCCTTTCATGTTTGATGTGCAATACGGAATTGCTTTGAATGCAGTGCAGGGGAATCGGGCATCATCTTGCGGCGAGGGGAAGTCTCATGGTTTTTCTCGAGTTGCGGCGGGACCCTGGGTTATATTCTCGAGTTACGACGGGGAAGGCCCTTCCACCCACGTGTTTGTTCAGCGACGTCAGGACTCCTGCCTAGTTGCGAGGGACAACTCGGGATTCTCCTCGAGGCTTGGCAGGGCAATTGGGACGCCTCTCCAGCTGAGGCGGGAGACCAAGGGTCCCTTTCCACGTGCCACAGGAATCCTGGGACTACTATCAAGTTTCACGAGGAGTCAGGCATCGTCTCCCTTGGAGGCACTGATCTCCGCGTACGGCTGGAGTTTTCAAAGAATATGAGGCCTCCGGTCGCGATGAGGTGGGGAACTAGGTCTTTCTCTGTGGTCTCCAAAGGGGATTCAGACATACTTTCGTCTTGGGAGATGCAAGACGAGCCTGCATTCAAGGCACTGCAGGGATATCCGGCGTTATTTCGCGTCAGGGCATCGCAGTGTCCATTCCACTTGAGGCTGCAAACTCAGGGTCCCTCTCACATACCTAGAGCTGAGAGAAACCTCCTCTTGTGGTGCTTGTGGTAAGGTGGTATTCCTCTGGAGTCGAAGCCAGGGACTAACCTCTCATCTCGAGTTGATTTTTGGTCCACGGAGCTCTTTCGTGTGGCTACAGTGACCTCAGGATCCCTCTAGCCTTGAAACAGTGTTCTTGGGGTTTCTCTGGAGTGCCATCAAGGAAATCAAGGCTCCTTTCATGTTTGATGTGCAATACGGAATTGCTTTGAATGCAGTGCAGGGGAATCGGGCCTCATCTTGCGGCGAGGGGGAAGTCTCATGGTTTTTCTCGAGTTGCGGCGGGAACCTGGGGTATATTCTCGAGTTACGACGGGGATGGCCCTTCCACCAACGTGTTTGTTCAGCGACGTCAGGACTCCTGCCTAGTTGCGAGGGACAACTCGGGATTCTCCTCGAGGCTTGGCAGGGCAATTGGGATGCCTCTCCAGCTGAGGCGGGAGACCAAGTGTCCCTTTCCACGTGCCACAGGAATCCTGGGACTCCTATCAAGTTTCACGAGGAGTCAGGCATCGTCTCCTTTGGAGGAACTGATCTCCGCGTACCTCTGGAGTTTTCAAAGGATGTGAGGCCTCCGGTCGCGATGAGGTGGGGAACTAGGTCTTCCTCTGTGGTCTCCACAGGGGATTCAGACATCCTTTCATCTTGGGAGATGCAAGACGAGCCTGCATTCAAGTCACTGCAGGGATATCCGGCCTTATTTCGCTTCAGGGCATCGCGGTGTCCATTTCACTTGAGGCCGCAAACTCAGGGTCCCTCTCACATACATAGAGCTGAGAGAAGCCTCCTCTTGAGGTGCTTGTGGTAAGGTGGTATTCCTCTGGAGTCGAAGCCAGGGACTAACCTCTCATTTCGAGTTGATTTATGGTCCACGGAGCTCTTTCGAGTGGCTACAGTGACCTCAGGATCCCTCTAGCCTTGAAACAGTGTTCTTGGGGTTTCTCTGGAGTGCCATCAAGGAAATCAAGGCTCCTTTCATGTTTGATGTGCAATACTGAATTGCTTTGAATGCAGTGCAGGGGAATCGGACCTCATCTTGCGGCGAGGCGGAAGTCTCATGGTTTTTCTCGAGTTGCGGCGGGAACCTGGGGTATATTCTCGAGTTACGACGGGGATGGCCCTTCCACCCACGTGTTTGTTCAGCGACGTCAGGACTCCTGCCTAGTTGCGAGGGACAACTCGGGATTCTCCTCGAGACTTGGCAGGGCAATTGGGACGCCTCTCCAGCTGAGGCGGGAGACCAAGGGTCCCTTTCCACGTGCCACAGGAATCCTGGGACTCCTATCAAGTTTCACGAGGAGTCAGGCATCGTCTCCTTTGGAGGCACTTTTTTCCGCGTACCTCTGGAGTTTTCAAAGGATGTGAGGCCTCCGGTCGCGATGAGGTGGGGAACTAGGTCTTTCTCTGTGGTCTCCACAGGGGATTCAGACATCCTTTCGTCTTGGGAAATGCAAGCCGAGCCTGCATTCAAGTCACTGCAGGGATATCCGGCCTTATTTTGAGTCAGGGCATCGCGGTGTCCATTCCACTTGAGGCCACAAACTCAGGGTCCCTCTCACATACCTAGAGCTGAGAGAAGCCTCCTCTTGAGGTGCTTGTGGTAAGGTGGTATTCCTCTGAAGTCGAATCCAGGGACTAACCTCTCATCTCGAGTTGATTTGTGGTCTACGGTGCTCTTTCGTGTGGCTACAGTGACCTCAGGATCCCTCTAGCCTTGAAACAGTGTTCTTGGGGTTTCTCTGGAGTGCCATCAAGGAAATCAAGGCTCCTTTCATGTGGGATGTGCAACACGGAATTGCTCTGCATGCAGTGCAGGGGAATCGGGCCTCATCTCACGGCGAGGGGGAAGTCTCATGGTTTTTCTCGAGTTGTGGCGAGAACCTGGGGTATATTATCGAGTTACGACGGGGATGGCCCTTCCACCCACGTGTTTGTTCAGCGACGTCAGGACTCCTTCCTAGTTGCGAGGGACAACTCGGGATTCTCCTCGAGGCTTGGCAGGGCAATTGGGACGCCTCTCCATCTGAGGCGGGAGACCAAGGGTCCCTTTCCACGTGCCACAGGAATCCTGGGACTCCTATCAAGTTTCACGAGGAGTCAGGCATCGTCTCCTTTGGAGGCACTGATCTCCGCGTACCTCTGGAGTTTTCAAAGAATGTGAGGCCCCAGGTCGCCATGAAGTGGGGAACTAGGTCTTTCTCTGTGGTCTAAACAGGGGATTCAGACATCCTTTCATCTTGGGAGATGCAAGACGAGCCTGCATTCAAGTCACTGCAGGGATATCCGGCCTTATTTCGCGTCAGGGCATCGCAGTGTCTATTCCACTTGAGGCCGCAAACTCAGGGTCCCTCTCACATACCTAGAGCTGAGAGAAGCCTCCTCTTGAGGTGCTTGTGGTAAGGTGGTATTCCTCTGGTGTCAAAGCCAGGGACTAACCTCTCATCTCCAGTTGATTTTTGGTCCACGGAGCTCTTTCGTGTTGCTACAGTGACCTCAGGATCCCTCTAGCCTTGAAACAGTGTTCTTGGGGTTTCTCTGGAGTGCCATCAAGGAAATCAAGGCTCCTTTCATGTTTGATGTGCAATACGGAATTGCTTTGAATGCAGTGCAGGGGAATCGGGCCTCATCTTGCGGCGAGGCGGAAGTCTCATGGTTTTTCTCGAGTTGTGGCGGGAACCTGGGTTATATTCTCGAGTTACGACGGGGATGGCCATTCCACCCACGTGTTTGTTCAGCGACGTCACGACTCCTTCCTAGTTGCGAGGAACAACTCCGGATTCTCCTCGAGACTTGGCAGGGCAATTGGGACGCCTCTCCAGCTGAGGCGGGAGACGAAGGGTCCCTTTCCACGTGCCACAGGAATCCTGGGACTCCTATCAAGTTTCACGAGGAGTCAGGCATCGTCTCCTTTGGAGGCACTGATCTCAGTGTACCTCTGGAATTTTCAAAGGATGTGAGGCCTCCGGTCCCGATGAGGTTGGGAACTAGGTCTTTCTCTGTGGTCTCCACAGGAGATTCAGACATCCTTTCGTCTTGGGAAATGCAAGCCGAGCCTGCATTCAAGTCACTGCAGGGATATCCGGCCTTATTTCGAGTCAGGGCATCGCGGTGTCCATTCCACTTGAGGCCGCAAACTCAGGGTCCCTCTCACATATCTAGAGCTGAGAGAAGCCTCCTCTTGAGGTGCTTGTGGTCAGGTGGTATTCCTCTGGAGTTGAAGCCAGGGACTAACCTCTAATCTCGAGTTGATTGTTGGTCCACGGAGCTCTTTCGTGTAGCTACAGTGACCTCAGGATCCCTCTAGCCTTGAAACAGTGTTCTTGGGCTTTCTCTGGAGTGCCATCAAGGAAATCAAGGCTCTTTTCATGTGTGATGTGCAACACGGAATTGCTCTGCACGCACTGCAGGGGAATCTGGCCTCATCTCGCGCCGAGGGGGACGTCTCATGGTTTTTCTCGAGTTGCGGCGGGAACCTGGGATATATTCTCGAGTTAAGACGGGGATGGCCCTTCCACACACGTGTTTGTTCAGCGACGTCAGGACTTCTCCCTAGTTGCGAGGGACAACTCGGGATTCTCCTCGAGACTTGGCAGGGCAATTGGGACGCCTCTCCAGCTGAGACGGGAGACGAAGGGTCCCTTTCCACGTGCCACAGGAATCCTGGGACTCCTATCAAGTTTCACGAGGAGTCAGGCATCGTCTCCTTTGGAGGCACTGATCTCAGTGTACCTCTGGAATTTTCAAAGTATGTGAGGCCTCCGGTCGCGATGAGGTGGGGAACTAGGTCTTTCTCTGTGGTCTCCACAGGGGATTCAGACATCCTTTCGTCTTGGGAAATGCAAGCCGAGCCTGCATTCAAGTCACTGCAGGGATATCCGGCCTTATTTCGAGTCAGGGCGTCGCGGTGTCCATTCCACTTGAGGCCGCAAACTCAGGGTCCCTCTCACATACCTAGAGCTGAGAGAAGCCTCCTCTTGAGGTGCTTGTGGTAAGGTGGTATTCCTCTGGAGTTGAAGCCAGGGACTAACCTCTAATCTCGAGTTGATTTTTGGTCCACGGAGCTCTTTCGTGTAGCTACAGTGACCTCAGGATCCCTCTAGCCTTGAAACAGTATTCTTGGGGTTTCTCTGGAGTGCCATCAAGGAAATCAAGGCTCCTTTCATGTGTGATGTGCAGCACGGAATTGCTCTGCTCGCACTGCAAGGGAATATGGCCTCATCTCGCGGCGAGGGGGACGTCTCATGGTTTTTCTCGAGTTGCGGCGGGAACCTGGGGTATATTATCGAGTTACGATGGGGATGGCCCTTCCACCCACGTGTTTGTTCAGCGACGTCAGGACTCCAGCCTAGTTGCGAGGGACAACTCGGGATTCTCCTCGAGGCTTGGCAGGGCAATTGGGACGCCTCTCCAGCTGAGGCGGGAGACCAAGGGTCCCTTTCCACGTGCCACAGGAATCCTGGGACTCCTACCAACTTTAACGAGGAGTCAGGCATCGTCTCCTTTGGAGGCACTGATCTCCGCGTACCTCTGGAGTTTTCAAAGGATGTGAGGCCTCCGGTCGCGATGAGGTGGGGAACTAGGTCTTTCTCTGTGGTCTCCACAGGGGATTCAGACATCCTTTCATCTTGGGAGATGCAAGACGAGCCTGCATTCAAGGCACTGCAGGGATATCCGGCGTTATTTCGCGTTAGGGCATCGCAGTGTCCATTCCACTTGAGGCTGCAAACTCAGGGTCCCTCTCACATACCTAGAGCTGAAAGAAGCCTCCTCTTGAGGTGCTTGTGGTAAGGTGGTATTCCTCTGGAGTCGAAGCAAGGGACTAACCTCTCATCTCGAGTTGATTTTTGGTCCACGGAGCTCTTTCGTGTTGCTACAGTGACCTCAGGATCCCTCTAGCCTTGAAACAGTGTTCTTGGGGTTTCTCTGGAGTGCCATCAAGGAAATCAAGGCTTCTTTCATGTTTGATGTGCAACACGGAATTGCTCTGCACGCAGTGCAGGGGAATCGGGCCTCATCTCACGGCGAGGGGGAAGTCTCATGGTTTTTCTCGAGTTGCGGCGAGAACCTGGGGTATATTCTCGAGTTACGACGGGGATGGCTCTTCCACCCACGTGTTTGTTCAGCGACGTCAGGACTCCTTCCTAGTTGCGAGGGACAACTCGGGATTCTCCTCGAGGCTTGGCAGGGCAATTGGGACGCCTCTCCAGCTGAGGCGCGAGACCAAGGGTCCCTTTCCACGTGCCACAGGAATCCTGGGACTCCTATCAAGTTTCACGAGGAGTCAGGAATCGTCTCCTTTGGAGGCACTGATCTCCGCGTACCTCTGGAGTTTTCAAAGGATGTGAGGCCTCCGGTCGTGATGAGGTGGGGAACTAGGTCTTTCTCTGTGGTCTCCACAGGGGATTCAGACATCCTTTCGTCTTGGGAGATGCAAAACGAGCCTGCATTCAAGTCACTGCAAGGATATCCGGCCTTATTTCCAGTCAGGGCATCGCGGTGTCCATTCCACTTGAGGCCGCAAACTCAGGGTCCCTCTCACATACCTAGAGCTGAGAGAAGCCTCCTCTTGAGGTGCTTGTGGTAAGGTGGTTTCCTCTGGCGTCGAAGCCAGGGACTAACCTCTCATCTCGAGTTGATTTTTGGTCCACGGAGCTCTTTCATGTAACTACAGTGACCTCAGGATCTCTCTAGCCTTGAAACAGTGTTCTTGGGATTTCTCTGTAGTGCCATCAAGGAAATCAAGGCTCCTTTCATGTGTGATGTGCAGGACTGAATTGCTCTGCTCGCACTGCAAGGGAATATGGCCTCATCTCACGGCGAGGGGGACGTCTCATGGTTTATCTCGAGTTGCGGCGGGAAACTGGGGTATATTATCGAGTTACGACGGGGATGGCCCTTCCACCCACGTGTTTGTTCAGCGACGTCAGGACTCCTGCCTAGTTGCGAGGGACAACTCGGGATTCTCCTCGAGGCTTGGCAGGGCAATTGGGACGCCTCTCCAGCTGAGGCGGGAGACCAAGGGTCCCTTTCCACGTGTCACAGGAATCCTGGGACTTGTATCAATTTTCACGAGGAGTCAGGTATCGTCTCCTTTGGAGGCACTGATCTCCGCGTAGCTCTGGAGATTTCAAAGGATGTGAGGCCTCCGGTCGCCATGAAGTGTGGAACTATGTCTTTCTCTGTGGTCTCCACAGGGGATTCAGACATCCTTTCATCTTGTGAGATGCAAGACGAGCCTGCATTCAAGTCACTGCGGGGATATCTGGCCTTATTTCGCGTCAGGGCATCGCAGTGTCCATTCCACTTGACGCCGCAAACTCAGGGTCCCTCTCACATACCTAGAGCTGAGAGAAGCCTCCTCTTGAGGTGCTTGTGGTAAGGTGGTATTCCTCTGGAGTCGAAGCCAGGGACTATCCTCTCATCTCGAGTTGATTTTTGGTCCACGGAGCTCTTTCGTATTGCTACAGTGACCTCAGGATCCCTCTAGCCTTGAAACAGTGTTCTTGGGGTTTCTCTGGAGTGCCATCAAGGAAATCAAGGCTCCTTTCATGTTTGATGTGCAATACGGAATTGCTTTGAATGCAGTGCAGGGGAATCGGGCCTCATCTCGCGGCGAGGGGGAAGTCTCATGGTTTTTCTCGAGTTGCGGCGGGAACCTGGGGTATATTCTCGAGTTACGACGGGGATGGCCCTTCCACACACGTGTTTGTTCAGCGACGTCAGGACTCCTGCCTAGTTGCGAGGGACAACTCGGGATTCTCCTCGAGGCTTCGCAGGGCAATTGGGACGCCTCTCCAGCTGAGGCGGGAGACCAAGGGTCCCTTTCCACATGCCACAGGAATCCTGGGACTCCTATCAAGTTTCACGAGGAGTCAGGCATCGTCTCCTTTGGAGGCACTGATCTCCGCGTACCTCTGGAGTTTTCAAAGGATGTGAGGCCTCCGGTCGCGATGAGGTGGGGAACTGGGTCTTTCTCTGTGGTCTCCACAGGGGATTCAGACATCCTTTCATCTTGGGAGATGCAAGACGAGCCTGCATTCAAGTCACTGCAAGGATATCCGGCCTTATTTCGCGTCACGGCATCACGGTGTCCATTCCACTTTAGGCCGCAAACTCAGGGTCCCCTTCACATACCTAGAGCTGAGAGAAGCCTCCTCTTGAGGTGCTTGTGGTAAGGTGGTATTCCTCTGGAGTCGAAGCCAGGGACTAACCTCTCATCTCGAGTTGATTTTTGGTCCACGGAGCTCTTTCGTGTTGCTACAGTGACCTCAGCATCTCTCTAGCCTTGAAACAGTGTTCTTGGGGTTTCTCTGGAGTGCCATCAAGAAAATCAAGGCTCCTTTCATGTGTGCTGTGCAGCACGGAATTGCTCTGCACGCAGTGCAGGGGAATCGGGCCTCATCTCGCGGCGAGGGGGAAGTCTCATGGTTTTTCTCGAGTTGCGGCGGGAACCTGGGGTATATTCTCGAGTTACGACAGGGATGGCCCTTCCACCCACGTGTTTGTTCAGCGACGTCAGGACTCCTGCCTAGTTGCGAGGGACAACTTGGGATTGTCCTCGAAGGTTGGCAGTGCAACTGGGACGCCTCTCCAGCTGAGGCGGGAGACCAAGGGTCCCTTTCCACGTGCCACAGGAATCCTGGGACTCCTATCAAGTTTCACGAGGAGTCAGGCATCGTCTACATTGGAGGCACTGATCTCCGCGTACCTCTGGAGTTTTCAAAGGATGTGAGGCCTCCGGTCACGATGAGGAGGGGAACTAGGTCTTTCTCTGTGGTCTCCACAGGGAATTCAGACATCCTTTCGTCTTGGGAGATGCAAGACGAGCCTGCATTCAAGTCACTGCAGGGATATGCGGTCTTAATTCGAGTCAGGGAATCGCGGTGTCCATTCCACTTGAGTCCGCAAACTCAGGGTCCCTCTCACATACCTAGAGCTGAGAGAAGCCTACTCTTGAGGTGCTTGTGGTAAGGTGGTATTCCTCTGGAGTCGAAGCCAGGGACTAACCTCTCATCTCGAGTTGATTTTTGGTCCACGGAGCTCTTTCATGTTGCTACAGTGACCTCAGGATCCCTCTATCCTTGAAAGAGTGTTCTGGGGTTTCTCTGGAGTGCCATCAAGGAAATCAAGGATACTTTCATGTGTGATGTGCAACACGAAATTGCTCTGCACGCAGTGCAGGGGAATCGGGCCTCATCTCGCAGCGAGGGGGAAGTCTCATGGTTTTTCTCGAGTTGCGGCGGGAACCTGGGGTATATTCTCGAGTTACGACGGGGATGGCCCTTCCACCCACGTGTTTGTTCAACGACGTCAGGACTCCTGCCTAGTTGCGAAGGACAACTCGGGATTCTCCTCGAGGCTTGGCAGGGCAATTGGGACGCCTCTCCAGCTGAGGCGGGAGACCAAGGGTCCCTTTCCACGTGCCACAGGAATCCTGGGACTCCTATCAAGTTTCACGAGGAGTCAGGCATCGTCTCCTTTGGAGGCACTGATCTCAGTGTACCTCTGGAGTTTTCAAAGGATGTGAGGCCTCCGGTCGCGATGAGGTTGGGAACTAGGTCTTTCTCTGTGGTCTCCACAGGGGATTCAGACATCCTTTCGTCTTGGGAGATGCAAAACGAGCCTGCATTCAAGTCACTGCAAGGATATCCGGCCTTATTTCCAGTCAGGGCATCGCGGTGTCCATTCGACTTGAGGCCGCAAACTTAGGGTCCCTCTCACATACCTAGAGCTGAGAGAAGCCTCCTCTTGAGGTGCTTGTGGTAAGGTGGTTTCCTCTGGCGTCGAAGCCAGGGACTAACCTCTCATCTCGAGTTGATTTTTGGTCCACGGAGCTCTTTCGTGTAGCTACAGTGACCTCAGGATCCCTCTAGCCTTGAAACAGTGTTCTTGGGGTTTCTCTGGAGTGCCATCAAGGAAATCAAGGCTCCTTTCATGTTTGATGTGCAACACGGCATTGCTCTGCACGCAGTGCAGGGGAATCGGGCCTCATCTCTCGGCGAGGGGGAAGTCTCATGGTTTTCCTCGTGTTGCGGCGGGAACCTGGGGTATATTCTCGAGTTACGACGGGGATGGCCCTTCCACCCACGTGTTTGTTCAGCGACGTCAGGACTCCTGCCTAGTTGCGAGGGACAACTCGGGATTCTCCTCGAGGCTTGGCAGGGCAATTTGGATGCCTCTCCAGCTGAGGCGGGAGACCAAGGGTCCCTTTCCACGTGCCACAGGAATCCTGGGACTCCTATCAAGTTTCACGAGGAGTCAGGTATCGTCTCCTTTGGAGGCATTGATCTCCGTGTACCTCTGGAGTTTTCAAAGGATGTGAGGCCTCCGGTCGCGATGAGGTGGGGAACTAGGTCTTTCTCTGTGGTCTCCACAGGGGATTCAGACATCCTTTCGTATTGGGAGATGCAAGACGAGCCTGCATTCAAGTCACTGCAGGGATATCCGGCCTTATTTCGAGTCAGGGCATCGCGGTGTCCATTCCACTGGAGGCCGCACACTCAGGGTCCCTCTCACATACCTAGAGCTGAGAGAAGCCTCCTTTTGAGGTGCTTGTGGTAAAGTGGTATTTCTCTGGAGTTGAAGCCAGGGACTAACCTCTCATCTCCAGTTGGTTTGTGGTCCACGGAGCTCTTTCGTGTTGCTACAGTGACCTCAGGATATCTCTAGCCTTGAAACAGTGTTCTTGGGGTTTCTCTGGAGTGCCATCAAGGAAATCAAGGCTCCTTTCATGTGTGATGTGCAAAACGGAATTGCTCTGCACGCAGTGCAGGGGAATCGGGCCTCATCTCACGGCGAGGGGGAAGTCTCATGGTTTTTCTCGAGTTGCGGCGGGAACCTGGGGTATATTCTGGAGTTACGACGGGGATGGCCCTTCCACCCACGTGTTTGTTCAGCGACGGCAGGACTCCTGCCTAGTTGCGAGGGACAACTCGGGATTCTCCTAGAGGCTTGGCAGGGCAATTGGGACGTCTCTCCAGCTGAGGCGGGAGACCAAGGGTCCCATTCCACGTGCCACAGGAATCCTGGGACTCCTATCAAGTTTCACGAGGAGTCAGGAATCGTCTCCTTTGGAGGCACTGATCTCCGCGTACCTCTGGAGTTTTCAAAGTATGTAAGGCCTCCGGTCGCGATGAGGTGGGGAACTAGGTCTTTCTCTGTGGTCTCCACAGGGGATTCAGACATCCTTTCATCTTGGGAGATGCAAGACGAGCCTGCATTCAAGTCACTGCAGGGACATCTGGCTTTATTTCCAGTCAGGGCATCGCGGTGTCCATTCCACTTGAGGCCGCAAACTCAGGGTCCCCTTCACATACCTAGAGCTGAGAGAAGCCTCCTCTTGAGGTGCTTGTGGTAAGGTGGTATTCCTCTGGAGTCGAAGCCAGGGACTAACCTCTCATCTCGAGTTGATTTTTGGTCCACGGAGCTCTTTCTTGTGGCTACAGAGACCTTAGGATCTCTCTAGCCTTGAAACAGTGTTCTTGGGGTTTCTCTGGAGTGCCATCAAAGTAATCAAGGCTCCTTTCATGTTTGATGTGCAACACGGAATTGCTCTGCACGCAGTGCAGGGGAATCGGGCCTCAACTCGCGGCGAGGGGATAGTCTCATGGTTTTTCTCGAGTTGCGGCGGGAACCTCGGGTATATTCTCGAGTTACGACGGGGATGGCCGTTCCACCCACGTGTTTGTTCAGCGACGTCAGGACTCCTGCCTAGTTGCGAGGTACAACTCGGGATTCTCCTCGAGGCTTGGCAGGGCAATTGGGACGCCTCGCCAGCTGAGGCGGGAGACCAAGGTTCCCTTTCCACGTGCCACAGGAATCCTGGGACTCCTATCAAGTTTCACGAGGAATCAGATATCGTCTTCTTTGGAGGCACTGATCTTCGCGTACCTCTGGAGTTTTCAAAGGATGTGAGGCCTCCGGTCGCCATGAAGTGGGGAACTAGGTCTTCCTCTGTGGTCTCCACAGGGTATTCAGACATCCTTTCGTCTTGGGAGATGCAAGACGAGCCTGCATTCAAGTCACTGCAGGGATATCTGGCCTTATTTCGCGTCAGGGCATCGCAGTGTCCATTCCACTTGAGGCCGCAAACTCAGGGTGCCTCTCACATACCTAGAGCTGAGAGAAGCCTCCTCTTGAGGTGCTTGTGGTAAGGTGGTATTCCTCTGGAGTCGAAGCCAGGGACTAACCTCTCATCTCGAGTTGATTTTTGGTCCACGGAGCTCTTTCGTGTTGCTACAGTGACCTCAGGATCCCTCTAGCCTTAAAACAGTGTTCTTGGGGTTTCTCTGGAGTGCCATCAAGGAAATCAAGGCTCCTTTCATGTTTGATGTGCAATACGGAAATGCTTTGAATGCAGTGCAGGGGAATCGGGCCTCATCTCGCAGCGAGGGGGAAGTCTCATGGTTTTTCTCGAGTTGCGGCGGGAACCTGGGGTATATTCTCGAGTTACGACGGGGATGCCCCTTCCACCCACGTGTTTGTTCAGCGACGTCAGGACTCCTGCCTAGTTGCGAGGGACAACACGGGATTCTCCTCGAGGCTTGGCAGGGCAAATGGGACGCCTCTCCATCTGAGGCGGGAGACGAAGTGTCCCTTTCCTCGTGCCACAGGAATCTTGGGACTCCTATCAAGTTTCACGAGGAGTCAGGCATCGTCTCCTTTGGAGGCACTGATCTCCGCGTACCTCTGGAGTTTTCAAAGGATGTGAGGCCTCCGGTCGCGATGAGGTGGGGAACTAGGTCTTTCTCTGTGGTCTCCACAGGGGATTCAGACATCCTTTCGTATTGGGAGATGCAAGACGAGCCTCCATTCAAGTCACTGCAGGGACATCCGGCTTTATTTCCAGTCAGGGCATTGCGGTGTCCATTCCACTTGAGGCCGCAAACTCAGGGTCCCCTTCACATACATAGAGCTGAGAGAAGCCTCCTCTTGAGGTGCTTGTGGTAAGGTGGTATTCCTCTGGAGTCGAAGCCAGGGACTAACCTCTCATCTCGAGTTGATTTTTGGTCCACGGAGCTCTTTCTTGTGGCTACAGAGACCTAAGGATCTCTCTAGCCTTGAAACAGTGTTCTTGGGGTTTCTCTGGAGTGCCATCAAAGTAATCAAGGCTCCTTTCATGTTTGATGTGCAGCACGGAATTGCTCTGCACGCACTGCAGGAGAATCTGGCCTCATCTCGCGGCGAGGGGGACGTCTCATGGTTTTTCTCGAGTTGCGGCGGGAACCTGGGGTATATTCTCGAGTTACGACGGGGATGGCCCTTCCACACACGTGTTTGTTCAGCGACGTCAGGACTCCTGCCTAGTTGCGAGGGACAACTCGGGATTTTCCTCGAGGCTTGGCAGGGCAATTGGGATGCCTCTCCAGCTGAGGCGGGAGACCAAGGGTCCCTTTCCACGTGCCACAGGAATCCTGGGACTCCTATCAAGTTTCACGAGGAGTCAGGTATCGTCTCCTTTGGAGGCACTGATCTCAGTGTACCTTTGGAGTTTTCAAAGGATGTGAGGCCTCCGGTCGCGATGAGGTGGGGAACTAGGTCTTTCTCTGTGGTCTCCACAGGGGATTCAGACATCCTTTCGTCTTGGGAGATGCAAAACGAGCCTGCATTCAAGTCACTGCAAGGATATCCGGCCTTATTTCCAGTCAGGGTATCGCGGTGTCCATTCGACTTGAGGCCGCAAACTTAGGGTCCCTCTCACATACCTAGAGCTGAGAGAAGCCTCCTCTTGAGGTGCTTGTGGTAAGGTGGTTTCCTCTGGCGTCGAAGCCAGGGACTAACCTCTCATCTCGAGTTGATTTTTGGTCCATGGAGCTCTTTCGTGTAGCTACAGTGACCTCAGGATCCCTTTAACCTTGAAACAGTGTTCTTGGGGTTTCTCTGGAGTGCCATCAAGGAAATCAAGGCTCCTTTCATGTTTGATGTGCAACACGGAATTGCTCTGCACGCAGTGCAGGGGAATCGGGCCTCATCTCGCGGCGAGGGGGAAGTCTCATGGTTTTCCTCGTGTTGCGGCGGGAACCTGGGGTATATTCTCGAGTTACGACGGGGATGGCCCTTCCACCCACGTGTTTGTTCAGCGACGTCAGGACTCCTGCCTAGTTGCGAGGGACAACTCGGGATTCTCCTCGAGGCTTGGCAGGGCAATTGGGACGCCTCTCCAGCTGAGGCGGGAGACCAAGGGTCCCTTTGCACGTGCCACAGGAATCCTGGGACTCCTATCAAGTTTCACGAGGAGTCAGGTATCGTCTCCTTTATAGGCATTGATCTCCGCGTACCTCTGGAGTTTTCAAAGGATGTGAGGCCTCCGGTCGCGATGAGGTGGGGAACTAGGTCTTTCTCTGTGGTCTCCACAGGGGATTCAGACATCCTTTCGTATTGGGAGATGCAAGACGAGCCTGCATTCAAGTCACTGCAGGGACATCCGGCTTTATTTCCAGTCAGGGCATCGCGGTGTCCATTCCACTTGAGGCCGCAAACTCAGGGTCCCCTTCACATACCTAGAGCTGAGAGAAGCCTCCTCTTGAGGTGCTTGTGGTAAGGTGGTATTCCTCTGGAGTCGAAGCCAGGGACTAACCTCTCATCTCGAGTTGATTTTTGGTCCACGGAGCTCTTTCTTGTGGCTACAGAGACCTCAGGATCTCTCTAGCCTTGAAACAGTGTTCTTGGGGTTTCTCTGGAGTGCCATCAAAGTAATCAAGGCTCCTTTCATGTTTGATGTGCAACACGGAATTGCTCTGCACGCAGTGCAGGGGAATCCGGCCTCATCTCGCGGCGAGGGGGAAGTCTCATGGTTTTTCTCGAGTTGCGGCGGGAACCTGGGGTATATTCTCGAGTTACGACGGGGATGCCCCTTCCACCCACGTGTTTGTTCAGCGACGTCAGGACTCCTGCCTAGTTGCGAGGGACAACACGGGATTCTCCTCGAGGCTTGGCAGGGCAAATGGGACGCCTCTCCATCTGAGGCGGGAGACGAAGTGTCCCTTTCCTCGTGCCACAGGAATCTTGGGACTCCTATCAAGTTTCACGAGGAGTCAGGCATCGTCTCCTTTGGAGGCACTGATCTCCGCGTACCTCTGGAGTTTTCAAAGGATGTGAGGCCTCCGGTCGCGATGAGGTGGGGAACTAGGTCTTTCTCTGTGGTCTCCACAGGGGATTCAGACATCCTTTCGTATTGGGAGATGCAAGACGAGCCTGCATTCAAGTCACTGCAGGGACATCCGGCTTTATTTCCAGTCAGGGCATTGCGGTGTCCATTCCACTTGAGGCCGCAAACTCAGGGTCCCCTTCACATACATAGAGCTGAGAGAAGCCTCCTCTTGAGGTGCTTGTGGTAAGGTGGTTTCCTCTGGCGTCGAAGCCAGGGACTAACCTCTCATCTCGAGTTGATTTTTGGTCCATGGAGCTCTTTCGTGTAGCTACAGTGACCTCAGGATCCCTTTAACCTTGAAACAGTGTTCTTGGGGTTTCTCTGGAGTGCCATCAAGGAAATCAAGGCTCCTTTCATGTTTGATGTGCAACACGGAATTGCTCTGCACGCAGTGCAGGGGAATCGGGCCTCATCTCGCGGCGAGGGGGAAGTCTCATGGTTTTCCTCGTGTTGCGGCGGGAACCTGGGGTATATTCTCGAGTTACGACGGGGATGGCCCTTCCACCCACGTGTTTGTTCAGCGACGTCAGGACTCCTGCCTAGTTGCGAGGGACAACTCGGGATTCTCCTCGAGGCTTGGCAGGGCAATTGGGACGCCTCTCCAGCTGAGGCGGGAGACCAAGGGTCCCTTTGCACGTGCCACAGGAATCCTGGGACTCCTATCAAGTTTCACGAGGAGTCAGGTATCGTCTCCTTTATAGGCATTGATCTCCGCGTACCTCTGGAGTTTTCAAAGGATGTGAGGCCTCCGGTCGCGATGAGGTGGGGAACTAGGTCTTTCTCTGTGGTCTCCACAGGGGATTCAGACATCCTTTCGTATTGGGAGATGCAAGACGAGCCTGCATTCAAGTCACGGCAGGGACATCCGGCTTTATTTCCAGTCAGGGCATCGCGGTGTCCATTCCACTTGAGGCCGCAAACTCAGGGTCCCCTTCACATACCTAGAGCTGAGAGAAGCCTCCTCTTGAGGTGCTTGTGGTAAGGTGGTATTCCTCTGGAGTCGAAGCCAGGGACTAACCTCTCATCTCGAGTTGATTTTTGGTCCACGGAGCTCTTTCTTGTGGCTACAGAGACCTCAGGATCTCTCTAGCCTTGAAACAGTGTTCTTGGGGTTTCTCTGGAGTGCCATCAAAGTAATCAAGGCTCCTTTCATGTTTGATGTGCAACACGGAATTGCTCTGCACGCAGTGCAGGGGAATCCGGCCTCATCTCGCGGCGAGGGGGAAGTCTCATGGTTTTTCTCGAGTTGCGGCGGGAACCTGGGGTATATTCTCGAGTTACGACGGGGATGCCCCTTCCACCCACGTGTTTGTTCAGCGACGTCAGGACTCCTGCCTAGTTGCGAGGGACAACACGGGATTCTCCTCGAGGCTTGGCAGGGCAAATGGGACGCCTCTCCATCTGAGGCGGGAGACGAAGTGTCCCTTTCCTCGTGCCACAGGAATCTTGGGACTCCTATCAAGTTTCACGAGGAGTCAGGCATCGTCTCCTTTGGAGGCACTGATCTCCGCGTACCTCTGGAGTTTTCAAAGGATGTGAGGCCTCCGGTCGCGATGAGGTGGGGAACTAGGTCTTTCTCTGTGGTCTCCACAGGGGATTCAGACATCCTTTCGTATTGGGAGATGCAAGACGAGCCTGCATTCAAGTCACTGCAGGGACATCCGGCTTTATTTCCAGTCAGGGCATTGCGGTGTCCATTCCACTTGAGGCCGCAAACTCAGGGTCCCCTTCACATACCTAGAGCTGAGAGAAGCCTCCTCTTGAGGTGCTTGTGGTAAGGTGGTATTCCTCTGGAGTCGAAGCCAGGGACTAACCTCTCATCTCGAGTTGATTTTTGGTCCACGGAGCTCTTTCTTGTGGCTACAGAGACCTAAGGATCTCTCTAGCCTTGAAACAGTGTTCTTGGGGTTTCTCTGGAGTGCCATCAAAGTAATCAAGGCTCCTTTCATGTTTGATGTGCAGCACGGAATTGCTCTGCACGCACTGCAGGAGAATCTGGCCTCATCTCGCGGCGAGGGGGACGTCTCATGGTTTTTCTCGAGTTGCGGCGGGAACCTGGGGTATATTCTCGAGTTACGACGGGGATGGCCCTTCCACACACGTGTTTGTTCAGCGACGTCAGGACTCCTGCCTAGTTGCGAGGGACAACTCGGGATTTTCCTCGAGGCTTGGCAGGGCAATTGGGATGCCTCTCCAGCTGAGGCGGGAGACCAAGGGTCCCTTTCCACGTGCCACAGGAATCCTGGGACTCCTATCAAGTTTCACGAGGAGTCAGGTATCGTCTCCTTTGGAGGCACTGATCTCAGTGTACCTTTGGAGTTTTCAAAGGATGTGAGGCCTCCGGTCGCGATGAGGTGGGGAACTAGGTCTTTCTCTGTGGTCTCCACAGGGGATTCAGACATCCTTTCGTCTTGGGAGATGCAAAACGAGCCTGCATTCAAGTCACTGCAAGGATATCCGGCCTTATTTCCAGTCAGGGTATCGCGGTGTCCATTCGACTTGAGGCCGCAAACTTAGGGTCCCTCTCACATACCTAGAGCTGAGAGAAGCCTCCTCTTGAGGTGCTTGTGGTAAGGTGGTTTCCTCTGGCGTCGAAGCCAGGGACTAACCTCTCATCTCGAGTTGATTTTTGGTCCATGGAGCTCTTTCGTGTAGCTACAGTGACCTCAGGATCCCTTTAACCTTGAAACAGTGTTCTTGGGGTTTCTCTGGAGTGCCATCACGGAAATCAAGGCTCCTTTCATGTTTGATGTGCAACACGGAATTGCTCTGCACGCAGTGCAGGGGAATCGGGCCTCATCTCGCGGCGAGGGGGAAGTCTCATGGTTTTCCTCGTGTTGCGGCGGGAACCTGGGGTATATTCTCGAGTTACGACGGGGATGGCCCTTCCACCCACGTGTTTGTTCAGCGACGTCAGGACTCCTGCCTAGTTGCGAGGGACAACTCGGGATTCTCCTCGAGGCTTGGCAGGGCAATTGGGACGCCTCTCCAGCTGAGGCGGGAGACCAAGGGTCCCTTTGCACGTGCCACAGGAATCCTGGGACTCCTATCAAGTTTCACGAGGAGTCAGGTATCGTCTCCTTTATAGGCATTGATCTCCGCGTACCTCTGGAGTTTTCAAAGGATGTGAGGCCTCCGGTCGCGATGAGGTGGGGAACTAGGTCTTTCTCTGTGGTCTCCACAGGGGATTCAGACATCCTTTCGTATTGGGAGATGCAAGACGAGCCTGCATTCAAGTCACTGCAGGGACATCCGGCTTTATTTCCAGTCAGGGCATCGCGGTGTCCATTCCACTTGAGGCCGCAAACTCAGGGTCCCCTTCACATACCTAGAGCTGAGAGAAGCCTCCTCTTGAGGTGCTTGTGGTAAGGTGGTATTCCTCTGGAGTCGAAGCCAGGGACTAACCTCTCATCTCGAGTTGATTTTTGGTCCACGGAGCTCTTTCTTGTGGCTACAGAGACCTCAGGATCTCTCTAGCCTTGAAACAGTGTTCTTGGGGTTTCTCTGGAGTGCCATCAAAGTAATCAAGGCTCCTTTCATGTTTGATGTGCAACACGGAATTGCTCTGCACGCAGTGCAGGGGAATCCGGCCTCATCTCGCGGCGAGGGGGAAGTCTCATGGTTTTTCTCGAGTTGCGGCGGGAACCTGGGGTATATTCTCGAGTTACGACGGGGATGGCCCTTCCACACACGTGTTTGTTCAGCGACGTCAGGACTCCTGCCTAGTTGCGAGGGACAACTCGGGATTCTGCTCGAGGCTTGGCAGGGCAATTGGGACGCCTCTCCAGCTGAGGCGGGAGACCAAGGGTCCCGTTCCACGTGCCACAGGAATCCTGGGACTCCTATCAAGTTTCACGAGGAGTCAGGTATCGTCTTCTTTGGAGGCACTGATCTCCACGTACCTCTGGAGTTTTCAAAGGATGTGAGGCCTCCGGTCGCCATGAAGTGGGGAACTAGGTCTTCCTCTGTCGTCCCCACTGGGGATTCAGACATCCTTTCGTCTTGGGAGATGCAAGACGAGCCTGCATTCAAGGCACTGCAGGGATATCTGGCCTTATTTCGAGTCAGGGTATCGCGGTGTCCATTCCACTTGAGGCCGCAAACTCAGGGTCCCTCTCACATACCTAGAGCTGAGAGAAGCCTCCTCTTGAGGTGCTTGTGGTAAGGTGGTATTCCTCTGGAGTCGAAGCCAGGGACTAACCTCTTATCTCAAGTTCATTTTTGGTCCACGGAGCTCTTTCGTGTTGCTACAGTGACCTCAGGATCCCTCTGGCCTTGAAACAGTGTTCTTGGGGTTTCTCTGGAGTGCCATCAAGGAAATCAAGGCTCGTTTCATGTGTGATGTGCAACACGGAATTGCTCTGCACGCAGTGCAGGGGAATCGGGCCTCATCTCGCAGCGAGGGGGAAGTCTCATGGTTTTTCTCGAGTTGCGGCGGGAACCTGGGGTATATTCTCGAGTTACGACGGGGATGGCCCTTTAACCCACGTGTTTGTTCAACGACGTCAGGACTCCTGCCTAGTTGCGAAGGACAACTCGGGATTCTCCTCGAGGCTTGGCAGGGCAATTGGGACGCCTCTCCAGCTGAGGCGGGAGACCAAGGGTCCCTTTCCACGTGCCACAGGAATCCTGGGACTCCTATCAAGTTTCACGAGGAGTCAGGCATCGTCTCCTTTGGAGTCACTGATCTCAGTGTACCTCTGGAGTTTTCATAGGATGTGAGGCCTCCGGTCGCGATGAGGTGGGGAACTAGGTCTTTCTCTGTGGTCTCCACAGGGGATTCAGACATCCTTTCGTCTTGGGAGATGCAAAACGAGCCTGCATTCAAGTCACTGCAAGGATATCCGGCCTTATTTCCAGTCAGGGCATCGCGGTGTCCATTCGACTTGAGGCCGCAAACTTAGGGTCACTCTCACATACCTAGAGCTGAGAGAAGCCTCCTCTTGAGGTGCTTGTGGTAAGGTGGTTTCCTCTGGCGTCGAAGCCAGGGACTAACCTCTCATCTCGAGTTGATTTTTGGTCCACGGAGCTCTTTCGTGTTGCTACAGTGACCTCAGGATCCCTCTAGCCTTGAAACAGTGTTCTTGGGGTTTCTCTGGAGTGCCATCAAGGAAATCAAGGCTCCTTTCATGTTTGATGTGCAACACGGAATTGCTCTGCACGCAGTGCAGGAGAATCGGGCCTCATCTCGCGGCGAGGGGGAAGTCTCATGGTTTTCCTCGTGTTGCGGCGGGAACCTGGGGTATATTCTCGAGTTACGACAGGGATGGCCCTTCCACCCACGTGTTTGTTCAGCGACGTCAGGACTCCTGCCTAGTCGCGAGGGACAACTCGGGATTCTCCTCGAGGCTTGGCAGGGCAATTGGGACGCCTCTCCAGCTGAGGCGGGAGACCAAGGGTCCCTTTCCACGTGCCACAGGAATCCTGGGACTCCTATCAAGTTTCACGAGGAGTCAGGTATCGTCTCCTTTAGAGGCACTGATCTCCGCGTACCTCTGGAGTTTTCAAAGGATGTGAGGCCTCCGGTCGCGATGAGGTGGGGAACTAGGTCTTTCTCTGTGGTCTCCACAGGGGATTCAGACATCCTTTCGTATTGGGAGATGCAAGACGAGCCTGCATTCAAGTCACTGCAGGGATATCCGGCCTTATTTCGAGTCAGGGCATCGCGGTGTCCATTCCACTGGAGGCCGCAAACTCAGGGTCCCTCTCACATACCTAGAGCTGAGAGAAGCCTCCTTTTGAGGTGCTTGTGGTAAAGTGGTATTTCTCTGGAGTTGAAGCCAGGGACTAACCTCTCATCTCCAGTTGGTTTGTGGTCCACGGAGCTCTTTCGTGTTGCTACAGTGACCTCAGGATATCTCTAGCCTTGAAACAGTGTTCTTGGGGTTTCTCTGGAGTGCCATCAAGGAAATCAAGGCTCCTTTCATGTGTGATGTGCAAAACGGAATTGCTCTGCACGCAGTGCAGGGGAATCGGGCCTCATCTCACGGCGAGGGGGAAGTCTCATGGTTTTTCTCGAGTTGCGGCGGGAACCTGGGGTATATTCTCGAGTTACGACGGGGATGGCCCTTCCACACACGTGTTTCTTCAGCGACGTCAGGACTCCTGCCTAGTTGCGAGGGACAACTCGGGATTCTCCTAGAGGCTTGGCAGGGCAATTGGGACGTCTCTCCAGCTTAGGCGGGAGACCAAGGGTCCCATTCCACGTGCCACAGGAATCCTGGGACTCCTATCAAGTTTCACGAGGAGTCAGGAATCGTCTCCTTTGGAGGCACTGATCTCCGCGTACCTCTGGAGTTTTCAAAGTATGTAAGGCCTCCGGTCGCGATGAGGTGGGGAACTAGGTCTTTCTCTGTGGTCTCCACAGGGGATTCAGACATCCTTTCGTCTTGGGAGATGCAAGACGAGCCTGCATTCAAGTCACTGCAGGGATATCTGGCCTTATTTCGCGTCAGGGCATCGCAGTGTCCATTCCATTTGAGGCCGCAAACTCAGGGTGCCTCTCACATACCTAGAGCTGTGAGAAGCCTCCTCTTGAGGTGCTTGTGGTAAGGTGGTATTCCTCTGGAGTCGAAGCCAGGGACTAACCTCTCATCTCGAGTTGATTTTTGGTCCACGGAGCTCTTTCGTGTTGCTACAGTGACCTCAGGATCCCTCTAGCCTTGAAACAGAGTTCTTGGGGTTTCTCTGGAGTGCCATCAAGGAAATCAAGGCTCCTTTCATGTTTGATGTGCAATACGGAAATGCTTTGAATGCAGTGCAGGGGAATCGGGCCTCATCTTGCGGCGAGGGGGAAGTCTCATGGTTTTTCTCGAGTTGCGGCGGGAACCTGGGGTATATTCTCGAGTTACGACGGGGATGCCCCTTCCACCCACGTGTTTGTTCAGCGACGTCAGGACTCCTGCCTAGTTGCGAGGGACAACTCGGGATTCTCCTCGAGGCTTGGCAGGGCAAATGGGACGCCTCTCCAGCTTAGGCGGGAGACGAATGGTCCCTTTCCTCGTGCCACAGGAATCTTGGGACTCCTATCAAGTTTCAGGAGGAGTCAGGCATCGTCTCCTTTGGAGGCACTGATCTCCGCGTACCTCTGGAGTTTTCAAAGGATGTGAGGCCTCCGGTCGCGATGAGGTGGGGAACTAGGTCTTTCTCTGTGGTCTCCACAGGGGATTCAGACATCCTTTCGTATTGGGAGATGCAAGACGAGCCTGCATTCAAGTCACTGCAGGGACATCCGGCCTTATTTCCAGTCAGGGTATCGCGGTGTCCATTCGACTTGAGGCCGCAAACTCAGGGTCCCCTTCACATACCTAGAGCTGAGAGAAGCCTCCTCTTGAGGTGCTTGTGGTAAGGTGGTATTCCTCTGGAGTCGAAGCCAGGGACTAACCTCTCATCTCGAGTTGATTTTTGGTCCATGGAGCTCTTTCGTGTAGCTACAGTGACCTCAGGATCCCTCTAGCCTTGAAACAGTGTTCTTGGGGTTTCTCTGGAGTGCCATCAAGGAAATCAAGGCTCCTTTCATGTTTGATGTGCAACACGGAATTGCTCTGCACGCAGTGCAGGGGAATCGGGCCTCATCTCGCGGCGAGGGGGAAGTCTCATGGTTTTCCTCGTGTTGCGGCGGGAACCTGGGGTATATTCTCGAGTTACGACGGGGATGGCCCTTCCACCCACGTGTTTGTTCAGCGACGTCAGGACTCCTGCCTAGTTGCGAGGGACAACTCGGGATTCTCCTCGAGGCTTGGCAGGGCAATTGGGACGCCTCTCCAGCTGAGGCGGGAGACCAAGGGTCCCTTTGCACGTGCCACAGGAATCTTGGGACTCCTATCAAGTTTCACGAGGAGTCAGGCATCGTCTCCTTTGGAGGCACTGATCTCCGCGTACCTCTGGAGTTTTCAAAGGATGTGAGGCCTCCGGTCGCGATGAGGTGGGGAACTAGGTCTTTCTCTGTGGTCTCCACAGGGGATTCAGACATCCTTTCGTATTGGGAGATGCAAGACGAGCCTGCATTCAAGTCACTGCAGGGACATCCGGCTTTATTTCCAGTCAGGGCATCGCGGTGTCCATTCCACTTGAGGCCGCAAACTCAGGGTCCCCTTCACATACCTAGAGCTGAGAGAAGCCTCCTCTTGAGGTGCTTGTGGTAAGGTGGTATTCCTCTGGAGTCGAAGCCAGGGACTAACCTCTCATCTCGAGTTGATTTTTGGTCCACTGAGCTCTTTCTTGTGGCTACAGAGACCTCAGGATCTCTCTAGCCTTGAAACAGTGTTCTTGGGGTTTCTCTGGAGTGCCATCAAAGTAATCAAGGCTCCTTTCATGTGTGATTTGCAACACGGAATTGCTCTGCACGCAGTGCAGGGGAATCAGGCCTCATCTCGCGGCGAGGGGGAAGTCTCATGGTTTTTCTCGAGTTGCGGCGGGAACCTGGGGTATATTCTCGAGTTACGACGGGGATGGCCCTTCCACACACGTGTTTGTTCAGCGACGTCAGGACTCCTGCCTAGTTGCGAGGGACAACTCGGGATTCTCCTCGAGGCTTGGCAGGGCAATTGGGACGCCTCTCCAGCTGAGGCGGGAGACCAAGCGTCCCTTTCCTCGTGCCACAGGAATCCTGGGACTCCTATCAAGTTTCACGAGGAGTCAGGAATCGTCTCCTTTGGAGGCACTGATCTCCGCGTACCTCTGGAGTTTTCAAAGGATGTGAGGCCTCCGGTCGCGATGAGGTGGGGACCTAGGTCTTTCTCTGTGGTCTCCACAGGGGATTCAGACATCCTTTCGTCTTGGGACATGCAAGACGAGCCTGCATTCAAGTCACTGCAAGGATATCCGGCCTTATTTCGAGTCAGGGCATCGCGGTGTGCATTCCACTTGAGGCCGCAAACTCAGGGTCCCTCTCACATACCTAGAGCTGAGAGAAGCCTCCTGTTGAGGTGCTTGTGGTAAGGTGGTATTCCTCTGGAGTCGAAGCCAGGGTCTAACCTCTCATCTCGAGTTGATTCTTGGTCCACGGAGCTGTTCCGTGTGGCTACAGTGACCTCAGGATCCCTATAGCCTTGAAACAGTGTTCTTGGGGTTTCTCTGGAGTTCCGTCAAGGCAATCAAGGCTCCTTTCATGTGTGATGTGCAACACGGAATTGCTCTGCTCGCAGTGCAGGATATCGGGCCTCATTTTGCGGCGAGGGGTAAGTCTCATGGTTTTTCTCGAGTTGCGGTGGGAACCTGGGGTATATTCTCGAGTTACGACGGGGATGGCCATTCCACCCACGTGTTTGTTCAGCGACGTCAGGACCCCTGCCTAGTTGCGGGGGACAACTCGGGATTCTCCTCGAGGCTTGGCAGGGCAATTGGGACGCCTCTCCAGCTGAGGCGGGAGACCAAGTGTCCCTTTGCACGTGCCACAGGAATCCTGGGACTCCTATCAAGTTTCACGAGGAGTCAGGCATCGTCTCCTTTGGAGGCACTGATCTCCGCGTACCTCTGGAGTTTTCAAAGGATGTGAGGCCTCCGGTCGCGATGAGGTGGGGAACTAGGTCTTTCTCTGTGGTCTCCACAGGGGATTCAGACATCCTTTCGTATTGGGAGATGCAAGACGAGCCTGCATTCAAGTCACTGCAGGGATATCCGGCCGTATTTCGAGTCAGGCCATCGCGGTGTCCATTTGACTTGAGGCCGCAAACTCAGGGTGCCTCTCACATACCTAGAGCTGCGAGAAGCCTCCTCTTGAGGTGCTTGTGGTAAGGTGGTATTCTTCTCGAGTTGAAGCCAGGGACTAACTTATCATCTCCAGTTGATTTTTGGTCCACGGAGCTCTTTCTTGTTGCTACAGTGACCTCAGGATCCCTCTAGACTTGAAAGAGTGTTCTTGGGGTTTCTCTGGAGTGCCATCAAGGAAATCAAGGCTCCTTTCATGTGTGATGTGCAACACGGAATTGCTCTGCACGCAGTGCAGGGGAATCGGGCCTCATCTCACGGCGAGGGGGAAGTCTCATGGTTTTTCTCGAGTTGCGGCGGGAACCTGGGGTATATTCTCGAGTTACGACGGGGATGGCCCTTCCACCCACGTGTTTGTTCAGCGACGTCAGGACTCCGGCCTAGTTGCGAGGGACAACTCGGGATTCTCCTCGAGGCTTGGCAGGGCAATTAGGACGCCTCTCCAGCTGAGGCGGGAGAACAAGGGTCCCTTTCCACGTGCCACAGGAATCCTGGGACTCGTATCAAGTTTCACGAGGAGTCAGGCATCGTCTCCTTTGGAGGCACTGATCTCCGCGTACCTCTGGAGTTTTCAAAGGATGTGAGGCCTCCGGTCGCCATCAAGTGGGGAACTAGGTCTTTCTCTGTGGTCTTCACAGGGGATTCAGACAACCTTTCATCTTGGGAGATGCAAGACGAGCCTGCATTCAAGTCACTGCAGGGATATCCGGTCTTATTTCGCTTCAGGGCATCGCAGTGTCCATTCCACTTGAGGCGGCAAACTCAGGGTCCCTCTCACATACCTAGAGCTGAGAGAAGCCTCCTTTTGAGGTACTTGTGGTAAGGTGGTATTCCTCTGGAGTCGAAGCCAGGGACTAACCTCTCATCTCGGGTTGATTTTTGGTCCACGGAGCTCTTTCGTGTTTCTACAGTGACCTCAGGATCCCTCTCGCCTTGAAACAGTGTTCTTGGGGTTTCTCTGGAGTGCCATCAAGGAAATCAAGGCTCCTTTCTTGTGTGATGTGCAACACGGAATTGCTCTGCACGCAGTGCAGGGGAATCGGGCCTCATCTCGCGGTGAGGGGGAATTCTCATGGTTTTTCTCGAGTTGTGGCGAGAACCTGGGTTATATTCTCGAGTTACGACGGGGATGGCCCTTCCATCCACGTGTTTATTCAGCGACGTCAGGACTCCTTCCTAGTTGCGAGGGACAACTCGGGATTCTCCTCGAGGCTTGGCAGGGCAATTGGGACGCCTCTCCAGCTGAGGCGGGAGACCAAGGGTCCCTTTCCACGTGCCACAGGAATCCTGGGACTCCTATCAAGTTTCACGAGGAGTCAGGCATCGTCTACTTTGGAGGCACTGATCTCCGCGTACCTCTGGAGTTTTCAAAGGATATGAGGCCTCCGGTCGCGATGAGGTGGGAAACTAGGTCTTTCTCTGTTGTCTCCACGGGGGATTCTGACATCCTTTCGTCTTGTGAGATGGAAGACGAGCCTGCATTTAAGTCACTGCAGGGATATCCGGCCTTATTTTGAGTCAGGGCATCGCGGTGTCCATTCCACTTGAGGCCGCAAACTCAGGGTCCCTAGCACATACCTAGAGCTGAGAGAAGCCTCCTCTTGAGGTGCTTGTGGTAAGGTGGTTTCCTCTGGAGTCGAAGCCAGGGACTAACCTCTCATCTCGAGTTGATTTTGGTCCACGGAGCTCTTTCATGTTGCTACAGTGACCTCAGGATCCCTCTAGCCTTGAAACAGTGTTCTTGGGGTTTCTCTGGAGTGTCATCAAGGAAATCAAGGCTTCTTTCAGGTTTCATGTGCAACACGGAATTGCTCTGCAGGCAGTGCAGGGGAATCGGGCCTCATCTAACGGCGAGGGGGAAGTCTCATGGTTTTTCTCGAGTTGCGGCGAGAACCTGGGGTATATTCTCGAGTTACGACGGGGATGGCCCTTCCACCAACGTGTTTATTCAGCGACGTCAGGACTCCTTCCTAGTTGCGAGGGACAACTCGGGATTCTCCTCGAGGCTTGGCAGGGCAATTGGAACGCCTCTCCATCTGAGGTGGGAGACCAAGGGTCCCTTTCCACGTGCCACAGGAATCCTGGGACTCCTATCAAGTTTCACGAGGAGTCAGGCATCGTCTCCTTTGGAGGCACTGATTTCCGCGTACCTCTGGAGTTTTCAAGGGATGTGAGGCCTCCGATCGCGATGAGGTGGGGAACTAGGTCTTTCTCTGTCGTCTCCACAGGGGATTCAGACATCCTTTCATCTTGGGAGATGCAAGACGAGCGTGCATTCAAGTCACTGCAAGGATATCCGGCCTTATTTCGAGTCAGGGCATCGTGGTGTCCATTCCACTTGAGGCTGCAAACTCAGGGTCCCTCTCACATACCTAGAGCTGAGAGAAGCCTCCTCTTGAGGTGCTTGTGGTAAGATGGTATTCCTCTGGAGTCGAAGCCAGGGACTAACCTCTCATCTCGAGTTGATTTTTGGTCCACGGAGCTCTTTCGTGTTTCTACAGTGGCCTCAGGATCCCTCAAGCCTTGAAACACTGCTCTTGGGGTTTCTCTGGAGTGCCATCAAGGAAATCAAGGCTCCTTTCATGTGTGATGTGCAACACGGAATTGCTCTGCACGCAGTGCAGGGGAATCGGGCCTCATCTCGCGGCAAGGGGGAAGTCTCATGGTTTTTCTCGAGTTGCGGCGGGAACCTGGGGTATATTCTCGAGTTACGACGGCGATGGCCCTTCCACCCACGTGTTTATTCAGCGACGTCAGGACTCCTTCCTAGTTGCGAGGGACAACTCGGTATTCTCCTCGAGGCTTGGCAGGGCAATTGGGACGCCTCTCCAGCTGAGGCGGGAGACCAAGGGTCCCTTTCCACGTGCCACAGGAATCCTGGGACTCCTATCAAGTTTCAGGAGGAGTCCGGCATCGTCTCCTTTGGAGGCACTGATCTCCGCGTACCTCTGGAGTTTTCAAAGGATGTGAGGCCTCCGGTCGCGATGAGGTGGGGAACTAGGTCTTTCTCTGTGGTCTCCACAGGGGATTCAGACATCCTTTCGTCTTGGGAGATGCAAGACGAGCCTGCATTCAACTCACTGCAGGGATATCCGGCCTTATTTCGAGTCAGGGTATCGCGGTGTCCATTCCACTTGAGGCCGCAAACTCAGGGTCCCTCTCACATACCTAGAGCTGAGAGAAGCCTCCTCTTGAGATGCGTGTGGTAAGGTGGTATTCCTCTGGAGTCGAAGCCAGGGACTAACCTCTTATCTCGAGTTGATTTTTGGGCCACGGAGCTGTTCCGTGTGGCTACAGTGACCTCAGGATCCCTCTAGCCTTGAAACAGTGTTCTTGGGTTTTCTCTGGAGTGCCATCAAGGAAATCAAGGCTCCTTTCATGTGTGATGTGCAACACGGAATTACTCTGCACGCAGTGCAGGGGAATAGGGCCTCATCAGGCGGCAAGGGGGAAGTCTCATGGTTTTTCTCGAGTTGCGGCGGGAACCTGGGGTATATTCTCGAGTTACGACGGAGATGGCCCTTCCACACACGTGTTTGTTCAGCGACGTCAAGACTCCTGCCTAGTTGCGAGGGACAACTCGGGATTCTCCTCGAGGTTTGGTAGGGCAATTGGGACGCCTCCCCAGCTTAGGCGGGAGACCAAGGGTCCCTTTCCACGTGCCACAGGAATTCTGGGACTCCTATCAAATTTCACGAGGAGTCAGGCATCGTCTCCTTTGGAGGCACTGATCTCCGTGTACCTCTGGAGTTTTCAAAGGATGTGAGGTCTCCGGTCGCGATGAGGTGGGGAACTAGGTCTTTCTCTGTGGTCTCCACTGGGGATTCAGACATCTTTTCATCTTGGGAGATGCAAGACGTGCCTGCATTCAAGTCACTGCAGGGATATCCGCCTTATTTCGAGTCAGGGCATCGCGGTGTCCATTCCACTTGAGGCCGCAAACTCAGGGTCCCTCTCACATACCTAGAGCTGAGAGAAGCCTCCTGTTGAGGTGCTTGTGGTAAGGTGGTATTCCTCTGGAGTCGAAGCCAGGGACTAACCTCTCATCTCGAGTTGATTTTTGGTCCACGGAGCTCTTTCGTGTTGCTGCAGTGACCTCAGGATCCCTCTAGCCTTAAAACAGTGTTCTTGGGGTTTCTCTGGAGTGCCATCAAGGAAATCAAGGCTCCTTTCATGTGTGATGTGCCACACGGAATTGCTCTGCACGCAGTGTAGGGGAATCGGGCCTCATCTCGCGGCGAGGGGGAAGTCTCATGGTTTTTCTCGAGTTGCGGCGGGAACCTGGGGTATATTCTCGAGTTACGACTGGGATGGCCCTTCCACCCACGTGTTTGTTCAGCGACGTCAGGACTCCTGCCTAGTTGCGAGGGATAACTCGGGATTCTCCTCGAGGCTTGGCAGGTCAATTGGGACGCCTCTCCAGCTGAGGCAGGAGACCAAGGGTCCCTTTCCATGTGCCACAGGAATCCTGGGAGTCCTATCAAGTTTCACGAGGAGTCAGGCATCGTCTCCTTTGGAGGCACTGATCTCCGCGTACCTCTGTAGTTTTCAAAGGATGTGAGGCCTCCGGTCGCGATGAGGTGGGGAACTAGGTCTTTCTCTGTGGTCTCCACAGGGGATTCAGACATCCTTTCGTCTTGGGAGATGCAAGACGAGCCTGCATTCAAGTCACTGCAGGGATATCCGGCCTTGTTTCGAGTCAGGGCATCGCGGTGTGCATTCCACTTGAGGCCGCAAACTCAGGGTCCCTCTCACATACCTAGAGCTGAGAGAAGCCTCCTCTTGAGGTGCTTGTGGTAAGGTGGTATTCCTCTGGGGTCGAAGCCAGGGTCTAACCTCTCATCTCGAGTTGATTCTTGGTCCACGGAGCTCTTTCGTGTTGCTACAGTGACCTCAGGATCCCTATAGCCTTGAAACAGTGTTCTTGGGGTTTCTCTGGAGTTCCGTCAAGGCAATCAAGGCTCCTTTCATGTGTGATGTGCAACACGGAATTGCTCTACACGCAGTGCAGGATATCGGGTCTCATTTTGCGGCGAGGGGGAAGTCTCATTGTTTTTCTCGAGTTTCGGTGGGAACCTGGGGTATATTCTCGAGTTACGACGGGGATGGCCATTCCACCCACGTGTTTGTTCAGCGACGTCAGGACCCCTGCCTAGTTGCGAGGGACAACTCGGGATTCTCCTCGAGGCTTGGCAGGGCAATTGGGACGCCTCTCCAGCTGAGGCGGGAGACCAAGTGTCCCTTTGCACGTGCCACAGGAATTCTGGGACTCCTATCAAGTTTCACGAGGAGTCAGGCATCGTCTCCTTTGGAGGCACTGATCTCCGCGTACTTCTGGAGTTTTCAAAGGTTGTGAGGCCTTCGATCGCGATGAGGTGGGGAACTAGGTCTTTCTCTGTTGTCTCCACAGGCGATTCAGACATCCTTTCGTCTTGGGAGATGCAAGACGAGCCTGCATTCAAGTCACTGCAGGGATATTCGGCCTTATTTTGAGTCAGGGCATAGCGGTGTCCATTCCACTTGAGGCCGCAAACTCAGGGTCCCTCTCACATACCTAGAGCTGAGAGAAGCCTCCTCTTGAGGTGCTTGTGGTAAGGTGGTATTCCTCTGGAGTCGAAGCCAGGGACTACCCTCTCATCTCGAGTTGATTTTTGGTCCACGGAGCTCTTTCGTGTGGCTACAGTGACCTCAGGATCCCTCTAGCCTGGAAACAGTGTTCTTGGGGTTTCTCTGGAGTGCCATCAAGGAAATCAAGGCTCCTTTCATGTGTGATGTGCAACACGGAATTGCTCTGCACGCAGTGCAGGGGAATCGGGCCTCATTTTGCGGCGAGGGGGAAGTCTCATGGTTTTTCTCGAGTTGCGGCGGGAACCTGGGGTATATTCTCGAGTTACGACGGGGATGGTCCTTCCACCCACGTGTTTGTTCAGCGACGTCAGGACTCCTGCCTAGTTGCGAGGGACAACTCGGGATTCTCCTCGAGGCTTGGCAGGGCAATTGGAACGCCTCTCCAGGTGAGGCGGGAGACCAAGGGTCCCTTTCCACGTGCCACAGGAATCCTGGGACTCCTATCAAGTTTCACGAGGAGTCAGGAATCGTCTCCTTTGGAGGCACTGATCACCGCGTACCTCTGGAGTTTTCAAAGGATGTGAGGCCTCTGGTCGCGATGAGGTCGGGAACTAGGTCTTCTCTAGGGTCTCCACAGGGGATTCAGACATCCTTTCATCTTGGGAGATGCAAGACGAGCCTACATTCAAGTCACTGCAGGGATATCCGGCCGTATTTCGAGTCAGGCCATCGCGGTGTCCATTCGACTTGAGGCCGCAAACTCAGGGTGCCTCTCACATACCTAGAGCTGCGAGAAGCCTCCTCTTGAGGTGCTTGTGGTAAGGTGGTATTCTTCTCGAGTTGAAGCCAGGGACTAACTTCTCATCTCCAGTTGATTTTTGGTCCACGGAGCTCTTTCTTGTTGCTACAGTGACCTCAGGATCCCTCTAGCCTTGAAAGAGTGTTCTTGGGGTTTCTCTGGAGTGCCATCAAGGAAATCAAGGCTCCTTTCATGTGTGATGTGCAACACGGAATTGCTCTGCACGCAGTGCAGGGGAATCGGGCCTCATCTCGCGGCGAGGGGGAAGTCTCATGGTTTTTCTCGAGTTGCGGCGGGAACCTGGGGTATATTCTCGAGTTACGACGGGGATGGCCCTTCCACCCACGTGTTTGTTCAGCGACGTCAGGACTCCGGCCTAGTTGCGAGGGACAACTCGGGATTCTCCTCGAGGCTTGGCAGGGCAATTAGGACGCCTCTCCAGCTGAGGCGGGAGACCAAGGGTCCCTTTCCACGTGCCACAGGAATCCTGGGACTCGTATCAAGTTTCACGAGGAGTCAGGCATCGTCTCCTTTGGAGGCACTGATCTCCGCGTACCTCTGGAGTTTTCAAAGGATGTGAGGCCTCCGGTCGCCATCAAGTGGGGAACTAGGTCTTTCTCTGTGGTCTCCACAGGGGATTCAGACATCCTTTCGTCTTGGGAGATGCAAGACGAGCCTGCATTCAAGTCACTGCAGGGATATTCGGCCTTATTTTGAGTCAGGGCATAGCGGTGTCCATTCCACTTGAGGCCGCAAACTCAGGGTCCCTAGCACATACCTAGAGCTGAGAGAAGCCTCCTCTTGAGGTGCTTGTGGTAAGGTGGTATTCCTCTGGAGTCGAAGCCAGGGACTACCCTCTCATCTCGAGTTGATTTTTGGTCCACGGAGCTATTTCGTGTTGCTACAGTGACCTCAGGATCCCTCTAGCCTGGAAACAGTGTTCTTGGGGTTTCTCTGGAGTGCCATCAAGGAAATCAAGGCTCCTTTCATGTGTGATGTGCAACACGGAATTGCTCTGCACGCAGTGCAGGGGAATCGGACCTCATTTTGCGGCGAGAGGGAAGTCTCATGGTTTTTCTCGAGTTGCGGCGGGAACCTGGGGTATATTCTCGAGTTACGACGGGGATGGTCCTTCCACCCACGTGTTTGTTCAGCGACGTCAGGACTCCTGCCTAGTTGTGAGGGACAACTCGGGATTCTCCTCGAGGCTTGGCAGGGAAATTGGAACGCCTCTCCAGGTGAGGCGGGAGACCAAGGGTCCCTTTCCACGTGCCACAGGAATCCTGGGACTCCTATCAAGTTTCACGAGGAGTCAGGAATCGTCTCCTTTGGAGGCACTGATCACCGCGTACCTCTGGAGTTTTCAAAGGATGTGAGGCCTCTGGTCGCGATGAGGTCGGGAACTAGGTCTTCTCTAGGGTCTCCACAGGGGATTCAGACATCCTTTCATCTTGGGAGATGCAAGACGAGCCTACATTCAAGTCACTGCAGGGATATCCGGCCGTATTTCGAGTCAGGGCATCGCGGTGTCCATTCCACTGGAGGCCGCAAACTCAGGGTCCCTCTCACATACCTAGAGCTGAGAGAAGCCTCCTTTTGAGGTGCTTGTGGTAAAGTGGTATTTCTCTGGAGTTGAAGCCAGGGACTAACCTCTCATCTCCAGTTGGTTTGTGGTCCACGGAGCTCTTTCGTGTTGCTACAGTGACCTCAGGATATCTCTAGCCTTGAAACAGTGTTCTTGGGGTTTCTCTGGAGTGCCATCAAGGAAATCAAGGCTCCTTTCATGTGTGATGTGCAAAACGGAATTGCTCTGCACGCAGTGCAGGGGAATCGGGCCTCATCTCACGGCGAGGGGGAAGTCTCATGGTTTTTCTCGAGTTGCGGCGGGAACCTGGGGTATATTCTCGAGTTACGACGGGGATGGCCCTTCCACACACGTGTTTCTTCAGCGACGTCAGGACTCCTGCCTAGTTGCGAGGGACAACTCGGGATTCTCCTAGAGGCTTGGCAGGGCAATTGGGACGTCTCTCCAGCTTAGGCGGGAGACCAAGGGTCCCATTCCACGTGCCACAGGAATCCTGGGACTCCTATCAAGTTTCACGAGGAGTCAGGAATCGTCTCCTTTGGAGGCACTGATCTCCGCGTACCTCTGGAGTTTTCAAAGTATGTAAGGCCTCCGGTCGCGATGAGGTGGGGAACTAGGTCTTTCTCTGTGGTCTCCACAGGGGATTCAGACATCCTTTCGTCTTGGGAGATGCAAGACGAGCCTGCATTCAAGTCACTGCAGGGATATCTGGCCTTATTTCGCGTCAGGGCATCGCAGTGTCCATTCCATTTGAGGCCGCAAACTCAGGGTGCCTCTCACATACCTAGAGCTGTGAGAAGCCTCCTCTTGAGGTGCTTGTGGTAAGGTGGTATTCCTCTGGAGTCGAAGCCAGGGACTAACCTCTCATCTCGAGTTGATTTTTGGTCCACGGAGCTCTTTCGTGTTGCTACAGTGACCTCAGGATCCCTCTAGCCTTGAAACAGAGTTCTTGGGGTTTCTCTGGAGTGCCATCAAGGAAATCAAGGCTCCTTTCATGTTTGATGTGCAATACGGAAATGCTTTGAATGCAGTGCAGGGGAATCGGGCCTCATCTTGCGGCGAGGGGGAAGTCTCATGGTTTTTCTCGAGTTGCGGCGGGAACCTGGGGTATATTCTCGAGTTACGACGGGGATGCCCCTTCCACCCACGTGTTTGTTCAGCGACGTCAGGACTCCTGCCTAGTTGCGAGGGACAACTCGGGATTCTCCTCGAGGCTTGGCAGGGCAAATGGGACGCCTCTCCAGCTTAGGCGGGAGACGAATGGTCCCTTTCCTCGTGCCACAGGAATCTTGGGACTCCTATCAAGTTTCAGGAGGAGTCAGGCATCGTCTCCTTTGGAGGCACTGATCTCCGCGTACCTCTGGAGTTTTCAAAGGATGTGAGGCCTCCGGTCGCGATGAGGTGGGGAACTAGGTCTTTCTCTGTGGTCTCCACAGGGGATTCAGACATCCTTTCGTATTGGGAGATGCAAGACGAGCCTGCATTCAAGTCACTGCAGGGACATCCGGCCTTATTTCCAGTCAGGGTATCGCGGTGTCCATTCGACTTGAGGCCGCAAACTCAGGGTCCCCTTCACATACCTAGAGCTGAGAGAAGCCTCCTCTTGAGGTGCTTGTGGTAAGGTGGTATTCCTCTGGAGTCGAAGCCAGGGACTAACCTCTCATCTCGAGTTGATTTTTGGTCCATGGAGCTCTTTCGTGTAGCTACAGTGACCTCAGGATCCCTCTAGCCTTGAAACAGTGTTCTTGGGGTTTCTCTGGAGTGCCATCAAGGAAATCAAGGCTCCTTTCATGTTTGATGTGCAACACGGAATTGCTCTGCACGCAGTGCAGGGGAATCGGGCCTCATCTCGCGGCGAGGGGGAAGTCTCATGGTTTTCCTCGTGTTGCGGCGGGAACCTGGGGTATATTCTCGAGTTACGACGGGGATGGCCCTTCCACCCACGTGTTTGTTCAGCGACGTCAGGACTCCTGCCTAGTTGCGAGGGACAACTCGGGATTCTCCTCGAGGCTTGGCAGGGCAATTGGGACGCCTCTCCAGCTGAGGCGGGAGACCAAGGGTCCCTTTGCACGTGCCACAGGAATCTTGGGACTCCTATCAAGTTTCACGAGGAGTCAGGCATCGTCTCCTTTGGAGGCACTGATCTCCGCGTACCTCTGGAGTTTTCAAAGGATGTGAGGCCTCCGGTCGCGATGAGGTGGGGAACTAGGTCTTTCTCTGTGGTCTCCACAGGGGATTCAGACATCCTTTCGTATTGGGAGATGCAAGACGAGCCTGCATTCAAGTCACTGCAGGGACATCCGGCTTTATTTCCAGTCAGGGCATCGCGGTGTCCATTCCACTTGAGGCCGCAAACTCAGGGTCCCCTTCACATACCTAGAGCTGAGAGAAGCCTCCTCTTGAGGTGCTTGTGGTAAGGTGGTATTCCTCTGGAGTCGAAGCCAGGGACTAACCTCTCATCTCGAGTTGATTTTTGGTCCACTGAGCTCTTTCTTGTGGCTACAGAGACCTCAGGATCTCTCTAGCCTTGAAACAGTGTTCTTGGGGTTTCTCTGGAGTGCCATCAAAGTAATCAAGGCTCCTTTCATGTGTGATTTGCAACACGGAATTGCTCTGCACGCAGTGCAGGGGAATCAGGCCTCATCTCGCGGCGAGGGGGAAGTCTCATGGTTTTTCTCGAGTTGCGGCGGGAACCTGGGGTATATTCTCGAGTTACGACGGGGATGGCCCTTCCACACACGTGTTTGTTCAGCGACGTCAGGACTCCTGCCTAGTTGCGAGGGACAACTCGGGATTCTCCTCGAGGCTTGGCAGGGCAATTGGGACGCCTCTCCAGCTGAGGCGGGAGACCAAGCGTCCCTTTCCTCGTGCCACAGGAATCCTGGGACTCCTATCAAGTTTCACGAGGAGTCAGGAATCGTCTCCTTTGGAGGCACTGATCTCCGCGTACCTCTGGAGTTTTCAAAGGATGTGAGGCCTCCGGTCGCGATGAGGTGGGGACCTAGGTCTTTCTCTGTGGTCTCCACAGGGGATTCAGACATCCTTTCGTCTTGGGACATGCAAGACGAGCCTGCATTCAAGTCACTGCAAGGATATCCGGCCTTATTTCGAGTCAGGGCATCGCGGTGTGCATTCCACTTGAGGCCGCAAACTCAGGGTCCCTCTCACATACCTAGAGCTGAGAGAAGCCTCCTGTTGAGGTGCTTGTGGTAAGGTGGTATTCCTCTGGAGTCGAAGCCAGGGTCTAACCTCTCATCTCGAGTTGATTCTTGGTCCACGGAGCTGTTCCGTGTGGCTACAGTGACCTCAGGATCCCTATAGCCTTGAAACAGTGTTCTTGGGGTTTCTCTGGAGTTCCGTCAAGGCAATCAAGGCTCCTTTCATGTGTGATGTGCAACACGGAATTGCTCTGCTCGCAGTGCAGGATATCGGGCCTCATTTTGCGGCGAGGGGTAAGTCTCATGGTTTTTCTCGAGTTGCGGTGGGAACCTGGGGTATATTCTCGAGTTACGACGGGGATGGCCATTCCACCCACGTGTTTGTTCAGCGACGTCAGGACCCCTGCCTAGTTGCGGGGGACAACTCGGGATTCTCCTCGAGGCTTGGCAGGGCAATTGGGACGCCTCTCCAGCTGAGGCGGGAGACCAAGTGTCCCTTTGCACGTGCCACAGGAATCCTGGGACTCCTATCAAGTTTCACGAGGAGTCAGGCATCGTCTCCTTTGGAGGCACTGATCTCCGCGTACCTCTGGAGTTTTCAAAGGATGTGAGGCCTCCGGTCGCGATGAGGTGGGGAACTAGGTCTTTCTCTGTGGTCTCCACAGGGGATTCAGACATCCTTTCGTATTGGGAGATGCAAGACGAGCCTGCATTCAAGTCACTGCAGGGATATCCGGCCGTATTTCGAGTCAGGCCATCGCGGTGTCCATTTGACTTGAGGCCGCAAACTCAGGGTGCCTCTCACATACCTAGAGCTGCGAGAAGCCTCCTCTTGAGGTGCTTGTGGTAAGGTGGTATTCTTCTCGAGTTGAAGCCAGGGACTAACTTATCATCTCCAGTTGATTTTTGGTCCACGGAGCTCTTTCTTGTTGCTACAGTGACCTCAGGATCCCTCTAGACTTGAAAGAGTGTTCTTGGGGTTTCTCTGGAGTGCCATCAAGGAAATCAAGGCTCCTTTCATGTGTGATGTGCAACACGGAATTGCTCTGCACGCAGTGCAGGGGAATCGGGCCTCATCTCACGGCGAGGGGGAAGTCTCATGGTTTTTCTCGAGTTGCGGCGGGAACCTGGGGTATATTCTCGAGTTACGACGGGGATGGCCCTTCCACCCACGTGTTTGTTCAGCGACGTCAGGACTCCGGCCTAGTTGCGAGGGACAACTCGGGATTCTCCTCGAGGCTTGGCAGGGCAATTAGGACGCCTCTCCAGCTGAGGCGGGAGAACAAGGGTCCCTTTCCACGTGCCACAGGAATCCTGGGACTCGTATCAAGTTTCACGAGGAGTCAGGCATCGTCTCCTTTGGAGGCACTGATCTCCGCGTACCTCTGGAGTTTTCAAAGGATGTGAGGCCTCCGGTCGCCATCAAGTGGGGAACTAGGTCTTTCTCTGTGGTCTTCACAGGGGATTCAGACAACCTTTCATCTTGGGAGATGCAAGACGAGCCTGCATTCAAGTCACTGCAGGGATATCCGGTCTTATTTCGCTTCAGGGCATCGCAGTGTCCATTCCACTTGAGGCGGCAAACTCAGGGTCCCTCTCACATACCTAGAGCTGAGAGAAGCCTCCTTTTGAGGTACTTGTGGTAAGGTGGTATTCCTCTGGAGTCGAAGCCAGGGACTAACCTCTCATCTCGGGTTGATTTTTGGTCCACGGAGCTCTTTCGTGTTTCTACAGTGACCTCAGGATCCCTCTCGCCTTGAAACAGTGTTCTTGGGGTTTCTCTGGAGTGCCATCAAGGAAATCAAGGCTCCTTTCTTGTGTGATGTGCAACACGGAATTGCTCTGCACGCAGTGCAGGGGAATCGGGCCTCATCTCGCGGTGAGGGGGAATTCTCATGGTTTTTCTCGAGTTGTGGCGAGAACCTGGGTTATATTCTCGAGTTACGACGGGGATGGCCCTTCCATCCACGTGTTTATTCAGCGACGTCAGGACTCCTTCCTAGTTGCGAGGGACAACTCGGGATTCTCCTCGAGGCTTGGCAGGGCAATTGGGACGCCTCTCCAGCTGAGGCGGGAGACCAAGGGTCCCTTTCCACGTGCCACAGGAATCCTGGGACTCCTATCAAGTTTCACGAGGAGTCAGGCATCGTCTACTTTGGAGGCACTGATCTCCGCGTACCTCTGGAGTTTTCAAAGGATATGAGGCCTCCGGTCGCGATGAGGTGGGAAACTAGGTCTTTCTCTGTTGTCTCCACGGGGGATTCTGACATCCTTTCGTCTTGTGAGATGGAAGACGAGCCTGCATTTAAGTCACTGCAGGGATATCCGGCCTTATTTTGAGTCAGGGCATCGCGGTGTCCATTCCACTTGAGGCCGCAAACTCAGGGTCCCTAGCACATACCTAGAGCTGAGAGAAGCCTCCTCTTGAGGTGCTTGTGGTAAGGTGGTTTCCTCTGGAGTCGAAGCCAGGGACTAACCTCTCATCTCGAGTTGATTTTGGTCCACGGAGCTCTTTCATGTTGCTACAGTGACCTCAGGATCCCTCTAGCCTTGAAACAGTGTTCTTGGGGTTTCTCTGGAGTGTCATCAAGGAAATCAAGGCTTCTTTCAGGTTTCATGTGCAACACGGAATTGCTCTGCAGGCAGTGCAGGGGAATCGGGCCTCATCTAACGGCGAGGGGGAAGTCTCATGGTTTTTCTCGAGTTGCGGCGAGAACCTGGGGTATATTCTCGAGTTACGACGGGGATGGCCCTTCCACCAACGTGTTTATTCAGCGACGTCAGGACTCCTTCCTAGTTGCGAGGGACAACTCGGGATTCTCCTCGAGGCTTGGCAGGGCAATTGGAACGCCTCTCCATCTGAGGTGGGAGACCAAGGGTCCCTTTCCACGTGCCACAGGAATCCTGGGACTCCTATCAAGTTTCACGAGGAGTCAGGCATCGTCTCCTTTGGAGGCACTGATTTCCGCGTACCTCTGGAGTTTTCAAGGGATGTGAGGCCTCCGGTCGCGATGAGGTGGGGAACTAGGTCTTTCTCTGTCGTCTCCACAGGGGATTCAGACATCCTTTCATCTTGGGAGATGCAAGACGAGCGTGCATTCAAGTCACTGCAAGGATATCCGGCCTTATTTCGAGTCAGGGCATCGTGGTGTCCATTCCACTTGAGGCTGCAAACTCAGGGTCCCTCTCACATACCTAGAGCTGAGAGAAGCCTCCTCTTGAGGTGCTTGTGGTAAGATGGTATTCCTCTGGAGTCGAAGCCAGGGACTAACCTCTCATCTCGAGTTGATTTTTGGTCCACGGAGCTCTTTCGTGTTTCTACAGTGGCCTCAGGATCCCTCAAGCCTTGAAACACTGCTCTTGGGGTTTCTCTGGAGTGCCATCAAGGAAATCAAGGCTCCTTTCATGTGTGATGTGCAACACGGAATTGCTCTGCACGCAGTGCAGGGGAATCGGGCCTCATCTCGCGGCAAGGGGGAAGTCTCATGGTTTTTCTCGAGTTGCGGCGGGAACCTGGGGTATATTCTCGAGTTACGACGGCGATGGCCCTTCCACCCACGTGTTTATTCAGCGACGTCAGGACTCCTTCCTAGTTGCGAGGGACAACTCGGGATTCTCCTCGAGGCTTGGCAGGGCAATTGGGACGCCTCTCCAGCTGAGGCGGGAGACCAAGGGTCCCTTTCCACGTGCCACAGGAATCCTGGGACTCCTATCAAGTTTCAGGAGGAGTCCGGCATCGTCTCCTTTGGAGGCACTGATCTCCGCGTACCTCTGGAGTTTTCAAAGGATGTGAGGCCTCCGGTCGCGATGAGGTGGGGAACTAGGTCTTTCTCTGTGGTCTCCACAGGGGATTCAGACATCCTTTCGTCTTGGGAGATGCAAGACGAGCCTGCATTCAACTCACTGCAGGGATATCCGGCCTTATTTCGAGTCAGGGTATCGCGGTGTCCATTCCACTTGAGGCCGCAAACTCAGGGTCCCTCTCACATACCTAGAGCTGAGAGAAGCCTCCTCTTGAGATGCGTGTGGTAAGGTGGTATTCCTCTGGAGTCGAAGCCAGGGACTAACCTCTTATCTCGAGTTGATTTTTGGGCCACGGAGCTGTTCCGTGTGGCTACAGTGACCTCAGGATCCCTCTAGCCTTGAAACAGTGTTCTTGGGTTTTCTCTGGAGTGCCATCAAGGAAATCAAGGCTCCTTTCATGTGTGATGTGCAACACGGAATTACTCTGCACGCAGTGCAGGGGAATAGGGCCTCATCAGGCGGCAAGGGGGAAGTCTCATGGTTTTTCTCGAGTTGCGGCGGGAACCTGGGGTATATTCTCGAGTTACGACGGAGATGGCCCTTCCACACACGTGTTTGTTCAGCGACGTCAAGACTCCTGCCTAGTTGCGAGGGACAACTCGGGATTCTCCTCGAGGTTTGGTAGGGCAATTGGGACGCCTCCCCAGCTTAGGCGGGAGACCAAGGGTCCCTTTCCACGTGCCACAGGAATTCTGGGACTCCTATCAAATTTCACGAGGAGTCAGGCATCGTCTCCTTTGGAGGCACTGATCTCCGTGTACCTCTGGAGTTTTCAAAGGATGTGAGGTCTCCGGTCGCGATGAGGTGGGGAACTAGGTCTTTCTCTGTGGTCTCCACTGGGGATTCAGACATCTTTTCATCTTGGGAGATGCAAGACGTGCCTGCATTCAAGTCACTGCAGGGATATCCGCCTTATTTCGAGTCAGGGCATCGCGGTGTCCATTCCACTTGAGGCCGCAAACTCAGGGTCCCTCTCACATACCTAGAGCTGAGAGAAGCCTCCTGTTGAGGTGCTTGTGGTAAGGTGGTATTCCTCTGGAGTCGAAGCCAGGGACTAACCTCTCATCTCGAGTTGATTTTTGGTCCACGGAGCTCTTTCGTGTTGCTGCAGTGACCTCAGGATCCCTCTAGCCTTAAAACAGTGTTCTTGGGGTTTCTCTGGAGTGCCATCAAGGAAATCAAGGCTCCTTTCATGTGTGATGTGCCACACGGAATTGCTCTGCACGCAGTGTAGGGGAATCGGGCCTCATCTCGCGGCGAGGGGGAAGTCTCATGGTTTTTCTCGAGTTGCGGCGGGAACCTGGGGTATATTCTCGAGTTACGACTGGGATGGCCCTTCCACCCACGTGTTTGTTCAGCGACGTCAGGACTCCTGCCTAGTTGCGAGGGATAACTCGGGATTCTCCTCGAGGCTTGGCAGGTCAATTGGGACGCCTCTCCAGCTGAGGCAGGAGACCAAGGGTCCCTTTCCATGTGCCACAGGAATCCTGGGAGTCCTATCAAGTTTCACGAGGAGTCAGGCATCGTCTCCTTTGGAGGCACTGATCTCCGCGTACCTCTGTAGTTTTCAAAGGATGTGAGGCCTCCGGTCGCGATGAGGTGGGGAACTAGGTCTTTCTCTGTGGTCTCCACAGGGGATTCAGACATCCTTTCGTCTTGGGAGATGCAAGACGAGCCTGCATTCAAGTCACTGCAGGGATATCCGGCCTTGTTTCGAGTCAGGGCATCGCGGTGTGCATTCCACTTGAGGCCGCAAACTCAGGGTCCCTCTCACATACCTAGAGCTGAGAGAAGCCTCCTCTTGAGGTGCTTGTGGTAAGGTGGTATTCCTCTGGGGTCGAAGCCAGGGTCTAACCTCTCATCTCGAGTTGATTCTTGGTCCACGGAGCTCTTTCGTGTTGCTACAGTGACCTCAGGATCCCTATAGCCTTGAAACAGTGTTCTTGGGGTTTCTCTGGAGTTCCGTCAAGGCAATCAAGGCTCCTTTCATGTGTGATGTGCAACACGGAATTGCTCTACACGCAGTGCAGGATATCGGGTCTCATTTTGCGGCGAGGGGGAAGTCTCATTGTTTTTCTCGAGTTTCGGTGGGAACCTGGGGTATATTCTCGAGTTACGACGGGGATGGCCATTCCACCCACGTGTTTGTTCAGCGACGTCAGGACCCCTGCCTAGTTGCGAGGGACAACTCGGGATTCTCCTCGAGGCTTGGCAGGGCAATTGGGACGCCTCTCCAGCTGAGGCGGGAGACCAAGTGTCCCTTTGCACGTGCCACAGGAATTCTGGGACTCCTATCAAGTTTCACGAGGAGTCAGGCATCGTCTCCTTTGGAGGCACTGATCTCCGCGTACTTCTGGAGTTTTCAAAGGTTGTGAGGCCTTCGATCGCGATGAGGTGGGGAACTAGGTCTTTCTCTGTTGTCTCCACAGGCGATTCAGACATCCTTTCGTCTTGGGAGATGCAAGACGAGCCTGCATTCAAGTCACTGCAGGGATATTCGGCCTTATTTTGAGTCAGGGCATAGCGGTGTCCATTCCACTTGAGGCCGCAAACTCAGGGTCCCTCTCACATACCTAGAGCTGAGAGAAGCCTCCTCTTGAGGTGCTTGTGGTAAGGTGGTATTCCTCTGGAGTCGAAGCCAGGGACTACCCTCTCATCTCGAGTTGATTTTTGGTCCACGGAGCTCTTTCGTGTGGCTACAGTGACCTCAGGATCCCTCTAGCCTGGAAACAGTGTTCTTGGGGTTTCTCTGGAGTGCCATCAAGGAAATCAAGGCTCCTTTCATGTGTGATGTGCAACACGGAATTGCTCTGCACGCAGTGCAGGGGAATCGGGCCTCATTTTGCGGCGAGGGGGAAGTCTCATGGTTTTTCTCGAGTTGCGGCGGGAACCTGGGGTATATTCTCGAGTTACGACGGGGATGGTCCTTCCACCCACGTGTTTGTTCAGCGACGTCAGGACTCCTGCCTAGTTGCGAGGGACAACTCGGGATTCTCCTCGAGGCTTGGCAGGGCAATTGGAACGCCTCTCCAGGTGAGGCGGGAGACCAAGGGTCCCTTTCCACGTGCCACAGGAATCCTGGGACTCCTATCAAGTTTCACGAGGAGTCAGGAATCGTCTCCTTTGGAGGCACTGATCACCGCGTACCTCTGGAGTTTTCAAAGGATGTGAGGCCTCTGGTCGCGATGAGGTCGGGAACTAGGTCTTCTCTAGGGTCTCCACAGGGGATTCAGACATCCTTTCATCTTGGGAGATGCAAGACGAGCCTACATTCAAGTCACTGCAGGGATATCCGGCCGTATTTCGAGTCAGGCCATCGCGGTGTCCATTCGACTTGAGGCCGCAAACTCAGGGTGCCTCTCACATACCTAGAGCTGCGAGAAGCCTCCTCTTGAGGTGCTTGTGGTAAGGTGGTATTCTTCTCGAGTTGAAGCCAGGGACTAACTTCTCATCTCCAGTTGATTTTTGGTCCACGGAGCTCTTTCTTGTTGCTACAGTGACCTCAGAATCCCTCTAGCCTTGAAAGAGTGTTCTTGGGGTTTCTCTGGAGTGCCATCAAGGAAATCAAGGCTCCTTTCATGTGTGATGTGCAACACGGAATTGCTCTGCACGCAGTGCAGGGGAATCGGGCCTCATCTCGCGGCGAGGGGGAAGTCTCATGGTTTTTCTCGAGTTGCGGCGGGAACCTGGGGTATATTCTCGAGTTACGACGGGGATGGCCCTTCCACCCACGTGTTTGTTCAGCGACGTCAGGACTCCGGCCTAGTTGCGAGGGACAACTCGGGATTCTCCTCGAGGCTTGGCAGGGCAATTAGGACGCCTCTCCAGCTGAGGCGGGAGACCAAGGGTCCCTTTCCACGTGCCACAGGAATCCTGGGACTCGTATCAAGTTTCACGAGGAGTCAGGCATCGTCTCCTTTGGAGGCACTGATCTCCGCGTACCTCTGGAGTTTTCAAAGGATGTGAGGCCTCCGGTCGCCATCAAGTGGGGAACTAGGTCTTTCTCTGTGGTCTCCACAGGGGATTCAGACATCCTTTCGTCTTGGGAGATGCAAGACGAGCCTGCATTCAAGTCACTGCAGGGATATTCGGCCTTATTTTGAGTCAGGGCATAGCGGTGTCCATTCCACTTGAGGCCGCAAACTCAGGGTCCCTAGCACATACCTAGAGCTGAGAGAAGCCTCCTCTTGAGGTGCTTGTGGTAAGGTGGTATTCCTCTGGAGTCGAAGCCAGGGACTACCCTCTCATCTCGAGTTGATTTTTGGTCCACGGAGCTATTTCGTGTTGCTACAGTGACCTCAGGATCCCTCTAGCCTGGAAACAGTGTTCTTGGGGTTTCTCTGGAGTGCCATCAAGGAAATCAAGGCTCCTTTCATGTGTGATGTGCAACACGGAATTGCTCTGCACGCAGTGCAGGGGAATCGGACCTCATTTTGCGGCGAGAGGGAAGTCTCATGGTTTTTCTCGAGTTGCGGCGGGAACCTGGGGTATATTCTCGAGTTACGACGGGGATGGTCCTTCCACCCACGTGTTTGTTCAGCGACGTCAGGACTCCTGCCTAGTTGTGAGGGACAACTCGGGATTCTCCTCGAGGCTTGGCAGGGAAATTGGAACGCCTCTCCAGGTGAGGCGGGAGACCAAGGGTCCCTTTCCACGTGCCACAGGAATCCTGGGACTCCTATCAAGTTTCACGAGGAGTCAGGAATCGTCTCCTTTGGAGGCACTGATCACCGCGTACCTCTGGAGTTTTCAAAGGATGTGAGACCTCTGGTCGCGATGAGGTCGGGAACTAGGTCTTCTCTAGGGTCTCCACAGGGGATTCAGACATCCTTTCATCTTGGGAGATGCAAGACGAGCCTACATTCAAGTCACTGCAGGGATATCCGGCCGTATTTCGAGTCAGGCCATCGCGGTGTCCATTCGACTTGAGGCCGCAAACTCAGGGTGCCTCTCACATACCTAGAGCTGCGAGAAGCCTCCTCTTGAGGTGCTTGTGGTAAGGTGGTATTCTTCTCGAGTTGAAGCCAGGGACTAACTTCTCATCTCCAGTTGATTTTTGGTCCACGGAGCTCTTTCTTGTTGCTACAGTGACCTCAGGATCCCTCTAGCCTTGAAAGAGTGTTCTTGGGGTTTCTCTGGAGTGCCATCAAGGAAATCAAGGCTCCTTTCATGTGTGATGTGCAACACGGAATTGCTCTGCACGCAGTGCAGGGGAATCGGGCCTCATCTTGCGGCGAGGGGGAAGTCTCATGGTTTTTCTCGAGTTGCGGCGGGAACCTGGGGTATATTCTCGAGTTACGACGGGGATGGCCCTTCCACCCACGTGTTTGTTCAGCGACGTCAGGACTCCGGCCTAGTTGCGAGGGACAACTCGGGATTCTCCTCGAGGCTTGGCAGGGCAATTGGGACGCCTCTCCAGCTGAGGCGGGAGACCAAGGGACCCTTTCCAAATGCCAGAGTAATCCTGGGACTCCTATCAATTTTCACGAGGAGTCAGGCAACGTCTCCTTTTTAGGCACTGATCTCCGCGTACCTCTGGAGTTTTCAAATAATGTGAGGCCTCCGGTCGCGATGAGGTGGGGAGCTAGGTCTTTCTCTGTGGTCTCCACAGGGGATTCAGACATCCTTTGGTCTTGGGAGATGCAAGACGAGCCTGCATTCAAGTCACTGCAGGGATATCCGGCCTTATTTCGAGTCAGGGCATCGCGGTGTCCATTCCACTTGAGGCCGCAAACTCAGGGTCCCTCTCACATACCTAGAGCTGAGAGAAGCCTCCTCTTGAGGTGCTTGTGGTAAGGTGGTTTTCCTCTTGAGTTGAATCCAGGGACTAACCTCTCATCTCGAGTTGATTTGTGGTTCACGGAGCTCTTTCGTGTTGCTACAGTGACCTCAGGATCCCTCTAGCCTTGAAAGAGAGTTCTTGGGGTTTTTCTGGAGTGCCATCAAGGAAATGAAGGCTCCTTTCATGTGTGATGTGCAAGACGGAATTGCTCTGCACGCAGTACAGGGGAATCGGGCCTCATCTCGGGGCGAGGGGGAAGTCTCATGGTTTTTCTCGAGTTGCGGCGGGAACCTGGGGTATATTCTCGAGTTACGACGGGGATGGCCCTTCCACACACGTGTTTGTTCAGCCACGTCAGGACTCCTGCCTAGTTGCGAGGGACAACTCGGGATTCTCCTCGAGGCTTGGCAGGGCAATTGGAACGCCTCTCCAGTTGAGGCGGGAGACCAAGGGTCCCTTTCCACGTGCCACAAGAATCCTGGGACTCCTATCAAGTTTCACGAGGAGTCAGGCATCGTCTCCTTTGGAGGCACTGATCTCCGCGTACCTCTGGAGTTTTCAAAGGATGTGAGGCCTCCGGTCGCGATGAG